>NC_140586.1:949580286-950780286 GCF_964204655.1 Triturus cristatus | reverse complement strand
CAACTGGCACAGGCACCTCTTGGCAGGTTAGAACTCACAGCAGCAGAGTTCAGGTGAAGTCTTTGTGTCCCTGAGACTTCAGAACAGGAGGCCAGCTCACTTCCGGTCCTTGGAGATCTCCTTCAAGCAGGGGACACAAAAAAGCCCTTCTCCTTTCCTTGGCAGAAACAGCAACTGCAGGCCAACCCCAGTCATGCAGCAAGGGCAGTACTTCTCCTCAGTCCCTCCAGCACTTCTCCTTGGCAAAGATTCCTCTTGAATTCCAGGAATGACCACGGTTTAGATACATCCATAATGTAGTAGACAATATTTTGTCATGAACATTACATAGTGGTTCAATGGTACTTCTGTGTCGAAAGGCTGGAATTGGTGTGAGGCTACTCACAACATGCATCCCTTGGGAAAGCCTTCTAGGGATGCCCAGTACATTAGACCAAAGGGTGTCCTCAAACAGGAAATAATCAAGCCTGTGATGTAGGCAAAAATACCTTCAGACTGGCCAATGTGGAATTCAGCAACCCATCAGCGTGTGTTTTTTGAGTCCTGTTTCAGGCCAGGCTCTATACCCATATTTCAGGGGAAAGATGAGTCTATGCACCTAGTGTGAAGGATGGAGACACACAGATGTCATGTCCTGCACCTACTGCTAGAGAGGATAGTCCCCAGGAGACCAGACAGTGTGCCCAGTGTGGCAGAGAAGAGACACGCTCCGCACCAAGGGAAAAAATCAGGCTGTACGCTGCTGGTGACAGTGGACAAGGCAGACTCTGCTTCCAGTATCACCAAAGAGAGGCCTTTGAAGTTCAAGTCTCTTCTCCCAGAGTGACGGGATATACCAGGCTCTGTGCCAGTGTGATGAAGTAAAGACCTGGAGAGGTCAGGCTAAGCTCCCAGTGTGACTGCGGGTGAGTGTTTGAAACATTTCAGCACTCCACCAATTATCTTGTTGTGTTTCCTATGTTTGCCTTAAGTGGACGTGGGTCCCTTGCTTGCTGTGCCACTGGATTGAAGCTACCCTTTCTGATGAGGGGTTATATCCCGAAACCAGTCCCAAGATGCTTGTTGCAGGTCCAGTGAGGACCTGGCCTGGCCAGGCTGGACTGTTCCCATGAGGAGCAGGGTCAAGACTGATTTGAATATGGCTGGGTCCAAACTGGGGTGGCACAGTGAGCAAAATAACGATGGATTAAACACAGATCTCTTATTGTGTTTGCTATGTTTGCCCGAAGAGGCCAAGGGTATGCCCAGATGTGAGTCCCTTGCTCACTGTGCCACTGGATTCAAGCTAGCCTGGCTGATGAGGGGTGATACCCCAAAACTGGTACCAAGATGCTTGTTTCCAGTCCAGGGAGGACCTGGCATGGTAGTTCGGGCTGGATTGTTCCCATGAGGAGCAGGGTCATGACTGATTTGCATATGGCTGGGTCCAAACTGGGGTGGCACAGTGAGCAAAATAACGATGGATTAAACACAGATCTCTTGACTGGGGGTGAATGGTTGAAAGGTTTCAGCACTCCGTCCATCATCTTGCTGTGTTTCCCAGTGTGAAGGAGCAGAGACCTGGAGAGGTCAGGCTCTGCACCCAGTTTGATGAAGGAGAGACCAGGAGAGGTCAAGCTCTGCTCCCTGTGTGCTAGGATATACCAGGCTTTGCTCCCAATGTGATGGAAGAGAGACTTGGAGAGGTCAGGCTCTACAGCCAGTGTGATGGAGGACAGACCTGGAGAGGTAGGCTTTGCTCCCAATGTGATGGGATATACCAGGCTTTGCTCCCAGTGTGATGGGATATTCTAGGCTCTGCTCCAAGTGTGATGGATCAGAGTCCTGGAGAGGTCAGACTTTGCTCCCAGTGTGATGGAGGACAGACCTGGAGAGGTCAGGCTTTGCTCCCAGTGTGATGGAGGACAGACCTGGAGAAGTAGGCTTTGCGAGAGATCAAGCTCTTCTCCCAGTGTGATGCGATATACCAGGCTCTGCTCCAAGTGTGATGGAGCAGAGTCCTGGAGAGGTCAGTATTTGCTCCCACTGAGATAGAAGAGAGACCTGGAGAGGTCAGGCTCTACACCCAATGTGACAAAGGATAGACTGGAAAAGTCAGGCTCTGCTCTTAGTGTGATGGGAGGTGACTCTGCTCCCGGTGTGATGGAGGAGAGACCTGGAGAGGTCAGACTCTGCTCCCAGTGATGGAGTAGAGACCTGGAGAGGTAAGGCTCTGTGCCAGAGTGAGGGGATATATCAGGCTCTGCACCCAATGTGACACAGGAGAGATCTGGGGAGGTGGTCAGGCTCTGCTCCCGGTGTGTCAGAGGAGAGCCCAAAAGAGAACAGACTTTGCAATCACTGTGATGGAGGGGAGACCAGGTTATAACCCAGAGTAATGTAGGAGAGAGAATTGGAGAGGGCAAAGTGCTTCACTCTGTTTGATGCCAGAGAGTTCCAGAGAGGCCGGTCCCAACTCTACATCCACTCTGAGAGTGGACTGACCAGGCTCTTCACCAGGAAGAGAGATAGTAACAGACAGAATTTATTTTCTGACGGTGTGTGAGAAGTTAGAAGACTAGGCAAGGAAACATGCAAAAAGTATGTGCCTCTTCACAGGAGAAAAGTGAGATATGTCAGATATATTATGTCCTGCAAATAGATTTAACCTGTACCCCAGATCACCCATTATTACCCCTGTGTTCCACGGAGTATGGCAGGGCATAGTCAAAGCCACCAGCAGAGAGACAGAATTTGGTACAAACGGCAATAGTAAAGTGATTCCAAAGTGTGGAGAGTGTGCAGTGCTGCAAGAAAGGTGCACCCCAACAATAACTAATGGTTCCACCTGGTGTTTTAACCATTAAGAAATGTACACAAGAATCAGACTCCATATTAAGAGACGAGCATACGTAACATCGAAAGTCTCTTAATTAGGAGATCATAACAGACAAGTAGGTTGTACATAGGGTAGAAAGTCCCTGGACCAATGTCCATTTGACAGCTTGTAATTCATCTTATCATTCTAGGCAGACCCAGAAAGTTTTCTTCTGCATGTGATCAGTCACCAATATTCTGACATGTGCCCAATATGATAATAGTGTGCTGTTCACGTGTAGCGTTTTAGACTCTGGAAGGTAGTTTGGGTCCACCCAAAGTGTAACTCTTGTTAAACATTAGTGACTATTTAACAACCATGACTACTGTACCCATGGCCAGGCCAAGGCACAACTGATGGCTGGTGACAGTCATTTATAGCAGTGGGCACAGACCTTTGAACTTGAGCCACAGTGGGGAGACTGCCAGATGACTTGTAAATCTGTGTAGGATGACATAACCAGGTGCTTGCTAAGGTAACAAGAGATGGTTGGGTCTCCCACTTAGATGTATGTAGCCGCTAAACTTGTAGAGTGTTTTGTAGAGTTGGTAGTGATCAGAGTCGGTTGTCTCAGCTCTCCCTGAATGTCATTCTGCACTGCTCGATGCTGCTCCCTGGATTCCCTACTCCCTCTGCACGGCTCCTTGGATTTATTAATCGAGCAGCTCCTTGGATTCCCTACTCCCTCCGCGTTGCTCGATCCCGTTCCTTGGATTTCCTACTCCGTCTGACCTGCTTGATGTCGCTCCTTGGATTTCCTACTCCCTCTGCGCTACTCGGTGACACTCCTTGGATTCCCTAATCTATCTGCACTGCGTGGTGCTGTTCCTTGGATTCACTTGTCCCTCTGCCTTGCTCAATGCAGTGCAGTGGATTTCCTACTCCCTCTAAACTGCTCGATGCCATTCCTTAATTACCCGCTCCCTCTGTGTTGCTTGATGCCGCTCCTTGGATTCCCAGCTCCCTCTGCGCTGCTCGATGCAGGTCCTTGGATTCCCCACTCCCTCTGCACTGCTCGATGCTGCTCCTTGGATTCCCTTTGCAGTGCCCTACTCCCTCAGCGCTCCTTAGTGCTGCTCCTTGGATTCCCTACTCCCTCTGCGCTGCTCGATGCTGCTCCTTGGATTCCCTACTTCCTCCGTGCTGCTCGATGCTGCCCCTTGGATTCCCTACTTCCTCCGTGCTGCTCGATGCTGCCCCTTGGATTCCCTACTCCCTCTGCTCTGCTCAATGCCTCTCCTGGATTTCCTACTCCCTCTGCTCTGCTCAATGCTGCTCCTTGTATTTACTACTCGAGCAGCTTCTTGGATTCCCTACTCCCTCTGAGCTGCTCAATGCCGCTCATTGGATTCCCTACTCCCTCTGCACTGCTCGATGCTGCTCCTTGGATTTCATACTCGAGCATCTCTTTAGATTCCCTACTCCCTCTGCGCTGCTCAATGCTGGTCCTTGGATTTCCTACTCCCTCTGCACTGTTCAATGTCACTCCTTGGTGTCCCTACTCGCTCTGCGCTGCTCGATGCCACTCATGAGATTCCCTAGTCCCTCTGCGCTGCTTGATGCTGCTCCTTGGATTCCTTAATCCCTATGTGCTGCTCAATGCCGCTCCTTTATTTCCCCACTTCCTCTGCACTGCTCGATGCCACTCCTTGGATTTCTCACTCCCTCTGCGCTGCTTGGTGCTGCTCCTTGGATTCCCTAATCTCTCTGCACTGTGTGGTGCCACGCCTTAGATTCTCTAGTCCCTTTGCACTGCTCAATGCCATGCCATGGATTTCCTACTCCCTCTGGACAGCCCAATGCTACTACTTTGGATTCCCTACTTAGTCTGAGCTGATCGATGCCGCTAATTGGATTCCCACTCGATTCTGCTCCTTGGATTCCCCACTCTCTACGCTGCTCGATGCCGCTCCTGGACTCTCTTCTCCCTCTGCGCTGCTCGATGCCGTTTGTTAGACCTGGCACCTTGGCGTGAGTCTCCCTTCCACTTTTTGTCGCTGTGCCTCATGTGTTTTTGCTGGTGTTAGCTGCTCAGAGCACTGTGCCACTGCCAACCAGTGCCACAGTGCAAGTGCTCCCTATTTAAAATGTATATGTTGGTTGGATTCCATGATTGGCTTATTTGGTTTACTGTCAGACCCCAGTAAAGTGTACCAGGAGTGCCAGGGTTTGTAAATAAAAATGCTGCTGGTGGGCTTGCAGCACTGGTTGTGCCACCCACAGAAGCGGCCTGGTAAAATGTATCTAGGGTCTGCCATTGCAGAACCTGCGTGCAGTCTAGTACTGTCATGCTGACTGGGCAAGTGCACACACTTGCCAGTCCCTAAACTGTAGTGTTGTTCCCTTAACTTCATATCAGTCACCCCTATGGTAGGCCCAAGGGCAGGGTGCATTGTAAGCATAAGGTAGGGCAAGCCCTGATGTGTGTGGCATGTCCTAACAGTGAATTGCAGCCATTTTCGTTTTTCACTATTGTAAGCAGTGCTTTAAATGGGCCGGTACTCACAGGTACTGAGTACCGGCACTTCTTGTTTTTACCAAGTTGAGTACCGGCACTTCTCCAGTGCCAAGGAAAGTACCGGTACTCGGATTCATAAGGTGGGCACTGGGCTGATGCCTGAGGGCCAGCTGTGGCCCGTTTATTTGACAGCATTTTGGCCGTTTTCGCGTCTCTCTGTAACATTCAGCTGGACGGCCTGCTGCAGGGGCAAGTGGGCCTCTGCTCCTAGATGGAAGCTCTCATTGTCCTCAACCGCCCCCCTGCCGGGCCTCCATGCTGGGTCGTTAGTGAATTGCACATTGGCTGCCAGGGGCACAGTGATGTGTGCAGCCTGAATGGGTGGGAGAGAAGAGAGCCTGCATAATGACCATGACTTTTTAACCGCTTGGCCTCCCACTGAGACAGACAAAGATGGGGAAGACATCGAGACAGCTATGGAAAGAGTAAGAGAGGCACGGAGATGGCAGATTAGAAATAGAAAGAGTGATAGTAGAGGATTATAGGATACCGTTGGGGTAAAGAGAGTGAGGCAGCGAGAGAAATAGATAGAAATGGGAGAGAAGTGAGTGGGGGAGGGATCGAGAGATTAGAGATGTGAAGATTGACAGAGCATTTGTCTGCTGCTTGTTTGTGTGCGTTTGCCTGGTTGTGTGTATGTTTGTGAGTGAGAGAAAAACTAAATCAGAGAGGAAGAAAATCAGGACAGCCAGGAGGTATTTGAAAAGAAATGCGTCTAATGGTTGTTATTAATGATGCTTTAGTCTCTCTCGTCCTGGTGTATATTGATTCTTAGCCTGAAAGGGTTAATAGTACTGTTGATGGCTTGGCTGCATTCAGGGTTTAGAAGCTCCTTATACTGTTTCCAGAAGTACTTCACACCACCCTTTATTAGCATATGTACCTGTTAATCTGCACATATGGAAAGTTTGAGACAACTGTCAAGAGCAATGCAAGGGCAAAATGAATAAGCAATAGAAGTGTTTTCTATCATCATCTCTCACTCCGCCTCTAACCCCGCCCACTAGCCACACCCCTAACTAAATTTAATGAGTACCTGCACTTATTTTTTTCCATTTAAAGCACTGATTGTAAGGCTACCTGTTCTCCATAGGCCAGAATGGGCTGTCACAATTGTTACATTCTATGATCCTAACAGACCCAGGGAACATGGTAGAAATTCGAGTTTAGTATGCCTGAACTCAGAATAATAAAATACATCTTTTAGTAAAGTTTATTTTAATATTCTGTGTTTGCAAATACCACTTTTAGAAAGTTGGTATTTGCTTGCCTGACCATTTCAGCACGCCTCTGCTATGATGTGTATCTGCCTGTCTGGTTGTGTGAGTGACAGGGCTGGGGAAACCCAGAGGGGCAGGGCTAGGCAGCCTGGTGGTGAATAGGAAGATTGGCAGTCAGATGGGTGGGAGGAGTACACCTGGGCTCTGAATAGGGTTGTGCTCTGCTACCACAATGCTGGCTCCACCTCCTGCGGAGCGGCTGATGTCTCTGCCCTGCACCCTGAACAGAAAGGCAGAGTCATGTCAACAGAGTGCTCAAGAACTGGTTTGGACTGGGCAAAGGCCCCTCTACCCCAGAGGAACAAAGGAATTAGGGGTATAAGTATTGGGACCCTGCTCCCAAGAAATTAGATCAGATCCTGCTGAACAAGACGAACCTCTGCCAGAGGAGAAGGAACTGGAAAAGCTGTAGGAGGAGTAACTGTCCCTGACCTGGGGGATTGGCCTGCAGTGGTTGCCTTGCTGCTGAAGGAGAGGAGAAAAGACTACAAAGACTTTTATTTCAACTTGTGCTTTGAAAAGATCTCCAAGGGCTTGAACTGAGCTTGCCCCCTGAACGAAGCCCCAGGACCAGTGGACTTCATCCTCCAGCTCCCCAAAGTCTTTTGGAAGTGCCTGCTGCTGTTGTTGGGCCTTCTGAGGGACTGCGTGTCGCAAAGAGCTGGTAGCGCGATGCAAGGGAGAGAAGCGTGCCGCTGTCGGAGCCGCTGTCGTCGCATCTCGCAGAGAGTGTCGCCGCTGCAGCATCGCATCGAGCGGAAGCGTCTCGCATCAACCGGAAGGGTCTCGCAACGCCGAAGAAGCATTGCACCGCATCGAGAGGAGAGTCTCGCATCGAGGAGGAAGTGTGTCGCCATCGCAGCCATCGTAGTTGTCACATCGCACCGCATCCAGAAAAGCGCCTCGCATCCACGGAGAAGCGTGCTGCCGTCGGAGCCGCTGTCATCGCATCCCGCAACCGGGGTGTCACCGCAGCAGCATCGCATTGAGCGGAAGCGTCACGCATCGTCGGAGGAGAGTGCCGCTGCCAAGGCCGCTGCCGTTTCATCTCGTCAAGAGTGCCGCCGCTGTAGCTGACGCATCGAGTCGGGCCTTCTCGCAACATCGGAGAAGCGTGAAGCATCTGGAAGATCCCGTCTTTATTTCTTTTGCACCAAGAACTTCCACGCAACTGCATCGCTGCAACACTTTCGTTGCCCTGCGTGTCGCATCCAAAGGTACATTGTCTTAAAGTGTTGCATCTAAGAACTTAAGAGAATCTAAGTAATCTTCTACCAACTAAGCAACCGTATTGTGTATTTTTAATCGTTTAATGGTTTTGTGATAATCCTATATAAAGAGTTCCTATTTTTAATATAAAACCTGTGTGGTGTCCATTTGTAGTGTTGTCACTTGGTTACTGTATGTGTTCACAAATGCTTAACCTATAACGCCTGAGATAAGCCTTGTCTGCTCGCGCCAAGCTACCTAGAGGGTGAGCAGGGGTTATTTTAGTAGTGTGACCCCTTACCCTGACTAGAGGAAAGGTTCCCTGCTTGTCACAAGTACCTACCTGTGCCAACCAGAGAACCCGGATTCTAACATTGGTGGCAGCAGTGGGATTTTGGACTTGCATTTGTGACTCATGTACAGTGATTGGTGAACACTACTTAGTGAGTGCAGACCTTAAACGCAACCAATACTTGTTGGTAGATTTCTTTTTGGACTGTCTATTTTTGAGCACTGCCAAGCTTAACCATGGTGGAGAAAGCAGCATCCATAGTCTCTGTTGATACTGAATGGGAATGGGAAGAAGAGAAAATGGACAGCTACGTAGCAAGACAGCTAAAGTTCTTCTGCAAGAAATTCAAGGTTTCTACCACTGGATGTCAAACCAAACCAGAGTTCTACAAGGCGCTGAGGGCCTGGGTAGAAGCAAGGAATGCTGCTGAGGATGAGAATGCAGATGAGCCAGTGGGCTCAAGAGGAAGGAGAAGCCCTTCCCCTGCAGGTAGCAGTGTCTCTAGCAAAAGTTTATCCCCAGAGGAGTTGGCAGACAGGAATCAAACCAGAGCTCATGAAATAGAGATGACCAGACTAAAGGGCCAACTGGCCATGGAACAAAAAAGGCTTGAAATGGAGCATGAGATGAGAATGAGGGAGCTGGAGTTGAAAGCCCAGGGCTTGGGAAGCACTCCCTCTGGTGGCAGCACACCCCCAGTGCAGGTAGAGCCCAGAGTGTACATACCCAAAGATGTAGTGAAATAATTCTTTAAAAATGATGACATAGGGCAGTGGTTTCGAGCCTACGAAGTAGCCATGTCCTCCCACTGGGTCCCTGAGAAGGATTGGGGAGCAGGGTTGTGGGGGCGGTTCTTGAGTGAAGGGCGGGACACCCTGCTAGATTTGCCATCAGATGTGTATAACTCTTACCCCCATATGAAGGATGCTTTAATGGTTAGGTGTGGGTTAACTCCTGAAATGTATAGACAGAGGTTCAGGGGTTGCACTAAGATTCCCAATAGTACGTATGTGGAGTATGTGACTTTTTTTTGCAGAGCACTGGATGGTTGGGTGAAGGGTAGCAAAGTTGATTATTTTCAAGGGCTTCTTGATTTAATGGCATGGGAGCACTTGTCTAGTAATTGTTTTCCTGAGCTACGCCAGCACCTGATTGATAGTAAGCTGACTAACCCTAGGAAGCTTGCTGAGGAGGCGGACCGCTGGGTCAGTACCAGGGTCCACAAGGGTCAAGTGGGAGATTCCGCCAAAGGTGGGCAGGGTCCCCAGCAGAAGAGTGGGGGGGACAAGGGTAAACAGAGGGAGTTCCAGAAGAGGCCCCAAAGTAATCCCCAAGGGAACCAAGGGAAAGGTTCTCAGCCTCCCCCACCCCAGAAACAGGTACTCCTGTTCAGAAGGGGCCCATCAGATGTTATAAGTGTGGTAACCTAGGGCATTTTGCATCTGATGTAAAGTGTCCTTCCTTTGGTAAACCAGCACCCACTGGTGCTCCATCCCGGCAGGTGACTAGTGTAGCCCTGGGGGAGGAGATGGGTGTCCAAGGTGGGTGGGGTTCCACAGAGATGTCCCTTGTCTCCTTAGGAGACTGTGAAGTGGTCCCCCAAACCCAGCTGCCTGAGAACACTAAAAAATACAGGCAGTGGGTGACCATAAATGGCCATAGGGTTGAAGCTCTCAGAGACACAGGAGCCAGTGTGACAGCTGTTTGAAAAATAACAACCTAGGCAATTCTTGTAAGTAGCAGCTGGAAGTCTTTTCTATCTAGTAGTCAGAACAGTTTAAGCAGTGAGACGAGAAATGAAAATTCTAATTCTTTTTTAATTATAAGTTTTTGGTACATTCACAATTAAAAACAAATTTATTATATACATAGTAAAAAATCATGACAAATAATAAAATAGATTGTAGGTTACATAGGGATAAAGAATAAACAAATGTGGTGGCACAACTGTATATTATTCGACGCGCGTTTCGGCGTAGTTAGCGCCTTCGTCAGGAAAAATAAGGCCACAATTCCTGTAATGTAAAAACAAATATAAAAATTCTAAATCATATTTCGTCACTGCCAATATATATACATATTTGTTACAATTTCTCTTATTATTGAGTTTAACATATCTCAAGTCTGACTAAATTATTTGATTTAATAAACAGATGGTATGCCTTCAATCACAAGATTATAGTGGTGACTTTGTTACAACAATAATGAGTTCAATCACACAAAGAAGAGAACAATATCTATAACGTCACTATCATGAAGATACAATAGAACTATTGAAACAGTATATTTCATTCTTGAACTTATCATCATTTTGCTAATTAGTTGTAATTTTTGCAAGAAGAAAGAGTAGTGAGAAAATATAGAGCAGATAGTTGTGTTCTCGATTAATTTAAGATAGAGGATAATTCATCACATGTCTACCTGTGCTCCAAGATTCAAAGGTGGGGTTTCCAGGAATTTAAGTAGGTTATTTTTCTTGTAAGTGAATACCTATTAATGTAGAACACATTGTTATGTTTTACTGTATATACCAGAAGCCATCTTATTTATTCTAATTAGACAATGGTGATTGATACCTTGATAGATGTTTATTCATTCAGTTATAGTTGGTTTTGAGAGGGGATGGCTATTCTTTTATACTTTTCATTCCGATAAACCCATGAAAATAGCACAACCTAAGGCGATAGGGATTAGAGAATATATAAGTAGCTGTTGTTTAAAGGTGGATGAGATAGCATAGCTGAGCTTTTAGTTAGCGCTGTTATTGCGTTACCTTATTCGGTGGAAGTTTACGAATGGATGATAGTTCTTTAATACTTCATTGCGAACAGTTCATGTGTATATTAAAACCTAGGAAAATGAAAGCACGGGGATGTTTAGATGACTGTTACATGTATCTAAACCAAATAGTGAGGCTAGGTTTGTAGTTAATGTGGTTGCCGCATTACCTGGTAAATGATGAGTTCTTGCAAGTGCCGAGTCTTGATAAAATGATTGATGTATAAAACAATGGTAGTAGAGGCGTAGCAGGTATGATATAACCTAGGAATTGGAAGTAACACAGATGAAATCAAATTATAATGTGGGGGGAAGATGTAAAAATCAGAATGATTACTGTGTTGTTGAGACAAAAAATATATGCCGCTAGTAGTCTACCAAGTGGGGAAGAGTGTCGCTCTTTGGGTAATACATGAATCTGATGTTTTAATATGATTCATGTATGTGTGGTGGATATCATTATAAAGTTGTTAAAAGATACAGCGTTTTATAGTTGTTAGCAGGGCGTGGTCGTGTTACATCAAATATAAGAATGTCTATAGATCGATCTAAACAGGCTTACTTTAACATTAGGGACGCTTGAATGGTAGACAGTGTGACAGCTGTCAAGCATCACCTGGTGTCTCAGGAGCAGGTTGTCCCAGGAGCATTCTATCCAGTTGTTGCCGCCGACAACACCGAGAGTCACTGCCCAGTGGCTCAGGTTCCCTTTCAGTGGGGGGGGGGGTCTCTGGTACTCTTCAGGTAGCTGTGAGGCCCGCCATGCCTGTAGACTGTCTGCTAGAAAACAATCTGGAGAGCTCACCTTGGGCTAAGGTGGAGTGGAGTGCTCACCTGGAGATGTTGGGTATGCCGGATTGGGCGTGTGTCACCACACGGTCCATGGCAGCGAGTAGAGGTACTCAAGAGGTCCTGGAGCCTGAGAGGGAGGCCCAGGGACCGGCCTTAAAGAGAAGGAGCAGGGGGCGTGGGAAACCGGCCCCTGAAGTTCCCACGGTCCAGGAGGGAGCAGACCTTGAGGGGGATGCCCTGGAACCTACAGAGGAACAGATAGCTGAACTGGGGGACCTGCCTGAGCTGACCCATTGGCAGCAGGAAGGAGGACCCTCCAGGGAAGAGTTCTGCAGGGAGTAGAAGGAATGCCCTTCTCTTGTGGGTATGCGGCAGCAGGCTGGAGACCAGGCCAATGGTGATCAGTCTGGAACACACTTGATTTACTGAGAGAACGACCTCCTGTATTCTGAGCCTAAGGTTGCTGAGCCTGGGTCAGCCCGTGTGCTGGTGGTACCCCAGCGCTTCGGAGCCTTCCTACTGGGGCTGGCTCACAATGTGCCATTAGCAGGACATTTGGGGCAGGACAAGACCTTTGAAAGGCTTGTCACCCACTTCTTTTGGCCCCAAATGCGTAGTAGTTCAGATACTCACTGCAGAACATGCCAAACTTGCCAGGCAAGTGGGAAGAGTGGAAGGAAGCAGAAGGCTCCACTCCAACCGTTCCCTGTGGTCAGTACCCCATTCCAGCGAGTGGGGATTGACATTGTAGGGCCCCTGGACCCCAGGACAGCGATGGGCAATAGGTTCATCCTGGTCCTGGTGGACCATGCCACCCGGTACCCGGAAGCCATCCCTCTGAGGACAGTGACGGCCCCCGTGGTGGGACGTGCGCTGATGAGAATTTTCTCCAGAGTGGGATTCCCTCTAGAGGTGGTGTCTAACCGAGGTACCAATTTCATATCTAAATATATGAAATCCCTTTGGCAAGAGTGTTGTGTAACCTACAAGTTCACCACACCTTACCACCCCCAAGGAAACGGGTTGGGTGAGAGATTCAACCGAACCCTCAAAGGCATGATAATGGGCCTGGAAGGACCCATGAGGCGTAAGTGGGACGTCCTCTTACCATGCCTGCTCTTTGCTTACAGAGAGGTGCCACAGAAGTCTCTGGGGTTCAGTCCCTTTGAGCTACTGTACGGACACCCAGTGAGAGGACCTCTAAGTCTGGTCAAAGAAGGCTGGGAGCAATCTCCCAGGAAACCTCCCCAGAATGTATATAGTTACATGCTGGCCTTCAGGAACCAGACTAGGCGATTCAGGCAACTTGCTGAGGCAAATCTGGAAGCCAGCCAGGAGGAGATGAAGTGGTGTGTAAATGATGTGGACACTGGGGATAGCACACCTGTGAGGCACAAGGCCTACATTGTGACTGACAGGGTAAGGGCCTGCATCAAGGAGGAGGTCTCCAAGATGTTTTCCCTTGGGGTAATTGAGTCCTCAAGCAGTCCTTGGGCCAGCCCAGTGGTCTTGGTCCCAAAGGCTGCAGCGCCGGGAGCCACACCCGAACTCCGGTTCTGTGTGGACTACAGAGGTCTCAATTCGGTCACCAGGACTGACGCACACCCCATCCCCAGAGCTGATGAGCTCATAGATCGGCTAGGGGCTGCACACTACCTCAGCACGTTTGATCTAACGTCTGGGTATTGGCAGAACGCCTTGACCGATGGGGCCAAAGTGTGGTCAGAATTCTCCACCACTGATGGGCACTACCAGTTCCGGGTTATGCCCTTTGGGATGAAGAATGCCCCTGACACCTTCCAGAGGTTGGTCAACCAGGTGTTGGCTGGGCTGGATTAGTTCAGTGCAGCCTACCTGGATGACATCGCAGTGTTTAGCTCCACATGGGAGGAACACCTGCGCCACCTCTGGGAAGTGTTGATGGCGCTGCACAAGGCAGGCCTCACGATCAAGGCAAGTAAGTGCCAGATCGGGCAGGGTTCAGTGGTGTACTTGGGGCACCAAGTTGGGAGTGGCCAGGTGGCACCCCTTCAACCCAAGATAGAAACCATCCTGAATTGGGAGTCGCCCAAAACCCAGACAGAGGTGAGAGCCTTCCAAGGTCTCACCGGGTACTACAGGAGGTTTGTCAAGGGGTATGGCAACATTGTTGCCCCCTTGACAGCGCTGACTTCAAGGAAGCAGCCCAGGAAGGTGATCTGGACTGACACCTGTCAGAAATCTTTTGAGGCCCTGAAAGCTGCTATGTGCACGGCGCCCGTGCTTTTGGCTCCCAACTTCTCCAAAGAGTTTATCGTGCAGACAGACGCTTCAGAGCATGGTGTGGGGGCTGTTCTTTCACAGATTAATGAGGAGGGCCTGGATCAACCTATAGCCTTTCTTAGCAGAAGGTTACTTCCACGGGAACAGAGATGGAGTGCTATTGAGCGTGAGGCATTTGCTGTGGTCTGGGCGCTGAAGAAGCTAAGACCCTACCTGTTTGGGTCTCACTTCCTGGTTCAGACAGACCACAGGCCCCTCAGATGGTTGATGCATATGAGGGGCGAGAATCCAAAGCTGTTGAGGTGGTCCATTTCCCTACAGGGTATGGATTTCACGGTGGAACATCGCCCTGGTACAAATCACGCCAATGTTGACGGTCTGTCCAGATTTTTCCGCCTTAGTGATGAAGAACTCCCTGGGGTAGGGTAGTTCTCCCCACTTTTCAGCTGGAGGGGACACGTGTTACACCTGGCACCTTGGCGTGAGTCTCCCTTCCACTTTTTGTCGCTGTGCCTCATGTGTTTTTGCTGGTGTTAGCTGCTCAGGGCACTGTGCCACTGCCAACCAGTGCCACAGTGCAAGTGCTCCCTATTTAAAATGTATATGTTGGTTGGATTCCATGATTGGCTTATTTGGTTTACTGTCAGACCCCAGTAAAGTGCACCAGGAGTGCCAGGGCTTGTAAATACAAATGCTGCTGGTGGGCTTGCAGCACTGGTTGTGCCACCCACAGAAGTGGCCTGGTAAAATGTATCTAGGGTCTGCCATTGCAGAACCTGCGTGCAGTCTGGTACTGTCATGCTGACTGGGCAAGTGCACACAATTGCCAGTCCCTAAACTGTAGTGTTGTTCCCTTAACTTCATATCAGTCACCCCTATGGTAGGCCCAAGGGCAGGGTGCATTGTAAGCATAAGGTAGGACAAGCCCTGATGTGTGTGGCATGTCCTAATAGTGAATTACAGCCATTTTCGTTTTTCACTATTGTAAGCAGTGCTTTAAATGGGCCGGTACTCACAGGTACTGAGTACCGGCACTTCTTGTTTTTACCAAGTTGAGTACCGGCACTTCTCCTGTGCCAAGGAAAGTACCGGTACTCGGATTCATAAGGTGGGCACTGGGCTGATGCCTGAGGGCCAGCTGTGGCCCGTTTATTTGGCAGCATTTTGGCCGTTTTCGCGTCTCTCTGTAACATTCAGCTGGATGGCCTGATGCAGGGGCAAGTGGGCCTCTGCTCCTAGATGGAAGCTCTCATTGTCCTCAACCACCCCCCTGCCGGGCCTCCATGCTGGGTCGTTAGTGAATTGCACATTGGCTGCCAGGGGCACAGTGATGTGTGCAGCCTGAATGGGTGGGAGAGAAGAGAGCCTGCATAAGTGACCATGACTTTTTAACCGCTTGGCCTCCCACTGAGACAGACAAAGATGGGGAAGACATCGAGACATCTATGGAAAGAGTAAGAGAGGCACGGAGATGGCAGATTAGAAATAGAAAGAGTGATAGTAGAGGATTATAGGATACCGTTGGGGTAAAGAGAGTGAGGCAGCGAGAGAAATAGATAGAAATGGGAGAGAAGTGAGTGGGGGAGGGATCGAGAGATTAGAGATGTGAAGATTGACAGAGTATTTGTCTGCTGCTTGTTTGTGTGCGTTTGCCTGGTTGTGTGTATGTTTGTGAGAGAGAGAAAAACTAAATCAGAGAGGAAGAAAATCAGGACAGCCAGGAGGTATTTGAAAAGAAATGCGTCTAATGGTTGTTATTAATGATGCTTTAGTCTCTCTCGTCCTGGTGTATATTGATTCTTAGCCTGAAAGGGTTAATAGTACTGTTGATGGCTTGGCTGCATTCAGGGTTTAGAAGCTCCTTATACTGTTTCCAGAAGTACTTCACACCACCCTTTATTAGCATATGTACCTGTTAATCTGCACATATGGAAAGTTTGAGACAACTGTCAAGGGCAATGCAAGGGCAAAATGAATAAGCAATAGAAGTGTTTTCTATCATCATCTCTCACTCCGCCTCTAACCCCGCCCACTAGCCACGCCCCTAACTACATTTAATGAGTACCTGCACTTATTTTTTTCCATTTAAAGCACTGATTGTAAGGCTACCTGTTCTCACAATTGTTACATTCTATGATCCTAACAGACCCAGGGAACATGGTAGAAATTCGAGTTTAGTATGCCTGAACTCAGAATAATAAAATACATCTTTTAGTAAAGTTTATTTTAATATTCTGTGTTTGCAAATACCACTTTTAGAAAGTTGGTATTTGCTTGCCTGACCATTTCAGCCCGCCTCTGCTATGATGTGTATCTGCCTGTCTGGTTGTGTGAGTGACAGGGCTAGGGAAACCCAGAGGGGCAGGGCTAGGCAGCCTGGTGGTGAATAGGAAGATTGGCAGTCAGATGGGTGGGAGGAGTACACCTGGGCTCTGAATAGGGTTGTGCTCTGCTACCACAATGCTGGCTCCACCTCCTGCGGAGCGGCTGATGTCTCTGCCCTGCACCCTGAATAGAAAGGCAGAGTCATGTCAACAGAGTGCTCAAGAACTGGTTTGGACTGGGCAAAGGCCCCTCTACCCCAGAGGAACAAAGGAATTAGGGGTATAAGTATTGGGACCCTGCACACAAGAAATTAAATCAGATCCTGCTGAACAAGACGAACCTGCCAGAGGAGAAGGAACTGGAAAAGCTGTAGGAGGAGTAACTGTCCCTGACCTGGGGGATTGGCCTGCAGTGGTTGCCTTGCTGCTGAAGGAGAGGAGAAAAGACTACAAAGACTTTTATTTCAACTTGTGCTTTGAAAAAGATCTCCAAGGGCTTGAACTGAGCTTGCCCCCTGAACGAAGTCCCAGGACCAGTGGACTTCATCCTCCAGCTCCCCAAAGTCTTTTGGAAGTGCCTGCTGCTGTTGTTGGGTCTTCTGAGGGACTGCGTGTCGCAAGGAGCTGGTAGCGCGATGCAAGGGAGAGAAGCGTGCCGCTGTCGGAGCCGCTGTCGTCGCATCTTGCAGAGAGTGTCGCCGCTGCAGCATCGCATCGAGCGGAAGCGTCTCACATCAACCGGAAGGGTCTCGCAACGCCGAAGAAGCGTGTCGACATCGCAGTCATCGCAGCTGTCGCATTGCACCGCATCGAGAGGAGAGTCTCGCATCGAGGAGGAAGCGTGTCGCCATCGCAGCCATCGTAGTTGTCACATCGCACCGCATCCAGAAAAGCGCCTCGCATCCACGGAGAAGCGTGCTGCCGTCGGAGCCGCTGTCATCGCATCCCACAACCGGGGTGTCACCGCAGCAGCATCGCATTGAGCGGAAGCGTCTCGCATCGTCGGAGGAGAGTGCCGCTGCCAAGGCCGCTGTCGTCGCATCTCGTCAAGAGTGCCGCCGCTGTAGCTGACGCATCGAGTCGAGCCTCCTCGCAACATCGGAGAAGCGTGAAGCATCTGGAAGATCCCGTCTTTATTTCTTTTGCACCAAGAACTTCCACTTAACTGCATCGTTGCAACACTTTTGTTGCCCTGCGTGTCGCATCTAAAGGTACATTGTCTTAAAGTGTCGCATCCAAGAACTTAAGAGAATATAAGTAATCTTCTACTAACTAAGCAACCGTATTGTGTATTTTTAATCGTTTAATGGTCTTGTGATAATCCTATATAAAGAGTTCTTATTTTTAATATAAAACCTGTGTGGTGTCCATTTGTAGTGTTGTCACTTGGTTACTGTATGTGTTCACAAATGCTTAACCTATAACGCCTGAGATAAGCCTGGTCTGCTCGCGCCAAGCTACCTAGAGGGTGAGCAGGGGTTATTTTAGTAGTGTGACCCCTTACCCTGACTAGAGGAAAAGTTCCCTGCTTGTCACAAGTACCTACCTGTGCCAACCAGAGAACCCGGATTCTAACACCGTTCCTTGGATTCCCCCTTCCCTCTTTGTTGCTCGAAGCTGCCCATTGGATTCTCCCCTCCCTCTACACTGCTCGCGGCAGGTCCTTGGATTCCCTGATCCCTTTGCCCTGCACAATGCTGCTCCTTGGATTCCCTAATACCTTTACACTGTCCTACTGCCTCAGCGCTGCTCGGTGCCGCTCCTTGGATTCCCTACTCCCTCTGCATGGTTTAATGCCACTCCTTGGATTCCCTATTCCGTCCGGACTGCTCAACGCCACTCCTTGGATTCCCTACTCACTCTGTGCTGCTCGATGCTGCTCCTTGGATCCCCTACTCCCTTTACGTTGGTTGATGCCCCTTCTTGGATTCCCCACTCCCTATGCACTGCTCAATGCTGCTCCTTGGATTCCCCACTCCCTCTGTGCTGCTCGATGCCAATCCTTAACTACTTGCTCCCTCTGCGCAGCTCAATGTCGTTCCTTGGATTCCCCGTTCCCTCTTTGTTGCTAAAAGCCGCTCGTTAGATTCCCTGCTCCCTCTGCACAGCTCGAGGCAGGTCAATGGATTTCCTGATCCCTTTGCACTGCTCGATACTGATCCTTGGATTCCCTAATCCCTTTGCACTGTGCTACTACCTCAGCGCTGCTTGGTGCCGCTACTTGGATTCCCTACTCCCTCTGCACTGCTCAAAGTCACTCCTTAGACTCCCCACTCCCTCTGCGCTGCTCGATGCCACTACTTGGATTCCTCACTCCCTCTGTGCTGCTCCATGCTACTCCTTGATTTCCCCACTCCCTCTGCACTGCTGGATGCCACTCCCTGGATTCCTCATGCCCTCTGCACTGCTCAGTGCTGCCCCTTGATTTCCCTACTCCCTCTGCGCTGCTCGGTGCCGCTCCTTGGATGTGCTACTCCCTCTGCACTACTCGGTGCCACTCCTTGGATTCCTTACTCTCGCTGCACTGCTAGATGTTACTCCTTGGATTTCCTACTCCCTTTGGACTGCTCAATGTAGCTCCTTGGATTCCCTGCTCCCACTGAGCTGTTCAATGCCGCTCCTTGGATTTCCTGCTGAGCTGCTCGATGCCACTCTTTTGATACCCTACACCCTTTGCGTTGCTCGATGCCCCTCCTTGGATTCCTCACTCCCTCTGCATTGCTCGATGCCCCTCCTTGGATTCCCACACCCTTTGCATTGCTGGATTGCGCTTCGTGGATACCCCACTCCTCTGTGCAGCTCGATGCCGGTCCTTGGATGTGCTACTCCCTCTGCACTACTCGGTGCCACTCCTTGGATTCCTTACTCTCTTTCGCTGCTCGATGTTACTCCTTGGATTTCCTACTCCCTTTGGACTGCTCATTGTAGCTCCTTGGATTCCCTGCTCCCACTGAGCTGTTTAATGCTGCTCCTTGGATTTCCTACTCCTACTGAGCTGCTCGATGCCACTCTTTTGGTTCCCTACACCCTTTGCGTTGCTCGATGCCTCTCCTTGGATTCCTCACTCCCTCTGCATTGCTCGATGCCCCTCCTTGGATTCCCACACCCTTTGCATTGCTGGATTGCGCTTCGTGGATACCCCACTTCTCTGTGCTGCTCGATGCCGGTCCTTGGATACCCCACTCCCTCTGCACTACTCAATGCCACTCCTTGGATTCCCCATTCCCTCCGCGCTGCTCAATGCGGCTCCTTGGATTCCCTACTCCCTCTGTGCTGCCCGATGACGCTCCTTGGATTCCCCACTCCCTATGAGCTGCCCGATGACACTCCTTGGATTCCCCACTCCCTCTGAGCTGCCTGATGCCGCTCCTTGGATTCCACAATCCCTCTGCACTGCTCAATGCTGCTCCCTGGATTCCCCACTCCCTCAGCGCTGCTTGACACCGCTCTTTGGATTCCCCACTCTCTCTGCGCTGCTCGAGGCCATTTCTTGGATTTCCTACTCTCTCTGCACTGCTTGATGTTGCTCCTTGGATTGCCTAATCCCTCTAAGCTGCCCAATGACGCTCTTTAGATGCCCTACTCCCTCCGCTCTGCTTGATGTCGCTCTTTGGATTCCCTACTCCCTATGGGCTTCTCGATGTCACTTCTTGGATTCCCTACTCCTTCCAAGCTGCTCGATTCTGCTCCTCTGATCTCCTACTACTTTAGTTCTGCTTGATGCCACTCCTTAGACTCCCTACTCCTTTTGCACTGCTCGTTGCCGCTCCTTGGATCCCCTACTCCCTCTGTGCTGCCCGATGCAGCTCCTTGGATTTCCCACTCCGGCTGAGTTGCCTGATGCCGCTCCTTGGATTCCACACTCCCTCTGCACTGCTCAATGCTGCTTCCTGGATTCCCCACTCCCTCAGCGCTGCTTGACACCACTCCTTGGATTCCCCACTTTCTCTGAGCTGCTCAAGGCCATTTCATAGATTCCCTACTCCTGCTGCGCTGCTTTATGCCAATCCTTGCATTTCCTACTCATTCTGCGTTGCTCGATGCTGCTCCTTGGATTCCCTACTCCCTCTGGGGTGCTCGATGCTGCTCCTTGGATTCCCTATTCCCTCTGCACTGCTCGATGCCGCTCCTTGGATTCCCTATTCCCTCTGTGCTGCTCCATGCCATTCCTTGTATTCCCTACTCCCCAAGCACTGCTCGATGCCACTCCTTGGATTCCCTACTCCCTCTGTGCTGTTCGATGCCGCTCCTTTGATTCTCTACTCCATCTGCGCTGCTTGATGCTGATCCTTGGATTCACTGCTCCCTCTGCACTGATTGATGCCACTCATTGGATTCCATGCTACCTATGCACTGCTTGATGCTACCCTTTGTATTCCCTTCTCCCACTGCACTGCTCATTGCTGCTCCTTGGATTCCCTACCCCCTCTGTGCTGCTCGATGCCGCTCTTGGTTTCCCCATTCCCTCCACGCTGCTCAATGCCACTCCTTGGATTCTCTACTCCCTCTGTGCTGCTCAAGGCAGCTCCTTGGAGTACCTACTCATTCCTCGCTGCTAGATGATGCTCCTTGGATTCCCTATTCCTTCTGCACTACTCAATGCCGCTGCTTGGATTCTCCACTCCCTCAGTGCTGCCTGATGCCGCTGCTTGGATTCTCCACTCCCTCAGTGCTGCTCAATGCCGTTCCTTGGATTCCCTACTTCCTCTGTGCTGCTCAATGCCATTCCTTGGATTCCCTACTCCCTCTGTGGTGCTTGACGCTGCTCCTTGGAATCCCTACTCCCTCTAAGCTGCTCAATGTCGCTGCTTGGATTCCCTACTCCCTCCGTGCTGCTCAATGTCGCTCCCTGGATTCCCTAACCTCACCATGCTACTCGTCTGATTTCCTACTACCTCTGTGCTGCTCGATGCCACTCCTTGAATTCCCTGCTCCTTTCACACTGCTCGGTGCCTCTCCTTAGATTCCCTACTCCCTCTGCGCAGCTTGATGAGGCTCCTTGGATTACCTACTCCCTCTGTGCTGCTTGATGCGGCTCCTTGTATTCCCTAATACCTCTGCGCTGCTCAATGCCGCTCCTTTGATTCTTTAATCCCTCTGCGCTGCCTGATGCTGCTGCTTGGATTCCCCACTCCCTCAGCGCTGCTCAATGCTATTCCTTGGATTCCCTACTCCCTCTGTGGTGCTTGACGCTGCTCCTTGGAATCCCTACTCCCTCTAAGCTGCTCGATGTCGCTGCTTGGATTCCCTACTCCCTCCGTGCTGCTCGATGTCGCTCCCTGGATTCCCTAACCTCACCATGCTACTCGTCTGATTTTCTACTACCTCTGTGCTGCTCGATGCCATTCCCTGCTCCTTTCACACTGCTCGGTGCCTCTCCTTAGATTCCCTCCTCCCTCTGCGCTGCTCAATGCTGCTCCTTGGATTCCCTACCCCCTCTATGCTGCTTGATGCAGCTCCTTGGTTTCCCTACTCCCTCTGCGCTGCTCGATTCCGCTACCTGGAGTCCCTACTCATTCTGGCTACTAGATGATGCCCCTTGTATTCTCTACTCCCTCTGGGGTGCGCAAAGCCGCTCTTTGGATTCCCTATTCCCTCTGCGCTGCTCAACACCACTGGTTGGTTTCCCTTCTCCCTCTGCGACACTTGACGCTGCTCCTTGGATTCCCTATTCTCTCTGCACTGCTCGAAATCGCTCCTTGGATTCACTAATGCCTCGGCGCTGCTCGATGCCACTCCTTGGATTCCCCACTCCCTCTGCGCTGCTTGATGCCGCTTCTTGGATTACCTACTCATTCTGCGCTGCTTGATGCCGCTCCATTGATTCCCTACTGCCCCTGCGCTGCTTGATGCTGCTCATTGGATTCCCCAATCCCTCTGCGCTGCTCGATGCCACTCCTTGGATTCCCCACTCCCTCTGCGCTGCTTGATGCCGCTTCTTGGATTACCTACTCATTCTGCGCTGCTTGATGCCGCTCCATTGATTCCCTACTGCCCCTGTGCTGCTTGATGCTGCTCATTGGATTCCCCAATCCCTCTGCGCTGCTTGATGCCACTCCTTGGGGTCCTTGCTCCCTCTGCGCTCCTCTATGCCACACCTTGGATTGCCTGCACCCTCTGCGCTGCTGGTTGCTGATCCTTGGATTCCATACTCCCTCTGCGCTTCTCGATGCCGCTCTTTGGATTCCCTACTCTCTTCGCGCTGCTCAATGCCGCTCCAAGGTTTCCCTACTCCCTCTGCGCTGCTTGATGCGGCTCCTTGTATTCCCTACTCCCTCTACACTGCTCAATGCCATTCCTTGGATTCCCAACTCCCTGTGCACTGTTCGATGCCGCTCTTTGGAATCTCTACTCCCTCTGCGCTGCTGGTTGCGGATCCTAGGATTCTGTACTCCCCCTGCGCTGTTTGATGCCACTCCTAGGATTTCCTACTCTCCCTGCGCTGCTCGATGCCACTGCCTGGATTCCCTGCTCCCGCTGTGCTGCTTGATGCCACTCATTCAATTCCCTGCTCCCTCTGTACGCTTGATACCGCTCCTTGGATTCCCTACTCATTCTGTGCTGCTTGATGCCGCTCCTAGGAATACATTCTCCCTCCACACTGTTCGATGCTGCTCCAGTTTCAGCTCACCAGTGACCTGGCCAGAGCAAAACCTAAAAAATGACATTGGCTTGGAGCAAAGGCCCCAGTGAGCTCCTTGTGACACAGAACTTGAAAGCAATGGGTGTTTGCAATGCACAACCCTCACATGAGGTCTCCTGACCAGAGGCACTGGGTTTCTGGAGAATATTGTTTTGTACTTATAACCCTAACACAAGTTAAAGACACACAAGTGACTATTAAAATAAATAAGCATATATGGGAGTTCAAAGTCAAGCACGATTTGCAACCCCAGTACACACAGCCCTACGATGAGGAGTATATGTTAAATAAAACACAGCCTGGCTGGAAGAGCAGAGAGCATCCATCACTGCAAATAAGACCCTGTAGACTACACCTCCATAAAAGCCTAGCCACCCTCCTCAGTAATCCCTCCGGGAGGGATTTTGTGCATCATATCACCATGGTGTTTCAATAGAGAAGGTGGGTAAGCGGTTCGATAATAGTTCTCTAAGGAGTAAACTCCTGGACAGAGGGAGATTTCCCTACAACTGACCATAACAGGAAGTGTCTGCCCACTCCTTCCAGCTTGGCCTCCATGTTGTTTTCTCACCGGAAAGGACATTTGGCAGACCCAAAAGAGCCTCAATGAACACCAGACATTGATTCTATTTCTAGTCTGTGGGACTTGTAAAGCGTGTGGTTACCCAAAGGCACCCCAGCATTAGAACATTCTACAGTATCAACAGTTCACCTAAACTACTTTACAGAAAAGCTAGGTCTTCAAGGCCCTACATAAGGACAGTTCATTGGGGAGCTGACGCAGTTCAGTGGGAAGAGTATTCCAAAGTTTGTGGGTCAGATGTGAGAAAGAACGACCACCCCAAGGCTGAACTTAGGAACAGCAGTGTTCAGGGACTCACTTCAGCGCGCACGCTGAGTTAGAGATGCACAAAGGACCACAGTCCTAACACAAACCAACCAATCTAGTCTTTGCCCAGGAAAGGTTTTCAAGTTACTATCAGCATTCCCATTAACCCCTTCACTGCTAGGCCACCACGTGTGAATTTGTTTTTGGCTATTTCGGGTAATTCGAGCTTAGGTCTCTATAACGTTTTGTCCACATAAGCTATCCATACTCAATTTGCATCCTTTTTTCCAACATTGTAGGGATTCTAAAGGTACCCCGGGTCTGTAGATTCCCCTGGAGGGGACTGAGAAATTAGCCACAATAGCTACATTATGGGTTTTTGGGGAGAAAAGGGAACAAAGTGCTGTAGATAAAAAGGTCTTGTTTTTTGCCTGCAAATAGCAGCGTTACAACAAACAAATGATGGACGGAATGCTGACAATGCAGACATTCTCCCCCAGTCAAGAGATCTGGGTTAAATCCATCGTTCTTTTGCCCACTACGCCACCCCAGTTTAGACATGGCCATATGCAAATCAGTCTTGACCCTGTGCCTCATGGGAACAGTCCAGCCCGAACAGCCAAGCCATGTCTTCCCTGGACCGGAATCAAGCATCCTAGGACCGGTTTCTGGCTATCAGCCGTCATCAGCCAGGATAGCTTGACTCCAGTGGCGTAGTGAGCACGGGTCCCACGTCTGGGAATACCCATCCCACTTAGGGTGAAAAGCGTTACAACAAACAAATGATGGACGGAATGCTGACAATGCAGACATTCTCCCCCAGTCAAGAGATCTGGGTTAAATCCATCGTTCTTTTGCCCACTACGCCACCCCAGTTTAGACATGGCCATATGCAAATCAGTCTTGACCCTGTGCCTCATGGGAACAGTCCAGCCCGAACTGCCAAGCCATGTCTTCCCTGGACCGGAATCAAGCATCCTAGGACCGGTTTCTGGCTATCAGCCGTCATCAGCCAGGATAGCTTGACTCCAGTGGCGTAGTGAGAACGGGTCCCACGTCTGGGAATACCCATCCCACTTAGGGCGAAAAGCGTTACAACAAACAAATGATGGACGGAATGCTGACAATGCAGACATTCTCCCCCAGTCAAGAGATCTGGGTTAAATCCATCGTTCTTTTGCCCACTACGCCACCCCAGTTTAGACATGGCCATATGCAAATCAGTCTTGACCCTGTGCCTCATGGGAACAGTCCAGCCCGAACTGCCAAGCCATGTCTTCCCTGGACCGGAATCAAGCATCCTAGGACCGGTTTCTGGCTATCAGCCGTCATCAGCCAGGATAGTTTGACTCCAGTGGCGTAGTGAGCACGGGTCCCACGTCTGGGAATACCCATCCCACTTAGGGTGAAAAGCGTTACAACAAACAAATGATGGACGGAATGCTGACAATGCAGACATTCTCCCCCAGTCAAGAGATCTGGGTTAAATCCATCGTTCTTTTGCCCACTACGCCACCCCAGTTTAGACATGGCCATATGCAAATCAGTCTTGACCCTGTGCCTCATGGGAACAGTCCAGCCCGAACTGCCAAGCCATGTCTTCCCTGGACCGGAATCAAGCATCCTAGGACCGGTTTCTGGCTATCAGCCGTCATCAGCCAGGATAGCTTGACTCCAGTGGCGTAGTGAGCACGGGTCCCACGTCTGGGAATACCCATCCCACTTAGGGCGAAAAGCGTTACAACAAACAAATGATGGACGGAATGCTGACAATGCAGACATTCTCCCCCAGTCAAGAGATCTGGGTTAAATCCATCGTTCTTTTGCCCACTACGCCACCCCAGTTTAGACATGGCCATATGCAAATCAGTCTTGACCCTGTGCCTCATGGGAACAGTCCAGCCCGAACTGCCAAGCCATGTCTTCCCTGGACCGGAATCAAGCATCCTAGGACCGGTTTCTGGCTATCAGCCGTCATCAGCCAGGATAGCTTGACTCCAGTGGCGTAGTGAGAACGGGTCCCACGTCTGGGAATACCCATCCCACTTAGGGCGAAAAGCGTTACAACAAACAAATGATGGACGGAATGCTGACAATGCAGACATTCTCCCCCAGTCAAGAGATCTGGGTTAAATCCATCGTTCTTTTGCCCACTACGCCACCCCAGTTTAGACATGGCCATATGCAAATCAGTCTTGACCCTGTGCCTCATGGGAACAGTCCAGCCCGAACTGCCAAGCCATGTCTTCCCTGGACCGGAATCAAGCATCCTAGGACCGGTTTCTGGCTATCAGCCGTCATCAGCCAGGATAGCTTGACTCCAGTGGCGTAGTGAGCACGGGTCCACGTCTGGGAATACCCATCCCACTTAGGGCGAAAAGCGTTACAACAAACAAATGATGGACGGAATGCTGACAATGCAGACATTCTCCCCCAGTCAAGAGATCTGGGTTAAATCCATCGTTCTTTTGCCCACTACGCCACCCCAGTTTAGACATGGCCATATGCAAATCAGTCTTGACCCTGTGCCTCATGGGAACAGTCCAGCCCGAACTGCCAAGCCATGTCTTCCCTGGACCGGAATCAAGCATCCTAGGACCGGTTTCTGGCTATCAGCCGTCATCAGCCAGGATAGCTTGACTCCAGTGGCGTAGTGAGCACGGGTCCCACGTCTGGGAATACCCATCCCACTTAGGGCGAAAAGCGTTACAACAAACAAATGATGGACGGAATGCTGACAATGCAGACATTCTCCCCCAGTCAAGAGATCTGGGTTAAATCCATCGTTCTTTTGCCCACTACGCCACCCCAGTTTAGACATGGCCATATGCAAATCAGTCTTGACCCTGTGCCTCATGGGAACAGTCCAGCCCGAACTGCCAAGCCATGTCTTCCCTGGACCGGAATCAAGCATCCTAGGACCGGTTTCTGGCTATCAGCCGTCATCAGCCAGGATAGCTTGACTCCAGTGGCGTAGTGAGCACGGGTCCCACGTCTGGGAATACCCATCCCACTTAGGGCGAAAAGCGTTACAACAAACAAATGATGGACGGAATGCTGACAATGCAGACATTCTCCCCCAGTCAAGAGATCTGGGTTAAATCCATCGTTCTTTTGCCCACTACGCCACCCCAGTTTAGACATGGCCATATGCAAATCAGTCTTGACCCTGTGCCTCATGGGAACAGTCCAGCCCGAACTGCCAAGCCATGTCTTCCCTGGACCGGAATCAAGCATCCTAGGACCGGTTTCTGGCTATCAGCCGTCATCAGCCAGGATAGCTTGACTCCAGTGGCGTAGTGAGCACGGGTCCCACGTATGGGAATACCCATCCCACTTAGGGCGAAAAGCGTTACAACAAACAAATGATGGACGGAATGCTGACAATGCAGACATTCTCCCCCAGTCAAGAGATCTGGGTTAAATCCATCGTTCTTTTGCCCACTACGCCGCCCCAGTTTAGACATGGCCATATGCAAATCAGTCTTGACCCTGTGCCTCATGGGAACAGTCCAGCCCGAACTGCCAAGCCATGTCTTCCCTGGACCGGAATCAAGCATCCTAGGACCGGTTTCTGGCTATCAGCCGTCATCAGCCAGGATAGCTTGACTCCAGTGGCGTAGTGAGCACGGGTCCCACGTCTGGGAATACCCATCCCACTTAGGGTGAAAAGCGTTACAACAAACAAATGATGGACGGAATGCTGACAATGCAGACATTCTCCCCCAGTCAAGAGATCTGGGTTAAATCCATCGTTCTTTTGCCCACTACGCCACCCCAGTTTAGACATGGCCATATGCAAATCAGTCTTGACCCTGTGCCTCATGGGAACAGTCCAGCCCGAACTGCCAAGCCATGTCTTCCCTGGACCGGAATCAAGCATCCTAGGACCGGTTTCTGGCTATCAGCCGTCATCAGCCAGGATAGCTTGACTCCAGTGGCGTAGTGAGCACGGGTCCCACGTCTGGGAATACCCATCCCACTTAGGGCGAAAAGCGTTACAACAAACAAATGATGGACGGAATGCTGACAATGCAGACATTCTCCCCCAGTCAAGAGATCTGGGTTAAATCCATCGTTCTTTTGCCCACTACGCCACCCCAGTTTAGACATGGCCATATGCAAATCAGTCTTGACCCTGTGCCTCATGGGAACAGTCCAGCCCGAACTGCCAAGCCATGTCTTCCCTGGACCGGAATCAAGCATCCTAGGACCGGTTTCTGGCTATCAGCCGTCATCAGCCAGGATAGCTTGACTCCAGTGGCGTAGTGAGAACGGGTCCCACGTCTGGGAATACCCATCCCACTTAGGGCGAAAAGCGTTACAACAAACAAATGATGGACGGAATGCTGACAATGCAGACATTCTCCCCCAGTCAAGAGATCTGGGTTAAATCCATCGTTCTTTTGCCCACTACGCCACCCCAGTTTAGACATGGCCATATGCAAATCAGTCTTGACCCTGTGCCTCATGGGAACAGTCCAGCCCGAACTGCCAAGCCATGTCTTCCCTGGACCGGAATCAAGCATCCTAGGACCGGTTTCTGGCTATCAGCCGTCATCAGCCAGGATAGCTTGACTCCAGTGGCGTAGTGAGCACGGGTCCCACGTCTGGGAATACCCATCCCACTTAGGGCGAAAAGCGTTACAACAAACAAATGATGGACGGAATGCTGACAATGCAGACATTCTCCCCCAGTCAAGAGATCTGGGTTAAATCCATCGTTCTTTTGCCCACTACGCCACCCCAGTTTAGACATGGCCATATGCAAATCAGTCTTGACCCTGTGCCTCATGGGAACAGTCCAGCCCGAACTGCCAAGCCATGTCTTCCCTGGACCGGAATCAAGCATCCTAGGACCGGTTTCTGGCTATCAGCCGTCATCAGCCAGGATAGCTTGACTCCAGTGGCGTAGTGAGCACGGGTCCCACGTCTGGGAATACCCATCCCACTTAGGGCGAAAAGCGTTACAACAAACAAATGATGGACGGAATGCTGACAATGCAGACATTCTCCCCCAGTCAAAAGATCTGGGTTAAATCCATCGTTCTTTTGCCCACTACGCCACCCCAGTTTAGACACGGCCATATGCAAATCAGTCTTGACCCTGTGCCTCATGGGAACAGTCCAGCCCGAACTGCCAAGCCATGTCTTCCCTGGACCGGAATCAAGCATCCTAGGACCGGTTTCTGGCTATCAGCCGTCATCAGCCAGGATAGCTTGACTCCAGTGGCGTAGTGAGCACGGGTCCCACGTCTGGGAATACCCATCCCACTTAGGGCGAAAAGCGTTACAACAAACAAATGATGGACGGAATGCTGACAATGCAGACATTCTCCCCCAGTCAAGAGATCTGGGTTAAATCCATCGTTCTTTTGCCCACTACGCCACCCCAGTTTAGACATGGCCATATGCAAATCAGTCTTGACCCTGTGCCTCATGGGAACAGTCCAGCCCGAACTGCCAAGCCATGTCTTCCCTGGGCCGGTCCTAGGATGCTTGATTCCGGTCCAGGGAAGACATGGCTTGGCAGTTCGGGCTGGACTGTTCCTATGAGGCACAGGGTCAAGACTGATTTGCATATGGCCATGTCTAAACTGGGGTGGCGTAGTGGGCAAAAGAACGATGGATTTAACCCAGATCTTTTGACTGGGGGAGAATGTCTGCATTGTCAGCATTCCGTCCATCATTTGGTTGTTGTAACGCTTTTCGCCCTAAGTGGGATGGGTATTCCCATACGTGGGACCCGTGCTCACTACGCCACTGGATTCAAGCTATCCTGGCTGATGACGGCTGATAGCCAGAAACCGGTCCTAGGATGCTTGATTCCGGTCCAGGGAAGACATGGCTTGGCAGTTCGGGCTGGACTGTTCCTATGAGGCACAGGGTCAAGACTGATTTGCATATGGCCATGTCTAAACTGGGGTGGCGTAGTGGGCAAAAGAACGATGGATTTAACCCAGATCTTTTGACTGGGGGAGAATGTCTGCATTGTCAGCATTCCGTCCATCATTTGGTTGTTGTAACGCTTTTCGCCCTAAGTGGGATGGGTATTCCCAGACGTGGGACCCGTGCTCACTACGCCACTGGATTCAAGCTATCCTGGCTGATGACGGCTGATAGCCAGAAACCGGTCCTAGGATGCTTGATTCCGGTCCAGGGAAGACATGGCTTGGCAGTTCGGGCTGGACTGTTCCTATGAGGCACAGGGTCAAGACTGATTTGCATATGGCCATGTCTAAACTGGGGTGGCGTAGTGGGCAAAAGAACGATGGATTTAACCCAGATCTTTTGACTGGGGGAGAATGTCTGCATTGTCAGCATCCCGTCCATCATTTGGTTGTTGTAACACTTTTCGCCCTAAGTGGGATGGGTATTCCCAGACGTGGGACCCGTGCTCACTACGCCACTGGATTCAAGCTATCCTGGCTGATGACGGCTGATAGCCAGAAACCGGTCCTAGGATGCTTGATTCCGGTCCAGGGAAGACATGGCTTGGCAGTTCGGGCTGGACTGTTCCTATGAGGCACAGGGTCAAGACTGATTTGCATATGGCCATGTCTAAACTGGGGTGGCGTAGTGGGCAAAAGAACGATGGATTTAACTCAGATCTTTTGACTGGGGGAGAATGTCTGCATTGTCAGCATTCCGTCCATCATTTGGTTGTTGTAACGCTTTTCGCCCTAAGTGGGATGGGTATTCCCAGACGTGGGACCCGTGCTCACTACGCCACTGGATTCAAGCTATCCTGGCTGATGACGGCTGATAGCCAGAAACCGGTCCTAGGATGCTTGATTCCGGTCCAGGGAAGACATGGCTTGGCAGTTCGGGCTGGACTGTTCCTATGAGGCACAGGGTCAAGACTGATTTGCATATGGCCATGTCTAAACTGGGGTGGCGTAGTGGGCAAAAGAACGATGGATTTAACCCAGATCTTTTGACTGGGGGAGAATGTCTGCATTGTCAGCATTCCGTCCATCATTTGGTTGTTGTAACGCTTTTCGCCCTAAGTGGGATGGGTATTCCCAGACGTGGGACCCGTGCTCACTACGCCACTGGATTCAAGCTATCCTGGCTGATGACGGCTGATAGCCAGAAACCGGTCCTAGGATGCTTGATTCCGGTCCAGGGAAGACATGGCTTGGCAGTTCGGGCTGGACTGTTCCTATGAGGCACAGGGTCAAGACTGATTTGCATATGGCCATGTCTAAACTGGGGTGGCGTAGTGGGCAAAAGAACGATGGATTTAACCCAGATCTTTTGACTGGGGGAGAATGTCTGCATTGTCAGCATTCCGTCCATCATTTGGTTGTTGTAACGCTTTTCGCCCTAAGTGGGATGGGTATTCCCAGACGTGGGACCCGTGCTCACTACGCCACTGGATTCAAGCTATCCTGGCTGATGACGGCTGATAGCCAGAAACCGGTCCTAGGATGCTTGATTCCGGTCCAGGGAAGACATGGCTTGGCAGTTCGGGCTGGACTGTTCCTATGAGGCACAGGGTCAAGACTGATTTGCATATGGCCATGTCTAAACTGGGGTGGCGTAGTGGGCAAAAGAACGATGGATTTAACCCAGATCTTTTGACTGGGGGAGAATGTCTGCATTGTCAGCATTCCGTCCATCATTTGGTTGTTGTAACGCTTTTCGCCCTAAGTGGGATGGGTATTCCCAGACGTGGGACCCGTGCTCACTACGCCACTGGATTCAAGCTATCCTGGCTGATGACGGCTGATAGCCAGAAACCGGTCCTAGGATGCTTGATTCCGGTCCAGGGAAGACATGGCTTGGCAGTTCGGGCTGGACTGTTCCTATGAGGCACAGGGTCAAGACTGATTTGCATATGGCCATGTCTAAACTGGGGTGGCGTAGTGGGCAAAAGAACGATGGATTTAACCCAGATCTTTTGACTGGGGGAGAATGTCTGCATTGTCAGCATTCCGTCCATCATTTGGTTGTTGTAACGCTTTTCGCCCTAAGTGGGATGGGTATTCCCAGACGTGGGACCCGTGCTCACTACGCCACTGGATTCAAGCTATCCTGGCTGATGACGGCTGATAGCCAGAAACCGGTCCTAGGATGCTTGATTCCGGTCCAGGGAAGACATGGCTTGGCAGTTCGGGCTGGACTGTTCCTATGAGGCACAGGGTCAAGACTGATTTGCATATGGCCATGTCTAAACTGGGGTGGCGTAGTGGGCAAAAGAACGATGGATTTAACCCAGATCTTTTGACTGGGGGAGAATGTCTGCATTGTCAGCATTCCGTCCATCATTTGGTTGTTGTAACGCTTTTCGCCCTAAGTGGGATGGGTATTCCCAGACGTGGGACCCGTGCTCACTACGCCACTGGATTCAAGCTATCCTGGCTGATGACGGCTGATAGCCAGAAACCGGTTCTAGGATGCTTGATTCCGGTCCAGGGAAGACATGGCTTGGCAGTTCGGGCTGGACTGTTCCTATGAGGCACAGGGTCAAGACTGATTTGCATATGGCCATGTCTAAACTGGGGTGGCGTAGTGGGCAAAAGAACGATGGATTTAACCCAGATCTTTTGACTGGGGGAGAATGTCTGCATTGTCAGCATTCCGTCCATCATTTGGTTGTTGTAACGCTTTTCGCCCTAAGTGGGATGGGTATTCCCAGACGTGGGACCCGTGCTCACTACGCCACTGGATTCAAGCTATCCTGGCTGATGACGGCTGATAGCCAGAAACCGGTCCTAGGATGCTTGATTCCGGTCCAGGGAAGACATGGCTTGGCAGTTCGGGCTGGACTGTTCCTATGAGGCACAGGGTCAAGACTGATTTGCATATGGCCATGTCTAAACTGGGGTGGCGTAGTGGGCAAAAGAACGATGGATTTAACCCAGATCTTTTGACTGGGGGAGAATGTCTGCATTGTCAGCATTCCGTCCATCATTTGGTTGTTGTAACGCTTTTCGCCCTAAGTGGGATGGGTATTCCCAGACGTGGGACCCGTGCTCACTACGCCACTGGATTCAAGCTATCCTGGCTGATGACGGCTGATAGCCAGAAACCGGTCCTAGGATGCTTGATTCCGGTCCAGGGAAGACATGGCTTGGCAGTTCGGGCTGGACTGTTCCTATGAGGCACAGGGTCAAGACTGATTTGCATATGGCCATGTCTAAACTGGGGTGGCGTAGTGGGCAAAAGAACGATGGATTTAACCCAGATCTTTTGACTGGGGGAGAATGTCTGCATTGTCAGCATTCCGTCCATCATTTGGTTGTTGTAATGCAAATAGCAGCAACAAAGGGTTTGCGGTGCTAAAAATCATCATCTTCCCAGCTTTCAGGGACAGGCACACTTGAATCAGAAAGTGGATCATGGCGGAACACGGAATCGATGTACAAAGGTTTGGGGTCCACTCCACGAGAGAGGCCATGGCGTCTAAGGCCATCCAAGTAGCTGGTAGACTAAAAGACATTATGATTGCTGCGGATTGGTCATCGGAATCGATTTTGTAGAAGTTTTATTTCAAACCTATTTCAGATGCTGCAGTTTTGGTGTCAAGTGAGCTTTAAACATGCATAATCCTCGGATCCGGTTGTGACATAGAATGAAATATTTCCTAGCTAACGGGAAGGAGAGTTTTGATTCTATTAAGGACTCGGAGGCAAGGATTATCGCACGTGGAGACATCAAGGAGAGACCTCCTTGCCCTCCCTAAGATGATTCGTTTGACAGCAAGTAATGATGATAAATGGTTTCATTGATTTTGGAAACGTAATTTTGCCTTGGTCTAATGTTTATCATTCATAGTTGTCGGCTGCAAACATGATAATGGATAAATTCATGCAAAGATTCAACTGTTGGTGTGAGAAGTCATTGTAAAGAACAGGATAATGTGGGTCACCTTTCTATTATGTAGGTAACAATCAGAAACTCAAGTAGAGCATGCAGTAAGGGTTAACTTCATCCAGAGAAGAAGGGGAACAGGAAGGGATGTCACAATTATATATACACAAAGGACTGGTATGTGTTTGGACAATGGTTGTTACGGAGACACTTTCCCTGGTGGTTTATGGGAAATGTAGTTAATGCTGTTTTTTAAATAATTGGTTAATAAAGTGACGAAAGATATGCATATTCTTCACCTCTGTGTGCTTAATAGAATCTAAACTTTCCTTATCGTTAGCTAGCAAATCTTTAATTTACTGCAGTATCCTCAGTAGAACCTGCTTTCAGTTTTCCACTTCAATTCCATCAAGATGAATTTCAGCTGTGCCACACTTTTGGAATAAATTCAGAATGTCAGCACTTTAGTTGCTCATTAGAACACTGTGGTAAAGCTGCTGATCACCAGGAGTTAACTAGTGGTCTGCTGCTGGTGTTGAAAGTGCATGTCAAAAAGTATTAATGAAATAGAAGACGATATTTGAGAGCTCATCTAAAACGTTTCCTAATTCTGTTTTCTGTAGCACTAACCATAATTTCTATGACAACATGAACTGCCTCTTTTTGTTCCTTTCTACAAGAAATATTTTTAGTTTTATCAGTTTGATTCAATCAAGATGGCTTCAGGTTTGCCATTAGTAACACTGTTAGCTCTCAAGTTGTTCTTGGAGGCTGCAGTAGAACACTGGGTATCAGTTGACATTCGCTGCTCCTGCTGGAAGTACATGATCTACTGAGAATGTCAGACTTTATTCTCACATACCTGAGAAAGACTGTGTGGATTTACAGGAAATATGCTCTCATTTTAGCTTTTGCAGCACCTTCTATAATCCCTGTGAGAAAAGCATGAGAAAACTGTTTTCTCTCAAACATGATTTGTTAAATACCAGGAGAGGGTCAGCATTTTTCACAGGGTAAAATCACCTTAGAACAGCCAACAATTCCTAAAATTAGTAGGGTACCATCCACAAATAATTTATTTTGTAACTGTTATCATCTTTTCATTTCATTTGGGTCCATGTCCAAGAGTCCTGTAACGGCTGCCACGGCAAGTTGTCCATGTTGTGGGCATCCAATAAAGGGGAAGGGGATTCCTTTTGGGTGTGCCCACTCTGCCCCTTTACATATTTTTTTTAATGTATTTACAGTACTCTGGGATTATGTCCATTAGTCTGAGAAAGGCTACCAAAACATGGCCGAACCAACCAATCAGGATTGACTACTACCTCCTAAATTGGCCAATCAGAGCATATATTGACACCAACTGTCTAAATATACAATTATTTTTGACACTTCATTTCTAAAAAACTACTGTTCGGATTTACACCAAATCACAAAAAGCAAAATCTGCGGTCCAAGATCTAGCTTCCTGCCACATTTGGTGCAATGGCTTTCAGCAGTTTTTGCTACAGCCTTGTTTAAAGAAGTTTATGGAAAATGCCCTATTTTTGTCAGCCCGGCTTGATGGATCACCTCAAAACTTTCCAGGAAGGAGCTGAAATGAGAGGCCTGCTTGTTTTTTATAATGCCCCCTGTGTGGGCCAGGTTCCGGGGGATAATTAGCTTCATAATTAGGAGAGGGGGCGCGCATGATCCCTCTCCCAGACCAGCTTTGGCCTTGGGGACCATCGCATCGTCGAGTAGAATGGAAGCTGGCGAAGAACTGCTGCTGCCGTGAAGAGGAGAAGTGTCCGAAGAGATCCAAGCCTGGATCTAGGATGGAAGGAACCTGAAAGCAGAGGGAACAGAGTCTGGGTCACTAGCCAGTGACCGAGGGCAGGATGGACCAATGCCCACAGATGTTGGGTGCTTCAGGTGAGTTGACAGGTGTCTTGACTCTTCAGCCACGAGGTCCAGGAGGCACCTATTACGACCAGCTGTCCCACGAAGTCTGTCGAGTGCTGCAGTGTCGGCGACCAGATTGGACCCAACAAGCCTTGGCAACGGCAAGTCTCATGGAAAGAGAAGAAGGATGTTGGTGCAGACCAGCAAGGTCTGAGGGACTCACCCAGCGAGGGTAAGTCAGGGCACGTCTGGAGCAACCAGGGAAGCCCAAGCATGAGAGGAGTTGCCTTCGTGGGGACCCACTAGTCAACGGGCTAGCGATCGTGAAGGAGCCTCGAGCGGTCGCACTGGAACCTGGCCCACAGGTCTCACGTGGAGTGGAGGCCAGAGATCTTCGGTGCAGTCTGTGCTCAAGGCTGAGGCTACACGGAGCCCAAAGCAGAACTTCAAGGATGAACAGGAAGTCGATGTACCAGCAATTCCTCATCACCCACGGAAGTCACGGGCCTCAGCTTTGCTGTGGACTCAGGGTGGCCTTGGGGAAGTCAGGAAATCCACCTCTGGTGATGCAGAGACTTCGGCGTCCAACGGGAGCTTCGGAATTGCAGACCGGACAGTTGCTTCTTTGGTGCCTGCCAAGCAGGGGAGTCACTCCTTGACCCCAGGGGAGATTTCTTCCGTCTTCTAGTCAAAATAGAAAGTCGAAGGTCCAGGATATATGTTGCAGAGTTTCATCCAGGGTTATCTAAAGTCGCAAGGACTGGGTTCCCATACTTATACAAAGTTTGGGGGTTGGACATACTCTGGGGACCCACCTATGGGAGGGCTTGGAAAGAGGGGTGGTTACACCCATTTCCTTTGTCCAGTTTCGCGCCAGAGGAGGGGCAGGTAGCCCCTGCAACCGGTTTGAACTGGACTATGCACAGGAACACCAAATGTGCCCCCAGTGCAGGACTTCAAAGCACCAGAGTGTTCCCGCCCAGCCCCAATACACATCTGCCTGTCTGGGGAGGTGGCTACACCTCCCTGGCACAGGAAATCTATTGTCCAGGCCTCCCCTGCTGGAGTTTCGGTCAGCAGCAAGAGGCCAGACCTGTGTCTGTGGCAGAGGCATCCATTTTGTGATGCCAGGGCTCAAGAAAGTCCTACCGGATTAGACCAGTGTGAACATGTCTCTCCCTCTAGAATGGTAGAATGCTACCCCCACTGCCAGAACTGGTGGGGGGGGTAGTATTCCAAGGCGTTTGACACCAAACATGACATGTTTCCGTGCAGCCATCCCAAAGTTAGCATTTACCGCGAGGTTATAATGCACTTAAGAGTATATGGTCAGGCTGCACCACAAACAGCATCAGAGGAGGTACTCCGAACGCTGCAGAGGGGTCCTCTCACACAAAACCAAGCACTCTGCCTTCAGGATTGTTAAGGCCTGCCATAGGAGTGACTTATAGGTTTTATTTGTGTGTGCAATGGTAGTGATATAGGTAGCCTATACCACTGTAAGGGGTGCATGCACACCCTTACCCAGGATGCAGTAGCAGACCTGTGGTGACATTTTGAAGTGCTTCCCAGGGGTGGCATAATACATGCTTCAGCCCCTGGTAGGCCTCTGAGGTACCTATGCCCGAGGTACATAGTATACCATATACTAGGGGCTTATAAGGCACTCCAGAATCCAATTAGATATGTACCTAATGTACATGCAAACCATTTTAGAGAGGAAGATGGTCCTGATTAGCAGGGCCACAGCCAGACTAAGGTCGAAAAACAGTGAAACACCAGCAAAAAGTGGGGGTACCCATGTGAAGCAGATCCTAGTCTCCTACACATGATGCCCACATTCCGGGCCTATTTCAGCCTCGGGGACCCCATAACCCACGGCCCAGCTGTAACTGTAATGAGGAGGGGGGCCTCTCCGGGCCAATTTCAGCTCTGGGGGGCCTCATATTCGGGGCACAAAGCGAAAACATGAGGGAGGGGTGCATGTAGTCCCGCTCCCCAGGTACTTTTTGACACCGTGGACCCCATCCTTGGAGCCATCCGTAAATGGAAAGGGGCCCACACTGCCCCCTCCCAGAGCCATTAATCGGGGACCGCATCACCCAGGCCCAGCTCAGTTATGCTGGCCACCCCCATGGCAGGCTCAGTTATGCCCTAGGGTGCCCCCCAAGGGCATAGCAGTTTCCCTGTCCGCACTGGTGAGGACAGTGAAACCTGCGTTTGCACTCGCTTGGCTCAAGCAATTTAAAAGCTCCTGCCAAGCAAGAGCAAACAAAACATCCGCTTCCAGCAGGCGGGTGCATTAAAAATGCATAGCAGGTAGAGAAACAGATGAAATAATTGCTCCCTCATGCAAGGAGCAGCATTTTTAGCTGCTCCCTGTGAGCGGGAGCAATGCCAGTTCATGCTGGAGGCAGCGAGTCAGCTGGGGCTGTGCCCCACAGTAACTATAACTCGCGCCCTGGGCATGAACTGCTAATTACCCCACATATTACATCACTCATGACATCTTCTATGACATCATTGATGATATAATTTGCAGTGAAATTATTGATGGGAAAACTATGCATGGTGGGCGCGCAAGTTATAGTAGGCCACAAGTTATAGTTTCTTGAGATAATTCTAACTAGAACTGCTGAATTTCTATGGGTTTGTCTGTAAATTGTGAACCTAACTATAACGCCCCTGTAACCGTTGTTATTTTTAGTGAATTTCTCAGGTTTTTTAAATTTTATTTCCTACCTAAAACATGAATGTAGCCTTTGTTTTTTTCTGTGAATATATATATGTATATACTGCTCCTGAAAAAATGTCCCAGAGACGGCACTGCTTGGTGCGGAAAATGTATTCAAAATTACAAAAAACGCATAAAGCAGACGTTTATGCATTTTGGCTACACCAGCCTTGTTTCCGCACCATGGGAGTGCCATCTCTAGGACATTTTTTAGGAGCAGTTTTATATTGGCAGCCTACGACGTCAGTATCATATATATGTGTGTGTGTGTATATATATATATATATATATATATATATATATATCTCCTGTAATGTGATAAGAGATGCTCTGCGAAATCATTGGAAGATACTATCCACAGATGAAGGTCTAAAGGCATGCACATCCAACCATCTCAGCATCTCCTACAAAAGGCACCGTCACTTGGGGACATTCTGACGCTCAGCCACTATCAGAAAACAGATAATAGTGGGAGCAAGAGCCAGTGGTTAAGAATGAGTGGCTTTTACAAATGCCGTAAATGTAAGGCATGCAACCATGGCCAAAACCGTCAGGAAGTCTGTAGGCAGGTGGAATCTGACTATATGGTTGCCCCCACTTTTTGCCTGGTGCTTTGCTGGTTTATGACTTTGTTGGACTGGGACCCTGCTATTCAGGGCCCAAGTCTATCTGCTGTCTCTGTAAAATGGTTTCCATGTACATTAGGTACATATCTAATTGGATTCTGGAGTGCCTTATAAGCCCCTAGTATATGGTATGCTATGTACCTAGGGCATAGGTACCTCAGAGGCCTACCAGGGGCTGAAGCATGTATTATGCCACCCCTGGGAAGCACTCCAAAATGCCACCACAGGTCTGCTACTGCAGCCTGGGTAAGGGTGTGCTTGCACCCCTTACAGTGGTATAGGCTACCTATATCCACATATATATACAGACACATATAAGCCTATAAGCCACTCTTATGGCAGGCCTTGACAATCCTGAAAGCAGAGTGCTTGGTTTTGTGTGAGAGGGTGCCCAAGCATGAGCTGAACCCCTCTGCAGCTTTCGGAAATACTTCCTTATGGCTGTTCTGTGATACAGCCATACCATATACTGTTAGGTGCATTATAACCTCGCAGTAAATGCTAACTTTGGAATGGCTGCATCAAAACATGTCATGTTTGGTGTCAAACACTTTGGAATACTACCCCCCCCCCCCAGTTCTGGCGGCGGGGGTAGCATTTCACCCTTCTAGAGGGAAAGATATGTTCACACTGGTCAAACCCGGTAGGACTTTCCTGAGCCCTGGCATCACAAAATGGATGCCTCTGCCACAGACATGGGTCTGGCCTCCTGCTGCTGACCGAAACTCCAGCAGGGGAGGCCTAGACAATAGGTTTCCTGTCGAAGGGAGGTGTGGCCACCTCCCCAGACAGGCAGATGTGTATTGGGGCTGGGCGGGAGCACTCTATGGTGCTTTGAATTCCTGCACTGGGGGCACGTTTGCTTTCCCTGTGCATAGCCCAGTTCAAACCGGTTGCAGGGGCTACCTGCCCCTGCTCTTACGCGAAACTGGACAAAGGAAATGGGTGTAACCACCCCTCTTTCCAAGTCCATCCATAGGTGGGGCCTTAGAGTTAGTCCATCCCCTAAACTTACTATAAGTATAGGAATCCAGTCCCTAGGACTTTAGATTACCCTGGACGAAACTCTGCTACATATATCCTGGATCTTTGACGTTCTATCCTGACCAGAAGACTGAAGAAATCTCCCTTGCAGTCAAAGAGTGACTATCCTGCTTGGCAGGCACCAAAGAAGCAACTGACTGGTCTGCATCGCTGAAGCTCCCGCCGGACGCCGAAGTCTTTGCATCACCAGAGGTGGATTTCCAGACTTCCCCGAGTCCACAGCAAAGCTGAGGCCCGTGGCTATCGTGGGTGACGTGGAACCATGACCCCTGGACACCGTGGAACTTTGGCAGCAACACTATCTTCCTGGGCTTCCTCGAAGTTGTGGTTTGGGCTCCGAGTAGCCCCAGCCTTGAGCACCTCCTGCACCAAAGATTGTTGGCCTCCACTCCACGAGTGACCCGTGGGCCAGCATCGAGTGCGACCGCTCGAGGCTCCTTCGCGATCACTAGCCCGTTGGCTAGCAGGACCCCATGAAGGCAACTCCTTTTCTAATTGGGCTTACCTGGTTGCTCCAGACATGCCCTGACATACCCTCGCTGGGTGAGTCCCTCAGACCTTGCTGGTCTGCACCGCAGTCCTTTCTCTGAATTCCAGTGACTTGCCGTTGCCAAGGTTTGTTGGGTCCATTCTGGTCGCCGTCACCGCAGCACTCAACAGACTTCGTGGGACAGCTCGAATCCGGCTCGTGGACTTCGTCGACGCCTCCTGGACCTCGTGGCTGAAGAGTCAAGACACCCATCAACTCACCTGAAGCACCCGACATCTGTGGGCATTGGTCCATCCTGCCCTTGGTCACTGGCTAGTGACCCAGACTCTGTCCCCTCTGCTTTCAGGTTCCTTCCATCCTAGATCCAGGCTTGGATCTCTTCGTACACTTCTCTTCACGGCAGCAGCAGTTCTTTGCAGGCTTCCATTGAAATCGACCATGCGATCCGACACCAAAAGACACCTATGCACCCAGCTTCCGTGGGTGAGGTAACTCGAGTACTCCGGGCTTAGTCCTGACTCGATTAGAAGTGTCCCTAATCTTTAAATTTCCAACCGCGTCATTACCCATAGAAGATAACGGGAACCCGCGGTTGTGTTTTCACACTGCATACAGTCCCCGTGGGTCCCCTATGTCACTACCTTAGGTGGTTCCTTGGGGTCCCAGCGATTCTATAGGCTATAGGCCTAGTGACTATTCCAGTCGTGGTTCTTATACCACTTTTTTGGTATATGGTTTGGTTCGCCCCTAGGGCCTAAACGTGTATTTGTGCTATTACTGATAATTGCTGACTTGTAAACAAAGTACTTCGAACTCCAGTCTCATAAAGAGACTAGAGGGGTGTGTTTTATCCTAAATACATATATTTTGAATATATACATGGTGTGGTTGTCTTTTCATTTGATCATTCAAGAGATTATAGACTGGTAAAACAAGCTGCTTTACATTCCTTCAAGACTTAGCCTGAAGGCTGCACTCCATAGCTACCACTAGGATAGCTTTCAATAAAGGTTGTCTTTAACCATTCACCATAAGGGGTTGTTTGGACTGATACAAGGTGCCCACTAGAACTAGTGGACAGCATATATCAGGCCACCTTCTCACAAAGTCAACAACCTGATAGGAGAGAAATTCAAAATTAAAGAAAGAATCACGTGGGAAATTACAGGTGTTCTTTATGCCCTCCAGTGTGAGTGCGGGAAGCAGTACATTGGAAGTACAGTGAACAAATTGAAATTAAGTATCCTACAACATCTTAGGTCAATTAAAAATAAGGATTTTACTTATGCAATCTCTAAACATGTGTGGAAAGACCATGAAGGCCTGTTTGAGAACCTATCATTCTATGGCATTGAGCACATCCCTCTTAACATCAGAGGTGGAGACGGAGACTTGACAGTCAGAAAACTGGAATCCAAATGGATAGCATTGATGGGAACTGAAATACAATGGGGACCAATGCCGATTCGGAACTTCACGCTTTTTTATGAGACTATCCTGTAAAAAGAAATCGGTCAATCTTTTCCTAATTCTGGTCACCATGTTGTTGTATTATACATTGTACACATATATATATATATATTTTATTGGTTGGGGATGACTCAATACTGCATAGGTCCAGCATTTGCACTTTATAAATGGAGAAGGTGGCAGAATTTTACCATTAATCGTTTTTATGAAAACTGACCAATAAAGACTTAACTGCAGTATAGGAAGCATAATGGAATTGCCACGACATTGAATTAGAGGGAAATCTTGGGTTCTGTAATATACATCTAAAGGCAATGTGGTTTAGAACAAATTTGACAAGTCAACTGATGTCCAATATACTTCAGAGTAAACGTGGTTTGGTAATGTGACATTGAGGAACTCTCCGAATTTTAGAATGAGTTGGTCAACTGTAGACATGCTTGAATATCTTTTTGTTTACCTGCACTCGGCACTTTATTGCATTTTTGCACTTGAATGAGGAAGAAGTGCATTAATGGAATGAGACAGGACCATTATAAAATGGGTACTTTACCTTCAATGAGATGCACTTTGATAACATAAAAATGGACAACTGTGAACTTGATTCATATATGATGCCGTTTACTTACACTTGGCACTTTTGCACTTGAATTGGTTTTTAGGTGCACTTCTGTAATAAAATAGAACAATCATAAAATGGGTACTTTACCATCAATGAGATGCACTTTGACAGTATACAAACGGCATGTATAGCAATATGTTTACAAGTATGTACTTTAGTCGCATTTGCGCTTTTGCACATGGTTTTAATCTGTCTAAAGTCCGATATAGAGTCTCAACAGGATCAAAACAATCAATAGATTTATAGGACCGAGATGTACTTTAACTGTGTCATAACCATACACATGTTTACATTTTGCACAATCAAGGATTTGGCAGCTGGACTCTTTGAAAGTCATGACATTCTTGAACTTGCACTTCAATGTATATTGCATCTTTTGGTGCTGACAGGAACATATATGTAGTGCTCTGTTAACACGGCTTCAGACATCGACAAACTTGTCAAAACATGTTTTTAGGAACCTTAAAATATGGGGAATGTCTAAATGTGTGAAAACTAATCTAAACATTAGGTTTATTTCCCCCATTTTGTCCATTGTCAATCTATTTTATAAATAGTAGAGCATAGAATCCAATGTAGTTAAAGATAAAGTTTTGCTTCAAACGGGTACTTTACCTAAATTTTGTTTCTAGGCTAATGACATTATTGGTTGTAAACGATTATTCTTCTCCCACTCATGTTTGTAGGAAAATCTTTTTCACTATTTAACATGAATGTAAATATCGGTGCATAATGCTGGGATTTGAAAGTAAAAAAGAGGACACACAAAAAAAGTAAAAAATAAAGAGTCTACTTAGAAAAATGGGTTAGGTTCCTTTAACCGCAAAACTAGAACACTTGTAATAAATGTTTTTTTTAACAAGGGGAGGGTCCAACCAACCCCTCTATAAACACCAATGTCACCACACACACTTTGACCCAGATGAAGGCCATTGGCCGAAACGCATAGGTCGTCTTTTTGTCACTTATTTTGCACTGTTTGCACTTTGCATCAAGGAGAATGAAAAAATAAAAAGGATTTTTGCAATTAGCTACCTGATGTGAGTTGCTGTTCCGAGTACCTCCTCTCTGTGGAGTGGAGGTAGTCACAGAATCCATATATATATATATATAGATATTCTCTCTCTCTCTCTCTATATATATATATATATATATATATATATATATATATATATATATATATAGAGAGAGAGAGAGAGAGAATATTTATAGTTAAGCACCTATAGGACTATGGAATTACTATCCTGCAGACTAACCCAAAAAATTCTCTTTTACAGGTAACAAATGGCAACAGCTTAAGCAGGCCCTACTCAGTATGCCAGTACAGTAGCTCCATAGATAGCCTTTGCTAGACTTTTAGCACTGTACGTATATACAGGGGCTCAGAAGAACAGCCTTGCATATTATGAGAAAAAAGGTAAACGCTGAGTTAGTCTGAGACTTAGTTAGAGCAACCTTATGGATATGACCTTTGTAGGAGCGTTTCAACACAAATCAAAGCCTCAAACACCCACAACTTTATAACTGCTGACCCATCAACCTTACATGATGCTTGTAGTTTTATGACAAACACTTTGTAATAGGCTCCTCCATTCCACAATAATTTCTATCAATAAATTTGCTATCATGCACTGAATCTGTTCTATGACCACTTAGGATTTGGTTTAATGATTCTCTGTAAAAAAGAAACTCATAACATATATTTATACAATTAATCCAACTGTGAATCGTTTACATAGTCAGCGATGAGCCAAGATCCAGCTCGATGATAAACACCTCTGGGAAGTGCCACTATGATGGCTTCATTTACAGATGTATGCGATGATGAACATAAGCATCACTTCTTCCACGTTAGGGCTTGGGTGGTAAATGCAGTGCACTGCAAGCATTAACCCTGAGAGTCACCGCTCACATTCCGCTCCTTTCACTTCTTCCACATCAGGGCTTGGGTGGTAAATGTCGTTCACTGCAAGCATTAACGCTGAGAGTCACAGCTCACATTCTGCTCCTATCACTTCTTCCGCATCAGGCTTTGGGTGGTAAATGTCGTGCACTGGAAGCATTAACCCTGAGAGTCACAGGTCCCATTCTGATCCCATTCACTTCTTCCGCATCAGGGCTTGGGTGGTAAATGCAGTGCACTGAAAGCATTAACCCTGAGAGTCACCGCTCACATTCCGCTCCTTTCACTTCTTCCACATCAGGGCTTGGGTGGTAAATGTCGTGCACTGCGAGCATTAACCCTGAGAGTCACAGCTCTCATTCCGATCCTTTCACTTCTTCCGCATCAGGGTTTGGGTGGTAAATGGTGTGCACTGGAAGCATTAACCCTGAGAGTCACAGATCCCATTCTGATCCCATTCACTTCTTCCGTATCAGGGCTTGGGTGGTAAATGTCGTGCACTGCAGGCAGTAACGCGGAGAGTTGCAGCTTACATTCTGCTCCTCTTACTTCTTCCGCATCAGGATTTGGGTGGTAAATGTCATGCACTGGAAGCATTAACCCCAAGAGTCACAGATCCCATTCTGATCCCATTCACTTCTTGTGCATCAGGGCTTGGGTGGTAAATGTCGTGCACTGCAAGCAGTAACGTGGAGAGTCGCAGCTCACATTCTGCTCCTTTCACTTCTTCTGCATCAGGGTTTGGGTTTTAAATGTCGTGCACTACAAGCTTTAACCCTGAGAGACACTGCTCACGTTGTGCTCCTCTCAGTACTTCCGCATCAGGGCTTGGGTGGTAAATGTCGTACACTGCAAGCAGTAACCCCGGTAGTTACAGCTCGCATTCTGTTCCTTTCACTTCTCCCGCGTCAGGGCTTGGGTGGTGAATGTCGTGCACTGCAATCATTAATCCTGGGAGTTACAGCTCACATTAGGGCTCATTTCATTTCTACCACCTCAGGACTTGGGTGGTAAATGTTGTGCACTGCAAGCAGTAACCCCAGGAGTTAAAGCTCACATTTGGCTCCTTTCACTTATTCTGCATCAGGGCTTGGGTGGTGAAAGTCCTGCACTGCAAGCATTAACCCTGAGAGCTACAGCTCACATTCAGCTCCTTTCACTTCTGCGCTTTTGAACACTGTTTTCTGACCGCTGTCACTGAATCATCACTGTTGTATGAAACGACCACACACCACAATCAGCAGTGAATATTCAGCATATTTCACATTGTGCTAGTCTCCCAGTGGATTTCCAAGTATATCATATTGTTTTGCTGTGTGTACAAAAGTGAGCAATCACTGGGAACAGACAGTTTTATAATTCTACAAATATCATTATTTGTTTTTCTTCTGTCCTTTTAGTCGAGTCTTCGCTCAGCAGGAATTTGAATATTCCTCATAATTATAATTATCTTTTTTCTGTAATTCTTTCATCTCACAATAACTGCAATGTTCTGCTGCTGTCTATGTCCTTAGATGGATCACTATTATTGTTAATTTAATTAAGTACTATCAGGATTCACTGCATCTCTAGGATTATTTCTAAGTGAGTTAAATGAAGGTGTGTGTTCACGGAGGGCTGTGTAGGATCGAAAATTGACAAAAGCTCTTCACACTTTCAGTGTACTTGTAAGGTTTTCCCCTTGTGTTTTCACTGATGACCCTGGAGACCTGATAATTGACAAAATCTGTTAAGACATTTATTGCAATATAATTTTTCCTCTGTGTGTGTTAGTTGATGTATTCGTAGGTTTAATAACTGACAGAAGATATTCACACATTCACAGCAACTGAAAGGCTTTTCCTCTGAATGTGTTAACTGATGAATCCTTAATGCGGAAGATGCACTTAAGGTTCTCCTACATTCACTACAGTTGTATGGTTTTTACCGATCGTGTGTACGCTGATGTCTATATAGGCTTGATAATCGACTAAAGCTCTTCACACATTCACTGCACTTGAATGGCTTTTGTCCTTTGTGTGTTCAATGATGGAGTGTATGATTGATAATTGACTAAAGCTTTTCACACATGCAGTGCATTGAAAAGGTGTTTCCCCTTCTGAGCTCGCGGATTTCTTAATGTTGAAGAGTCAGTAAAACTACTGCCATGGTATGGTTTTTCTCCCGTGTGCATTCGCTGATGTCTTTATAGGTCTGATAATTGACTAAAGCTCTTCACGCATTCGCTGCACTTGAATGGATTTTCCCCTGTGTGTGTTCTATGATGGTTTTTTAGGTTTGCTGAATCACAAAAGCTCTTCCCACATTCGCTGTATGTGTTCTCTGATGTCTTTGTAGGTATGAGATTTGCCTAAAGCTCTTCATGCATTCACTGCACTTGAATGGCTTTTCCCCTGTGTGAGTTAGCTGATGAATCCTTAATGTTGAAGACTCTAAAAAACCCTGCCACATTCACTGCAAAAATGTTTTTCCCCCATTATGTGTTCGCTGATGTCTTTGTAGGTTTGATAATAGTCTAAAGCTCTTCACACATTCACTGCACTTGAATGGTTTTGCACCTGTGTGTGTTCGTTGATGAATCATGAGATTTGAGGAATCACTAAATCTACTTCCACATTCACTGCACTTAAATGGTTTTTCCCCTGTGTGTGTTCGCTGGTGGCTTTGTAGATTTGATAATAGCCTAAAACTATTTCCCCATTCACTGCACTTGTATGTTTTTTCCCCTTGTGATTTTTTGCTGATGTCTTCGGAGATTTGATAATTGACTAAAGCTCTTCCCACATTCATTGCACTTGAATGGTTTTTCCCCTGTGTGTGTTCGTTGATGAATCATGAGATTTGAAGAATCACTAAATCTACTTCCACATTCACTGCAATTGTATGGTTTTTCCCCAGTGTGTATTCGCTGATGTCTTTGGAGGTCTGCTAACCGACTGAAGCTCTTCACACATTCACTACAATGGTATGGTTTTTCTCCTGTGTGTATTCTCTGATGTCTGTGGAAGTGTGATAATTGACTGAAGCTCTTCACACATTCACTGCAATGGTACGGTTTTTCCCCTGTGTGTGTTCGCTGATGTGTTTGGAGGTGTGATAACCAGCTGAAGCTCTTCACACATTCACTGCAATGGTATGGTTTTTCCCCTGTGTGTATTTGATGATGTGTTTGGAGATGTGATAACCGACTGAAGCTCTTCACACATTCACTGCAATGGTATACTTTTTCCCCTGTGTGTGTTCCTTGATGGGTTTGGAGGTCTGCTAACCGACTGAAGCTCTTCACACATTCACCACAATGGTATGTTTTCTCCCCTGTGTGTGTTCGCTGATGTGTTTGGAGGTCTGCTAACTGACTGAAGCTCTTCACACATTCACTAAAATGGTATGTTTTTTCCCCTATGTGTATTCTCTGATGTCTGTGGAAGTGTGATAATTGACTGAAGCTCTTCACACATTCATTGCAATGGTATGGTTTTTCCCCGGTGTGTGTTCGCTGATGTCTTCGGAGGTCTGCTAACCGACTGAAGCTCTTCACACATTCACTACAATGGTATGGTTTTTCCCCTGTGTGTATTCGCTGATGTGTTTGGAGATTTGATAACCGAATGAAGCTCTTGACACATTCACTGCAATGGTATGGTTTTTCCCCTGTGTGTGTTCGCTGATGTCTTCGGAGGTCTGATAACCGACTGAAGCTCTTCACACATTCACTGCAATGGTATGGTTTTTCCCCTGTGTGTGTTCGCTGATGTCTTTGGAGGTCTGCTAACCGACTGAAGCTCTTCACACATTCACTGCAATGGTATAGTTTTTCCCCTGTGTGTGTTTGCTGATGTGTTTGGAGGTCTGCTAACCGATTGAAGCTCTTCACACATTCACTACAATGGTATGGTTTTTCCCCTGTGTGTATTCTCTGATGTCTGCGGAGGTGTGATAATTGACTGAAGCTCTCTACACATTCATTGCAATGGAATGTTTTTTCCCCAGTGTGTGTTCGCTGATGTGTTTGCAGGTCTGCTAACTGACTGAAGCTCTTCACACATACACCGCAATGGTATGGTTTTTCCCCTGTGTGGGTTCGCTGATGTCTTTGGAGCTGTGATAATTGACTGAAGCTCTCTACACATTCACTGCAATCGTATGGTTTTTCCCCTGTGTGTATTCTCTGATGTCTGTGGAGCTGTGATAATTGACTGAAGCTCTCTACACATTCACTGCAATCGTATGGTTTTTCCCCTGTGTGTGTTCGCTGATGTGTTTGAAGGTGTGATAACCGACTGAAGCTCTTCACACATACAGTGCAACGGTATGGTTTTTCCCCTGTATGTGTTTTCTGATGTATTTGGAGATTTGATAATTGACTGAAGCTAGTAACACATTCAGTGCATTGATATGGTTTTTCCCCCGTGTGTGTTCGCTGATGTCTATGTAGGATTGATGATTGACTAAAGCTCTTCACACATTCAGTGCAATGGTATGGTTTTTCCCCTGTGTGTGTTCGCTGATGCTCTTTTAGGATTGCTAACTGATCAAAGTTCTTCACACATTCAGTGCAATTGCATGAATTTTCTCCTGTGTGCGATTGCTGATGGTGCTTTAGTAGTGATGACAAACTAAAGCTTTCGCTGTATGTGTACGATTCTTTTTTCTTGCTTAGTGTCTTTGGGATGGATATATATTTGTCTACATCACATGCCCGTGTCTCCTGAAGGGCCAACATGGTTGATAAACCACTTGCGTTATTCTCACATTCCCTGTATGTGTGTGGCATTGTGGATGCTTGATTTCTGATTTAACAATAAAATACAAGACTCACTAAATACCTATCATATTCATAAGATAAGTAAGGTGCCTTTCTGGGTGATTTCGCCCTTACATTGGATAATGGCTTTGCGTGCTTGTGGGTAAAGATTTGTCTTCCTTCAAATTGGGACAATACTCTGCTTTAGAGAGCAGAACCCCTCTCCTTTAGCCTTAAATTGTTTGGTTTCACTTCGTTGTGCTTCTCCCTTGTTCCTGTGGTTTGGCTAGAAAGAGTTTACAATACACCAAGAGCACTGAATGGTGGTCTGTACCCAGTTGAAATAGCGGAGCACTGCTCTAGCCATATCATGGTGATGAAGCAACTTGTAATGTGTACAGCTACTCCGAAGAGTGTCCCGGGGCGAAGCACAGGTCTGAAGAGAAAGTAAATCTGGTTGTTTCAAACTGGACAAATAGCCAAGTTTTCAATCTTTTTTTAAAGATTGTCATGTTGCCAACAGCACAAAGCTCAAGAGGGAATTTGTCCCAAGCTATGGATCCCAAATAGACACAAGACCTTCCTCCAACTCTCATTCCGACCTCATGATCAAAGCTGGTGTAGGATGCTTGTTTATACCGGAGGGGGTTTGTCAGCGTTGTTGCCTTAATTTTGTGGAGGGCAATTCTTCGTCTTGTGGTGAGGAAGAGCAGAGCTCAGACTCATACATTTACGGAATTGCCTTGGACTGTTTCTTCCTGGATCTGTCCTCTGTCTCTGATTTCACTGATGTTTTATGAGCTCCTTATTTTTGACTATTTTTGCTCATTTGCTGTGATATCTTCATTATTCATAGTCAATCTGTGCATTTAAGGCTTATTTTCTGTTGGATGTAAAGAAATAAAAAATTACTAAATGCATATGTAATGGAATGTGAATACACAATATGTATCTGGCTGTAGAAGAAAGACATCTCTTCTTTACCATATTTGAAACTTAGCAAGGAAAATTCACCATACATGGATATTTCACTAAAAGTTCTGATGAGCAGGTCACAGCTTATTTACTTCTGAAAAGGTAGTGATTTACCATTCTTGACAGAGTAACTTACTAAAGAAAGGGCAGCCGCTGAGCACTCACGTGTTACAGATGCAGTTTTAGCTAGATACACATGGACAACATTTCATTTAAGCAAGAACAGATTGTGAAAGAGAGAGGAAGCAGGAAGCATTGCAGTTATGTCAGTTTCAGGAAGTATCTACCAAAGGTTCCTCAGGACTGCCTTACTCACGGTGGCGGTCTGACTGACACCACCCTGGCGGCCTGACTGCCGTAACATGAGTGTGGTGGTGGAACCGCAACGAGACCCCCACCTCTGCCTGAATCGAGTATCCTGCATCCGCGGTGGTCTGCAAATGACCTGAATATGCGGGCAGTACAGATGCCAGCACTGCTGAGCCTATTACAACCTGCATATCCACTGCCCTTTTCATGGTGGGGACACCGCCTTGAAAAGAGTGGTAGACATGCAGGTAAAGGGGCCCTGGCAGGGCCTCCTGACAATTCTGAGTCTGGGGCTGAATGCGGGGTGCACATGTTGTGCCTCCCTGGAACTGCGCCCTCGTTCCTGTACAACATGGTGCATGCCACAAAGAGCAGGAACGTGCTGCAGGCACTCTCACAGCGGTGGTATGCTGTTTAGGCTTGCCTATGAACCTAACACATCCGCTGCCATGAGACTGCCGCTGCACCGCCCGCCCTGGATTAAAGTCATTATCTGGTGGGCGGGATCAACAAGAGCTTGGCAATCTTCCTGGTCCCGTTGGAAGGCCGCCAAACTTGTAATAAGGCCGTAAGTCACCTTCAACACTTTCCACAGCCCTCTTGGTTCCAGCATTTCTGGATCCTTCTAACCTGGAAGACTGGAGCATTATCCTGAGTTGAGGTGGATTTTCTATCGACATGATATATATTCATCTCCCTTAAACTAGTGCCTGATTCTGAACTGAATGACAACTTAAAAAAGTAAGACTTTAGTTCTTCCTAAACAGGGCTTTGGTAGAGCAGGAGGAGGTGTCTGCTGTCCACAGGTGAGGTTACATTTCTGCTTTCCCATATTTATTTTATCCAGGTTTATCTCGTTTCATGTCCTTCAGCTCCCCTACGCCCCTCTGTCTGTGTACTCACTCTACAGGGTTCACTGTTAGCTGTGGCAGGGGGACACACTTGAGGCATGCACACAGCAGATGTCAGATAATGGCCTGCTAGTGAAGAGGCCATGGTTGGCAGTACGGGGCTCACAAGCTTCATTTCAGAAGCTTGCCTGGGAGGTACTAACTGAGGAGGTGCACAGGAAGGTACCTATGAGCTATAAACAGGAAAGGTGCACAGGTGGGTGCTTGTGAGGTATAAACAGAGGAGGTGCACATATAGGCACATATGAGGTACAAACAGCAGGTGCACAGTTCGGTGCTTATGAGGTATAAACAGAGGAAGTGAACAGGTAGGTTCTTTAGTGACTAGGGGACTATATCTGCTTCTAGGCCCTCTTCCTATAATGCTGGTTCTCGCTCCTTCAACACTTGCTGGAAACCAACGGAGCCGATCGAGGAGGTTGTATCAGCAGGGCAGTGTACCCGGGAGTCGTATATTGGCCATGAAATGACCTATTGAGGCATTTATATTTTCAGGAAGGCATTTTTCCTGCCACACACATTTTCTTATATCTAGTCTTTCACGTCATTACACGCCACTGTGAGTATAGGGAGGGATCCTTAAGGTCCTGAAGAAGAAGCCTAGGGAGCTTCGAAACATGTCGGCAGACATAGGAGGCACAGCTCATTGAGGCATATACACCTCCTCCCCCCCACTTTTTTACGAATACCAGCTCAAAGGTATATTAAAGTTTTTTTAGACCAACGAGCCAGGTATTTTTTATCTCACCTTTTCCATTCACTCCAGACCCTTCCTCTCACACCCCTACATAATACATAGTTGTCTCATAACAACAGTGCTCCCACGCACACGTAGGTCGTAGCACGCCCCGTCCCGTAGAGGGGCGGGAAGACCCCTATGATGAAGCATGACACCAAGGGCCCTTTTGGTGTGTGAGGGGTATTTTAACAACTAGTGTATATTCTCCAGGACTGTGGGGACTTATACCTTTTTCTGGGAGATTCTGGCATACACATATATCTGTGGGTTGATCACTTTGTTTATTGATTAAAGCTTGGGAGGACGTATCCACCCCACCAATCATGCAAAGTGGAACCTCTCTACTCCCTATTTTGTTGTTTTGGAGCTTGTCTGTGTCCCCAGAAGAATTGTTTACAGCTTATCTTATTTATGCACAAAGAGTTGGAGTTTTTAGGACTAAGCATCTCTTTCAACAAGGTTTGAAAACAAAACTATTCAGATGATAGCTGCCAGGTGTAAATGTTTTGCATGTGTAGAATCACACACTAGTAAATGCAGCGTACGCATACTTCACCTTGTCAGTTTGTGAATGACTGCTTACTTGTTAGTAAGTGAGGATTCACAGACTCTAATCTGACACTTTCTGACACTGGAAACAGAGCTGTACTTCAACAAAATGTGGGAGTAACTCTCTTTCCAGGGTAGGAAGAGAAATGGATCACCCTCTAAACGTGGTGGAGAGTAGTGCTATACGGTACATAGCACCATTTCTCCAGGCAAAACTGGGGAAATGGTACAATGCACTGGGAAAATGGCATGTGATGACAATGTGACATGACATTCCCACTACACATGCTTTTACACTTTTTGTTTGGGCTGTCTGTGTCCAGTTTATCAAGGCCCAGGTTTTAGTTTCAAGTCAAGCGATAGTACAGGATTAGACTAATTATAATGTCATACATTACAACAAATGCCTTTACCACATATCCCTTTACCATGAACCAACTATACCACGCAAGTCTTTACCATGCATATGCCTTAACCACGCATAATGATTTACAACTATGTCCCTGCCAGTAAAGGGTGGGTGCCCTGGAGCCCAAATACTAACATCTAAAGACTGGGAAAGGGGAGGTACACCCTAGCTCAAGTCAAGAGGGTAGAAAGGATTTTCCACTATACGGAAGGGGTGCTAGAGGGAAACGTCCTCCCAATTCAATAATCATAAACCAACAGTATCCCACTCTGTATACGTATGATACGCAGGGCACTAGTCTCCTCAGGTGGTACACCGTCCGTTTAAAGACGGGAAAGGAAAGAACACACAGAGCCGAGAGTCGCGGGACCAGGTAGGTGCATGGGATGGGTGGAACCTTGATGCAAGTGTGACTACAGGGCGACCCCTCCAGCAGCGAACACTCGTGGAGCAAGAGGTCCATAAATAATGGGTTGGACCTAAGAAGAAACAACAGAATACGAGGCAAGTATAAGCTTGTCCGCCTAGGTGCAAGCAGACACCTGCACTTCACTTTATTTGAAGTTTGGGAAGCCTCTTGAACTTAACACACCAGGGAGGAGAAACTTGTCACCCTGATGAAAGCACAGGACCCCGTAAGGCCACAGTATAGGGCTGAAACATGTTGGCTTTAGAGTCATAGGACCATCATATCCTCAATACCCAACAAATTTCCCTTTTAACATCCACAAATACTCAGTGAATAAAGGGATACCAAGAAGAAATTGGAGGATTTTTAATCTTTATGCCCCCTGGTCTACTTCTTTGTGTTCCCTGAAATATTGTCGACCCCACCCTGACCTTTAGGAGTCAGGGTGAACCTGATGATGAAGCATGGCACAACTAGTGTGTGTGTGAGGGTTATATAAAGAAAACGAAGTCTTTCCTTTCCCGTCTTTAAACAGATGGGGTACCACCTAAGGAGACTAGTGCCCTGCATATCATACGTATACAGGGTGGGATACTTTTGGTTTATGATTATGCCCTGGAGCCCACCCAGAGCAGCCACATCATCATTGTAGGGTGCTGCGGGGGTCCCAAAGCCCCCACGGCGGCAGCTGGCTCACCGCCTCTAGCGTTAGCCGGCATTGCTCTTGCCTGTAAGGAGCAGCTTAAAATGCTGCTCTCTGCGGGTGGGAGCAATTTTTCATCAGTTTTCACGCCCATTTGAAAGGCAGTGCATTGTGGGGGGTGTAAGTTATAGATAGCGAAGGGAATTACACCTGCTAAGTTTCTATGGTTTTGTGTGTGCAAAACCTGGACCTATTAAACGTCCCAGTAACCTTTGTTTTTTTCAGTGAATTTGTAAGTTTGTTTTGTAATTCTATTTCCTAAGTATAACGTCCCTATAACCCTAGTTTTTTCAGTAAATTTCTACGTTTTTTAAATGCTATTTCCTACCACGTACCCGTAACCTTTATTTTTTTCAGTGACAATATCGCTGTCTTTCTCTCTCTCTCTATATATATATATATATATATATATAAATATATATTCCACCTCAAAGCGCTTTCATTCAAAAGAAGATCAGCCGCACTCTCACTCCGTGTACCACAAAGACGACACACTACTGTTTTATTAATTCTATAATGCAGCAACACCCAACACAGAATGCCTACGCGTTTTAGGTTCACGCCTTCAACCGAGCTACCCAGTGTCCCACAACCACAGTGTTTTTAAAACAATCATCACATTATCGTTACACATTTATGGTCACCTAATCACCTCTTACACGTTTTGTGATATACTGTTCCAATTCCCCTTGTAATTCCTCATTTCGCCCACATTTTCACACAGAAATGTTGGCATTTTTCAGTGTTAAAGTAAATAGATTCTCTGCATTTCCAGATTTCATATTTATGGTGGGGCAGATAACTGCTTTTACCAGCCCCATCCGAACTAAAGAGATTATACGTAACAAGGATTACACGCTGGCTGACCTAAAGAGTGCCCTGGAGCTTGTCTTTATGGCTGCTCCACCTTCAAGTCTCTGTGGTTCGCAAGTAACCTTTCCCAACGAACAGGGCAAATAATGTCTTAATATTTCGGTGGGGTGGTGTACTTGCTTGCAGCACATACAGGGGATCACCATATCTAATTAAGTTGGCCAAACTTTATGACAAGGCCTAGAACACAAGCCAAGGTAATGTGCTGGGCAACTTCCCGTACTTAGCTGTGTTCACATTCAGTCCTGTTAAGCACTGCCATGCTCCCCGGTGGAACTTCCCGCCACTGACGGGCTGATAATCATTTCTATCTCTAAAGTAGATGTATTTCACGAGTAGAACAATATCCAACGAGTCTTTACCCTTTCATACAGCATCCCTCTCTCAAATAGCATTTGTTCTCCAGCAAGGCTAGGTTACAGCAGTAGCCAGTGTGTCAGGGGCTCTAGTCCAAGAAAGAAATTCCCTCTTTGGCCCGTGTTAAACTATGAAATACAGCAATAATTAGAGTTCAGTGGGCCCTGGTGCCACTGCACCTGCTGCACCAATGGAAGCTACGCCTCTGGTTTACACTTTGTGTTTGAAAGTAGGAGTGGAGGATAGGCAATCCGCGTTTGGGATAAATGTGATTGCGAATACATAGAAAATAGTGCGTGCTATTGTCATTTAATATGTGTTTTAATTTGAAGGGCAGGCTCGGAGAATACCTAATTAAAAGAGGCTTTCTATCTTCTAAGGCAGAAAGGAGTGTACCCACAAAGAAATACACATACGAAGAGATGCACAGATTCAAAAACACATACAAACACACACACAAAATATGAACACACAGACAACTAACCGCCCACAATGGTGCATATAAACACATAACTACAAATAGAAAAAACACACAACCACTAACAGATATTCAAATAGACGCACACAAACATACGTACATAAGCAAACACACAGGCTAAGAGACACTCACACACGTAAACCAGCACACACCTCATTGACACTGAAGTAAATAGGTATTAATGAGACACTGGCATGCAGGATCGTAGCTTGGTCAGTAAGATTGGGGGGGCTGAGCTGCAGATTTTCCAAGCATGGCGCTGGCATATGTTAAAACACATTATACGACAAGGAGGGCGCATGAGAGGAGCTAAAGGGGCAATGGAAAGGGAGACAAATACAGAGTGAGAGAAAACACATTATTTTGTGATACAACCAACGTTGTTGAAGACTTTCAAAATAGAATGGGAAAAGTGTGTGTGCAAACGACCCGCTACCCCAGGTTGATTTTTGCCAAGGGGTCCATTCACTTGGGCCCGGCACTATATTTAATGGGGAGGAGGCAAGCAGCCCCCCAGCCTGAGCCTAAATTGGGCCCGGAAACCCATCACCCGGAGCCTAACACATTTTTTGAGGAAGGGGTGGCACATGCTCCTCTCCTTGGGCTGATTTTGGCCCTAGGGACCCCATCCCCCAGGACCCAGTGTTTTTTTTAGAAGGGGAGATGGTTACGTGGACCCCTGCCTGGGCCTCTTATGCCCCTAGAGACCCCATCCCTGGTGGCCCAACACTATATTAATGGAGGAGGGGGTACACAGCCCCCTCACTGGGCCAATTTTGGCCTCTGGTACCCCATCTCCTGGCCCCCCTTCATATTCTAAAGGGGGAGAGAGGCAGGCAACACACCTCTCTGCTCTGTTTTCGGCCCTGTGGATCCCATCCCGGGGCCCAGCACCTTTTAAAATTGAGAGGGGGCATGCAGCCCCCTTTGGGCACCCCTCCCCTTTACTAATATGGTCAAGCTACAGGTGATGGGGTCCCCAGGGCCAAACTCATCCCAGGGAGAGGGGCTGTGTGCCCCCCTCTTCCATAAATATAGTGGGATGGCGGCGTGGCTTGGAACGTCAAGATGGTGGTCGCAGTCTAAGAGTGTTCCAGACCCCTCTGTCATCCGCTCCTCCATCCACCGCAATCAGCACCCAATCCGCCCTAACCCGCTGCCTGCACCCTGCCACAGCTCATACCGGTCAGTGGAGGCAAAAGACAGCAGCCTGAGACACAGCGGCTGGCCCTGCACCTGGTTCCTCGGGCCGCGCCATGCTCAAGATGGCGGCACTCACCCCTAGCTCCTCACCACTGTGGCCCACGACTGGGTGCTGAAACCGGCACGGAGGTTCCCTGCCTCAGACTCCGGTTCCCTCCAGCACGGCCACCTGACGAGCCGGACATCCGGCGACCTGCACGCTGTGGGCGAGGAGCGGAGCTGCAGTACGGTCCGGCCCTGCACATGTCGCCGAGACCTTCCATCCCCCCTCTGGAGCTGGGGCGCGGTCTGGGCCTGTGACTACTGCATCTGGCTGCTGGGTGGAATACATGGGAGGGATTGGCTGCCAATTTGGGCAGCGGGCTGACAAAGGCCTGCTGACTGGGCCCTCCACCCCTCTCTACACGCCGAGATCCTGTGACCGGGAGCGTCTTCGAGCTCCGGCCTAGGCTGCTGGACCCCACCTGAGGTGCTGGACTGTGATTCTCTGCGTCCTTGGGATCCCACTAGCACATGGACGACCATCGACAAATTGATCCTCCCACGGCCGGGTGAGAGAGCCGCGCGAGGGGAGGAGGAGGCCTGCCCTGAACATACCCCTCAGGTCACACTCGACCATGCCCACAGCAGGGGAAGGGGCCTAACCTGTGTCAAATCGGCTGTCTCACCAGGCAGCGGGAATCTTTGCCCTCCCCGTGGCTGTGGGTCGCTCTGGCACCCTCCGGCCTGTTGTTGCTACAACCCTGGGCCCCCCTGCTGATATACAGAAGACCATCAGTGAACCCATCGTTCCATGGCCTGGTGAGTGAGTGAGCCATGCGAGGGGTGGAGAAGGCCTGCCCTGAGAATAACCCTTGGACCGGGAACTACCACAGCCGCGACTTCAACGGCCTGCGGCTGGCCGGGCTGCGGCGGGGAAGGGGATCCATCTGTAACGGTTCGGCTGTCTCTACTGGGCAGCGAGAGTCTGTACCTCCACCCCCTGGCTGTAGATTGCCTTGGCATTCTGTGACCCAAGGACCCATTGGCCAGGATATAATCCTGTCTGTCATCGCCGCGACATTAGAACTGGGCCCCCCCACCGGCCTGAGCGGGCCTCTCGGAGATTCTCACCGTCACCAAGGCGAGACCCAGTTCCTGGGCCTTGGGATGGGCTGGCTGGCCTCAAGGGCAGTCTGAACCTGCAGCGAACATGCCCGACAGACTGGTGCAAGGTGGCTGAGGAGTCAGCTGCCATTCCAGGTGGCGAGGGGGCTTGGGAACTGTGTCCCCTCCTTCCACCTGATTCCACAAGGTAACCCGGTGAGATCTACTGATCCAACATTTGATAGGGGGCAGGAAACCCCCCACCTGCGGCCTGGCAGGTGCGGGTGGTGGCAGCATGCTGGGGTGATCCTCCAGCAGGCAGCTCGGACCATCCAGACGCATCAACGCTTGGTTATCTGATGACGGAGGAGCCATCTACAGAATCACGCAGTAGTGGGGCAAACCTTAGGGACCGTAGAGGGGCCACCTGTCCCACGTTCACCTGCCACCTACAGTCACAAGAAAAGTAGCACCTGAATACCGGACCCGGTCAGTCCCCCCTGCCCTGCCCACGTCTCGTGGCCTGAACCGCCCTCCCCGCCCCTGGTTGCCGAGGGTGCAACTGGAAGTGCCGCCTTCCTTGAGGGGACTGAGATCTGCCCGCCACCATGGGAAGGGACAGAGGCCCGAAGCCTCCCACAACACAAACTAAAATGGACCAATACACAACCACAGAGATTGGAGTGACGAACGGCCCCACAGAACAGAATGCCCCCAACGTCACCGATCTTGGCACCATCCTTCAAGCAATTAATACCTCGCAAGCCTCGGTGGAGAGCAAGATCGGCGAGGTCCGAGTTGACATGGCCCTCATTCGGCAGGAGCTCCACAATGAGATGGCCCGGATCAAAGAGACTGAGTCCCGTATCTCCACCGTGGAGGACGACGTCTACCAGCTAAAAGACTTATTTGTGTGTCTGCAGACCTACACTAAAGAACTTCATAGACGAGCAGAGGATGCTGAAAACAGATCAAGACGCAATAACCTCCATTTGGTAGTATTTCCGGAGGGCTCAGAACAGGTGCAGATGTGCAACTTCATCGAACACTGGATACATTCATGGATGCCCAAAGACGTTCTCTCCCCGTGGTTTGCAATTGAACGGGTGCATCGCTCTCTGGCTCCAAAACCTCAGCCGGGAGCACCACACAGGCCGATAATTGCCTGAATCCTCAATTTTAAAGACAGACTCCATCCTAGCCGAAGCACGTAAGGTCGAATCTCTAACGTACCAGAGTCCCTCAATAATCTTCCCCGACTACACACAAGAGGTTCAAACCCAAAGATGATCATTTGTAGAGGTTAAACAAAAGCTCTGTGCTCTGGCTCTCCAATATCGGCTCCTCTTTCCAGCCTGCATCCGAGTGGGGTTCCAAAACGAAACCCTCTTCTTGGACTCTCCTGAGGCGGCCTGGACGTGGTTGACGGACTAAACGCCCTGGCTCACTCCCCGAAGTCCCAGGCTAGGTCACCCAAGCCAAGCAGCAGATGCACACGCTCGTGCAAAGGTCGAGGAACACCACGGGCCAGATTGGAATCGCCCCTGGGTCCTGGACTGTTTCTGCACACACAGGAGCCTTCACGCGACTCCCACCCTTCACAGTGAGCTGGCTCCACAGGCCATTCAGACCCTGGAAGTGTCTCGCCCGACCCTCTCTGGTGGACTTGCCCGATTCAGAACATTCTCGAAGCCCAACACTAACTTAACTTTGCACAGGGGCAGACTGCTTGAAACACAAGACCTGGCTCATTCTTGTTGGCCGTGTCTATTGCAATTCCATTTCTCCTGATTGCTATGGCACAATATCCTTTATGTGAGGACAGGTCCTCCACGAATCTCCACACCCAAGCGTTTTAGTTTGGTTTTTCCCTGCGTTGTCTGTTAGGGCCGACAGATGCTTCCGTTCCTGAAGTATAGGATGGTGGGGGTAGGGAAGGGGGTGGACCGGTGTCCCAATTTCTTATTAGTACACCTTGTTGACCACACCAGCACTCTTCTTTAGCAGCACAACACTCGAGCACACAGCCCAAGTTGCAGAGATGCACCTGTAGTCCATCGCTTGCCCGTTAAGCAATGCGTTCCGCGCTACGTTCACCGCCCAAGGGTCCCCATCAACACCTCCACCCACCATGACTGACACACGTAACAGCAGGAACCTACTCCATATGAAGTCGTGGAAATGTCAATGGGTTATTGGACAAAGTCAAACGGAAAGTGGTCTTGCGGTACGAGCAACGCCACACAGCCGATATACTACTACTTCAAGAGACCCACCTGCCCCTTTCTGGCGCAATATGCGTATTACAGAGTCTGGCATTCCGGATTCAGCCGGGGGTATAGGGCCGTGGCAATCCTTATGCGGTCCAATCTGCCTTTTGTATGTACTAAAGCCACTAAAGATCCTTTGGGATACTTTGTCACCCTAAGACGAACCATAGGAGGCACTGCCCTCAATCTAATATCTGTATACTCCCAGCCATCACTGCTTGCTCCTACTCTCGACTGCACCGCAGACCTCATCGCCTCTATACCCTCCGAAATTACAATAATTGGAGGGGACTTTAATGCAGTCATTCAATCGGCCCTTGACGCCCCCAGTAGTCCATCTACCACAAGACCCACCCACGCTAAGCTTCTGGCAAACTGGGCAGGCGCCCTGGGAGTTTGTGATGCCTGGAGGGTCTGGCACACCAGAGCAAACAGTTCACTCACACATGTACCTCGCACCACACACATGCAGAATTTGATTATATCTTTATGCCCGCCTTCGATTGTCAGAAAATTAGAGACATCACCATCCTTCACTGAGGTATATCTGATCACTCGCCTATATCTATAGCAGTGGGAGATCCCCCGGACACGCTGCGCCCAATATGGAGGATGTACGCCTGGGTCCTCCAAGACAAGGATTTTAAGAAATCTGTAGGACAAGAACTCCAGCAATACTTCCTCACTAAACAAGACTCGGTCGCCTCCCCGGGCACCCTGTGGGAAGCTGACAAGGCCACTGTTCGCGGCTTTGCCAAAGGTCAGCTTAAGTTCAAACAGCTAGCTTAGAATTCCTGGGTCACTTTCCTGGAGGCCCAGGCGACCCTCCTTGAAAACCGTGCGCCAGAGCAGTGGGACGACTCACACAATAGGCAACTGGCATTCCTAAGGGACAAGATCAGGCAGACTTTAATGGAAGCCGCCAAACTACTATAGCGATCCTCTGTATCCCAGGTGTGAGAAGTTGGCCTGGTATATGCTGTCCACTAATTAAAGTGGGCACCCTGTACCAGTCCAAACAACCCTTACAGTGATTTGGTTTAAGATAATCTTTATGAAAGCTATCCTAGTGGTAGCTATGGAGAGCACCCTTCAGGCTAAGTCTTGAAGGAATGTAAAGAAGCTTGTTTTACCAGATCAGAACCTCCTGAATAATCAAATGAAAGGAGAACCACACAAGAGTTATATAAAATATATGTATTTATTACTAAACATTCTCTACTAAACTCTTTATGAGATTAGAGCACAAGCCACAAAATACCTAATCAATAGAAGGACAGTAAATCGCACAATACACAGCGGGATCCAGGGGGAGACCGAACCATATACTAAACAAGCATTTGCAATGCAAATTGGTCTCGCATTTGTCAGAGTTAGAGGTATTGGCGATGTAAATGACAATGTCTTTTACCTATGTGTTTTGGATTGGAGTGGATGTATGTGCTGTGCAGTGGAATTCTGTGGGTCGGATTGGAATTGTTAGTTGTGGAATTGTGTATGGTGGAATGTGTGGAGTGGATTTGTGTAGTGGAATTATGTGATATGGTGAGTAGTGGAAAAATGTGGATAGTATTTATGTGGTATTGACGTACTGGAATTATGTGGAGTGGGATTGTGTGTGAGAGTAATTATTTGGAATTGCATTTTGTGTTGTGGAGTTTAACTATGTGGTGTGAATTTTGTATCATGATGTGGAATTCTGTGGTGTTAATTGGACGTATATGGTGTGTTGCATAATTGTGTTGTTGAGTTGAAATATGTGATTTGTTGTCTAATTATGTGGTGTGGAATGGAAATGTATAGAGTTGAATTATGGGAAGTGGAAGTGTGTGGCGTTGAGTAAAATTAGGGCAGATTGGAATTATGTGGCAAGGTATGAAATACATAAAAACATGGATCCTCTACATAGAGATACACGCACACATATATCTCACCATATTCAGTGGATTTCAACCACCACCACGGTAGCCGCTCACGAGCATTGAAGAAATATACGATTCCAACAAATGAAGCGGGTACAGTGGGATGCGGGTAGTAGTTTTATTTTTTTGTAAAACAGTGCAGCGTACAAGCAGGAAACTACCAACTGATCTCTATACATTCACTGAAAGAAAGACGACAGGAAACTCTAGGCAGTGACCAGCATAAAGGTTTAACTCAAGCTGTGCCTATCAGCGAAGGCACACCAACAGACACAAGCTGTGATTAGCAAGAAAGTGTGACCCACAGCAATGATAACCGTGCATACACTCTTCCAAAAGGTAGCTGAAGGTGAAATAACGGCCGTGCTCAAGTTTAACAAGCGCAGCCGTTAAGATAATGAATCTCTGCCAATTGTTGAGAGCGCGTGGGCAATATAAACAGTTTAAAAAAACTCTCATAGAGTTTTATTTATGTTTTAAAAAAGGAAGAAAAGAAAAAAGCATTGTTATTTGTAATATCAGTAGCTTAAACATGCCTAAATGCGAGACCTAATGCATTGCAAATGCCTGTTATTGTTTACAACTTCAAACTTTGCCCAGTGTATTTTCCCATCTATTTAAGAATGACTTCAGACTTTTTTTTATGATACATTCCCACCTTATCCATTACATTCAAAACCTACGAATGGAGACACGATCAATGGTGTGTGACAAAATACATTATCGTTACAGGGAAGATAAATAATGGCAGAAATAACAGAAGCCATCAGTTAGGTGATGATTGATAGCCCTCAAAGAGTCTCACAGATTCCCCCAACACTAAAGATATCTGCTGTCGTGAGCAGGCGGGAAGACGCTTGCAGTATTCCACAGCCCGTGCCAATATGATGTAATCACGTTCGGGATAAATGAAGTGCAGCTGTTTATTCAACTTCAGCTTATCCCGTCTTCCATTTCAACATCTGCTGTTACAGCAATAAGTGCACTCACGTGAACTCATTAAAGGTCACTGCTCAGCCAACTGATGCGCGCAGGGAAAGTGCAAGCTGAACAGCAGTGTAACATGTTAGTGCTAAAATAAGATAGTCAATCAATTAGGTAGCTCAACATTCATGGGCAGCGATTATCATTTTAAAGCATACCCAGCAGCAAGGAACATATTTTTTTATATACATAGTTATTTTTATACCACAAATACAAAGCAACATATCTTGTTGCTTTGGTGCCTTCTTTTATGTTGTTTTTCGCTATATTCCTTTTCATTCCCGTTAGACAAAGTGACCGGATTGGCGGCTAGTTTGCCGACTTTGGTGCTGGAGACCAGGGTTCGAGCCTCGGGGTCGGTCCACATTCTGTGATTTTCGGCAAATCACTTTATCTCCCAGTGCCTGAATATGTCATTGCGTAATGTAATCGGTGCTCATGTAAAGCACTTCAATACCTTCGGGTCGAGTTTGCGAGTTTGCGCTATATATCTATACAAGTCCACTGTTTCCCCGAGTGAAAACACGCCGATGCGGCTTGCATTTTCCTATGAACCATTGTTAACGGGATGACTGTTAAAATTAAACAAACACATGTGTATGAAAAGAATACAAAATCGTTATTATTAGAAAAAAACATTTTTTATGTAACTTGGAAACGATTTAAATCGAAGCAGACAGAGAGGTTCAGTGGTGCTTTCTTTTATGTTGTTTTTGGCTATATTCCTTTTCATTCCCGTTAGACAAAGTGACCGGATTGGCGGCTAGTTTGCCGACTTTGGTGCTGGAGACCAGGGTTCGAGCCTCGGGGTCGGTCCACATTCTGTGATTTTCGGCAAATCACTTTATCTCCCAGTGCCTGAATGTGTCATTGCGTAATGTAATCGGTGCTCATGTAAAGCACTTCAATACCTTCGGGTCGAGTTTGCGGTATATATCTATACAAGTCCACTGTTTCCCCGAGTGAAAATACGCCGATGCGGCTTGCATTTCCCTATGAACCATCGTTAACGCGATGACTGTTAAAATTAAACAAACACATGTGTATGAAAAGAATACAAAATCGTTATTATTAGAAAAAAACATTTTTTATGTAACTTGGAAACGATTTTGAATCGAAGCAGACAGAGAGGTTCAGTGGTGCTTTCTTTTATGTTGTTTTTGGCTATATTCCTTTTCATTCCCGTTAGACAAAGTGACCGGATTGGCGGGTAGTTTGCCGACTTTGGTGCAGGAGACCAGGGTTCGAGCCTCGGGGTTGGTCCACATTCTGTGATTTTCGGCAAATCACTTTATCTCCCAGTGCCTGAATGTGTCATTGCGTAATGTAATCGGTGCTCATGTAAAGCACTTCAATACCTTCGGGTCGAGTATGTGAGTTTGCGCTATATATCTATACAAGTCCACTGTTTCCCCGAGTGAAAACACGCCGATGCGGCTTGCATTTTCTTATGAACCATCGTTAATACGATGACTGTTAAAATTAAACTAACACATGTGTATGAAAAGAATACAAAATCGTTATTATTAGAAAAAAACATTTTTTACTTAACTTGGAAACGATTTAAATCCAAGCAGACAGAGAGGTTCAGTGGTGCTTTCTTTTATGTTGTTTTTGGCTATATTCCTTTTCACTCTCGTTAGACAAAGTGAGCGGCTGTGGTCTGATGGCTAATTTGCCGACTTTGGTGCTGGAGACCAGGGTTCGAGCCTCGGGGTCGGTTCACATTCTGTGATTTTCGGCAAATCACTTTATCTCTCAGTGCCTGAATGTGTCATTGCGTAATGTAATCGGTGCTTATGTAAAGCACTTCAATACCTTCGGGTCGAGTTTGAGAGTTTGCGCTATATATATCTATACAAGTCCACTGTTTCCCGGAGTGAAAACATGCCGATGCGGCTTGATGGGCATGCGCGAACATGCAGGGGGAGCGCTTACAGACCGGGAGCTGGAAACGACATCGCGTGCGCACCGTTGTGAGGTGATTAGGCTGGGCGCCAGAAGAAAGTGCGGTGAGTAAAGGGGGCAGTAGCCTTGGAAGGTTACAAATGACGACATAATCGTCATGAGGCGGGACTACCAAGCCGTAAACAAATCGGAGAGCAGCATTTACTGACCTAAGCCAGTGGGCGGAGCTTCCAAGAAGCTTCCCCACTAAAGTGTATACTGCATGTCTCGGAGAGACAGTGCAAGCACTGTCTAGGCGAGACCTAAAAAATGGTATAACAACAACGGCTTCACTAGACACAGTGCCTAGAGCACGTAGAATCGGTGGGACTCCAAGAAACCACCCACAGACGCGTGTTCCGTACATCTCTATGGGAAAGTCGCGGTTGGAAAATTAGTTTAAAGACACTTCGGAGAGGACTTCAAGCAAACCCTTTGGAACATAGAAGGTTCTAAGGCCAGCACCCTTTTGAGTACTGAGGTACCCGTGTTACCTATCCCAGAGGAGCCGGGTGCATAGGGGTCAAGTGGTGTTGGAAACCCTTGTCGTTATCAATGGCGTGATGCGAAGAAGTGCTGCTGCCGGGAAGATGAAAAGTGTCCGGTGGAATCCAAGCCTGGATCTGAGGTGAGAACCTGAAAGCAGAGGGGACAGAGTCTGGGTCACTTCAGGGTGACCAGGGGCTCGGTAGACGAATGCCCACTGATGTCGGGTGCTTCAGGTGTGAAGATTGGATGCTTGACTTTGCAGCCACGAGGACCAGGAGACGTCGACGACGACCAAAGTCCAGTGGTGAGCTGTCCCACGAAGGATGTCGAGTGCTGAGGGGTCAGTGTCCGGATTGAACACCATCAAGCCTTGGCAAATGCAACCCACACAGGCAGAGGAAACAAGTTACGGTGAGGACCATTAAGGTCCTGGAGACTCTCCAAGCTATGGGGAGTCAGGGCACGTCTGGAGCAACCAGGAAAGCCCATGGGAAATCAAACTTACCCTCGCAGAGACCCACAGGCCAACGGACCAGGGAACGCGAGGGGGCCTCGAGCTGAATCACAAAGTACAGGCCCATGGAGCACTCGTGGAGTGGAGGCCGGAAATCTTCAGTGGAAATTCTGCTCTGGGTCAGGACTACACGTAGCCCAAAGCACAGCCTCAGGGATTGCCAAAAAGCATATGCTTGTGCAAAAGTACACGGTGCACAGGGGTTCGGGTTGCATGGTGCCCACGAGGGCTACTGGTCTCAGGATTGCTGAGAGAGCAGATCGACCTCAGATACGCTCGGGAACCCACCTCCTGTGTTGCAGAAATCTTCGGAGTCCTCAGGAGCTCGGGAGATGCAAACCAGTCAGATGCGTTAAGGTGCCTGCTGCTGCAGGGGAGTAACTCCTTTACTCCTAGGGAGATTCTTCTGTCGTCCAGCGAAGTGTAGACCGTCAAAGTACTTGGTTTCTGCTTGCAGAGTTTAGTTCAGGTAAAATCTAAACTCCTGTAGTCAGGTTTCCTACTTTATACCCAAGGAAGGAGTTGGAAAAACTCTGGGGACCCTCCTAGGGGAGGGACAGGACAGAGGGGTGGTTGCACCCATGTCCTTTGTCCAGTTTCGCACCAGAGCAGGAGCAAATGGCTCCTGCAACTGGTTTAAGCTGGACTATGCACAAATGCCAAATGTGCCGCAAGTGCAGACTTTCAGGCACTCCCGAATACACTAAATCCTCTGGGAGGTGGTCACACCTCCCTGTGACAGGGAACCTATTGTCAGGCCTTCCCCTGCTCGAGCTCAGCTCAGCAGCAGGAGGGCAGACTCATGTCTGTGGCTGGCAGCATCCATTTTGTGCTGTCCAGGTCGAGAAACCTGGTACCAGGTAGACCGGTGACCCACAGCAGTGGTTCTAGAAGGCAGGAATCATAACTCCCACACCAGTTACTGGTGTGGAGGTATGACTTCAAGGTGTTTGACACCAAACACGACATGTTTCTAAGCAGCCGTTTTAAAGATAGCATTTACTGCGAGGATTGAATGCACTTAAGTATATATGGTTTGACTGCATCACAGACAACCCCGGAGAATAGGTTCCGAAGGCTTCAGAGGGGCTCTGCTCATGCAGGGGCCCCCTCTCACATAAAACCCAGCACCCTGCCTTCAGGATTGATAAGGCCTGCCATAACGGTGACTGATAGGTTTATATGTGCAGTGATTTAGAATAGATATAGGTAACCTATATCTAAGTAAGGGGTGCATGCACCACCTTACACAGGCTGCAGTAGTAGACCTGTGGTGCCATTTTGAATGGTCTCTCAGGGGTGGCATAATACATGCTGAAGCCCCTGGGAGGCCTCTGGGGTACCTATGCCCTGGGTACATGGTGTACCATATACTAGGGACTGATAAGGGTTCGCCAGTATCCAATCTGGAGTGTACCTAAAGAACACGCAATCAATTTAAGGGCGAAAGCAGATAGACTGGGGTCATGGATAGCAGGATTCCAGCCAGACTAGTCAAAAACTAGCAAAACACCAGGAAAAAAATGGGGGTAACCATGCAGTCAGATTCCACCTTCCTACACCAGGTGTATGGGTGGGGGACAAAAATGGCAAGATTCTGCATTGACTGGCCATGTACCCTACATCCAATCACATAATCCCAGAGATCAGGGACCTGGACGGCACTATCCACTGCTCACCGGTGGTGATGGCCCAGAGTGTCACGGCTTACTACTCTGGGCTTTACTCCCTGAGTTGCTCCGCCAGGAGCGCATCTCTTTGCCTTGTCTTTATGAGGCGGAGAGTGCTGTCCTAGACCTGCCCATCACTCGAGAAGAGATCAGCAATGCCATCCCCCGCACCGCCTCAGGTAAAACTTCAGGCCCCGATGGGCTCCCCCAGGAGTTCTGCGCGGCCTTTCGTGATACACTTGTTCCCCGTCTTCTAGACGTACACGCTGAGGCAGTCGAGAGTGGGTCGTTTCGACCGGAAACAGATGCCGCCACCATAGTGGTAATCCCCAAGTCTCAACCCCCCTCAGTGCTATGCTCCGACTATCGCCCCATCTCTCTCATTAACGCGGAAGTTAAAATATTTGCATCAGTTCTGGCCAATCGACTGAGGCCCTACCTCGCCAAACTGGTCCACCCTGACCAATGTGGATTTATGCCATCTCGAAACACCAGACATTGCCTCAAACTCCTCTACTTAGCACGCACACACCGCCAGTCACTGACCCCTTATTTAGCGCTTCTCCTCATTGATTTTGAGAAGGCTTTTGATTCTGTAGACTGCCGATACCTGAAGGAGGTGCTGCTCGAGATGGGTCTGGGGCCACACTTCCGAATTTTAATTAAGATATATTCCGAACAGCAGGCGTGTGTCCTTGTTAACGGTGCTTTGTCGGGCCGTTTCCCATTAGAGGGAGGACAAGACAGGGAATGTCGCCTCTCACCGTTCCTGTTCGCGTTAGCGATGGAGCCCTTAGCATGTCTCATACTGTCTGGCGATCGAACTAAGGGATGGAAATGGCCAGGTTTGGACGCAGACAAAATCGCCCTCTACGCGGACAATGTCCTGCTTTTTCTGGCTGACCCAGCCCAATCTGGACCCCGTTGTCTTTGAGTGCTACATCTCCTTGGACAAGCCTCCAGCCTCCATGTGAACCCCACCAAATAAGTCTTGGTTCCTCTCCATGTCTCGAGAGAATGCTTTGATTGCCAATCCACAATACCTATCAGGAGGCAATCCATCTTCAAAATGATGATACTACCCAGGTTTTTATACATAAGTCAAAATACACCTTTTTGTTTCCCAAGAACTTGGTTTAAGGAACTCGACAGCCTGGCCACCAAGTTCCTGTGGAATGGTCAGAGACCTCGTTTGGCCCTGTCCCAATGTCAGATCCCATCCTTCGATGGCGGAATGGGGATGACTAATCTATGCTTGTTTTACCTGGCGACCCGCCTACTTACGAAACATGATTGGTTCAATGGAGGCTGTCCGGATCTGGCATACCAGGTGCAACTGTGTATCTTGGGCCTGCCTGGGATCCGGGGGATGATGAACGGGGGGCCGGTTCCTAGATCGTTGCCTGTGGAGACACGAGGGGTTCTTTTGGCTTGGCGTGCCACCTTGAGTCACACCCAATAGACAAAAAACTAACCCAATACACGCCGCTCTGGCAGGGCTCCTGACTTCAGGGTTCAGGGCTTGGGACCTCATCAGCATCTAACAACTCGGAGATGTATGGGGAGGTGAACACATGCGCACCTTTCAAGACCTACAAACCCGATACTCCCTGCACCCCTCTCAGTTTTACAGATGCCTGAAGCTACGACACGCCCTCCACAATCATATAAGAGACGGCACCCTACTGCCGGAATATAGTCCACTCAAGGCACAGACCATGACAGGTAACTTGGGGAAGGGCAGGGTCTCCCGTATCTATCGATCCCTAACAAATAATACCCCCAACGCGTTGGGCCGACTCCGGGATCAATGGGAGGGATGGTTTGGACCCCACGAGGAAGATGACTGGGGAGACACACAGATGGCACCCAAAACAGTCACCACTTCTGCTAGACTCCGCCTAGTTCAACTATACAACTTACACACTGCATAGCTAACACCACAACGCATCCATAGTGCAAGGCTGCGACCCAACGCTTCATGCTCGCGATGCACTCACAACCAAGCAGATTTCTTTCACATGGTATGGAGTTGCTCCGTTATGGCACGATGCTGGGACTCCATAGAGAAGGAGCTCACAGAGGTCTGGGCTGGGAATCCCGCATAGGCCGTTAGCTGCGCTCCTGAGAATCACTGATGGGGCGGATGGGTCTAGAGCTGACAAATTGTTTTTTTTTTTAGTTTAAAGGAAGTTTATTTGATCTAAACATAAGATATTATGCAATAAACAAAAATTACACTTGCGCATAGAATAACAGTGTAAAAACAGGAAGGGGAAGGAAAAACAGAGGGAGAGAAAGGTAGAAAATAAGAGAAATGGGGGAGAAACATCCATGTTATGCTTGATATATCAAAAAAGCAACAATTATGCATATATATTCCTACAAACATCGAAATATTCTTATGACCATATGATAACATTTTTAATTAAAACAACAGTAAGCGTAAATTCAAGGGAGTTTGGGTACTTCTCCAATGCAGGGGTTATGCGGTGGTAATTTTTTAGCTGAAGTATTTAAGAATTCAGTAACGGGCATCCAAAGAGCCTCTCTTTTAATAGCAAGCGAGACTGGGTGTACATAAGCTCTATCTAACCTATGATTGTAGCAAACGCCATACCACCATGCTTGAAAAGATACTGCAGAGGCATATTTCCAAGATTTAGTGATATGTTGAAATGCGACAGCTATGAGTAAGTCAATAATATGAAAGGGGGGGGGGCAAACTTCAGAGACACTACCTAGGAAAATATGTGAAAAAGAAAAAGGAATGTGGGAATGACAAATGATGTGCCGCCAGACCTGGGTCCAAAAAGTATGGATTGCTGGACATTCAAAAAGCATATGTTTGAGATCTGCAGACGGGGGTTTACATGACCAACAGGAAGAGGAAATGTTAGTTTCAATCTTATGTAGTTTAGCTGGAGTGATGAGGAATCTGTTGTAAATAAAGAATACAATTTGAGGAGTATTAGCTGCACTAGATCTCCTTACTTTAGCCCAGATTTTATTTCACAATGGAATAGCGAAAGATGCACTCAAATCAGATTCCCAACTACATTCAACGTCAGATTTATTATGAGAAACTGGAATATCCATTAATGTTTTGTATATTAGGGATGCCGAAGGAGAGTTATTTAAATAACTATGTGGTAATAGGAGTTGAAGGAATAGGAGGAGGAGAAGAGGAGAAAGAATTATAAGAGGCCTGAGCAACCGCCGTTAAAGATATACATTTAGAGTGAAATGAGGAGGGAAGAGAAAAGAGAGGTTGCAATACCGAAAATGGCATACAAGTGCCATCTTGAAAAAGTTGGTAAGTCCATTTGAGACCATAGGATAACCATTCTTTCCAAAAAATATTTTATTGTTGAGTTTATTGTGTAGTGTACCAGATTGATGAGTTCATAAACTGTGCACGTTCATCTAAAACAGATGAAAAAAGTGGTTGGAACAGTTTCCGAGCATTTTTAAGAATAGGGAGGGAAAAAGACAAAGGGACATGAGAAAGAGAAACAAATTCTTCAAAGGAGAAAGGATGAAAAAAGGCTTTCAATGTCAACCCACAATGGGGAAAGGTGAGAATCAGTCTCACTCTCAGACAATAAGAAAGAGGAATTTCTAAGAAAAAAAAAAGAGGAGTGATATGAGTAAAAATCCGGAAAATTAACCCCACCTTTGTGCTTAGGTTTTTTTAAGCTTACTAAGAGATATCGTAGAGGGGTTATTATGCCACAAAAATTTAGAAAGAATGGTATATACAGTTTTGTAAAAAAGACTTAGGAATATTATTGGGTATATTTGATAGGTAAAACAATATCACTGGAACCAGCATAATTTTTATAGAATCAAATCCACCCCACCAGGATACAAATAAAGGATGCCAGCGAGAAGTAGAAGAGGGTAAAGTAGTTTGTGATTCTTTTAAGTTTAAAGCAACAATATCTTTAATAGAGGAAGTAAACCAAATTCCAAGATATTTTATTTTAACTGGGTTCCAATAAAAAGAAGAAGATAAGAAGTCAGTGTGAAAATAAAGCTTGTTCAGAGGGAGGATCTCACACTTATCATCATTGAGTTTATAACCTGAAACAAGGGCAAAGTCAGTTACCTCTGATAAGAAGGCTGGTAAAGAGGATTTTGGATTTTAAATGAATGATAAAATGTCATCTGCATATGCTGAAAGTTTTAACTGACATAAGAGAAACCAGTAATGCTTGTGTTCGACCTAATTTTTATTAAAAAAGGCTTTAGGGAAAGGACAAATAAAAGTGTAGATAAAGGACAACCCTGAACTCCTCGAAGAAGGGGAAAGGAAGGAGATATAAGTCCATTAGCTAATATAAAGGACCTGGGAGAGGAATAAAGCAAAGAGACATAATTAATGAATTTTGGTCCAAAACCAAACCAAGCAAGGGTAGAAAAGATAAAAGACCAACTGATCCTGTCAAAGGCTTTTTCCGCATCTAATGAGATTGTTGCTAAGGATTGTTTATATGATTTAGATTTGATTAGAACATTAAAAAACAATCTAGTATTATCTGATAAATTACGTCCTTTAATGAAACCACATTGTTCCTTTCCAATCAACTGAGGCAAAAAAGAATCTAAACGAAGGGCAAGGATTTTTGCAAAGATTTTGTAGTCTAAATTAACTAAAGAAATGGGCCTGTAATTCTTACAGAGTGTGTGATCCTTGTTTTCTTTTGGGAGTAGGCGAATCAGCGCTTCTTGAAAAGATCCTTCAGATTTCTGAATGGAAATGAAATATGTAAATAACTGATGTAATTTGGGAAGAAGAAAGGGGGAGTAGTGCCAATAGAATTCAATGGTAAACCCTTCCGGGCCAGGACCTTTGCCTTTCTTAAAAGCTTGAATAGCAGTAAGAATGTCACTAGTTTGAATATCTTCATCCAAAGAGGAAAAATCTACATTGAGGGATGAAGGTGGAGGGATAGAGGATAGATAACGAGAAATGTCAGCCTGCCGAGAAGGAGATTCAGGGGTATAAAGATGTTGATATAAATTGGAAAATTCTAAAAGAATATCTTCGTTTTTGTGGACTGTAGTGTTGGTTAAAGTTAAAATAGATTCAATCTTATTGCACTCTTTTTTGATTTTAAGATAATTGGCAAGAAGATTGCCATCTTTATTTTCCGCGCTATAATATTTAGCACTAGATTTAAGTAAATATAAATTGGCAGATTCAGTAGAGAGTTTGTTAAAGGTAAACTTGGCTTTGATAAGTTCAGTCAAGTCAGATGGGGTTTTTGTGGCATAATAAGAGTGCTCTAGTTGTTTAATACGCGAAGTAAGCGAATTCATGACCTGGGCGGATGCTTTCCTCGTTTGAGCTACAAATGAAATAATGAAATCTCTACAAGAAGCTTTGAAGGTGTCCCAGATGAGAGGGAGAGAGGTAAGAGGAGATTAATTTTCTAAAAAGGAAGTGTCTGCGAATTTCTGGAAAGCAGAAGTAAATTAAGGATCTAATAGAAGGGCATCATTAAATCTCCATCTCCTAGTACCTGCAGTGGGAGGGATTAAATGTAAATCTAAGGATATAGGAGCATGATCGGAGATTAATATAGATCCTATGTCGGATTGGGAAATATGCTGAGTAAGGACTTTTGAGATTAATAGATAGTCTATACGAGATTGTGAGGAATGAACGTGCAAATAAAATGAGTATTCTTGGAGAGTAGGGTGACATAACCTCCAAGAATCAACTAGGGATCTTTGAGATATAGTAGACGTAAATTGAGTATGCATGGAAGAGGGTATAAATTTAGATTTGGAATGTCTATCTAGAAAGGGGTCTACAACCATATTACAATCTCCACCCAATACTAAGTAATCATCAGTACATAACTTCAATTTAGAGAACATCTGAGGCCAGAAGAGTTTGTCTGGGGTGATGGGTGCATATAGATTAAAAATGATCAGAGGGATTTTATTAACAAGTAACGAAACTGAAACCCATCTGCCTTCAGAATCATCCTCTTGATGCAAAAGTAGAATATCTAAACACTTATGACAAAGAATAGCTACACCATTCCGTTTACCTGAACCCTGTGATGCATAAATGTGACCCACCCCATTGACGTTGAAGTTTGGAAATTTATTTGCTTGTTACATGAATTTCTTGTAGTAAAACTATATCACCTTTTAGACCAACAATATGCGATAACTTGACGCTTGGTGCTTGATGGGGGACCCCAAACCTTTAACATTCCAGGATACAACTTTTAACGACAATTATACAAGCAAAAACTTTAAATAAAACTTAATATGAAATGCAACTAGTAAAATAACATAGCACATCATAAATACATGTCCAATAAGAAGAATTCAAGAAGAAAAATATTATGCAGAGAAGAGATAAAAAGTAGGAAGGAATATCATAGGTAAATAAGAAATGAGTAATGATGAGAAAAGAAGGAGAAGACCAGCAAATAAAACTGTGAGAGAGAAATGGATGACAGGGAGAGTGTAGAAACTGTGAGAAAAGAGATGTAAACAAAAGATAGAAAAGTAAGGAGAAAGGAAGAACATGATAGTAGGAAAAAGAACCAGGAGATAAATATAGTAAAAAAGAAAGACCAAAAGAGGATAGGAGGAAGGAAAAATAAAATAAAAAGACATACCATGAACATACAATAAGAAAATGGGGGTGGTGGAGCCATAAGGAAGACGGCACAGCCACTCGAAAAACTCCAGGACGGGGAAAGGAGGTGGACAACTAGACTGAAGAACGTTCACAAAATCAGGGGATCATGGGGATCATACCTGGTGATAAAAAAGAAAAAGAGTACATTATAATAACCATATAATCCGAAACATATAACATGTAGAGGGAAACAAATGACAACAGGTTAAAACAGAACAATCAGATCCAAGGAAAAAGAACTAGTAAAACTACTTAATCACATCATCTACAAACAAGTAGACTAGAAAGATTTGAAAAGTAGAGGCGAGAAATGGAAACAACGATATCCACGCAACAACGTTCAAGGCAATGAAGAGCGAGGAATGTCCATATCTTCTTCCCTGCAAGTATCCAAAAAGCGTTGTAGTAGAGCAGGATCTTCATAGTTAGTAGTTTTGTTTTTATAAGTCACCTTAAAGAGGCAAAGATGAAACATATCTGGCATTCAAATTTCGAAGTGCAGGCCTCATATCCAAAAACTGCTTCCAATGATCTGCTGTCGCTTTTGCATAATCCTGAGCAAAAAACAGGTTAGACCCTTGCCAAGAATTTTTACCTTTATGTTTGGCTGCCTGTAACACCTTAAGTAAATCAGTATATTCCAAAAAGTACTAAATAACGCCTCTTGGTCTAGATGATGAGGAAGAATTTTGCCGGACACGACCCAAACGAGGTCCTCTTTGGATATTCAGAGGTGGAGAATCTGAAATATTGAGAAGCTTTGGGAGAAAAGACCGAAAGCAAAGAAGAGGGTCAGAGCCTTCAATACCTTCCACAAGGCCATAAATGCGTACGTTATTACATCTGTTTCTATTTTCCAAGCTTTCCTGATGCATGGAAGGTACTTGGTTGACAATCACTTGAACAGAGTCAACTCTATTTTCCAAATGAATAACTTTTTGATTGGTAAGGGACCAATTATCTTCGATACTTTGGAGACGAGCATTTGTTTCTGACATATAGGGCTTGAGAGCACGAAATTCATCCAAAAGTAGTTCCATGGATATAGATGTTGGAGAGCTGGAAGGAGAAGGGGGCTCTTTCTTGACCAGTTTCCGTGTTGCTGATGATGAAGCAGATGGTAGCTTAGAGACTGGTTTAGGCATACTCGAGTAGTAACAGGAGTAGTTCCACTTATGGCGGAGGAAACTGAGGTGGGATCAGACTCTTCCATGTTGTCCTGTAGAATATTGAAAGCATTGTAGCCCACCAAAGTAGCAGGATCGAGGGAAGAGGATGCACCACGGGTGACTTGTGTCTTTGCCATAAAAATCGTACACCAAGAATATTAAACACCTCGTTAAAAACTTTGATTTATAACGTTGAGTTGTTTGAAAAAGAGTTGGATGATGCCAAGGGTGAAGTAACTTTTGGTTAAAAGTTAAACAAAACAGCGATAGTCCCAAGAAATCAAATTATGTGGACTAGCTTCATACAGTACACAAGTGTTGAGCATAGAACAGCGTTCAAAGAAAGAAGTTCCATTTAAAAAGATGGAGCAAGTTCATAACTGTTCACAGTGTAACATCCCAAAATTGTCATGTATGAGGAATACCAGAGTGAAAAATAAAGGCACTCTTTCCCAAGAAAAAATATCAAAAAAGTCCAATATTGTCAGTAGAACTCATCACTTCTATGGGAAAGTACATGAAGTTACACATTGAGGCACAGTTAATATTTCCAGGACTCCAAAAGCATAGATTATGCCGCAAAAATACCAGAAACAGCCAAAAAGGAGCCAAAAATGAGAAAAAAAGCAATAGCCAGCCATTAAAAAAGGGGAAAGCACATTCTTCAATGTTAGTGGAACCAAGAGTCGAGCGATAACAGCGCTCAAACTGCAAGACAAAATGACGGCCGCGAGCTGAGCTGACTGGAACAAAGTCAGCTCGAAAAGAAGGCAAAATGCTCCCCCAAGATAGTCTGGAGCGCCGTAATAACCTCCGTTCGCCGCACCGCCATGGAGCTTCAGGGAGCGGTGGCCATCTTCTCAGGTGCTGACAAATAGTTTCTAAACACCGTCATGACGGTGGCCAAGAGGGACATTGCGGCCAACTGGTTGAACACCGTCTCGTCTACTATAACAAAATGGCGCAGGGGAGTAGATTGGTGCGCTGCACAAGAGAGACCTATGTATGAAGCAAGAGGGTGCCCGGCGAAATATCAAAAAGTTGGGACCATTAGATTAGTCGGACTTCACACGTGGGAATGTGGGGCATATGCAAGACTCTGTTTTGACTCTTCTCTTTGTACTGATGTAACTTGGGGACCTCTCTGTATGGGCATCGTGTTGATACCTTATAATTGCCGTACACTGCTGTACCTGACTTCTGCTGTTATTTTTCCCGTTTCAAAAAACAATAAAGTTGTTTGTCAAAAATATAGTGGGAGGAGGGCTGCTTGCTCCCTTCTCCCTTTTCAACTACAGCTGGGGCCTGGGGTCCCCGGGACCAAAATGCCTGCATGCCCCTCTCCCAGTTTATTTTAAAGGCTAGGCCCTGGGGGATGGGGAAGGGGGGGCCACACGAACCCTCTCCCCCCCAAATATATAGATTACTCCATTAATCCCTGAGGGATGTAGCCCACCCGGGAGCATAATAAAAATAAACAAGCACAGGAGCCCAAGCTTTTTTTTATTTTGTCCTGGGTCCTCTGCAAATTTGCAGCAAAATCAAAAAGAAAATCATTTATGGCTATAGGTAGGTCCCTATGGGACCCCACCAACAGGCCTAGGGTGGTGTGGTATTGCTACCCTGCTACATAGTGTTTTTTTAGACTCGGGTCGAGTCCCAAGATGGGTGCCACCACTTCCAGGTTGAAGTGGTGGCAACCAATCAATTCGCAGTACGAGATCTGTCCGATCTGCAGACCCTATGCCTCCCTAGATATAGATAAATCTTTTTTCTTTAATAACTCCATAGCTACTGAACAGATACACCAAATTACAAAAAGATCTTTCTGGACTAAGGTCGACTTTTTTGCTAAATTTGGTGGACATCCCTTCAGCGGTTTGGGCTGTAGTCGTGTCTAAAATCCCTATGGGAAATTGCATGGGGGAAAAAGCGTTTTGGGAACACCCTGTTTCTTAGCCCACGCTAGACACCCCACAAAACTTACCAGTGAGCAGCTGAAGTGAGTGGCAAAATAGTTTTGAACATTTCATAAAGATTCGTCAAATGGAGCCAAAGTTATTAGTAAAACAAAAAATGAATTTTTTATGGAAACTAGGCCCCAACTATACTACTTACTGGTGACCGCCACTTGGTAAAATATATACATTTATATCCAAAAGCCAGCAACGTTAGGGACACCCAGCCTCTCGGGTTGGGGCATGTAGGGCACGTCACACACATATATTCCAAAAGAAAACACGCACTCCTCTGTGCAAACAGGCCTATCCAAACGTGCATTAGCGATAATCCTTTATTTGGGCAAGTCTCCTGGCATAACGCGTTTCGACTAGAGTCTTAATCACATACAGCTAGTAAGTGTGTACATCTGTTTGCTATTTTTAAACGTAATTTGATCAAACATTGAAGTAGGACTTCGAGGTTCCAGCTTTCCACGACAATGTAGAGTGGTAGTGGATAAGTTGTTAGAATATTACATATGAATTTCAGTGTGAAAAGAGGCAACTTTTCAATATTTTATGCAGTTGTTAATCCATTGACAAAATATTTCTTCACTCTCAACAGTTTTTTCCACTGTATTCACTTCACATGTTAAGCTATTTTTTTCAGAGACCACAACAACCATAATATTTTGTGATTGTCTGTGTAAAATGTCCAAAATCCTTTAATGCCTTACAATTAGTTACTCAATATATTTTTGGTTAAATAAACCAACATGCCCATAACGTGCCTTCACAGGATACAATTGCATTTACGGCCGAGTCATTCAGTTTCAATGTAAAGTCGAAGATCAAGCCACTCTCCTTTTATATATATAATTCAGATACCTGAGCTATAACTATACTAACTATTACGCCCCACAATACTCTGCTTATGACCTCACATATTACTTCACTCATGGTCAGTGACATCACTAATAACATCCATAGAACCACTCACAGCCTAATGAATTTCTAACTTTAAAAAAAAATCGATTTCCTAACTATAACGACCCTGTAATGTCCTTGTAATCTTTTACTTTTTAAGCAAATTTCTACGTTTTTGAACTAGTAGTTGCGTTTGCAGTGTGGTGGAGAAAGGGAGCGGGGCATCCGACCAGCTCTGAGGAATCCTGCTGTGTCTGGCTTACTGGAGGTAACATGAGGGCTTCTAGGCCCCCTAGAACCATCAGGAGGCATGTTTGCAAAATGGTGGCGGAGAAAGGGGCATAGCCTTCGAAGTTCTTGTGGAAATGTAAAATCTGATTCTTTCGTTTTTTAATTAAGCTGTACCTCATTCATTTTCACCCCTGCCCTGTTTTCAGCCTGGTTCTATCCTTGACACCGCACTTGTATAAACATTGGTAGAGAATCTGAATTGGGACATCGTAAGCTGCGTAAACATGCAACGTCAGCACAAAAGAACAGCTGATGTCTGCACTGGGTTTTTTAAACAGTAAAGCCTTAGATAAACTTTGGTCAGATAGCCTATCTTGTTGTGCAACCTCAAGACGCAACAGTTACACAAGGCACCAAGGCTGTTAATTCTTGCCGATTGTCTCATTTGTGTGTTCTTCCCAAAGCTCTATTTACCTCTGGGCGTCCATTGTATGTGGTCTTTGCTATAAAAACCCATGCAACCATCTTCCAGCGCGCTCTCTCCTTGAGTATCTCGATGGTGCTTGTCGGACGGAGCCCCATTCATGAATGCTTAATAAATGACCTATGGTTTGAACTTCGCTCCAGTGTCGATTCCTTTTTACTTATTAGGAACCCGTGGCGAAGTGGTGACCCTCCACCAGCAGATTAACAATAATCTGCTCCACATCCTCTCAGCAATCACACTCTGTGGGACTTACTTGAGGTAACACGACGGCTTGTTGGCCCCCAAGGACCCTCAGCATCCAAGGGGGCTTCATCCCCTAACCAGCAGTGCACAGGAGGCGCATTTGCAGAGTGGGGGAGAAACGGAGCATGGCCTCCGAAGACCTCTCAGCAATCCCACTGTGTCTGACATACTGGCCGTACCAGGAAGAATTGTTGGCCCGCCAGGCCTTTTTATTTTATTTAAAGAATAAATAAATAGGGAAATGGGTCTGTGGGGCCCCCCTCCCTGGCTGATTTCGGCCCCGGGGACCCAATCCCCTGACCTCTCTTCTGGGTGCCCTGGTCCCACCCAGGGCACCCAGTTACATATGTTGGGGACCGTGGGGGTCCCTGCAGTTCCTGCCAGCTCCCCGCCTCCTGCGGGAGCCAGCATTTGTTTGACAGAGAGGCAACTGCTAACATGCAGCTCCCTCTCTGTGCCCCGCTTTCAGCAAGCAAGAGCATTTTTTTCTGCTCTTGCTAGCTAGAAGTGGAACACAGTTTGCTGTGGCTTGGCGGGAGCGGTTTAGCTCCCGCCAAGCCACAACAAACAGCGATGTCCCAGGGGTGTGCACCCCGGGACATAGCAGGAGTCTGCCCTGGGGGGGGGGGGGGGGTGGCGGTGCCCAGGGTCATTATTGGCAGCAGGTTCTTCATATTTTCCCCAGGGCTGCGAGGGGCCATGTGACCCCTGTAATACATTTAACAAAAAAGAGGTGGCGGTCCCCGGGGCTGTAGGGCAGTCTGTGTGCCCCCTGCATCAATTAAAATTAGAGCCCTGGAGAGGTGGTGGGCCCTGGGTCTCCAGGAAGACAGCGCGGGCCCCCTCATTCAAATTGACAAAAGCCCCAGGGAGACGGCGGTCCCCGGGGCTGCAGGAGTTCTGTGTGGCCCTCTGCCTTATTTAAAATTAAAGCCCTGGGAAGGTGGCGGCTCCCGGGGCTGATAAGGGGGGGGGGGGTCCACGCAGCCCCTGCTTTGTGTAAAGAGAAAGCCCCAGGGAGGTGGCTGTCCCCAGTGCTGGTGGGGGGGTCAAAGAGCCCTCCCATTATAATTAAATAAGCACTGGGGAGGTGGTGGTTCCTGGGCAGGGTGGGAGGCCATATAAGCCTCCCCCACTTTCATTTTTAAAGAAGCCCTGGGTAGGTGAAGGTCCCTGGGGCAATATTCAGCTTCAGGAGGGGGGGCCTTTGTGTCTGTCACTCTAGTATTTAAAAAAAATTCCTCAAGACCTGGCCCACCTGGGGCCAATAATTAATGAAGCACAGGAGACCGTGCTTGGTTTTAAAAAGAATTTCAGCAGGGTCCGTGGATCCCGCTGAAATTGTTTTAAAAAAAATGATTTTTAGGCCATGCGGGGTCCCTGTGCAGAGCGGGGTCAGTGTGTTTCTACCCGGCCCTCTTTTCTTTTTTTTAAATATTTTTTTCTGTGACTCGGTTCAAGCCGAGTCTCAAGATGGCTACACACACACACACCAACGAGCACACACACACACACGCGCGCACACACACACACGCGCGCATGAACACACACCCCCCCCCACTCCCCTGCTATATACTTGCCATTTATTTGTTGTAAAGGCATGCGTGGTAAAGGCATTGCTTGGTAAATGGTGCACTGTAAATGCTATTTCCCTCTATGTCCAGTTTATCAAGGCCTAGGGTTTAGTATCACATCAAGCGATAGTGCAGGATTAGACTAATTAAGACCCCAATTGGTCTCATAGCTTCATGGTACTCAATGGGGCACAAAACTAATACTGAGTCAATGCCCTCCACTGAGTCAACTTCAGTGGGCCTTTGCCGCCAGTGTCTTGAAAGCTTACAGTACCACTTACACTTTTTTTTTTAGTGCTGTGGCAGTTTTGGTATTTGGTTCACCACCGAATGAAAGGCTTGACCAGTCCAGTTGAAACTTCAAATTTAAATTTGGAGAAGACGCTGACTCAGTAGTCATTTTTGTACATTGACAGGGGTTCTTTTCAGGACACAAAAATGTGGTGGACGGCCACATTCGATTTTGACGGCCATCCACCACATTTTTACAAAGTGGGAGTTTGTTTCTGAAAAACACACTGGGAGTTTTTTCACAGTGAGTGTGGGTCATTTTCTTTTCTGTCCATCGCTACCAGGTTTTACCTGGAGGTGACCAACAAAAAAAAAGTACAATACATCACCCACCCTAAATAAGGTGGGCAGTGTAATGCCCCTCCTTTGACGATCCCTACTCTATTGGCCGTCAGAGGAAGCTTGAAACCCTTAAGGTCTGCCCATCTCTAAATGAGGGCAGAGGGTTTGGGAGGCAGTTTATTTTTTCCATGTTTGCAAAGGAGTATCCTGTCCCCCAAACTCTAAATCAGGTCCTAAAAGTCTAGGGGACTATGCTCTCGTTTGGGTAACACCCAGGATACCCCGGGGACAGTTCTTTTAGCCTTTCAGGATGAGCTTCAAATGACTCAAGATGATGACCTTCAAGCCGGCCTGCTGCTTCTAGATCCGGTGACCACTTTAGACACTGTTGAACAATTACTTATCGTTTTGAATGTCCTTCGGTGGCAGGCACTGAGGGCAGCTCTACAATCGTTCTGCTTCTTCAGTGTGGTTGTTCCCACATTGTTGTTCTGCTGCTCTTCTGCTCAGCAAAGTTGGCTATAGTTTATGGAGAAACCCAGGGGATGCAATATCTCACACTTTCTCTTTAATCCGGATGTGGCACCACTGAGGGGTCAGTTCACTCCTTTGGTTCGAAAGTATTATCCTATGCTGATGACACACAGCTGTTCCTTAGGCTGGACTTCCATCAGCCGTCTGAGGGTGTGCTTGACAGCCATTTACTTCCTGATGACTACTAAATGTATAAAGATGAATAGAGTTAAAAAGGAAGTTTCAACTCATTGCTGGAGCACTCTCAACAGGAAAGCCAGAGCTTTGTCCCACACCAGTTGAGCCTGAATAGGTTAAAAACCTTGGAAGTACATTTGACCGCGATGTTCGGTTTCTTCCTCAAATTCAAAAACGTTTGGTCTTCTTGAGTTTTACAACAGGATTACTGGAATGATTCAACAAAACTACCACCCACTCCTAAAAGAGTTGAGGGGGGTAAGAGCTTCTTTTTCTCTCTTGGCTAGACTACCTACCTCAGCTTGTGGAAGGCTGCACTGGGAAGACAGCTGCACTTTCAGAATATGCTGTTCAGAATATGCTGGCAATGACAGAGTTAGGGTGCAGAACTATCATCATGTCCTATCACTGCCTCCTTGATGAAAAACAGGTCAACTTCAAACTCCTCTGTCTTATTCATCAGACGTCTTACAAAGTACAAAGGTGGTCCAACCTCCTGGCCTGATGTGTTAGTGCCCGCACACTACTCCTACATGACTTCTAAGACCCATCGCCTGGGCCCTAAATCATATTCCTCGCTTCCAGAGGGCTGGATGTGGGTAGAGAACCTTCAGTGACCTGAGGCGTCACCTATTGTCTTCGTGTCCAGAGGGCTGGATGAGTGTGGAGGACCTTCAGTGACCTGAGGCTTCAACTATTGTCCTCACTTCCAGAGGACTGGATGAGGGTGGAGAACCTTCAGTGACCTGAGGCTTCAACTATTGTCCTCACTTCCAGAGGACTGGATGAGGGTGGAGAACCTTCAGTGACCTGAGGCTTTAACTATTGTCCTCGCTTACAGAGGACTGGATGAGGGTGGAGAACCTTCAGTGACCTGAGGCTTCAACTATTGTCCTCACTTCCAGAGGACTGGATGAGGGTGGAGAACCTTCAGTGACCTGAGGCTTCAACTATTGTCCTCACTTCCAGAGGACTGGATGAGGGTGGAGAACCTTCAGTGACCTGAGGCTTTAACTATTGTCCTCGCTTACAGAGGACTGGATGAGGGTGGAGAACCTTCAGTGACCTGAGGCTTCAACTATTGTCCTCACTTCCAGAGGACTGGATGAGGGTGGAGAACCTTCAGTGACCTGAGGCTTTAACTATTGTCCTCGCTTACAGAGGACTGGATGAGGGTGGAGAACCTTCAGTGACCTGAGGCTTCAACTATTGTCCTCACTTCCAGAGGACTGGATGAGGGTGGAAGACCTTCCGTGAGAGCTGGTATCACAAACTGAATGTTCTACTTTTTGTCCCTCGACTCAACCCTTCCCTCATTAAAGTCATAGTTGCTTCAGGAACGACTTGACAACATATTTATTCCGCTGATGTGATGTTCTGTTAGCTTGTACTTTGTCTGCCTGTTTTAATTCTTTCAGTCTATTCTTGGTCCCCCAGGGCCATGACCACTGTGGCAAAGGTACGCTCTGCTGGTAACGTGTTACTACAGCTCCAGGACCCTGGATCAAGTTTGTTGTTGCTTTGGAGACTGTGGCCAGCTGGGCTTGAAGGATCTTGTGGTTTGTGGGTCACTCACTGCTTTGAGGCCACCGCCAGCAAGGACTTCTGTCAGCTGTGCCTTGTGCAGATCTTCCTTCCAGGCACGGGCTTCTTTCGTCAATGATCAGTTCAAAGGTGGGGTGAGGTACAACTGGTCTAGGTCACCTTCTTTATTGCAATTCTACTGGTCAAGCCTCAGAGCTCAAGCTGTGAGATGAAGGGCAATCTGGATTTTCTGAGCTCTGTGGAAAATTGAGACAGTTCTACCGCATCCACCACATACTGCAAGACTCCGAGAGCTGATGCTAGAAATACAATTCCAAGGATGAATTCAACTACTCTTTTTGAACAGCCCCTTGAAAATGGCAACTAGTGACCATGCCGACTGTACCAGCACAGTGCAGAGAGCTTTTCAAGAACCTCGAGGTACATTGACTTTCTCTATCTGTTGTAACTGAAGATGGTGATCCTTGGTAACATCTATCCTCTTTGGACAAGGTAATACATTTTGCCATCAGAACCTAATCCTGCGCAGACACACACCCTGAAGTCCATATTGCATAAAGCTGGGCAGTCTTAGTCCTCAGCCAGACCTCTGCAAAATTCTGAAATGTTCTTACACCCCCTGGACAGCTGTACCGACACACAGACCAACTAAACACCCTCCAGGAGTTACCAATCGATCTACCTGCACGTGGTAATCCAATCCAGACTCCAATCTTTAAAACCATCTACCAGCATCTAGACTCAAATCTTTCAACGTTCTCTGTTACCATCTTTGGAACTGCCGGTCTCTGTGATTCGTGGAAGCTCCACGCTCAAAGTTAGTTCGTAAAATCCCAATAGACTGGAAGACAAGAACAAATAATGACACACCGCACAGAACTGTATATTAATCAACCATTTTTTCATTACATGTACCATTATCTTACTTCTGTTGTTTCAACATGGACGTTTTGGTGTCTGTTTATCACAACAGCTCCTTCATTTAAAACCTCACTCACCAGTTTGTTTTACATCATACCTACTTAGCTGTTTACTGTTTCTGACCTTAAGAAATCTCTGGTAGACATGTTGTGCTGCCTGTTGCTACATAAATAGGTCATGGATTACTGCTGCAGGCACCATGCAGTATCCTTGCAGTAAGATACACTTTATTGGGATAAAAGGTACTTTGTTAGAAACGCTGCAACTACTAGAATAATAACATAATAAACGCAGAGCACACAATGCAACAACACAGGCCAGGTACTAGGAGAACCTGATGCAACCAATGCAATAACAGAGGCCAGGCACTAGGAATCAATCAATCAATCAATCATAGGCATTTATAGAGCGCTCTACTCACCCGGAGGGTCTCAAGGCGCTGGGGGGGGGGGGGGGGGGGTGCTGCTACTGCCCGAACAGCCAGGTCTTGAGCTTCTTCCTGAAGGCGAGGTGGTCCTGGGTCAGGCGCAGGTCGGTCGGGAGGGAGTTCCAGGTCTTGGCGGCCTGGTAGGAGAAGGATCTTCCTCCTGTTGTCGTTCTTCGGATGCGGGGGACGGCGGCGAGGGCGTGGCTGGCTGATCGGAGGTGTCGTTTGGGAGCGTAGAAGTTGATGCGGTTGTTGAGGTAGCTCGGGCCTTGGTCGTGAAGAGCTTTGTGTGCGTGGGTGAGGAGACGGAAGGTGATTCTCTTGTTGACCGGGAGCCAGTGCAGGTCTCTTAGGTGTCCGGAGATGTGGCTGTGTCGTGGGATGTCGAGGATGAGTCTGGCTGAGGCGTTCTGGATCCGTTGGAGTCTCTTCTGGAGCTTGGCGGTGGTTCCGGCGTAGAGGGCGTTGCCGTAGTCCAGTCGGCTGGTGACGAGTGCCTGGGTGACATTCTTCCTGGTCTCGGTGGGGATCCACCGGAAGATCTTCCGTAGCATGCGCAGGGTGTTGAAGCATGACGAGGAGACGGCGTTGACTTGCTTGGTCATGGAGAGGGAGGAGTCCAGGATGAAGCCCAGGTTGCGTGCGTGGTCTGTCGGTTTGGGTGCGGTGCCCAGGGCGGGGGGCCACCAGGAGTCGTCCCAGGCGGAGGGCGAGGATCCCAGGATGAGGACTTCCGTCTTGTCCGAGTTCAGCTTCAGGCGGCTGGTCGACATCCACTCGGCTACCTCTTTCATTCCTTCGTGAAGGTTGGCTCTGGCGGCGGCGGGGTCGTTGGTCAGGGAGAGGATCAGCTGGGTATCGTCGGCGTAGGAGATGATGTTGAGGTTGTGTTGGCGTGCGATGGCCGCGAGGGGGCTCATGTAGATGTTGAAGAGGGTTGGGCTCAGCGTGGATCCTTGAGGGACGCCGCAGATGACTTTGGTGGCCTCTGACTTGTACGGTGGTAGACGGACTCTCTGTGTTCTTCCGTCGAGGAAGGAGATGATCCATTCCAGTGCCTTCTCCTGGATTCCGACGTTGCGGAGGCGCTGCACTAGGGTGCGGTGGCAGACGGTGTCGAAGGCCGCGGAGAGGTCTAGGAGGATGAGGGCCGCTGTTTCTCCGTTGTCCATCAGGGTTCGGATGTCATCGGTGGCAGCGATGAGGGCGGTCTCGGTGCTGTGGTTGGCTCGGAAGCCAGACTGTGAGGGGTCGAGGGATCCGTTCGTCTCGAGGAAGGCGGCCAGTTGCTTGTTGACGGTCTTCTCGATGACTTTGGCTGGGAACGGGAGCAGCGAGATGGGGCGGTAATTCTTGAGTTCGGTGGGGTCCGCTGTTGGTTTCTTGAGTAGAGCGCTGAGTTCGGCATGCTTCCAGCTCTCAGGGAAGGTGGCGGTGGTGAAGGAGGTGTTGATGATGTCCCGCAGGTGGGGTGCGATGACGGCGTCGGCTTTGTTGAAGACGTGGTGAGGGCAGGGGTCGGTCGGAGATCCGGAGTGGATGGAGTTCATCATGCGGACGGTTTCTTCGGTGCAGATCGGGGTCCAGGCGCGGCGGGTGGAGGTGGGGGGCGGTGGTTCGGTCGGGTTGGACGTGGCGTTCGTCGGTAGGGTGTTGAAGCTGTTGTGTATGTCCGCGATCTTGTTGTGGAAGTAGGAGGCGAGGGAGTTGCAGAGTTCTTGCGATGGGGTGGTGTCGTTGTTTCCGGCGTTGGGGTTGGAGAGCTCTTTCACGATGTTGAAGAGTTCCTTGCTGTTGTGTGCGTTGTTATCCAACCGGTCCTTGAATGCAGTTTTCTTGGTGTCGCGGATCAGTTGGTGATGCTTCCGGGTGGCAAGCTTGAGGGTGGTCATGTTGTCCGGGGTTGGCTCCCTTCTCCAGGCTTTCTCGAGGGCTCGGCAGTTCTTCTTGGAGCTCTTGAGTTCGTCGGTGAACCATGGGGCCTTCTTGCTGCCGGGTCTGCTGGGCGGGGTCCTCAGTGGGGCGAGTTCGTCCGCGCAGTTGCTGATCCACTTCGTGAGGTTGTCGGCGGCCTGGCTGGGGTTCGCTGAGCTGGCGGGAGGGTGCTGGCTCAGGGAAGCGGCGAGCTGGTCGGCTGTGATCTTGCTCCAGCTTCTGCGGGCGACCGGTTGCTGGTGGTGGTGGGTCGTCGTTCTTTTGAAGGTGAAGTGGACGCAGCTGTGGTCCGTCCAGTGGAGTCCTGTGGCGTGGCTGAAGGCGATGTCTTTGCTGGAGGAGAAGACGGCGTCGAGTGTGTGTCCGGCGAGGTGGGTGGGGGCGGTCACCAGTTGCTTGAGTCCGAGGTTGGCGAGGTTGTCGAGCAGGGTGGTGGTGTTGTGGTCGTTGTTGTTCTCCAGGTGGAAGTTGAGGTCCCCCAGGAGGATGTAGTCAGCGGAGGGGAGGGCATGCGGGCTGACGAAGTCGGCGATGTCTTCGCTGAATTGTGTGCGTGGTCCCGGGGGTCGGTAGATCAGGGTGCCTCTGAGGGTGGTCTTCGGGTCGGTGTGGATCCGGAAGTGTAGGTGTTCGGCGGTAGTCAGGATGTCGTCGGTGTAGGTCGTGATGCGGATGGTGTTCCTGTGGATGATGGCGATGCCTCCTCCTATCTGGTTGGCGGTGCGGTCCCTCCGGGTGATCTTGTAGCCCTCTGGGATGGCGATGGCGATGTCGGGCGCTGAAGAGGCGTTCATCCAGGTCTCCGTGAGGAAGGCAACGTCAGGAGCAGTGGTGTCGATGAGGTTCCAGAGTTCGATGGCGTGTCTGTGGACTGAGCGGGTGTTGAGCAGGATGCACTTGAGGTGGTTGCTGCTGGTGTTCGGCTTGGCGGGTGCTGGTGTGGGGCGGGTCCGGATGCAGGTGAACTTGCAGGTGCGGCAGCTGAAGGGTCCGTGGGTGCGTCTCGGGGTGGCACGGTAGCATCCCGGGACTCGTCCGTCGTTGAGTGCGATGAGGGTGGCGGCGTCGTAGGTCCGGCGGGGGCCAGGGTCCTGGCACTGGGCGCGGTCCAGGCGCGGACGGGCGTAGACGGGCTTACCTTTGGCGCACCTTCGGCGCTCATTCGGTGCTCCCGCTGCGCGCGTCCGCTGCGCGGTCGCTGAGGGGGCGTCATAAGAAGGGAGCCGGGAGGGCGGGTCAGCTGGGAGGCGGGGAGCGCGTGGTCCTATCAGCAGGCGTGGGGGCGGGGTCGCGGCAAAAACCGGCGCGAAATCGGCGTCGGGCGGCCCTGCGGCGGCTGGGGCGCCGGGCTGGATCGGCGATCGAGGCGGGCGGCCCTGCAGCGGCTGGGGCGCCGGGCTGGAGGCGTCAGCAGGTGGCAGGTAGGCAGCTGGAAGGAGACAGGCAGCAGGCAGTGGGCGTGGGGGCAACCAGGCCGGGGGCACAGTGGTCGCTGTGGAACCTGGGTCGGGGTCCCCTTAAGAAGGGAGCCGGGAGGGCGGGTCAGCTGGGAGGCGGGGAGCGTGTGGTCCTATCAGCAGGCGTGGGGGCGGGGTCGCGGCAAAAACCGGCGCGAAATCGGCGTCGGGCGGCCCTGCGGCGGCTGGGGCGCCGGGCTGGATCGGCGATCGAGGCGGGCGGCCCTGCAGCGGCTGGGGCGCCGAGCTGGAGGCGTCAGCAGGTGGCAGGTAGGCAGCTGGAAGGAGACAGGCAGCAGGCAGTGGGCGTGGGGGCAACCAGGCCGGGGGCACAGTGGTCGCTGTGGAACCTGGGTCGGGGTCCCCTTAAGAAGGGAGCCGGGAGGGCGGGTCAGCTGGGAGGCGGGGAGCGCGTGGTCCTATCAGCAGGCGTGGGGGCGGGGTCGCGGCAAAAACCGGCGCGAAAATCGGCGTCGGGCGGCCCTGCGGCGGCTGGGGCGCCGGGCTGGATCGGCGATCGAGGCGGGCGGCCCTGCAGCGGCTGGGGCGCCGGGCTGGAGGCGTCAGCAGGTGGCAGGTAGGCAGCTGGAAGGAGACAGGCAGCAGGCAGTGGGCGTGGGGGCAACCAGGCCGGGGGCACAGTGGTCGCTGTGGAACCTGGGTCGGGGTCCCCTTAAGAAGGGAGCCGGGAGGGCGGGTCAGCTGGGAGGCGGGGAGCGCGTGGTCCTATCAGCAGGCGTGGGGGCGGGGTCGCGGCAAAAACCGGCGCGAAATCGGCGTCGGGCGGCCCTGCGGCGGCTGGGGCACCGGGCTGGATCGGCGATCGAGGCGGGCGGCCCTGCAGCGGCTGGGGCGCCGGGCTGGAGGCGTCAGCAGGTGGCAGGTAGGCAGCTGGAAGGAGACAGGCAGCAGGCAGTGGGCGTGGGGGCAACCAGGCCGGGGGCACAGTGGTCGCTGTGGAACCTGGGTCGGGGTCCCCTTAAGAAGGGAGCCGGGAGGGCGGGTCAGCTGGGAGGCGGGGAGCGCGTGGTCCTATCAGCAGGCGTGGGGGCGGGGTCGCGGCAAAAACCGGCGCGAAATCGGCGTCGGGCGGCCCTGCGGCGGCTGGGGCGCCGGGCTGGATCGGCGATCGAGGCGGGCGGCCCTGCAGCGGCTGGGGCGCCGGGCTGGAGGCGTCAGCAGGTGGCAGGTAGGCAGCTGGAAGGAGACAGGCAGCAGGCAGTGGGCGTGGGGGCATGGGGGCAACCAGGCCGGGGGCAATGTGATGCAAACTATGGAATAACACAGGCCAGGTAGTAGGAGAATGTGACGCAAACAATTCAATAACACAGGCCAGGCACTAGGAGAATCTGGTACAAACAATGCAATAACACAGGCCAGGCACTAGAAGAATCTGACGCAAACTATGGAATAACACAGTCCAGGCACTAGGAGAGTGTGACGCAAACAATGCAATAACATAGGCCAGGCACTAGGAGAATCTGATGCAAACAATGCAATAACACAGGCAGTGTATTAGGAGAATCTGATGCAAACAATGCAATGACACAGGCCAGGCACTAGAAGAATCTGATGCAAACAATGCAATAACACAGGCCAGGCACTAGGAGAATCGGATGCAAACTATGGAATAACTCAGGCCAGGCACTAGGAGACTGTGATGCAAACAATGCAATAACACAGGCCAGGCACTAGGAGTGTGTGACGCAAATAATGCAATAACACAGGCCAGGCACTAGGAGAATCTGATGCAAACAATGCAATAAAACAGGCCAGGAACTAGAAGAATCTGACCCAAACAATGCAATAACACAGACCAGGCACTAGGAGAATATGAAGCAAACAATGCAATAACACAGGCTAGGCACTAGAAGAATCTGATGCAAACTATGGAATAACACAGGCCAGGCACTAGGAGAATCTGCCGCAAACAATGAAATAACATAGGCCAGGTACTAGAAGAATCTGACCCAAACAACGCAATAACACAGGCCAGGCACTAGGAGAATCTTTTTTTTTTGTTTTTTTTGTTTTTTAAATCTGTTTATTATTTGAAATAAAGTACATTTCGCTGTCATCATCTGTGAGCAGCGTACAGAGGAACAAAACGTTATAACAACATTACAGTTCCGGACAGATTCACAAATTACAAAGTGCACATCGGAAACACGGCGCGCGCCCCGCAGCGGGCCCGCCGCAATGACAGCAGCGCAGCGGCAACCGTAGCATCACATGTGGCGTGACAGAAATCACTCAGCATCAGTCGGTGTAGCCTCAGCAAGGAAACGTCTGAGCGGCCCCCAAATATCCTTCGGTTGGGAAGAGGCGGGCAACTCCTCTGCATACAGTTCTAAGTTTTCCCTGCAGTATACCATGTCCGACAGCCACCTACTTAATTTTGGTTTAGCTACACTGTCCCATGTAAACAGAGTGTGCCGTTTAGCCAGCAGAAGAGCAACCCTCGCAAATCTGCCCACCACGCCCTTCAGCTGAGGCACATAAGTCAGCAGACACACCGCAGGCACACATGGAAGCAGAGCCCCCGTCATTTTGTGAATGTGAGACAGCACCTCTCCCCAGTACCCAAACACTGGCACACAGCTCAAAGCAAGGTGCAGAAAATCCGCATCCCCTTGCCCACATCGCCTACACTGAGCCGATTCCCTCAACCCCATTCTGTGCAGCCTGGACGGGGTATAGTATATTTGATGCAAGAATTTAAAGTGGATAATTCGCAGGTTGCCATTGGGGATTAGGCGGCCCGTCAGCTGACAAATCCGCTCCCATTCCGCCCCCGTGAGCTGGGGATCTAGTATATTATTCCACTTTGCGAGACTGGCATCAGGGCCATTAACCGTCTCCTCCTGCACAGCCCTGTATAGGTTAGTGATTAGTTTCTTCCTAGATGGAGCCACCAACAGCAATTGCAGGGCCTTGAGTGTGGGGGATTCAGCAGGGAAACAGGGGTAGTGAGCTTTCATGGCCCGTTTGAGACGGTGGCAAGTGTACACAAACAAAGGCGTGGGGTTTTGTATGTATGCTAGATCATTCTGTTCTAGATAGTGTCCCTGTGTGTACAGGTCTTGCATATGAGTGATACCAGCTTCTTTAAGCGATGTTAGAGGACCCACCTCCCGCATGACCGACAAGGCAGCGTGGTGCGCCAAGGGTAGTGCCGGCGCATATAGCGGCAGTCTCTGCGTCCTACGGCCAATCGCCTGCCAGGCCGCAATAGTCATGTCCAGTGAGTTAATTTCAGTGCGTGGCGTATGTCGGGTAGTGTGCGTGAGCATACCTCGGGGTGGGATGGGCGTCCCCATCCTCCACCGCCACGTGCGGAATGAAGTTATGTGGTCCATACCAAAAGTACGCATATTGCGCTTGCGCGCAGAGATAATACACGTAAAAGTGTGGCGCCGCGAATCCTCCTCTTTCGTACGACAAGGTCAGTGTTTTCCAGCTAATTCTAGGATGTCGTCCCCCCCCAAATTAAGCGCAGTAGTTGGGTGCGCAGCAGTGTAAAAAATTGTTGAGTCAGTTTAACCTGTATATTGCAATATAAGTATAGAAAGCGTGGGAGGACAACCATTTTTATCACAGCGATGCGGTCTGCCAGGGACAAGGGGAGGCGCAGCCAGCCGTCCACCTGCCGCACCAGTGTGTCGTAAGCCCTACCGTAATTTTCCCTGATCACTACCTCGGGATCACGGTGGACCCACACCCCGAGATATTTCACTGGGTCTGTCGTCCAAATCAAGGGGTATTCCATTGGGGGCTGGGACGTTATCGTCGTGAGTGCAATGACCACTGACTTGTCCCAGTTGATTGTGAGCCCAGAGTACAGACCAAATTTAATGTATTCCCGAAGGACCGGAGCTAAATGCGTTTGAGGATGTCTGACGAACAAAACCATGTCGTCAGCGTACATTGATATTCCAACTGGCCGGTGATTAAAATTGAGGGCAGATGCCCTATGACATTGCCGAATCTTACAAGCCAGTGGTTCGAGAACAAGGGCAAACAGCAAAGGGGACAGCGGGCACCCCTGCCTCGTACCTCTCGCAATTCGAAATGGCCCAGACGTATGGTTACCCACGCGCACCAACGCCGATATGTCCGTATATAAAAGCCGAATCCACTGCATCATGACCTCTGGGAAACCCATCTTACGTAGTATGTAAAACATATAGTGCCATACTACGGAGTCGAAGGCTTGACAGCATGACAGCAGCCGCCGGCAATTCAGGATTAAGGATATGGAACATGGAGAAAATAGTCCGTAGATCGAGAGAGATGGACCGTTCCGGTATAAACCTGGACTGATCGGGGAGCACTAGCCGGGTCATTAGCGGTTGCAGTTTTGTGGCCAGAATCTTAGCCAGTATTTTTGCGTCCAGATTAATCAGTGAGAGGGGACGATAGGAGTCGCAACTGGAGGATGGCTTATCCTTTTTGAGGAGGGTTATGATCATGGCCTGTCGCAGAGACGGAGGCAAGACGCCAGTCTCATGCGCCTCAGCATAGAGTTCCAGTAGATGTGGGGCAAGTAGGTCGACGTAAGCCTTGTAGAATTCGGCCGACAGGCCATCAGGCCCGGGGGCCTTTTTGTTGGGAAGAGAGATAATAGCGTCGCGGACATCGTGCTCATCTATAGGCATTGATAGGTATTCCCTATGAGAGTCGGAGAGCCACACTAGGAGAATCTGATGCAAACAATGCAATAACACAGGCAGTGTATTAGGAGAATCTGATGCAAACAATACAATGACACAGGCCAGGCACTGGAAGACTCTGCCACAAACAATGCAATAACACAGGCCAGGAACTAGAAGAAACTGACCCCACCAATGCAATAAAATAGGCTGTGTACTAGGAGAATCTGATACAAACAATGCAATAACACAGGCCGTGTACTAGGAGAATCTGACTCAAACAATGCAATAATATAGGTCAGACAGTAGGAGAATCTGATGCAACAATGCAAAAACACAGGCCGTTTACTAGGAGAATCTGACACAAACAATGCAATAGCACAGGCCAGGCACTAGAAGACTCTGATGCAAACAATGCAAAAACACAGGCCGTTTACTAGGAGAATCTGACACAAATAATGCAATAGCACAGGCCAGGAACTAGAAGACTCTGATGCAAACAGTGCTATAACACAGGCCAGGTACTAGGAGAAAAAGATGCAAATAATGAAATAACACAGCCCAGGCTCTAGGAGGATCTGACACAAACAATGTAATTTCCGGTGCAGAGGCTAGCTCTATATATTATAGGTACAGATTCGAAACCAAGTCATGGTATCTTTACATAGTTTAAGCCAACCAGTTTTCTGCTCCACTAGACTGTAGTGGCGCTAGTTCACTGGGTCAAAAAGGATGCCTCTGCTCAGGGCTCAAATGGGTTCTTCAGATACCAAGCACTGGACTTGCCGGTCTGAGCTCTTCTGTGAAATTATGTCCATCACACCCTCTCCCATCGTCACACAAGGTGCAACAGGCAGGATTCTACAATAAGCTAAACCAGAGGACCTTTCTTGAATTTGCCTTTCAACCAGTCTCCAATCAGCTAGGGAGCTTTTTTGTAATTTGGAGCAGTCGCCAGCAAGAAAAGAGGATATTTTTGTTTCACTTCTGCTGGGCTTTCGGCTCCGACGTGGAGGCAAATGGGTTGGAACAGGCTACAGGAGGCCGGATGTGTATTCCACACCCTACGCCAGACATCTAGTAAACAATAAGGGGGTTCCTCAGGGAAGCTACCAGGGGTTGCTCTGAAGCAGGCCACATGAACAGAGACAGACCCTCATGTGTGGGAACTAATCAAATGTCCTCTTCCTCTTAGACGTTTACAAGATAAACGAGGTTCTGAGTCACACAGATTGAAGCATTCAGCACAGGTGAGTCTGGAAACCTTTGGTGGAATTATAGTGAATCAGCCTAGTGTTTATAGAAGGGAATATATACAAAGTGAATCTCCAGAAACTAGCAGTTTGGTAATAGTCTGTGTAACAGAAAGACTGGATATCAGAATGAATCTAGATCTAACAGAGATTATTCATGTCCTTATTTCTCATCCACTGTCACAGTAAAAAGCAGCACCAGGTGGAAAGATTAATTCTGCAAATGCCTCTTCAAAGTGAAGTAAAGTAAAAAGTAGTGCAGTGTAGCAATGTTGACTTCTGCAATCCTTACAGTGTGAGTAAAATGCAGTGCAATGTGCACAGATTCACTTGTTTGTTTAAAGCCCATGAGTGTCAGTAATAAGTGGTGCAGTTTATAAAGGTTTCCACAGTAAATCCCCCTCGTACTGTGATTAAAAAGCAGTGCACAGATATTCTCTACTCTAAACACTTCTCGAAGTGTAAGTAAACATTCATGCACCTTACAGGTCGATAAGTACCCCTTGTAATATAGTGAAAAGCAGTGCTTTGAACACAGATTTCCTCTTTTGAAAACACCCCTCATTGAGTTTTCCTCTGTAAATGTCCCTGGCAGTGTAATAAACAGCAATGCAATGCACTGCTCAACGTTTTCCTCCTGTTACTGCCCCTCATAGTATAGGTAAAAGCAGTGCAGTACTTACAGATGCTCTCGGTAAAGGCACCTCGAAGTGTTAGTAAACAACCCGCTGGTAATGTAGTAAACAGCAGTTCAGTGTGAAGAGATTAACTATTTTATAACCACCCCTCATTCTGTTGTAAAATAGATGTCATCCTTTAGCAGTAAACACTGCTTCTAGAGCAGTTAAAAGACAGCATAGTGCAACTTTTCTCTTTTGCAAACCCCCTCGTAATGTAGTAAACAGCAGTGCAGTGTGAAGAGATTAACTATTTTATAACCACCCCTCATTCGGTTGTAAAATAGATTTCTTCCTGTAGTCCTAACACTGCTTCTAGTGCAGTTAGAAAATAGTGCAGTGCTCAGATTTCCTCTTCTGTAAACGCCCCTGGTGATGTAGTAAAGAACAAAGCAATACACACAGATCATCTCTTCTGAAAATACCACACTTAGAGGCATATCAAAGAGTTGCACCGCCCTTGAGCCACACAATGAAGCGCAAGAGTGACACAACTCTTAAGTTAGATTTATCAAGCCACGCAAGCCCACCTTGCATGGCCCTGTGTGGCCTGATAAATCTACAGTAAGCAAGGCAGAGCAAATCGCTGCGTTGCGTTACTCTGGCCCAGTGAGGTGTTCCATGGGGCAGGGGTGTTCCCAAGCATCACCCCATAGATTTTGGCGCATTCCCAGATTTACCAACATTGGTAGACCTGGGAGTGCATCAAAATGGTATGCATCCCCATGAAAGGTGTAACGAGGATAAATATCATTATTTCTCCCTGTTCCTTCCTTTCTATGTTTGCTGGATTCTGCAGCACACATGGAAAGAGGAAAATTCTTCAGGGGATTGCTTTTGTGCAGGAAGGTACCCCTTCTTGAACAAAAAGCAATCCTGTTTACAATGCACGCACGCTTGCACCATGGTGCAAAGGTGCCTGCTTTGGCGCTATGTAGCACATTGTGCGCCTGCGCAGGGAAAAACAGGAATGTGCTGCATGATTTTTTGAATAAATATGCCCCTAGGTGTAGTAAAAGGAAGTGCAGAATGGACTGTTTTTTTCCCAGTGAAGAGTAAGGAGCAGTGCAGTGAGCCCAGATTTTCTCTTTATTAAACACCCCTTGAACTGTTGTAAAAAGTGATTCCGTTTGCAGACTACAGATGTGCTCTAAACACCCTTCACAGAATAGTCAAAGGCAGAGGAGTCTACACAGATTTCCTCTTTTGTTTAAATCCCCCTCACAGTGTAATAAAAAGCAATGCAGAGCGCACGCATTAGCTTTCCTGTCAACAGCCCTCATAGAGCAGGGAAAAGCAATGCAACGTACGATAAACGGTTCACAGAGATTAGTAATATAGCAGAGCACAAATTTCTCACAAAGTAGCAAAAAGCAGTGCCATTTTCACAGACACCCTCTTATGTCAATGTCCCACAAAGTGCAGTAAAAATATGAGCAATGTGTACAGATTCCTCATAGTGAGGTACGATGCATGGCAGGGTTCACAGATTACTCATAGTGCAGTACGATGCAGGGTAGTGTGAACAGATTCTTCTTAGTGCAGTAAAATGCAGTGCAGTGTGCACAAATTCATCAGAGAGCAGTAAGATAAAGGGCAGTGTGCAGATTTTTCACAGTGCAGTTAAAAGCAGTACAGTGGGACAGGTTTCTCATGGTGCAGTAGGATGCAGTGGTGTGCACAGGTTTCTCATAGTGCAGTAAGATACAGTGCAGTGTGCATAGATTCCCCCTTAAACACAAATGACCACAAAGACCACCAGGGCCAGAAGGAAAGCCCCTCCCCCTCCCTCAAGTCCTCAGATAGATGAGCCCAACTCAGTCCAGCTCCTGGCAGTGATTTCTCATAGTTCTGTAAGATGCAGTGCAGTGACGAAGATACCTTACAGTGTAGTAAGATACAGTGCAGTGCACACATTCCTCACAGTACAGTGAGATGCAGTACAGTGTGTACAGATTCCTCATAGTGCAGTAAGATGCAGTGCACAGATTCCTCATAGTGTAGTAAGATGCAGTGCACAATTACTCATAGTGCAGTAAGATGCAGTGCACACAGATCCCCTCTTTAACTCAAATGATGCCCACAAACACCCCCAGGGCTGGAAGGAAAGCCCCCCAGGGGACCCCAGATAGAAGAGCCCAGCTCAGCCCAGCTCCTGGCAGTAATTTCTCATGGTTCCATAAAATGCAGTGCAGTGACAAAGATTCCTTACAGTGCAGTATGTTACAGTGCAGTGCGCAAATTCCTCATAGTGTAGTAGATGCAGTGTGTACAGATTCCTCATAGTGCAGTAAGATGCAGTGCAGATTCCTCATAGTGCAGTAAGATGCAGTGCACAAATTCCTCACAGTGCAGTAATTTGCAGAGCACAGACTCCTCACAGTGCAGTAAGATGCAGTGCACAGATATCTCATAGTGCAGTATGATACAGTGCACAGATCCCTCACAGTGCAGTATGATGCAGCGCAGTGTGCACAGATCTCTCACAATGCAGTTAGAAGCAGTGCAGTGTACAGATCCCCTCTTTAACACCATGATGCCCACAAACACCCCCAGGGCGGAAGGAAAGCCCCCCAGGACCCCGGATAGAAGAGCCCAGCTCAGCCCGGCTCCTGCAGAGATTCCCTCCAGGATTATTCAGTCTATTTCTACAAACACAGCAGAAGGTGCTGACAATCTCCTACCTGAGCAGATATGTCCAGGCTCTCTCCTCCCCCTGAGGCTGTGAGGGGGGATAGGGTGGTCGGGGGCAGCTTAGGGTCTGGGGGGGGGGGGTTTCTGAAGATGGAGGTTACTGCACAGACAAACACGGAGCCTTCCTCCTCTGCAGCAGGTTCAAAGCACGAGGTGAGGCCGAAAGTGATGTCAGTAGCCGCTGCTGGTGCTGTCTCTGCCGCAGCTAACCCGGAAGAGGAAACCCTTCTCTCTTTCATCCAATGTGCAGTTCAGTGGGTTTCATCAGCCATTGAGGAGCGCCCTCTCATGGCCGCTGACGGAACCGCCACCTCCAGTCTCTAAGAGTGAATTGGAAATGACAGCCTGTATTTCATTAAACATATGAAAATGTAAGAAACTGCTAGAATTAAACTGGACAGCGTTTTTCTATTTTTCCTCTCTGTGTGTTCAATTCTTTATATTTGATAGGGCTGTGTATATTTAAACAACTTTCCAATGATTTGCCCCACATTACGTTTTGCATTTGTCTGAATTCTTTACCCGCTCACTCCCCCCAAAGTTTCACTTATAAAACACAATAAAGTACATTGCAGTATCAATAAATTCATTAGACAGAACAATCAGGTTTGACTCACACAGATTTATCACTCAGTGGATGGTACCACGGCAATGAGTGAACGGTGCTGGGTCTGAGGATGGAGAGGGTATTCCAGCACTAACAAATGTCGGACTCCTGCATACAGGCTCTTATTAGAGTTACCACCTTTTGTACATGTGATGGAGCGGGTAATTTGTTTTCTTTTTATATACCCAATCCATTTTCGTATGTCTATATTAAAATTACTTATGATTAATTATAATGATTAATGATTTTATGGTTTGATATTAACCAACCTTATCAACAGGAAGAATACACGTGGGAATGCAATTGCATGGCTAAAATGATTAGTGTACTAAGCTGTACGCATATTAAAATAATAATTGTTGCTTAAAGTGATGTTATTTGTGATTTTCGCTTAAATAATCAAGTATTAATGGCTTTGGATGTCGCATATGGCTAGATAAAAGCATCCACATATGGGTTTTAACAAGGGAATAACACTGTTATAATCATTTCAATGTATTAATTACGTTTTTGTGTTTTCTTTGCTTAAGTTGACCATTTGGGCCTGCCACAAGATGGCTGCCGACTGAAGCCTAACTAGATTTATGACGACACCAATGAAACAATGGAGAAGGGTGCCTGTAATGACTTCAGCAACCGTGTCCCCTGTGTGACCGGAGAATCTATGCGTGTGAAGGTCATCCGGGAACCATGCCAAGGCCCCTGAATGAGGAAGAAAAGTATCGAACTATAGTTTGAATATGAACTTTCCTAAATAAAAGTTACTTTCCCTAGATGGGAACATTTCTCCATGTAACCTAAGGAATTTAGATGTATTTGGAATAGCCAATCATGAATCAAGAAAATGACAAATGAAACATTGTGTATGTAAATTTTAGTATAAATATTGGTAGACTAGAGAGGGTCTAGGACAGTCGTTTGGAGAGGGTCGTCGATTTGAGAGCTTCCTGACGCGTCACTACTGAACGTCATGCCAGTATCCTGATGTTATGCTGACGGAGAGGACGGTGACTTACATGATAGAACGGGACTCTGTCGATTTTCATTGAGGACGGTTCTGACTTAGAAAACGGCAAATAGCCAGAATAGGTAAATATGACAAAGATGAATTTGACTTATTAGGATTTAACCTGCTTTTGATTTAGATAAAATGAAATATTGATTTAAATTCAAGTGTCGGGTTCTTATTTCATTGAAATGTGTATTTTGTACATATTAGAGTGTTAAGTAGTCATTAAACCCGACCAACTAAATGATCTATCCCCAAGATAGATGGAGGTAATAGAAAGGTAATTTAAGGGAAGGTGTTATTTCCATCTTAAAGAAAAGTGTGGATCGGAGAACCCCAGAGAGTCTCCTTCAGGTTAAGTACGGATAGTTTGATAAGAATGAATGTTGGTGTTCTGGGCCCCACCAGCGTGTAGTGTGTGTGTGTGCGTGTGACTGTGAAATCATCCTGTCTGTGGAAGCCTAGGGAGATTGAGTAGCTCGATCTGCATCAGTTTTTCTGGTAGCAGTATGATGGTTTTTATTGTTTTGATTTAATGATTTTGCCTGTAAGCTTATTGATTATTGATTGGTATTGATATGTGTACTAACACTATATGTTGAAGTCGTGTTGAGTTCTATGTAGTCTGTGCGGCTTCTGGGATGTAGGAAGTCGGTAAACAGTTCTGTAGTAGGGCAGAGGTAAGCGCTGCTCTCGGAAAGACGGAATTGTTGTTGCCCTGTAGGTACACGGGGAAAAACGTGTAACAATTGAAGTTGCGCGTCGCATTGTTTGGGTTCGATTCGGTGACATCGCCGTGTGTTGCCATTAGAGACATTTTCTGTATGAGAGAAGTGTGTTTGATAGCGAAGGTTACCTGTGAAGTTCTGGTCTTAGGGACCAGGGATCCTTTTGGCATTCCGATAACGCTTATCACTGGAAAGGTAATAGGTACTCTCTGAGCTTGTTAGAAGGACAGGGCAGAGGTAAGCGCTGCTTTGTTAACGTATGTCATAATTCCGTAGTAGGACAGACTGTTCGCTGTTCTCGGGAAAGACAGAATTCTGTGTGAATGTACTACATTTTCTTGTGTGAAAATGCGTGAATGGAAAAGGCATTCCGGTTAATTGCGAAACTCTGGTTTTATTTCTCAGGAGCATTACGTTTCCAACCATGTGTCTTAATTCTGGAGAAACAGTTAATTGATGCTTGATAGAAGGGTGAAGTAGAGGGATGTGCTACTTTATCAACGGAAGTAACGATTCTGTAGTAGGGCAGAAGTGAGCGCTACTCTCGGGAAAGGCAGAATTCTCGTGAGAAAGGTCTATTGCTATTCTTTGGTTAGCGAAGCGGACAATGGAGATGTTTATATGTTGTAACTAACACGATTGTGGAAATTGAAACAAAGTCTACGAAGGAATAGTTTTGTAAAAGAGGGGTAGACGGGAGACAGAAGTCAGGAGCAGGAGCTGCTGCAGCGACTACTGACGTCAGAAAGACAGCGCTGGGATTGGACAGTGGGTTAGAACAGCAAAGACGCCCTGATTGGTGCGTTAGCGTGTGCCGCGCACGGATTGGAAGAAGTACAGGGTGACGTAGACGCTCCAGGATTGATGCGTTAGTGTGAGTCGCGCTGGGATTGGGAATTGTTACATTGACGTAGACGCTCCAGGATTGGTGCGTTAGTGTGAGTCACGCTGCTATTGGACTAAAAGATCGTACAGTTGAAAAGGAGACTAGAGACTCACGGAGAATAGAAAAATATATTATCATTCAGGCGAAAAGAAGAAAAGATCCTTATTCAGTAAAATCAAGGGGTGGTTTGTGAAAGACAAGGAGATTGTGACAAGGGAAAGACAGTTACTTCCTCCGGCGAAATCGCCTGCATCCTTCATGTTTGCGAAATATGGATATCATACTTGTATTTGGTTAGACAACTGGGTAAAGTACACAAAGGAAGACGGAGTTTTAGCTTTCCCAGAACATGGCTCATTTAATCTGGCCATATTGAGAAATTTGCGAGAGCGGATGTTGTGCTTAGAGCCACGTCCGAGACCTACACAGTTTGATGCATTGACTGAGTGGGAAGATGAGATGCATGAGCGAGAAAAACAGAGAAGTGGTAATAGGTACAGATATACATTTGGGCGACAGTATGATCGTGAAACTCATAGTGACCGAATGAGGAGATGGCGAGACGCAAGTATGACTGAAGGACTGTTTCCCGTAAGAACTATAGGGGAGACTGAAGGGAGAAAGTGCGAAGAGAAGAGAAATCATGTAGAACCTAGGAGATATGGAGCGAATGAAGTTGAGGATGATGTCCTAGATGACATGTTTTACAAAAATCCACCGCCATACAGACAGGAACCAGATTCATCAACCCAAAATACACCAATGAGAGATACTATGCAAATCATTAAAACAGAGATCCCGACCCCCGAAGTGAAAAGAAGTATTTCCATTAGGGAAAGGGAAAAAGAAATGGAAAATAAAGCTGATAGTGAAAAGTCAATGGAATTTGCGAAAACCACACTGGAATTAACCGAGAAAATCAGAGAATTGACCAAAAACCTAGAAGCAGTTACAGTCCCTGTAACAATAGGTCCCGTAATGCCCATTTTTGAGAAACAGAAAGAAAGTGAACATGGTCTAGCAGTTCCGTATGTGAGCAGTAGACAGGTTGAGCAAACCCCAATGAGAACAAGAGAAAACCCTTGGAGACATACAATGTGTGAAGGTGAATTGAATGTGTCAAATAATCCGCTTTTAAATCCTGAGCCCATAGAAAGGAGCAGAATGACAGGAGAAACAATATTAGAACCGCAAAGAGTAACCGAACATGGAAATGTAGAAAAATCTACAGTAATCACTGCAGATGAATTGAACGAATGGTTGAAAGGCTTACAGGGAAAAGAAAAAGAATCACAAACAATTGATGTGGCAAAATTACGCATGGTACTAGAAGAATTAATAGTAGGAACGATCCCCATAGAAAAGCTGAGAAATTACCAGGACGAGGAGTTGCTATTTTTGTGTAAGAGTGTCACTTGGAGAGCAAAGAACCTACATGACAGGTTAGAAGAAATAGCAGGTGAGATGGGAATTGACATGGACAGAGTAAAAGCTTTACAAAAGCCTTACCGAGTGGATTTCACGGATAAAGATATTGAAAACATGAATACTACCGGACGGATAGGACAGATCAGAGACAAAATCACGTTGTTGAGAAAATGGGGAGATGTAGATAAATGGAAAAGTAGGTGGTATAGGAAGCAAGATGATGCCTCAGACAGAACTTTTTCAGCATTTCCTGTGAGAGAAAAAGAGAAGGTAGTGACAGAATTTCCCATGAGAGAGATACCAGGAGGAGGATATGTGCATGTCACATGGACGAGACAGGACATTTTGTCATTTACCAATGACTTCCCTCGTTTACGAGAGAAACCTGTTGAGTGGTACAGACAAGTAGACAGATTTGTGAAGTTGTCAAAGGTACTGTGGATTGATCTGAATAGCCTATTTGATATAATAGTGCCAGCGGATTTGTGGGCAGAATGTAAAATAGTCATAGATTGGCCTACTAAAGAATATCCGAGAGCTCCTAAAACAGGAGCACCAGACCCCGAGGTAATGAAGAAATATGAACAGGTTATGGTGTTTTTGAAAAATAAAGTACCTCCCAAAGAAACAGACTGGGTAAAGATAGACCGAACACACCAAGAAGCGAAAGAATCAGTCCATGCTTATTATGAAAGGCTAATACTAGCTTTCAAGCAGTTTAGTGGAGATGAGAATCTTGGTGAAAAGGACCTGAGTCATTTTGTGGATAGATTTGTTTATGGTTTACGTCCTGAAATCAGTGAAATGATTAAGCAGCACACTGTAGACTGGCAGAGTAAGAAGATCGATGAGATTCTGAGACATGCTAAGTACTTTAGTGATGAGATTGAAGCAAAGCAACGGAAGTTGAAGGAAAAGGCAATGTGGGCACAGGTGAAAGTTGCAGAAAGACAAGAAGCTCAGTTAGTCGAACAAGCAAATAACCCAGGAAACAAGCAGAGATTTGGCCCAGGAAAGGGGAAAGGTAATATAGAAGAAGCTGAAAAGAAGTTTCCATGCCACAATTGCGGTAGGTTAGGGCATTGGAAATCCGAGTGTAAGGACCCTCCAAGTACTGACAATGAAAATCCCTCATTGAATCCACAGGTGCAGTGTGAGGGGAGTGGCCAACAGCAGCGACAGCAGAAGGCTGTTAAACCACAGAATCAGGTGCCAAAACCACCTTTACCGCAAAGCAGAAGCAAGCAGAGGTATAGTGCGGAAACAGGATTCTACGATGAAGAGCAGGTAAACAAACCACATCGCGCAAGCGCTGTTTCACAATATTGGCTGCGAAATGACGAGAGTGATTCAGAGGAAAATTTCTGACGGTACCGAAGGGAGGAAGAAGAGTGCGTACTTGGCGCATCTCTAGAAATAGACCAGACAGGACCATTTGTGGATGGGAAGATTAATGATGAAAGCATTACTTTTCTAGTCGACACTGGGGCTACACGATCAACTGTCAGGTCAGCTGATGTCAAGAATCTTCCTCTTTCGGATGAAACAATCCAAGTAGTGGGTGTGTCAAACACACAGATTAGAACATACCTTACAGAGCCAGTAAATGTTAAAATAGGGAAATTCTCAGAAATGCACCGCTTTGTGATGTGTGATACCAGTCCTGTGAATTTGTTAGGAAGGGACCTGTTGTGCAAGATGAATTGCACAATATTCTGTACTCCAGATGGAATAGCTTTTGAGACACCGGATGAGGATGTCCTGTATAAAATGACTATAGCTAACAGAGAGAATGATGTTTCTGAAACATATGCCATATTCAATCCAGATGAATTACCCCCAGAATTAAAACAGACAGTGAAGGCAGGAGTTTGGGATTTTACTGGAGAAGATGTAGGACTTATGAGAAATGTGGATCCAGTAAACATTACTGTGAAAGAAGGAGTAGTTTATCCAAACATTCCCCAATACAGATTGACACCTGAAATAATTGAAGGAGTAACTCCGATAATTGAGAAAATGATCCAGCAAGGAGTGTTAAGGGAAATTATGAGTAGTCCATGTAACTCACCTATAATGGGACTAAAGAAGCCTAATGGGAAATTCAGAATAGTACAAGATTTGAGAAAAGTTAACAAAATTGTTGTGTCATGTTGTCCCATCGTACCAAATCCATCAGTGATTTTGTATCAGATACCCCATGATGCAGAATGGTACACTGTGATTGATCTGTGTCATGCTTTCTTTTCAATTCCGTTACATCATGACAGTCAGCCAATTTTTGCATTTCGGTTTGGAAACCGTATTTTGGCATGGTGCCGAATCCCACAGGGGTACACAGAGAGCCCCTCAATATTTAATCAGTTGTTGAAGAAATCTCTGGAAAGTTTAGCAATGCCTGAAAATTCAGTCTTGGTTCAGTACATCGATGACCTGCTTGTGGCATCGAAAACTCGCGAGGCTTGTGAAGCAGACACAATAGCTTTACTGAATCATTTGGCAGATGGAGGACTGAAAGTGTCCCCAGCAAGATTTCAATTCTGCAAGAAGGAAGTACAATACCTAGGACACAGTATTGAGAAAGGACAGAGAAAAATAACAATAGACAGAATCAGAATAATCAAAGGAATGAGAGTCCCTATGACACAAAGAGAGGTGAGAAGGTTCCTAGGAATGGTTGGCTACTGTCGTGATTGGATAAGTAACTTCTCCCTGATTGCCAAACCATTGGTAAAATTGACAAAAAGTGAGGTGAAAGACCCTCTTGAATTAAACAAGGAAGAATTGGCAGCATTTAAACAATTGAAAGACAGTCTTTGTGAAGCACCTGCGCTGGGTATGCCAGATTATGAGAAGGAGTTCGAGTTGTACTGCAGTGAGAGGAACGGATGTGCACTCTCAGTGTTAATACAGAAACATGGAAGATTGAGAAAACCAGTTGCCTATTTCTCATCAATGCTGGACCCAGTGGCTGTAGGGTTGCCAGGATGTCTGAAAAGCAGTAGCTGCTACATGTCGCAGTCTAGAGCAAAGTGAGGGGATTGTGATGAAATATCCAGTAAAAGTGTATGTACCTCATGATGTGGCGATCCTTTTAACAAGGAGCCGAACACAGTTCATGTCACATAGTCGGCTGACTAAGTATGAAAAAGTCATTCTAGGTGCAACAAATGTGAGTCTTGAGAGATGTGTGAATGTGAATCCAGCCACACTATTGCCAGATGCTGAAAGAGTGGAGGTAAGAGATGATGTTGATCACGATTGTTTGGATGTGCTTGATTTTTGTACAAAACCCAGACCTGACATAAACGATTTGCCATTATCAGAAAGTGATTATGTGTTGTTCGTGGATGGATCATGTCTAAGAACAGATGAAGGATTGCTGAGTGCAGCATATGCAATTTGTACAGTTTCAGAAGTCATGGAAGCATCACACTTGAAAGGAGTTAAATCCGCTCAAGTAGCAGAACTAGTGGCATTGACAGAGGCATGCAAAATTGGGAAGAATGTGAGAGTGACTGTGGTAACTGATAGCCAATATGGCTTTGGAGTTGTCCACGACTTTGGCCAACTTTGGCTGCAAAGAGGTTTCCTGACCTCTAGTGGAACTCCAATAAAGAATGCAGAAGTGGTTGGAAAATTGATTGAAGCAATACAGTTGCCAAAAGAACTAGCAGTTGTAAAATGTGCTGCTCATGGTCAAGGTAGTGATTATATCACTACGGGAAACCGTTATGCCAATGACATGGCTCAGTATTGTGCACGCAACAGATATTCAATTAATCGGGCAAAGGAAAAGGAAATGGTTTCTTGCTCCTTAATGTTTACTAACGCTGTAGGAACATGGGAAGAAGTGAGGCAGTTGCAGGATGAAGCAGGAGATGAAGAAATGAAGCAGTGGGTAAAAGCAGGTTGTGCCCCAAGAGAGAAAGACCATGTATGGGTCTACAGGGATGGAAGGCCAGTAATGCCAGATAGCATGATGTCAACAATGGCAAGGATGTATCATGGCCAGGGACACTTAGGGAGAGATGCCATGATAAGGGATTTTAAGCAGACCTGGTACAATGCAAAATTCAGGTTGATAGCAGAAAGTCTCTGTCAAAGATGCCTGATTTGTCAGCAATACAATCCTGGAAGGAAAACAGTGGTGAGCCTAGGCACAATAGGCCGTGAGGGAGGACCCTTCACCAGAATTCAGATAGACTTCATTGAAATGCCTCCTTGTAATAGATTGAGGTATGTCTTGGTGGTAGTCTGTCTGTTTTCCCGGTGGGTGGAAGCATTTCCAACAAGGAGAAATGATGGATTAACAGTGGCCAAGCTATTTCTAAGAGAAATCATCCCAAGGTTCGGGTTCCCAGTGACCATTGAATCAGACAGAGGAAAACATTTTCATAATGAACTAATGGGATTGATCTGTGAAGCATTGAGTGTACAGCAAAAACTACATTGTGCCTACCGACCAGAGGCTTCTGGTGTGGTTGAACAAATGAATGGTACAATCAAAAACAGAATAGGGAAAATGTGTTTAGCCACAGGAATGAAATGGCCTGATGTCTTGCCTCTAGTCCTGATGACGATTAGGTCTACTCAAGACAGAGCTACAGGTTTGAGTCCTCATGAAATCATCATGGGACGAGCCATGAGAGACGTATTTGTTCCAGTCAACAAATTGATGACTATATCTGATGACATGGTTTTGGATTACTGTAAAGGCCTGGCTGACGCAGTCCATTCTGTGTTTCACCAGGTTGGAGCGGATGCCACCACACTTGAAAGAAAACCAGCCCATGATCTGAGCCCAGGGGACTGGGTGAGAATAAAAGTCCACAGAAGAAGAAATTGCTTGGCCCCAAGGCAAGTTGTTCTAATCACAACAACTGCTGTGAAGTGCGCTGGACTGAAGAACTGGATACATGCAAGTCACACCTTGAGAGTTCCAAGTACAGGTGACAGCATTGGCAAAGAATATTTTGATTCGGAATCGAGTGCTGATTCAGATGATAAGAGAATAAGAGCAAAGGAAAATCCTGAAAGGGGGGAGAAAAGGCCAAAACCAGTTCAAACCCCACGAGAGGAGATTCTGGGAAAAAGACTGCAGATTTCAGATATAAGTTCAGATTCTGAAGATGAGCAGGTGGTACCAAGTACCAGTAACGAACACAAAAAGAAGAAGAGGAAAGAAAAGAACACCTCAACAGAAGTGACTTCTACACCAGATGAGGGAGTAGGAGAAAATCCACCTGAAATAATTATTGAAGAAGAAGAAGGGACAGGTACAGAGAGAGAGGGACAGATTGCGGAAACCCCTCGAGGTGGTGTAGGGACAACCAACATTGAGTTAGGTAAAGGGACAAGTAGCCAGCAGGAAGATTGCGTGTCGGAGACCAGAGGAGGGACAGAAGTAGGGAAAACACAAGAGGTGGAAAAAGAAACTGTTGAAGGTGAAACGCCAATTGAGACAGAATCTGAGGACAGTGAAAGTGGAATACCAGAAGGTCGAGTTCTGAGAAAGAGAACTTGGATCGAGGAGAAAAACAACAAAGAAAGTAAACCAAGAAGAAGTGCTAAAGGAGATCTTTGGCCCAACAAGATAAAAAGACTGAGATATCGATTGACACAAGTTAATCCCTCAAAGGCTGAACAAGTATATGAAGTGACAAGTCAAAACCAAGCAAAAGAGGGAGAGACAGAGGTGTCTGGAGAAAACAAAAGAACAAGAAAGCCAAACCAGAAGTATAAGTCACCTGAATGGACGTATGTGGCACTACCTGAACAAGGAGAAGAGGTAGATAGTCAAGGAAATCCAGAGGAGACTTTGCTGAAAGTGGTTGAAGAAGAAGAAACTGAAGGAATCCTGAGCGTTATCTTGTCCGATATTGGAGAAGAAGCGGAGAATCAGGAATTTCTGGTTTTGCCTGACGAGAAGGAAGTGAAAAACGATGAGATGCCAAGCTGAGTAATCCTGTGAAAGCATTGTGAAGAAGAGAGTAAAGAGACTAAAACTAGAAGTTAAAGAACTGGAATAACCTGCTAGGTGTTGAGTGCCTTAAAGTAGAAGAGCTCAGTAGTGGAGTAAAAGAGGCTATTTCAAAAGACACGGTCTATTTAACGAAATGGCTAACATAGAGGATAACAAGAGTAGATGCATCTTTTTGAAAAGATGGTGTAAAATGTGTTGTTGTTGTACAGGATTATTAATGCTTCTTTGGAGTGTACTTGCTCTATTGATCTCTTTCAAAGTGACTATAGATACATTAGAAGGTCATACTGAGGATGTGACTAACATAGGGAAAAGTTCTCAAAAGATAGTTCCGATAAGAACTACCACAGAAAATGTACATAAGGATAGGTCTATAACTGATTTTTCTAGTAATGTGTTTTCAAAATTGTTGTATGAATATGTAAAAACAATGGATGTAAGGGATTGCTATGTATGCATGCAGTTACCTGCCTCTGTTTCAGAAGGAGTGACTTATCATCACCTCCCAGCAACTTATGGAATAACATGTAGTGTGCTAACAAGTATATTTTATCAATTAGGGAAATTAGAATATAATCTGTCAAACATAGATAACATTCTTGGACAATTGCCTATGAATAATGAGCTAAATCCAGCTAAAACTGCTAATGTGTTGGGTGAAATTTTTATAGAAACTAAAGAGCTAACATTAGAATACATTTATAGAAACAATTTAACTTTCAGTTTGAAGAAAGAAGAGAGAACGTTTTTGGATATGGTTGAGGGAAGAAGGTTAAAAATGCACGAGAAAGCAGAAGAAAGTAAAGGGGGTGAAACTATGTGGGACATAAATGGAGGAAAAGAGCTGAAAAATTATGCTAGTCCGACAGTGGCTATAGACACTCCACAGAAAGGAAAATTATGTATTATGAGGGAAAGGTCTCAATATGATTATTATTATATAGGGACTAGTAAGTGCCATGATACATACTTTATTGCATCCGGATGGGGATTCAGAGGTGGAAATGATCCAGTCTTTCCTGGATTATATTACATTTGTGGGAACAAGGCTTATTACAGGTTGCCTGAACATTGGTTTGGCACATGTTATGTTGGCCTGGTCTTTCCAAAAACCTTTCATATGGATAGAGTAGAAAATAGTAGACCAAATAATTTACTAATGCGCAGAAGAAGAGAAACTTGGTTAGAAATAGTAGGTAATATTTTTGGAGCATTAATACCAGCAGTGGGAATATCTTTGAATGCAAATAATATTCGGAAATTGTCAACAATAGTGGATCGCTTGTCAACAAGCACCGCTGGAGGTTTTCTTTTGGTAAATACTGAAATGGTTGCTATCCGTGCTATGATTATGCAAAATCGACTTGCCATTGAGATTCTATTGGCAAAAGAGGGTGGAGTCTGTGGAATGCTGAAAGTTCAACATTGTTGTACTTATATTCCAGACGAAAGCAAAGATCTAAAAGTTTATATCAAAAATATTACAGAATTGCATGATGAAATAGTACCACTGGAAGCTGAAACTATCTGGACTAAAATGAGTAATAAAATGGCTGCTATTAAGAATTTCTTAGCTAGACTAGGTAGTACTATATTAGAGAAAATATTATTTCCACTAACGTGCGTAATTTTAGTATTATTAATATTTAAACTAGGATGTATGTGATGCAGACATAGAAGAAATTAAAAGAAAATTAAACGAGAAATAATAAAAGAGAAAGAAAAGAAACAAGAAAGAGAATTTGAAGAAATTGAGTTAGAGGAGTGGAAGGAGAGTATGTACGATAAAGCTAAGAGAGAAGATGAAGGGGAAACCAGACTATAATTGAGCAAGAAAACATTTTAAATTTCCGTAAAAGGGAAAACACAAATTGAATTTGTGGGTTTTGTTTTGTGGTGATAAGATCACCAAAGGGGGGATTGATGGAGCGGGTAATTTGTTTTCTTTTTATATACCCAATCCATTTTCGTATGTCTATATTAAAATTACTTATGATTAATTATAATGATTAATGGTTTGATGGTTTGATATTAACCAACCTTATTAACAGGAAGAATACACGTGGGAATGCAATTGCATGGCTAAAATAATTAGTGTACTAAGCTGTACGCATATTAAAATAATAATTGTGGCTTAAAGTGATGTTATTTGTGATTTTCGCTTAAATAATCAAGTATTAATGGCTTTGGATGTCGCATATGGCTAGATAAATGCATACACATATGGGTTTTAGCAAGGGAATAACACTGTTATAATCATTTCAATGTATTAATTACGTTTTTGTGTTTTCTTTGCTTAAGTTGACCATTTGGGCCTGCCACAAGATGGCTGCCGACTGAAGCCTAACTAGATTTATGACGACACTAATGAAACAATGGAGAAGGGTGCCTGTAATGACTTCAGCAACCGTGTCCCCTGTGTGACCGGAGAATCTATGCGTGTGAAGATCATCCGGGAACCATGCCAAGGCCCCTGAATGAGGAAGAAAAGTATCGAACTATAGTTTGAATATGAACTTTCCTAAATAAAAGATACTTTCCCTAGGTGGGAAAATTTCTCCATGTAACCTAATGAATTTAGATGTATTTGGAATAGCCAATCATGAATCAAGAAAATGACAAATGAAACATTGTGTATGTAAATTTTAGTATAAATATTGGTAGACTAGAGAGGGTCTAGGACAGTCGTTTGGAGAGGGTCGTCGATTTGAGAGCTTCCTGACGCGTCACTACTGAACGTCATGCCAGTATCCTGATGTTATGCTGACGGAGAGGACGGTGACTTACATGATAGAACGGGACTCTGTCGATTTTGATTGAGGACGGTTCTGACTTAGAAAACGACAAATAGCCAGAATAGGTAAATATGACAAAGATGAATTTGACTTATTAGTATTTAACCTGCTTTTGATTTAGATAAAATGAAATATTGATTTAAATTCAAGTGTCAGGTTGTTATTTCATTGAAATGTGTATTTTGTACATATTAGAGTGTTAAGTAGTCATTAAATCAGACCAACTAAATGATCTATCCCCAAGACAGATGGAGGTAATCAACAGGTAATTTAAGGGAAGGTGTTATTTCCATCTTAAAGAAAAGTGTGGATCGGAGAACCACAGAGAGTCTCCCTCAGGTTAAGTACGGATAGTTTGATAAGAATGAATGTTGGTGTTATGGGCCCCACCAGCGTGTAGTGTGTGTGTGTGCATGTGACTGTGAAATCATCCTGTCCGTGGAAGCCTAGGGAGATTGAGTAGCTCGATCTGCATCACATGCTTTAAGATTTTGCAACGGATATTATTCTTCAATAAGACTTTGTATAAAAGTGTTTGTATTCATTATTAACATGGCTTTGCTGTCTTTGTTTACTTTAACTATCAGTCATGATTCATTAAGGCAGCACTAGAACAATTTTTAAAGTGATATCTGCTTATATTTGATATTTTAAATTTGCACTGATTAGAGGAAACAATACCAGCTTTAAGTAATCTTCCTACTTTTGTACTGCCAGGAACATTAAAATACTGGCCATGCCTATAAAAGACTGGCCAGGTGGTAACCCTCTCTCCTTTCATAAGACACTCCTCGTCCACGCACACCATCGATGTGAGAGTGCGGGAGGGCTTCATAGCACTGTCAGGCAAGTTGCATTTCTTGCCTTGGCAGTGACATCAGATCCGACATGCACAAACATCAGAGCATTCAAGTCCCCTCATCATGAGTGACACTCACACATTTAGAGAACGGTGCTGCAGTCTCACTCACACCTAGCTGAATCTTATAACCCAGAGATGAGGGGGCTAGAACTAGAACTCCATATGTGACTTTGCTCGTACTTCTACTGTGTGCAGTGTAGACTTCTACCGCCAAAGAGAGAGATACTATTCATTTCATAGAGTTCAGCAAACCCACACCTACATTTTGACAACACTAAATTTTCAATATTTCACCTTGACGGCTTCACAGATTATACATTCGGTGTAATGTTGATTTGGATGTCTGTGTTAATGATTTGGATGTTACCTGTGTACTCATCATTCCTATAATTTCACTAATGTCTCTTTGTAGTGTAGTTCCTATATCCCTGATAGGCTCTACGCATTGGAATAATATACACCATAGTTTTGACATAGGACTGAGGTCAGTATGTCTCTATCGAGTACATTAAACTTAATTACTTGTGTGTGCCAGCTAACTCAGAGGTCACTAGAAAACTTCTTGAATAATCAAGAAGGGATTATTTTCTGACAACCGCATAAACATGACAACTTTGTTTCCCTTAGAATCGGAACAATCTCAGAATCGTGGAAACAATAGATAACAGTTTCACTCAGGCAATTGTGCATGCTTTGTTTCTACAGAGTTACACAGAAATAGAAAGACGGGTGTTTCAATAAAAGGGGTTTATTTCTCGTGCAAGAGATATGAACTGCTACAATCGTAAGACAGAATGCAAAGTATAATATGTACAGCATTAGCAGTAAGATAAAATAATACTGCAATAGCATGGTTTGTAGCTATGACAGATATTCATAAAAGTACATACATAAATAACACAGGCTAAAATGTTAATACTCATCTGATGCTTCTAGCTAGTTCTACCCCAGTGTACCTAACCTAAGTGTAGTACGAGGTAAGAAGTAGGAGCTGTTTGTCTATAGTCTAGTTTAGCTATAGTTGCCAAGATTTGCCAAAAGACGCGCTACGTTCTAGTCCGCTCCATACCTTAGAATGAGTGAGGTTCGAATCTCTTTCTGAGTCTCGAACTTTAACACCACGCAAGGGGAGTCAGAAACACTGGAGCTGGATTCTCTGCAAGGAGGAAGACAGTGTCTGGTCACTTGACTTCCTTCCGAACTTGCCGTGGCGAGCCGCGTTGTGCAGGTAGGTAGCCAAACCGTGGTTTGCCATAGTAAGTGAAGGTATATTTATACCTTGAAGGTGTTTAGGAATGCCAGTATTGACGTAAAACTCGGGCAGAAGAACGTCATGAATGAACCCCTAAGGAATAGTTCTTGGAGAAATCAATATCCAAGCAAGGGGAAGTCCTAAAGGCTTAAGAGTCTGGTTTTCCAAGAACTCGTTGTGACGTAGAAAAACAGATGTACGTGGCCATGCCTGTATTTGTTTAGCATGGATAATGCCTAAATAAGGGTAGGATTTCTATGCCTAAATATGGGCAATGCGAATTGTGCCTATATGAGGACATAAATCGGGAAACCTATATACGGTGTCTAAATCGACACACAACACCCACTCCACTTTCGTATGAACGACATTACTAAATCCTAAACATGCTAAACATATTTAAAATATAGCTACATATGGATGGCTAACAACATGTCTAAAAATACATTGTAAAATGCATAAAAACTGTTGCCATGCATAAAAATGCATAGGTGCTGTACATATGAAAGCCATGTTTCATTCTAAGCACATATTTACATTGAATGCTAAATGAATGAACATACATATATATACACATTATGAAATGGCTCGTAAATACAGATGAGAAAAGGCCGAAACTATTTCATGCTAAGTTACATAAATCAATTGGTATTGACAAGTTGACATATTGTCTCTGAAAGTGTATCAAAGAATTCTGTTCTCTATGAATAGTTCTACTATAAGCAGATTACTCTGCCATAAAAAGAAAAATTTGGAAAAAAAATTAATCATAGGAAAAAGTTCCAAGTTGAGTCTTTGTTTTGAAAAATGAAGGCCAAATTCAGAGTCTTACCGGTACACTGTGTGCTAAATCAAAAGGAAATGTATGGGCATGGAGAAAACATGAAATATTCTAAACCTGTAGACAAAAAGTCATCTACCGTTGTAGGTGAAAGTTGGATTACCTCGCTTAAGAAGACTAACCGCACATAGATGAGAAGCATCACCGTCAGCATTGGTTGCATCATCAATGTTCATATCAGATGTTACCTGCGTGCCTGTTGTTTCCTCTCGTACCTCAGCAGTAGCAATTTGCATCTGTGAGATCTCAATGAATGCCGTCATCAGGATTGGTAGCCGCTGGAGACAACACACAGCATGGGCCGTTACCGGGTCCAGCAGAGTATCGATATCCGTAGGCATGACTAATGGGAGTGTTAGACAGATGTCTAGCACGCATTCTCCACCACAAAGCAGGCAGCGTAGAACAGGTAAGATGCAATCTTGCCAGATTGGTCTGAATGACAGAAACCATGTGGTATTTAATTCTCGTAGACGAGGTAAACCTAAAATTTGGACGATGCGCTCACGACACTTCATCTCCAATAGAGCTCTCTCTAAGGTGCTCGGAGTGACGCTGATGATTTGGCTTGCCATATCAGAGCAGTAGGAGCAAAAATAGGATCCCTGCAACGAGTCCAAAAAGTAGTGGCAGTACGCCAAACACAGAGTGCACGAAGTTGGGAATTATTCCGAGGACTGCTTGAAAAGGTGCTAATAGTCCTGAACACACAGTCTTAAATACATGTACAATACCGCTCGTATCAGACATGTTTAAGATACGTTCCAACATTTCTGAGAAATGTATAGGGCAGTTTGTATTCAAAAGGGCTTGTATCTTGGCAGAAGTCCTTGCGACTTGTAGATCATAGGTTTCTTTGGCCAAGGTCAGTGGCACAGTTTGTTGTAAAAGAATGGCTTTCACTCTGCTTAGAGTATCCATTCGTATAGAAGAGATGTTCAGTGAAGTCCATAGAGGCAACTCCCTGACTGTCTGTATTTGTGGAAACAAGAGTTGCATACAGCAAGTGACCCTGGATGTAACCGGTACTAGATATGAATGAATGAATGAATCTTTATTGTTCAATGAATTAAAATTGTTACAATATTCTATCAATAAAACAAAAACTTGTTTAAAATCTCACACAGTTAGTTAAAAGTGAAAAGACGTTAAAAAAGATTAAAGTAGTAAAAGGACTATTACTAAAATATTGTCATATCTAGCAATAAGGTGTTGTGCATGGGACTTGAGGAAAAGTTTTATCATAGTCTTTCTTGCTTGATGGCCAACTGATTGCTGTTATGACTTAGTTTTCAGTTTCAGTGCGGCTCGGATTGCGTCTGTGAATTTCCCTAGTCGGGCCACAATTTGAGGTGTTTTAGCGGAGAAGCACAGGTCGGAAACTTCCTTGCAACTTTGTAGGCCAAGCAACCTACAGATGGGGAGAACCAAGCGCTGCCGCTCACTGACTAACTTTGGGCAGCAGCACAACAGATGGAGCCAGGATTCACGGTGGTAGTTGCAGAGTCGGCAAGCCACTGAATTGTCCTGCCGGGCCCAAGTTGAGTTAAAATCTGTGATGGGCAGAGCTAAAAGTCTCATGTAGGTAATTCTTCCCCGAGCCAGGACTGTCAGAGCTTGCTCAAGCTAGGGTTGCGGTTTTCCCATGGTGTAGGAGGAGTTCAGTGAGAAAAGATTGAATTGGTGATGCAGGCTTTCCAGGTCCCCTTCAAAAGATATTCTCTTAGCCTGAGTATTCACTGTTTTCCTCCAGGCTGGTAGTGGGATATCAGGTGTAGGAGAGTAGGGTCTGCAATCCTATGATCACCCAGATTTTTTGCTTTTGCTTCATTGGTTTATGACTTTCCCCGGCTGTGGGCCTGCCAATCAGACCCACAGCCTAGCTGTTCTCTCTCGAAATTAACACACATGTACATTAGGTGCATCCACCAATTGGAACTGGGCCGCCTTGTCAGTCCCTGTCTCAGCATACCACAGGTATTCAGGGCATCGGCGTACCCAGGGCCTACCAGGGGCTGCAGCATGTATTATGCCACCCCTGGAATGGCCGCCCAAATCTGACACAACTGGCTGCACGACAGCTGGGGCAACGTGGTGTAATCACCCGTTGCTGTAGGTGTAGTATTCCTACACCTAACCCTAAAATGGACACATGGATTCCTATCAGTCACTCCTATGGCAGGCCTTATCAATCCTGAAGGCAGAGTGCAGGGAATCATGTGGGACGGTGCTCTGGCGCGAGCTGAGCCCGTCGACGGCTTGCGGAACCAAGTCCTAATAGCCGTTCCATGGTGACGCGGGCCAACTACTTTTAAATGCATTATAACCCTTGCGGTTATTTGCTAACTTTGGCATCGCATCACCTACACATGTCGAGTAAGGTGTCATACGAATTGGAATACGAACCCCTCGCCAGTTCTGGTGACGGGGTTAGCATTCCCCCCTTTTAGAGGGGCACGACATGGAAGTAACCTTGAACCCCGGTTAAAGTTGACTCAAGCCTCAGCATCACAAAATGGATGCTGCCACCAGACACAAGTCTGACCTCCTGCTGCTGGGAGACCTTCCAGCGAGGGGAGCTTGGACAAAGGGTTTCCTGTCGAGGGCGGTGTTAGCACCATCCCAGACAGGGTTTGTGTATCCCAGGTAGGCAGGGCTGAAAGGAAGGTGATTGCAAGTGGCACCCCGGTGCTCACTGTGCATAGCCCGGCTCAAACCAGTTTCGGGGGCACACCAGCCCCTGAGCTGGGGCGAAGCCGGACAAAGGATAGGGGTGTAACCACCCCCCTCCTGGCTCCACCCATAGGTAGAACCTAGTCACGGGCCAGCCCCTTTTCTTAGAATAAAGGTAGGAGCGAGTCCCCTTCCCAAATTGGATAATCAGATAATCGGATAACTCTGAATCTTGAACTACTTTCCACGAAAGGAACTCTTGACTATTTCTGAAGACTCTCCCTTGTGGCTAAGGAGTAGCCACCCTGCACCAGCAGGCACCACCTAAGCGCTTGCGGTTTGCTGTAAGTCTCTCCTACGGATCAAGACTGCCCAGCTCGACGAGACCCGAGTCCCTGCCATCTCTGACCTTTTACCTACCTCATCAGCCCAGCTGAGAGCCGTAGGTGTGACGAGACTTGCGGGACCGGCCATCTTCAGAACCTGCACGACGCTTATCTAGCACGCCCACCGAGGGACCCTCGAGTGAGTGCACCTAGGGTTTGAGAAGCCCTAACCCTGAGCAGCTCCAGCATCGAAGTCTGCCTCCCCAGCATCCCCGAGATCTGCGTGGGGGCCCTTCCGCTCCTTGCTGTTCACCGCGTTGTGCGACCACTTGCCGACCGGCTTGTGGCCCTCTTCACGACGCACCACGATTGTTCCATCACTAGTCTGGTTGCTCCAGACTGGCTCTTGCTCCCCTTCAATAGAGGAGTACCACGGACCCTCCTGGTCCACTCCAGACGCCATCTTGACTCCACCGCGTGGGTTTGCCACTGCCAAGATCCACTGCCCCATTCCTGGGCCCAGCATCATCGACAGCAGACACCTTCGTGGGACAGCTCGCCCTCCATCCTGGTCGCCGCCACGCCTCCTGGTCCGAGGAACAGCCGAGTCTGGCGTCATCCACTCACCTGGTCGAGGTGACTTCAGCCGGTACCCTCCTGGTACCCACCCGATCGCTGGCTAGCGGTTGAGAACTGAGTCCCCTCTGCTTTCAGGTTTCCTTCACCACCGATCCAGGCTTGGATCTCACTGAACATCGACACTGGTCGCCTGCCAGCAACTCTTCTTTCAGGCTCCCGAGACTACAACGAGGACTTCCGACATCTTGCCGAACCTTCCACAGCCGCAGCCTCTGGGCTAGGTAACTCGAGCATTTCGGTGCTCCATTGCAGGTTCGCTTTACAAGTGTCCAGTTCCTTTTTCGTTTAGTCCCACTGATCGGATCACTCCGGAATCAGTTACCTTAGACTTTCTAACCTCTCCCCTTCCACTTGCAGTGTAATGGTTTCGTGCCCTCGGGCATTTGTGTAAATTGTGCAACCAGAAGTATTTTCCTAAGAGTTTTGTATTGTGCTTAGCTCCCTGACTCATAAAGAGCCAGGGTAGTCTTGTTATAAATAAATATCCTTTATTTTCATAACAACTTGTGTGGTGTCCTTTCACTTGGTGTTCAAGGGGTATATGTGATGGTAAACAGCTGGCTTAACACACCCTCTAGAGTTTAGCCTAAGACTGCTCGTATCCACGCTACTAGGATAGCTGGTCTATAAGGTTGACTTACAACCAATCATCAATAAGGGTCGTTTGGAATGATACACAGTGATCACTAGAATAGTGAGCACTACATATCAGGCCAACTTCTCACATTGGTGAGCAGCGGTTGGGATTTGAGCTTGCTGTTGTTTTACCACACACGTATCCTAAGAATATCGAAGTGAAAGATCACATAAGTACCCAGGTACATATAACTTAACTTAGAATACTCCGAGTTCTACTGAACCGGCTGTTGTAGTGTAACAGGGCTTAGCACACCCTGACTACAACTCTTAGCAAGGGATCAGTAGGTAAACACATAGTGTAGGTAGGTGCATCACTTACACCTCACTAGAAAAGCATGTCGGTCCACGGAGAGTCCTCGCAGACGCCCTTAGTGGTCAGTGACCCTCCACAGGTCGTGTCACGATATGCAACTCTTAGCTTCAAGGAGATGAGACAACTGTGTGCCTCCAGGAAGCTAAACCAGGGTTCTAACCCTACCATCACAATTCTGATAGGTCTCTTAGAGGCGTACGATGCTAGGAGGTCCTCTAATACAGGTCCCCCCAGTGCAGATGGGAACATGCCTCCCTTAGAGGGAAGCCTCGGTGACCCCGACCTCGACCTCCACACAGAGGAGGAGGAGGAGTTATCAGGAGACGAGGCAGACAAAGGTCCAGTGGTAGTCGGCAGGCTTACAAGGACCAACTTAAGCAGGCATGAGAATGGAACTGGGGGAGCCCCGGGCCCACGCTCAAGCAGGCCTAACATTGGGAACGGACGAGCTAGGTCTCTCTCCAGAGGCTCTGGCAGATCGGTTCATACACATGTCTCTCAGGCATCTTCTCAGAGAGGAATGACGTCCCCTCAGAGAAGGGAGCATGAAGCGAAGATGAGGGAAGTCAATCTGAGGATCGAGCGGGAAGAACTTGCCCTCGCCAAAGAAAGACTTGCCCTGGCCCGAGAGCAGAAGTTAAGTGGGTTAGATCCCACTGGTGGCAGCATTCTCAATAGAGAGAAAGACAGGGGTATAGACACTAGACACCTGAGTAAAATAGTGCCCCCCTTTAAACAAGGGGACGACATCCACAAGTGGATAACTGCCTTGGAGAGGGCCTGCACTGTCCAGTGCGTCCCCCCAAGTCAGTGGGCAGCTATACTGTGGCTTTCCTTTGAAGGTAAAGGAAGGGACAAGCTCCTCCCTACTAGAGCTGAGGATGCAAACAACTACCAAGTCCTGAAGACCACACTGATTGATGGGTTTGGCTTAACCACGGAGCAGTACAGGTTGCTGTTCAGGGACACCCAGAAAATTCAGTCTCAGGATTGGACTGACTTTGTCGATTGTGCCACTAAGGCTTTTGAAGGCTGGTTGCTGGGTAGCAAGGTTACTGATTACACAGGATTGTACAATCTTATCATGCGAGAACAGATTTTAAACAACTGTCAGAACCAATTGTTGCATCAGCACCTTGTCGACTCGGATCTGACCTCTCCCCAAGAATTGGGAAAGAAGGCAGACAGATGGGTCAGAACAAGGGTCAAGCAGAACCAGAACCAGAACCAGGGTGGTCAGAAGAAAGCAGACCAAAAGGGTAGTAACAAGAACGAACAAAATGACCAGAAGTCTTCGACAGGTCCCCAACAAACCAAAGAGGGTGGGGGTCAGGCTTCACAGAAGAAGAAGACTCAAGAAGGCCAGTCAAAAAGGTGGTGCCAATACTGTAAAAGTAAGACTCACTGGTTTAGTGAGTGCACCAAGAAAGGAGGGCAAACTCCTACCACTGCAGCCCCTAAGGCACCTGCACCCCCTAGTACAGTCAGCAGTGGTAGTGCGCCTCCCAAGGCATTAGTTGGGTTAACCTTGGGAACCGAGGGGAGTGACGACTTAGTCGGCACACTCACTCAGGCCGTCCTTGTCTGTACAGGGGATATGGATATGTCCCCTGATGCCAGTCCCAATACTTTGGGCAAATACAGACAGACACCTTTGATTAATGGAAAAGTGGCTCAGGCCTACAGGGACACTTGTGCCAGTGTCACCATGGTGACGCCTAACTTTGTGGACCCTGGACAGATCATGCTAGGTACCAGTTACCTAGTGATCAATGCCAGCAACGTCACTACCAATCACAGTATGGCAGTTGTTGATTTCTCCTGGGGAGGGGTAAGTGGCCCGAAAAAGGTTGTGGTTAGTTCAGACCTCCCCGTAGAATGTCTGTTGGGCAATGATTTGGAAACGTCACAATGGTCAGAAGTGGAGCAGAGGACTCACATGGAAATGTTAGGCTTGCCAGCACATGTCCTTGCTGTGACCAGGTCACAGGCCACAAGATGCCCCACTGAACAGGTGCTGGATCCTGGAAGAACGGACCAGACACCTTCCAAGAAGAGGAGCAGTAAGGGTAAGGCTTTGCCTTCCCCCTTGCCCCAGGTCGTGTCACGATCCGAGCGCACCGACCCCGCCACAGAATGCCCGAAAGAACTACAGGTCCCAGAGGCAACGCGGCCACCCGATCACGTAATCTCCTTTCGGCCAATAAAAGACCGCAGACAACCCGGGGGCGTTGCCTATGATTCCTACATTCATCAAACGGCTCCCCGACTGCCAGCCTACGCGGTTTCCAGCCCGCCGTCCTCTACAGCGTTCCAGAGCTTCCAGCGGCCCCTGCAGCCGTTGCCCTTCTGTGCCCAAACGACATCACCGACGCCTTCGCAGAGAGGTGAGTGTCTCCGGTTCTATCAGCAACCCTTGCAGACGCCTCTCTTCCGAATCCACATCCGCCGTTCTCCTAACGGCCATCAACCAGACGGACTCCCTGCTCTTCCTCTACGCCCACGGATTTCCGGGCTTGCCAACTCCTCAGAGTGCGCTCCTCTACTCACGGTAGAATCGTGAGTATTTGAGTAGCAGCGCGAACATCTCTGCCGGGAATACCCGCAACTCCTTTTGTTTACTTTGCTTACTGTTCGTAACCCCCTCTTGACCAACGAGTGAAACCGAGCTTTCGCTCCACTTCCTCCCTCCTTGTGAAGGATGAGGAGGAGAGAACCTTCCTGGCTGGCGCTCCTCCGCTCACGGAGTTCCGAGCGTGGAAGTAGTAGCGCCACTCCGTTTCCAGTTTCTTCTGGTCGAGGTGACCCTCGAGACCCCCGTCTACAGCGCGAAGGTACCAGGGTCGTTACACTATCCGAGAGCTATCGGGAAGGGTGCGGGGGTCCTCGTTCCTCTTCTCACCCTGTGCATCTTCTCTTCCAGGTCTCTCTTTCCCGGCTGTTCCTGTCCCGTTTTCCCTCGCTCACCCGTCCCCCTAGTCCGCGTGTCTCATACATACTCCGGGCTGGGGACGGATGGGAGGGGGGCCTTACTTAGCATCAGTGCCATCCCGAGGAGGAGCTCGCAGATACCCGTGACAGAATCATAGGCCCACGAAATTACCTCTCCTCTTGATAGCACTGATCACTTACAATGGCCTCGTTGGACGACGTGTTAGCTGCTTTAGCGCAAGTCCAGCTGGAGTTAGCAACGTCACGAGCGGAAACCGCAGCCTTGCATACACGCCTGGACCGCCTCCAACGAAACCCGTTTGACGCTGGGCCTGTACTCCCGTCCTCGACCCCGCAAGTAGTGGTGGAAATGCCTTCACACGTTCCGTTGGCCCCTCCGGAGAGATTCCAGGGAGATATCCAGAAAGTCCAAGTTTTCATGACCCAGGTGCTCTTGCACTTCCACTGCAAGCCCAAACTGTTCCTCACGAACCAGGCCAGAGTGGCGTTCCTGATTTCTTACTTGACGGGAGAAGCGGCGCAATGGGCTGTCCCCATCGTTCGCCGGGACGACGCACTCCTGTATGACTGGGACACATTTCGTCAGGAGTTCGAGAAGACCTTCGACCGTCGGGCGGATACCTTCTCTGCGGATCGAGACCTCCTTGATCTACGCCAACAGAGTTCGGATTTTCTGGGGTACGTCAATAGCTTCCGACGATTAGTGGCGGAAACGGATTGGCCCGAACAGAAGCAGGCCGCTATCTTCTATCGAGGACTCACCGAGGACCTGAAGGACGTTATCGCACAGATAGACCCCCAGCCCAGCACATGCTCGGCCATGATCGAACTGGCCTCTCGATTGGAATACCGGCTCAGAGAAAGAAAAGGGGAAAACAAGCGCAAGGATAAAACACCCATGTCCTTAGAACACCCTCGCTTGCAGGAACCAGCCTCCCCGAGACCGGTTCCCATGGACATCGGAGCGGTGAGAGCGTCCCTGACCCTCAGCGAAAGAGACCACCGGCGCACACAGGGTCTCTGTTTGTATTGTGGCAAGAAAGGCCATTTCCTGAGGGAATGCCCCGTCCGCCCAAAGAACCGCCGGCCTCAGGTGGGACAAGCAGCCACCGTAACCAACACTGGACCGGTGGGAAACCTGAACGCTTGAAGGAGCAAGAAGGGGCCCCTTCGAGCTGTCATTACATCCCTTCCCTGGAAGCAGACACCTCCATAGAGCCAGACCATTTCTTTCTAACCGTGCTCCTCGCTATAGGTCCCAAAACCCACCAAGTACGGGCCATGATTGACTCTGGAGCAACGGGCTGCTTCATGGATGACCATGAAGCCCACCGGTTGGGGATACCGCTGGTGGCGAAAGACACCCCTGAACTCGTCTACGCCGTGGACGGCAAGGAGCTGGAATCCGGCCCCATACGGTATACCACACCCACCTTACAGGTGTCCATTGGAGAAGACCATAGCGAGAGACTCGCGTTTAACATTATCCAAGCGCCCCGATGTCATCTTATCCTTGGATTGCCTTGGTTACGTCGTCACGAGCCCCAGATACATTGGGCTACCAACTCTGTAACCTTCTGCTCCCTCTTTTGCCGCACGCGGTGTCAACGCCGTGAGGCCGCTCCAGATCTTAACGAACCACAGGCACACCACGTAGCTACAGCTGCAGAGAAGGACGTGGAGCTCCCTCTATGTTACCACCACTACAAAGGAGTGTTTGATAAGCAGAAAGCCGAGGTTCTCCCTCCACATCGCGACTACGACTGTAGGATCGATCTCACCCCGGGAGCCGCTGTTCCGTGTAGCAGGGTGTACGCTCTCACGGGTCCAGAAACCCGTCATCTCCGGGATTATCTTGATACCTACCTTAGGTTGGGGTTCATTCGCCCTTCCAGATCGCCCGCAGCATCCCCCCTCTTCTTTATACCGAAGGCCAATGGGGAACTACGCTGCTGCATAGACTATCGCGCCCTCAACGCCATGACCATCAAAAATCAATACCCGCTACCACTGATCCCGGTATTGTTGGAACAGGTGCGAGGAGCGCGAATATACACCAAGCTAGACCTCAGGGGGGCATACCACCTGGTGCGAATGCGAGAGGGGGATGAGTGGAAGACGGCTTTCAAAACAAGATTCGGCCTGTTCGAATATCTGGTGATGCCCTTCGGGCTCTGCAACGCCCCAGCCGCCTTCCAGTTCTTTTTGAACGAAGTATTGAGGGATTTTCTGGACCTCTATGTAGTGGTGTACATAGACGACATCCTCATCTTTTCATCCTCGGAAGAAGAACACGTGGGCCATGTAACATCGGTATTGCAGGCCTTAGAAAAACACCACCTGTTTTGTAAACTTACGAAATGCGAATTCCATATCACCACGGTGGAGTTCCTTGGTGTCCTGCTTACCCCCGATGGACAAGTCATGACTGACCGCAAGGTCCAGGCGGTAACCAGATGGCCCCCGCCGAAAACAGTGAAGGAGGTCCAAAGCTTTCTTGGGTTTTCAAACTTTTATCGGCGTTTTATCCACCACTTCTCACAAATGGTGACACCACTCACGAAACTAACACGGAAAGGCATCCCCTTCCTCTGGTCGCCGGAAGCCCAGACAGCGTTTGACCAGCTCAAACACGCCTTCACCACCGCTCCCATCTTGCGCCACGCGCAACCAGATCTTCCGTTCATAGTGGAAGCAGACGCATCCGATGAAGCAGTGGGAGCCATTCTTTCCCAACGCCACCCCGACACGGGCCAACTACACCCGGTGGCCTTTATGTCCAGGAAATTGAATCCAGCGGAACGTAATTACACCGTCTCCGAGAAGGAATTACTTGCCATCAAAGACGCGTTCCTGGAATGGCGCCATTGGCTACTGGGGGCCCAACATCAGGTAACGGTGTTCACGGACCACCGCAACCTCCAGTTCCTGCGGTCAGCCCGACACCTCTCTCCCAGGCAGAAGCGATGGGTGCTCTTTTTTGCGGAATTCCACTTCGTGGTCACCTACCGACCAGGGACGCAAAACAAAAAAGCCGATGCCCTTTCAAGACAGACCCTCTCGCACCTCCCGTTGGCAACACCAGATCAGCCCATCCTATCACCGGAACAGGTCATCGGCAACACGCACACCGAATCCTTCCTGCAAGGAGTGAAGCGAGGGATACGTACATGTGCATGGTCCACATGGTTAAAAGGACATAGAGAATGGCGACTGCACCACGGTCTCCCGATAAACGGATCTCGGATCCTGATCCCTACGCTCAAACTCCGCAAACTCGTCTTTTCCTGGTGTCACGACCTGCCGTGTGCTGGTCATACGGGAGGCACCAAGACGCTGGAGAAAGTGATGCGTCAATTCTGGTGGCCCTCCGTTCGACCAGACGTGTTGCAGTGGGTGAAGGACTGTGCCGTTTGCGCCCAGATGAAGAGCGACCACCAAAAGTCCCAAGGTCTTCTGATGCCACTACCCACTCCTCTGAACCCCTGGGAACGCATATCCATAGACTTTGTGGTGGGGCTGCCGAAAGATCAAGGGTGCACAGCCATAATTGTAGTCGTCGACTATCTGACGAAGATGGGACATTTTATAGCCTGCAAACAGGTGCCCACAGCGGGAGCTTTAGCGAAACTCCTCTTGCAACACGTGGTGAGACTTCACGGATTACCGACGGGGATTGTTTCCGACAGAGGGTCGCAGTTTACTGCACGGTTTTGGAAGGTATGGTGTGAAGCGCTGGGTATTCACTCCTCCCTCTCTACGAGCTTCCACCCACAGACAGACGGACAAACAGAGAGATTGAATCAGACGCTCAAGCAGTACTTGCGATGCTACGCTAACCAAGCTGCAGACACCTGGGTGGACTTACTTTGGGTGGCTGAGGTGGCATACAACAACGCACAACACTCCTCCACCCAGCAGTCTCCGTTCTTTCTCGCCACGGGGTTCCATCCACGCTTTATCCCCTTCTTTCTCCCGCGAGACAACATCTGCCTTCCTGATCTCCAGAGCCGGCTTCACTCCATACGCTCGGCCCTGAAAAAGGCCCGGTCGCATCTCCTGTTAGCCAAGGCCCGATACAAAGCGCAGGCGGATAAACACCGCAGACCCCCGCCGGTGTACCACAAGGGGGACAGAGTGTGGCTATCCACTAAGAACCTCCGATTTCGGAAACCCAGTGTCTTCAATCCGAAATACATAGGACCCTACCCGGTGGTTAAACACGTAAACCCCGTAGCGGTGCAACTGCGCCTTCCACCACACATGCACATTCACCCGGTGTTCCACGTCTCTCTCCTCAAGCCCTCGCGCTGTCCAGCGCGGAGGGCTCCTGCTCCGGTGTGGATCAATCAGGATCGGGAGTACGTGGTTCGCCGAGTGCTGGACTCCAAACTGCTGAGGGGGAAGATATGGTACCTCTTGTCCTGGAAGGGGTACGGTCCTGAAGAAGACTCTTGGGAGCCCGCCTCCGCGGTGCACGCCGACCGCCTGGTGGCAGCCTTTCACCGTCGCTGTCCAGCCAAGCCCGGGGGCCCGGGGGCGGCGGTGACGGGGTAAAGGGGGATGTGCTGTCACGATCCGAGCGCACCGACCCCGCCACAGAATGCCCGAAAGAACTACAGGTCCCAGAGGCAACGCGGCCACCCGATCACGTAATCACCTTTCGGCCAATAAAAGACCGCAGACAACCCGGGGGCGTTGCCTATGATTCCTACATTCATCAAACGGCTCCCCGACTGCCAGCCTACGCGGTTTCCAGCCCGCCGTCCTCTACAGCGTTCCAGAGCTTCCAGCGGCCCCTGCAGCCGTTGCCCTTCTGTGCTCAAACGACATCACCGACGCCTTCGCAGAGAGGTGAGTGTCTCCGGTTCTATCAGCAACCCTTGCAGATGCCTCTCTTCCGAATCCACATCCGCCGTTCTCCTAACGGCCATCAACCAGACGGACTCCCTGCTCTTCCTCTACGCCCACGGATTTCCGGGCTTGCCAACTCCTCAGAGTGCGCTCCTCTACTCACGGTAGAATCGTGAGTATTTGAGTAGCAGCGCGAACATCTCTGCCGGGAAAACCCGCAACTCCTTTTGTTTACTTTGCTTACTGTTCGTAACCCCCTCTTGACCAACGAGTGAAACCGAGCTTTCGCTCCACTTCCTCCCTCCTTGTGAAGGGTGAGGAGGAGAGAACCTTCCTGGCTGGCGCTCCTCCGCTCACGGAGTTCCGAGCGTGGAAGTAGTAGCGCCACTCCGTTTCCAGTTTCTTCTGGTCGAGGTGACCCTCGAGACCCCCGTCTACAGCGCGAAGGTACCAGGGTCGTTACACTATCCGAGAGCTATCGGGAAGGGTGCGGGGGTCCTCGTTCCTCTTCTCACCCTGTGCATCTTCTCTTCCAGGTCTCTCTTTCCCGGCTGTTCCTGTCCCGTTTTCCCTCGCTCACCCGTCCCCCTAGTCCGCGTGTCTCATACATACTCCGGGCTGGGGACGGATGGGAGGGGGGCCTTACTTAGCATCAGTGCCATCCCGAGGAGGAGCTCGCAGATACCCGTGACAGGTCGTGGATCAAGTCTCTGAGGAGGCTGACCTTAAAGAACTGAGGGAAACTGAGCCGAAAGAGCTTGAACCTGGTCAGGTTGAGTTTCTGGGCTCAGGGGGACCCTCCAGGGAAGACCTGGGGAAGGCACAGTTAGACTGCCCCTCCCTTGAACCCCTCAGACAGCAGGCTGCTGCTGAGGCTGCAGGGAACGCCACAGGTACCCACAAAGTGTACTGGGACGATGGACTCCTGTACTCCGAGGCAAGAGACCCCAAACCTGGTGCGACCAGGAGGCTGGTCATCCCCTTGTCTCTTAGAGGTTTCCTTCTTACCTTGGCCCACGAGATTCCCCTTGCAGGTCACTTAGGCCAGAATAAGACTTGGGACAGAATTGTTCCACACTTTCACTGGCCCCACATGTCCGAAGATACGAAGGAGTTTTGCCGCTCCTGTGTCACTTGCCAAGCCAGTGGTAAGTCAGGTGGCACGACAAAGGCCCCCCTCATACCACTACCGGTGGTGGGGGTACCCTTTGAACGAGTGGGGATCGACATTGTCGGACCAATGGAACCCCAGACAGCATCAGGGCACAAGTTTATACTGGTGGTGGTGGACCACGCCACTAGGTATCCTGAAGCTATTCCACTTAGGACCACTACAGCACCTGTGGTGGCACGGGCCCTACTTGGAGTGTTCTCCAGAGTGGGCTTCCCTAAGGAGGTCGTCTCAGACAGAGGTGCAAACTTCATGTCGGGATATCTGACTGCAATGTGGAAGGAGTGTGGTGTCAACTACAAGTTCACCACACCCTATCACCCACAATGCAATGGGCTTGTTGAGAGATTCAACAGGACCCTAAAAGGGATGATTCACGGACTACCTGAAAAGCTTCGGCGGAGATGGGATGTCCTGATACCCTGCCTCTTGTTCGCCTACAGAGATGTCCCGCAGAAGGGGGTTGGCTACAGCCCTTTTGAGCTTCTGTTCGGACATCCTGTAAGGGGACCCCTTTGTTTGGTAAAGGAAGGATGGGAGAGACCTCTCAGAAAGCCGGCATCGAACATTGTGGACTATGTACTCGGTCTCCGCTCGCGGATGGCGGAGTACATGGAAAAGGCGTCTAAAAACCTTGAGGCGAGCCAAGAATTACAGAAAGCTTGGCACGACCAAAAGGCTGTCCTGACTGTGTACCAGCCTGGGCAGAAGGTGTGGGTGCTGGAGCCAGTGGCCCCAGCAGCACTCAAAGACAAATGGTCTGGGCCCCACACAATCATTGAGCAAAAGGGAGAGGTCACCTACTTGGTAGACCTGGGAACTCCCCGGAGCCCCCACAGGGTGCTCCATGTAAACAGGCTCAAGGCATTTGTCGACAGGGAGGGCATGGGCTTGCTCATGGCCACAGATGAGGGACAGGAGGAGGAGAGTGACCCTCTCCCGGACCTGCTCTCTCAGAACCCTGACGATGGGTCAGTAGATGGTGTTGTCTTTTGTGGCAGCCTCTCTGGACATCAACAAAAGGATTGTAAACAGGTTCTTCAATCCTTTCGACATATGTTCTCTCTGACGCCCAGTCAGACCAATTGGTGTACCCATGAGGTCGACACTGGGGACAGTCTACTCGTAAAGAGTAAAATCTATCGGCAACCTGATCATGTCAGAGACTGCATCAAGACGGAGGTGCAGAAAATGTTGGAGCTGGGAGTCATTGAACCCTCGGACAGCCCCTGGGCTAGTCCCGTAGTTCTCGTGCCGAAACCTCACACCCAGGGCGGTAAGAAGGAGATGAGGTTTTGCGTGGACTACAGAGGTCTCAATGCAGTCACTAAGACTGACGCCCACCCAATACCAAGAGCAGACGAACTTATCGACCGGTTGGCTTCGGCCAGCTACTTAAGTACGTTTGACCTGACAGCTGGGTATTGGCAAATCAGGTTAGCTGAGGAGGCCAAGCCCAAAACGGCATTTTCTACCCCGGGTGGGCATTATCAGTTCGTGGTAATGCCCTTTGGTTTGAAAAATGCACCTGCCACCTTCCAAAGGCTGGTGAATCGAGTTCTCACTGGGTTGGACGACTTCTGCGCGGCGTATCTGGACGATATCGCTGTCTTTAGCTCCACCTGGGAGGATCACCTGGTCCACCTGAGGAAAGTGTTAGAGGCCCTGCAAAAGGCAGGCCTCACTATCAAGGCCACTAAGTGCCAGATAGGGCAGACACAGGTTGTATACCTGGGCCACCTTGTAGGTGGAGGCCAGGTTCAACCGTTGGAGAGCAAAATATAGGCCATCCAGGACTGGGCTCCTCCAACCACCCAGACTCAGGTTCGAGCTTTCTTGGGCCTGACTGGTTATTACCGGAAATTTGTCAGAAATTATGGATCCATTGTGACCCCGCTAAACGACCTGACAAGTAAAAAGATGCCAAAAAAAGTTCAGTGGACAGCAAGCTGTCAGAAGGCATTCGATGACCTAAAGCATGCCATGTGCACAGCACCTATCCTAAAGAGTCCAGACTACTCCAGACCATTCATTGTCCAAACAGACGCTTCGGAGCTGGGTGTGGGAGCTGTTCTATCTCAACTGAATTTTGATGGTCATGACCAGCCCATAGCTTTTATTAGCAGGAGGCTGACCCCCAGAGAGAAGAATTGGTCAGCTATTGAGAGGGAGGCCTTTGCTGTGGTTTGGGCCCTGAAGAAGTTGAGGCCATACTTGTTTGGCACTCACTTCAAGATTCAGACCGACCATAAGCCCCTCTTGTGGCTAAATCAAATGAAGGGTGAAAACCCCAAACTACTTAGGTGGTCCATTTCCCTACAGGGGATGGACTTCACAGTGGAGCATAGACCTGGCACTGATCATGGCAATGCAGATGGGCTCTCCAGGTATTTCCACTTAGAGCAAGAAGACTCACCTGGTCAAGGTTAGCTTATTGTCCCAAAGTTTGGGGGGGGGGGGGTCATGTAGGAGAGTAGGGTCTGCAATCCTATGATCACCCAGATTTTTTGCTTTTGCTTCATTGGTTTACGACTTTCCCCGGCTGTGGGCCTGCCAATCAGACCCACAGCCTAGCTGTTCTCTCTCGAAATTAACACACATGTACATTAGGTGCATCCACCAATTGGAACTGGGCCGCCTTGTCAGTCCCTGTCTCAGCATACCACAGGTATCCAGGGCATCGGTGTACCCAGGGCCTACCAGGGGCAGCAGCATGTATTATTCCACCCCTGGAATGGCCGCCCAAATCTGACACAACTGGCTGCACGACAGCTGGGGCAACGTGGTGTAATCACCCGTTGCTGTAGGTGTAGTATTCCTACACCTAACCCTAAAATGGACACATGGATTCCTATCAGTCACTCCTATGGCAGGCCTTATCAATCCTGAAGGCAGAGTGCAGGGAATCATGTGGGACGGTGCTCTGGCGCGAGCTGAGCCCGTCGACGGCTTGCGGAACCAAGTCCTAATAGCCGTTCCATGGTGACGCGGGCCAACTACTTTTAAATGCATTATAACCCTTGCGGTTATTTGCTAACTTTGGCATCGCATCACCTACACATGTCGAGTAAGGTGTCATACGAATTGGAATACGAACCCCTCGCCAGTTCTGGCGACGGGGTTAGCATTCCCCCCTTTTAGAGGGGCACGACATGGAAGTAACCTTGAACCCCGGTTAAAGTTGACTCAAGCCTCAGCATCACAAAATGGATGCTGCCACCAGACACAAGTCTGACCTCCTGCTGCTGGGAGACCTTCCAGCGAGGGGAGCTTGGACAAAGGGTTTTCTGTCGAGGGCGGTGTTAGCACCATCCCAGACAGGGTTTGTGTATCCCAGGTAGGCAGGGCTGAAAGGAAGGTGATTGCAAGTGGCACCCCGGTGCTCACTGTGCATAGCCCGGCTCAAACCAGTTTCGGGGGCCCACCAGCCCCTGAGCTGGGGCGAAGCCGGACAAAGGATAGGGGTGTAACCACCCCCCTCCTGGCTCCACCCATAGGTAGAACCTAGTCACAGGCCAGCCCCTTTTCTTAGAATAAAGGTAGGAGCGAGTCCCCTTCCCAAATTGGATAATCAGATAATCGGATAACTCTGAATCTTGAACTACTTTCCACGAAAGGAACTCTTGACTATTTCTGAAGACTCTCCCTTGTGGCTAAGGAGTAGCCACCCTGCACCAGCAGGCACCACCTAAGCGCTTGCGGTTTGCTGTAAGTCTCTCCTACGGATCAAGACTGCCCAGCTCGACGAGACCCGAGTCCCTGCCATCTCTGACCTTTTACCTACCTCATCAGCCCAGCTGAGAGCCGTAGGTGTGACGAGACTTGCGAGACCGGCCATCTTCAGAACCTGCACGACGCTTATCTAGCACGCCCACCGAGGGACCCTCGAGTGAGTGCACCTAGGGTTTGAGAAGCCCTAACCCTGAGCAGCTCCAGCATCGAAGTCTGCCTCCCCAACATCCCCGAGATCTGCGTGGGGGCCCTTCCGCTCCTTGCTGTTCACCGCGTTGTGCGACCACTTGCCAACCGGCTTGTGGCCCTCTTCACGACGCACCACGATTGTTCCATCACTAGTCTGGTTGCTCCAGACTGGCTCTTGCTCCACTTCAATAGAGGAGTACCACGGACCCTCCTGGTCCACTCCAGACGCCATCTTGACTCCACCGCGTGGGTTTGCCACTGCCAAGATCCGCTGCCCCATTCCTGGGCCCAGCATCATCGACAGCAGACACCTTCGTGGGACAGCTCGCCCTCCATCCTGGTCGCCGCCGCGCCTCCTGGTCCGAGGAACAGCCGAGTCCGGCGTCATCCACTCACCTGGTCGAGGTGACTTCAGCCGGTACCCTCCTGGTACCCACCCGATCGCTGGCTAGCGGTTGAGAACTGAGTCCCCTCTGCTTTCAGGTTTCCTTCACCACCGATCCAGGCTTGGATCTCGCTGAACATCGACACTGGTCGCCTGCCAGCAACTCTTCTTTCAGGCTCCCGAGACTACAACGAGGACTTCCGACATCTTGCCGAACCTTCCACAGCCGCAGCCTCTGGGCTAGGTAACTCGAGCATTTCGGTGCTCCATTGCAGGTTCGCTTTACAAGTGTCCAGTTCCTTTTTCGTTTAGTCCCACTGATCGGATCACTCCGGAATCAGTTACCTTAGACTTTCTAACCTCTCCCCTTCCACTTGCAGTGTAATGGTTTCGTGCCCTCGGGCATTTGTGTAAATTGTGCAAGCAGAAGTATTTTCCTAAGAGTTTTGTATTGTGCTTAGCTCCCTGACTCATAAAGAGCCAGGGTAGTCTTGTTATAAATAAATATCCTTTATTTTCATAACAACTTGTGTGGTGTCCTTTCACTTGGTGTTCAAGGGGAATATGTTATGGTAAACAGCTGGCTTAACACGCCCTCTAGAGTTTAGCCTAAGACTGCTCGTATCCACACTACTAGGATAGCTGGTCTATAAGGTTGACTTACAACCAATCATCAATAAGGGTCGTTTGGAATGATACACAGTGATCACTAGAATAGTGAGCACTACATATCAGGCCAACTTCTCACATCAGGGTTGTGCAGATTTTGGACGTTAATGTCCAATAATATAGTGCCTGCTGCCAAGTACACATGCCATGGGGAACACTCCTCTTCGAAGAGCGTTTCAATTTGTCTTTTTAATGACAATTCTGATGCTCGCGTAGTCCTGATATAGTATTTTATTAAATCACTGAAGCAAGTAATGTCCGTACTGGTGAGCTCTAGCCTTACTTTTGCTCTCCTGGCCTGTCTAGGGAGAGCTAGGACCTTTTTATAAGCCAAAATTTGATAGTTTGCGAGGAATTTATTGAAGGCACTGGGGAAAACTAAATGGCCATAATTAAGAGAGGTACAAAAGGGGGTGGTGATGGACGGAGCATCAGAATCAATCAAACACTCACACCCAGTCAACAGATCTGGGTTTGATCCATCACCGTTCTTTAGCCCACTCTGCCACTCCAGTTCAGACATGGCCATATGCAAATCAGTCTGACCCTGTGCCTCATGGGAACAGTCCAGCCCGAACTACCAAGCCATGCCTTCCCTGGACCGGAAACAAGCTTCCTAGGACCGGTTTCTGGCATTTCAGCCGTCTTCAGCCAGGCTTGCTTGAATCCAGTGGCAAAGTTAGCAAGGGACTCACGTCTGAGCATACCCTGCCAACTTATGGTGAACAAAGTGGTACAAAAGGGGGTGGTGATGGACGGAGCATCAGAATCAATCAAACACTCACACCCAGTCAACAGATCTGGGTTTGATCCATCACGGTTCTTTAGCCCACTCTGCCACCCCAGTTCAGACATGGCCATATGCAAATCAGTCTGACCCTGTGCCTCATGGGAACAGTCCAGCCCGAACTACCAAGCCATGCCTTCCCTGGACCGGAAACAAGCTTCCTAGGACCGGTTTCTGGCATTTCACCCGTCTTCAGCCAGGCTTGCTTGAATCCAGTGGCAAAGTGAGCAAGGGACTCACGTCTGAGCATACCCTGCCAACTTATGGCGAACAAAGCGGTACAAAAGGGGGTGGTGATGGACGGAGCATCAGAATCAATCAAACACTCACACCCAGTCAACAGATCTGGGTTTGATCCATCACCGTTCTTTAGCCCACTCTGCCACCCCAGTTCAGACATAGCCATATGCAAATCAGTCTGACCCTGTGCCTCATGGGAACAGTCCAGCCCGAACTACCAAGCCATGCCTTCCCTGGACCGGAAACAAGCTTCCTAGGACCGGTTTCTGGCATTTCAGCCGTCTTCAGGCAGGCTTGCTTGAATCCAGTGGTAAAGTGAGCAAGGGACTCACGTCTGAGCATACCCTGCCAACTTATGGCGAACAAAGCGGTACAAAAGGGGGTGGTGATGGACGGAGCATCAGAATCAATCAAACACTCACACCCAGTCAACAGATCTGGGTTTGATCCATCACCGTTCTTTAGCCCACTCTGCCACCCCAGTTCAGACATAGCCATATGCAAATCAGTCTGACCCTGTGCCTCATGGGAACAGTCCGGCCCGAACTACCAAGCCATGCCTTCCTTGGACCGGAAACAAGCTTCCTAGGACCGGTTTCTGGCATTTCAGCCGTCTTCAGCCAGGCTTGCTTGAATCCAGTGGCAAAGTGAGCAAGGGACGCACGTCTGAGCATACCCTGCCAACTTATGGCGAACAAAGCGGTACAAAAGGGGGTGGTGATGGACGGAGCATCAGAATCAATCAAACACTCACACCCAGTCAACAGATCTGGGTTTGATCCATCACCGTTCTTTAGCCCACTCTGCCACCCCAGTTCGGACATGGCTATATGCAAATCAGTCTGACCCTGTGCCTCATGGGAACAGTCCAGCCCGAACTACCAAGCCATGCCTTCCCTGGACCGGAAACAAGCTTCCTAGGACCGGTTTCTGGCATTTCAGCCGTCTTCAGCCAGGCTTGCTTGAATCCAGTGGCAAAGTGAGCAAGGGACTCACGTCTGAGCATACCCTGCCAACTTATGGCGAACAAAGCGGTACAAAAGGGGGTGGTGATGGACGGAGCATCAGAATCAATCAAACACACACCCAGTCAACAGATCTGGGTTTGATCCATCACCGTTCTTTAGCCCACTCTGCCACCCCAGTTCAGACATGGCCATATGCAAATCAGTCTGACCCTGTGCCTCATGGGAACAGTCCAGCCCGAACTACCAAGCCATGCCTTCCCTGGACCGGAAACAAGCTTCCTAGGACCGGTTTCTGGCATTTCAGCCGTCTTCAGCCAGGCTTGCTTGAATCCAGTGGCAAAGTGAGCAAGGGACTCACGTCTGAGCATACCCTGCCAACTTATGGCGAACAAAGCGGTACAAAAGGGGGTGGTGATGGACGGAGCATCAGAATCAATCAAACACTCACACCCAGTCAACAGATCTGGGTTTGATCCATCACCGTTCTTTAGCCCACACTGCCACCCCAGTTCAGACATGGCCATATGCAAATCAGTCTAACCCTGTGCCTCATGGGAACAGTCCAGCCCGAACTACCAAGCCATGCCTTCCCTGGACCGGAAACAAGCTTCCTAGGACCGGTTTCTGGCATTTCAGCCGTCTTCAGCCAGGCTTGCTTGAATCCAGTGGCAAAGTGAGCAAGGGACTCACGTCTGAGCATACCCTGCCAACTTATGGCGAACAAAGCGGTACAAAAGGGGGTGGTGATGGACGGAGCATCAGAATCAATCAAACACACACCCAGTCAACAGATCTGGGTTTGATCCATCACCGTTCTTTAGCCCACTCTGCCACCCCAGTTCAGACATGGCCATATGCAAATCAGTCTGACCCTGTGCCTCATGGGAACAGTCCAGCCCGAACTACCAAGCCATGCCTTCCCTGGACCGGAAACAAGCTTCCTAGGACCGGTTTCTGGCATTTCAGCCGTCTTCAGCCAGGCTTGCTTGAATCCAGTGGCAAAGTGAGCAAGGGACTCACGTCTGAGCATACCCTGCCAACTTATGGCGAACAAAGCGGTACAAAAGGGGGTGGTGATGGACGGAGCATCAGAATCAATCAAACACTCACACCCAGTCAACAGATCTGGGATGATCCATCACCGTTCTCTGCCACCCCAGTTCAGACATGGCCATATGCAAATCAGTCTGACCCTGTGCCTCATGGGAACAGTCCAGCCCGAACTACCAAGCCATGCCTTCCCTGGACCCGAAACAAGCTTCCTAGGACCGGTTTCTGGCATTTCAGCCGTCTTCAGCCAGGCTTGCTTGAATCCAGTGGCAAAATGAGCAAGGGACTCACGTCTGAGCATACCCTGCCAACTTATGGCGAACAAAGCGGTACAAAAGGGGGTGGTGATGGACGGAGCATCAGAATCAATCAAACACTCACACCCAGTCAACAGATCTGGGTTTGATCCATCACCGTTCTTTAGCCCACTCTGCCACCCCAGTTCGGACATGGCCATATGCAAATCAGTCTGACCCTGTGCCTCATGGGAACAGTCCAGCCCGAACTACCAAGCCATGCCTTCCCTGGACCGGAAACAAGCTTCCTAGGACCGGTTTCTGGCATTTCAGCCGTCTTCAGCCAGGCTTGCTTGAATCCAGTGGCAAAGTGAGCAAGGGACTCACGTCTGAGCATACCCTGCCAACTTATGGCGAACAAAGCGGTACAAAAGGGGGTGGTGATGGACGGAGCATCAGAATCAATCAAACACTCACACCCAGTCAACAGATCTGGGTTTGATCCATCACCGTTCTTTAGCCCACTCTGCCACCCCAGTTCAGACATGGCCATATGCAAATCAGTCTGACCCTGTGCCTCATGGGAACAGTCCAGCCCGAACTACCAAGCCATGCCTTCCCTGGACCGGAAACAAGCTTCCTAGGACCGGTTTCTGGCATTTCAGCCGTTTTCAGCCAGGCTTGCTTGAATCCAGTGGCAAAGTGAGCAAGGGACTCACGTCTGAGCATACCCTGCCAACTTATGGCGAACAAAGCGGTACAAAAGGGGGTGGTGATGGACGGAGCATCAGAATCAATCAAACACTCACACCCAGTCAACAGATCTGGGTTTGATCCATCACCGTTCTTTAGCCCACTCTGCCACCCCAGTTCAGACATGGCCATATGCAAATCAGTCTGACCCTGTGCCTCATGGGAACAGTCCAGCCCGAACTACCAAGCCATGCTTTCCCTGGACCGGAAACAAGCTTCCTAGGACCGGTTTCTGGCATTTCAGCCGTCTTCAGCCAGGCTTGCTTGAATCCAGTGGCAAAGTGAGCAAGGGACTCACGTCTGAGCATACCCTGCCAACTTATGGCGAACAAAGCGGTACAAAAGGGGGTGGTCATGGACGGAGCATCAGAATCAATCAAACACTCACACCCAGTCAACAGATCTGTGTTTGATCCATCACCGTTCTTTAGCCCACTCTGCCACCCCAGTTCGGACATGGCCATATGCAAATCAGTGTGACCCTGTGCCTCATGGGAACAGTCCAGCCCGAACTACCAAGCCATGCCTTCCCTGGACCGGAAACAAGCTTCCTAGGACCGGTTTCTGGCATTTCAGCCGTCTTCAGCCAGGCTTGCTTGAATCCAGTGGCAAAGTGAGCAAGGGACTCATGTCTGAGCATACCCTGCCAACTTATGGCGAACAAAGCGGTACAAAAGGGGGTGGTGATGGACGGAGCATCAGAATCAATCAAACACTCACACCCAGTCAACAAATCTGGGTTTGATCCATCACCGTTCTTTAGCCCACTCTGCCACCCCAGTTCGGACATGGCCATATGCAAATCAGTCTGACCCTGTGCCTCATGGGAACAGTCCAGCCCGAACTACCAAGCCATGCCTTCCCTGGACCGGAAACAAGCTTCCTAGGACCGGTTTCTGGCATTTCAGCCGTCTTCAGCCAGGCTTGCTTGAATCCAGTGGCAAAGTGAGCAAGGGACTCACGTCTGAGCATACCCTGCCAACTTATGGCGAACAAAGCGGTACAAAAGGGGGTGGTGATGGACGGAGCATCAGAATCAATCAAACACTCACACCCAGTCAACAGATCTGGGTTTGATCCATCACCGTTCTTTAGCCCACTCTGCCACCCCAGTTCAGACATGGCCATATGCAAATCAGTCTGACCCTGTGCCTCATGGGAACAGTCCAGCCCGAACTACCAAGCCATGCCTTCCCTGGACCGGAAACAAGCTTCCTAGGACCGGTTTCTGGCATTTCAGCCGTCTTCAGCCAGGCTTGCTTGAATCCAGTGGCAAAGTGAGCAAGGGACTCACGTCTGAGCATACCCTGCCAACTTATGGCGAACAAAGCGGTACAAAAGGGGGTGGTGATGGACGGAGCATCAGAATCAATCAAACACTCACACCCAGTCAACAGATCTGGGTTTGATCCATCACCGTTCTTTAGCCCACTCTGCCACCCCAGTTCAGACATGGCCATATGCAAATCAGTCTGACCCTGTGCCTCATGGGAACAGTCCAGCCCGAACTACCAAGCAATGCCTTCCCTGGACCGGAAACAAGCTTCCTAGGACCGGTTTCTGGCATTTCAGCCGTCTTCAGCCAGGCTTGCTTGAATCCAGTGGCAAAGTGAGCAAGGGACTCACGTCTGAGCATACCCTGCCAACTTATGGCGAACAAAGCTGTACAAAAGGGGGTGGTGATAGACGGAGCATCAGAATCAATCAAACACTCACACCCAGTCAACAGATCTGGGTTTGATCCATCACCGTTCTTTAGCCCACTCTGCCACCCCAGTTCAGACATGGCCACATGCAAATCAGTCTGACCCTGTGCCTCATGGGAACAGTCCAGCCCGAACTACCAAGCCATGCCTTCCCTGGACCGGAAACAAGCTTCCTAGGACCGGTTTCTGGCATTTCAGCCGTCTTCAGCCAGGCTTGCTTGAATCCAGTGGCAAAGTGAGCAAGGGACTCACGTCTGAGCATGCCCTGCCAACTTATGGCGAACAAAGCGGTACAAAAGGGGGTGGTGATGGACGGAGCATCAGAATCAATCAAACACTCACACCCAGTCAACAGATCTGGGTTTGATCCATCACCGTTCTTTAGCCCACTCTGCCACCCCAGTTCAGACATGGCCATATGCAAATCAGTCTGACCCTGTGCCTCATGGGAACAGTCCAGCCCGAACTACCAAGCCATGCCTTCCCTGGAACGGAAACAAGCTTCCTAGGACCGGTTTCTGGCATTTCAGCCGTCTTCAGCCAGGCTTGCTTGAATCCAGTGGCAAAGTGAGCAAGGGACTCACGTCTGAGCATACCCTGCCAACTTATGGCCAACAAAGCTGTACAAAAGGGGGTGGTGATGGACGGAGCATCAGAATCAATCAAACACTCACACCCAGTCAACAGATCTGGGTTTGATCCATCACCGTTCTTTAGCCCACTCTGCCACCCCAGTTCGGACATGGCCGTATGCAAATCAGTCTGACCCTGTGCCTCATGGGAACAGTCCAGCCCGAACTACCAAGCCATGCCTTCCCTGGACCAGAAACAAGCTTCCTAGGATCGGTTTCTGGCATTTCAGCCGTCTTCAGCCAGGCTTACTTGAATCCAGTGGCAAAGTGAGCAAGGGACTCACGTCTGAGCATACCCTGCCAACTTATGGCGAACAAAGCGGTACAAAAGGGGGTGGTGATGGACGGAGCATCAGAATCAATCAAACACTCACACCCAGTCAACAGATCTGGGTTTGATCCATCACCGTTCTTTAGCCCACTCTGCCACCCCAGTTCGGACATGGCCATATGCAAATCAGTCTGACCCTGTGCCTCATGGGAACAGTCCAGCCCGAACTACCAAGCCATGCCTTCCCTGCACCGGAAACAAGCTTCCTAGGACCGGTTTCTGGCATTTCAGCCGTCCTCAGCCAGGCTTGCTTGAATCCAGTGGCAAACTGAGCAAGGGACTCACGTCTGAGCATACCCTGCCAACTTATGGCGAACAAAGCGGTACAAAAGGGGGTGGTGATGGACGGAGCATCAGAATCAATCAAACACTCACACCCAGTCAACAGATCTGGGTTTGATCCATCACCGTTCTTTAGCCCACTCTGCCACCCCAGTTCAGACATGGCCATATGCAAATCAGTCTGACCCTGTGCCTCATGGGAACAGTCCAGCCCGAACTACCAAGCCATGCTTTCCCTGGACCGGAAACAAGCTTCCTAGGACCGGTTTCTGGCATTTCAGCCATCTTCAGCCAGGCTTGCTTGAATCCAGTGGCAAAGTGAGCAAGGGACTCACGTCTGAGCATACCCTGCCAACTTATGGCGAACAAAGCGGTACAAAAGGGGGTGGTCATGGACGGAGCATCAGAATCAATCAAACACTCACACCCAGTCAACAGATCTGTGTTTGATCCATCACCGTTCTTTAGCCCACTCTGCCACCCCAGTTCGGACATGGCCATATGCAAATCAGTGTGACCCTGTGCCTCATGGGAACAGTCCAGCCCGAACTACCAAGCCATGCCTTCCCTGGACCGGAAACAAGCTTCCTAGGACCGGTTTCTGGCATTTCAGCCGTCTTCAGCCAGGCTTGCTTGAATCCAGTGGCAAAGTGAGCAAGGGACTCACGTCTGAGCATACCCTGCCAACTTATGGCGAACAAAGCGGTACAAAAGGGGGTGGTGATGGACGGAGCATCAGAATCAATCAAACACTCACACCCAGTCAACAAATCTGGGTTTGATCCATCACCGTTCTTTAGCCCACTCTGCCACCCCAGTTCGGACATGGCCATATGCAAATCAGTCTGACCCTGTGCCTCATGGGAACAGTCCAGCCTGAACTACCAAGCCATGCCTTCCCTGGACCGGAAACAAGCTTCCTAGGACCGGTTTCTGGCATTTCAGCCGTCTTCAGCCAGGCTTGCTTGAATCCAGTGGCAAAGTGAGCAAGGGACTCACGTCTGAGCATACCCTGCCAACTTATGGCGAACAAAGCGGTACAAAAGGGGGTGGTGATGGACGGAGCATCAGAATCAATCAAACACTCACACCCAGTCAACAGATCTGGGTTTGATCCATCACCGTTCTTTAGCCCACTCTGCCACCTCAGTTCAGACATGGCCATATGCAAATCAGTCTGACCCTGTGCCTCATGGGAACAGTCCAGCCCGAACTACCAAGCCATGCCTTCCCTGGACCGGAAACAAGCTTCCTAGGACCGGTTTCTGGCATTTCAGCCGTCTTCAGCCAGGCTTGCTTGAATCCAGTGGCAAAGTGAGCAAGGGACTCACGTCTGAGCATACCCTGCCAACTTATGGCGAACAAAGCGGTACAAAAGGGGGTGGTGATGGACGGAGCATCAGAATCAATCAAACACTCACACCCAGTCAACAGATCTGGGTTTGATCCATCACCGTTCTTTAGCCCACTCTGCCACCCCAGTTCAGACATGGCCATATGCAAATCAGTCTGACCCTATGCCTCATGGGAACAGTCCAGCCCGAACTACCAAGCAATGCCTTCCCTGGACCGGAAACAAGCTTCCTAGGACCGGTTTCTGGCATTTCAGCCGTCTTCAGCCAGGCTTGCTTGAATCCAGTGGCAAAGTGAGCAAGGGACTCACGTCTGAGCATACCCTGCCAACTTATGGCGAACAAAGCTGTACAAAAGGGGGTGGTGATGGACGGAGCATCAGAATCAATCAAACACTCACACCCAGTCAACAGATCTGGGTTTGATCCATCACCGTTCTTTAGCCCACTCTGCCACCCCAGTTCAGACATGGCCACATGCAAATCAGTCTGACCCTGTGCCTCATGGGAACAGTCCAGCCCGAACTACCAAGCCATGCCTTCCCTGGACCGGAAACAAGCTTCCTAGGACCGGTTTCTGGCATTTCAGCCGTCTTCAGCCAGGCTTGCTTGAATCCAGTGGCAAAGTGAGCAAGGGACTCACGTCTGAGCATACCCTGCCAACTTATGGCGAACAAAGCGGTACAAAAGGGGGTGGTGATGAACGGAGCATCAGAATCAATCAAACACTCACACCCAGTCAACAGATCTGGGTTTGATCCATCACCGTTCTTTAGCCCACTCTGCCACCCCAGTTCAGACATGGCCATATGCAAATCAGTCTGACCCTGTGCCTCATGGGAACAGTCCAGCCCGAACTACCAAGCCATGCCTTCCCTGGAACGGAAACAAGCTTCCTAGGACCGGTTTCTGGCATTTCAGCCGTCTTCAGCCAGGCTTGCTTGAATCCAGTGGCAAAGTGAGCAAGGGACTCACGTCTGAGCATACCCTGCCAACTTATGGCGAACAAAGCTGTACAAAAGGGGGTGGTGATGGACGGAGCATCAGAATCAATCAAACACTCACACCCAGTCAACAGATCTGGGTTTGATCCATCACCGTTCTTTAGCCCACTCTGCCACCCCAGTTCGGACATGGCCGTATGCAAATCAGTCTGACCCTGTGCCTCATGGGAACAGTCCAGCCCGAACTACCAAGCCATGCCTTCCCTGGACCGGAAACAAGCTTCCTAGGATCGGTTTCTGGCATTTCAGCCATCTTCAGCCAGGCTTACTTGAATCCAGTGGCAAAGTGAGCAAGGGACTCACGTCTGAGGATACCCTGCCAACTTATGGCGAACAAAGGGGTACAAAAGGGGGTGGTGATGGACGGAGCATCAGAATCAATCAAACACTCACACCCAGTCAACAGATCTGGGTTTGATCCATCACCGTTCTTTAGCCCACTCTGCCACCCCAGTTCAGACATGGCCATATGCAAATCAGTCTGACCCTGTGCCTCATGGGAACAGTCCAGCCCGAACTACCAAGCCATGCCTTCCCTGGACCGGAAACAAGCTTCCTAGGACCGGTTTCTGGCATTTCAGCCGTCTTCAGCCAGGCTTGCTTGAATCCAGTGGCAAAGTGAGCAAGGGACTCACGTCTGAGCATACCCTGCCAACTTATGGCGAACAAAGCGGTACAAAAGGGGGTGGTGATGGACGGAGCATCAGAATCAATCAAACACTCACACCCAGTCAACAGATCTGGGTTTGATCCATCACCGTTCTTTAGCCCACTCTGCCACCCCAGTTCAGACATGGCCATATGCAAATCAGTCTGACCCTGTGCCTCATGGGAACAGTCCAGCCCAAACTACCAAGCCATGCCTTCCCTGGACCGGAAACAAGCTTCCTAGGACAGGTTTCTGGCATTTCAGCCGTGTTCAGCCAGGCTTGCTTGAATCCAGTGGCAAAGTGAGCAAGGGAATCACGTCTGAGCATACCCTGCTATCTTATGGCGAACAAAGCGGTACAAAAGGGGGTGGTGATGGACGGAGCATCAGAATCAATCAAACACTCACACCCAGTCAACAGATCTGGGTTTGATCCATCACCGTTCTTTAGCCCACTCTGCCACCCCAGTTCAGACATGGCCATATGCAAATCAGTCTGACCCTGTGCCTCATGGGAACAGTCCAGCCCGAACTACCAAGCCATGCCTTCCCTGGACCGGAAACAAGCTTCCTAGGACCGGTTTCTGGCATTTCAGCCGTCTTCAGCCAGGCTTGCTTGAATCCAGTGGCAAAGTGAGCAAGGGACTCACGTCTGAGCATACCCTGCCAACTTATGGCGAACAAAGCGGTACAAAAGGGGGTGGTGATGGACGGAGCATCAGAATCAATCAAACACTCACACCCAGTCAACAGATCTGGGTTTGATCCATCACCATTCTTTAGCCCACTCTGCCACCCCAGTTCAGACATTGCCATATGCAAATCAGTCTGACCCTGTGCCTCATGGAAACAGTCCAGCCCGAACTACCAAGCCATGCCTTCCCTGGACCGGAAACAAGCTTCCTAGGACCGGTTTCTGGCATTTCAGCCGTCTTCAGCCAGGCTTGCTTGAATCCAGTGGCAAAGTAAGCAAGGGACTCACGTCTGAGCATACCCTGCCAACTTATGGCGAACAAAGCAGTACAAAAGGGGGTGGTGATGGACTGAGCATCAGAATCAATCAAACACTCACACCCAGTCAACAGATCTGGGTTTGATCCATCACCGTTCTTTAGCCCACTCTGCCACCCCAGTTCAGACATGGCCATATGCAAATCAGTCTGACCCTGTGCCTCATGGGAACAGTCCAGCCCGAACTACCAAGCCATGCCTTTCCTGGACCGGAAACAAGCTTCCTAGGACCGGTTTCTGGCATTTCAGCCGTCTTCAGCCAGGCTTGCTTGAATCAAGTGGCAAAGTGAGCAAGGGACTCACGTCTGAGCATACCCATCAATCAATCATAGGCATTTGTATAGCGCACTGCTCACCCGGAGGGTCTCAAGGCACTGGGGGGGGGGGGGGTGGAACGCTACTGCTCGAACAGCCAGGTCTTGAGTTGCTACCTGAAGGCGAGATGGTCTTGCGTTGTCCGGAGGTGGATGGGGAGGGAGTTCCATGTCTTGGCTGCCAGGTAGGAGAAGGATCTTCCTCCGGCGTTGGCTCTGCGGATGCGGGGGACGGTGGCGAGAGCGAGGCTGGCGGAGCGGAGCTGGCGGGTGGGCTTGTGGAAGGTCAGGCGGCTGTTGAGGAACTTGGGGCCCAGGTCGTGGAGGGCCGTGTGTGCGTTGTTGATGAGTCGGAACGTGATTCTTTTGTTGACGGGGAGCCAGTGCAGGTCTCTCAGGTGTCGGGAGATGTGGCTGTGTCGGGGGATGTCCAGGATGAGTCGTGCTGAGGCGTTCTGGATCCGTTGGAGCTTCTTCTGGAGTTTGGCGGTGGTGCCGGCGTAGAGGGCGTTCCCGTAGTCCAGCCGACTGGTGACGAGGGCCTGGGTGACCGTCTTCCTGGTCTCGGTGGGGATCCACCGGAAGATCTTTCGAAGCATGCGCAGAGTGTTGAAGCATGAAGACGAGACGGCGTTGACTTGTCTGGTCATCGAGAGGGAGGAGTCCAGGATGAAGCCTAGGTTGCGTGCGTGGTCCGTTGGCTTGGGGGTGGCTCCCAGGGCGGGGGGCCACCAGGAGTCGTCCCAGGCGGAGGGTGATGATCCCAGGATGAGGACCTCCGTCTTGTCTGAGTTCAATTTCAGGCGGCTGTTCTTCATCCATTCGGCGACGTCTTTCATCCCTTCGTGTAGGCTGGCTCTGGCGGCGTCCGGGTCGCTGGTGAGGGAGAGGATCAGCTGGGTGTCGTCGGTGTAGGTGATGATCTTGAGGTTGTGTTGACGTGCGATGGTTGCGAGGGGGCTCATGTAGATGTTGAAGAGGGTGGGGCTGAGCGATGATCCTTGTGGAACGCCGCAGATGACTTCGGTGGCCGCTGACCGGAACGGGGGGAGGCGGACTCTCTGGGTTCTTCCGGCGAGGAATGAGGTGATCCACTCCAGGGCCTTCTCCTGGATGCCGGTGTTGTTCAGGCGCTGTACCAGGGTGCGGTGGCAGACAGTGTCGAACGCTGCGGAGAGGTCCAGGAGGATGCGGGCCGCTGCCAACTTATGGCGAACAAAGCGGTACAAAAGGGGGTGGTGATGGACGGAGCATCAGAATCAATCAAACACTCACACCCAGTCAACAGATCTGGGTTTGATCCATCACCGTTCTTTAGCCCACTTTGCCACCCCAGTTCAGAAATGGCCATATGCAAATCAGTCTGACCCTGTGCCTCATGGGAACAGTCCAGCCCGAACTACCAAGCCATGCCTTCCCTGGACCGGAAACAAGCTTCCTAGGACCGGTTTCTGGCATTTCAGCCGTCTTCAGCCAGGCTTGCTTGAATCCAGTGGCAAAGTGAGCAAGGGACTCACGTCTGAGCATATCCTGCCAACTTATGGCGAACAAAGCGGTACAAAAGGGGGTGGTGATGGACGGAGCATCAGAATCAATCAAACACTCACACCCAGTCAACAGATCTGGGTTTGATCCATCACCGTTCTTTAGCCCACTCTGCCACCCCAGTTCAGACATGGCCATATGCAAATCAGTCTGACCCTGTGCCTCATGGGAACAGTCCAGCCCGAACTACCAAGCCATGCCTTCCCTGGACCGGAAACAAGCTTCCTAGGACCGGTTTCTGGCATTTCAGCCGTCTTCAGCCAGGCTTGCTTGAATCCAGTGGCAAAGTGAGCAAGGGACTCATGTCTGAGCATACTCTGCCAACTTATGGCGAACAAAGCGGTACAAAAGGGGGTGGTGATGGACGGTGCATCAGAATCAATCAAATACTCACACCCAGTCAACAGATCTGGGTTTGATCCATCACCGTTCTTTAGCCCATTCTGCCACCCCAGTTCAGACATGGCCATATGCAAATCAGTCTGACCCTGTGCCTCATGGGAACAGTCCAGCCCGAACTACCAAGCCATGCCTTCCCTGCACCGGAAACAAGCTTCCTAGGACCGGTTTCTGGCATTTCAGCCGTCCTCAGCCAGGCTTGCTTGAATCCAGTGGCAAACTGAGCAAGGGACTCACGTCTGAGCATACCCTGCCAACTTATGGCGAACAAAGCGGTACAAAAGGGGGTGGTGATGGACGGAGCATCAGAATCAATCAAACACTCACACCCAGTCAACAGATCTGGGTTTGATCCATCACCGTTCTTTAGCCCACTCTGCCACCCCAGTTCAGACATGGCCATATGCAAATCAGTCTGACCCTGTGCCTCATGGGAACAGTCCAGCCCGAACTACCAAGCCATGCCTTCCCTGGAACGGAAACAAGCTTCCTAGGACCGGTTTCTGGCATTTCAGCCGTCTTCAGCCAGGCTTGCTTGAATCCAGTGGCAAAGTGAGCAAGGGACTCACGTCTGAGCATACCCTGCCAACTTATGGCGAACAAAGCTGTACAAAAGGGGGTGGTGATGTACGGAGCATCAGAATCAATCAAACACTCACACCCAGTCAACAGATCTGGGTTTGATCCATCACCGTTCTTTAGCCCACTCTGCCACCCCAGTTCGGACATGGCCATATGCAAATCAGTCTGACCCTGTGCCTCATGGGAACAGTCCAGCCCGAACTACCAAGCCATGCCTTCCCTGGACCGGAAACAAGCTTCCTAGGATCGGTTTCTGGCATTTCAGCCGTCTTCAGCCAGGCTTACTTGAATCCAGTGGCAAAGTGAGCAAGGGACTCACGTCTGAGCAAACCCTGCCAACTTATGGCGAACAAAGCGGTACAAAAGGGGGTGGTGATGGACGGAGCATCAGAATCAATCAAACACTCACACCCAGTCAACAGATCTGGGTTTGATCCATCACCGTTCTTTAGCCCACTCTGCCAACCCAGTTCAGACATGGCCATATGCAAATCAGTCTGACCCTGTGCCTCATGGGAACAGTCCAGCCCGAACTACCAAGCCATGCCTTCCCTGGACCGGAAACAAGCTTCCTAGGACCGGTTTCTGGCATTTCAGCCGTCTTCAGCCAGGCTTGCTTGAATCCAGTGGCAAAGTGAGCAAGGGACTCACGTCTGAGCATACCCTGCCAACTTATGGCGAACAAAGCGGTACAAAAGGGGGTGGTGATGGACGGAGCATCAGAATCAATCAAACACTCACACCCAGTCAACAGATCTGGGTTTGATCCATCACCGTTCTTTAGCCCACTCTGCCACCCCAGTTCAGACATGGCCATATGCAAATCAGTCTGACCCTGTGCCTCATGGGAACAGTCCAGCCCAAACTACCAAGCCATGCCTTCCCTGGACCGGAAACAAGCTTCCTAGGACAGGTTTCTGGCATTTCAGCCGTGTTCAGCCAGGCTTGCTTGAATCCAGTGGCAAAGTGAGCAAGGGACTCACGTCTGAGCATACCCTGCTATCTTATGGCGAACAAAGCGGTACAAAAGGGGGTGGTGATGGACGGAGCATCAGAATCAATCAAACACTCACACCCAGTCAACAGATCTGGGTTTGATCCATCACCGTTCTTTAGCCCACTCTGCCACCCCAGTTCAGACATGGCCATATGCAAATCAGTCTGACCATGTGCCTCATGGGAACAGTCCAGCCCGAACTACCAAGCCATGCCTTCCCTGGACCGGAAACAAGCTTCCTAGGACCGGTTTCTGGCATTTCAGCCGTCTTCAGCCAGGCTTGCTTGAATCCAGTGGCAAAGTGAGCAAGGGACTCACGTCTGAGCATACCCTGCCAACTTATGGCGAACAAAGCGGTACAAAAGGGGGTGGTGATGGACGGAGCATCAGAATCAATCAAACACTCACACCCAGTCAACAGATCTGGGTTTGATCCATCACCATTCTTTAGCCCACTCTGCCACCCCAGTTCAGACATGGCCATATGCAAATCAGTCTGACCCTGTGCCTCATGGAAACAGTCCAGCCCGAACTACCAAGCCATGCCTTCCCTGGACCGGAAACAAGCTTCCTAGGACCGGTTTCTGACATTTCAGCCGTCTTCAGCCAGGCTTGCTTGAATTCAGTGGCAAAGTGAGCAAGGGACTCACGTCTGAGCATACCCTGCCAACTTATGGCGAACAAAGCAGTACAAAAGGGGGTGGTGATGGACTGAGCATCAGAATCAATCAAACACTCACACCCAGTCAACAGATCTGGGTTTGATCCATCACCGTTCTTTAGCCCACTCTGCCACCCCAGTTCGGACATGGCTATATGCAAATCAGTCTGACCCTGTGCCTCATGGGAACAGTCCAGCCCGAACTACCAAGCCATGCCTTCCCTGGACCGGAAACAAGCTTCCTAGGACCGGTTTCTGGCATTTCAGCCGTCTTCAGCCAGGCTTGCTTGAATCCAGTGGCAAAGTGAGCAAGGGACTCACGTCTGAGAATACCCTGCAACTTATGGCGAACAAAGCGGTACAAAAGGGGGTGGTGATGGACGGAGCATCAGAATCAATCAAACACTCACACCCAGTCAACAGATCTGGGTTTGATCCATCACCGTTCTTTAGCCCACTCTGCCACCCCAGTTCAGACATGGCCATATGCAAATCAGTCTGACCCTGTGCCTCATGGGAACAGTCCAGCCCGAACTACCAAGCCATGCCTTCCCTGGACCGGAAACAAGCTTCCTAGGACCGGTTTCTGGCATTTCAGCCGTCTTCAGCCAGGCTTGCTTGAATCCAGTGGCAAAGTGAGCAAGGGACTCACGTCTGAGCATACCCTGCCAACTTATGGCGAACAAAGCGGTATAAAAGGGGATGGTGATGGACGGAGCATCAGAATCAATCAAACACTCACACCCAGTCAACAGATCTGGGTTTGAACCATCACCGTTCTTTAGCCCACTCTGCCACCCCAGTTCGGACATGGCCATATGCAAATCAGTCTGACCCTGTGCCTCATGGGAACAGTCCAGCCTGAACTACCAAGCCATGCCTTCCCTGGACCGGAAACAAGCTTCCTAGGACCGGTTTCTGGCATTTCAGCCGTCTTCAGCCAGGCTTGCTTGAATCCAGTGGCAAAGTGAGCAAGGGACTCACGTCTGAGCATACCCTGCCAACTTATGGCGAACAAAGCGGTACAAAAGGGGGTGGTGATGGACGGAGCATCAGAATCAATCAAACACTCACACCCAGTCAACAGATCTGGGTTTGATCCATCACCGTTCTTTAGCCCACACTGCCACCCCAGTTCAGACATGGCCATATGCAAATCAGTCTAACCCTGTGCCTCATGGGAACAGTCCAGCTCGAACTACCAAGCCATGCCTTCCCTGGACCGGAAACAAGCTTCCTAGGACCGGTTTCTGGCATTTCAGCCGTCTTCAGCCAGGCTTGCTTGAATCCAGTGGCAAAGTGAGCAAGGGACTCACGTCCGAGCATACCCTGCCAACTTATGGCGAACAAAGCGGTACAAAAGGGGGTGGTGATGGACGGAGCATCAGAATCAATCAAACACACACCCAGTCAACAGATCTGGGTTTGATCCATCACCGTTCTTTAGCCCACTCTGCCACCCCAGTTCAGACATGGCCATATGCAAATCAGTCTGACCCTGTGCCTCATGGGAACAGTCCAGCCCGAACTACCAAGCCATGCCTTCCCTGGACCGGAAACAAGCTTCCTAGGACCGGTTTCTGGCATTTCAGCCGTCTTCAGCCAGGCTTGCTTGAATCCAGTGGCAAAGTGAGCAAGGGACTCACGTCTGAGCATACCCTGCCAACTTATGGCGAACAAAGCGGTACAAAAGGGGGTGGTGATGGACGGAGCATCAGAATCAATCAAACACTCACACCCAGTCAACAGATCTGGGATGATCCATCACCGTTCTTTAGCCCACTCTGCCACCCCAGTTCAGACATGGCCATATGCAAATCAGTCTGACCCTGTGCCTCATGGGAACAGTCCAGCCCGAACTACCAAGCCATGCCTTCCCTGGACCCGAAACAAGCTTCCTAGGACCGGTTTCTGGCATTTCAGCCGTCTTCAGCCAGGCTTGCTTGAATCCAGTGGCAAAATGAGCAAGGGACTCACGTCTGAGCATACCCTGCCAACTTATGGCGAACAAAGCGGTACAAAAGGGGGTGGTGATGGACGGAGCATCAGAATCAATCAAACACTCACACCCAGTCAACAGATCTGGGTTTGATCCATCACCGTTCTTTAGCCCACTCTGCCACCCCAGTTCGGACATGGCCATATGCAAATCAGTCTGACCCTGTGCCTCATGGGAACAGTCCAGCCCGAACTACCAAGCCATGCCTTCCCTGGACCGGAAACAAGCTTCCTAGGACCGGTTTCTGGCATTTCAGCCGTCTTCAGCCAGGCTTGCTTGAATCCAGTGGCAAAGTGAGCAAGGGACTCACGTCTGAGCATACCCTGCCAACTTATGGCGAACAAAGCGGTACAAAAGGGGGTGGTGATGGACGGAGCATCAGAATCAATCAAACACTCACACCCAGTCAACAGATCTGGGTTTGATCCATCACCGTTCTTTAGCCCACTCTGCCACCCCAGTTCAGACATGGCCATATGCAAATCAGTCTGACCCTGTGCCTCATGGGAACAGTCCAGCCCGAACTACCAAGCCATGCCTTCCCTGGACCGGAAACAAGCTTCCTAGGACCGGTTTCTGGCATTTCAGCCGTTTTCAGCCAGGCTTGCTTGAATCCAGTGGCAAAGTGAGCAAGGGACTCACGTCTGAGCATACCCTGCCAACTTATGGCGAACAAAGCGGTACAAAAGGGGGTGGTGATGGACGGAGCATCAGAATCAATCAAACACTCACACCCAGTCAACAGATCTGGGTTTGATCCATCACCGTTCTTTAGCCCACTCTGCCACCCCAGTTCAGACATGGCCATATGCAAATCAGTCTGACCCTGTGCCTCATGGGAACAGTCCAGCCCGAACTACCAAGCCATGCCTTCCCTGGACCGGAAACAAGCTTCCTAGGACCGGTTTCTGGCATTTCAGCCGTCTTCAGCCAGGCTTGCTTGAATCCAGTGGCAAAGTGAGCAAGGGACTCACGTCTGAGCATACCCTGCCAACTTATGGCGAACAAAGCGGTACAAAAGGGGGTGGTGATGGACGGAGCATCAGAATCAATCAAACACTCACACCCAGTCAACAGATCTGGGTTTGATCCATCACCGTTCTTTAGCCCACTCTGCCACCCCAGTTCAGACATGGCCATATGCAAATCAGTCTGACCCTGTGCCTCATGGGAACAGTCCAGCCCGAACTACCAAGCCATGCTTTCCCTGGACCGGAAACAAGCTTCCTAGGACCGGTTTCTGGCATTTCAGCCGTCTTCAGCCAGGCTTGCTTGAATCCAGTGGCAAAGTGAGCAAGGGACTCACGTCTGAGCATACCCTGCCAACGTATGGCGAACAAAGCGGTACAAAAGGGGGTGGTGATGGACGGAGCATCAGAATCAATCAAACACTCACACCCAGTCAACAGATCTGGGTTTGATCCATCACCGTTCTTTAGCCCACTCTGCCACCCCAGTTCGGACATGGCCATATGCAAATCAGTCTGACCCTGTGCCTCATGGGAACAGTCCAGCCCGAACTACCAAGCCATGCCTTCCCTGGACCGGAAACAAGCTTCCTAGGATCGGTTTCTGGCATTTCAGCCGTCTTCAGCCAGGCTTACTTGAATCCAGTGGCAAAGTGAGCAAGGGACTCACGTCTGAGCATACCCTGCCAACTTATGGCGAACAAAGCGGTACAAAAGGGGGTGGTGATGGACGGAGCATCAGAATCAATCAAACACTCACACCCAGTCAACAGATCTGGGTTTGATCCATCACCGTTCTTTAGCCCACTCTGCCACCCCAGTTCAGACATGGCCATATGCAAATCAGTCTGACCCTGTGCCTCATGGGAACAGTCCAGCCCGAACTACCAAGCCATGCCTTCCCTGGACCGGAAACAAGCTTCCTAGGACCGGTTTCTGGCATTTCAGCCGTCTTCAGCCAGGCTTGCTTGAATCCAGTGGCAAAGTGAGCAAGGGACTCACGTCTGAGCATACCCTGCCAACTTATGGCGAACAAAGCGGTACAAAAGGGGGTGGTGATGGACGGAGCATCAGAATCAATCAAACACTCACACCCAGTCAACAGATCTGGGTTTGATCCATCACCGTTCTTTAGCCCACTCTGCCACCCCAGTTCAGACATGGCCATATGCAAATCAGTCTGACCCTGGGCCTCATGGGAACAGTCCAGCCCAAACCACCAAGCCATGCCTTCCCTGGACCGGAAACAAGCTTCCTAGGACAGGTTTCTGGCATTTCAGCCGTGTTCAGCCAGGCTTGCTTGAATCCAGTGGCAAAGTGAGCAAGGGAATCACGTCTGAGCATACCCTGCTATCTTATGGCGAACAAAGCGGTACAAAAGGGGGTGGTGATGGACGGAGCATCAGAATCAATCAAACACTCACACCCAGTCAACAGATCTGGGTTTGATCCATCACCGTTCTTTAGCCCACTCTGCCACCCCAGTTCAGACATGGCCATATGCAAATCAGTCTGACCCTGTGCCTCATGGGAACAGTCCAGCGCGAACTACCAAGCCATGCCTTCCCTGGACCGGAAACAAGCTTCCTAGGACCGGTTTCTGGCATTTCAGCCGTCTTCAGCCAGGTTTGCTTGAATCCAGTGGCAAAGTGAGCAAGGGACTCACGTCTGAGCATACCCTGCCAACTTATGGCGAACAAAGCGGTACAAAAGGGGGTGGTGATGGACGGAGCATCAGAATCAATCAAACACTCACACCCAGTCAACAGATCTGGGTTTGATCCATCACCATTCTTTAGCCCACTCTGCAACCCCAGTTCAGACATGGCCATATGCAAATCAGTCTGACCCTGTGCCTCATGGAAACAGTCCAGCCCAAACTACCAAGCCATGCCTTCCCTGGACCGGAAACAAGCTTCCTAGGACCGGTTTCTGGCATTTCAGCCGTCTTCAGCCAGGCTTGCTTGAATCCAGTGGCAAAGTGAGCAAGGGACTCACGTCTGAGCATACCCTGCCAACTTATGGCGAACAAAGCAGTACAAAAGGGGGTGGTGATGGACTGAGCATCAGAATCAATCAAACACTCACACCCAGTCAACAGATCTGGGTTTGATCCATCACCGTTCTTTAGCCCACTCTGCCACCCCAGTTCAGACATGGCCATATGCAAATCAGTCTGACCCTGTGCCTCATGGGAACAGTCCAGCCCGAACTACCAAGCCATGCCTTTCCTGGACCGGAAACAAGCTTCCTAGGACCGGTTTCTGGCATTTCAGCCGTCTTCAGCCAGGCTTGCTTGAATCCAGTGGCAAAGTGAGCAAGGGACTCACGTCTGAGCATACCCATCAATCAATCATAGGCATTTGTATAGCGCACTGCTCACCCGGAGGGTCTCAAGGCACTGGGGGGGGGGTGGAACGCTACTGCTCGAACAGCCAGGTCTTGAGTTGCTGCCTGAAGGCGAGATGGTCTTGCGTTGTCCGGAGGTGGATGGGGAGGGAGTTCCATGTCTTGGCTGCCAGGTAGGAGAAGGATCTTCCTCCGGCGTTGGCTCTGCGGATGCGGGGGACGGTGGCGAGAGCGAGGCTGGCGGAGCGGAGCTGGCGGGTGGGCTTGTGGAAGGTCAGGCGGCTGTTGAGGAACTTGGGGCCCAGGTCGTGGAGGGCCGTGTGTGCGTTGTTGATGAGTCGGAACGTGATTCTTTTGTTGACGGGGAGCCAGTGCAGGTCTCTCAGGTGTCGGGAGATGTGGCTGTGTCGGGGGATGTCCAGGATGAGTCGTGCTGAGGCGTTCTGGATCCGTTGGAGCTTCTTCTGGAGTTTGGCGGTGGTGCCGGCGTAGAGGGCGTTCCCGTAGTCCAGCCGACTGGTGACGAGGGCCTGGGTGACCGTCTTCCTGGTCTCGGTGGGGATCCACCGGAAGATCTTTCGAAGCATGCGCAGAGTGTTGAAGCATGAAGACGAGACGGCGTTGACTTGTCTGGTCATCGAGAGGGAGGAGTCCAGGATGAAGCCTAGGTTGCGTGCGTGGTCCGTTGGCTTGGGGGTGGCTCCCAGGGCGGGGGGCCACCAGGAGTCGTCCCAGGCGGAGGGTGATGATCCCAGGATGAGGACCTCCGTCTTGTCTGAGTTCAATTTCAGGCGGCTGTTCTTCATCCATTCGGCGACGTCTTTCATCCCTTCGTGTATGCTGGCTCTGGCGGCGTCCGGGTCGCTGGTGAGGGAGAGGATCAGCTGGGTGTCGTCGGTGTAGGTGATGATCTTGAGGTTGTGTTGACGTGCGATGGTTGCGAGGGGGCTCATGTAGATGTTGAAGAGGGTGGGGCTGAGCGATGATCCTTGTGGAACGCCGCAGATGACTTCGGTGGCCGCTGACCGGAACGGGGGGAGGCGGACTCTCTGGGTTCTTCCGGCGAGGAATGAGGTGATCCACTCCAGGGCCTTCTCCTGGATGCTGGTGTTGTTCAGGCGCTGTACCAGGGTGCGGTGGCAGACAGTGTCGAACGCTGCGGAGAGGTCCAGGAGGATGCGGGCCGCTGCCAACTTATGGCGAACAAAGCGGTACAAAAGGGGGTGGTGATGGACGGAGCATCAGAATCAATCAAACACTCACACCCAGTCAACAGATCTGGGTTTGATCCATCACCGTTCTTTAGCCCACTCTGCCACCCCAGTTCAGACATGGCCATATGCAAATCAGTCTGACCCTGTGCCTCGTGGGAACAGTCCAGCCCGAACTACCAAGCCATGCCTTCCCTGGACCGGAAACAAGCTTCCTAGGACCGGTTTCTGGCATTTCAGCCGTCTTCAGCCAGGCTTGCTTGAATCCAGTGGCAAAGTGAGCAAGGGACTCACGTCTGAGCATACCCTGCCAACTTATGGCGAACAAAGCGGTACAAAAGGGGGTGGTGATGGACGGAGCATCAGAATCAATCAAACACTCACACCCAGTCAACAGATCTGGGTTTGATCCATCACCGTTCTTTAGCCCACTCTGCCACCCCAGTTCAGACATGGCCATATGCAAATCAGTCTGACCCTGTGCCTCATGGGAACAGTCCAGCCTGAACTACCAAGCCATGCCTTCCCTGGACCGGAAACAAGCTTCCTAGGACCGGTTTCTGGCATTTCAGCCGTCTTCAGCCAGGCTTGCTTGAATCCAGTGGCAAAGTGAGCAAGGGACTCACGTCTGAGCATACCCTGCCAACTTATGGCGAACAAAGCGGTACAAAAGGGGGTGGTGATGGACGGAGCATCAGAATCAATCAAACACTCACACCCAGTCAACAGATCTGGGTTTGATCCATCACCGTTCTTTAGCCCACTCTGCCACCCCAGTTCAGACATGGCCATATGCAAATCAGTCTGACCCTGTGCCTCATGGGAACAGTCCAGCCCGAACTACCAAGCCATGCCTTCCCTGGACCGGAAACAAGCTTCCTAGGACCGGTTTCTGGCATTTCAGCCGTCTTCAGCCAGGCTTGCTTGAATCCAGTGGCAAAGTGAGCAAGGGACTCACGTCTGAGCATACCCTGCAAACTTATGGCGAACAAAGCGGTACAAAAGGGGGTGGTGATGGACGGAGCATCAGAATCAATCAAACACTCACACCCAGTCAACAGATCTGGGTTTGATCCATCACCGTTCTTTAGCCCACTCTGCCACCCCAGTTCAGAAATGGCCATATGCAAATCAGTCTGACCCTGTGCCTCATGGGAACAGTCCAGCCCGAACTACCAAGCCATGCCTTCCCTGGACCGGAAACAAGCTTCCTAGGACCGGTTTCTGGCATTTCAGCCGTCTTCAGCCAGGCTTGCTTGAATCCAGTGGCAAAGTGAGCAAGGGACTCACGTCTGAGCATACCCTGCCAACTTATGGCGAACAAAGCGGTACAAAAGGGGGTGATGATGGACGGAGCATCAGAATCAATCAAACACTCACACCCAGTCAACAGATCTGGGTTTGATCCATCACCGTTCTTTAGCCCACTCTGCCACCCCAGTTCGGACATGGCCATATGCAAATCAGTCTGACCCTGTGCCATGGGAACAGTCCAGCCCGGACTACCAAGCCATGCCTTCCCTGGACCGGAAACAAGCTTCCTAGGACCGGTTTCTGGCATTTCAGCCGTCTTCAGCCAGGCTTGCTTGAATCCAGTGGCAAAGTGAGCAAGGGACTCACGTCTGAGCATATCCTGCCAACTTATGGCGAACAAAGCGGTACAAAAGGGGGTGGTGATGGACGGAGCATCAGAATCAATCAAACACTCACACCCAGTCAACAGATCTGGGTTTGATCCATCACCGTTCTTTAGCCCACTCTGCCACCCCAGTTCAGACATGGCCATATGCAAATCAGTCTGACCCTGTGCCTCATGGGAACAGTCCAGCCCGAACTACCAAGCCATGCCTTCCCTGGACCGGAAACAAGCTTCCTAGGACCGGTTTCTGGCATTTCAGCCGTCTTCAGCCAGGCTTGCTTGAATCCAGTGGCAAAGTGAGCAAGGGACTCACGTCTGAGCATACCCTGCCAACTTATGGCGAACAAAGCGGTACAAAAGGGGGTGGTGATGGACGGAGCATCAGAATCAATCAAACACTCACACCCAGTCAACAGATCTGGGTTTGATCCATCACCGTTCTTTAGCCCACTCTGCCACCCCAGTTCAGACATGGCCATATGCAAATCAGTCTGACCCTGTGCCTCATGGGAACAGTCCAGCCCGAACTACCAAGCCATGCCTTCCCTGGAACGGAAACAAGCTTCCTAGGACCGGTTTCTGGCATTTCAGCCGTCTTCAGCCAGGCTTGCTTGAATCCAGTGGCAAAGTGAGCAAGGGACTCACGTCTGAGCATACCCTGCCAACTTATGGCGAACAAAGCTGTACAAAAGGGGGTGGTGATGGACGGAGCATCAGAATCAATCAAACACTCACACCCAGTCAACAGATCTGGGTTTGATCCATCACCGTTCTTTAGCCCACTCTGCCACCCCAGTTCGGACATGGCCATATGCAAATCAGTCTGACCCTGTGCCTCATGGGAACAGTCCAGCCCGAACTACCAAGCCATGCCTTCCCTGGACCGGAAACAAGCTTCCTAGGATCGGTTTCTGGAATTTCAGCCGTCTTCAGCCAGGCTTACTTGAATCCAGTGGCAAAGTGAGCAAGGGACTCACGTCTGAGCAAACCCTGCCAACTTATGGCGAACAAAGCGGTACAAAAGGGGGTGGTGATGGACGGAGCATCAGAATCAATCAAACACTCACACCCAGTCAACAGATCTGGGTTTGATCCATCACCGTTCTTTAGCCCACTCTGCCACCCCAGTTCAGACATGGCCATATGCAAATCAGTCTGACCCTGTGCCTCATGGGAACAGTCCAGCCCGAACTACCAAGCCATGCCTTCCCTGGACCGGAAACAAGCTTCCTAGGACCGGTTTCTGGCATTTCAGCCGTCTTCAGCCAGGCTTGCTTGAATCCAGTGGCAAAGTGAGCAAGGGACTCACGTCTGAGCATACCCTGCCAACTTATGGCGAACAAAGCGGTACAAAAGGGGGTGGTGATGGACGGAGCATCAGAATCAATCAAACACTCACACCCAGTCAACAGATCTGGGTTTGATCCATCACCGTTCTTTAGCCCACTCTGCCACCCCAGTTCAGACATGGCCATATGCAAATCAGTCTGACCCTGTGCCTCATGGGAACAGTCCAGCCCGAACTACCAAGCAATGCCTTCCCTGGACCGGAAACAAGCTTCCTAGGACCGGTTTCTGGCATTTCAGCCGTCTTCAGCCAGGCTTGCTTGAATCCAGTGGCAAAGTGAGCAAGGGACTCACGTCTGAGCATACCCTGCCAACTTATGGCGAACAAAGCGGTACAAAAGGGGGTGGTGATGGACGGAGCATCAGAATCAATCAAACACTCACACCCAGTCAACAGATCTGGGTTTGATCCATCACCGTTCTTTAGCCCACTCTGCCACCCCAGTTCAGACATGGCCACATGCAAATCAGTCTGACCCTGTGCCTCATGGGAACAGTCCAGCCCGAACTACCAAGCCATGCCTTCCCTGGACCGGAAACAAGCTTCCTAGGACCGGTTTCTGGCATTTCAGCCGTCTTCAGCCAGGCTTGCTTGAATCCAGTGGCAAAGTGAGCAAGGGACTCACGTCTGAGCATACCCTGCCAACTTATGGCGAACAAAGCGGTACAAAAGGGGGTGGTGATGGACGGAGCATCAGAATCAATCAAACACTCACACCCAGTCAACAGATCTGGGTTTGATCCATCACCGTTCTTTAGCCCACTCTGCCACCCCAGTTCAGACATGGCCATATGCAAATCAGTCTGACCCTGTGCCTCATGGGAACAGTCCACCCCGAACTACCAAGCCATGCCTTCCCTGGAACGGAAACAAGCTTCCTAGGACCGGTTTCTGGCATTTCAGCCGTCTTGCTTGAATCCAGTGGCAAAGTGAGCAAGGGACTCACGTCTGAGCATACCCTGCCAACTTATGGCGAACAAAGCTGTACAAAAGGGGGTGGTGATGGACGGAGCATCAGAATCAATCAAACACTCACACCCAGTCAACAGATCTGGGTTTGATCCATCACCGTTCTTTAGCCCACTCTGCCACCCCAGTTCGGACATGGCCGTATGCAAATCAGTCTGACCCTGTGCCTCATGGGAACAGTCCAGCCCGAACTACCAAGCCATGCCTTCCCTGGACCGGAAACAAGCTTCCTAGGATCGGTTTCTGGCATTTCAGCCGTCTTCAGCCAGGCTTACTTGAATCCAGTGGCAAAGTGAGCAAGGGACTCACGTCTGAGCATACCCTGCCAACTTATGGCGAACAAAGCGGTACAAAAGGGGGTGGTGATGGACGGAGCATCAGAATCAATCAAACACTCACACCCAGTCAACAGATCTGGGTTTGATCCATCACCGTTCTTTAGCCCACTCTGCCACCCCAGTTCAGACATGGCCATATGCAAATCAGTCTGACCCTGTGCCTCATGGGAACAGTCCAGCCCGAACTACCAAGCCATGCCTTCCCTGGACCGGAAACAAGCTTCCTAGGACCGGTTTCTGGCATTTCAGCCGTCTTCAGCCAGGCTTGCTTGAATCCAGTGGCAAAGTGAGCAAGGGACTCACGTCTGAGCATACCCTGCCAACTTATGGCGAACAAAGCGGTACAAAAGGGGGTGGTGATGGACGGAGCATCAGAATCAATCAAACACTCACACCCAGTCAACAGATCTGGGTTTGATCCATCACCGTTCTTTAGCCCACTCTGCCACCCCAGTTCAGACATGGCCATATGCAAATCAGTCTGACCCTGTGCCTCATGGGAACAGTCCAGCCCAAACCACCAAGCCATGCCTTCCCTGGACCGGAAACAAGCTTCCTAGGACAGGTTTCTGGCATTTCAGCCGTGTTCAGCCAGGCTTGCTTGAATCCAGTGGCAAAGTGAGCAAGGGAATCACGTCTGAGCATACCCTGCTATCTTATGGCGAACAAAGCGGTACAAAAGGGGGTGGTGATGGACGGAGCATCAGAATCAATCAAACACTCACACCCAGTCAACAGATCTGGGTTTGATCCATCACCGTTCTTTAGCCCACTCTGCCACCCCAGTTCAGACATGGCCATATGCAAATCAGTCTGACCCTGTGCCTCATGGGAACAGTCCAGCCCGAACTACCAAGCCATGCCTTCCCTGGACCGGAAACAAGCTTCCTAGGACCGGTTTCTGGCATTTCAGCCGTCTTCAGCCAGGTTTGCTTGAATCCAGTGGCAAAGTGAGCAAGGGACTCACGTCTGAGCATACCCTGCCAACTTATGGCGAACAAAGCGGTACAAAAGGGGGTGGTGATGGACGGAGCATCAGAATCAATCAAACACTCACACCCAGTCAACAGATCTGGGTTTGATCCATCACCATTCTTTAGCCCACTCTGCCACCCCAGTTCAGACATGGCCATATGCAAATCAGTCTGACCCTGTGCCTCATGGAAACAGTCCAGCCCGAACTACCAAGCCATGCCTTCCCTGGACCGGAAACAAGCTTCCTAGGACCGGTTTCTGGCATTTCAGCCGTCTTCAGCCAGGCTTGCTTGAATCCAGTGGCAAAGTGAGCAAGGGACTCACGTCTGAGCATACCCTGCCAACTTATGGCGAACAAAGCAGTACGAAAGGGGGTGGTGATGGACTGAGCATCAGAATCAATCAAACACTCACACCCAGTCAACAGATCTGGGTTTGATCCATCACCGTTCTTTAGCCCACTCTGCCACCCCAGTTCAGACATGGCCATATGCAAATCAGTCTGACCCTGTGCCTCATGGGAACAGTCCAGCCCGAACTACCAAGCTATGCCTTTCCTGGACCGGAAACAAGCTTCCTAGGACCGGTTTCTGGCATTTCAGCCGTCTTCAGCCAGGCTTGCTTGAATCCAGTGGCAAAGTGAGCAAGGGACTCACGTCTGAGCATACCCATCAATCAATCATAGGCATTTGTATAGCGCACTGCTCACCCGGAGGGTCTCAAGGCACTGGGGGGGGGGGGTGGAACGCTACTGCTCGAACAGCCAGGTCTTGAGTTGCTGCCTGAAGGCGAGATGGTCTTGCGTTGTCCGGAGGTGGATGGGGAGGGAGTTCCATGTCTTGGCTGCCAGGTAGGAGAAGGATCTTCCTCCGGCGTTGGCTCTGCGGATGCGGGGGACGGTGGCGAGAGCGAGGCTGGCGGAGCGGAGCTGGCGGGTGGGCTTGTGGAAGGTCAGGCGGCTGTTGAGGAACTTGGGGCCCAGGTCGTGGAGGGCCGTGTGTGCGTTGTTGATGAGTCGGAACGTGATTCTTTTGTTGACGGGGAGCCAGTGCAGGTCTCTCAGGTGTCGGGAGATGTGGCTGTGTCGGGGGATGTCCAGGATGAGTCGTGCTGAGGCGTTCTGGATCCGTTGGAGCTTCTTCTGGAGTTTGGCGGTGGTGCCGGCGTAGAGGGCGTTCCCGTAGTCCAGCCGACTGGTGACGAGGGCCTGGGTGACCGTCTTCCTGGTCTCGGTGGGGATCCACCGGAAGATCTTTCGAAGCATGCGCAGAGTGTTGAAGCATGAAGACGAGACGGCGTTGACTTGTCTGGTCATCGAGAGGGAGGAGTCCAGGATGAAGCCTAGGTTGCGTGCGTGGTCCGTTGGCTTGGGGGTGGCTCCCAGGGCGGGGGGCCACCAGGAGTCGTCCCAGGCGGAGGGTGATGATCCCAGGATGAGGACCTCCGTCTTGTCTGAGTTCAATTTCAGGCGGCTGTTCTTCATCCATTCGGCGACGTCTTTCATCCCTTCGTGTAGGCTGGCTCTGGCGGCGTCCGGGTCGCTGGTGAGGGAGAGGATCAGCTGGGTGTCGTCGGTGTAGGTGATGATCTTGAGGTTGTGTTGACGTGCGATGGTTGCGAGGGGGCTCATGTAGATGTTGAAGAGGGTGGGGCTGAGCGATGATCCTTGTGGAACGCCGCAGATGACTTCGGTGGCCGCTGACCGGAACGGGGGGAGGCGGACTCTCTGGGTTCTTCCGGCGAGGAATGAGGTGATCCACTCCAGGGCCTTCTCCTGGATGCTGGTGTTGTTCAGGCGCTGTACCAGGGTGCGGTGGCAGACAGTGTCGAACGCTGCGGAGAGGTCCAGGAGGATGCGGGCCGCTGCCAACTTATGGCGAACAAAGCGGTACAAAAGGGGGTGGTGATGGACGGAGCATCAGAATCAATCAAACACTCACACCCAGTCAACAGATCTGGGTTTGATCCATCACCGTTCTTTAGCCCACTCTGCCACCCCAGTTCAGACATGGCCATATGCAAATCAGTCTGACCCTGTGCCTCGTGGGAACAGTCCAGCCCGAACTACCAAGCCATGCCTTCCCTGGACCGGAAACAAGCTTCCTAGGACCGGTTTCTGGCATTTCAGCCGTCTTCAGCCAGGCTTGCTTGAATCCAGTGGCAAAGTGAGCAAGGGACTCACGTCTGAGCATACCCTGCCAACTTATGGCGAACAAAGCGGTACAAAAGGGGGTGGTGATGGACGGAGCATCAGAATCAATCAAACACTCACACCCAGTCAACAGATCTGGGTTTGATCCATCACCGTTCTTTAGCCCACTCTGCCACCCCAGTTCAGACATGGCCATATGCAAATCAGTCTGACCCTGTGCCTCATGGGAACAGTCCAGCCCGAACTACCAAGCCATGCCTTCCCTGGACCGGAAACAAGCTTCCTAGGACCGGTTTCTGGCATTTCAGCCGTCTTCAGCCAGGCTTGCTTGAATCCAGTGGCAAAGTGAGCAAGGGACTCACGTCTGAGCATACCCTGCCAACTTATGGCGAACAAAGCGGTACAAAAGGGGGTGGTGATGGACGGAGCATCAGAATCAATCAAACACTCACACCCAGTCAACAGATCTGGGTTTGATCCATCACCGTTCTTTAGCCCACTCTGCCACCCCAGTTCAGACATGGCCATATGCAAATCAGTCTGACCCTGTGCCTCATGGGAACAGTCCAGCCCGAACTACCAAGCCATGCCTTCCCTGGACCGGAAACAAGCTTCCTAGGACCGGTTTCTGGCATTTCAGCCGTCTTCAGCCAGGCTTGCTTGAATCCAGTGGCAAAGTGAGCAAGGGACTCACGTCTGAGCATACCCTGCAAACTTATGGCGAACAAAGCGGTACAAAAGGGGGTGGTGATGGACGGAGCATCAGAATCAATCAAACACTCACACCCAGTCAACAGATCTGGGTTTGATCCATCACCGTTCTTTAGCCCACTCTGCCACCCCAGTTCAGAAATGGCCATATGCAAATCAGTCTGACCCTGTGCCTCATGGGAACAGTCCAGCCCGAACTACCAAGCCATGCCTTCCCTGGACCGGAAACAAGCTTCCTAGGACCGGTTTCTGGCATTTCAGCCGTCTTCAGCCAGGCTTGCTTGAATCCAGTGGCAAAGTGAGCAAGGGACTCACGTCTGAGCATTCCCTGCCAACTTATGGCGAACAAAGCGGTACAAAAGGGGGTGGTGATGGACGGAGCATCAGAATCAATCAAACACTCACACCCAGTCAACAGATCTGGGTTTGATCCATCACCGTTCTTTAGCCCACTCTGCCACCCCAGTTCGGACATGGCAATATGCAAATCAGTCTGACCCTGTGCCTCATGGGAACAGTCCAGCCCGAACTACCAAGCCATGCCTTCCCTGGACCGGAAACAAGCTTCCTAGGACCGGTTTCTGGCATTTCAGCCGTCTTCAGCCAGGCTTGCTTGAATCCAGTGGCAAAGTGAGCAAGGGACTCACGTCTGAGCATATCCTGCCAACTTATGGCGAACAAAGCGGTACAAAAGGGGGTGGTGATGGACGGAGCATCAGAATCAATCAAACACTCACACCCAGTCAACAGATCTGGGTTTGATCCATCACCGTTATTTAGCCCACTCTGCCACCCCAGTTCAGACATGGCCATATGCAAATCAGTCTGACCCTGTGCCTCATGGGAACAGTCCAGCCCGAACTACCAAGCCATGCCTTCCCTGGACCGGAAACAAGCTTCCTAGGACCGGTTTCTGGCATTTCAGCCGTCTTCAGCCAGGCTTGCTTGAATCAAGTGGCAAAGTGAGCAAGGGACTCATGTCTGAGCATACCCTGCCAACTTATGGCGAACAAAGCGGTACAAAAGGGGGTGGTGATGGACGGAGCATCAGAATCAATCAAATACTCACACCCAGTCAACAGATCTGGGTTTGATCCATCACCGTTCTTTAGCCCACTCTGCCACCCCAGTTCAGACATGGCCATATGCAAATCAGTCTGACCCTGTGCCTCATGGGAACAGTCCAGCCCGAACTACCAAGCCATGCCTTCCCTGCACCGGAAACAAGCTTCCTAGGACCGGTTTCTGGCATTTCAGCCGTCCTCAGCCAGGCTTGCTTGAATCCAGTGGCAAACTGAGCAAGGGACTCACGTCTGAGCATACCCTGCCAACTTATGGCGAACAAAGCGGTACAAAAGGGGGTGGTGATGGACGGAGCATCAGAATCAATCAAACACTCACACCCAGTCAACAGATCTGGGTTTGATCCATCACCGTTCTTTAGCCCACTCTGCCACCCCAGTTCAGACATGGCCATATGCAAATCAGTCTGACCCTGTGCCTCATGGGAACAGTCCAGCCCGAACTACCAAGCCATGCCTTCCCTGGAACGGAAACAAGCTTCCTAGGACCGGTTTCTGGCATTTCAGCCGTCTTCAGCCAGGCTTGCTTGAATCCAGTGGCAAAGTGAGCAAGGGACTCACGTCTGAGCATACCCTGCCAACTTATGGCGAACAAAGCTGTACAAAAGGGGGTGGTGATGGACGGAGCATCAGAATCAATCAAACACTCACACCCAGTCAACAGATCTGGGTTTGATCCATCACCGTTCTTTAGCCCACTCTGCCACCCCAGTTCGGACATGGCCATATGCAAATCAGTCTGCCCCTGTGCCTCATGGGAACAGTCCAGCCCGAACTACCAAGCCATGCCTTCCCTGGACCGGAAACAAGCTTCCTAGGACCGGTTTCTGGCATTTCAGCCGTCTTCAGCCAGGCTTGCTTGAATCCAGTGGCAAAGTGAGCAAGGGACTCACGTCTGAGCATACCCTGCCAACTTATGGCGAACAAAGCGGTACAAAAGGGGGTGGTGATGGACGGAGCATCAGAATCAATCAAACACTCACACCCAGTCAACAGATCTGGGTTTGATCCATCACCGTTCTTTAGCCCACTCTGCCACCCCAGTTCAGGCATGGCCATATGCAAATCAGTCTGACCCTGTGCCTCATGGGAACAGTCCAGCCCAAACTACCAAGCCATGCCTTCCCTGGACCGGAAACAAGCTTCCTAGGACAGGTTTCTGGCATTTCAGCCGTGTTCAGCCAGGCTTGCTTGAATCCAGTGGCAAAGTGAGCAAGGGACTCACGTCTGAGCATACCCTGCTATCTTATGGCGAACAAAGCGGTACAAAAGGGGGTGGTGATGGACGGAGCATCAGAATCAATCAAACACTCACACCCAGTCAACAGATCTGGGTTTGATCCATCACCGTTCTTTAGCCCACTCTGCCACCCCAGTTCAGAAATGGCCATATGCAAATCAGTCTGACCCTGTGCCTCATGGGAACAGTCCAGCCCGAACTACCAAGCCATGCCTTCCCTGGACCGGAAACAAGCTTCCTAGGACCGGTTTCTGGCATTTCAGCCGTCTTCAGCCAGGCTTGCTTGAATCCAGTGGCAAAGTGAGCAAGGGACTCACGTCTGAGCATACCCTGCCAACTTATGGCGAACAAAGCGGTACAAAAGGGGGTGGTGATGGACGGAGCATCAGAATCAATCAAACACTCACACCCAGTCAACAGATCTGGGTTTGATCCATCACCGTTCTTTAGCCCACTCTGCCACCCCAGTTCAGACATGGCCATATGCAAATCAGTCTGACCCTGTGCCTCATGGGAACAGTCCAGCCCAAACTACCAAGCCATGCCTTCCCTGGACCGGAAACAAGCTTCCTAGGACAGGTTTCTGGCATTTCAGCCGTGTTCAGCCAGGCTTGCTTGAATCCAGTGGCAAAGTGAGCAAGGGACTCACGTCTGAGCATACCCTGCTATCTTATGGCGAACAAAGCGGTACAAAAGGGGGTGGTGATGGACGGAGCATCAGAATCAATCAAACACTCACACCCAGTCAACAGATCTGGGTTTGATCCATCACCGTTCTTTAGCCCACTCTGCCACCCCAGTTCAGACATGGCCATATGCAAATCAGTCTGACCCTGTGCCTCATGGGAACAGTCCAGCCCGAACTACCAAGCCATGCCTTCCCTGGACCGGAAACAAGCTTCCTAGGACCGGTTTCTGGCATTTCAGCCGTCTTCAGCCAGGCTTGCTTGAATCCAGTGGCAAAGTGAGCAAGGGACTCACGTCTGAGCATACCCTGCCAACTTATGGCGAACAAAGCGGTACAAAAGGGGGTGGTGATGGACGGAGCATCAGAATCAATCAAACACTCACACCCAGTCAACAGATCTGGGTTTGATCCATCACCATTCTTTAGCCCACTCTGCCACCCCAGTTCAGACATGGCCATATGCAAATCAGTCTGACCCTGTACTCATGGAAACAGTCCAGCCCGAACTACCAAGCCATGCCTTCCCTGGACCGGAAACAAGCTTCCTAGGACCGGTTTCTGGCATTTCAGCCGTCTTCAGCCAGGCTTGCTTGAATCCAGTGGCAAAGTGAGCAAGGGACTCACGTCTGAGCATACCCTGCCAACTTATGGCGAACAAAGCAGTACAAAAGGGGGTGGTGATGGACTGAGCATCAGAACCAATCAAACACTCACACCCAGTCAACAGATCTGGGTTTGATCCATCACCGTTCTTTAGCCCACTCTGCCACCCCAGTTCAGACATGGCCATATGCAAATCAGTCTGACCCTGTGCCTCATGGGAACAGTCCAGCCCGAACTACCAAGCCATGCCTTTCCTGGACCGGAAACAAGCTTCCTAGGACCGGTTTCTGGCATTTCAGCCGTCTTCAGCCAGGCTTGCTTGAATCCAGTGGCAAAGTGAGCAAGGGACTCACGTCTGAGCATACCCATCAATCAATCATAGGCATTTGTATAGCGCACTGCTCACCCGGAGGGTCTCACGGCACTGGGAGGGGGGTGGAACGCTACTGCTCGAACAGCCAGGTCTTGAGTTGCTTCCTGAAGGCGAGATGGTCTTGCGTTGTCCGGAGGTGGATGGGGAGGGAGTTCCATGTCTTGGCTGCCAGGTAGGAGAAGGATCTTCCTCCGGCGGTGGCTCTGCGGATGCGGGGGACGGTGGCGAGAGCGAGGCTGGCGGAGCGGAGCTGGCGGGTGGGCTTGTGGAAGGTCAGGCGGCTGTTGAGGAACTTGGGGCCCAGGTCGTGGAGGGCCGTGTGTGCGTTGTTGATGAGTCGGAACGTGATTCTTTTGTTGACGGGGAGCCAGTGCAGGTCTCTCAGGTGTCGGGAGATGTGGCTGTGTCGGGGGATGTCCAGGATGAGTCGTGCTGAGGCGTTCTGGATCCGTTGGAGCTTCTTCTGGAGTTTGGCGGCGGTGCCGGCGTAGAGGGCGTTCCCGTAGTCCAGCCGACTGGTGACGAGGGCCTGGGTGACCGTCTTCCTGGTCTCGGTGGGGATCCACCGGAAGATCTTTCGAAGCATGCGCAGAGTGTTGAAGCATGAAGACGAGACGGCGTTGACTTGTCTGGTCATCGAGAGGGAGGAGTCCAGGATGAAGCCTAGGTTGCGTGCGTGGTCCGTTGGCTTGGGGGTGGCTCCCAGGGCGGGGGGCCACCAGGAGTCGTCCCAGGCGGAGGGTGATGATCCCAGGATGAGGACCTCCGTCTTGTCTGAGTTCAATTTCAGGCGGCTGTTCTTCATCCATTCGGCGACGTCTTTCATCCCTTCGTGTAGGCTGGCTCTGGCGGCGTCCGGGTCGCTGGTGAGGGAGAGGATCAGCTGGGTGTCGTTGGTGTAGGTGTTGATCTTGAGGTTGTGTTGACATGCGATGGTTGCGAGGGGGCTCATGTAGATGTTGAAGAGGGTGGGGCTGAGCGATGATCCTTGTGGAACGCCGCAGATGACTTCGGTGGCCGCTGACCGGAACGGGGGGAGGCGGACTCTCTGGGTTCTTCCGGCGAGGAATGAGGTGATCCACTTCAGGGCCTTCTCCTGGATGCCGGTGTTGTTCAGGCGCTGTACCAGGGTGCGGTGGCAGACAGTGTCGAACGCTGCGGAGAGGTCCAGGAGGATGCAGGCCGCTGCCAACTTATGGCGAACAAAGCGGTACAAAAGGGGGTGGTGATGGACGGAGCATCAGAATCAATCAAACACTCACACCCAGTCAACAGATCTGGGTTTGATCCATCACCGTTCTTTAGCCCACTCTGCCACCCCAGTTCAGACATGGCCATATGCAAATCAGTCTGACCCTGTGCCTCGTGGGAACAGTCCAGCCCGAACTACCAAGCCATGCCTTCCCTGGACCGGAAACAAGCTTCCTAGGACCGGTTTCTGGCATTTCAGCCGTCTTCAGCCAGGCTTGCTTGAATCCAGTGGCAAAGTGAGCAAGGGACTCACGTCTGAGCATACCCTGCCAACTTATGGCGAACAAAGCGGTACACAAGGGGGTGGTGATGGACGGAGCATCAGAATCAATCAAACACTCACACCCAGTCAACAGATCTGGGTTTGATCCATCACCGTTCTTTAGCCCACTCTGCCACCCCAGTTCAGACATGGCCATATGCAAATCAGTCTGACCCTGTGCCTCATGGGAACAGTCCAGCCCGAACTACCAAGCCATGCCTTCCCTGGACCGGAAACAAGCTTCCTAGGACCGGTTTCTGGCATTTCAGCCGTCTTCCGCCAGGCTTGCTTGAATCCAGTGGCAAAGTGAGCAAGGGACTCACGTCTGAGCATACCCTGCCAACTTATGGCGAACAAAGCGGTACAAAAGGGGGTGGTGATGGACGGAGCATCAGAATCAATCAAACACTCACACCCAGTCAACAGATCTGGGTTTGATCCATCACCGTTCTTTAGCCCACTCTGCCACCCCAGTTCAGAAATGGCCATATGCAAATCAGTCTGACCCTGTGCCTCATGGGAACAGTCCAGCCCGAACTACCAAGCCATGCCTTCCCTGGACCGGAAACAAGCTTCCTAGGACCGGTTTCTGGCATTTCAGCCGTCTTCAGCCAGGCTTGCTTGAATCCAGTGACAAAGTGAGCAAGGGACTCACGTCTGAGCATACCCTGCCAACTTATGGCGAACAAAGCGGTACAAAAGGGGGTAGTGATGGACGGAGCATCAGAATCAATCAAACACTCACACCCAGTCAACAGATCTGGGATGATCCATCACCGTTCTTTAGCCCACTCTGCCACCCCAGTTCGGACATGGCCATATGCAAATCAGTCTGACCCTGTGCCTCATGGGAACAGTCCAGCCCAAACTACCAAGCCATGCCTTCCCTGGACCGGAAACAAGCTTCATATGACCGGTTTCTGGCATTTCAGCCGTATTCAGCCAGGCTTGCTTGAATCCAGTGGCAAAGCGAGCAAGGGACTCATGTCTGAGCATACCCTGCCAACTTATGGCGAACAAAGCGGTACAAAAGGGGGTGGTGATGGACGGAGCATCAGAATCAATCAAACACTCACACCCAGTCAACAGATCTGGGTTTGATCCATCACCGTTCTTTAGCCCACTCTGCCACCCCAGTTCGGACATGGCCATATGCAAATCAGTCTGACCCTGTGCCTCATGGGAACAGTCCAGCCCGAACTACCAAGCCATGCCTTCCCTGGACCGGAAACAAGCTTCCTAGGACCGGTTTCTGGCATTTCAGCCGTCTTCAGCCAGGCTTGCTTGAATCCAGTGGCAAAGTGAGCAAGGGACTCACGTCTGAGCATACCCTGCCAACTTATGGCGAACAAAGCGGTACAAAAGGGGGTGGTGATGGACGGAGCATCAGAATCAATCAAACACTCACACCCAGTCAACAGATCTGGGTTTGATCCATCACCGTTCTTTAGCCCACTCTGCCACCCCAGTTCGGACATGGCCATATGCAAATCAGTCTGACCCTGTGCCTCATGGGAACAGTCCAGCCCGAACTACCAAGCCATGCCTTCCCTGGACCGGAAACAAGCTTCCTAGGACCGGTTTCTGGCATTTCAGCCATCTTCAGCCAGGCTTGCTTGAATCCAGTGGCAAAGTGAGCAAGGGACTCACGTCTGAGCATACCCTGCCAACTTATGGCGAACAAAGCGGTACAAAAGGGGGTGGTGATGGACGGAGCATCAGAATCAATCAAACACTCACACCCAGTCAACAGATCTGGGTTTGATCCATCACCGTTCTTTAGCCCACTCTCCCACCCCAGTTCGGACATGGCCATATGCAAATCAGTCTGACCCTGTGCCTCATGGGAACAGTCCAGCCCGAACTACCAAGCCATGCCTTCCCTGGACCGGAAACAAGCTTCCTAGGACCGGTTTCTGGCATTTCAGCCGTCTTCAGCCAGGCTTGCTTGAATCCAGTGGCAAAGTGAGCAAGGGACTCATGTCTGAGCATACCCTGCCAACTTATGGCGAACAAAGCGGTACAAAAGGGGGTGGTGATGGACGGAGCATTAGAATCAATCAAATACTCACACCCAGTCAACAGATCTGGGTTTGATCCATCACCGTTCTTTAGCCCACTCTGCCACCCCAGTTCAGACATGGCCATATGCAAATCAGTCTGACCCTGTGCCTCATGGGAACAGTCCAGCCCGAACTACCAAGCCATGCCTTCCCTGCACCGGAAACAAGCTTCCTAGGACCGGTTTCTGGCATTTCAGCCGTCCTCAGCCAGGCTTGCTTGAATCCAGTGGCAAACTGAGCAAGGGACTCACGTCTGAGCATACCCTGCCAACTTATGGCGAACAAAGCGGTACAAAAGGGGGTGGTGATGGACGGAGCATCAGAATCAATCAAACACTCACACCCAGTCAACAGATCTGGGTTTGATCCATCACCGTTCTTTAGCCCACTCTGCCACCCCAGTTCAGACATGGCCATATGCAAATCAGTCTGACCCTGTGCCTCATGGGAACAGTCCAGCCCGAACTACCAAGCCATGCCTTCCCTGGACCGGAAACAAGCTTCCTAGGACCGGTTTCTGGCATTTCAGCCGTCTTCAGCCAGGCTTGCTTGAATCCAGTGGCAAAGTGAGCAAAGGACTCACGTCTGAGCATACCCTGCCAACTTATGGCGAACAAAGCGGTACAAAAGGGGGTGGTGATGGACGGAGCATCAGAATCAATCAAACACTCACACCCAGTCAACAGATCTGGGTTTGATCCATCACCGTTCTTTAGCCCACTCTGCCACCCCAGTTCAGACATGGCCATATGCAAATCAGTCTGACCCTGTGCCTCATGGGAACAGTCCAGCCCAAACTACCAAGCCATGCCTTCCCTGGACCGGAAACAAGCTTCCTAGGACAGGTTTCTGGCATTTCAGCCGTGTTCAGCCAGGCTTGCTTGAATCCAGTGGCAAAGTGAGCAAGGGAATCACGTCTGAGCATACCCTGCTATCTTATGGCGAACAAAGCGGTACAAAAGGGGGTGGTGATGGACGGAGCATCAGAATCAATCAAACACTCACACCCAGTCAACAGATCTGGGTTTGATCCATCACCGTTCTTTAGCCCACTCTGCCACCCCAGTTCAGACATGGCCATATGCAAATCAGTCTGACCCTGTGCCTCATGGGAACAGTCCAGCCCGAACTACCAAGCCATGCCTTCCCTGGACCGGAAACAAGCTTCCTAGGACCGGTTTCTGGCATTTCAGCCGTCTTCAGCCAGGCTTGCTTGAATCCAGTGGCAAAGTGAGCAAGGGACTCACGTCTGAGCATACCCTGCCAACTTATGGCGAACAAAGCGGTACAAAAGGGGGTGGTGATGGACGGAGCATCAGAATCAATCAAACACTCACACCCAGTCAACAGATCTCGGTTTGATCCATCACCATTCTTTAGCCCACTCTGCCACCCCATTTCAGACATGGCCATATGCAAATCAGTCTGACCCTGTGCCTCATGGAAACAGTCCAGCCCGAACTACCAAGCCATGCCTTCCCTGGACCGGAAACAAGCTTCCTAGGACCGGTTTCTGGCATTTCAGCCGTCTTCAGCCAGGCTTGCTTGAATCCAGTGGCAAAGTGAGCAAGGGACTCACGTCTGAGCATACCCTGCCAACTTATGGCGAACAAAGCAGTACAAAAGGGGGTGGTGATGGACTGAGCATCAGAATCAATCAAACACTCACACCCAGTCAACAGATCTGGGTTTGATCCATCACCGTTCTTTAGCCCACTCTGCCACCCCAGTTCAGACATGGCCATATGCAAATCAGTCTGACCCTGTGCCTCATGGGAACAGTCCAGCCCGAACTACCAAGCCATGCCTTTCCTGGACCGGAAACAAGCTTCCTAGGACCGGTTTCTGGCATTTCAGCCGTCTTCAGCCAGGCTTGCTTGAATCCAGTGGCAAAGTGAGCAAGGGACTCACGTCTGAGCATACCCATCAATCAATCATAGGCATTTGTATAGCGCACTGCTCACCCGGAGGGTCTCAAGGCACTGGGGGGGGGGGGGTGGAACGCTACTGCTCGAACAGCCAGGTCTTGAGTTGCTTCCTGAAGGCGAGATGGTCTTGCGTTGTCCGGAGGTGGATGGGGAGGGAGTTCCATGTCTTGGCTGCCAGGTAGGAGAAGGATCTTCCTCCGGCGTTGGCTCTGCGGATGCGGGGGACGGTGGCGAGAGCGAGGCTGGCGGAGCGGAGCTGGCGGGTGGGCTTGTGGAAGGTCAGGCGGCTGTTGAGGAACTTGGGGCCCAGGTCGTGGAGGGCCGTGTGTGCGTTGTTGATGAGTCGGAACGTGATTCTTTTGTTGACGGGGAGCCAGTGCAGGTCTCTCAGGTGTCGGGAGATGTGGCTGTGTCGGGGGATGTCCAGGATGAGTCGTGCTGAGGCGTTCTGGATCCGTTGGAGCTTCTTCTGGAGTTTGGCAGTGGTGCCGGCGTAGAGGGCGTTCCCGTAGTCCAGCCGACTGGTGACGAGGGCCTGGGTGACCGTCTTCCTGTTCTCGGTGGGGATCCACCGGAAGATCTTTCGAAGCATGCGCAGAGTGTTGAAGCATGAAGACGAGACGGCGTTGACTTGTCTGGTCATCGAGAGGGAGGAGTCCAGGATGAAGCCTAGGTTGCGTGCGTGGTCCGTTGGCTTGGGGGTGGCTCCCAGGGCAGGGGCCACCAGGAGTCGTCCCAGGTGGAGGGTGATGATCCCAGGATGAGGACCTCCGTCTTGTCGGAGTTCAATTTCAGGCGGCTGTTCTTCATCCATTCGGCGACGTCTTTCATCCCTTCGTGTAGGCTGGCTCTGGCGGCGTCCGGGTCGCTGGTGAGGGAGAGGATCAGCTGGGTGTCGTCGGTGTAGGTGATGATCTTGAGGTTGTGTTGACGTGCGATGGTTGCGAGGGGGCTCATGTAGATGTTGAAGAGGGTGGGGCTGAGCGATGATCCTTGTGGAACGCCGCAGATGACTTCGGTGGCCGCTGACCGGAACGGGGGGAGGCGGACTCTCTGGGTTCTTCCGGCGAGGAATGAGGTGATCCACTCCAGGGCCTTCTCCTGGATGCCGGTGTTGTTCAGGCGCTGTACCAGGGTGCGGTGGCAGACAGTGTCGAACGCTGCGGAGAGGTCCAGGAGGATGCGGGCCGCTGCCAACTTATGGCGAACAAAGCGGTACAAAAGGGGGTGGTGATGGACGGAGCATCAGAATCAATCAAACACTCACACCCAGTCAACAGATCTGGGTTTGATCCATCACCGTTCTTTAGCCCACTCTGCCACCCCAGTTCAGACATGGCCATATGCAAATCAGTCTGACCCTGTGCCTCGTGGGAACAGTCCAGCCCGAACTACCAAGCCATGCCTTCCCTGGACCGGAAACAAGCTTCCTAGGACCGGTTTCTGGCATTTCAGCCGTCTTCAGCCAGGCTTGCTTGAATCCAGTGGCAAAGTGAGCAAGGGACTCACGTCTGAGCATACCCTGCCAACTTATGGCGAACAAAGCGGTACAAAAGGGGGTGGTGATGGACGGAGCATCAGAATCAATCAAACACTCACACCCAGTCAACAGATCTGGGTTTGATCCATCACCGTTCTTTAGCCCACTCTGCCACCCCAGTTCAGACATGGCCATATGCAAATCAGTCTGACCCTGTGCCTCATGGGAACAGTCCAGCCCGAACTACCAAGCCATGCCTTCCCTGGACTGGAAACAAGCTTCCTAGGACCGGTTTCTGGCATTTCAGCCGTCTTCAGCCAGGCTTGCTTGAATCCAGTGGCAAAGTGAGCAAGGGACTCACGTCTGAGCATACCCTGCCAACTTATGGCGAACAAAGCGGTACAAAAGGGGGTGGTGATGGACGGAGCATCAGAATCAATCAAACACTCACACCCAGTCAACAGATCTGGGTTTGATCCATCACCGTTCTTTAGCCCACTCTGCCACCCCAGTTCAGACATGGCCATATGCAAATCAGTCTGACCCTGTGCCTCATGGGAACAGTCCAGCCCGAACTACCAAGCCATGCCTTCCCTGGACCGGAAACAAGCTTCCTAGGACCGGTTTCTGGCATTTCAGCCGTCTTCCGCCAGGCTTGCTTGAATCCAGTGGCAAAGTGAGCAAGGGACTCACGTCTGAGCATACCCTGCCAACTTATGGCGAACAAAGCGGTACAAAAGGGGGTGGTGATGGACGGAGCATCAGAATCAATCAAACACTCACACCCAGTCAACAGATCTGGGTTTGATCCATCACCGTTCTTTAGCCCACTCTGCCACCCCAGTTCAGAAATGGCCATATGCAAATCAGTCTGACCCTGTGCCTCATGGGAACAGTCCAGCCCGAACTACCAAGCCATGCCTTCCCTGGACCGGAAACAAGCTTCCTAGGACCGGTTTCTGGCATTTCAGCCGTCTTCAGCCAGGCTTGCTTGAATCCAGTGACAAAGTGAGCAAGGGACTCACGTCTGAGCATACCCTGCCAACTTATGGCGAACAAAGCGGTACAAAAGGGGGTAGTGATGGACGGAGCATCAGAATCAATCAAACACTCACACCCAGTCAACAGATCTGGGATGATCCATCACCGTTCTTTAGCCCACTCTGCCACCCCAGTTCGGACATGGCCATATGCAAATCAGTCTGACCCTGTGCCTCATGGGAACAGTCCAGCCCAAACTACCAAGCCATGCCTTCCCTGGACCAGAAACAAGCTTCCTAGGACCGGTTTCTGGCATTTCAGCCGTCTTCAGCCAGGCTTGCTTGAATCCAGTGGCAAAGTGAGCAAGGGACTCATGTCTGAGCATACCCTGCCAACTTATGGCGAACAAAGCGGTACAAAAGGGGGTGGTGATGGACGGAGCATCAGAATCAATCAAACACTCACACCCAGTCAACAGATCTGGGTTTGATCCATCACCGTTCTTTAGCCCACTCTGCCACCCCAGTTCGGACATGGCCATATGCAAATCAGTCTGACCCTGTGCCTCATGGGAACAGTCCAGCCCGAACTACCAAGCCATGCCTTCCCTGGACCGGAAACAAGCTTCCTAGGACCGGTTTCTGGCATTTCAGCCGTCTTCAGCCAGGCTTGCTTGAATCCAGTGGCAAAGTGAGCAAGGGACTCACGTCTGAGCATACCCTGCCAACTTATGGCGAACAAAGCGGTACAAAAGGGGGTGGTGATGGACGGAGCATCAGAATCAATCAAACACTCACACCCAGTCAACAGATCTGGGTTTGATCCATCACCGTTCTTTAGCCCACTCTGCCACCCCAGTTCGGACATGGCCATATGCAAATCAGTCTGACCCTGTGCCTCATGGGAACAGTCCAGCCCGAACTACCAAGCCATGCCTTCCCTGGACCGGAAACAAGCTTCCTAGGACCGGTTTCTGGCATTTCAGCCATCTTCAGCCAGGCTTGCTTGAATCCAGTGGCAAAGTGAGCAAGGTACTCACGTCTGAGCATACCCTGCCAACTTATGGCGAACAAAGCGGTACAAAAGGGGGTGGTGATGGACGGAGCATCAGAATCAATCAAACACTCACACCCAGTCAACAGATCTGGGTTTTATCCATCACCGTTCTTTAGCCCACTCTCCCACCCCAGTTCGGACATGGCCATATGCAAATCAGTCTGACCCTGTGCCTCATGGGAACAGTCCAGCCCGAACTACCAAGCCATGCCTTCCCTGGACCGGAAACAAGCTTCCTAGGACCGGTTTCTGGCATTTCAGCCGTCTTCAGCCAGGCTTGCTTGAATCCAGTGGCAAAGTGAGCAAGGGGCTCACGTCTGAGCATACCCTGCCAACTTATGGCGAACAAAGCGGTACAAAAGGGGGTGGTGATGGACGGAGCATCAGAATCAATCAAACACTCACACCCAGTCAACAGATCTGGGTTTGATCCATCACCGTTCTTTAGCCCACTCTGCCACCCCAGTTCGGACATGGCCATATGCAAATCAGTCTGACCCTGTGCCTCATGGGAACAGTCCAGCCCGAACTACCAAGCCATGCCTTCCCTGGACCGGAAACAAGCTTCCTAGGACCGGTTTCTGGCATTTCAGCCGTCTACAGCCAGGCTTGCTTGAATCCAGTGGCAAAGTGAGCAAGGGACTCACGTCTGAGCATATCCTGCCAACTTATGGCGAACAAAGCGGTACAAAAGGGGGTGGTGATGGACGGAGCATCAGAATCAATCAAACACTCACACCCAGTCAACAGATCTGGGTTTGATCCATCACCGTTCTTTAGCCCACTCTGCCACCCCAGTTCAGACATGGCCATATGCAAATCAGTCTGACCCTGTGCCTCATGGGAACAGTCCAGCCCGAACTACCAAGCCATGCCTTCCCTGGACCGGAAACAAGCTTCCTAGGACCGGTTTCTGGCATTTCAGCCGTCTTCAGCCAGGCTTGCTTGAATCCAGTGGCAAAGTGAGCAAGGGACTCATGTCTGAGCATACCCTGCCAACTTATGGCGAACAAAGCGGTACAAAAGGGGGTGGTGATGGACGGAGCATCAGAATCAATCAAATACTCACACCCAGTCAACAGATCTGGGTTTGATCCATCACCGTTCTTTAGCCCACTCTGCCACCCCAGTTCAGACATGGCCATATGCAAATCAGTCTGACCCTGTGCCTCATTGGAACAGTCCAGCCCGAACTACCAAGCCATGCCTTCCCTGCACCGGAAACAAGCTTCCTAGGACCGGTTTCTGGCATTTCAGCCGTCCTCAGCCAGGCTTGCTTGAATCCAGTGGCAAACTGAGCAAGGGACTCACGTCTGAGCATACCCTGCCAACTTATGGCGAACAAAGCGGTACAAAAGGGGGTGGTGATGGACGGAGCATCAGAATCAATCAAACACTCACACCCAGTCAACAGATCTGGGTTTGATCCATCACCGTTCTTTAGCCCACTCTGCCACCCCAGTTCAGACATGGCCATATGCAAATCAGTCTGACCCTGTGCCTCATGGGAACAGTCCAGCCCGAACTACCAAGCCATGCCTTCCCTGGACCGGAAACAAGCTTCCTAGGACCGGTTTCTGGCATTTCAGCCGTCTTCAGCCAGGCTTGCTTGAATCCAGTGGCAAAGTGAGCAAGGGACTCACGTCTGAGCATACCCTGCCAACTTATGGCGAACAAAGCGGTACAAAAGGGGGTGGTGATGGACGGAGCATCAGAATCAATCAAACACTCACACCCAGTCAACAGATCTGGGTTTGATCCATCACCGTTCTTTAGCCCACTCTGCCAACCCAGTTCAGACATGGCCATATGCAAATCAGTCTGACCCTGTGCCTCATGGGAACAGTCCAGGCCAAACTACCAAGCCATGCCTTCCCTGGACCGGAAACAAGCTTCCTAGGACAGGTTTCTGGCATTTCAGCCGTGTTCAGCCAGGCTTGCTTGAATCCAGTGGCAAAGTGAGCAAGGGAATCACGTCTGAGCATACCCTGCTATCTTATGGCGAACAAAGCGGTACAAAAGGGGGTGGTGATGGACGGAGCATCAGAATCAATCAAACACTCACACCCAGTCAACAGATCTGGGTTTGATCCATCACCGTTCTTTAGCCCACTCTGCCACCCCAGTTCAGACATGGCCATATGCAAATCAGTCTGACCCTGTGCCTCATGGGAACAGTCCAGCCCGAACTACCAAGCCATGCCTTCCCTGGACCGGAAACAAGCTTCCTAGGACCGGTTTCTGGCATTTCAGCCGTCTTCAGCCAGGCTTGCTTGAATCCAGTGGCAAAGTGAGCAAGGGACTCACGTCTGAGCATACCCTGCCAACTTATGGCGAACACAGCGGTACAAAAGGGGGTGGTGATGGACGGAGCATCAGAATCAATCAAACACTCACACCCAGTCAACAGATCTCGGTTTGATCCATCACCATTCTTTAGCCCACTCTGCCACCCCAGTTCAGACATGGCCATATGCAAATCAGTCTGACCCTGTGCCTCATGGAAACAGTCCAGCCCGAACTACCAAGCCATGCCTTCCCTGGACAGGAAACAAGCTTCCTAGGACCGGTTTCTGGCATTTCAGCCGTCTTCAGCCAGGCTTGCTTGAATCCAGTGGCAAAGTGAGCAAGGGACTCACGTCTGAGCATACCCTGCCAACTTATGGCGAACAAAGCAGTACAAAAGGGGGTGGTGATGGACTGAGCATCAGAATCAATCAAACACTCACACCCAGTCAACAGATCTGGGTTTGATCCATCACCGTTCTTTAGCCCACTCTGCCACCCCAGTTCAGACATGGCCATATGCAAATCAGTCTGACCCTGTGCCTCATGGGAACAGTCCAGCCCGAACTACCAAGCCATGCCTTTCCTGGACCGGAAACAAGCTTCCTAGGACCGGTTTCTGGCATTTCAGCCGTCTTCAGCCAGGCTTGCTTGAATCCAGTGGCAAAGTGAGCAAGGGACTCACGTCTGAGCATACCCATCAATCAATCATAGGCATTTGTATAGCGCACTGCTCACCCGGAGGGTCTCAAGGCACTGGGGGGGGGGGGTGGAACGCTACTGCTCGAACAGCCAGGTCTTGAGTTGCTTCCTGAAGGCGAGATGGTCTTGCGTTGTCCGGAGGTGGATGGGGAGGGAGTTCCATGTCTTGGCTGCCAGGTAGGAGAAGGATCTTCCTCCGGCGTTGGCTCTGCGGATGCGGGGGACGGTGGCGAGAGCGAGGCTGGCGGAGCGGAGCTGGCGGGTGGGCTTGTGGAAGGTCAGGCGGCTGTTGAGGAACTTGGGGCCCAGGTCGTGGAGGGCCGTGTGTGCGTTGTTGATGAGTCGGAACGTGATTCTTTTGTTGACGGGGAGCCAGTGCAGGTCTCTCAGGTGTCGGGAGATGTGGCTGTGTCGGGGGATGTCCAGGATGAGTCGTGCTGAGGCGTTCTGGATCCGTTGGAGCTTCTTCTGGAGTTTGGCGGTGGTGCCGGCGTAGAGGGCGTTCCCGTAGTCCAGCCGACTGGTGACGAGGGCCTGGGTGACCGTCTTCCTGGTCTCGGTGGGGATCCACCGGAAGATCTTTCGAAGCATGCGCAGAGTGTTGAAGCATGAAGACGAGACGGCGTTGACTTGTCTGGTCATCGAGAGGGAGGAGTCCAGGATGAAGCCTAGGTTGCGTGCGTGGTCCGTTGGCTTGGGGGTGGCTCCCAGGGCGGGGGGCCACCAGGAGTCGTCCCAGGCGGAGGGTGATGATCCCAGGATGAGGACCTCCGTCTTGTCGGAGTTCAATTTCAGGCGGCTGTTCTTCATCCATTCGGCGACGTCTTTCATCCCTTCGTGTAGGCTGGCTCTGGCGGCGTCCGGGTCGCTGGTGAGGGAGAGGATCAGCTGGGTGTCGTCGGTGTAGGTGATGATCTTGAGGTTGTGTTGACGTGCGATGGTTGCGAGGGGGCTCATGTAGATGTTGAAGAGGGTGGGGCTGAGCGATGATCCTCGTGGAACGCCGCAGATGACTTCGGTGGCCGCTGACCGGAACGGGGGGAGGCGGACTCTCTGGGTTCTTCCGGCGAGGAATGAGGTGATCCACTCCAGGGCCTTCTCCTGGATGCCGGTGTTGTTCAGGTGCTGTACCAGGGTGCGGTGGCAGACAGTGTCGAACGCTGCGGAGAGGTCCAGGAGGATGCGGGCCGCTGCCAACTTATGGCGAACAAAGCGGTACAAAAGGGGGTGGTGATGGACGGAGCATCAGAATCAATCAAACACTCACACCCAGTCAACAGATCTGGGTTTGATCCATCACCGTTCTTTAGCCCACTCTGCCACCCCAGTTCAGACATGGCCATATGCAAATCAGTCTGACCCTGTGCCTCGTGGGAACAGTCCAGCCCGAACTACCAAGCCATGCCTTCCCTGGACCGGAAACAAGCTTCCTAGGACCGGTTTCTGGCATTTCAGCCGTCTTCAGCCAGGCTTGCTTGAATCCAGTGGCAAAGTGAGCAAGGGACTCACGTCTGAGCATACCCTGCCAACTTATGGCGAACAAAGCGGTACAAAAGGGGGTGGTGATGGACGGAGCATCAGAATCAATCAAACACTCACACCCAGTCAACAGATCTGGGTTTGATCCATCACCGTTCTTTAGCCCACTCTGCCACCCCAGTTCAGACATGGCCATATGCAAATCAGTCTGACCCTGTGCCTCATGGGAACAGTCCAGCCCGAACTACCAAGCCATGCCTTCCCTGGACCGGAAACAAGCTTCCTAGGACCAGTTTCTGGCATTTCAGCCGTCTTCAGCCAGGCTTGCTTGAATCCAGTGGCAAAGTGAGCAAGGGACTCACGTCTGAGCATACCCTGCCAACATATGGCGAACAAAGCGATACAAAAGGGGGTGGTGATGGACGGAGCATCAGAATCAATCAAACACTCACACCCAGTCAACAGATCTGGGTTTGATCCATCACCGTTCTTTAGCCCACTCTGCCACCCCAGTTCAGACATGGCCATATGCAAATCAGTCTGACCCTGTGCCTCATGGGAACAGTCCAGCCCGAACTACCAAGCCATGCCTTCCCTGGACCGGAAACAAGCTTCCTAGGACCGGTTTCTGGCATTTCAGCCGTCTTCAGCCAGGCTTGCTTGAATCCAGTGGCAAAGTGAGCAAGGGACTCACGTCTGAGCATACCCTGCCAACTTATGGCGAACAAAGCGGTACAAAAGGGGGTGGTGATGGACGGAGCATCAGAATCAATCAAACACTCACACCCAGTCAACAGATCTGGGTTTGATCCATCACCGTTCTTTAGCCCACTCTGCCACCCCAGTTCAGAAATGGCCATATGCAAATCAGTCTGACCCTGTGCCTCATGGGAACAGTCCAGCCCGAACTACCAAGCCATGCCTTCCCTGGACCGGAAACAAGCTTCCTAGGACCGGTTTCTGGCATTTCAGCCGTCTTCAGCCAGGCTTGCTTGAATCCAGTGGCAAAGTGAGCAAGGGACTCACGTCTGAGCATACCCTGCCAACTTATGGCGAACAAAGCGGTACAAAAGGGGGTGGTGATGGACGGAGCATCAGAATCAATCAAACACTCACACCCAGTCAACAGATCTGGGTTTGATCCATCACCGTTCTTTAGCCCACTCTGCCACCCCAGTTCGGACATGGCCATATGCAAATCAGTCTGACCCTGTGCCTCATGGGAACAGTCCAGCCCGAACTACCAAGCCATGCCTTCCCTGGACCGGAAACAAGCTTCCTAGGACCGGTTTCTGGCATTTCAGCCGTCTTCAGCCAGGCTTGCTTGAATCCAGTGGCAAAGTGAGCAAGGGACTCACGTCTGAGCATATCCTGCCAACTTATGGCGAACAAAGCGGTACAAAAGGGGGTGGTGATGGACGGAGCATCAGAATCAATCAAACACTCACACCCAGTCAACAGATCTGGGTTTGATCCATCACCGTTCTTTAGCCCACTCTGCCACCCCAGTTCAGACATGGCCATATGCAAATCAGTCTGACCCTGTGCCTCATGGGAACAGTCCAGCCCGAACTACCAAGCCATGCCTTCCCTGGACCGGAAACAAGCTTCCTAGGACCGGTTTCTGGCATTTCAGCCGTCTTCAGCCAGGCTTGCTTGAATCCAGTGGCAAAGTGAGCAAGGGACTCATGTCTGAGCATACCCTGCCAACTTATGGCGAACAAAGCGGTACAAAAGGGGGTGGTGATGGACGGAGCATCAGAATCAATCAAATACTCACACCCAGTCAACAGATCTGGGTTTGATCCATCACCGTTCTTTAGCCCACTCTGCCACCCCAATTCAGACATGGCCATATGCAAATCAGTCTGACCCTGTGCCTCATGGGAACAGTCCAGCCCGAACTACCAAGCCATGCCTTCCCTGCACCGGAAACAAGCTTCCTAGGACCGGTTTCTGGCATTTCAGCCGTCCTCAGCAAGGCTTGCTTGAATCCAGTGGCAAACTGAGCAAGGGACTCACGTCTGAGCATACCCTGCCAACTTATGGCGAACAAAGCGGTACAAAAGGGGGTGGTGATGGACGGAGCATCAGAATCAATCAAACACTCACACCCAGTCAACAGATCTGGGTTTGATCCATCACCGTTCTTTAGCCCACTCTGCCACCCCAGTTCAGACATGGCCATATGCAAATCAGTCTGACCCTGTGCCTCATGGGAACAGTCCAGCCCGAACTACCAAGCCATGCCTTCCCTGGAACGGAAACAAGCTTCCTAGGACCGGTTTCTGGCATTTCAGCCGTCTTCAGCCAGGCTTGCTTGAATCCAGTGGCAAAGTGAGCAAGGGACTCACGTCTGAGCATACCCTGCCAACTTATGGCGAACAAAGCTGTACAAAAGGGGGTGGTGATGGACGGAGCATCAGAATCAATCAAACACTCACACCCAGTCAACAGATCTGGGTTTGATCCATCACCGTTCTTTAGCCCACTCTGCCACCCCAGTTCGGACATGGCCATATGCAAATCAGTCTGACCCTGTGCCTCATGGGAACAGTCCAGCCCGAACTACCAAGCCATGCCTTCCCTGGACCGGAAACAAGCTTCCTAGGATCGGTTTCTGGCATTTCAGCCGTCTTCAGCCAGGCTTACTTGAATCCAGTGGCAAAGTGAGCAAGGGACTCACGTCTGAGCAAACCCTGCCAACTTATGGCGAACAAAGCGGTACAAAAGGGGGTGGTGATGGACGGAGCATCAGAATCAATCAAACACTCACACCCAGTCAACAGATCTGGGTTTGATCCATCACCGTTCTTTAGCCCACTCTGCCACCCCAGTTCAGACATGGCCATATGCAAATCAGTCTGACCCTGTGCCTCATGGGAACAGTCCAGCCCGAACTACCAAGCCATGCCTTCCCTGGACCGGAAACAAGCTTCCTAGGACCGGTTTCTGGCATTTCAGCCGTCTTCAGCCAGGCTTGCTTGAATCCAGTGGCAAAGTGAGCAAGGGACTCACGTCTGAGCATACCCTGCCAACTTATGGCGAACAAAGCGGTACAAAAGGGGGTGGTGATGGACGGAGCATCAGAATCAATCAAACACTCACACCCAGTCAACAGATCTGGGTTTGATCCATCACCGTTCTTTAGCCCACTCTGCCACCCCAGTTCAGACATGGCCATATGCAAATCAGTCTGACCCTGTGCCTCATGGGAACAGTCCAGCCCAAACTACCAAGCCATGCCTTCCCTGGACCGGAAACAAGCTTCCTAGGACAGGTTTCTGGCATTTCAGCCGTGTTCAGCCAGGCTTGCTTGAATCCAGTGGCAAAGTGAGCAAGGGACTCACGTCTGAGCATACCCTGCTATCTTATGGCGAACAAAGCGGTACAAAAGGGGGTGGTGATGGACGGAGCATCAGAATCAATCACACACTCACACCCAGTCAACAGATCTGGGTTTGATCCATCACCGTTCTTTAGCCCACTCTGCCACCCCAGTTCAGACATGGCCATATGCAAATCAGTCTTACCCTGTGCCTCATGGGAACAGTCCAGCCCGAACTACCAAGCCATGCCTTCCCTGGACCGGAAACAAGCTTCCTAGGACCGGTTTCTGGCATTTCAGCCGTCTTCAGCCAGGCTTGCTTGAATCCAGTGGCAAAGTGAGCAAGGGACTCACGTCTGAGCATACCCTGCCAACTTATGGCGAACAAAGCGGTACAAAAGGGGGTGGTGATGGACGGAGCATCAGAATCAATCAAACACTCACACCCAGTCAACAGATCTGGGTTTGATCCATCACCATTCTTTAGCCCACTCTGCCACCCCAGTTCAGACATGGCCATATGCAAATCAGTCTGACCCTGTGCCTCATGGAAACAGTCCAGCCCGAACTACCAAGCCATGCCTTCCCTGGACCGGAAACAAGCTTCCTAGGACCGGTTTCTGGCATTTCAGCCGTCTTCAGCCAGGCTTGCTTGAATCCAGTGGCAAAGTGAGCAAGGGACTCACGTCTGAGCATACCCTGCCAACTTATGGCGAACAAAGCAGTACAAAAGGGGGTGGTGATGGACTGAGCATCAGAATCAATCAAACACTCACACCCAGTCAACAGATCTGGGTTTGATCCATCACCGTTCTTTAGCCCACTCTGCCACCCCAGTTCAGACATGGCCATATGCAAATCAGTCTGACCCTGTGCCTCATGGGAACAGTCCAGCCCGAACTACCAAGCCATGCCTTTCCTGGACCGGAAACAAGCTTCCTAGGACCGGTTTCTGGCATTTCAGCCGTCTTCAGCCAGGCTTGCTTGAATCCAGTGGCAAAGTGAGCAAGGGACTCACGTCTGAGCATACCCATCAATCAATCATAGGCATTTGTATAGCGCACTGCTCACCCGGAGGGTCTCAAGGCACTGGGGGGGGGTGGAACGCTACTGCTCGAACAGCCAGGTCTTGAGTTGCTTCCTGAAGGCGAGATGGTCTTGCGTTGTCCGGAGGTGGATGGGGAGGGAGTTCCATGTCTTGGCTGCCAGGTAGGAGAAGGATCTTCCTCCGGCGGTGGCTCTGCGGATGCGGGGGACGGTGGCGAGAGCGAGGCTGGCAGAGCGGAGCTGGCGGGTGGGCTTGTGGAAGGTCAGGCGGCTGTTGAGGAACTTGGGGCCCAGGTCGTGGAGGGCCGTGTGTGCGTTGTTGATGAGTCGGAACGTGATTCTTTTGTTGACGGGGAGCCAGTGCAGGTCTCTCAGGTGTCGGGAGATGTGGCTGTGTTGGGGGATGTCCAGGATGAGTCGTGCTGAGGCGTTCTGGATCCGTTGGAGCTTCTTCTGGAGTTTGGCGGCGGTGCCGGCGTAGAGGGCGTTCCCGTAGTCCAGCCGACTGGTGACGAGGGCCTGGGTGACCGTCTTCCTGGTCTCGGTGGGGATCCACCGGAAGATCTTTCGAAGCATGCGCAGAGTGTTGAAGCATGAAGACGAGACGGCGTTGACTTGTCTGGTCATCGAGAGGGAGGAGTCCAGGATGAAGCCTAGGTTGCGTGCGTGGTCCGTTGGCTTGGGGGTGGCTCCCAGGGCGGGGGGCCACCAGGAGTCGTCCCAGGCGGAGGGTGATGATCCCAGGATGAGGACCTCCGTCTTGTCTGAGTTCAATTTCAGGCGGCTGTTCTTCATCCATTCGGCGACGTCTTTCATCCCTTCGTGTAGGCTGGCTCTGGCGGCGTCCGGGTCGCTGGTGAGGGAGAGGATCAGCTGGGTGTCGTCGGTGTAGGTGATGATCTTGAGGTTGTGTTGACATGCGATGGTTGCGAGGGGGCTCATGTAGATGTTGAAGAGGGTGGGGCTGAGCGATGATCCTTGTGGAACGCCGCAGATGACTTCGGTGGCCGCTGACCGGAACGGGGGGAGGCGGACTCTCTGGGTTCTTCCGGCGAGGAATGAGGTGATCCACTCCAGGGCCTTCTCCTGGATGCCGGTGTTGTTCAGGCGCTGTACCAGGGTGCGGTGGCAGACAGTGTCGAACGCTGCGGAGAGGTCCAGGAGGATGCGGGCCGCTGCCAACTTATGGCGAACAAAGCGGTACAAAAGGGGGTGGTGATGGACGGAGCATCAGAATCAATCAAACACTCACACCCAGTCAACAGATCTGGGTTTGATCCATCACCGTTCTTTAGCCCACTCTGCCACCCCAGTTCAGACATGGCCATATGCAAATCAGTCTGACCCTGTGCCTCGTGGGAACAGTCCAGCCCGAACTACCAAGCCATGCCTTCCCTGGACCGGAAACAAGCTTCCTAGGACCGGTTTCTGGCATTTCAGCCGTCTTCAGCCAGGCTTGCTTGAATCCAGTGGCAAAGTGAGCAAGGGACTCACGTCTGAGCATACCCTGCCAACTTATGGCGAACAAAGCGGTACAAAAGGGGGTGGTGATGGACGGAGCATCAGAATCAATCAAACACTCACACCCAGTCAACAGATCTGGGTTTGATCCATCACCGTTCTTTAGCCCACTCTGCCACCCCAGTTCAGACATGGCCATATGCAAATCAGTCTGACCCTGTGCCTCATGGGAACAGTCCAGCCCGAACTACCAAGCCATGCCTTCCCTGGACCGGAAACAAGCTTCCTAGGACCGGTTTATGGCATTTCAGCCGTCTTCAGCCAGGCTTGCTTGAATCCAGTGGCAAAGTGAGCAAGGGACTCACGTCTGAGCATACCCTGCCAACTTATGGCGAACAAAGCGGTACAAAAGGGGGTGGTGATGGACGGAGCATCAGAATCAATCAAACACTCACACCCAGTCAACAGATCTGGGTTTGATCCATCACCGTTCTTTAGCCCACTCTGCCACCCCAGTTCAGACATGGCCATATGCAAATCAGTCTGACCCTGTGCCTCATGGGAACAGTCCAGCCCGAACTACCAAGCCATGCCTTCCCTGGACCGGAAACAAGCTTCCTAGGACCGGTTTCTGGCATTTCAGCCGTCTTCAGCCAGGCTTGCTTGAATCCAGTGGCAAAGTGAGCAAGGGACTCACGTCTGAGCATACCCTGCCAACTTATGGCGAACAAAGCGGTACAAAAGGGGGTGGTGATGGACGGAGCATCAGAATCAATCAAACACTCACACCCAGTCAGCAGATCTGGGTTTGATCCATCACCGTTCTTTAGCCCACTCTGCCACCCCAGTTCAGAAATGGCCATATGCAAATCAGTCTGACCCTGTGCCTCATGGGAACAGTCCAGCCCGAACTACCAAGCCATGCCTTCCCTGGACCGGAAACAAGCTTCCTAGGACCGCTTTCTGGCATTTCAGCCGTCTTCAGCCAGGCTTGCTTGAATCCAGTGGCAAAGTGAGCAAGGGACTCACGTCTGAGCATACCCTGCCAACTTATGGCGAACAAAGCGGTACAAAAGGGGGTAGTGATGGACGGAGCATCAGAATCAATCAAACACTCACACCCAGTCAACAGATCTGGGATGATCCATCACCGTTCTTTAGCCCACTCTGCCACCCCAGTTCGGACATGGCCATATGCAAATCGGTCTGACCCTGTGCCTCATGGGAACAGTCCAGCCCGAACTACCAAGCCATGCCTTCCCTGGACCGGAAACAAGCTTCCTAGGACCGGTTTCTGGCATTTCAGCCGTCTTCAGCCAGGCTTGCTTGAATCCAGTGGCAAAGTGAGCAAGGGACTCATGTCTGAGCATACCCTGCCAACTTATGGCGAACAAAGCGGTACAAAAGGGGGTGGTGATGGACGGAGCATCAGAATCAATCAAACACTCACACCCAGTCAACAGATCTGGGTTTGATCCATCACCGTTCTTTAGCCCACTCGGCCACCCCAGTTCGGACATGGCCATATGCAAATCAGTCTGACCCTGTGCCTCATGGGAACAGTCCAGCCCGAACTACCAAGCCATGCCTTCCCTGGACCGGAAACAAGCTTCCTAGGACCGGTTTCTGGCATTTCAGCCGTCTTCAGCCAGGCTTGCTTGAATCCAGTGGCAAAGTGAGCAAGGGACTCACGTCTGAGCATACCCTGCCAACTTATGGCGAACAAAGCGGTACAAAAGGGGGTGGTGATGGACGGAGCATCAGAATCAATCAAACACTCACACCCAGTCAACAGATCTGGGTTTGATCCATCACCGTTCTTTAGCCCACTCTGCCACCCCAGTTCGGACATGGCCATATGCAAATCAGTCTGACCCTGTGCCTCATGGGAACAGTCCAGCCCGAACTACCAATCCATGCCTTCCCTGGACCGGAAACAAGCTTCCTAGGACCGGTTTCTGGCATTTCAGCCGTCTTCAGCCAGGCTTGCTTGAATCCAGTGGCAAAGTGAGCAAGGGACTCACGTCTGAGCATACCCTGCCAACTTATGGCGAACAAAGCGGTACAAAAGGGGGTGGTGATGGACGGAGCATCAGAATCAATCAAACACTCACACCCAGTCAACAGATCTGGGTTTGATCCATCACCGTTCTTTAGCCCACTCTGCCACCCCAGTTCGGACATGGCCATATGCAAATCAGTCTGACCCTGTGCCTCATGGGAACAGTCCAGCCCGAACTACCAAGCCATGCCTTCCCTGGACCGGAAACAAGCTTCCTAGGACCGGTTTCTGGCATTTCAGCCATCTTCAGCCAGGCTTGCTTGAATCCAGTGGCAAAGTGAGCAAGGGACTCACGTCTGAGCATACCCTGCCAACTTATGGCGAACAAAGCGGTACAAAAGGGGGTGGTGATGGACGGAGCATCAGAATCAATCAAACACTCACACCCAGTCAACAGATCTGGGTTTGATCCATCACCGTTCTTTAGCCCACTCTGCCACCCCAGTTCGGACATGGCCATATGCAAATCAGTCTGACCCTGTGCCTCATGGGAACAGTCCAGCCCGAACTACCAAGCCATGCCTTCCCTGGACCGGAAACAAGCTTCCTAGGACCGGTTTCTGGCATTTCAGCCGTCTTCAGCCAGGCTTGCTTGAATCCAGTGGCAAAGTGAGCAAGGGACTCACGTCTGAGCATACCCTGCCAACTTATGGCGAACAAAGCGGTACAAAAGGGGGTGGTGATGGACGGAGCATCAGAATCAATCAAACACTCACACCCAGTCAACAGATCTGGGTTTGATCCATCACCGTTCTTTAGCCCACTCTGCCACCCCAGTTCGGACATGGCCATATGCAAATCAGTCTGACCCTGTGCCTCATGGGAACAGTCCAGCCCGAACTACCAAGCCATGCCTTCCCTGGACCGGAAACAAGCTTCCTAGGACCGGTTTCTGGCATTTCAGCCGTCTTCAGCCAGGCTTGCTTGAATCCAGTGGCAAAGTGAGCAAGGGACTCACGTCTGAGCATACCCTGCCAACTTATGGCGAACAAAGCGGTACAAAAGGGGGTGGTGATGGACGGAGCATCAGAATCAATCAAACACTCACACCCAGTCAACAGATCTGGGTTTGATCCATCACCGTTCTTTAGCCCACTCTGCCACCCCAGTTCGGACATGGCCATATGCAAATCAGTCTGACCCTGTGCCTCATGGGAACAGTCCAGCCCGAACTACCAAGTCATGCCTTCCCTGGACCGGAAACAAGCTTCCTAGGACCGGTTTCTGGCATTTCAGCCGTCTTCAGCCAGGCTTGCTTGAATCCAGTGGCAAAGTGAGCAAGGGACTCATGTCTGAGCATACCCTGCCAACTTATGGCGAACAAAGCGGTACAAAAGGGGGTGGTGATGGACGGAGCATCAGAATCAATCAAACACTCACACCCAGTCAACAGATCTGGGTTTGATCCATCACCGTTCTTTAGCCCACTCGGCCACCCCAGTTCGGACATGGCCATATGCAAATCAGTCTGACCCTGTGCCTCATGGGAACAGTCCAGCCCGAACTACCAAGCCATGCCTTCCCTGGACCGGAAACAAGCTTCCTAGGACCGGTTTCTGGCATTTCAGCCGTCTTCAGCCAGGCTTGCTTGAATCCAGTGGCAAAGTGAGCAAGGGACTCACGTCTGAGCATACCCTGCCAACTTATGGCGAACAAAGCGGTACAAAAGGGGGTGGTGATGGACGGAGCATCAGAATCAATCAAACACTCACACCCAGTCAACAGATCTGGGTTTGATCCATCACCGTTCTTTAGCCCACTCTGCCACCCCAGTTCGGACATGGCCATATGCAAATCAGTCTGACCCTGTGCCTCATGGGAACAGTCCAGCCCGAACTACCAATCCATGCCTTCCCTGGACCGGAAACAAGCTTCCTAGGACCGGTTTCTGGCATTTCAGCCGTCTTCAGCCAGGCTTGCTTGAATCCAGTGGCAAAGTGAGCAAGGGACTCACGTCTGAGCATACCCTGCCAACTTATGGCGAACAAAGCGGTACAAAAGGGGGTGGTGATGGACGGAGCATCAGAATCAATCAAACACTCACACCCAGTCAACAGATCTGGGTTTGATCCATCACCGTTCTTTAGCCCACTCTGCCACCCCAGTTCGGACATGGCCATATGCAAATCAGTCTGACCCTGTGCCTCATGGGAACAGTCCAGCCCGAACTACCAAGCCATGCCTTCCCTGGACCGGAAACAAGCTTCCTAGGACCGGTTTCTGGCATTTCAGCCATCTTCAGCCAGGCTTGCTTGAATCCAGTGGCAAAGTGAGCAAGGGACTCACGTCTGAGCATACCCTGCCAACTTATGGCGAACAAAGCGGTACAAAAGGGGGTGGTGATGGACGGAGCATCAGAATCAATCAAACACTCACACCCAGTCAACAGATCTGGGTTTGATCCATCACCGTTCTTTAGCCCACTCTGCCACCCCAGTTCGGACATGGCCATATGCAAATCAGTCTGACCCTGTGCCTCATGGGAACAGTCCAGCCCGAACTACCAAGCCATGCCTTCCCTGGACCGGAAACAAGCTTCCTAGGACCGGTTTCTGGCATTTCAGCCGTCTTCAGCCAGGCTTGCTTGAATCCAGTGGCAAAGTGAGCAAGGGACTCACGTCTGAGCATACCCTGCCAACTTATGGCGAACAAAGCGGTACAAAAGGGGGTGGTGATGGACGGAGCATCAGAATCAATCAAACACTCACACCCAGTCAACAGATCTGGGTTTGATCCATCACCGTTCTTTAGCCCACTCTGCCACCCCAGTTCGGACATGGCCATATGCAAATCAGTATGACCCTGTGCCTCATGGGAACAGTCCAGCCCGAACTACCAAGTCATGCCTTCCCTGGACCGGAAACAAGCTTCCTAGGACCGGTTTCTGGCATTTCAGCCGTCTTCAGCCAGGCTTGCTTGAATCCAGTGGCAAAGTGAGCAAGGGACTCATGTCTGAGCATACCCTGCCAACTTATGGCGAACAAAGCGGTACAAAAGGGGGTGGTGATGGACGGAGCATCAGAATCAATCAAATACTCACACCCAGTCAACAGATCTGGGTTTGATCCATCACCGTTCTTTAGCCCACTCTGCCACCCCAGTTCAGACATGGCCATATGCAAATCAGTCTGACCCTGTGCCTCATGGGAACAGTCCAGCCCGAACTACCAAGCCATGCCTTCCCTGCACCGGAAACAAGCTTCCTAGGACCGGTTTCTGGCATTTCAGCCATCCTCAGCCAGGCTTGCTTGAATCCAGTGGCAAACTGAGCAAGGGACTCACGTCTGAGCATACCCTGCCAACTTATGGCGAACAAAGCGGTACAAAAGGGGGTGGTGATGGACGGAGCATCAGAATCAATCAAACACTCACACCCAGTCAACAGATCTGGGTTTGATCCATCACCGTTCTTTAGCCCACTCTGCCACCCCAGTTCAGACATGGCCATATGCAAATCAGTCTGACCCTGTGCCTCATGGGAACAGTCCAGCCCGAACTACCAAGCCATGCCTTCCCTGGACCGGAAACAAGCTTCCTAGGACCGTTTTCTGGCATTTCAGCCGTCTTCAGCCAGGCTTGCTTGAATCCAGTGGCAAAGTGAGCAAGGGACTCACGTCTGAGCATACCCTGCCAACTTATGGCGAACAAAGCGGTACAAAAGGGGGTGATGATGGACGGAGCATCAGAATCAATCAAACACTCAAACCCAGTCAACAGATCTGGGTTTGATCCATCACCGTTCTTTAGCCCACTCTGCCACCCCAGTTCGGACATGGCCATATGCAAATGAGTCTGACCCTGTGCCTCATGGGAACAGTCCAGCCCGAACTACCAAGCCATGCCTTCCCTGGACCAGAAACAAGCTTCCTAGGACCGGTTTCTGGCATTTCAGCCGTCTTCAGCCAGGCTTGCTTGAATCCAGTGGCAAAGTGAGCAAGGGACTCACGTCTGAGCATACCCTGCCAACTTATGGCGAACAAAGCGGTACAAAAGGGGGTGGTGATGGACGGAGCATCAGAATCAATCAAACACTCACACCCAGTCAACAGATCTGGGTTTGATCCATCACCGTTCTTTAGCCCACTCTGCCACCCCAGTTCGGACATGGCCATATGCAAATCAGTCTGACCCTGTGCCTCATGGGAACAGTCCAGCCCGAACTACCAAGCCATGCCTTCCCTGGACCGGAAACAAGCTTCCTAGGACCGGTTTCTGGCATTTCAGCCGTCTTCAGCCAGGCTTGCTTGAATCCAGTGGCAAAGTGAGCAAGGGACTCACGTCTGAGCATACCCTGCCAACTTATGGCGAACAAAGCGGTACAAAAGGGGGTGGTGATGGACGGAGGATCAGAATCAATCAAACACTCACACCCAGTCAACAGATCTGGGTTTGATCCATCACCGTTCTTTAGCCCACTCTGCCACCCCAGTTCAGACATGGCCATATGCAAATCAGTCTGACCCTGTGCCTCAAGGGAACAGTCCAGCCCGAACTACCAAGCCATGCCTTCCCTGGACCGGAAACAAGCTTCCTAGGACCGGTTTCTGGCATTTCAGCCGTCTTCAGCCAGGCTTGCTTGAATCCAGTGGCAAAGTGAGCAAGGGACTCACGTCTGAGCATACCCTGCCAACTTATGGCGAGCAAAGCGGTACAAAAGGGGGTGGTGATGGACGGAGCATCAGAATCAATCAAACACTCACACCCAGTCAACAGATCTGGGTTTGATCCATCACCATTCTTTAGCCCACTCTGCCACCCCAGTTCAGACATGGCCATATGCAAATCAGTCTGACCCTGTGCCTCATGGAAACAGTCCAGCCCGAACTACCAAGCCATGCCTTCCCTGGACCGGAAACAAGCTTCCTAGGACCGGTTTCTGGCATTTCAGCCGTCTTCAGCCAGGCTTGCTTGAATCCAGTGGCAAAGTGAGCAAGGGACTCACGTCTGAGCATACCCTGCCAACTTATGGCGAACAAAGCGGTACAAAAGGGGGTGGTGATGGACGGAGCATCAGAATCAATCAAACACTCACACCCAGTCAACAGATCTGGGTTTGATCCATCACCGTTCTTTAGCCCACTCTGCCACCCCAGTTCGGACATGGCCATATGCAAATCAGTCTGACCCTGTGCCTCATGGGAACAGTCCAGCCCGAACTACCAAGCCATGCCTTCCCTGGACCGGAAACAAGCTTCCTAGGACCGGTTTCTGGCATTTCAGCCGTCTTCAGCCAGGCTTGCTTGAATCCAGTGGCAAAGTGAGCAAGGGACTCACGTCTGAGCATACCCTGCCAACTTATGGCGAACAAAGCGGTACAAAAGGGGGTGGTGATGGACGGAGCATCAGAATCAATCAAACACTCACACCCAGTCAACAGATCTGGGTTTGATCCATCACCGTTCTTTAGCCCACTCTGCCACCCCAGTTCGGACATGGCCATATGCAAATCAGTCTGACCCTGTGCCTCATGGGAACAGTCCAGCCCGAACTACCAAGCCATGCCTTCCCTGGACCGGAAACAAGCTTCCTAGGACCGGTTTCTGGCATTTCAGCCATCTTCAGCCAGGCTTGCTTGAATCCAGTGGCAAAGTGAGCAAGGGACTCACGTCTGAGCATACCCTGCCAACTTATGGCGAACAAAGCGGTACAAAAGGGGGTGGTGATGGACGGAGCATCAGAATCAATCAAACACTCACACCCAGTCAACAGATCTGGGTTTGATCCATCACCGTTCTTTAGCCCACTCTGCCAACCCAGTTCGGACATGGCCATATGCAAATCAGTCTGACCCTGTGCCTCATGGGAACAGTCCAGCCCGAACTACCAAGCCATGCCTTCCCTGGACCGGAAACAAGCTTCCTAGGACCGGTTTCCGGCATTTCAGCCGTCTTCAGCCAGGCTTGCTTGAATCCAGTGGCAAAGTGAGCAAGGGACTCACGTCTGAGCATACCCTGCCAACTTATGGCGAACAAAGCGGTACAAAAGGGGGTGGTGATGGACGGAGCATCAGAATCAATCAAACACTCACACCCAGTCAACAGATCTGGGTTTGATCCATCACCATTCTTTAGCCCACTCTGCCACCCCAGTTCAGACATGGCCATATGCAAATCAGTCTGACCCTGTGCCTCATGGAAACAGTCCAGCCCGAACTACCAAGCCATGCCTTCCCTGGACCGGAAACAAGCTTCCTAGGACCGGTTTCTGGCATTTCAGCCGTCTTCAGCCAGGCTTGCTTGAATCCAGTGGCAAAGTGAGCAAGGGACTCACGTCTGAGCATACCCTGCCAACTTATGGCGAACAAAGCAGTACAAAAGGGGGTGGTGATGGACTGAGCATCAGAATCAATCAAACACTCACACCCAGTCAACAGATCTGGGTTTGATCCATCACCGTTCTTTAGCTACTCTGCCACCCCAGTTCAGACATAGCCATATGCAAATCAGTCTGACCCTGTGCCTCATGGGAACAGTCCAGCCCGAACTACCAAGCCATGCCTTTCCTGGACCGGAAACAAGCTTCCTAGGACCGGTTTCTGGCATTTCAGCCGTCTTCAGCCAGGCTTGCTTGAATCCAGTGGCAAAGTGAGCAAGGGACTCACGTCTGAGCATACCCATCAATCAATCATAGGCATTCGTATAGCGCACTGCTCACCCGGAGGGTCTCAAGGCACTGGGGGGGGGGTGGAACGCTACTGCTCGAACAGCCAGGTCTTGAGTTGCTTCCTGAAGGCGAGATGGTCTTGCGTTGTCCGGAGGTGGATGGGGAGGGAGTTCCATGTCTTGGCTGCCAGGTAGGAGAAGGATCTTCCTCCGGCGGTGGCTCTGCGGATGCGGGGGACGGTGGCGAGAGCGAGGCTGGCGGAGCGGAGCTGGCGGGTGGGCTTGTGGAAGGTCAGGCGGCTGTTGAGGAACTTGGGGCCCAGGTCGTGGAGGGCCGTGTGTGCGTTGTTGATGAGTCGGAACGTGATTCTTTTGTTGACGGGGAGCCAGTGCAGGTCTCTCAGGTGTCGGGAGATGTGGCTGTGTCGGGGGATGTCCAGGATGAGTCGTGCTGAGGCGTTCTGGATCCGTTGGAGCTTCTTCTGGAGTTTGGCGGCGGTGCCGGCGTAGAGGGCGTTCCCGTAGTCCAGCCGACTGGTGACGAGGGCCTGTGTGACCGTCTTCCTGGTCTCGGTGGGGATCCACCGGAAGATCTTTCGAAGCATGCGCAGAGTGTTGAAGCATGAAGACGAGACGGCGTTGACTTGTCTGGTCATCGAGAGGGAGGAGTCCAGGATGAAGCCTAGGTTGCGTGCGTGGTCCGTTGGCTTGGGGGTGGCTCCCAGGGCGGGGGGCCACCAGGAGTCGTCCCAGGCGGAGGGTGATGATCCCAGGATGAGGACCTCCGTCTTGTCTGAGTTCAATTTCAGGCGGCTGTTCTTCATCCATTCGGCGACGTCTTTCATCCCTTCGTGTAGGCTGGCTCTGGCGGCGTCCGGGTCGCTGGTGAGGGAGAGGATCAGCTGGGTGTCGTCAGTGTAGGTGATGATCTTGAGGTTGTGTTGACGTGCGATGGTTGCGAGGGGGCTCATGTAGATGTTGAAGAGGGTGGGGCTGAGCGATGATCCTTGTGGAACGCCGCAGATGACTTCGGTGGCCGCTGACCGGAACGGGGGGAGGCGGACTCTCTGGGTTCTTCCGGCGAGGAATGAGGTGATCCACTCCAGGGCCTTCTCCTGGATGCCGGTGTTGTTCAGGCGCTGTACCAGGGTGCGGTGGCAGACAGTGTCGAACGCTGCGGAGAGGTCCAGGAGGATGCGGGCCGCTGCCAACTTATGGCGAACAAAGCGGTACAAAAGGGGGTGGTGATGGACGGAGCATCAGAATCAATCAAACACTCACACCCAGTCAACAGATCTGGGTTTGATCCATCACCGTTCTTTAGCCCACTCTGCCATCCCAGTTCAGACATGGCCATATGCAAATCAGTCTGACCCTGTGCCTCGTGGGAACAGTCCAGCCCGAACTACCAAGCCATGCCTTCCCTGGACCGGAAACAAGCTTCCTAGGACCGGTTTCTGGCATTTCAGCCGTCTTCAGCCAGGCTTGCTTGAATCCAGTGGCAAAGTGAGCAAGGGACTCACGTCTGAGCATACCCTGCCAACTTATGGCGAACAAAGCGGTACAAAAGGGGGTAGTGATGGACGGAGCATCAGAATCAATCAAACACTCACACCCAGTCAACAGATCTGGGATGATCCATCACCGTTCTTTAGCCCACTCTGCCACCCCAGTTCGGACATGGCCATATGCAAATCAGTCTGACCCTGTGCCTCATGGGAACAGTCCAGCCCGAACTACCAAGCCATGCCTTCCCTGGACCGGAAACAAGCTTCCTAGGACCGGTTTCTGGCATTTCAGCCGTCTTCAGCCAGGCTTGCTTGAATCCAGTGGCAAAGTGAGCAAGGGACTCATGTCTGAGCATACCCTGCCAACTTATGGCAAACAAAGCGGTACAAAAGGGGGTGGTGATGGACGGAGCATCAGAATCAATCAAACACTCACACCCAGTCAACAGATCTGGGTTTGATCCATCACCGTTCTTTAGCCCACTCTGCCACCCCAGTTCGGACATGGCCATATGCAAATCAGTCTGACCCTGTGCCTCATGGGAACAGTCCAGCCCGAACTACCAAGCCATGCCTTCCCTGGACCGGAAACAAGCTTCCTAGGACCGGTTTCTGGCATTTCAGCCGTCTTCAGCCAGGCTTGCTTGAATCCAGTGGCAAAGTGAGCAAGGGACTCACGTCTGAGCATACCCTGCCAACTTATGGCGAACAAAGCGGTACAAAAGGGGGTGGTGATGGACGGAGCATCAGAATCAATCAAACACTCACACCCAGTCAACAGATCTGGGTTTGATCCATCACCGTTCTTTAGCCCACTCTGCCACCCCAGTTCGGACATGGCCATATGCAAATCAGTCTGACCCTGTGCCTCATGGGAACAGTCCAGCCCGAACTACCAAGCCATGCCTTCCCTGGACCGGAAACAAGCTTCCTAGGACCGGTTTCTGGCATTTCAGCCGTCTTCAGCCAGGCTTGCTTGAATCCAGTGGCAAAGTGAGCAAGGGACTCACGTCTGAGCATACCCTGCCAACTTATGGCGAACAAAGCGGTACAAAAGGGGGTGGTGATGGAGGGAGCATCAGAATCAATCAAACACTCACACCCAGTCAACAGATCTGGGTTTGATCCATCACCGTTCTTTAGCCCACTCTGCCACCCCAGTTCGGACATGGCCATATGCAAATCAGTCTGACCCTGTGCCTCATGGGAACAGTCCTGCCCGAACTACCAAGCCATGCCTTCCCTGGACCGGAAACAAGCTTCCTAGGACCGGTTTCTGGCATTTCAGCCATCTTCAGCCAGGCTTGCTTGAATCCAGTGGCAAAGTGAGCAAGGGACTCACGTCTGAGCATACCCTGCCAACTTATGGCGAACAAAGCGGTACAAAAGGGGGTGGTGATGGACGGAGCATCAGAATCAATCAAACACTCACACCCAGTCAACAGATCTGGGTTTGATCCATCACCGTTCTTTAGCCCACTCTGCCACCCCAGTTCGGACATGGCCATATGCAAATCAGTCTGACCCTGTGCCTCATGGGAACAGTCCAGCCCGAACTACCAAGCCATGCCTTCCCTGGACCGGAAACAAGCTTCCTAGGACCGGTTTCTGGCATTTCAGCCGTCTTCAGCCAGGCTTGCTTGAATCCAGTGGCAAAGTGAGCAAGGGACTCACGTCTGAGCATACCCTGCCAACTTATGGAGAACAAAGCGGTACAAAAGGGGGTGGTGATGGACGGAGCATCAGAATCAATCAAACACTCACACCCAGTCAACAGATCTGGGTTTGATCCATCACCGTTCTTTAGCCCACTCTGCCACCCCAGTTTGGACATGGCCATATGCAAATCAGTCTGACCCTGTGCCTCATGGGAACAGTCCAGCCCGAACTACCAAGCCATGCCTTCCCTGGACCGGAAACAAGCTTCCTAGGACCGGTTTCTGGCATTTCAGCCGTCTTCAGCCAGGCTTGCTTGAATCCAGTGGCAAAGTGAGCAAGGGACTCACGTCTGAGCATATCCTGCCAACTTATGGCGAACAAAGCGGTACAAAAGGGGGTGGTGATGGACGGAGCATCAGAATCAATCAAACACTCACACCCTGTCAACAGATCTGGGTTTGATCCATCACCGTTCTTTAGCCCACTCTGCCACCCCAGTTCAGACATGGCCATATGCAAATCAGTCTGACCCTGTGCCTCATGGGAACAGTCCAGCCCGAACTACCAAGCCATGCCTTCCCTGGACCGGAAACAAGCTTCCTAGGACCGGTTTCTGGCATTTCAGCCGTCTTCAGCCAGGCTTGCTTGAATCCAGTGGCAAAGTGAGCAAGGGACTCATGTCTGAGTATACCCTGCCAACTTATGGCGAACAAAGCGGTACAAAAGGGGGTGGTGATGGACGGAGCATCAGAATCAATCAAATACTCACACCCAGTCAACAGATCTGGGTTTGATCCATCACCGTTCTTTAGCCCACTCTGCCACCCCAGTTCAGACATGGCCATATGCAAATCAGTCTGACCCTGTGCCTCATGGGAACAGTCCAGCCCGAACTACCAAGCCATGCCTTCCCTGCACCGGAAACAAGCTTCCTAGGACCGGTTTCTGGCATTTCAGCCGTCCTCAGCCAGGCTTGCTTGAATCCAGTGGCAAACTGAGCAAGGGACTCACGTCTGACCATACCCTGCCAACTTATGGCGAACAAAGCGGTACAAAAGGGGGTGGTGATGGACGGAGCATCAGAATCAATCAAACACTCACACCCAGTCAACAGATCTGGGTTTGATCCATCACCGTTCTTTAGCCCACTCTGCCACCCCAGTTCAGACATGGCCATCTGCAAATCAGTCTGACCCTGTGCCTCATGGGAACAGTCCAGCCCGAACTACCAAGCCATGCCTTCCCTGGACCGGAAACAAGCTTCCTAGGACCGGTTTCTGGCATTTCAGCCGTCTTCAGCCAGGCTTGCTTGAATCCAGTGGCAAAGTGAGCAAGGGACTCACGTCTGAGCATACCCTGCCAACTTATGGCGAACAAAGCGGTACAAAAGGGGGTGGTGATGGACGGAGCATCAGAATCAATCAAACACTCACACCCAGTCAACAGATCTGGGTTTGATCCATCACCGTTCTTTAGCCCACTCTGCCACCCCAGTTCGGACATGGCCATATGCAAATCAGTCTGACCCTGTGCCTCATGGGAACAGTCCAGCCCGAACTACCAAGCCATGCCTTCCCTGGACCGGAAACAAGCTTCCTAGGACCGGTTTCTGGCATTTCAGCCGTCTTCAGCCAGGCTTGCTTGAATCCAGTGGCAAAGTGAGCAAGGGACTCACGTCTGAGCATACCCTGCCAACTTATGGCGAACAAAGCGGTACAAAAGGGGGTGGTGATGGACGGAGCATCAGAATCAATCAAACACTCACACCCAGTCAACAGATCTGGGTTTGATCCATCACCGTTCTTTAGCCCACTCTGCCACCCCAGTTCGGACATGGCCATATGCAAATCAGTCTGACCCTGTGCCTCATGGGAACAGTTCAGCCCGAACTACCAAGCCATGCCTTCCCTGGACCGGAAACAAGCTTTCTAGGACCGGTTTCTGGCATTTCAGCCGTCTTCAGCCAGGCTTGCTTGAATCCAGTGGCAAAGTGAGCAAGGGACTCACGTCTGAGCATACCCTGCCAACTTATGGTGTACAAAGCGGTACAAAAGGGGGTGGTGATGAACGGAGCATCAGAATCAATCAAACACTCACACCCAGTCAACAGATCTGGGTTTGATCCATCACCGTTCTTTAGCCCACTCTGCCACCCCAGTTCAGACATGGCCATATGCAAATCAGTCTGACCCTGTGCCTCATGGGAACAGTCCAGCCCGAACTACCAAGCCATGCCTTCCCTGGACCGGAAACAAGCTTCCTAGGACCGGTTTCTAGCATTTCAGCCGTCTTCAGCCAGGCCTGCTTGAATCCAGTGGCAAAGTGAGCAAGGGGCTCATGTCTGAGCATACCCTGCCAACTTATGGCGAACAAAGCGGTACAAAAGGGGGTGGTGATGGACGGAGCATCAGAATCAATCAAATACTCACACCCAGTCAACAGGTCTGATCCATCACCGTTCTTTAGCCCACTCTGCCACCCCAGTTCAGACATGGCCATATGCAAATCAGTCTGACCCTGTGCCTCATGGGAACAGTCCAGCCCGAACTACCAAGCCATGCCTTCCCTGCACCGGAAACAAGCTTCCTAGGACCGGTTTCTGGCATTTCAGCCGTCTTCAGCCAGGCTTGCTTGAATCCTGTGGCAAAGTGAGCAAGGGACTCACGTCTGAGCATACCCTGCCAACTTATGGCGTACAAAGCGGTACAAAAGGGGGAGGTGATGGACGGAGCATCAGAATCAATCAAACACTCACACCCAGTCAACAGATCTGGGTTTGATCCATCACCGTTCTTTAGCCCACTCTGCCACCCCAGTTCAGACACGGCCATATGCAAATCAGTCTGACCCTGTGCCTCATGGGAACAGTCCAGCCCGAACTACCAAGCCATGCCTTCCCTGGACCGGAAACAAGCTTCCTAGGACCGGTTTCTGGCATTTCAGCCATCTTCAGCCAGGCTTGCTTGAATCCAGTGGCAAAGTGAGCAAGGGACTCACGTCTGAGCATACCCTGCCAACTTATGGCGAACAAAGCGGTACAAAAGGGGGTGGTGATGGACGGAGCATCAGAATCAATCAAACACTCACACCCAGTCAACAGATCTGGGTTTGATCCATCACCGTTCTTTAGCCCACTCTGCCACCCCAGTTCGGACATGGCCATATGCAAATCAGTCTGACCCTGTGCCTCATGGGAACAGTCCAGCCCGAACTACCAAGCCATGCCTTCCCTGGACCGGAAACAAGCTTCCTAGGACCGGTTTCTGGCATTTCAGCCGTCTTCAGCCAGGCTTGCTTGAATCCAGTGGCAAAGTGAGCAAGGGACTCACGTCTGAGCATACCCTGCCAACTCATGGCGAACAAAGCGGTACAAGAGGGGGTGGTGATGGACGGAGCATCAGAATCAATCAAACACTCACACCCAGTCAACAGATCTGGGTTTGATCCATCACCGTTCTTTAGCCCACTCTGCCACCCCAGTTCGGACATGGCCATATGCAAATCAGTCTGACCCTGTGCCTCATGGGAACAGTCCAGCCCGAACTACCAAGCCATGCCTTCCCTGGACCGGAAACAAGCTTCCTAGGACCGGTTTCTGGCATTTCAGCCGTCTTCAGCCAGGCTTGCTTGAATGCAGTGGCAAAGTGAGCAAGGGACTCATGTCTGAGCATACCCTGTCAACTTATGGCGAACAAAGCGGTACAAAAGGGGGTGGTGATGGACGGAGCATCAGAATCAATCAAATACTCAAACCCAGTCAACAGATCTGGGTTTGATCCATCACCGTTCTTTAGCCCACTCTGCCACCCCAGTTCAGACATGGCCATATGCAAATCAGTCTGACCCTGTGCCTCATGGGAACAGTCCAGCCCGAACTACCAAGCCATGCCTTCCCTGCACCGGAAACAAGCTTCCTAGGACCGTTTTCTGGCATTTCAGCCGTCCTCAGCCAGGCTTGCTTGAATCCAGTGGCAAACTGAGCAAGGGACTCACGTCTGAGCATACCCTGCCAACTTATGGCGAACAAAGCGGTACAAAAGGGGGTGGTGATGGACGGAGCATCAGAATCAATCAAACACTCACACCCAGTCAACAGATCTGGGTTTGATCCATCACCGTTCTTTAGCCCACTCTGCCACCCCAGTTCAGACATGGCCATATGCAAATCAGTCTGACCCTGTGCCTCATGGGAACAGTCCAGCCCGAACTACCAAGCCATGCCTTCCCTGGACCGGAAACAAGCTTCCTAGGACCAGTTTCTGGCATTTCAGCCGTCTTCAGCCAGGCTTGCTTGAATCCAGTGGCAAAGTGAGCAAGGGACTCACGTCTGAGCATACCCTGCCAACTTATGGCGAACAAAGCGGTACAAAAAGGGGTGGTGATGGACGGAGCATCAGAATCAATCAAACACTCACACCCAGTCAACAGATCTGGGTTTGATCCATCACCGTTCTTTAGCCCACTCTGCCACCCCAGTTCAGACATGGCCATATGCAAATCAGTCTGACCCTGTGCCTCATGGGAACAGTCCAGTCCGAACTACCAAGCCATGCCTTCCCTGGACCGGAAACAAGCTTCCTAGGACCGGTTTCTGGCATTTCAGCCGTCTTCAGCCAGGCTTGCTTGAATCCAGTGGCAAAGTGAGCAAGGGACTCACGTCTGAGCATACCCTGCCAACTTATGGCGAACAAAGCGGTACAAAAGGGGGTGGTGATGGACGGAGCATCAGAATCAATCAAACACTCACACCCAGTCAACAGATCTGGGTTTGATCCATCACCGTTCTTTAGCCCACTCTGCCACCCCAGTTCGGACATGGCCATATGCAAATCAGTCTGACCCTGTGCCTCATGGGAACAGTCCAGCCCGAACTACCAAGCCATGCCTTCCCTGGACCGGAAACAAGCTTCCTAGGACCGGTTTCTGGCATTTCAGCCGTCTTCAGCTAGGCTTGCTTGAATCCAGTGGCAAAGTGAGCAAGGGACTCACGTCTGAGCATACCCTGCCAACTTATGGCGAACAAAGCGGTACAAAAGGGGGTGGTGATGGACGGAGCATCAGAATCAATCAAACACTCACACCCAGTCAACAGATCTGGGTTTGATCCATCACCGTTCTTTAGCCCACTCTGCCACCCCAGTTCGGACATGGCCATATGCAAATCAGTCTGACCCTGTGCCTCATGGGAACAGTCCAGCCCGAACTACCAAGCCATGCCTTCCCTGGACCGGAAACAAGCTTTCTAGGACCGGTTTCTGGCATTTCAGCCGTCTTCAGCCAGGCTTGCTTGAATCCAGTGGCAAAGTGAGCAAGGGACTCACGTCTGAGCATACCCTGCCAACTTATGGCGTACAAAGCGGTACAAAAGGGGGTGGTGATGGACGGAGCATCAGAATCAATCAAACACTCACACCCAGTCAACAGATCTGGGTTTGATCCATCACCGTTCTTTAGCCCACTCTGCCACCCCAGTTCAGACATGGCCATATGCAAATCAGTCTGACCCTGTGCCTCATGGGAACAGTCCAGCCCGAACTACCAAGCCATGCCTTCCCTGGACCGGAAACAAGCTTCCTAGGACCGGTTTCTAGCATTTCAGCCGTCTTCAGCCAGGCTTGCTTGAATCCAGTGGCAAAGTGAGCAAGGGACTCATGTCTGAGCATACCCTGCCAACTTATGGCGAACAAAGCAGTACAAAAGGGGGTGGTGATGGACGGAGCATCAGAATCAATCAAATACTCACACCCAGTCAACAGGTCTGGGTTTGATCCATCACCGTTCTTTAGCCCACTCTGCCACCCCAGTTCAGACATGGCCATATGCAAATCAGTCTGACCCTGTGCCTCATGGGAACAGTCCAGCCCGAACTACCAAGCCATGCCTTCCCTGCACCGGAAACAAGCTTCCTAGGACCAGTTTCTGGCATTTCAGCCGTCTTCAGCCAGGCTTGCTTGAATCCAGTGGCAAAGTGAGCAAGGGACTCACGTCTGAGCATACCCTGCCAACTTATGGCGAACAAAGCGGTACAAAAGGGGGTGGTGATGGACGGAGCATCAGAATCAATCAAACACTCACACCCAGTCAACAGATCTGGGTTTGATCCATCACCGTTCTTTAGCCCACTCTGCCACCCCAGTTCAGACATGGCCATATGCAAATCAGTCTGACCCTGTGCCTCATGGGAACAGTCCAGCCCGAACTACCAAGCCATGCCTTCCCTGGACCGGAAACAAGCTTCCTAGGACCGGTTTCTGGCATTTCAGCCGTCTTCAGCCAGGCTTGCTTGAATCCAGTGGCAAAGTGAGCAAGGGACTCACGTCTGAGCATACCCTGCCAACTTATGGCGAACAAAGCGGTACAAAAGGGGGTGGTGATGGACGGAGCATCAGAATCAATAAAACACTCACACCCAGTCAACAGATCTGGGTTTGATCCATCACCGTTCTTTAGCCCACTCTGCCACCCCAGTTCAGACATGGCCATATGCAAATCAGTCTGACCCTGTGCCTCATGGGAACAGTCCAGCCCGAACTACCAAGCCATGCCTTCCCTGGACCGGAAACAAGCTTCCTAGGACCGGTTTCTGGAATTTCAGCCGTCTTCAGCCAGGCTTGCTTGAATCCAGTGGCAAAGTGAGCAAGGGACTCACGTCTGAGCATACCCTGCCAACTTATGGCGAACAAAGCGGTACAAAAGGGGGTGGTGATGGACGGAGCATCAGAATCAATCAAACACTCACACCCAGTCAACAGATCTGGGTTTGATCCATCACCGTTCTTTAGCCCACTCTGCCACCCCAGTTCAGACATGGCCATATGCAAATCAGTCTGACCCTGTGCCTCATGGGAACAGACCAGCCCGAACTACCAAGCCATGCCTTCCCTAGACCAGAAACAAGCTTCCTAGGACCGGTTTCTGGCATTTCAGCCGTCTTCAGCCAGGCTTGCTTGAATCCAGTGGCAAAGTGAGCAAGGGACTCACGTCTGAGCATACCCTGCCAACTTATGGCGAACAAAGCGGTACAAAAGGGGGTGGTGATGGACGGAGAATCAGAATCAATCAAACACTCACACCCAGTCAACAGATCTGGGTTTGATCCATCACTGTTCTTTAGCCCACTCTGCCACCCCAGTTCAGACATGGCCATATGCAAATCAGTCTGACCCTGTGCCTCATGGGAACAGTCCAGCCCGAACTACCAAGCCATGCCTTCCCTGGACAGGAAACAAGCTTCCTAGGACCGGTTTCTGGCATTTCAGCCGTCTTCAGCCAGGCTTGCTTGAATCCAGTGGCAAAGTGAGCAAGGGACTCACGTCTGAGCATACCCTGCCAACTTATGGCGAACAAAGCGGTACAAAAGGGGGTGGTGATGGACGGAGCATCAGAATCAATCAAACACTCACACCCAGTCAACAGATCTGGGTTTGATCCATCACCGTTCTTTAGCCCACTCTGCCACCCCAGTTCAGACATGGCCATATGCAAATCAGTCTGACCCTGTGCCTCATGGGAACAGTCCAGCCCGAACTACCAAGCCATGCCTTCCCTGGACCGGAAACAAGCTGCCTAGGACCGGTTTCTGGCATTTCAGCCGTCTTCAGCCAGGCTTGCTTGAATCCAGTGGCAAAGTGAGCAAGGGACTCACGTCTGAGCATACCCTGCCAACTTATGGCGAACAAAGCGGTACAAAAGGGGGTGGTGATGGACGGAGCATCAGAATCAATCAAACACTCACACCCAGTCAACAGATCTGGGTTTGATCCATCACCGTTCTTTAGCCCACTCTGCCACCCCAGTTCGGACATGGCTCTATGCAAATCAGTCTCACCCTGTGCCTCATGGGAACAGTCCAGCCCGAACTACCAAGCCATGCCTTCCCTGGACCGGAAACAAGCTTCCTAGGACCGGTTTCTGGCATTTCAGCCGTCTTCAGCTAGGCTTGCTTGAATCCAGTGGCAAAGTGAGCAAGGGACTCACGTCTGAGCATACCCTGCCAACTTATGGCGAACAAAGCGGTACAAAAGGGGGTGGTGATGGACGGAGCATCAGAATCAATCAAACACTCACACCCAGTCAACAGATCTGGGTTTGATCCATCACCGTTCTTTAGCCCACTCTGCCACCCCAGTTCGGACATGGCCATATGCAAATCAGTCTGACCCTGTGCCTCATGGGAACAGTCCAGCCCGAACTACCAAGCCATGCCTTCCCTGGACCGGAAACAAGCTTCCTAGGACCGGTTTCTGGCATTTCAGCCGTCTTCAGCCAGGCTTGCTTGAATCCAGTGGCAAAGTGAGCAAGGGACTCACGTCTGAGCATACCCTGCCAACTTATGGCGAACAAAGCGGTACAAAAGGGGGTGGTGATGGACGGAGCATCAGAATCAATCAAACACTCACACCCAGTCAACAGATCTGGGTTTGATCCATCACCGTTCTTTAGCCCACTCTGCCACCCCAGTTCAGACATGGCCATATGCAAATCAGTCTGACCCAGTGCCTCATGGGAACAGTCCAGCCCGAACTACCAAGCCATGCCTTCCCTGGACCGGAAACAAGCTTCCTAGGACCGGTTTCTGGCATTTCAGCCGTCTTCAGCCAGGCTTGCTTGAATCCAGTGGCAAAGTGAGCAAGGGACTCACGTCTGAGCATACCCTGCAAACTTATGGTGAACAAAGCGGTACAAAAGGGGGTGGTGATGGACGGAGCATCAGAATCAATCAAACACTCACACCTAGTCAACAGATCTGGGTTTGATCCATCACCGTTCTTTAGCCCACTCTGCCACCCCAGTTCAGACATGGCCATATGCAAATCAGTCTGACCCTGTGCCTCATGGGAACAGTCCAGCCCGAACTACCAAGCCATGCCTTCCCTGGACCGGAAACAAGCTTCCTAGGACCGGTTTCTGGCATTTCAGCCGTCTTCAGCCAGGCTTGCTTGAATCCAGTGGCAAAGTGAGCAAGGGACTCACGTCTGAGCATACCCTGCCAACTTATGGCGAACAAAGCGGTACAAAAGGGGGTGGTGATGGACGGAGCATCAGAATCAATCAAACACTCACACCCAGTCAACAGATCTGGGTTTGATCCATCACCGTTCTTTAGCCCACTCTGCCACCCCAGTTCAGACATGGCCATATGCAAATCAGTCTGACCCTGTGCCTCATGGGAACAGTCCAGCCCGAACTACCAAGCCATGCCTTCCCTGGACCGGAAACAAGCTTCCTAGGACCGGTTTCTGGCATTTCAGCCGTCTTCAGCCACGCTTGCTTGAATCCAGTGGCAAAGTGAGCAAGGGACTCACGTCTGAGCATACCCTGCCAACTTATGGCGAACAAAGCGGTACAAAAGGGGGTGGTGATGGACGGAGCATCAGAATCAATCAAACACTCACACCCAGTCAACAGATCTGGGTTTGATCCATCACCGTTCTTTAGCCCACTCTGCCACCCCAGTTCAGACATGGCCATATGCAAATCAGTCTGACCCTGTGCCTCATGGGAACAGTCCAGCCCGAACTACCAAGCCATGCCTTCCCTGGACCGGAAACAAGCTTCCTAGGACCGGTTTCTGGCATTTCAGCCATCTTCAGCCAGGCTTGCTTGAATCCAGTGGCAAAGTGAGCAAGGGACTCACGTCTGAGCATACCCTGCCAACTTATGGCGAACAAAGCGGTACAAAAGGGGGTGGTGATGGACGGAGCATCAGAATCAATCAAACACTCACACCCAGTCAACAGATCTGGGTTTGATCCATCACCGTTCTTTAGCCCACTCTGCCACCCCAGTTCAGACATGGCCATATGCAAATCAGTCTGACCCTGTGCCTCATGGGAACAGTCCAGCCCAAACTACCAAGCCATGCCTTCCCTGGACCGGAAACAAGCTTCCTAGGACCGGTTTCTGGCATTTCAGCCGTCTTCAGCCAGGCTTGCTTGAATCCAGTGGCAAAGTGAGCAAGGGACTCACGTCTGAGCATACCCTGCCAACTTATGGCGAACAAAGCGGTACAAAAGGGGGTGGTGATGGACGGAGCATCAGAATCAATCAAACACTCACACCCAGTCAACAGATCTGGGTTTGATCCATCACCGTTCTTTAGCCCACTCTGCCACCCCAGTTCAGACATGGCCATATGCAAATCAGTCTGACCCTGTGCCTCATGGGAACAGTCCAGCCCGATCTACCAAGCTATGCCTTACCTGGACCGGAAACAAGCTTCCTAGGACCGGTTTGTGGCATTTCAGCCGTCTTCAGCCAGGCTTGCTTGAATCCAGTGGCAAAGTGAGCAAGGGACTCACGTCTGAGTATACCCTGCCAACTTATGGCGAACAAAGCGGTACAAAAGGGGGTGGTGATGGACGGAGCATCAGAATCAATCAAACACTCACACCCTGTCAACAGATCTGGGTTTGATCCATCACCGTTCTTTAGCCCACTCTGCCACCCCAGTTCAGACATGGCCATATGCAAATCAGTCTGACCCTGTGCCTCATGGGAACAGTCCAGCCCGAACTACCAAGCCATGCCTTCCCTGGACCGGAAACAAGCTTCCTAGGACCGGTTTCTGGCATTTCAGCCGTTTTCAGCCAGGCTTGCTTGAATCCAGTGGCAAAGTGAGCAAGGGACTCACGTCTGAGCATACCCTGCCAACTTATGGCGAACAAAGCGGTACAAAAGGGGGTGGTGATGGACGGAGCATCAGAATCAATCAAACACTCACACCCAGTCAACAGATCTGGGTTTGATCCATCACCGTTCTTTAGCCCACTCTGCCACCCCAGTTCGGACATAGCCATATGCAAATCAGTCTGACCCTGTGCCTCATGGGAACAGTCCAGCCCGAACTACCAAGCCATGCCTTCCCTGGACCGGAAACAAGCTTCCTAGGATCGGTTTCTGGCATTTCAGCCGTCTTCAGCCAGGCTTGCTTGAATCCAGTGGCAAAGTGAGCAAGGGACTCACGTCTGAGCATACCCTGCCAACTTATGGCGAACAAAGCGGTACAAAAGGGGGTGGTGATGGACGGAGCATCAGAATCAATCAAACACTCACACCCAGTCAACAGATCTGGGTTTGATCCATCACCGTTCTTTAGCCCACTCTGCCACCCCAGTTCAGACATGGCCATATGCAAATCAGTCTGACCCTGTGCCTCATGGGAACAGTCCAGCCCGAACTACCAAGCCATGCCTTCCCTGGACCGGAAACAAGCTTCCTAGGACCGGTTTCTGGCATTTCAGCCGTCTTCAGCCAGGCTTGCTTGAATCCAGTGGCAAAGTGAGCAAGGGACTCACGTCTGAGCATACCCTGCCAACTTATGGCGAACAAAGCGGTACAAAAGGGGGTGGTGATGGACGGAGCATCAGAATCAATCAAACACTCACACCCAGTCAACAGATCTGGGTTTGATCCATCACCGTTCTTTAGCCCACTCTGCCACCCCAGTTCAGACATGGCCATATGCAAATCAGTCTGACCCTGTGCCTCATGGGAACAGACCAGCCCGAACTACCAAGCCATGCCTTCCCTAGACCAGAAACAAGCTTCCTAGGACCGGTTTCTGGCATTTCAGCCGTCTTCAGCCAGGCTTGCTTGAATCCAGTGGCAAAGTGAGCAAGGGACTCACGTCTGAGCATACCCTGCCAACTTATGGCGAACAAAGCGGTACAAAAGGGGGTGGTGATGGACGGAGAATCAGAATCAATCAAACACTCACACCCAGTCAACAGATCTGGGTTTGATCCATCACTGTTCTTTAGCCCACTCTGCCACCCCAGTTCAGACATGGCCATATGCAAATCAGTCTGACCCTGTGCCTCATGGGAACAGTCCAGCCCGAACTACCAAGCCATGCCTTCCCTGGACAGGAAACAAGCTTCCTAGGACCGGTTTCTGGCATTTCAGCCGTCTTCAGCCAGGCTTGCTTGAATCCAGTGGCAAAGTGAGCAAGGGACTCACGTCTGAGCATACCCTGCCAACTTATGGCGAACAAAGCGGTACAAAAGGGGGTGGTGATGGACGGAGCATCAGAATCAATCAGACACTCACACCCAGTCAACAGATCTGGGTTTGATCCATCACCGTTCTTTAGCCCACTCTGCCACCCCAGTTCAGACATGGCCATATGCAAATCAGTCTGACCCTGTGCCTCATGGGAACAGTCCAGCCCGAACTACCAAGCCATGCCTTCCCTGGACCGGAAACAAGCTGCCTAGGACCGGTTTCTGGCATTTCAGCCGTCTTCAGCCAGGCTTGCTTGAATCCAGTGGCAAAGTGAGCAAGGGACTCACGTCTGAGCATACCCTGCCAACTTATGGCGAACAAAGCGGTACAAAAGGGGGTGGTGATGGACGGAGCATCAGAATCAATCAAACACTCACACCCAGTCAACAGATCTGGGTTTGATCCATCACCGTTCTTTAGCCCACTCTGCCACCCCAGTTCGGACATGGCCCTATGCAAATCAGTCTGACCCTGTGCCTCATGGGAACAGTCCAGCCCGAACTACCAAGCCATGCCTTCCCTGGACCGGAAACAAGCTTCCTAGGACCGGTTACTGGCATTTCAGCCGTCTTCAGCTAGGCTTGCTTGAATCCAGTGGCAAAGTGAGCAAGGGACTCACGTCTGAGCATACCCTGCCAACTTATGGCGAACAAAGCGGTACAAAAGGGGGTGGTGATGGACGGAGCATCAGAATCAATCAAACACTCACACCCAGTCAACAGATCTGGGTTTGATCCATCACCGTTCTTTAGCCCACTCTGCCACCCCAGTTCGGACATGGCCATATGCAAATCAGTCTGACCCTGTGCCTCATGGGAACAGTCCAGCCCGAACTACCAAGCCATGCCTTCCCTGGACCGGAAACAAGCTTCCTAGGACCGGTTTCTGGCATTTCAGCCGTCTTCAGCCAGGCTTGCTTGAATCCAGTGGCAAAGTGAGCAAGGGACTCACGTCTGAGCATACCCTGCCAACTTATGGCGAACAAAGCGGTACAAAAGGGGGTGGTGATGGACGGAGCATCAGAATCAATCAAACACTCACACCCAGTCAACAGATCTGGGTTTGATCCATCACCGTTCTTTAGCCCACTCTGCCACCCCAGTTCAGACATGGCCATATGCAAATCAGTCTGACCCAGTGCCTCATGGGAACAGTCCAGCCCGAACTACCAAGCCATGCCTTCCCTGGACCGGAAACAAGCTTCCTAGGACCGGTTTCTGGCATTTCAGCCGTCTTCAGCCAGGCTTGCTTGAATCCAGTGGCAAAGTGAGCAAGGGACTCACGTCTGAGCATACCCTGCCAACTTATGGTGAACAAAGCGGTACAAAAGGGGGTGGTGATGGACGGAGCATCAGAATCAATCAAACACTCACACCTAGTCAACAGATCTGGGTTTGATCCATCACCGTTCTTTAGCCCACTCTGCCACCCCAGTTCAGACATGGCCATATGCAAATCAGTCTGACCCTGTGCCTCATGGGAACAGTCCAGCCCGAACTACCAAGCCATGCCTTCCCTGGACCGGAAACAAGCTGCCTAGGACCGGTTTCTGGCATTTCAGCCGTCTTCAGCCAGGCTTGCTTGAATCCAGTGGCAAAGTGAGCAAGGGACTCACGTCTGAGCATACCCTGCCAACTTATGGCGAACAAAGCGGTACAAAAGGGGGTGGTGATGGACGGAGCATCAGAATCAATCAAACACTCACACCCAGTCAACAGATCTGGGTTTGATCCATCACCGTTCTTTAGCCCACTCTGCCACCCCAGTTCGGACATGGCTCTATGCAAATCAGTCTGACCCTGTGCCTCATGGGAACAGTCCAGCCCGAACTACCAAGCCATGCCTTCCCTGGACCGGAAACAAGCTTCCTAGGACCGGTTTCTGGCATTTCAGCCGTCTTCAGCTAGGCTTGCTTGAATCCAGTGGCAAAGTGAGCAAGGGACTCACGTCTGAGCATACCCTGCCAACTTATGGCGAACAAAGCGGTACAAAAGGGGGTGGTGATGGACGGAGCATCAGAATCAATCAAACACTCACACCCAGTCAACAGATCTGGGTTTGATCCATCACCGTTCTTTAGCCCACTCTGCCACCCCAGTTCGGACATGGCCATATGCAAATCAGTCTGACCCTGTGCCTCATGGGAACAGTCCAGCCCGAACTACCAAGCCATGCCTTCCCTGGACCGGAAACAAGCTTCCTAGGACCGGTTTCTGGCATTTCAGCCGTCTTCAGCCAGGCTTGCTTGAATCCAGTGGCAAAGTGAGCAAGGGACTCACGTCTGAGCATACCCTGCCAACTTATGGCGAACAAAGCGGTACAAAAGGGGGTGGTGATGGACGGAGCATCAGAATCAATCAAACACTCACACCCAGTCAACAGATCTGGGTTTGATCCATCACCGTTCTTTAGCCCACTCTGCCACCCCAGTTCAGACATGGCCATATGCAAATCAGTCTGACCCAGTGCCTCATGGGAACAGTCCAGCCCGAACTACCAAGCCATGCCTTCCCTGGACCGGAAACAAGCTTCCTAGGACCGGTTTCTGGCATTTCAGCCGTCTTCAGCCAGGCTTGCTTGAATCCAGTGGCAAAGTGAGCAAGGGACTCACGTCTGAGCATACCCTGCCAACTTATGGTGAACAAAGCGGTACAAAAGGGGGTGGTGATGGACGGAGCATCAGAATCAATCAAACACTCACACCTAGTCAACAGATCTGGGTTTGATCCATCACCGTTCTTTAGCCCACTCTGCCACCCCAGTTCAGACATGGCCATATGCAAATCAGTCTGACCCTGTGCCTCATGGGAACAGTCCAGCCCGAACTACCAAGCCATGCCTTCCCTGGACCGGAAACAAGCTTCCTAGGACCGGTTTCTGGCATTTCAGCCGTCTTCAGCCAGGCTTGCTTGAATCCAGTGGCAAAGTGAGCAAGGGACTCACGTCTGAGCATACCCTGCCAACTTATGGCGAACAAAGCGGTACAAAAGGGGGTGGTGATGGACGGAGCATCAGAATCAATCAAACACTCACACCCAGTCAACAGATCTGGGTTTGATCCATCACCGTTCTTTAGCCCACTCTGCCACCCCAGTTCAGACATGGCCATATGCAAATCAGTCTGACCCTGTGCCTCATGGGAACAGTCCAGCCCGAACTACCAAGCCATGCCTTCCCTGGACCGGAAACAAGCTTCCTAGGACCGGTTTCTGGCATTTCAGCCGTCTTCAGCCACGCTTGCTTGAATCCAGTGGCAAAGTGAGCAAGGGACTCACGTCTGAGCATACCCTGCCAACTTATGGCGAACAAAGCGGTACAAAAGGGGGTGGTGATGGACGGAGCATCAGAATCAATCAAACACTCACACCCAGTCAACAGATCTGGGTTTGATCCATCACCGTTCTTTAGCCCACTCTGCCACCCCAGTTCAGACATGGCCATATGCAAATCAGTCTGACCCTGTGCCTCATGGGAACAGTCCAGCCCGAACTACCAAGCCATGCCTTCCCTGGACCGGAAACAAGCTTCCTAGGACCGGTTTCTGGCATTTCAGCCATCTTCAGCCAGGCTTGCTTGAATCCAGTGGCAAAGTGAGCAAGGGACTCACGTCTGAGCATACCCTGCCAACTTATGGCGAACAAAGCGGTACAAAAGGGGGTGGTGATGGACGGAGCATCAGAATCAATCAAACACTCACACCCAGTCAACAGATCTGGGTTTGATCCATCACCGTTCTTTAGCCCACTCTGCCACCCCAGTTCAGACATGGCCATATGCAAATCAGTCTGACCCTGTGCCTCATGGGAACAGTCCAGCCCAAACTACCAAGCCATGCCTTCCCTGGACCGGAAACAAGCTTCCTAGGACCGGTTTCTGGCATTTCAGCCGTCTTCAGCCAGGCTTGCTTGAATCCAGTGGCAAAGTGAGCAAGGGACTCACGTCTGAGCATACCCTGCCAACTTATGGCGAACAAAGCGGTACAAAAGGGGGTGGTGATGGACGGAGCATCAGAATCAATCAAACACTCACACCCAGTCAACAGATCTGGGTTTGATCCATCACCGTTCTTTAGCCCACTCTGCCACCCCAGTTCAGACATGGCCATATGCAAATCAGTCTGACCCTGTGCCTCATGGGAACAGTCCAGCCCGATCTACCAAGCTATGCCTTACCTGGACCGGAAACAAGCTTCCTAGGACCGGTTTGTGGCATTTCAGCCGTCTTCAGCCAGGCTTGCTTGAATCCAGTGGCAAAGTGAGCAAGGGACTCACGTCTGAGTATACCCTGCCAACTTATGGCGAACAAAGCGGTACAAAAGGGGGTGGTGATGGACGGAGCATCAGAATCAATCAAACACTCACACCCTGTCAACAGATCTGGGTTTGATCCATCACCGTTCTTTAGCCCACTCTGCCACCCCAGTTCAGACATGGCCATATGCAAATCAGTCTGACCCTGTGCCTCATGGGAACAGTCCAGCCCGAACTACCAAGCCATGCCTTCCCTGGACCGGAAACAAGCTTCCTCGGACCGGTTTCTGGCATTTCAGCCGTTTTCAGCCAGGCTTGCTTGAATCCAGTGGCAAAGTGAGCAAGGGACTCACGTCTGAGCATACCCTGCCAACTTATGGCGAACAAAGCGGTACAAAAGGGGGTGGTGATGGACGGAGCATCAGAATCAATCAAACACTCACACCCAGTCAACAGATCTGGGTTTGATCCATCACCGTTCTTTAGCCCACTCTGCCACCCCAGTTCGGACATAGCCATATGCAAATCAGTCTGACCCTGTGCCTCATGGGAACAGTCCAGCCCGAACTACCAAGCCATGCCTTCCCTGGACCGGAAACAAGCTTCCTAGGATCGGTTTCTGGCATTTCAGCCGTCTTCAGCCAGGCTTGCTTGAATCCAGTGGCAAAGTGAGCAAGGGACTCACGTCTGAGCATACCCTGCCAACTTATGGCGAACAAAGCGGTACAAAAGGGGGTGGTGATGGACGGAGCATCAGAATCAATCAAACACTCACACCCAGTCAACAGATCTGGGTTTGATCCATCACCGTTCTTTAGCCCACTCTGCCACCCCAGTTCAGACATGGCCATATGCAAATCAGTCTGACCCTGTGCCTCATGGGAACAGTCCAGCCCGAACTACCAAGCCATGCCTTCCCTGGACCGGAAACAAGCTTCCTAGGACCGGTTTCTGGCATTTCAGCCGTCTTCAGCCAGGCTTGCTTGAATCCAGTGGCAAAGTGAGCAAGGGACTCACGTCTGAGCATACCCTGCCAACTTATGGCGAACAAAGCGGTACAAAAGGGGGTGGTGATGGACGGAGCATCAGAATCAATCAAACACTCACACCCAGTCAACAGATCTGGGTTTGATCCATCACCGTTCTTTAGCCCACTCTGCCACCCCAGTTCAGACATGGCCATATGCAAATCAGTCTGACCCTGTGCCTCATGGGAACAGACCAGCCCGAACTACCAAGCCATGCCTTCCCTAGACCAGAAACAAGCTTCCTAGGACCGGTTTCTGGCATTTCAGCCGTCTTCAGCCAGGCTTGCTTGAATCCAGTGGCAAAGTGAGCAAGGGACTCACGTCTGAGCATACCCTGCCAACTTATGGCGAACAAAGCGGTACAAAAGGGGGTGGTGATGGACGGAGAATCAGAATCAATCAAACACTCACACCCAGTCAACAGATCTGGGTTTGATCCATCACTGTTCTTTAGCCCACTCTGCCACCCCAGTTCAGACATGGCCATATGCAAATCAGTCTGACCCTGTGCCTCATGGGAACAGTCCAGCCCGAACTACCAAGCCATGCCTTCCCTGGACAGGAAACAAGCTTCCTAGGACCGGTTTCTGGCATTTCAGCCGTCTTCAGCCAGGCTTGCTTGAATCCAGTGGCAAAGTGAGCAAGGGACTCACGTCTGAGCATACCCTGCCAACTTATGGCGAACAAAGCGGTACAAAAGGGGGTGGTGATGGACGGAGCATCAGAATCAATCAAACACTCACACCCAGTCAACAGATCTGGGTTTGATCCATCACCGTTCTTTAGCCCACTCTGCCACCCCAGTTCAGACATGGCCATATGCAAATCAGTCTGACCCTGTGCCTCATGGGAACAGTCCAGCCCGAACTACCAAGCCATGCCTTCCCTGGACCGGAAACAAGCTGCCTAGGACCGGTTTCTGGCATTTCAGCCGTCTTCAGCCAGGCTTGCTTGAATCCAGTGGCAAAGTGAGCAAGGGACTCACGTCTGAGCATACCCTGCCAACTTATGGCGAACAAAGCGGTACAAAAGGGGGTGGTGATGGACGGAGCATCAGAATCAATCAAACACTCACACCCAGTCAACAGATCTGGGTTTGATCCATCACCGTTCTTTAGCCCACTCTGCCACCCCAGTTCGGACATGGCCCTATGCAAATCAGTCTGACCCTGTGCCTCATGGGAACAGTCCAGCCCGAACTACCAAGCCATGCCTTCCCTGGACCGGAAACAAGCTTCCTAGGACCGGTTTCTGGCATTTCAGCCGTCTTCAGCTAGGCTTGCTTGAATCCAGTGGCAAAGTGAGCAAGGGACTCACGTCTGAGCATACCCTGCCAACTTATGGCGAACAAAGCGGTACAAAAGGGGGTGGTGATGGACGGAGCATCAGAATCAATCAAACACTCACACCCAGTCAACAGATCTGGGTTTGATCCATCACCGTTCTTTAGCCCACTCTGCCACCCCAGTTCGGACATGGCCATATGCAAATCAGTCTGACCCTGTGCCTCATGGGAACAGTCCAGCCCGAACTACCAAGCCATGCCTTCCCTGGACCGGAAACAAGCTTCCTAGGACCGGTTTCTGGCATTTCAGCCGTCTTCAGCCAGGCTTGCTTGAATCCAGTGGCAAAGTGAGCAAGGGACTCACGTCTGAGCATACCCTGCCAACTTATGGCGAACAAAGCGGTACAAAAGGGGGTGGTGATGGACGGAGCATCAGAATCAATCAAACACTCACACCCAGTCAACAGATCTGGGTTTGATCCATCACCGTTCTTTAGCCCACTCTGCCACCCCAGTTCAGACATGGCCATATGCAAATCAGTCTGACCCAGTGCCTCATGGGAACAGTCCAGCCCGAACTACCAAGCCATGCCTTCCCTGGACCGGAAACAAGCTTCCTAGGACCGGTTTCTGGCATTTCAGCCGTCTTCAGCCAGGCTTGCTTGAATCCAGTGGCAAAGTGAGCAAGGGACTCACGTCTGAGCATACCCTGCCAACTTATGGTGAACAAAGCGGTACAAAAGGGGGTGGTGATGGACGGAGCATCAGAATCAATCAAACACTCACACCTAGTCAACAGATCTGGGTTTGATCCATCACCGTTCTTTAGCCCACTCTGCCACCCCAGTTCAGACATGGCCATATGCAAATCAGTCTGACCCTGTGCCTCATGGGAACAGTCCAGCCCGAACTACCAAGCCATGCCTTCCCTGGACCGGAAACAAGCTTCCTAGGACCGGTTTCTGGCATTTCAGCCGTCTTCAGCCAGGCTTGCTTGAATCCAGTGGCAAAGTGAGCAAGGGACTCACGTCTGAGCATACCCTGCCAACTTATGGCGAACAAAGCGGTACAAAAGGGGGTGGTGATGGACGGAGCATCAGAATCAATCAAACACTCACACCCAGTCAACAGATCTGGGTTTGATCCATCACCGTTCTTTAGCCCACTCTGCCACCCCAGTTCAGACATGGCCATATGCAAATCAGTCTGACCCTGTGCCTCATGGGAACAGTCCAGCCCGAACTACCAAGCCATGCCTTACCTGGACCGGAAACAAGCTTCCTAGGACCGGTTTGTGGCATTTCAGCCGTCTTCAGCCAGGCTTGCTTGAATCCAGTGGCAAAGTGAGCAAGGGACTCACGTCTGAGTATACCCTGCCAACTTATGGCGAACAAAGCGGTACAAAAGGGGGTGGTGATGGACGGAGCATCAGAATCAATCAAACACTCACACCCTGTCAACAGATCTGGGTTTGATCCATCACCGTTCTTTAGCCCACTCTGCCACCCCAGTTCAGACATGGCCATATGCAAATCAGTCTGACCCTGTGCCTCATGGGAACAGTCCAGCCCGAACTACCAAGCCATGCCTTCCCTGGACCGGAAACAAGCTTCCTAGGACCGGTTTCTGGCATTTCAGCCGTTTTCAGCCAGGCTTGCTTGAATCCAGTGGCAAAGTGAGCAAGGGACTCACGTCTGAGCATACCCTGCCAACTTATGGCGAACAAAGCGGTACAAAAGGGGGTGGTGATGGACGGAGCATCAGAATCAATCAAACACTCACACCCAGTCAACAGATCTGGGTTTGATCCATCACCGTTCTTTAGCCCACTCTGCCACCCCAGTTCGGACATAGCCATATGCAAATCAGTCTGACCCTGTGCCTCATGGGAACAGTCCAGCCCGAACTACCAAGCCATGCCTTCCCTGGACCGGAAACAAGCTTCCTAGGATCGGTTTCTGGCATTTCAGCCGTCTTCAGCCAGGCTTGCTTGAATCCAGTGGCAAAGTGAGCAAGGGACTCACGTCTGAGCATACCCTGCCAACTTATGGCGAACAAAGCGGTACAAAAGGGGGTGGTGATGGACGGAGCATCAGAATCAATCAAACACTCACACCCAGTCAACAGATCTGGGTTTGATCCATCACCGTTCTTTAGCCCACTCTGCCACCCCAGTTCAGACATGGCCATATGCAAATCAGTCTGACCCTGTGCCTCATGGGAACAGTCCAGCCCGAACTACCAAGCCATGCCTTCCCTGGACCGGAAACAAGCTTCCTAGGACCGGTTTCTGGCATTTCAGCCGTCTTCAGCCAGGCTTGCTTGAATCCAGTGGCAAAGTGAGCAAGGGACTCACGTCTGAGCATACCCTGCCAACTTATGGCGAACAAAGCGGTACAAAAGGGGGTGGTGATGGACGGAGCATCAGAATCAATCAAACACTCACACCCAGTCAACAGATCTGGGTTTGATCCATCACCGTTCTTTAGCCCACTCTGCCACCCCAGTTCAGACATGGCCATATGCAAATCAGTCTGACCCTGTGCCTCATGGGAGCAGTCCAGCCCAAACTACCAAGCCATGCCTTCCCTGGACCGGAAACAAGCTTCCTAGGACCGGTTTCTGGCATTTCAGCCGTCTTCAGCCAGGCTTGCTTGAATCCAGTGGCAAAGTGAGCAAGGGACTCACGTCTGAGTATACCCTGCCAACTTATGGCGAACAAAGCGGTACAAAAGGGGGTGGTGATGGACGGAGCATCAGAATCAATCAAACACTCACACCCAGTCAACAGATCTGGGTTTGATCCATCACCGTTCTTTAGCCCACTCTGCCACCCCAGTTCAGACATGGCCATATGCAAATCAGTCTGACCCTGTGCCTCATGGGAACAGTCCAGCCCGAACTACCAAGCCTTGCCTTCCCTGGACCGGAAACAAGCTTCCTAGGACCGGTTTCTGGCATTTCAGCCGTCTTCAGCCAGGCTTGCTTGAATCCAGTGGCAAAGTGAGCAAGGGACTCACGTCTGAGCATACCCTGCCAACTTATGGCGAACAAAGCGGTACAAAAGGGGGTGGTGATGGACGGAGAATCAGAATCAATCAAACACTCACACCCAGTCAACGGATCTGGGTTTGATCCATCACCGTTCTTTAGCCCACTCTGCCACCCCAGTTCAGACATGGCCATATGCAAATCAGTCTGACCCTGTGCCTCATGGGAACAGTCCAGCCCGAACTACCAAGCCATGCCTTCCCTGGACAGGAAACAAGCTTCCTAGGACCGGTTTCTGGCATTTCAGCCGTCTTCAGCCAGGCTTGCTTGAATCCAGTGGCAAAGTGAGCAAGGGACTCACGTCTGAGCATACCCTGCCAACTTATGGCGAACAAAGCGGTACAAAAGGGGGTGGTGATGGACGGAGCATCAGAATCAATCAAACACTCACACCCAGTCAACAGATCTGGGTTTGATCCATCACCGTTCTTTAGCCCACTCTGCCACCCCAGTTCAGACATGGCCATATGCAAATCAGTCTGACCCTGTGCCTCATGGGAACAGTCCAGCCCGAACTACCAAGCCATGCCTTCCCTGGACCGGAAACAAGCTGCCTAGGACCGGTTTCTGGCATTTCAGCCGTCTTCAGCCAGGCTTGCTTGAATCCAGTGGCAAAGTGAGCAAGGGACTCACGTCTGAGCATACCCTGCCAACTTATGGCGAACAAAGCGGTACAAAAGGGGGTGGTGATGGACGGAGCATCAGAATCAATCAAACACTCACACCCAGTCAACAGATCTGGGTTTGATCCATCACCGTTCTTTAGCCCACTCTGCCACCCCAGTTCGGACATGGCCCTATGCAAATCAGTCTGACCCTGTGCCTCATGGGAACAGTCCAGCCCGAACTACCAAGCCATGCCTTCCCTGGACCGGAAACAAGCTTCCTAGGACCGGTTTCTGGCATTTCAGCCGTCTTCAGCTAGGCTTGCTTGAATCCAGTGGCAAAGTGAGCAAGGGACTCACGTCTGAGCATACCCTGCCAACTTATGGCGAACAAAGCGGTACAAAAGGGGGTGGTGATGGACGGAGCATCAGAATCAATCAAACACTCACACCCAGTCAACAGATCTGGGTTTGATCCATCACCGTTCTTTAGCCCACTCTGCCACCCCAGTTCAGACATGGCCATATGCAAATCAGTCTGACCCTGTGCCTCATGGGAACAGTCCAGCCCGAACTACCAAGCCATGCCTTCCCTGGACCGGAAACAAGCTGCCTAGGACCGGTTTCTGGCATTTCAGCCGTCTTCAGCCAGGCTTGCTTGAATCCAGTGGCAAAGTGAGCAAGGGACTCACGTCTGAGCATACCCTGCCAACTTATGGCGAACAAAGCGGTACAAAAGGGGGTGGTGATGGACGGAGCATCAGAATCAATCAAACACTCACACCCAGTCAACAGATCTGGGTTTGATCCATCACCGTTCTTTAGCCCACTCTGCCACCCCAGTTCGGACATGGCCCTATGCAAATCAGTCTGACCCTGTGCCTCATGGGAACAGTCCAGCCCGAACTACCAAGCCATGCCTTCCCTGGACCGGAAACAAGCTTCCTAGGACCGGTTTCTGGCATTTCAGCCGTCTTCAGCTAGGCTTGCTTGAATCCAGTGGCAAAGTGAGCAAGGGACTCACGTCTGAGCATACCCTGCCAACTTATGGCGAACAAAGCGGTACAAAAGGGGGTGGTGATGGACGGAGCATCAGAATCAATCAAACACTCACACCCAGTCAACAGATCTGGGTTTGATCCATCACCGTTCTTTAGCCCACTCTGCCACCCCAGTTCAGACATGGCCATATGCAAATCAGTCTGACCCTGTGCCTCATGGGAACAGTCCAGCCCGAACTACCAAGCCATGCCTTCCCTGGACCGGAAACAAGCTTGCTAGGACCGGTTTCTGGCATTTCAGCCATCTTCAGCCAGGCTTGCTTGAATCCAGTGGCAAAGTGAGCAAGGGACTCACGTCTGAGCATACCCTGCCAACTTATGGCGAACAAAGCGGTACAAAAGGGGGTGGTGATGGACGGAGCATCAGAATCATTCAAACACTCACACCCAGTCAACAGATCTGGGTTTGATCCATCACCGTTCTTTAGCCCACTCTGCCACCCCAGTTCAGACATGGCCATATGCAAATCAGTCTGACCCTGTGCCTCATGGGAACAGTCCAGCCCGAACTACCAAGCCATGCCTTCCCTGGACCGGAAACAAGCTGCCTAGGACCGGTTTCTGGCATTTCAGCCGTCTTCAGCCAGGCTTGCTTGAATCCAGTGGCAAAGTGAGCAAGGGACTCACGTCTGAGCATACCCTGCCAACTTATGGCGAACAAAGCGGTACAAAAGGGGGTGGTGATGGACGGAGCATCAGAATCAATCAAACACTCACACCCAGTCAACAGATCTGGGTTTGATCCATCACCGTTCTTTAGCCCACTCTGCCACCCCAGTTCGGACATGGCCCTATGCAAATCAGTCTGACCCTGTGCCTCATGGGAACAGTCCAGCCCGAACTACCAAGCCATGCCTTCCCTGGACCGGAAACAAGCTTCCTAGGACCGGTTTCTGGCATTTCAGCCGTCTTCAGCTAGGCTTGCTTGAATCCAGTGGCAAAGTGAGCAAGGGACTCACGTCTGAGCATACCCTGCCAACTTATGGCGAACAAAGCGGTACAAAAGGGGGTGGTGATGGACGGAGCATCAGAATCAATCAAACACTCACACCCAGTCAACAGATCTGGGTTTGATCCATCACCGTTCTTTAGCCCACTCTGCCACCCCAGTTCAGACATGGCCATATGCAAATCAGTCTGACCCTGTGCCTCATGGGAACAGTCCAGCCCGAACTACCAAGCCATGCCTTCCCTGGACCGGAAACAAGCTTGCTAGGACCGGTTTCTGGCATTTCAGCCATCTTCAGCCAGGCTTGCTTGAATCCAGTGGCAAAGTGAGCAAGGGACTCACGTCTGAGCATACCCTGCCAACTTATGGCGAACAAAGCGGTACAAAAGGGGGTGGTGATGGACGGAGCATCAGAATCAATCAAACACTCACACCCAGTCAACAGATCTGGGTTTGATCCATCACCGTTCTTTAGCCCACTCTGCCACCCCAGTTCAGACATGGCCATATGCAAATCAGTCTGACCCTGTGCCTCATGGGAACAGTCCAGCCCAAACTACCAAGCCATGCCTTCCCTGGACCGGAAACAAGCTTCCTAGGACCGGTTTCTGGCATTTCAGCCGTCTTCAGCCAGGCTTGCTTGAATCCAGTGGCAAAGTGAGCAAGGGACTCACGTCTGAGCATACCCTGCCAACTTATGGCGAACAAAGCGGTACAAAAGGGGGTGGTGATGGACGGAGCATCAGAATCAATCAAACACTCACACCCAGTCAACAGATCTGGGTTTGATCCATCACCGTTCTTTAGCCCACTCTGCCACCCCAGTTCAGACATGGCCATATGCAAATCAGTCTGACCCTGTGCCTCATGGGAACAGTCCAGCCCGATCTACCAAGCCATGCCTTACCTGGACCGGAAACAAGCTTCCTAGGACCGGTTTCTGGCATTTCAGCCGTCTTCAGCCAGGCTTGCTTGAATCCAGTGGCAAAGTGAGCAAGGGACTCACGTCTGAGTATACCCTGCCAACTTATGGCGAACAAAGCGGTACAAAAGGGGGTGGTGATGGACGGAGCATCAGAATCAATCAAACACTCACACCCTGTCAACAGATCTGGGTTTGATCCATCACCGTTCTTTAGCCCACTCTGCCACCCCAGTTCAGACATGGCCATATGCAAATCAGTCTGACCCTGTGCCTCATGGGAACAGTCCAGCCCGAACTACCAAGCCATGCCTTCCCTGGACCGGAAACAAGCTTCCTAGGACCGGTTTCTGGCATTTCAGCCGTTTTCAGCCAGGCTTGCTTGAATCCAGTGGCAAAGTGAGCAAGGGACTCACGTCTGAGCATACCCTGCCAACTTATGGCGAACAAAGCGGTACAAAAGGGGGTGGTGATGGACGGAGCATCAGAATCAATCAAACACTCACACCCAGTCAACAGATCTGGGTTTGATCCATCACCGTTCTTTAGCCCACTCTGCCACCCCAGTTCAGACATGGCCATATGCAAATCAGTCTGACCCTGTGCCTCATGGGAACAGTCCAGCCCGAACTACCAAGCCATGCCTTCCCTGGACCGGAAACAAGCTTGCTAGGACCGGTTTCTGGCATTTCAGCCATCTTCAGCCAGGCTTGCTTGAATCCAGTGGCAAAGTGAGCAAGGGACTCACGTCTGAGCATACCCTGCCAACTTATGGCGAACAAAGCGGTACAAAAGGGGGTGGTGATGGACGGAGCATCAGAATCAATCAAACACTCACACCCAGTCAACAGATCTGGGTTTGATCCATCACCGTTCTTTAGCCCACTCTGCCACCCCAGTTCAGACATGGCCATATGCAAATCAGTCTGACCCTGTGCCTCATGGGAACAGTCCAGCCCAAACTACCAAGCCATGCCTTCCCTGGACCGGAAACAAGCTTCCTAGGACCGGTTTCTGGCATTTCAGCCGTCTTCAGCCAGGCTTGCTTGAATCCAGTGGCAAAGTGAGCAAGGGACTCACGTCTGAGCATACCCTGCCAACTTATGGCGAACAAAGCGGTACAAAAGGGGGTGGTGATGGACGGAGCATCAGAATCAATCAAACACTCACACCCAGTCAACAGATCTGGGTTTGATCCATCACCGTTCTTTAGCCCACTCTGCCACCCCAGTTCAGACATGGCCATATGCAAATCAGTCTGACCCTGTGCCTCATGGGAACAGTCCAGCCCGATCTACCAAGCCATGCCTTACCTGGACCGGAAACAAGCTTCCTAGGACCGGTTTCTGGCATTTCAGCCGTCTTCAGCCAGGCTTGCTTGAATCCAGTGGCAAAGTGAGCAAGGGACTCACGTCTGAGTATACCCTGCCAACTTATGGCGAACAAAGCGGTACAAAAGGGGGTGGTGATGGACGGAGCATCAGAATCAATCAAACACTCACACCCTGTCAACAGATCTGGGTTTGATCCATCACCGTTCTTTAGCCCACTCTGCCACCCCAGTTCAGACATGGCCATATGCAAATCAGTCTGACCCTGTGCCTCATGGGAACAGTCCAGCCCGAACTACCAAGCCATGCCTTCCCTGGACCGGAAACAAGCTTCCTAGGACCGGTTTCTGGCATTTCAGCCGTTTTCAGCCAGGCTTGCTTGAATCCAGTGGCAAAGTGAGCAAGGGACTCACGTCTGAGTATACCCTGCCAACTTATGGCGAACAAAGCGGTTCAAAAGGGGGTGGTGATGGACGGAGCATCAGAATCAATCAAACACTCACACCCAGTCAACAGATCTGGGTTTGATCCATCACCGTTCTTTAGCCCACTCTGCCACCCCAGTTCGGACATAGCCATATGCAAATCAGTCTGACCCTGTGCCTCATGGGAACAGTCCAGCCCGAACTACCAAGCCATGCCTTCCCTGGACCGGAAACAAGCTTCCTAGGATCGGTTTCTGGCATTTCAGCCGTCTTCAGCCAGGCTTGCTTGAATCCAGTGGCAAAGTGAGCAAGGGACTCACGTCTGAGCATACCCTGCCAACTTATGGCGAACAAAGCGGTACAAAAAGGGGTGGTGATGGACGGAGCATCAGAATCAATCAAACACTCACACCCAGTCAACAGATCTGGGTTTGATCCATCACCGTTCTTTAGCCCACTCTGCCACCCCAGTTCAGACATGGCCATATGCAAATCAGTCTGACCCTGTGCCTCATGGGAACAGTCCAGCCCGAACTACCAAGCCATGCCTTCCCTGGACCGGAAACAAGCTTCCTAGGACCGGTTTCTGGCATTTCAGCCGTCTTCAGCCAGGCTTGCTTGAATCCAGTGGCAAAGTGAGCAAGGGACTCACGTCTGAGCATACCCTGCCAACTTATGGCGAACAAAGCGGTACAAAAGGGGGTGGTGATGGACGGAGCATCAGAATCAATCAAACACTCACACCCAGTCAACAGATCTGGGTTTGATCCATCACCGTTCTTTAGCCCACTCTGCCACCCCAGTTCAGACATGGCCATATGCAAATCAGTCTGACCCTGTGCCTCATGGGAGCAGTCCAGCCCAAACTACCAAGCCATGCCTTCCCTGGACCGGAAACAAGCTTCCTAGGACCGGTTTCTGGCATTTCAGCCGTCTTCAGCCAGGCTTGCTTGAATCCAGTGGCAAAGTGAGCAAGGGACTCACGTCTGAGTATACCCTGCCAACTTATGGCGAACAAAGCGGTACAAAAGGGGGTGGTGATGGACGGAGCATCAGAATCAATCAAACACTCACACCCAGTCAACAGATCTGGGTTTGATCCATCACCGTTCTTTAGCCCACTCTGCCACCCCAGTTCAGACATGGCCATATGCAAATCAGTCTGACCCTGTGCCTCATGGGAACAGTCCAGCCCGAACTACCAAGCCTTGCCTTCCCTGGACCGGAAACAAGCTTCCTAGGACCGGTTTCTGGCATTTCAGCCGTCTTCAGCCAGGCTTGCTTGAATCCAGTGGCAAAGTGAGCAAGGGACTCACGTCTGAGCATACCCTGCCAACTTATGGCGAACAAAGCGGTACAAAAGGGGGTGGTGATGGACGGAGAATCAGAATCAATCAAACACTCACACCCAGTCAACAGATCTGGGTTTGATCCATCACCGTTCTTTAGCCCACTCTGCCACCCCAGTTCAGACATGGCCATATGCAAATCAGTCTGACCCTGTGCCTCATGGGAACAGTGCAGCCCGAACTACCAAGCCATGCCTTCCCTGGACAGGAAACAAGCTTCCTAGGACCGGTTTCTGGCATTTCAGCCGTCTTCAGCCAGGCTTGCTTGAATCCAGTGGCAAAGTGAGCAAGGGACTCACGTCTGAGCATACCCTGCCAACTTATGGCGAACAAAGCGGTACAAAAGGGGGTGGTGATGGACGGAGCATCAGAATCAATCAAACACTCACACCCAGTCAACAGATCTGGGTTTGATCCATCACCGTTCTTTAGCCCACTCTGCCACCCCAGTTCAGACATGGCCATATGCAAATCAGTCTGACCCTGTGCCTCATGGGAACAGTCCAGCCCGAACTACCAAGCCATGCCTTCCCTGGACCGGAAACAAGCTGCCTAGGACCGGTTTCTGGCATTTCAGCCGTCTTCAGCCAGGCTTGCTTGAATCCAGTGGCAAAGTGAGCAAGGGACTCACGTCTGAGCATACCCTGCCAACTTATGGCGAACAAAGCGGTACAAAAGGGGGTGGTGATGGACGGAGCATCAGAATCAATCAAACACTCACACCCAGTCAACAGATCTGGGTTTGATCCATCACCGTTCTTTAGCCCACTCTGCCACCCCAGTTCGGACATGGCCCTATGCAAATCAGTCTGACCCTGTGCCTCATGGGAACAGTCCAGCCCGAACTACCAAGCCATGCCTTCCCTGGACCGGAAACAAGCTTCCTAGGACCGGTTTCTGGCATTTCAGCCGTCTTCAGCTAGGCTTGCTTGAATCCAGTGGCAAAGTGAGCAAGGGACTCACGTCTGAGCATACCCTGCCAACTTATGGCGAACAAAGCGGTACAAAAGGGGGTGGTGATGGACGGAGCATCAGAATCAATCAAACACTCACACCCAGTCAACAGATCTGGGTTTGATCCATCACCGTTCTTTAGCCCACTCTGCCACCCCAGTTCAGACATGGCCATATGCAAATCAGTCTGACCCTGTGCCTCATGGGAACAGTCCAGCCCGAACTACCAAGCCATGCCTTCCCTGGACCGGAAACAAGCTGCCTAGGACCGGTTTCTGGCATTTCAGCCGTCTTCAGCCAGGCTTGCTTGAATCCAGTGGCAAAGTGAGCAAGGGACTCACGTCTGAGCATACCCTGCCAACTTATGGCGAACAAAGCGGTACAAAAGGGGGTGGTGATGGACGGAGCATCAGAATCAATCAAACACTCACACCCAGTCAACAGATCTGGGTTTGATCCATCACCGTTCTTTAGCCCACTCTGCCACCCCAGTTCGGACATGGCCCTATGCAAATCAGTCTGACCCTGTGCCTCATGGGAACAGTCCAGCCCGAACTACCAAGCCATGCCTTCCCTGGACCGGAAACAAGCTTCCTAGGACCGGTTTCTGGCATTTCAGCCGTCTTCAGCTAGGCTTGCTTGAATCCAGTGGCAAAGTGAGCAAGGGACTCACGTCTGAGCATACCCTGCCAACTTATGGCGAACAAAGCGGTACAAAAGGGGGTGGTGATGGACGGAGCATCAGAATCAATCAAACACTCACACCCAGTCAACAGATCTGGGTTTGATCCATCACCGTTCTTTAGCCCACTCTGCCACCCCAGTTCAGACATGGCCATATGCAAATCAGTCTGACCCTGTGCCTCATGGGAACAGTCCAGCCCGAACTACCAAGCCATGCCTTCCCTGGACCGGAAACAAGCTTGCTAGGACCGGTTTCTGGCATTTCAGCCATCTTCAGCCAGGCTTGCTTGAATCCAGTGGCAAAGTGAGCAAGGGACTCACGTCTGAGCATACCCTGCCAACTTATGGCGAACAAAGCGGTACAAAAGGGGGTGGTGATGGACGGAGCATCAGAATCATTCAAACACTCACACCCAGTCAACAGATCTGGGTTTGATCCATCACCGTTCTTTAGCCCACTCTGCCACCCCAGTTCAGACATGGCCATATGCAAATCAGTCTGACCCTGTGCCTCATGGGAACAGTCCAGCCCGAACTACCAAGCCATGCCTTCCCTGGACCGGAAACAAGCTGCCTAGGACCGGTTTCTGGCATTTCAGCCGTCTTCAGCCAGGCTTGCTTGAATCCAGTGGCAAAGTGAGCAAGGGACTCACGTCTGAGCATACCCTGCCAACTTATGGCGAACAAAGCGGTACAAAAGGGGGTGGTGATGGACGGAGCATCAGAATCAATCAAACACTCACACCCAGTCAACAGATCTGGGTTTGATCCATCACCGTTCTTTAGCCCACTCTGCCACCCCAGTTCGGACATGGCCCTATGCAAATCAGTCTGACCCTGTGCCTCATGGGAACAGTCCAGCCCGAACTACCAAGCCATGCCTTCCCTGGACCGGAAACAAGCTTCCTAGGACCGGTTTCTGGCATTTCAGCCGTCTTCAGCTAGGCTTGCTTGAATCCAGTGGCAAAGTGAGCAAGGGACTCACGTCTGAGCATACCCTGCCAACTTATGGCGAACAAAGCGGTACAAAAGAGGGTGGTGATGGACGGAGCATCAGAATCAATCAAACACTCACACCCAGTCAACAGATCTGGGTTTGATCCATCACCGTTCTTTAGCCCACTCTGCCACCCCAGTTCAGACTTGGCCATATGCAAATCAGTCTGACCCTGTGCCTCATGGGAACAGTCCAGCCCGAACTACCAAGCCATGCCTTCCCTGGACCGGAAACAAGCTTGCTAGGACCGGTTTCTGGCATTTCAGCCATCTTCAGCCAGGCTTGCTTGAATCCAGTGGCAAAGTGAGCAAGGGACTCACGTCTGAGCATACCCTGCCAACTTATGGCGAACAAAGCGGTACAAAAGGGGGTGGTGATGGACGGAGCATCAGAATCAATCAAACACTCACACCCAGTCAACAGATCTGGGTTTGATCCATCACCGTTCTTTAGCCCACTCTGCCACCCCAGTTCAGACATGGCCATATGCAAATCAGTCTGACCCTGTGCCTCATGGGAACAGTCCAGCCCAAACTACCAAGCCATGCCTTCCCTGGACCGGAAACAAGCTTCCTAGGACCGGTTTCTGGCATTTCAGCCGTCTTCAGCCAGGCTTGCTTGAATCCAGTGGCAAAGTGAGCAAGGGACTCACGTCTGAGCATACCCTGCCAACTTATGGCGAACAAAGCGGTACAAAAGGGGGTGGTGATGGACGGAGCATCAGAATCAATCAAACACTCACACCCAGTCAACAGATCTGGGTTTGATCCATCACCGTTCTTTAGCCCACTCTGCCACCCCAGTTCAGACATGGCCATATGCAAATCAGTCTGACCCTGTGCCTCATGGGAACAGTCCAGCCCGATCTACCAAGCCATGCCTTACCTGGACCGGAAACAAGCTTCCTAGGACCGGTTTCTGGCATTTCAGCCGTCTTCAGCCAGGCTTGCTTGAATCCAGTGGCAAAGTGAGCAAGGGACTCACGTCTGAGTATACCCTGCCAACTTATGGCGAACAAAGCGGTACAAAAGGGGGTGGTGATGGACGGAGCATCAGAATCAATCAAACACTCACACCCAGTCAACAGATCTGGGTTTGATCCATCACCGTTCTTTAGCCCACTCTGCCACCCCAGTTCGGACATGGCCCTATGCAAATCAGTCTGACCCTGTGCCTCATGGGAACAGTCCAGCCCGAACTACCAAGCCATGCCTTCCCTGGACCGGAAACAAGCTTCCTAGGACCGGTTTCTGGCATTTCAGCCGTCTTCAGCTAGGCTTGCTTGAATCCAGTGGCAAAGTGAGCAAGGGACTCACGTCTGAGCATACCCTGCCAACTTATGGCGAACAAAGCGGTACAAAAGGGGGTGGTGATGGACGGAGCATCAGAATCAATCAAACACTCACACCCAGTCAACAGATCTGGGTTTGATCCATCACCGTTCTTTAGCCCACTCTGCCACCCCAGTTCAGACATGGCCATATGCAAATCAGTCTGACCCTGTGCCTCATGGGAACAGTCCAGCCCGAACTACCAAGCCATGCCTTCCCTGGACCGGAAACAAGCTGCCTAGGACCGGTTTCTGGCATTTCAGCCGTCTTCAGCCAGGCTTGCTTGAATCCAGTGGCAAAGTGAGCAAGGGACTCACGTCTGAGCATACCCTGCCAACTTATGGCGAACAAAGCGGTACAAAAGGGGGTGGTGATGGACGGAGCATCAGAATCAATCAAACACTCACACCCAGTCAACAGATCTGGGTTTGATCCATCACCGTTCTTTAGCCCACTCTGCCACCCCAGTTCGGACATGGCCCTATGCAAATCAGTCTGACCCTGTGCCTCATGGGAACAGTCCAGCCCGAACTACCAAGCCATGCCTTCCCTGGACCGGAAACAAGCTTCCTAGGACCGGTTTCTGGCATTTCAGCCGTCTTCAGCTAGGCTTGCTTGAATCCAGTGGCAAAGTGAGCAAGGGACTCACGTCTGAGCATACCCTGCCAACTTATGGCGAACAAAGCGGTACAAAAGGGGGTGGTGATGGACGGAGCATCAGAATCAATCAAACACTCACACCCAGTCAACAGATCTGGGTTTGATCCATCACCGTTCTTTAGCCCACTCTGCCACCCCAGTTCAGACATGGCCATATGCAAATCAGTCTGACCCTGTGCCTCATGGGAACAGTCCAGCCCGAACTACCAAGCCATGCCTTCCCTGGACCGGAAACAAGCTTGCTAGGACCGGTTTCTGGCATTTCAGCCATCTTCAGCCAGGCTTGCTTGAATCCAGTGGCAAAGTGAGCAAGGGACTCACGTCTGAGCATACCCTGCCAACTTATGGCGAACAAAGCGGTACAAAAGGGGGTGGTGATGGACGGAGCATCAGAATCATTCAAACACTCACACCCAGTCAACAGATCTGGGTTTGATCCATCACCGTTCTTTAGCCCACTCTGCCACCCCAGTTCAGACATGGCCATATGCAAATCAGTCTGACCCTGTGCCTCATGGGAACAGTCCAGCCCGAACTACCAAGCCATGCCTTCCCTGGACCGGAAACAAGCTGCCTAGGACCGGTTTCTGGCATTTCAGCCGTCTTCAGCCAGGCTTGCTTGAATCCAGTGGCAAAGTGAGCAAGGGACTCACGTCTGAGCATACCCTGCCAACTTATGGCGAACAAAGCGGTACAAAAGGGGGTGGTGATGGACGGAGCATCAGAATCAATCAAACACTCACACCCAGTCAACAGATCTGGGTTTGATCCATCACCGTTCTTTAGCCCACTCTGCCACCCCAGTTCGGACATGGCCCTATGCAAATCAGTCTGACCCTGTGCCTCATGGGAACAGTCCAGCCCGAACTACCAAGCCATGCCTTCCCTGGACCGGAAACAAGCTTCCTAGGACCGGTTTCTGGCATTTCAGCCGTCTTCAGCTAGGCTTGCTTGAATCCAGTGGCAAAGTGAGCAAGGGACTCACGTCTGAGCATACCCTGCCAACTTATGGCGAACAAAGCGGTACAAAAGAGGGTGGTGATGGACGGAGCATCAGAATCAATCAAACACTCACACCCAGTCAACAGATCTGGGTTTGATCCATCACCGTTCTTTAGCCCACTCTGCCACCCCAGTTCAGACTTGGCCATATGCAAATCAGTCTGACCCTGTGCCTCATGGGAACAGTCCAGCCCGAACTACCAAGCCATGCCTTCCCTGGACCGGAAACAAGCTTGCTAGGACCGGTTTCTGGCATTTCAGCCATCTTCAGCCAGGCTTGCTTGAATCCAGTGGCAAAGTGAGCAAGGGACTCACGTCTGAGCATACCCTGCCAACTTATGGCGAACAAAGCGGTACAAAAGGGGGTGGTGATGGACGGAGCATCAGAATCAATCAAACACTCACACCCAGTCAACAGATCTGGGTTTGATCCATCACCGTTCTTTAGCCCACTCTGCCACCCCAGTTCAGACATGGCCATATGCAAATCAGTCTGACCCTGTGCCTCATGGGAACAGTCCAGCCCAAACTACCAAGCCATGCCTTCCCTGGACCGGAAACAAGCTTCCTAGGACCGGTTTCTGGCATTTCAGCCGTCTTCAGCCAGGCTTGCTTGAATCCAGTGGCAAAGTGAGCAAGGGACTCACGTCTGAGCATACCCTGCCAACTTATGGCGAACAAAGCGGTACAAAAGGGGGTGGTGATGGACGGAGCATCAGAATCAATCAAACACTCACACCCAGTCAACAGATCTGGGTTTGATCCATCACCGTTCTTTAGCCCACTCTGCCACCCCAGTTCAGACATGGCCATATGCAAATCAGTCTGACCCTGTGCCTCATGGGAACAGTCCAGCCCGATCTACCAAGCCATGCCTTACCTGGACCGGAAACAAGCTTCCTAGGACCGGTTTCTGGCATTTCAGCCGTCTTCAGCCAGGCTTGCTTGAATCCAGTGGCAAAGTGAGCAAGGGACTCACGTCTGAGTATACCCTGCCAACTTATGGCGAACAAAGCGGTACAAAAGGGGGTGGTGATGGACGGAGCATCAGAATCAATCAAACACTCACACCCTGTCAACAGATCTGGGTTTGATCCATCACCGTTCTTTAGCCCACTCTGCCACCCCAGTTCAGACATGGCCATATGCAAATCAGTCTGACCCTGTGCCTCATGGGAACAGTCCAGCCCGAACTACCAAGCCATGCCTTCCCTGGACCGGAAACAAGCTTCCTAGGACCGGTTTCTGGCATTTCAGCCGTTTTCAGCCAGGCTTGCTTGAATCCAGTGGCAAAGTGAGCAAGGGACTCACGTCTGAGCATACCCTGCCAACTTATGGCGAACAAAGCGGTACAAAAGGGGGTGGTGATGGACGGAGCATCAGAATCAATCAAACACTCACACCCAGTCAACAGATCTGGGTTTGATCCATCACCGTTCTTTAGCCCACTCTGCCACCCCAGTTCAGACATGGCCATATGCAAATCAGTCTGACCCTGTGCCTCATGGGAACAGTCCAGCCCGAACTACCAAGCCATGCCTTCCCTGGACCGGAAACAAGCTTGCTAGGACCGGTTTCTGGCATTTCAGCCATCTTCAGCCAGGCTTGCTTGAATCCAGTGGCAAAGTGAGCAAGGGACTCACGTCTGAGCATACCCTGCCAACTTATGGCGAACAAAGCGGTACAAAAGGGGGTGGTGATGGACGGAGCATCAGAATCAATCAAACACTCACACCCAGTCAACAGATCTGGGTTTGATCCATCACCGTTCTTTAGCCCACTCTGCCACCCCAGTTCAGACATGGCCATATGCAAATCAGTCTGACCCTGTGCCTCATGGGAACAGTCCAGCCCAAACTACCAAGCCATGCCTTCCCTGGACCGGAAACAAGCTTCCTAGGACCGGTTTCTGGCATTTCAGCCGTCTTCAGCCAGGCTTGCTTGAATCCAGTGGCAAAGTGAGCAAGGGACTCACGTCTGAGCATACCCTGCCAACTTATGGCGAACAAAGCGGTACAAAAGGGGGTGGTGATGGACGGAGCATCAGAATCAATCAAACACTCACACCCAGTCAACAGATCTGGGTTTGATCCATCACCGTTCTTTAGCCCACTCTGCCACCCCAGTTCAGACATGGCCATATGCAAATCAGTCTGACCCTGTGCCTCATGGGAACAGTCCAGCCCGATCTACCAAGCCATGCCTTACCTGGACCGGAAACAAGCTTCCTAGGACCGGTTTCTGGCATTTCAGCCGTCTTCAGCCAGGCTTGCTTGAATCCAGTGGCAAAGTGAGCAAGGGACTCACGTCTGAGTATACCCTGCCAACTTATGGCGAACAAAGCGGTACAAAAGGGGGTGGTGATGGACGGAGCATCAGAATCAATCAAACACTCACACCCTGTCAACAGATCTGGGTTTGATCCATCACCGTTCTTTAGCCCACTCTGCCACCCCAGTTCAGACATGGCCATATGCAAATCAGTCTGACCCTGTGCCTCATGGGAACAGTCCAGCCCGAACTACCAAGCCATGCCTTCCCTGGACCGGAAACAAGCTTCCTAGGACCGGTTTCTGGCATTTCAGCCGTTTTCAGCCAGGCTTGCTTGAATCCAGTGGCAAAGTGAGCAAGGGACTCACGTCTGAGTATACCCTGCCAACTTATGGTGAACAAAGCGGTTCAAAAGGGGGTGGTGATGGACGGAGCATCAGAATCAATCAAACACTCACACCCAGTCAACAGATCTGGGTTTGATCCATCACCGTTCTTTAGCCCACTCTGCCACCCCAGTTCAGACATGGCCATATGCAAATCAGTCTGACCCTGTGCCTCATGGGAACAGTCCAGCCCGAACTACCAAGCCATGCCTTCCCTGGACCGGAAACAAGCTTCCTAGGACCGGTTTCTGGCATTTCAGCCATCTTCAGCCAGGCTTGCTTGAATCCAGTGGCAAAGTGAGCAAGGGACTCACGTCTGAGCATACCCTGCCAACTTATGGCGAACAAAGCGGTACAAAAGGGGGTGGTGATGGACGGAGCATCAGAATCAATCAAACACTCACACCCAGTCAACAGATCTGGGTTTGATCCATCACCGTTCTTTAGCCCACTCTGCCACCCCAGTTCAGACATGGCCATATGCAAATCAGTCTGACCCTGTGCCTCATGGGAACAGTCCAGCCCGAACTACCAAGCCATGCCTTCCCTGGACCGGAAACAAGCTTGCTAGGACCGGTTTCTGGCATTTCAGCCATCTTCAGCCAGGCTTGCTTGAATCCAGTGGCAAAGTGAGCAAGGGACTCACGTCTGAGCATACCCTGCCAACTTATGGCGAACAAAGCGGTACAAAAGGGGGTGGTGATGGACGGAGCATCAGAATCAATCAAACACTCACACCCAGTCAACAGATCTGGGTTTGATCCATCACCGTTCTTTAGCCCACTCTGCCACCCCAGTTCAGACATGGCCATATGCAAATCAGTCTGACCCTGTGCCTCATGGGAACAGTCCAGCCCAAACTACCAAGCCATGCCTTCCCTGGACCGGAAACAAGCTTCCTAGGACCGGTTTCTGGCATTTCAGCCGTCTTCAGCCAGGCTTGCTTGAATCCAGTGGCAAAGTGAGCAAGGGACTCACGTCTGAGCATACCCTGCCAACTTATGGCGAACAAAGCGGTACAAAAGGGGGTGGTGATGGACGGAGCATCAGAATCAATCAAACACTCACACCCAGTCAACAGATCTGGGTTTGATCCATCACCGTTCTTTAGCCCACTCTGCCACCCCAGTTCAGACATGGCCATATGCAAATCAGTCTGACCCTGTGCCTCATGGGAACAGTCCAGCCCGATCTACCAAGCCATGCCTTACCTGGACCGGAAACAAGCTTCCTAGGACCGGTTTCTGGCATTTCAGCCGTCTTCAGCCAGGCTTGCTTGAATCCAGTGGCAAAGTGAGCAAGGGACTCACGTCTGAGTATACCCTGCCAACTTATGGCGAACAAAGCGGTACAAAAGGGGGTGGTGATGGACGGAGCATCAGAATCAATCAAACACTCACACCCTGTCAACAGATCTGGGTTTGATCCATCACCGTTCTTTAGCCCACTCTGCCACCCCAGTTCAGACATGGCCATATGCAAATCAGTCTGACCCTGTGCCTCATGGGAACAGTCCAGCCCGAACTACCAAGCCATGCCTTCCCTGGACCGGAAACAAGCTTGCTAGGACCGGTTTCTGGCATTTCAGCCATCTTCAGCCAGGCTTGCTTGAATCCAGTGGCAAAGTGAGCAAGGGACTCACGTCTGAGCATACCCTGCCAACTTATGGCGAACAAAGCGGTACAAAAGGGGGTGGTGATGGACGGAGCATCAGAATCAATCAAACACTCACACCCAGTCAACAGATCTGGGTTTGATCCATCACCGTTCTTTAGCCCACTCTGCCACCCCAGTTCAGACATGGCCATATGCAAATCAGTCTGACCCTGTGCCTCATGGGAACAGTCCAGCCCAAACTACCAAGCCATGCCTTCCCTGGACCGGAAACAAGCTTCCTAGGACCGGTTTCTGGCATTTCAGCCGTCTTCAGCCAGGCTTGCTTGAATCCAGTGACAAAGTGAGCAAGGGACTCACGTCTGAGCATACCCTGCCAACTTATGGCGAACAAAGCGGTACAAAAGGGGGTGGTGATGGACGGAGCATCAGAATCAATCAAACACTCACACCCAGTCAACAGATCTGGGTTTGATCCATCACCGTTCTTTAGCCCACTCTGCCACCCCAGTTCAGACATGGCCATATGCAAATCAGTCTGACCCTGTGCCTCATGGGAACAGTCCAGCCCGATCTACCAAGCCATGCCTTACCTGGACCGGAAACAAGCTTCCTAGGACCGGTTTCTGGCATTTCAGCCGTCTTCAGCCAGGCTTGCTTGAATCCAGTGGCAAAGTGAGCAAGGGACTCACGTCTGAGTATACCCTGCCAACTTATGGCGAACAAAGCGGTACAAAAGGGGGTGGTGATGGACGGAGCATCAGAATCAATCAAACACTCACACCCTGTCAACAGATCTGGGTTTGATCCATCACCGTTCTTTAGCCCACTCTGCCACCCCAGTTCAGACATGGCCATATGCAAATCAGTCTGACCCTGTGCCTCATGGGAACAGTCCAGCCCGAACTACCAAGCCATGCCTTCCCTGGACCGGAAACAAGCTTCCTAGGACCGGTTTCTGGCATTTCAGCCGTTTTCAGCCAGGCTTGCTTGAATCCAGTGGCAAAGTGAGCAAGGGACTCACGTCTGAGCATACCCTGCCAACTTATGGCGAACAAAGCAGTACAAAAGGGGGTGGTGATGGACGGAGCATCAGAATCAATCAAACACTCACACCCAGTCAACAGATCTGGGTTTGATCCATCACCGTTCTTTAGCCCACTCTGCCACCCCAGTTCAGACATAGCCATATGCAAATCAGTCTGACCCTGTGCCTCATGGGAACAGTCCAGCCCGAACTACCAAGCCATGCCTTCCCTGGACCGGAAACAAGCTTGCTAGGACCGGTTTCTGGCATTTCAGCCATCTTCAGCCAGGCTTGCTTGAATCCAGTGGCAAAGTGAGCAAGGGACTCACGTCTGAGCATACCCTGCCAACTTATGGCGAACAAAGCGGTACAAAAGGGGGTGGTGATGGACGGAGCATCAGAATCAATCAAACACTCACACCCAGTCAACAGATCTGGGTTTGATCCATCACCGTTCTTTAGCCCACTCTGCCACCCCAGTTCAGACATGGCCATATGCAAATCAGTCTGACCCTGTGCCTCATGGGAACAGTCCAGCCCAAACTACCAAGCCATGCCTTCCCTGGACCGGAAACAAGCTTCCTAGGACCGGTTTCTGGCATTTCAGCCGTCTTCAGCCAGGCTTGCTTGAATCCAGTGGCAAAGTGAGCAAGGGACTCACGTCTGAGCATACCCTGCCAACTTATGGCGAACAAAGCGGTACAAAAGGGGGTGGTGATGGACGGAGCATCAGAATCAATCAAACACTCACACCCAGTCAACAGATCTGGGTTTGATCCATCACCGTTCTTTAGCCCACTCTGCCACCCCAGTTCAGACATGGCCATATGCAAATCAGTCTGACCCTGTGCCTCATGGGAACAGTCCAGCCCGATCTACCAAGCCATGCCTTACCTGGACCGGAAACAAGCTTCCTAGGACCGGTTTCTGGCATTTCAGCCGTCTTCAGCCAGGCTTGCTTGAATCCAGTGGCAAAGTGAGCAAGGGACTCACGTCTGAGTATACCCTGCCAACTTATGGCGAACAAAGCGGTACAAAAGGGGGTGGTGATGGACGGAGCATCAGAATCAATCAAACACTCACACCCTGTCAACAGATCTGGGTTTGATCCATCACCGTTCTTTAGCCCACTCTGCCACCCCAGTTCAGACATGGCCATATGCAAATCAGTCTGACCCTGTGCCTCATGGGAACAGTCCAGCCCGAACTACCAAGCCATGCCTTCCCTGGACCGGAAACAAGCTTCCTAGGACCGGTTTCTGGCATTTCAGCCGTTTTCAGCCAGGCTTGCTTGAATCCAGTGGCAAAGTGAGCAAGGGACTCACGTCTGAGTATACCCTGCCAACTTATGGCGAACAAAGCGGTTCAAAAGGGGGTGGTGATGGACGGAGCATCAGAATCAATCAAACACTCACACCCAGTCAACAGATCTGGGTTTGATCCATCACCGTTCTTTAGCCCACTCTGCCACCCCAGTTCAGACATGGCCATATGCAAATCAGTCTGACCCTGTGCCTCATGGGAACAGTCCAGCCCGAACTACCAAGCCATGCCTTCCCTGGACCGGAAACAAGCTTCCTAGGACCGGTTTCTGGCATTTCAGCCATCTTCAGCCAGGCTTGCTTGAATCCAGTGGCAAAGTGAGCAAGGGACTCACGTCTGAGCATACCCTGCCAACTTATGGCGAACAAAGCGGTACAAAAGGGGGTGGTGATGGACGGAGCATCAGAATCAATCAAACACTCACACCCAGTCAACAGATCTGGGTTTGATCCATCACCGTTCTTTAGCCCACTCTGCCACCCCAGTTCAGACATGGCCATATGCAAATCAGTCTGACCCTGTGCCTCATGGGAACAGTCCAGCCCGAACTACCAAGCCATGCCTTCCCTGGACCGGAAACAAGCTTGCTAGGACCGGTTTCTGGCATTTCAGCCATCTTCAGCCAGGCTTGCTTGAATCCAGTGGCAAAGTGAGCAAGGGACTCACGTCTGAGCATACCCTGCCAACTTATGGCGAACAAAGCGGTACAAAAGGGGGTGGTGATGGACGGAGCATCAGAATCAATCAAACACTCACACCCAGTCAACAGATCTGGGTTTGATCCATCACCGTTCTTTAGCCCACTCTGCCACCCCAGTTCAGACATGGCCATATGCAAATCAGTCTGACCCTGTGCCTCATGGGAACAGTCCAGCCCAAACTACCAAGCCATGCCTTCCCTGGACCGGAAACAAGCTTCCTAGGACCGGTTTCTGGCATTTCAGCCGTCTTCAGCCAGGCTTGCTTGAATCCAGTGGCAAAGTGAGCAAGGGACTCACGTCTGAGCATACCCTGCCAACTTATGGCGAACAAAGCGGTACAAAAGGGGGTGGTGATGGACGGAGCATCAGAATCAATCAAACACTCACACCCAGTCAACAGATCTGGGTTTGATCCATCACCGTTCTTTAGCCCACTCTGCCACCCCAGTTCAGACATGGCCATATGCAAATCAGTCTGACCCTGTGCCTCATGGGAACAGTCCAGCCCGATCTACCAAGCCATGCCTTACCTGGACCGGAAACAAGCTTCCTAGGACCGGTTTCTGGCATTTCAGCCGTCTTCAGCCAGGCTTGCTTGAATCCAGTGGCAAAGTGAGCAAGGGACTCACGTCTGAGTATACCCTGCCAACTTATGGCGAACAAAGCGGTTCAAAAGGGGGTGGTGATGGACGGAGCATCAGAATCAATCAAACACTCACACCCAGTCAACAGATCTGGGTTTGATCCATCACCGTTCTTTAGCCCACTCTGCCACCCCAGTTCAGACATGGCCATATGCAAATCAGTCTGACCCTGTGCCTCATGGGAACAGTCCAGCCCGAACTACCAAGCCATGCATTCCCTGGACCGGAAACAAGCTTCCTAGGACCGGTTTCTGGCATTTCAGCCGTCTTCAGCCAGGCTTGCTTGAATCCATTGGCAAAGTGAGCAAGGGACTCACGTCTGAGCATACCCTGCCAACTTATGGCGAACAAAGCGGTACAAAAGGGGGTGGTGATGGACGGAGCATCAGAATCAATCAAACACTCACACCCAGTCAACAGATCTGGGTTTGATCCATCACCGTTCTTTAGCCCACTCTGCCACCCCAGTTCAGACATGGCCATATGCAAATCAGTCTGACCCTGTGCCTCATGGGAGCAGTCCAGCCCAAACTACCAAGCCATGCCTTCCCTGGACCGGAAACAAGCTTCCTAGGACCGGTTTCTGGCATTTCAGCCGTCTTCAGCCAGGCTTGCTTGAATCCAGTGGCAAAGTGAGCAAGGGACTCACGTCTGAGTATACCCTGCCAACTTATGGCGAACAAAGCGGTACAAAAGGGGGTGGTGATGGACGGAGCATCAGAATCAATCAAACACTCACACCCAGTCAACAGATCTGGGTTTGATCCATCACCGTTCTTTAGCCCACTCTGCCACCCCAGTTCAGACATGGCCATATGCAAATCAGTCTGACCCTGTGCCTCATGGGAACAGTCCAGCCCGAACTACCAAGCCTTGCCTTCCCTGGACCGGAAACAAGCTTCCTAGGACCGGTTTCTGGCATTTCAGCCGTCTTCAGCCAGGCTTGCTTGAATCCAGTGGCAAAGTGAGCAAGGGACTCACGTCTGAGCATACCCTGCCAACTTATGGCGAACAAAGCGGTACAAAAGGGGGTGGTGATGGACGGAGCATCAGAATCAATCAAACACTCACACCCAGTCAACAGATCTGGGTTTGATCCATCACCATTCTTTAGCCCACTCTGCCACCCCAGTTCAGACATGGCCATATGCAAATCAGTCTGACCCTGTGCCTCATGGAAACAGTCCAGCCCGAACTACCAAGCCATGCCTTCCCTGGACCGGAAACAAGCTTCCTAGGACCGGTTTCAGGCATTTCAGCCGTCTTCAGCCAGGCTTGCTTGAATCCAGTGGCAAAGTGAGCAAGGGACTCACGTCTGAGCATACCCTGCCAACTTATGGCGAACAAAGCGGTACAAAAGGGGGTGGTGATGGACGGAGCATCAGAATCAATCAAACATTCACACCCAGTCAACAGATCTGGGTTTGATCCATCACCGTTCTTTAGCCCACTCTGCCACCCCAGTTCAGACATTGCCATATGAAAATCAGTCTGACCCTGTGCCTCATGGGAACAGTCCAGCCCGAACTACCAAGCCATGCCTTCCCTGGACCGGAAACAAGCTTCCTAGGACCGGTTTCTGGCATTTCAGCCATCTTCAGCCAGGCTTGCTTGAATCCAGTGGCAAAGTGAGCAAGGGACTCACGTCTGAGTATACCCTGCCAACTTATGGCGAACAAAGCGGTTCAAAAGGGGGTGGTGATGGACGGAGCATCAGAATCAATCAAACACTCACACCCAGTCAACAGATCTGGGTTTGATCCATCACCGTTCTTTAGCCCACTCTGCCACCCCAGTTCAGTCATGGCCATATGCAAATCAGTCTGACCCTGTGCCTCATGGGAACAGTCCAGCCCGAACTACCAAGCCATGCCTTCCCTGGACCGGAAACAAGCTTCCTAGGACCGGTTTCTGGCATTTCAGCCGTCTTCAGCCAGGCTTGCTTGAATCCAGTGGCAAAGTGAGCAAGGGACTCACGTCTGAGCATACCCTGCCAACTTATGGCGAACAAAGCAGTACAAAAGGGGGTGGTGATGGACGGAGCATCAGAATCAATCAAACACTCACACCCAGTCAACAGATCTGGGTTTGATCCATCACCGTTCTTTAGCCCACTCTGCCACCCCAGTTCAGACATGGCCATATGCAAATCAGTCTGACCCTGTCCCTCATGGGAACAGTCCAGCCCGAACTACCAAGCCATGCCTTCCCTGGACCAGAGACAAGCTTCCTAGGACCGGTTTCTGGCATTTCAGCCGTCTTCAGCCAGGCTTGCTTGAATCCAGTGGCAAAGTGAGCAAGGGACTCACGTCTGAGCATACCCTACCAACTTATGGCGAACAAAGCGGTACAAAAGGGGGTGGTGATGGACGGAGCATCAGAATCAATCAAACACTCACACCCAGTCAACAGATCTGGGTTTGATCCATCACCGTTCTTTAGCCCACTCTGCCACCCCAGTTCAGACATGGCCATATGCAAATCAGTCTGACCCTGTGCCTCATGGGAACAGTCCAGCCCGAACTACCAAGCCATGCCTTCCCTGGACCGGAAACAAGCTTCCTAGGACCGGTTTCTGGCATTTCAGCCGTCTTCAGCCAGGCTTGCTTGAATCCAGTGGCAAAGTGAGCAAGGGACTCACGTCTGAGCATACCCTGCCAACTTATGGCGAACAAAGCGGTACAAAAGGGGGTGGTGATGGACGGAGCATCAGAATCAATCAAACACTCACACCCAGTCAACAGATCTGGGTTTGATCCATCACCGTTCTTTAGCCCACTCTGCCACCCCAGTTCAGACATGGCCATATGCAAATCAATCTGACCCTGTGCCTCATGGGAACAGTCCAGCCCGAACTACCAAGCCATGCCTTCCCTGGACCGGAAACAAGCTTCCTAGGACCGGTTTCTGGCATTTCAGCCGTCTTCAGCCAGGCTTGCTTGAATCCAGTGGCAAAGTGAGCAAGGGACTCACGTCTGAGCATACCCTGCCAACTTATGGCGAACAAAGCGGTACAAAAGGGGGTGGTGATGGACGGAGCATCAGAATCAATCAAACACTCACACCCAGTCAACAGATCTGGGTTTGATCCATCACCGTTCTTTAGCCCACTCTGCCACCCCAGTTCAGACATGGCCATATGCAAATCAGTCTGACCCTGTGCCTCATGGGAACAGTCCAGCCCGAACTACCAAGCCATGCCTTTCCTGGACCGGAAACAAGCTTCCTAGGACCGGTTTCTGGCATTTCAGCCGTCTTCAGCCAGGCTTGCTTGAATCCAGTGGCAAAGTGAGCAAGGGACTCACGTCTGAGCATACCCATCAATCAATCATAGGCATTTGTATAGCGCACTGCTCACCCGGAGGGTCTCAAGGCACTGGGGGGGGGGGGGTGGAACGCTACTGCTCGAACAGCCAGGTCTTGAGTTGCTTCCTGTAGGCGAGATGGTCTTGCGTTGTCCGGAGGTGGATGGGGAGGGAGTTCCATGTCTTGGCTGCCAGGTAGGAGAAGGATCTTCCTCCGGCGGTGGCTCTGCGGATGCGGGGGACGGTGGCGATAGCGAGGCTGGCGGAGCGGAGCTGGCGGGTGGGCTTGTGGAAGGTCAGGCGGCTGTTGAGGAACTTGGGGCCCAGGTCGTGGAGGGCCTTGTGTGCGTTGGTGAGGAGTCGGAACATGATTCTTTTGTTGACGGGGAGCCAGTGCAGGTCTCTCAGGTGTCGGGAGATGTGGCTGTGTCGGGGGATGTCCAGGATGAGTCGTGCTGAGGCGTTCTGGATCCGTTGGAGTTTCTTCTGGAGTTTGGCGGCGGTGCCGGCGTAGAGGGCGTTCCCGTAGTCCAGCCGACTGGTGACGAGGGCCTGGGTGACCGTCTTCCTGGTCTCGGTGGGGATCCACCGGAAGATCTTTCGAAGCATGCGCAGAGTGTTGAAGCATGAAGACGAGACGGCGTTGACTTGTCTGGTCATCGAGAGGGAGTGGTCCAGGATGAAGCCTAGGTTGCGTGCGTGGTCCGTTGGCTTGGGGGTGGCTCCCAGGGCGGGGGGCCACAAGGAGTCGTCCCAGGCGGAGGGTGATGATCCCAGGATGAGGACCTCCGTCTTGTCTGAGTTCAGTTTCAGGCGGCTGTTCTTCATCCATCCGGCGACGTCTTTCATCCCTTCGTGTAGGCTGGCTCTGGCGGCGTCCGGGTCGCTGGTGAGGGAGAGGATCAGCTGGGTGTCGTCGGTGTAGGTGATGATCTTGAGGTTGTGTTGACGTGCGATGGTTGCGAGGGGGCTCATGTAGATGTTGAAGAGGGTGGGGCTGAGCGATGATCCTTGTGGAACGCCGCAGATGACTTCGGTGGCCGCTGACCGGAACGGGGGGAGGCGGACTCTCTGGGTTCTTCTGGCGAGGAATGAGGTGATCCACTCCAGGGCCTTCTCCTGGATGCCGGTGTTGTTCAGGCGCTGTACCAGGGTGCGGTGGCAGACAGTGTCGAACGCTGCGGAGAGGTCCAGGAGGATGCGGGCCGCTGCCAACTTATGGCGAACAAAGCGGTACAAAAGGGGGTGGTGATGGACGGAGCATCAGAATCAATCAAACACTCACACCCAGTCAACAGATCTGGGTTTGATCCATCACCGTTCTTTAGCCCACTCTGCCACCCCAGTTCAGACATGGCCATATGCAAATCAGTCTGACCCTGTGCCTCGTGGGAACAGTCCAGCCCGAACTACCAAGCCATGCCTTCCCTGGACCGGAAACAAGCTTCCTAGGACCGGTTTCTGGCATTTCAGCCGTCTTCAGCCAGGCTTGCTTGAATCCAGTGGCAAAGTGAGCAAGGGACTCACGTCTGAGCATACCCTGCCAACTTATGGTGAACAAAGCGGTACAAAAGGGGGTGGTGATGGACGGAGCATCAGAATCAATCAAACACTCACACCCAGTCAACAGATCTGGGTTTGATCCATCACCGTTCTTTAGCCCACTCTGCCACCCCAGTTCAGACATGGCCATATGCAAATCAGTCTGACCCTGTGCCTCATGGGAACAGTCCAGCCCGAACTACGAAGCCATGCCTTCCCTGGACCGGAAACAAGCTTCCTAGGACCGGTTTCTGGCATTTCAGCCGTCTTCAGCCAGGCTTGCTTGAATCCAGTGGCAAAGTGAGCAAGGGACTCACGTCTGAGCATACCCTGCCAACTTATGGCGAACAAAGCGGTACAAAAGGGGGTGGTGATGGACGGAGCATCAGAATCAATCAAACACTCACATCCAGTCAACAGATCTGGGTTTGATCCATCACTGTTCTTTAGCCCACTCTGCCACCCCAGTTCAGCCATGGCCATATGCAAATCAGTCTGACCCTGTGCCTCGTGGGAACAGTCCAGCCCGAACTACCAAGCCATGCCTTCCCTGGACCGGAAACAAGCTTCCTAGGACCGGTTTCTGGCATTTCAGCCGTCTTCAGCCAGGCTTGCTTGAATCCAGTGGCAAAGTGAGCAAGGGACTCACGTCTGAGCATACCCTGCCAACTTATGGCGAACAAAGCGGTACAAAAGGGGGTGGTGATGGACGGAGCATCAGAATCAATCAAACACTCACACCCAGTCAACAGATCTGGGTTTGATCCATCACCGTTCTTTAGCCCACTCTGCCACCCCAGTTCAGACATGGCCATATGCAAATCAGTCTGACCCTGTGCCTCATGGGAACAGTCCAGCCCAAACTACCAAGCCATGCCTTCCCTGGACCGGAAACAAGCTTCCTAGGACCGGTTTCTGGCATTTCAGCCGTCTTCAGCCAGGCTTGCTTGAATCCAGTGGCAAAGTGAGCAAGGGACTCACGTCTGAGCATACCCTGCCAACTTATGGCGAACAAAGCGGTACAAAAGGGGGTGGTGATGGACGGAGCATCAGAATCAATCAAACACTCACACCCAGTCAACAGATCTGGGTTTGATCCATCACCGTTCTTTAGCCCACTCTGCCACCCCAGTTCAGACATGGCCATATGCAAATCAGTCTGACCCTGTGCCTCATGGGAACAGTCCAGCCCGATCTACCAAGCCATGCCTTACCTGGACCGGAAACAAGCTTCCTAGGACCGGTTTCTGGCATTTCAGCCGTCTTCAGCCAGGCTTGCTTGAATCCAGTGGCAAAGTGAGCAAGGGACTCACGTCTGAGTATACCCTGCCAACTTATGGCGAACAAAGCGGTACAAAAGGGGGTGGTGATGGACGGAGCATCAGAATCAATCAAACACTCACACCCTGTCAACAGATCTGGGTTTGATCCATCACCGTTCTTTAGCCCACTCTGCCACCCCAGTTCAGACATGGCCATATGCAAATCAGTCTGACCCTGTGCCTCATGGGAACAGTCCAGCCCGAACTACCAAGCCATGCCTTCCCTGGACCGGAAACAAGCTTCCTAGGACCGGTTTCTGGCATTTCAGCCGTTTTCAGCCAGGCTTGCTTGAATCCAGTGGCAAAGTGAGCAAGGGACTCACGTCTGAGTATACCCTGCCAACTTATGGCGAACAAAGCGGTTCAAAAGGGGGTGGTGATGGACGGAGCATCAGAATCAATCAAACACTCACACCCAGTCAACAGATCTGGGTTTGATCCATCACCGTTCTTTAGCCCACTCTGCCACCCCAGTTCAGACATGGCCATATGCAAATCAGTCTGACCCTGTGCCTCATGGGAACAGTCCAGCCCGAACTACCAAGCCATGCATTCCCTGGACCGGAAACAAGCTTCCTAGGACCGGTTTCTGGCATTTCAGCCGTCTTCAGCCAGGCTTGCTTGAATCCATTGGCAAAGTGAGCAAGGGACTCACGTCTGAGCATACCCTGCCAACTTATGGCGAACAAAGCGGTACAAAAGGGGGTGGTGATGGACGGAGCATCAGAATCAATCAAACACTCACACCCAGTCAACAGATCTGGGTTTGATCCATCACCGTTCTTTAGCCCACTCTGCCACCCCAGTTCAGACATGGCCATATGCAAATCAGTCTGACCCTGTGCCTCATGGGAGCAGTCCAGCCCAAACTACCAAGCCATGCCTTCCCTGGACCGGAAACAAGCTTCCTAGGACCGGTTTCTGGCATTTCAGCCGTCTTCAGCCAGGCTTGCTTGAATCCAGTGGCAAAGTGAGCAAGGGACTCACGTCTGAGTATACCCTGCCAACTTATGGCGAACAAAGCGGTACAAAAGGGGGTGGTGATGGACGGAGCATCAGAATCAATCAAACACTCACACCCAGTCAACAGATCTGGGTTTGATCCATCACCGTTCTTTAGCCCACTCTGCCACCCCAGTTCAGACATGGCCATATGCAAATCAGTCTGACCCTGTGCCTCATGGGAACAGTCCAGCCCGAACTACCAAGCCTTGCCTTCCCTGGACCGGAAACAAGCTTCCTAGGACCGGTTTCTGGCATTTCAGCCGTCTTCAGCCAGGCTTGCTTGAATCCAGTGGCAAAGTGAGCAAGGGACTCACGTCTGAGCATACCCTGCCAACTTATGGCGAACAAAGCGGTACAAAAGGGGGTGGTGATGGACGGAGCATCAGAATCAATCAAACACTCACACCCAGTCAACAGATCTGGGTTTGATCCATCACCATTCTTTAGCCCACTCTGCCACCCCAGTTCAGACATGGCCATATGCAAATCAGTCTGACCCTGTGCCTCATGGAAACAGTCCAGCCCGAACTACCAAGCCATGCCTTCCCTGGACCGGAAACAAGCTTCCTAGGACCGGTTTCAGGCATTTCAGCCGTCTTCAGCCAGGCTTGCTTGAATCCAGTGGCAAAGTGAGCAAGGGACTCACGTCTGAGCATACCCTGCCAACTTATGGCGAACAAAGCGGTACAAAAGGGGGTGGTGATGGACGGAGCATCAGAATCAATCAAACATTCACACCCAGTCAACAGATCTGGGTTTGATCCATCACCGTTCTTTAGCCCACTCTGCCACCCCAGTTCAGACATTGCCATATGAAAATCAGTCTGACCCTGTGCCTCATGGGAACAGTCCAGCCCGAACTACCAAGCCATGCCTTCCCTGGACCGGAAACAAGCTTCCTAGGACCGGTTTCTGGCATTTCAGCCATCTTCAGCCAGGCTTGCTTGAATCCAGTGGCAAAGTGAGCAAGGGACTCACGTCTGAGTATACCCTGCCAACTTATGGCGAACAAAGCGGTTCAAAAGGGGGTGGTGATGGACGGAGCATCAGAATCAATCAAACACTCACACCCAGTCAACAGATCTGGGTTTGATCCATCACCGTTCTTTAGCCCACTCTGCCACCCCAGTTCAGTCATGGCCATATGCAAATCAGTCTGACCCTGTGCCTCATGGGAACAGTCCAGCCCGAACTACCAAGCCATGCCTTCCCTGGACCGGAAACAAGCTTCCTAGGACCGGTTTCTGGCATTTCAGCCGTCTTCAGCCAGGCTTGCTTGAATCCAGTGGCAAAGTGAGCAAGGGACTCACGTCTGAGCATACCCTGCCAACTTATGGCGAACAAAGCAGTACAAAAGGGGGTGGTGATGGACGGAGCATCAGAATCAATCAAACACTCACACCCAGTCAACAGATCTGGGTTTGATCCATCACCGTTCTTTAGCCCACTCTGCCACCCCAGTTCAGACATGGCCATATGCAAATCAGTCTGACCCTGTCCCTCATGGGAACAGTCCAGCCCGAACTACCAAGCCATGCCTTCCCTGGACCAGAGACAAGCTTCCTAGGACCGGTTTCTGGCATTTCAGCCGTCTTCAGCCAGGCTTGCTTGAATCCAGTGGCAAAGTGAGCAAGGGACTCACGTCTGAGCATACCCTACCAACTTATGGCGAACAAAGCGGTACAAAAGGGGGTGGTGATGGACGGAGCATCAGAATCAATCAAACACTCACACCCAGTCAACAGATCTGGGTTTGATCCATCACCGTTCTTTAGCCCACTCTGCCACCCCAGTTCAGACATGGCCATATGCAAATCAGTCTGACCCTGTGCCTCATGGGAACAGTCCAGCCCGAACTACCAAGCCATGCCTTCCCTGGACCGGAAACAAGCTTCCTAGGACCGGTTTCTGGCATTTCAGCCGTCTTCAGCCAGGCTTGCTTGAATCCAGTGGCAAAGTGAGCAAGGGACTCACGTCTGAGCATACCCTGCCAACTTATGGCGAACAAAGCGGTACAAAAGGGGGTGGTGATGGACGGAGCATCAGAATCAATCAAACACTCACACCCAGTCAACAGATCTGGGTTTGATCCATCACCGTTCTTTAGCCCACTCTGCCACCCCAGTTCAGACATGGCCATATGCAAATCAATCTGACCCTGTGCCTCATGGGAACAGTCCAGCCCGAACTACCAAGCCATGCCTTCCCTGGACCGGAAACAAGCTTCCTAGGACCGGTTTCTGGCATTTCAGCCGTCTTCAGCCAGGCTTGCTTGAATCCAGTGGCAAAGTGAGCAAGGGACTCACGTCTGAGCATACCCTGCCAACTTATGGCGAACAAAGCGGTACAAAAGGGGGTGGTGATGGACGGAGCATCAGAATCAATCAAACACTCACACCCAGTCAACAGATCTGGGTTTGATCCATCACCGTTCTTTAGCCCACTCTGCCACCCCAGTTCAGACATGGCCATATGCAAATCAGTCTGACCCTGTGCCTCATGGGAACAGTCCAGCCCGAACTACCAAGCCATGCCTTTCCTGGACCGGAAACAAGCTTCCTAGGACCGGTTTCTGGCATTTCAGCCGTCTTCAGCCAGGCTTGCTTGAATCCAGTGGCAAAGTGAGCAAGGGACTCACGTCTGAGCATACCCATCAATCAATCATAGGCATTTGTATAGCGCACTGCTCACCCGGAGGGTCTCAAGGCACTGGGGGGGGGGGTGGAACGCTACTGCTCGAACAGCCAGGTCTTGAGTTGCTTCCTGTAGGCGAGATGGTCTTGCGTTGTCCGGAGGTGGATGGGGAGGGAGTTCCATGTCTTGGCTGCCAGGTAGGAGAAGGATCTTCCTCCGGCGGTGGCTCTGCGGATGCGGGGGACGGTGGCGATAGCGAGGCTGGCGGAGCGGAGCTGGCGGGTGGGCTTGTGGAAGGTCAGGCGGCTGTTGAGGAACTTGGGGCCCAGGTCGTGGAGGGCCTTGTGTGCGTTGGTGAGGAGTCGGAACATGATTCTTTTGTTGACGGGGAGCCAGTGCAGGTCTCTCAGGTGTCGGGAGATGTGGCTGTGTCGGGGGATGTCCAGGATGAGTCGTGCTGAGGCGTTCTGGATCCGTTGGAGTTTCTTCTGGAGTTTGGCGGCGGTGCCGGCGTAGAGGGCGTTCCCGTAGTCCAGCCGACTGGTGACGAGGGCCTGGGTGACCGTCTTCCTGGTCTCGGTGGGGATCCACCGGAAGATCTTTCGAAGCATGCGCAGAGTGTTGAAGCATGAAGACGAGACGGCGTTGACTTGTCTGGTCATCGAGAGGGAGTGGTCCAGGATGAAGCCTAGGTTGCGTGCGTGGTCCGTTGGCTTGGGGGTGGCTCCCAGGGCGGGGGGCCACAAGGAGTCGTCCCAGGCGGAGGGTGATGATCCCAGGATGAGGACCTCCGTCTTGTCTGAGTTCAGTTTCAGGCGGCTGTTCTTCATCCATCCGGCGACGTCTTTCATCCCTTCGTGTAGGCTGGCTCTGGCGGCGTCCGGGTCGCTGGTGAGGGAGAGGATCAGCTGGGTGTCGTCGGTGTAGGTGATGATCTTGAGGTTGTGTTGACGTGCGATGGTTGCGAGGGGGCTCATGTAGATGTTGAAGAGGGTGGGGCTGAGCGATGATCCTTGTGGAACGCCGCAGATGACTTCGGTGGCCGCTGACCGGAACGGGGGGAGGCGGACTCTCTGGGTTCTTCTGGCGAGGAATGAGGTGATCCACTCCAGGGCCTTCTCCTGGATGCCGGTGTTGTTCAGGCGCTGTACCAGGGTGCGGTGGCAGACAGTGTCGAACGCTGCGGAGAGGTCCAGGAGGATGCGGGCCGCTGCCAACTTATGGCGAACAAAGCGGTACAAAAGGGGGTGGTGATGGACGGAGCATCAGAATCAATCAAACACTCACACCCAGTCAACAGATCTGGGTTTGATCCATCACCGTTCTTTAGCCCACTCTGCCACCCCAGTTCAGACATGGCCATATGCAAATCAGTCTGACCCTGTGCCTCGTGGGAACAGTCCAGCCCGAACTACCAAGCCATGCCTTCCCTGGACCTGAAACAAGCTTCCTAGGACCGGTTTCTGGCATTTCAGCCGTCTTCAGCCAGGCTTGCTTGAATCCAGTGGCAAAGTGAGCAAGGGACTCACGTCTGAGCATACCCTGCCAACTTATGGTGAACAAAGCGGTACAAAAGGGGGTGGTGATGGACGGAGCATCAGAATCAATCAAACACTCACACCCAGTCAACAGATCTGGGTTTGATCCATCACCGTTCTTTAGCCCACTCTGCCACCCCAGTTCAGACATGGCCATATGCAAATCAGTCTGACCCTGTGCCTCATGGGAACAGTCCAGCCCGAACTACGAAGCCATGCCTTCCCTGGACCGGAAACAAGCTTCCTAGGACCGGTTTCTGGCATTTCAGCCGTCTTCAGCCAGGCTTGCTTGAATCCAGTGGCAAAGTGAGCAAGGGACTCACGTCTGAGCATACCCTGCCAACTTATGGCGAACAAAGCGGTACAAAAGGGGGTGGTGATGGACGGAGCATCAGAATCAATCAAACACTCACATCCAGTCAACAGATCTGGGTTTGATCCATCACTGTTCTTTAGCCCACTCTGCCACCCCAGTTCAGCCATGGCCATATGCAAATCAGTCTGACCCTGTGCCTCGTGGGAACAGTCCAGCCCGAACTACCAAGCCATGCCTTCCCTGGACCGGAAACAAGCTTCCTAGGACCGGTTTCTGGCATTTCAGCCGTCTTCAGCCAGGCTTGCTTGAATCCAGTGGCAAAGTGAGCAAGGGACTCACGTCTGAGCATACCCTGCCAACTTATGGCGAACAAAGCGGTACAAAAGGGGGTGGTGATGGACGGAGGATCAGAATCAATCAAACACTCACACCCAGTCAACAGATCTGGGTTTGATCCATCACCGTTCTTTAGCCCACTCTGCCACCCCAGTTCAGACATGGCCATATGCAAATCAGTCTGACCCTGTGCCTCAAGGGAACAGTCCAGCCCGAACTACCAAGCCATGCCTTCCCTGGACCGGAAACAAGCTTCCTAGGACCAGTTTCTGGCATTTCAGCCGTCTTCAGCCAGGCTTGCTTGAATCCAGTGGCAAAGTGAGCAAGGGACTCACATCTGAGCATACCCTGCCAACTTATGGCGAACAAAGCGGTACAAAAGGGGGTGGTGATGGACGGAGCATCAGAATCAATCAAACACTCACACCCAGTCAACAGATCTGGGTTTGATCCATCACCGTTCTTTAGCCCACTCTGCCACCCCAGTTCAGACATGGCCATATGCAAATCAGTCTGACCCTGTGCCTCATGGGAACAGTCCAGCCCGAACTACCAAGCCATGCCTTCCCTGGACCGGAAACAAGCTTCCTAGGACCGGTTTCTGGCATTTCAGCCGTCTTCAGCCAGGCTTGCTTGAATCCAGTGGCAAAGTGAGCAAGGGACTCACGTCTGAGCATACCCTGCCAACTTATGGCGAACAAAGCGGTACAAAAGGGGGTGGTGATGGACGGAGGATCAGAATCAATCAAACACTCACACCCAGTCAACAGATCTGGGTTTGATCCATCACCGTTCTTTAGCCCACTCTGCCACCCCAGTTCAGACATGGCCATATGCAAATCAGTCTGACCCTGTGCCTCAAGGGAACAGTCCAGCCCGAACTACCAAGCCATGCCTTCCCTGGACCGGAAACAAGCTTCCTAGGACCAGTTTCTGGCATTTCAGCCGTCTTCAGCCAGGCTTGCTTGAATCCAGTGGCAAAGTGAGCAAGGGACTCACATCTGAGCATACCCTGCCAACTTATGGCGAACAAAGCGGTACAAAAGGGGGTGGTGATGGACGGAGCATCAGAATCAATCAAACACTCACACCCAGTCAACAGATCTGGGTTTGATCCATCACCGTTCTTTTGCCCACTCTGCCACCCCAGTTCAGACATGGCCATATGCAAATCAGTCTGACCCTGTGCCTCATGGGAACAGTCCAGCCCGAACTACCAAGCCATGCGTTCCCTGGACCGGAAACAAGCTTCCTAGGACCGGTTTCTGGCATTTCAGCCGTCTTCAGCCAGGCTTGCTTGAATCCAGTGGCAAAGTGAGCAAGGGACTCACATCTGAGCATACCCTGCCAACTTATGGCGAACAAAGCGGTACAAAAGGGGGTGGTGATGGACGGAGCATCAGAATCAAGAGAATTAAGAGAGGGCACTCATTTTGCCTTAAGAACTTTCAAGATGGGTTCAGCAGTTGGACTGTGAAGTCGCAGGTTAAGGCTTTTTAAAGAAAAAATTATGCCTGCCACTTTCCTTCTCAGATGTTTCAGGTGGGCTATAGGTTTTGCCCCTTCCAATAGCCAGAAGCCCAAATAGTTGTAGCTCATACTTGTTTTAATTTGCAGGGCCCCAAGTTGACAAGGTACGGTCTTCTTACGTGGGTACTTCCCGAATATAAGTATCCTAGTTTTCTCCTGGTTCACCAGGAGTTTGTTCTGTTGATTATATCCGTGCACAGCTTTTAGGGCCTTCTCGTGTGGTCCATTATTACGATGTCGTCCGCATACTGGAGTATTTGAAGTTGCGTATTCCCCAGTCTAGGAGGCAGAAGACTTGCCCCCTCCAGCGCATTCCCCAAGTCAGCTGTGTACAGATTAAAAAGTATTGGGGCTAGGCCGATTGCCCTATTAAACTTAGACGCAAAACTTTACTCCTCAATCGTAGCCAAATGCCTGAATGATCTTCTGCCCAATCTCATACATCCGGACCAGTCGGGTTTCATCAAAGGCCGTCAAATGCACGATAACACCCGTCGAATCATACACTTAATAGAAAAGGCCGATAGACGTCAAATCCCTGCGGTCCTAGTAGGGCTAAATGCAGAAAAAGCCTTTGACAGGGTTGACTGGTCATACCTTTTCCACACACTCACAGCATTTGGATTTTCGCCAGAATTCCTTACCATGCTTACATGATTAGAGCTAATTACCTACACCCCCATTCTAAAGTATTAGTTAATGGGGTACCATTGTCTCCCTTTCACCACTCCAGAGGCACCCGACAGGTATGTCCCCTCTCAGCCTTACTTTTTGCCCTCAGCATAGAACCTTTGGCACTGGCGATCAGGTCTAATCCCGGAATTATGGGGTTACCCTTCACCGGGGAGTCCCACAAAATTTCCCTATTCGTGGATGATGTCCTTCTGTCCCTCTCTGAGCCCGCCACGTCATTATCTAATCTGCATTCGGAACTTGCGCGTTTTGAAGGGGTGTCTGGGTTTAAAATTAATGTAGATAAATCATATATTCTTAACCTCACCCTTCCATCGGCAGAAGTTCTTGAACTCCAGGCCCTTACTCCTCTACCCTTGGCTGCATCCTCCATCCAATAATTGGGGGTTCAACTAACGCCCAAATTTGAGGGTCTTTATGCTGCCAATTTCCCTCCAATCCTTGCACGCATCCAAATAGAACTCTTCAAGTGGAAGCCTCTCTTTCTGTCATGGTTAGGTCGTATTCGCGCGGTGAAGATGACCCTTCTGCCTAAGCTCCTCTATTTGTTTCAAGACTTACCTATTGAGCTGGGGGGTGTTTTTTTCTGTAAAGTGAAGGCCATGATCTTACGCTTTCTCTGGCAGGGGAGACGTGCTCGCTTCTCCTACTCTTTACTGCGTCGCTCCCGCAGGGATGGGGGAGTTGGGCTCCCAGATATCCAGCTATATTATAAAGCTGCGCAATTAAGGGTCTTAGTTGAGTGGTCTAAACAGGAATCGGAGAAGCATTGGTTGCACATGGACCGTAGCATGACGGGAAGGACAATCTGGGATTTGATCTGGCGCCCTAGATAAGACAGGCCTAAAATACATACATCAGCACTCCCACGCGCACCACCCTCAAGGTCTGGGACTTTGTCTTAAGTGACGATAGATGGACCTCGTTCCTCTCCCCCTTCATGCCGATCCATTTCAACCCCGCTTTTCCTCCGGCTCTGCATGAGGGACCCTTTGATGCTTGGAGGAAGCGTGGTTGCTTAGCGCTGACACACCTATTCCACGGCTTCGATCCTCTTACCTTTGACAATTGTAAACGGGACTATGAAGTAGGACGCATGGAATGGTATAAAGATAGAATATCGACGGGAAAATATCGACTAGCATTAATATCGTGGTAAGAATATCGACTGTGAAAAATATCGTAATAGAAAATATCTTTTTAAAAAATATCGTTTCGTGAGAATGACAAAAATATCGTCATAAAAAAATATCGATGAACAGAATATCGTTGAACAAAATGTCGTTTCATATAATATCGACAGAAAAATATAAGTTGTTATAAAATGTATAAAAAAATATGTATTATGTTTTTAAAAAACTTACAAAACTCCTACTAGTAATAATATGTGTTAAAAAATATTTTCTACAAAAGAATTGTTAAAATTTTAGTAGTGGGTTATTGGTATTATAGGGGATAAGGGTGGGTAGTAATTTAAAATTTGGTTTTTAAAAAATTTATAAAATATAAACAAATTAGAAAATATTTAAGAAATCCAAATTTTAATTTAAAATTTCGAATTCTTCACGAAATTAAATTTGTAATTAAATTTTATAATTTCAAATAAAAATTTTAGGAGCGGGTTTTTGGTATTATAGGGGATTAGGGTGGGTAGTAATTTAAAAATGTAGTGTTTAAAAATTGTATAAAATATTAATAAATTAGAAATTTATAATGAAATCAAATTTTAACCTCGAAATTTAAAATTTTACACGAAATTTATTTTTTAATATTATTAAAAAATATTAAATTAATATTGAAGAAGCGTTATTTTGGTATTATAGGGGAATAGGGTCTAAAAAATAATTTAGATAGAAAAATGTATTTTGTTTAATAACCTGCACATTTCCTGACTTATGTTGGATTGGAGTTAGAATAGTAATTTATTATAGTTTACTATCCAGCACTTTCCCTGAGTTATGTTATGTTTGGAGTTAGAATAGTAATTTATTATGGTTTACTATCCAGCACTTTCCCTGACTTATGTTGGATTGGAGTTAGAATAGTAATTTATTATGGTTTACTATCCAGCACTTTCCCTGACTTATGTTGGATTGGAGTTAGAATAGTAATTTATTATGGTTTACTATCCAGCACTTTCCCTGAGTTATGTTATGTTTGGAGTTAGAATAGTAATTTATTATGGTTTACTATCCAGCACTTTCCCTGACTTATGTTGGATTGGAGTTAGAATAGTAATTTGTTATGGTTTACTATCCAGCACTTTCCCTGAGTTATGTTATGTTTGGAGTTAGAATAGTAATTTATTATGGTTTACTATCCAGCAGTTTCCATGACTTATGTTATGGTTTACTATCCAGCACTTTCCCTGACTTATGTTATGTTTGGAGTTAGAATAGTAATTTATTATGGTTTACTATCCAGCACTTTCCCTGACTTATGTTGGATTGGAGTTAGAATAGTAATTTGTTATGGTTTACTATCCAGCACTTTCCCTGAGTTATGTTATGTTTGGAGTTAGAATAGTAATTTATTATGGTTTACTATCCAGCACTTTCCCTGACTTATGTTGGATTGGAGTTAGAATAGTAATTTATTATGGTTTACTATCCAGCACTTTCCCTGACTTATGTTGGATTGGAGTTAGAATAGTAATTTATTATGGTTTACTATCCAGCACTTTCCCTGACTTATGTTATGTTTGGAGTTAGAATAGTAATTTATTATGGTTTACTATCCAGCACTTTCCCTGACTTATGTTGGATTGGAGTTAGAATAGTAATTTATTATGGTTTACTATCCAGAACTTTCCCTGACTTATGTTGGATTGGAGTTAGATTAGTAATTTATTATGGTTTACTATCCAGCACTTTCCCTGAGTTATGTTATGTTTGGAGTTAGAATAGTAATTTATTATGGTTTACTATCCAGCACTTTCCCTGACTTATGTTGGATTGGAGTTAGAATAGTAATTTATTATGGTTTACTATCCAGAACTTTCCCTGAGTTTACAATTTTTTTTTGATCAAAGGGTATTTAGTCCTCTGGAACGCGTAGACCCTCGGTTTGAGTCGTCACATACTGTAACTACATATTCTGTGGGAAAGTTATGTCAATCCTGGCTGCGACATTCCACCTTAGCATCTGTCAAAGTTCATTTATCGAAGTTACATGACAAAATAGATTTGAATTATTTTGTTAAAGGTCCTGTGGGTGGCAGAACCAAAAGGTGGGCGTATGCTATTTACAACGAAGTGTGGAAATTTTCGCAAATTGAGGCGGCTTCAAGATTGAGAGCTATTGACCAAGCAAACATGAAAAATGTATACATTAGATAATATTGTTTCGTCAGTTGTTGATATTGTGCATGATGATATGTCTGTGTTATATAATGGTCAAAACCAGTTGCGTTCTGTTATGCAGTTTGCATGGACATTGCAGACGTTAAAGGCAGGGAGGGTCCCTTGGGACTATTTGAGCACTACATCGTTATTCATTCCTTTTAACATTACTGATAAGCAGCTATTTATGTCCATGAAAGATGCTACATATTCATTATTACATATTGAAAAATTAGAACTGTTACCTTTCTCTGTGGCGGAAATCAATTCAGTCACGTGGCTTATATACGGGTTGATAACTCTACCGTTCGCACTTCTTAAGTTTACGTCTTGTATGAAACATTATGCTCTGGGTAGATATGAACAGCTGGGCACCGCTTTCATACATGAGGTTTGGTCCCTCCCCTTTACGTATAGATGTACTAGGGACGGAACTGAGGTTTATCTGAAGGGTGAGGAATGTACCACGACACCAGATCATTCCTTGGTATGTAGGCACATTCAATTACACGGTGCATGCAATGTACAAGCCCCGATTTTGGCCTGCGTCCTACGAGGTGTCCCAGTGCCTGTGATTACACCTTCTTTGACGCTGCTTGCTAACAGTAGTTATTTAATTTTGAATAATGAAGCTTGCTGCGGGATGTTAGTGGGAATCCCATATATAGTAACTGTATCGGAGAGGGTTGTCTGCTGCAATAATGTTCTCTTTTCACCCCCGCACGGGCGGGTGGATGTTTCCATCTGGCCTTCGATTCCAACCTTGAAAGCAGAGTTCAACAAGTTGAGCAGAATAAGAGCTGTATTGTCCCAAAAAGAGGTGTCATTGACTTCCTCTCGTGAAACATTTGTCCTTCACGTTGCTAATACGCGCACTGAGGTACAGGCGGTTTTGAATACTGACCTCCCCCTACATTTCGGAGCTTTGATCCTAACTATTTTCAATGCATCGTCCACGACCGGCCTGGCTCATTTTTTTAAACTTGTAAGCTCAGGCCTCGTGACCTCTTTCCAAACTATTTTTGGTGTGATTCCGGCATTTTTTCATTCGATTTTCTCGAGCATCTTTGGAGGTGTTCCGCTGCTTCTGGCGCTGGTGGCAGGTGTGCTGCTTTTACTTTTCATACTACGGAATGGCTGCTGTTTCTGTGCCACACGAGCACCTGTCCCGTCTGCATCTTCTTCGTGATAGGATGCTTGACTTTTATGGTACTCTGCCATTGGCGACTTTAAGCCTGGCATATGGATTATCCTTCAGGTATTCCTACTTCACCTGCGTGCAACCTGTATTTCACTGCCTGGATTGTCCCTTTGAATGGCCTCTGGATTTGTGCTTGACCAACACGGTGTCTCCGGTGCCGGATTTCGATCGACTGATGAGGCCCTTAGTGTCTCACGAGTTGGCCTGTTCTGGTGTCCGGATTATGGCTTGTGGTGCGGCGCATGGTATCCTGGGTAATTGGGACATATCAACGGCTGCCTACGACTTCTTAGCTATGAGCTATTTAGAGGAACATTCCGGTTGCCCTCTGATTGTGCTAGAGGCTCCGATGGTTGAAGAACACGTATGTTCCTTTTCTTTAATTAATTGGATCGCTGAGACTTTTAGTGGCCCTGCAAACGATTTTTTGTTGGAAGCAGTTGCCACGTATGCTGCCTATACATTCATGGATTAACTGAACTATCCTCCTTTGCGCCTGTGCTACTGGACAGCAACCTAGCGCAGCATCCTATTTTTTTTCCTAATCATTGTGTTACTTATAGTATTTGGATGACAGTAGTTGTTAATATATGAAGTAAATTATACATTTACTTAGCAAGTTTAAATAATTTTTGTCAGCTATCTAAGTAGACATGGATAAGGTAGTTAATAAATGTTTTTACATGTAAGTTTCTGGTCGTTGTTGATAAGTTCAACATGTTCTTTTTTCACTCTAAAGAAGAACATTTTTTAATTTAGGGAGTTTATCTACTTTATGCTAAGTTCGAATGAAAAAAGCAATGGGATTTTACTTACTTCAAGTGTAGTATGACGTTTTGTAGTTGTAGTCGTAGGTTTGTATTTTCTTCTCTCAGCAAGGTAACCGTTTTTCTCCAAGTTTGGCCCAAAAATGGTAAATTACGTTAAGTGTATAATTGTTTTTATATTAGTGAGTTAATTAATGGTCGCTTTTGATTGGTTCAATTAGTGAAATTTCAAAATCATTGGTCGAGAACGTTATTTTGAATTAGAAAACCGTTAAATAATTATATGTGTGAATAGTTTTGTAAAGTAAAATAGTTAAAAAAAGTGTGTAAAATAAAAGAATAGTGCATATCGAGTTGGTAATAAAAAGACGATATTTTTTGTATATTTCTATAAGCAGATAGGTCGTCGATGTTAGTGTAGTCGATATATATGTCTAAGGTCATGTTATTTAAAATAAAGTCGATCATGTAGTAGTCGATATTTATGTTGTCGATATTAGTGTGAACGATATTAGGGTTGTCGATAAAAAAAAATCGATATTTGTGTGAATCCTTGTTTAAGTATAGGATGACGATATTAATGTAAGCGATATTTTAGTGACGATATTTATTTCTGACGATATTTATGTTAACGATATTCCATCATGGAACCGCATGGAACAATACCACTATGCTCAGTTGATGCACTGGGCCCTTACACCGCCTGTGCGAGATGCAGCCACCCGACCCCTTACAAAGTTTGAAGCCTTCCTCACTAAGACCTCCTCTATGAAAGGGGTAATTACTTTTTTATATAATTTCCTGCTTAAAACGGCCCTGACCCCACGCCCACGATACATGCCCATGTGGGAAGATATGATACAGCGTCCCATTTCTTAAGAGGAGTCGATGCACTTATGGTCTGATATTACACGTTTTAATCACTCCACGGAATTTAGGGAGGCACACTTGAAAACCATGATGGATTGGTATCTGCATCCTGCCAAGTTACGTCAAATCTTTCCTGCCTCTTCTGATAGGTGCTGGAGGGGTTGCGGGCTGGTAGGAGACTTTCAACACATATGGTGGGATTGCCCGTCCATCCGCCCCTTTTGGGAGGAAGTTCTGGCGCATATAAAGGATATGCTGGGATATCCCATCCCCACTACCATGGCACACATACTTCTGGGGCTTCGGGATCCATCCCTAGAACATCAGACCTGAGCTGACAAAATGATCATGTGGCTATGTATTGGAGCAGCTAAGATTACTTTGGCGGCGGCTTGGAAGAGAAAGGAGGCACCGGCTATTTCCCACTCCCGCCTTTGGAAACTGCTCAGTTTGGAGCTTATGTCTGACATTTTTAGAGATAACTACAAAACGTTGAGTTTAAATGGGGCCCCTTGGTCGCCTTCCATTCACGAGGCCTTCCATCCGCTGTCTGTCCCACCTCCATAAGAGCGCTTCACCTCTTTCAATTTTGGTCACAGTTCCAATATCAGGTAACTTTTTCACTGCATGATTGTTGCCGCCACCACGGGGAGGGTGGGGGGTGGGATTAAGAGAGGGTGGTTTTGACTTTTTTTTTTCTTGGTTTCTTAGTTTCTGTACATCTGAGGTACAATGTTAAAGGCCTAATGCTTATTCCGTGTCATATATGCCATGTTATAGATGAGATGCGTTGTTATAAAGAGTACATGACTATCACTGACGAATGCTGACTCTCGATTTGAATCAGAAAAGTCTACTCTCAAGCTCCACACTGTTTAGACACTGTACCCTTGATCTGGAGCACTCCATTAGGATGGAGCTTGATTTGAACTGGTCATTGTACTTCTTGCAGCCTTTATCCTGTTACTGCACTACTTGGCTCCCCTGCGTGCGATGCGGCACTGATACTATCTCAGATGTATGTTGCAAAACTTTAATAAAAATATCTTTGGGAAAAAAAAAAGTATAGGGGCAAGTACGCACCGTTGTTTTAGGCCGTTATTAGTTGGTACCTTGGCGGTGACTAATGTTTGACTGATTTTAATACAGACCCAGGTCCCCTGATATAAAGAAATTATGGCCTTTAGCAGCTGTTGGGGAATTCCCCAGGAATGCAGTTTTCCCACAGCTTCCCACGATCAACCCGATCAAAAGCTGCACTATAGTCCACAAAGCAGCAAAAAAGTGGAGCTGAGATATCTGGGTAGTATTGAGAGGTTATCTGTGGTAGAGCTTTGGGCCCTAAATCCTGTTTGAAAAAGGGGAAGAATGTTATTATCTGTTGCCCAAGCTTCCAGTTCTTTCAAAAGTATTCTGGCATATGCTTTGGCTTCAACATCTAATAAAGCAATAAGCCGGTAATTTTCGGGTTTTGTGCTGTCCCCTTTTTTATAAATTGGGGAAAGTATTGAGCCTTTCCACGATGATGGATCAGTAGAAGTGGCGAAAGTATGCTTAAAAAGTGTTGTTAGTTGTTCTGCCCAGAATCCCTGCGAAGCTTTGAACACAGATGCGGGAATTCCATTGGGTCCTGGAGCGCCATCTGACCTCATATTTGTGATCAGGGTGGTTACCTCGGCCACAGTGATGTTAGTAGTTTTAAAGACTGTGTCTTTTATTGGAGATTGTTGATGGGAGTAAGTTTGAATGATATCCTGGTGGGTTGAGTACAGCTGAGTTGCATGTTGAGGCCACTCCAAAGAGGCCACTCCGTTTTCTGTTATCTGACCGGTGTGAGTGAATTGCTTAATATATCTCCAAAGTTGGATATGTCCCCTTTCTTTGAGGAAGGTAACATTTTCACCCATTCTGCCTCGATTTTCTTGGAGCGTATTTCCCAGACTTTCTTCCTGTGCACTGCACGGAGAGCTGCTATTTCCTGAGTTTGGGGATTTTTGATGCCTTTCCTTCTTGCCTTCAAAACCCTTGAAAGGATGCGTTTTGTGTAAATTAGGTCTCTTGATTTAATACGTTGAGGGGGTCCCAGAGAATGGGTATCCTGCACTTGGGTGCCTCCAGTTCGTACTCCTAGGGCTGATTTTAATTCTACTAAAAGTGCTTCATAGTGCACCTGGGGAGAGACTAGACTCATGTCTATGGAATTTGATTCTTTGTAAATTACCCACTCCAGGAGTTTGGGGCCAAGGCTAGTAGTCCATTTTATTCTCCTCAGGACTTCGTAGCGTTCTTCGCCGGTTGAGACCCCGTGTTCCCAGTTGTGTTGCAGGTCCCCCGTTTAGCTGCAGGGTCATCCTCAGTGGCCTGTGATCGCTCTCATCCTTGTTGACCACTTCAAAGTTGTTTAAATATGGTACTAGATGATCCGAGATGAAGATGTAGTCTATTGTAGACTTATCCCTGAAGGTGGGGAGTGGGAACCAGAGAGGATCCGCGGCTGTTTGGATGGTGTGAGCAGAGACAAGACTATGATTTAAAAAAAGCTGGTGCAATGAGGCACCATCAATGTGCGGTAGGATATGCACTTCGACTTCCCTAACTCCCGAGTGTTCAGGTCACCAGCGATAGCGGGGAGGTGTGAAACATATTTGTTTATGAGCTAGTCCATTTTTGTTGTCAGTATTTTTAGAACATGTTTTTTATGCTGGGAGGCAGGGTTTACATAGCAGTTGATTAACAAGAGACGAATTGGGTTGTTAATTTTCAGTCCGCTAACTAGGACCGCTTGCATGTCTGGGATGTTGGTTGCAATAAAAGTTGTCTCTAGTCTGCGTGCTTGGTTTATGTAAATTGACAGCCCACCAGAAGCTCTCCGGCAGATGTTGTGTTTTATAGCTGTGGTATGTAATTCGTAGAAGCCGTGAAGAATTAATGGTTCGGTGGCCCAGGTCTCTTGTAGGCACAAGATGTCATTTCCACAGAAGTAGTTACTCACTAAACTGTAATCAAGAAGTCTTTTTAGGCCAGCTACGTTCCAAGAGATCATGGACAGCTGAGTGTTATTTCTCGGAGTTCAGGTGCTGAGCAGATGGTGTGCAGGGTTTTTGATATTAGAGGTGCCGTCGTGGTTGCTGCTCTGCTGGACGAGACCTGATACCCATCCCAGGAGAATGGCTTGGCCTGCTTGCGTGCACTGTCCTATGTTCAGAGGTACTTGTAATCCTGAATGTATGGTACAGACTTGGCTCTGTGGCTGATTTTTTTGCTTGTGGATTGCACTGTGTCCCCCTTAGGGCTGAGTAAACTTCCTTAGTAGGTGATGCTGCCGCTAACACATGCAGATATTTCTCTGGGACGGGATAAGCAATGTCAATGCCCCAGTCTGCCATTTGCGATGTTTCTTCTGGAGTTAACCCCACACTAGTGTGCCGACTCAGCCCTATCGAGGTTGATTCCCCATGGGTGTCACTGGTAAGGCGAAGGAACTTAACCCAGAGTAATTCATCCGAGTGTGTTCCTAAAAGCGTCGGAATATGTTTAAATAGACAAAGTATATTGCCCCTATTTCGGATGTCATGTTGGCCCTTGATGAAATATCTAGGCGTGAGGATTACCTCATGGGTTTTTTGCAGACTTTTCTTAGATTGCTAACTTGCTCTGCTTCGTGATTGATGTTTAAACCGGTGTATAAGGTACTTTGGTTGGCGCTTGGGCCTATATCACTTTGAGTGGTTTCTAAGTTGGTCCTAGGATTGTGTGTTGGCGGCCTGGTCCTCAGAGGAGCCGATGGATGAGGGTCCTGGGGGGCGCAGATCCCAAAATCAGTTCCTTGTTCATTGGGAGGTTTTAGTTGATCTTTGTGCTCCGACTTCTTAATGTTGATGTTTGATGGGGGAGCTGGTTGAGTATTTATTGCCGGACCTAGTAAGCTGTGCGAATCCCCCGTTCTGGGAATTGACTGTAATGTTCTTTCAGTCGCTTGCTTTGCTTCTGATGGAATTGATACTGTAGATTTTTCATCACTCAAAGCTTGTTTTATAGTGAAAATTGGAAAATTCTGGATTTTCCCGTTGTCTGCTTGTAAGATTTGATTGCAGGTTGAAACGGAGCAGGCAACTTTTTAAATAGCCTTTGTTTTTTTCTATAATTTCCTTAGCTTTTTTTTGGCCCTCCTTGAGAGAGGTACGTCCGTTCTTCCCTGGATGGGATCCTTGCTCTCAAGCTCTTTGGCTAGGTGTATAGATCCAGGGCTGGAGTTGAGGCCTAGTGAGCTGATGTGAACTTTGGTGGATGTGGATAAAACTTGGTTGTCGGGCTTTATTATGGGATTACTCAGGGGAAATGTAACCATATTGGCTAGATGCTCTGCACTGTTTCTTGTGGATGCCATGCCACTGTTATTTAATTGGCAAGTAGTTCCTTCTGTTTGTTCCTTCAATTAGGCTACCAAAGCTGTTAGAATTTTTGGGAGTGTTGCCCATTTATCGATGAGTTCAGAGCACGTGCAAGTAGTGCCGATTGTCCTGCATGTCACTAAGCTTGTTTTCTATAAAGTCCACCTTGTTGTTTAGCTCCACCAAGCGTAGTGCCCTTGCCGTTGATTGGTTTGTTTTACCAGTTAAGGTAGGATCAAGGACATTTATGAAGCTACTACTATGTAGACTTTGGCTTTGAAATCTCTGGGTTGGTGAAGAAGAGAGCCGAGTGTCATTGGCCGTTCTAAGGAGTTTTGGGGTAAGCTCCAAAGTTCTTTGTATCTTTGTTTCCAGATTCTGTAGAAATATTGGTGACAGGAACCCGCAGTTTCCTTGTTGTGCTGGCGTTTCAGTCTAAATTGAGCCAAGTCCTGATGACTCTAAGAAGGACATCAGAATGGGGGACTGCAGAGTTGCTTGTTGGTGACAGTGTATTTGAACTGGGACAACCTGCTCATGTTTTCCAAGGATTTGAGCAGAGGAAGTCCCAGGTAAATCGAATAGATCAATTGCTTGTTTGTATTCATTTCCCGGCCAAGTACAGGATTGGCACCAACGTCTCCCAGGTTGAGTGCTCTGGCCCGGTATTACAAAGGGTGGAATATTATGAGATCTCTCCAGGAGGTGGTTCGTGATATTGCTAGATTTAGTCCTTACTGGCAGGTTGATCGGGAAGGGGGGGATTCCTATCATTGAAATTATGTTTGTGAAAAAATTGAGTGATAAGGCCTGCTTTTGGTGACTTTAGAAATGACTTTGGGTCAGGGACTGTGTTCTTTGAACTCCTTAAGTTTCTGGGTGAGACTTGAGTCAAGGGGTTTGATTTTACAAGGACGTTTCCTGGGCGTTGGGAAGCTATTTTCTTTTTAGGCATCTTGTGGTTAGGCCCAGCTGCCAGTGACTGTGTTTTACCCCAGTAATCTTTACCCTCCTCTGGGGGTGGCTGATCACCAGGAAGAAAGGCTTCAGCAGATCAGCAAGTCACCTCACACCCGGGGAGCCAAAGGAAGTCACCCCTCCTTGCCTCAGGTATACCTTCCTGTAGCCTCCCTGAGTCTCTGCTGCACTCGGGGCTCTGGCGAGGCACTTCACTGCCTTCGGCGATGAGTCGTACGAGCAGAGAGAGCCTCAATGACTAGCAGCGACTGCCGCTACGCCAATTCCTCCGCTACTGCTGCGCCAACCAGGGTCACTGTCGACGAGATGCCCGGGAGCTGGGGATCGCAGGCAGCCAGGCTCAGCGTAATCCCTGGCTCCCCTGGCACAATCTGCAGCATTACGGAGGTAGAAATAACAGAGTCTAACAAGTTTGTGGTCAGTGTGGTGTTTTATGCATAGTACCTGCAAGGGTTACAGGGGTGAAAGTGCGGGTCCTGCTTGGCGTCCTAAGAGGGAACCTCTTCAAAGACTTGAACTGCGCAGAAGACCATCAGCAATCCCCGCAGTGAAGATCTGCCGGATACACAGCTGCCCCACAGTTCATGATGGTTTGCATCGACCCTGCGGCCCACCCGCAGCCCCGCGGCTCTCATCGCCGCTCCAGAAGTACGTTCCAGGAGAAGAAGCACCAGGCGGCAGGCAGCAAAGCGGGGCAGGCAGCGAACAACGGCGGCAGACAGCAAGCGACGGTGGCAGCGTGTGGCTCCTCCTCGTCATCCCGCCGGAGAACGGCAGCACAACAGGCAGCAAAGCGATCCGCGGCTCCCACCGCGCTCCCTAGATATGGTATACCTGGCAACATGCCACAGCAGATGTGATCATTCAACATGAGGTAACTTCCATTTGAAAGTAGTCCAAAAATTGGAGAAATCACTGCAGCTGGTGAGCCTTGCAGGTGACAGGATAACTTTTTAATGGAACCATCGCAGGCCCCGTGTAAATTAATACCCTGACAAAGGAGAGAACCGCTTAGTGCGTTTTCACAGTTTGTACCGCTAAGAAACACTTCACACCCCCCACTCCAACATCTATGTGTGTAAGGTAAATACCAAGATGTCTTTATGTATTCTTTACCCAACCTTTCATATTTGCCTGCTGGTATATGTTTTAGGCAATATTGAAAATGGAAAGTTTTTATGGGCAGAGTAATTTTACAATGTATGATCCACTCAGTAGCTGGTTTTTCTGCCACTGTGAATGGTAATTTTTCCAGTTTTTCAATGCTCAGCACCGTATAGTCTGCTCCCCTTTGTGCCAGTCTGATCTGTTTATCAGTGAGATTGAATTCAGCAAACAGTGACGTAGTATTGATTAAACACCAAGGCACATAGTCTAAACGCAAGTTTTGGAGCATCCAGCCTAATAGCATTATAGAACGTAATTGAGACTGACCATGCTGCAGCATGACCAAGTCTTGTTCCATTATGTCTATGGCAGAAGACACAATGCTGTCCAATGAATATATCCTGGACGACAGAGTCGTTAACCCATTGTCTACTACAGAGAGAGATTTCTCTAAATAAATACGATCAATTTCTTGTATTCGTTCTGCAGTCTCTGCTTGGGTAATCTTCCAAATTTCATTATAAGCAGTGTAGATACCGGAATATATGAAACATTTTTTACACGGTTTTCTCGCTCCTATCAAGAACTCCCTAAGGTCTGTGCCTTCTTTAAGTAAAGATAAGTGTTGTTTTACATCCTGCAGTGTAGCTTTCTGTAGCCAATCAAGGCAGAGTTTCCCTACACTGTATGTTGTTACTACCCCTGGATGCTGTCTTTGAACATAGCGTGGGTCTGGCCTATTGAAAGTGAAAACCTGTGTTTTGTTCAGGAATCGATCTTGACAGTTGTTGTGTCTGTGGGCCAGAGCAACCATTTTTTCCATTTTGGATCTGGTCTGTTGTGATGCAAAATATTATGTACGTCGACCTCCCCCATGTAGTCCTATTACTTGCAGGTATAGGTATGGTCGGTGTGTTCATGTCTTTGATCTTGGCTAACCCAAGGCAAGATGTTTGTTGGACAGTGTCATTCAAAAACATAAGTTGCTCAGGGATGACACAGGCTCTAAACAAAGATTCTACCCCCTGCACTTGCCAATCTTTTGAACCCCACACAGATTGTGTCTCAATGTTGTCTTTCTAAAAGTCGAAACCCTGTCTAGACAGTTGGGCAATAAAGGATGCAGAGTAAATCTGTTTCATATTGGTTAACATATTTTTCGTTCCTGTCTTGTTCATATTCTTAAAATAAAACTATTCTGGATTTGATAAGTTGAACCCTAAAAAATATGGAAATTTTATTGCAAAAGTTTTTGAGCTACCCTTTGGAGGTGTGGGACAATGTTCCCATTGTTATACATAAATACATTTCTAGGTGATGCAGTTTTATGCAAGAAATGATGACCATAGTGGTTATAACAATACATTTGTTCATAGTCTGATGAACCCTCTAAATATTCATGATTTGTGCATACTGCAGATATTTCTAGATCAGACATAATGTTATTAACAGCCTCAAAGTCCCAATCATCAGAAAAGGTGCTAGAGGTAATAAAGTCACTTAATAAAATTTAAAATAAGTGTGGAATCTTCAAATTTTCCAACGGGCCAAAAATGTCATTTTCAGTACTGTCCCAAACTATACCATCTGGTATAGGAACGGATGTGATGTTCACTGCTGACAAGTCTCTTGCTTCACGATGGGATGATTTGTATGGCTGGAGAAGTAAGTTCATTCATTTACTTGCTGTGTCCATTTGAATATATCTTCCGTTTATCAGCATACCCAGAGTTATTACCAGAGCTAACCAAAGTAGAAAGAAGAATATTCCCAAAACAATCCATAGTTCAATCCATGGTGAAACCAGATAAGTCTTTTTCAGGAGATGAAGTCTGTTGCTTGTTCTTTGAAAGTTCTTTGTGCTGGCGTCATTTCAGGTTCACTGGGATCCTCAGAAAACGTATCAAAGTTAATGAAATAGCCAGAGGCAGTTATGTCAATGGTTGGAATTGCATCAGGATTCGTTGAATCCCTGGAACCAGTGGATCACTTGTTACTTCGTTGTAGACAGGTGTATCAGGACGAACTGTTATTTGGGTCTCAAAAGGGACGAGTTCCATAGCTTTGCTGCTTAGTCCTTCATTTCTCACTGTAGAATCTTCAAAGGTGATGAGTCTCTCAGTTTGAACCTCTTGGATTGTAGCTAGCGGAATGCGCCTGCTACATTGTCGGAGTCCACTTGGCCTACTGCTTAGTATCGGCCACATAGTGTGTTTTGATCAGGTCGATGGACACAAATCATTTCTCCTTTTACCAGCAAGGGTCGGCAGTAGTACTGTTCTCAATCCGTGGATTGCTAGGACAGGTACTGTTTTTCTGTAAGAAGGCCCAAATTCCTTCTTGTCCACGATCTTTTCTCTGACTAGATCACCAAGCTTTGGGATCCAGACAGGCCTTGATGGGACGGTTAGTTTTTCCCCAGTGGTGGTTGGCTTCAGGAACACGTTGCTTTGTTTCGATCTTAGTTCATTTAAGTTCTGTAAAACAGCCAAACGATCTTTGATATCAAACTTTTTATTTTCCACCTCTGCCTTTCATGTCAAGGTCCGGAATCAACATTCTAGTTCCAAATAGGACTTCATATGGAGTGACACCCCCTAGAGAACTTCTTGGCAAATTGTTTAATGAGCATTGGACCCCATAAAGATGTTTGACCCACCCATCACCCGAACCTAATAACCTAGCTGTTATAGACTGCTTTATGTCCTGGTTTTTTCTTTCCACAACAGAATATCCCTCAGGATGGAATGGAGAAGAATACCGCAATGCTACGCTCAAACTGGCCATGGCTTCTTTGTAAGCTCGAGAGCTAAACTCAGGACCCTGGTCAGAATGTAGTGTGCCAATTGCGTATGTGCCGATAACGACTCGCAAATCTTTTATAACAGTTCGAGCTTCAGCCGAGCGCTGAGGCCACATCCAAAGGAACCTTGATTTAGTGTTTGCGGGACTGCATTCGTCCGCAGGGATGGCTGCATGTAGATAGTCTAATGCTGTCCAACAATGGTGTCTGTACTGGGCTGGCTACGTTGTATACAGGTGCCTGGTGGCGTTTTGTACTGAGATATCTATCACAGTCTATGCATTTATTGATAAAAGTTTGAATCAGTGTATTCATTCCATGTCCACCAGTACATTTCTTTTAGTTTTAAAATTGTTTTAGAGATCTCCTGATGTGTCAGACCCTCTCCCAGATGTGCTTCGTAAATCAAAGCTGCTCTTCGTTCCATGTTTGGTATTACCCTATCCCCCACTCCAGGGATTCGAGCAAACGGAACACTGTTCGCATCAATTATATATGAGTATTTGAGTGGAAACCTTTTAGGTAATGCTGCACCACTGCCTTTGCTTAAAGCATTGACAGCCAGTATTATTTCACTGTCTATTTTCGCTTTTGAATGAGTGATTGCAGCTACGGAAGCCGTTTGCACAGTAGCTTTCGCGGCTTCATCAGCCAATGAAATCAGGCATAAAACGCTTTGGGAGCAAGCAGTTCAGTTGCGAAACGGACTACAAAACACTCACGTGATACACAAGCTGAGTCATCAACATGATGGCGTTCACGTTGATGACTCAGCTTGTGTATCACGTGAGTGTTTTGTAGTCCGTTTCGCAACTGAACCTCTTGTTCTCAAAGCGTTTTATGCTTGATTGTGCAACCTTTTGCATCTTTGAAACCATTTTGAAGCCAATTCTGTAAATGTTCATTGTATGATTGAACACAATAAAAAGAATCGCACACTATGAGTATGGGGAATTTGCGATCCGTATTTTCAAGTGCCATTTTAAATGCTTGTAGTTCAGCTCGCTGAGCTGTACAATCTCCTAGAAAGTGCGTTTTTGTGACCATTGGTCTAAATTTGCCATCGAGCATACGACCTTTAACGATCGCGCATGCTGCACTATAAGCCTGCTTACCCCTCGTAGCGGGTTGTGCAGATCCGTCAGTATAAATTATAAACTCGTACTGGTCAAGAGGGAGAATTTCAGTAGGCAGAGGAAATTCGTGTTCGTATTGCAGGAATGCTTGTGCTTTTAAATAAGGATCAAAACATATTCAACCTCAGTTGCAGCAAGAGAATTAACCCACTGTATCCATCTTGGATGTAAAGCTTTTGCATTCGGAATACTTGCTTTTGTAACTGCCTCTAAGGCTGGTACATGGGTTACGACCATAATGCGTTTCCCCTGTGCTAGGGCTCTTTCTTTCGATGTAAATTTAATTTCTGCTTGCGTATACAAATGTGATTTGTATGCAATTGGTACTTTTTCACCTTCGTTAAAAGTTAAGGTGGTGAATCCGCATTGACCCGAATGATTCGGATCACTAAGTTGCGTACGTTTACGTGTGTTTGTAAGTGTTTTGTTGCTAACATGTCAGCTTGAAGTGAACGCAGGATATCTGTGTGTTCCTGTGTCCAATGTGTGATTTTAAAATCAGGTTTGATTAATTCGTAGAGAGGTTTAACCCTTTCTGCGTAGTTTAGAATGTATGTTCTTCCAAAATTTAGGAAACCTACAATCGACTGTATAGGCTTTTCATTGTTTTTGGAGGTTGGAGCAGCGCACACTTTTCTAAAAAGTTGGCTGCCAGGCTTTTTCCTTCACTTGATAGTTCATATCCTAGGAAAAGGACGTTGAGTTGGGCAATTCTCGATTTTTTTGAAATTGAATTTATAATCTTCAGAGGTGAAGCCCAGTATAATGGTATTCACCCTGTTCAAGTGCCTGTTCAGGTCATCGTCTGTCAAATAGATATCTTCGACATATGACAATGCTTTGTCATCATAAATTTGTAGTAACTCTGTTACCCTTGCTGAGAATAACCCTGGACTATTCTTGAATCCCTGAGGTAGCTTACATAATTGACGCTGGGTCCCCATTATTGAGAAAGCTGTCAAATACCTACTTTCAGGTGCTATGTTTTGACAAAAGAAAACGTACAATGTTATTCATTAATGCTGTACTATGTGCATTTTGTACTGAAAATGTTTTACAACAAGAGTTTAGGTGGCTGTAATCCAAAACTAGACGATATGTATTGTCTTGTTTGGAAACAGGAAACAAAGGATTGTTCATTGATGATGTCCAAGTTTCAGTCAACTCTTGGTATTCAAGTTGATCTAAGATCTCCCTGACCTGTTTTTTAGCTTCTTGCCTAATTGGATACTGCCTGTTGGACCCGGCCTCGTGGCGTGGTCCGTACCCCCGTGGATTGTGCCCATTCCCCGCCCCGGCCTGCACGGGCCACCCTTCTGAACTGCACCGAGACCCCTCCTCCTGAGCCGCACGAGGTTGCGTACCCCTCGTGGCTCCGCCATCTTGTTGGCCTTCACGTGACTCTGGGAACCAGCCAGTGCCACCCCGCTCAACCCGGCCTCGACCCCAGCGAAGCCCCGACATCGAGGCACCACGAACTTGCCAGGGGGTGCCGCAGGAACCATTCATCGCCCCCGGCGGAGGACAGTATCGATGGGACCCCCAACTGTCCTCCCCTCTCTAGGTGTGATCGCCCGGCAACTCTCTTGGGCCTGGCGCCTCTCCTGCTGGGCGTCTGGCCACCTCCACCCGGCCTCTCTGCCCCCCCCCGGGCGCCTGGGTCCGGACATCAAAGGGCTCCAGACCTATATCTGGGGCAACCCCGCCACAGATCGGCAGTTGTATCCCGGAGTCGAGAGCCCTGCTGATTGAATCGCGGCTGACCCTACGGAGAAGAACTCTTGTCGGAATCATCACGAGCCCTGCTGACTGCGTCGCGGCTCCTTCTTGTGAACCCTTTTTGAACCACCTGGAACATCGGAGCCCTGCTGACGCTGTCGCGGCCCAACCTCGCTGAAACCTTCCTCGGAGCCCTGCTGACGACGTCGCGGCTCGAGCTGAGCAGAAACCATCTTGAGAGCCCTGCTGATTGAATCGCGGCTCTCCACGAACTGTACGCCAGAGCCCTGCTGACGCCGTCGCGGCTCGACCCATCCGAGATCCGGAGGTCCTCCAGCTTGAGGATAAGAACTGGGCCCCAGGTACCCTCGTACCGCATTCCTGCCAAAGACTGTCCCGCTACCCCTACCCTTCCAAAAAGACACTGAGACTTTTGGTGGATCCCTCGATCCCTTCGTGTAAATATTCACCTCGTAACCTTTTTATTGCTGATAAAGAATTGCTTGTCGCAAGACAACCTCCTTGAGTCCTGTGTGGTGGTGTTACTGTGCTAGTACGTGATAGGAGAAGGATCTCTCAGGAGACTTCTCGGCAGCGCTCGGCTACTTCGTGCAGTGTGAGGGCCCCCCTTGGTGGTCTCACCGACTCCTCGGGGTCCGCCTTCCAACATTTGGTGGCCAGCGACGGGATCCGAGCCGAACGCAGTACGTACCAGCCAGTACCCACTAGCTACCCATCCAAACGAACAGCATCATGAACAACCAGGAAAACAATGCGACAATGGAGTTCCAGCCCGAACGGCTGGAAGAATATACGCACAAAGAATTAAAACAGTTCTGCAAAGACAAAGGCATTGCAACCACCAGCCTAGGTACCAAAGAGGAGATGCAGAAAGCTCTGAGGGCATGGTTGGAGGCCGGGGCAGGCCCCTCCCAGGAAGAAGGGCCCTTGCCCCTGACCGAGACCACAGCAACCGCACTGACTCCGGCAACCGGAGGAAGAAAGAGCCTAGAAACCGGCCTCTCCGAAGAAGAAATACGAGAGCGGGAAAAGGTCCGGAGCCACGAGCTAGAGATCGCACGACTGCGGCTGGACGGCGAACTCCAGCTGGCAGAAAAGAAACTGGCCCTAGAGCAGCTACGGCTTCAAGAAGAGATAGAGGAGAAGAGACGACACCGGGAGTTGGAGGAAAAGAAACTAACTCTTGAGCACGAGCGCAGTCTCAAGGAGCTCGAGATCAAGGCCAAGAACGGAGGGACCGACACCCCCAGTACTAGAGACACTCTACCGCCTTCCGAGACCAAGGTACATATCCCGAAAGAGGTCGTCAAGGAGTATTACAAGAATGACGACATCCAACAATGTTTCAAGGCCTACGAGGTGGCCATGACCTCTCATCGGGTGCCCCGAAAAGACTGGGGCGCGGGCCTGTGGGGGCGGTTCCTGAGTGAGGGGCGAGACACGCTGCTCCAGCTGCCGGAGGAGGTGATGACCTCCTACGATCACATGAAGGAGGCCCTGCTCACCCGCTACGGGCTAACAGCGGAAATGTACCGCCAGCGGTTCAGAGACTGCAAGAAAATCCCGGGTACCACATGGGTGGAATATGTGGACTTTTTCAGTCGGGCCCTAGAAGGGTGGATCAAAGGGAGCAAAGTAACCACCTACGGGCAGCTGGTCGACCTCATCGTGTGGGAACATCTTTCCAACAATTGCTTCGTGGAACTGAGACAGCACCTCCTCGACAGCAAAATGACCGACCCGCGAAAACTTGCCGTCGAGGCCGATCGATGGGTCAACTCCCGGGTCCCCCGGAACTCAATGGGGGAGTACCAGAGGAACCCCAACGGACCCCCCCGCCAGCGCGGTGGGGGGGAGGGCCGAACAGGAACCGAGACCCTCCCGCCGGGGCCCCCAGGAGCCCCCCTCGAGGGCCACCGCAGCAACATCTCTCCCCGAGCCTAGCCCGAAGGGCGGGCCCGGCCCGACCCGGACCACGGCCACCAGTGACCTGCTACGGCTGCCAACAAACCGGACACTTTGCCAGCGATCCGGTCTGCCCCCTGAACCGAAGAAACGGGGCCGGCGGGCCCCCGCCCCGACAGCTGACAGCCGCCGCCCTGGGAGGAGGAGAAGAGGAAGAGGAGGCCCTCGACCGAGAGAACACTGAGTGGGAGCCGGCAGCCATGTCCCTGGTCTGCCTGGGTAGCCGAGAGATGGTACCCTGCACCCCCATCCCAAACAACACCCAGAAGTACCGGCAGCAGGTCACGGTCAATGGACAACGGGCCGAAGCCCTTCGTGACACAGGCGCCAGTATCACCGCTGTCCGCTGCCACCTGGTGACCCCTGAACAGATTCTACCGAATGTGCTGTGCCCCGTACGGACGGCCGACAACAGTGAAAGCCTATGCCAGATGGCCCTGGTCCCCTTCGAGTGGGGAGGGGTGACGGGCCTGCTGAAGGTGACAGTGCGCGACGACGCCCAGGTCGACTGCCTCCTGGGGAACGACTTGGAGAGTTCCCCCTGGGCTCAAGTAGAGCGACGAGAGCACCTCCGAATGTTGGGACTGGCTGATTGGGCCTGCGCCATCACCCGGTCCATGACCGCCCAGGCCCCCCGCTCATCCTCGACCTCCGGGGCCGCCCAAACCGAGGGGCTCACACCCCCTCCCACCAGCAGCGAGGAGGAGGCGGACACCGACCCTGGACCCAGCGAATCCTCCCCCGAAGAGATGGCTTCTCCGAGCGCCCTACCAGAGCTGACACAATGGCGACACGAAGGGGGCCCCACCCGAGAGCAGTTCCAGCAAGAACAACAGTCCTGTCCCTCTCTCGAAGGGGTCCGACAACAGGCGTCCGCGCAAGCCAACGGTGACCAGACCGGCAACCACTGGATCTACTGGGCCGAGGGCCTGTTGTACAGTGAACAGAAAGTGGCCGAACTCGGGGCCAGCCGCGTGTTGGTGGTCCCCCTCCGCTTCCGGGAGTTCCTTCTCAACCTGGCCCATGATGTGCCCCTCGCCGGACACTTGGGGCAAGACAAAACGTACAGTCGTCTGGTGACCCACTTCTACTGGCCCCGGATGCGGAGAGACGTGGACAACCACTGCCGGTCCTGCCAGACCTGCCAAGCCAGCGGGAAGACGGGGGGTCGGGTCAAGGCCCCCCTCCAGCCCTTTCCAGCCGTCAGCACCCCGTTCGAACGGGTCGGAATCGATATTGTGGGGCCCCTGGACCCCCAAACCGCCCTGGGCCACCGCTTTATCCTGGTCCTCGTGGACCACGCCACCAGGTACCCGGAGGCGGTCCCGCTAAGAACTATAACGGCCCCTGTGGTAGGCCGGGCCTTGATGGGGATCTTCTCCCGAGTGGGATTCCCCCGCGAAGTGGTGAGCGACCGCGGCACGAACTTTATCTCCAGGTACATGCGGTCCCTGTGGCAGCAGTGCGGGGTCACATACAAGTTCACGACCCCCTATCACCCCCAGGGGAACGGACTGGTTGAGCGGTTCAACCGAACCTTAAAAGGGATGATCCAGGGCCTGGAAGAACCCCTCAGGCGGAAATGGGATGTCCTGCTGCCCTGCCTCCTGTTTGCCTATCGGGAGGTCCCGCAGAAGTCCCTGGGGTTCAGCCCGTTTGAACTATTGTATGGACACCCGGTCCGCGGACCGCTCAGCCTGGTAAAGGAGGGCTGGGAGGTAAAGCCCCAAGGCGCCCCTCCTGACGTCTACCGATACCTCCTGACCCTCCGAAACCAGACCCGCAAGTTCCGAGCCATGGCCGAAGCCAACCTCGAGGCCAGCCAGGAGGACATGAAGCGGTGGTACGATCGAAACACCTCTACTATAGAATTCGAGCCAGGTCAGAAAGTATGGGTCATGGCCCCGGTCGAACCCGGCGCCCTCCAGGACAAGTGGACCGGGCCCTTCAAGGTGGTGGAGAAGAAAAGTCCCGTCACCTACCTGGTCGACCTGGAGTCCCCCCGGAACCCCCTCCGGGTCCTACATGCTAACAGGCTAAAACCCCACTTCGCCCGGACCGAACTGAGCCTGCTGCTGGCGACCGACGAGGGGGGCGAGGACGACTCCGAGCCCTTGCCCGACCTCTTGCAGTCCGACATTCATGATGGATCGATCGAAGGGGTCCAACTCGCCTCTTCCCTGACTCCGGAACAGCGCAACGACTGCCAGCAATTACTGCGGGACTACGCAGCCCTCTTCTCCCTCAACCCGGGGGTGACCCACTGGTGCGTCCACGACGTCGACACCGGGGAGAGCCCCCCCGTACGGCACAGAGCCTACCGGGTGCCCGACCGGGTGCGGGCCTGCATCCAGGCCGAAGTAACGAAGATGCTGGCCCTGGGGGTCATCGAACCCTCCGACAGCCCGTGGGCCAGCCCTGTCGTCCTGGTGCCCAAGGCCGTGGCTCCCGGACACCCCCCAGAGTTGCGATTCTGCGTGGACTACCGAGCCCTGAATGCCGTAACCAAGACAGACGCCCACCCGATACCCCGGGCCGACGAGCTCATCGACCGCCTGGGGGCCGCTCGCTACTTGAGCACGCTGGACCTCACCGCCGGGTACTGGCAAATCCAGCTCACCCCCGGCGCCCAAGAAAGATCCGCCTTTTCGACCCCGGATGGGAATTACCACTTTCGGGTGATGCCCTTCGGAATGAAGAACGCCCCGGCCACCTTCCAAAGACTGGTGAACAAGGTTTTGGCCGGGCTTGAGGCCTTCAGCGCGGCCTATCTCGATGACATTGCCGTGTACAGCAACCACTGGGCAGAGCACCTCCTTCACCTTAAAGCCGTCCTGGCCGCCCTCCAGCGGGCCGGGCTCACAATCAAGGCCAGCAAATGCCAAATCGGCCACGGATCCGTGACCTATCTGGGCCATCAAGTGGGGAGTGGGCAGGTGGCCCCCCTCCAAGTGAAGATGGAGGCCATCCAGGCCTGGGAACCCCCCACTACCCAGACCGCTGTCCGGGCCTTCCTGGGTCTCACCGGATACTACCGGCGGTTTATCCGGGACTATGGGAGCATTGTTGGCCCCCTCACAGAGTTAACGTCCAAAAAGCAGCCCAAGAAGGTGCACTGGACACCCCGCTGCGAAACAGCCTTCGACACCCTAAAGACAGCCATGTGTACGGCCCCGGTGCTGCAGGCCCCGGACTACAATAAGGAGTTCGTAGTACAGACGGACGCCTCCGAGTATGGGATCGGGGCCGTCCTATCCCAAGCCGACGAAAAGGGGCTCGACCGACCAGTGGCCTTCATCAGCCGACGACTACTACCCCGAGAGCAACGATGGAGCACCATTGAGCGTGAGGCCTTTGCTGTAGTGTGGGCCCTCAAGAAGCTCCGGCCCTACCTCTTTGGTGCCCACTTCCGGGTCCAGACCGACCACCGGCCCCTGCGGTGGTTAATGCAAATGCGGGGCGAGAACCCCAAGCTGCTGCGGTGGTCCATCTCGCTACAGGGGATGGACTTTGACGTCGAACACCGGCCCGGCACTGACCACGCTAACGCCGACGGCCTGTCCCGCTTCTTCCGCCTTGACGAGGAGAATCCCCAAGGAGATGGGTGACTCTCCATGCCTTCGGCTGGGGGGGACGCCTGTTGGACCCGGCCTCGTGGCGTGGTCCGTACCCCCGTGGATTGTGCCCATTCCCCGCCCCGGCCTGCACGGGCCACCCTTCTGAACTGCACCGAGACCCCTCATCCTGAGCCGCACCCCTCGTGGCTCCGCCATCTTGTTGGCCTCCACGTGACTCTGGGCACCAGCCAGTGCCACCCCGCTCAACCCGGCCTCGACCCCAGCGAAGCCCCGACATCGAGGCACCACGAACTTGCCAGGGGGTGCCGCAGGAACCATTCATCGCCCCCGGCGGAGGACTGTATCGATGGGACCCCCAACTGTCCTCCCCTCTCTAGGTGTGATCGCCCGGCAACTCTCTTGGGCCTGGCGCCTCTCCTGCTGGGCGTCTGGCCACCTCCACCCGGCCTCTCCGCCCCCCCCGGGCGCCTGGGTCCGGACATCAAAGGGCTCCAGACCTATATCTGGGGCAACCCCGCCACAGATCGGCAGTTGTATCCCGGAGTCGAGAGCCCTGCTGATTGAATCGCGGCTGACCCTACGGAGAAGAACTCTTGTCGGAATCATCACGAGCCCTGCTGACTGCGTCGCGGCTCCTTCTTGTGAACCCTTTTTGAACCACCTGGAACATCGGAGCCCTGCTGACGCTGTCGCGGCCCAACCTCGCTGAAACCTTCCGCGGAGCCCTGCTGACGACGTCGCGGCTCGAGCTGAGCAGAAACCATCTTGAGAGCCCTGCTGATTGAATCGCGGCTCTCCACGAACTGTACGCCAGAGCCCTGCTGACGCCGTCGCGGCTCGACCCATCCGAGATCCGGAGGTCCTCCAGCTTGAGGATAAGAACTGGGCCCCAGGTACCCTCGTACCGCATTCCTGCCAAAGACTGTCCCGCTACCCCTACCCTTCCAAAAAGACACTGAGACTTTTGGTGGATCCCTCGATCCCTTCGTGTAAATACTGACCTCGTAACCTTTTTATTGCTGATAAAGAATTGCTTGTCGCAAGACAACCTCCTTGAGTCCTGTGTGGTGGTGTTACTGTGCTAGTACGTGATAGGAGAAGGATCTCTCAGGAGACTTCTCGGCAGCGCTCGGCTACTTCGTGCAGTGTGAGGGCCCCCCTTGGTGGTCTCACCGACTCCTCGGGGTCCGCCTTCCAACACTGCCTTTGTGCAGTTGGTTGATTTTTTAACAGGATCTTATGGTGAGGTGAGTCCCCATCCCATCCTACATGATTCTTGTATAGTGCTGGGGCTTGGGCCACTTCCCATTTCCTGGCATAAGTATATTTTAAATGTATTGGAACATGATTAGAGAAGGCTGGCATAATGATGTCTTCGCCATGTGGGCACTCTCTGACACATTCTGGTGGTCTGTCCCGTTCTGCTAGAAGTATATCATAACCCTTTGAAAGTCGCTCCCAAAAGAGTGCTTTCACTTTTCTTGGTATGTCTCCCTTCATCCGGAGTGTTATTTCATATAACCTTTATGGAGAACTAACCCTGGTGGGTGTAGTTTCAACTCGAATGTCTTCATTCAGGTCCACTGTCTCCAGAAGTCCTTTCAGGTTCTGGCGAGCTATTGATACTTCTACTGCGCTGTCCAACATTGTCTGAGCCCTTTCTCCGTTCTTGAGTTGTGTTCTCAGAATCCTCAGCATGTCTGATCTTCAGATCTGCTACTTTCTTCTTGGAGAATTGAGATTTTGGTTTGTTTTTCTGAACGTGTTGATCGTTTTTGGACTTCACGCGTTCTTCTTTGTGGTCTGACCGTCCTCTTCTTTCGGATGTCTGTGACGATATCTGAAAGGTACGAGAGGAACGTGTATCAGTATCTTGTCAGGTTTTCTCAAATTATCCCTATTCCTGAGGTCATACCAGAGGGCTCCATTTGAGGAGACCTACCTCGGGATTGAAAATCTTTCTCTTTTGAATGTTGTTTGTTATTTTCCCACTTCTTTTTAGAAGGGGTAGGATTGTTTTTAGTAAAGGCCTTTTCAGGACTTTCAGACAGTTGTGGTTTAACGGTGTAATTCTATTAAATTTTGTATCTGATTAAGTAGTTCTACATCTGACATTGCTTCAATGTCCAGATGAGGTGTGTAGCCGGCTAAAATCTGCCATGTTGCTCCTGGTCTACCAAGTGGACCGAGCCTGGTAATGTGATTGTAATGTTTTAGGGCACCTTTAAACCAGAGATCATGCTCCTGGTATGTGAGTGGAATTTCAATATCCTCGAAAGGAATATATTTCTCAGGTGGTCCATCTTCTTTGTAGAAGTGAAACGTTTTAGTTACTGGATTTGATTCTGGGAATACTATCCATGAATAGAATACCTCTGTCTGGTGAGATTCATGTGCCTCTATCACAAAAACTGCTCTACCACCTCTTGGTGTTAGGCCAAGTTTTATAGTGATGGTTCTCCTTAAATTTGGAGCGATGATTTTCGCATTTTCATTGGTTTCATTAAAACCTGTATAATCAAAAGCTGCTGCGATATCGTCGGGTACAGCTCCACCGGTTCCGGTGTTATTATCCCCGTTTAGGGACATTGCAGAGCAAGTTTCAAGGGAACAAAGATAAGGTGCACAATATTTTGGAACACTGTATCCTTCAACGTTGAACAAACCAAACAGCTAATACATAGGATTTTTGTCCTACTCAGCTATGGCGGATATTATCCCAACCCACTCCAGATGTCTTATGGAGTATTATGAGTAGCATTACTTCAGTTTCTAGCGTTACATTAGTGCCTTACCAAACCGTTGGGTGCCATGTAGTGCAGTTCCTATATCCCTGATAGGCTCTGCGCATTGGAATAATATACACTATAGTTTTGACATAGGACTGAGGTCAGTATGTCTCTATCGAATACATTAAACTTAATTACTTGTGTGTGCCAGCTAACTCAGAGGTCACTAGAAACTTCTTGAATAATCAAGAAGGGATTAGTTTCTGACAACCGCATAAACATGACAACTTTGTTACCCTTAGAATCGGAACAATCTCGGAATCATGGAAACAATAGATAACAGTTTCACTCAGTCAATCGTGCATGCTTCGTTTCTACAGAGTTACACAGAAATAGAAAAACAGACGTTTCAATAAAAGGGGTTTATTGAACAGTCTTATTTCACGTGCAAGAGATATGAACTGCTACAATCGTAAGACAGAATGCGAAGTATAATATGTACAGCGTTAGCAGTAAGATAAAATAATACTGCAATAGCATGGCTTGTAGCTATGACAGATATTCATAAAAATACATACATAAATAACACAGGCTAAAATGTTAATACTCATCTGATACTTCTAGCTAGTTCTACCCCAGTGTACCTAACCTAAGTGTAGTACGAGGTAAGAAGTAGGTGCTATAGTTTAGTTGTAGTTGCCAAGATTTGCCAGAAGTCCCTCTAGGTTCTAGTCCGCTCCATACCTTAGAATGAGTGTGGTTGGAATCTCTTTCCGAGTCTCGATCTCTAACACCCTGCAAGGGGAGTCAGAAACACTGGAGCTGGATTCTCTGCGAGGAGGATGACAGCGTCTGGTCAGTGTGTCAGGCGGGGACTTGACTTCCTTTCGAACTTGCCGCGGTGAGCCGCGTCGTGCAAGTAGGTAGTCGAACCGTGGTTTGCCATGGTAAGTGAAGGTATATTTATATCTTGAAGATGTTTAGGAATGCCAGTATTCACGTAAAAGTCGGGCAGAAGAACGTCCTGAATGAACACCTAAGGAATAGATGTTCATGCATAATAAATGAGTTCTTGGAGAAATTAATATCCAAGCAAGGGGAAGTCCTAAAGGCTTAAGAGTCTGATTTTCCAAGAACTCGTTGTGACGTAGATGAACGGATGTAGGTGGCCATGCCTGTATTTGGTTAGCATGGATAATGCCTAAATAAGGGTAGGATTTCTATGCCTAAATATGGGCAATGCGAATTGTGCCTATATAAGGACATAAATAGGGAAACCTATTTACGGTGTCTAAATCGACACACAACATCTTCCTCTGACGTTATGTAACATCAGTTCCTGTCAGGTCATCAATAGGCTAATTCGTTTTAGCTCCTAAGAATCATAAAACTTTGAGCTCTCTGATGCACATACATGTGCACTCATCTGGAGTAAGGGGGAGGAGCATGCTCTTCGCTCAGAGACGAAAGCGTCTGGAAGCAGTGCAGGCGCTACTATGACACGTTCCTGCCAAGCTATGCTATCAGCATTCAGACCAGAAGAGTGATGATCTCTGCAAAAAGATATGAAATGTGTGTTTCAGTTTAACTGCACTTCATGTCAGTGTCGGTCAACCTTACAATGGTCACAAAGTGGTCCCTTGCTTGAGTTCCTGTGAGTACCTTCAGTCTCCTGACTTTCACACTGTGCTGTTTCTGCTTGAAATTGTCCCTTGAAGAGCATTCTGTCTTTTCTTTTTTTTTTTTTTTTTTTTTAAAACCTTTATTGACATTTCAAGCAATTACACATATGGGCCTACAACCCCCGGGGCCGGCCGCTAAACAATCAGAATAACAGAAAGCAGGTCTATCACAGTCAGTACCTCGGGGAGCAAAATCTCGACACTAGCATACTCCCAGTCTCTGAACAGCCCAGGTAGGAGACCAGGATAATAAAGGTTTACATTTTATAATAGAAAAGGATGGAAGGATCAGGTGCCAAACAGTTTCCCAGCAGCGAAAAATGGCAGGCAGAACGATGAACGTACACAATACACAGCAGTCTATCTAAGCAATGGCGCTGAAACAGTAAGTTCAGGATGTGGAGGAATGACACGGCCATTTGCGCCTGCAACCCCCTGCCCCAAGACCCAGGAAACTCCACGGAAATTATGGCACTCCGGAAACAGCAGTGATTAACAACAAAGGAGTACTACCATGCTGATCCCAGAAAAAGACAAAGAAGAGTAAGAGAAGAAAAGGAGGCCATAGAAAAAAGAGGTGAAAGACTAAAGGATCCCCCCCCCCCAACCCCCCACCCTGCACCTCTGCAGATGAGTACGGCCCCCCCCCCCAGCAGTGTGCCTGTCGCCCCGGAACCAGACCCGAAATATAGAAGAACAGAGAAAAGAAGTGGGAAAGGAGCCCCCACCAGACGGGGGGGTAGAGAGAGTATTAATAAACTGGAGGAGGGCCTTCAAAACACGCCCCCGGTTTCTCCCTCCCGCACCACACGGTTTCCCATAAAGCATACAATAAAGAACACAAAATCGACCCTGTCAAAGAGGAGTAGGGAGCATTACGCACTTGGTACACTAACACTTATGCCATGAGAGCACACAACTCCCGAGCCCGCCCGCCTAGTAGGTGACCACCTCGGAAGGGTCAGCATCATCCTTGGCCACTCTTTGCAAACCCACCCATGCATACCCCTCGTCCCAGTGCCATGTCCAATGTTACCAGGAAGAGAAGTGTCCAATAAAACTCAGGAAGCGACACACACAGGTAGGGTAGAGGGCTCTGAAGATCGACACAGTCAGCTCTAGGGAGGATCGTCTTTCCCGATGCCGAGCCAGGATTTACGCTGCACACCAGGCCCAGGAAGGCGGAATCAGCCAGGGCGGGCGACCGTTGCTTGGACGTTGCCTGGGTCGTCGGAGACCGCGCACGGGACAAGGCCACCCCCCCCCCGCTCAGGTCCGAAACCTCCGGAACAGACCAAATCCACAGCCAGCTGAGCGCACTTTAATATACTGTCCGGAGAGTCCAGGTGTGCACTATTCACAGGGGCGGCCACGACACTGTCCCCCCGTGCGCGGCGTGAGAAGTCCCAGTGTACCTGGGGATAGGCAGGCGGCAACTGTTCCGACGCTGATGTCACTCCATCGAGCTTGCTCCCCAACACCCAGGCTCCGTGAATCAGGGTGGAGTGAAGGGCACCGAGAGCCTCGAGAAGGTCACCGTACCCCAGTACAGCTCCCGGCTCTCGCTCCGCTACGCTCCTCAGAGTCACACCCTCCCAATCCTGCTGCAACCCAGTGTACAGGATGGTGGACTCTGGCATACCAAAATGGCCGCTGGGTAGGTCCGTCCCAGATCGGGACCAGGGCTCAGACACAAGCGCCTCGGGTTCCATGGCACTGGTAACTGGGTTCCGAGGGCAGGCAAGCAATGTGTCCGGTGTGTGGTCACGGGCCACAGTCGTCCCCACCACGGACCAGCGCCCGCGAAAATCCGGGAGCAGCCCGCAAGAATCGGGACAAGTTACGGGCGGCGGCCGGGCCGCTCACCGGCGAAGGCTGAAGCAATCACCGGAGAGTCCTGTAGTTGCCACCTCAGGCACGCACTCGTTCAGCTACGCTTAGTGGTAGGAGCGACCACGGCGAAGCGCAGTCCGACATTCTCACCACTCCGGCAGTCCGACCCCACCCAGTCACCAAAGGCCGTTGTTGTTGCACTGCCGCCCGGCCACGGCGTTCACTCGAGATCCTGGCTCCGGGGCTGCACAGGCCGCAAACTTCAGACGGACATTTCTCCGGCGGTACCGCTGCCAGAAACTTCGGGGTCACACGGCCGGTTGCCGCTCGCGTTCACCAACACGGGTAGATAGCGCAGGCTAAGGATCTCGTGCAGGATATCTGTGCGGGGTGCGGAGGTTCACGGAGCCGGGAGCCTACGCTGCCGTCCCGGTCGCCATCTTGGCTCCTCCCCATTCTGTCTTTTCTAAGAGACAAGTCAAACTTATGTTTCCTAGAGAAAGTGGTTAAAGGCACTGTCTATCTTCCTGCTGATTCCTGGATTTGATTAAAGGGAGTTACAAATTCTGTGTCGAGGTGGGTTCACTAAGAGAAGCCCTTCCAAATGTACATTGACGCTCTCAGTGCCTTGGCTAAGATATGGAGGATAGGACCTCTGCTCCACTGGGCTGTGTCTGGCACACAAGATATTGCCTTTGAACTTCCTTCAGTTGACACCGACACATAAGGCGGATTGAAAGGGTGTCTGATGAAATATCTTCATCCCGCAAAGAACACTACATAAACCGAGGAGACATCAAAGAATCTAGCACACCGTAAGTCATTTGGGGGTAGAAGTTGCTCCTGCTGCAGACAGTCTTCACCATACCCATGGGTTCAGGGGAAATAACACGCATGTGGCAGCAGAGACCATTTATGAAAGGACTGACTTCATGTTCAGCTTTTCTGCACAATACAAAGCCCCTGAAAGAGAAAAGAAAAAGGACTCTTCATTCAGAGTGCATCACTCCTTTTGCTTGCTTGTTTCTTTTTTCACTTTTTGCCATTGAGTTTCACAGTTGATTATTACAAATGATTTGTGGTGACTGATGCTTCTAGGATGGAAATATAGGGTGGGGATGTTTGGGGGATGGATTTTAGTTTAGATTCTTTCAAGTTTCATTTTGTTCGTGTTACCAGGCACATGCTCCCGCAAGTTGTACAGGATCATTTTGATTCTAATGACTAACGAATTGTTAGCAGACTGTGAGATGGGATATAGTATAAAGTCATGGACTGATAATAGTTTGAATACTAAAATTAAGAGGGGGCAGTTATGTTGTTTGGTTGTTTGTTGAACATCACACCACAGATATCCTGTTACTTCAAGAGACTCATTTACTAGGTACAAATGTATGTTCCTGGGTAGTACACATACACCTGTGTCTATCATGCAGTATTTACTCAGTGGTCCACAGGGGTTACCATTCTACATTCGCATCCGTAGGTCCTTCCCATTTTCAGTACAGACATTTCATGTAGATGGCATAGGTAAATATGTCATTCGCTCCAGTGGGCTTTCCGATCATTCACCAGTCCAACTAACCCTCTGACTTCGACAATGGGAGTGGAAGGGTGTATGGTGTTTCAATGCCTGGTGGCTGTTAGATAATACTCTTGTGAAACATCTGCAGGACATGTTCCTAGACTATTTTGACATTATTGCGTGTTCTGTATCTGCAGCAGTTACAGTTTGGGAAGCATTCCAGGTAGTGACTAGAGGAAATACCATGGCTCAGATTAGGCGTAACTGAAAATTGGAAGAGGGAGTGTTAGACCTGGCAGCCTTAGCGTGGGTTTCCCCTGCATTTTTTGCCTTTGCCTCCTGTGTTTTACTGTAAGTTGGATTTTGTTTTTGCTGGTCTAGATGCTTTGGGCAACTGCTGTTCAGTGCCAAAGTGCAAGTGCTCCCTCTGTAAATTGTTATAATGGATTAGTGTTTCCTTATTTGGTTTACTGTTAAGTCCCTAGTACAGTGCACTGTGTGTGCCCAGGGCCTGTAAACCAAATGCTGCTAGTGAGCTTGCAGCACTGATTGTGCCATCCACACATGCAGCCTTGCATACGTGTCTCAAGCCTGCCATTGCAGTGCCTGTGTGCAGTGTAGTACTGCTGTGTCGACCCCGCAAGTCCACCCACTTGCCAGGCCCTAACCTTCCCTTTTCTTATATGTGAGTCACCCCTAAGGTAGGCCCAAGGTACCCATGTGGGCAGGGTGCAGTGAATGTGAAAGGTAGGACATGCCCTGATGTGTGTGGCATGTCCTGAGGAGTGAAATACTGCCAATTTTGATTTTCACTATTGAAAGGCTCTCTGTCTCATAGGATAGAATGGGGAATTTACTTATAACATCTTATAAGTATAAATGCTCATGGGAACAATATAGGAAAATAGAAGTTGGTATGCCTGAACTCAGAATATAAAGATGCATCTTTTAGTAAGGGTGATTTTTACATTCTGGGTTTGAAAATACCACTTTTAGAAAGTAGGTATTTTCTTGCCTAACCATCCAGTGGGCCTCTGCTAGGTTGTATAAATTGACTGCCTGGCTGTGGAGTGACAGGGGCTGGGGATGTGCATTCGGTTTATACAGCCACTTGAGGGGTTGAGAGTCTCCTGCCTTTCCAAGGTGAGTCAGGGGTTGGCTGAATATACCAGGGCGGCATTCAGTGTAGGGGGAGGAGATTTCTTTCACACCTGAATGGGCCTGGTCTGCCTTGGACAATGCTGTCTCCACCTCCTGCCAGGCAGCTGCACCAAAGAGAACAGAACTAGTTTGGGCTGGGCAAAGAGCTTCTCTGCCACCAGAGAACAAAGGAATTTGTGCTATAAGAAGCGGGCCCAGACCCCAGACCTCTAGATTGTTTCTGGAATTCAAGAGGAACCTTTTCCAAGGAGAAGAGCTGAGAAGACTGAAGGAGAAGTTCTGCCGCTTTGCTGTGTGCTGTCTGGGGTTGGCCTACAGTGGCTGTTTCTACCAAGGTCTTTGCTGTGAGCTGTGTCTCCTGCTTGAAGAAGATCGCCAAGGGCTTGAAGTAGAACTTGCCTCCTGTTTTGAAGTCTCAGGGACACAAAGACTTCACCACCAGCTCCCCGGTCGTGTAGTTCCTAGGAATACTAAGGTCCTGCACGTTTTGGATGACCTAAACTGAGGGCTTGGTGTCCAGATCGCTACGGGACATCCCCGCAGGATATGTCAGCCGATAGACCAGCTAGCTCTACAGTGCCACTACCACCCCCTTGTATCTTACAGTGATGTAGGTAGTCTCTGGCAACCACTGAACATGACAACCCTGATTCCTCAGGGATCATGAAAACAGTACAGTACTTTTCGCTCAGACACGCTTGCTTGCTTACTCTCAGAAAATACACAGGATGGCGAATAGGACGTTTCTATAAGTATTTATTGATCCAGCGCTAGCCTTGTGTAAAACTTATTTGCTGCGACAATCAGGAGACAGAAGCATACGAAAGAGATTGCTAGTACGAATATAGTAAATAGTAGATGCATTTCTACCATAGTGCTAATATGATGGACATAAGCAGTTCAGATAAAACAGTAGCACTTGCATAGTCCTAAAATGCTCACCCTAATAATTTGCTTAAATGTACCTAGCCTAGATCTGTATGTGTAAGATGTATATGCGTATATGTATGTATGTAGCCAAGAAACCCCTAGGTAAGAACCCGCCCCCTCACCTGATGGCTGAGAATGAAGGACCCCCTCTCTGCTTTGAGGATGACACCCCGCAAGGGATGTCAGACCGCTGTGTGTCGAAGTTTCAGCATACAGGACCCCATGTCAGCTTGGAAGGAATTCTCCTCTAATTTGCAGGGGGAATAAGGGTCTTGTATACTAGAGTGGTCCCTCCAGGCCTTCTTCTAGAATCTATATGTTTTAAGAACAGTCACAACTGTTTTAAAAACAATCATAAATGTGTTTCCAAGCAAATATGATCATGCACAGCTGGCTGTTGGCCAAGAATGAAAAAGACGGTGACCCTTTTACAGAATGATTATACCGTGCCTCCGGACATGTTTATGTACGTCAGATACAGGGATTATGATAGAATACCAAGAGCCTGGTGTCGAAGAGACAGGAGCAAGCTACTAGGTAAAAATTCACCTGTTCAGAACCGTTATTGTCGTGTGGATGAAAAAAATGTATGCAAAAAGGGGTATACACGACAGGAATAGCCTAAAGGACATGACACCCCTGAACTTCCTTGCTGGGAGTTCTGACCTGTAAAGAGGTGCCTGTGCCGGTATTGGGCCTCTGGATGTTGTTTTGCCGCTGGGAGCTGGAAAAGTAATGCAACTTCAAGAAGTGTGACGCATCCAAAACTGTTTGAGGCGCATCACTGAAGAAACCGACACAAGAAACCTGCCTGCGGCTCTAGAAAAAGCCGCACGACGATTCCCGTGGACCGAAGTCCGAGGTCACTGCACCGATTCTGTCTCAGGCCCTGCTGTGCAGCTGCAAGAACCAACACATCGTGGGACCGCTGCTGGAGAAAGCAATGCAGTGTCGTCGCCGCCGCGGGAACTGACGCATCCCTGATCCTCACATATCGCATCTGGGTGCCATGCCTGCAACAATGCTAAGGTAGCAGTAAGAAACCGACGCATTACCTCCCTGCACAGTAAGAAACAGACGCATCACCTCCCCTTCAGTAAGGAACCAACGCATCAATGCCCCTGCGTGGCAGTAAGGCACCGACGCATCACCTCCCCTGGAGTAAGGAACCGATGCATCACCTTCCCTGCGACCGTTTTAGTTTGTGCGCGTGACGCAGCCAAGGTACTTTGTGTGAAAAGTGTTGCATCTGCAATTTGCTTTGAACAGAACTATTTCTACCCTTTTGAGAGTCATATTTTTATTACTGTATTGTGGATTTTTGTCGTTTTGGTCTTGTTTGGTTTAGATAAAGATTACTTCTTTTCCTAAGTGGGAGTGGTGTCCATTTGTAGTGTCTTCACTGTATTACTGTATGTGTGCACAAATGCTTTACACACTGCTGCTGAGATAAGCCTGTCTGCTTGCGCTAAGCTACCAAGGGGGTGAGCAGGGGTTATTTCAGGAGTGTACCCCCTTACCATGACTAGGAAGAAGAATTACTACTTGGACAAAGGTGCAAACTGTTGCCACCTAGAGACCCCCATTTCTAACAGAGAGATTACTGACCTAGACCAGAATATTCAGCTTGAAAAGAGGGAGGTGAATGCACATCATACCGACACAGCTCGACTCCTTCAACATCCCAGAATCACACGAGAGTAGAATACTCCCATTACTGGATGCACAGGTTAGTTATAATCACAAAGCAGAGTATATGAATTGGGTGACAACGCTGGGAAACTTTGTACTGGCTTCCAAGCAGAGGCCATAGCTCAAGAATTGTCCCTTCACTTTTACCTGCTGAGGATCAAGTCCGAATGGCGAACACAGATATTACAGAGACATTCGCCCTCTACTATGAAATATGATATTCTTGCATACATCCCCCTCATGCTGAACCTCAGAATCCCATCCTGAGAGATCTTCCAAGGTGGGCACCGTCGAAGGAGGAACGAGGCCCCTAAGGGTATCCGATTGAATTCTTCAAGGCATGGGCCTCCCTGGTTTCTCTGCATTTAAAGTTCATGTTTCAAGAGGCCTTTGTGAGTTGCACGCTTTCTTACTTCTTGTGAGGGGTGGTTTTTCCAGGTACCCTGAAGCCGCACAAGCCCCCACAACTCTGTGCCTCCTATGTTTCACTTTCAGTTTTATAATATCAAAACTAAGGTCCATACAAAAGTAATAGCCTTGAGACTACATAACGTTGTCCGAACCCTAGTGCACGACGCACAACATGGCTTTCTGCCTAATAAAAGCGCTCGTCATTGCCCCCGGCCCCTCACATTACACCCTCCCAGGAGCACGATCTCGACGGCCCAACGCCCTACTTTTGCTAGATATATAGAGGACTTTTGACTTGTACAGTGGCCATTTGTGCTTCCTGTACTAATAAAACGAATTTTGGGCCACATTTCATTTGTTTTGTAAATACCCTTTATACCTCCCATTGGGCACAAGTGAGATTAAACACAAACACATCAATGGCCCTATTCTCAACATAGAACGACACCAGACTTGGTTGCCCTCTCACGCCCCTATTGTTCGTCCTTATTATTGAGCCTCTGGTGGAGTTGATCCGCTTAGATGCACAGGTCAGGCATTTGGACTGGGGAGACAATCATAAGGATAGAATGTTGCTTTACATGGCTGACACACTTTACGGAGATGACACACTTTACGCGGATGACACACTTAACGCGATGACACACTTTACGCGGATGACACACTTTACGGAGATGACACACTTTACGTGGATGACACACTTTACGCAGATGGCACACTTTACGTGGATGCCACACTTTACGAAGATGACACACTTTACGGAGATGGCACACTTTACGCAGATGGCACGCTTAGCGGAGATGACATACTACGGAGATGACACACTTTACGGAGATGACACACTTTACGGAGATGGCACACTTTACGCAGATGGCACGCTTTACGGAGATGACATACTACGGAGATGACACGTTTTACGCGGATGACACACTTTACGTGGATGAGACACTTTACGCAGATGGCACGCTTTACGGAGATGACATACTACGGAGATGACACACTTTACGGAGATGACACACTTTACGCGGGTGACACACTTTTACGCAGATGGCACACTTTTACGCAGATGGCACGCTTTGCGCAGATGCCATACTACGGAGATGACACACTTTATGGAGATGATACACTTTACGCGGATGACACACTTTACACGGATGACACACTTTACGCGGATGACACACTTTACGCGGATGCCACACTTTACGCAGATGCCACGCTTTACGGAGATGACATACTACGGAGATGACACACTTTACGGAGATGCCACACTTTACGCGGGTGACACACTTTTCCGCAGATGGCACACTTTTACGCAGATGGCACGCTTTACGCAGATGCCATACTACGGAGATGACACACTTTACGGAGATGATACACTTTACGCGGATGACACACTTTACACGGATGACACACTTTACGCGTATGCCACACTTCTATACATTCCAGACCCTGACATTACTATACATAGATTAACGGAGATCCTTCGGGTTTATGGAGGTGCTTCTGGGTTACAGGTAAATTGGAAGAAATCCATATATGTGCATGTTAAAGGGCACATGCTGCCTCGTCAGGTTACTGCTGACCCTCAGCTAATGGGAGAACCATTTTCAATATCTGGTGATCGGAATCACCCACTCAGAGCAGGAGCTGGGAGCGGACTATTGGCCGCTTATGTTGTGGCCCATCCTTTTTCAGAGAGTTGCAGTGCACGATCTGAAACCATCCATGGGTGGGTTCGGCCCCGTGGGTCTCCTTTGTGAAATGTCTCCCGTCTCTATATGAAGACAGACTGAGCTGGGCGGATTTTAAATTTTAATACTGCACGGCGCAGAGGATTCACCCCACACTTTCAGCTATTCAATACTGAAGTAGAACCAGAACCAGAATTCAGAGAAAAAACCCTCAGGTGCACGGCTCTGGGAGTCTAGCTGCGGGGTCGGTCGCTTTCTGGGCATCTCATTAGAAAGGTTTGTTCGGGAGCAAGCTCGGTTCGGTTATGGGGGAGTTCTTTTCACAAGGTGGAGTAAGTGTGGAGAGAGGGTCAGCGGCGTCTCTTCCGCAATGGCGGACTGTCGCCCGACTGCCAGGCTCAAAGACAGCAAATGAACAATAAAGCAATGTTCTAGCCTGGTTCTATTTCTCACCTGCTGGCTCTGAGCCAGCGCTATAGGGAGGGGAGGGCTGAGGCATGGGAGGGGGCCGGAGGAGTGCGCATATGTCCTTGGCCTGCCGTCTCAGGCGGCCAAAACACACATGCGCACTTAGGTTTCTCCAGCCCGGCTGCATTGAACAGGCGGGCTGGAGAAACCCCACAGACTCCCTGGTCTGGGCGGAGCATCATTCCAGCCCACTCAGGCCAATCCCCGCGCGGCTCTGTGGCACAGGGATTGGATGGGAGTCTATCCTAGGGCCTGCTGGGACCAGGAGAGGACAGGAAGCACGACGTGACGCGACTGGCGGCTTCAGGTAAGTTCTTTTTATTTTAATTTTATTATTCCTAACACATAGACCCCCGTGTGACCTCCCCCGTGCTTACCCTCCCACGTTTCCTCCAGCCACCTCACCACCCTTTGTTTGTGGCTGTCACCACTACAGAGGGTTTGACAACAAGACAGAATTAGATGAAATTGGGGAGAGAAACAGAGAGAGGAGGTGAGGAGAGTGTGTGGAAATGAGTGGGGACAGTGAGAGAGGCCAGCACAGTAAAGACGTGTGTGAGAACAAAAGAGCAGGAAAAAGAGAAACAGAAATTGGGAGATACAGAAACAGAATGTCAGAGAGAAAATGCAAGAAACAGGAAGAAAGGGACAATTAGAATGGACTGTGGGGTTGGATGGTGTCCATAACCAGATTCAAAGGGTTATTAAGCCCTGCTGGGAATGTGGCCCTGAGCTGTAGGCAGGAGCCTGTCTGTGTGTCCAATCAAGGCTCACTAAAGCACGCTTTCCCTTACACTGTCTGCCTCCACACTCCTTGTTACAAGTCACTCTTCTAGGAGGATTTCCTTTTGAATGCTATATTTGTACAGTTATCAGTGTCCTACCCTAATATTGTATGTAGCGCCTCTTCGAGCACCTCTGATTTAGGCTACAACGGCGACTGTTAATATGGCGCTTAGAATACAACTCTCCATGAAGAGTTATGTCAAAGCAATTCGTATGCAACCCACCTCAGTTTCTCTGACTATTGTGCAAAGATTATTCATTGCACAAAGTTGAAATCTCTGTTGCCCTCACAATGTATGAGTGGACCCAAAAACAACTATGGAATGAAATTCAAAACATTATATTATGGCTGATTCCGTGTTATCCGGAACCTTCTATAGGTTTAAACAGGTGATGCACTAAAAATGAGAGTGGTGTGGTGTTATTTGTATTTGATGCCGTGGACGAAGATTCCAATTTCTCTGGACTCGTACATCTGCTTTTCAACAAATTGTAATTGCATTTATATAGTGCCTACTACCCCTGATAAGCATTGTAGTGCTTTACGCTGGGCAGCACTCTACTCCTGAACTTGAGGTTAGTGGTGAGTCCAGTATTCTTGACCTTTGTTGGCTATTGTAATAAGTCATATGAGCTCAAGCAAACCATCCATGCAGTCATGCCAGACTCTTGTGGTGGGTTTAATTAACAGGAGGTATTTCTGATCAGTAGTGTGGGGGTGGTACGTGGTACATGGTTGGTGGAATTAACGAAGGATCTGGAGGAGGTTAGGTATTGTTAGGTTGCGGGAATATGACTTTCAGAGGAGGAGACGTTGTGATCTTGTAAATGCGTTGAGGGCAATTTGCAGAAATACAATAATAGGGATTAAGGTGAACATGAATAACATGTGTGACAGAGTGTCTTGTAGTTCCTATGAACCTATATAGAATCTCCGTGTTTAGACAACATACACTATAGGATTGGTGTCAGACTGATTCTAGACACCCCTACCGGGTATGTTAGCCTGTTAGCTCACAGTGCCACTAGAAACCCCTCTTACCAAGGAGGGAATAGTTTTTGGCAACTATCGAACATGACAACCCTGATCCCTCAGGACCGTGGAAATAATGTACTACCTTTCGCTCAGTCACTCATGCTCACTTTGTCTCAGAGAGATACACGGAATAAACGGTGGGGACATTTTTCAATCAGCATTTATTGAACCAGCATCATTCTAGTGTTAAATAGATGTGTTGAAACAAACACTAGACAGTAACAGATGTGTTAGACCCGGCCCTCGTAACCTAGTCAGACCTGACCCCTGCACCTCACACCAGCCCCAAGCCCCTGGCCTGGCCGATCCTTCCCACCAGAACACACACACCCGACCCGGACTTCCCCCGTCCGTAGGCCTTCCCCCCTTCGGCCACCCCGGGCCCGCGTGCCCACTTCATGCACCAAGATGGCCGCCTGGCCCCAGCGCGACCCTAGCCTACAGGCGCCACTCCGGCTGGAGGACATCGCGCTCCCCTTGGGATGAGAAAGGGAGGAGCAGTTTCCATCACACCTCTGCGCTTCCCTGGGAAGGTGGGTTTCGATCGACCCGCCGGCCTCCCCGAGGGCTGGCTCCACGCCTGCTGGGTGTCTGGGGCTCCTCCCGACCCGGCCCTGAAAGGATCAAAGGACAATGGCAGGAAACCCCCAACAAGCGACCCCCAGGTGAAAAGACCCCTGCCTGCATAGACTCCGGACATCAAAGGGGAGTCGCCCTATAACAAGGGGTGCCCTGGGACTGTCCGGCAGATTCGCCTTGGAAACACCTGAGCCCTGCTGAGTGACTCGCGGCTCCCTGAAGATCGTAAGACCTCCGAACTTGTGCTTGAGCCCTGCTGAGTGACTCGCGGCTCCCTGAAGATCGTAAGACCTCCGAACTTGTACTCGAGCCTGCTGAGTATCTCGCAGCGCCCCCAGACTCCCTTGGTCCCGCCGGACCCCACGACGACAAGCGCATCCCCCAGCTCGAGGATTGTGAGCTGTGCGCCGGATACGCTCCTGCATTTGATCCATTCCCCCAAAGACTGTCCCGCTACCTCCTAACCCCCCTCCAAGACTTTGTGAGCCCGCGCTCTACTTGTATATATATTGCCTTGCTGATCATAAAGATCTCACCACTCCGACCTGATAAAGATTTGTTCTTAAGAACTCTCGGTGTGGTGTCTCTTTGTCGTGTGGTGCCGAGTGTACGATCCTAGATACGAGATTCCTCCCCTGAGGAGTCTCCCGCCAGTGCCCGGCTACGATACCTCGAGGGTGGGTCTCAGGACAGTCAGGGCCCCCCTCCGGGCCCCTCTGAGGTCGCCTTCTAACAAGATGTAAACGATTATAAGCACTAACAGAGTAAAAGGATGGTAGATTTCTACCACTGTGCTAAAACAATGACTACAGCCAAAATATATAACATACATGACAGTAATAAATGTGTACTCCTACGATGGGACCCTAACTAGAAGTACCTAAGTGTACCTACCATGTGGGTGTAAAGGCAAGAATCACTCTAGGATAAAGTCAACCCCATTACCTGAAGTGAGAAACTGTGTTGGTCTCGAGATGGACACCCCATTAGGGATGTCAGACCACTGCGAGCTGGAGTGTTTGCGTGCAGGAACCTCAGCGTCTCACGACAGTGTGTCGGCATGGAAGTCCTATTCTCCTCTGACTACCTCAGCAAGATATGGTGTATATACACCCAAAGTGGTACCCCCTGGGGATGTAGAAAGCAGACATTCTATTCACAGAGGTAACATGGATGGCTGTGATGCAACATGCCCCATCAACAGAGACTATTATGTAAAACATGCAACACACAATAAAAATGAAAATATAAGAAAACACAGGATGTAACCACCTTGCTGTGTAATGTTGGACAAGGATGATGGAAGGAATGACCCTTATACGTGGTTATTATGCAGGAGATGGTAGGCCTGATGTTCCTGCGGCCATTCCAAGAATCCTCGTGCATAATGAGTGAGGCTTAAGCTTTTCGGAGAAAACCCCATATCATCTTTGGACATTACCGTAACTAGATAAAAGTTCAGTACTAAGAACTGTTATGTAGTGTATTGGTAGGGGAGAATATAGGTGAACGGTTAGGAGACTACCTGAGCCTATATTGGGGTACCTACATGGAACATAACAAGAGTAGGTTGTGGTCAGATGGCAGCGAAGCTGAAGGCCACTTGAAAGAAAAAAAGAGGCGACAATCAGACTTTTTAAGTAAAAGTCAGCTTTTCATATCATATTTCAGGGATATGTAGGGTCATTTTGAGATAGAATGCAATTTGCGGACGCAAGATTGTAGAAAGAGACAGTATAATGTGCGTGTGAAGTTAGTGCCATATTAGGTATTTTGATAGGCACTCATAGAGAAATTTGTGAGCAGACAGCTCTCTGACTATCTGGAATCTAACGACCTCCTTCACCCCAGCCAGTAGGGTTGTAGACAAAATCTAAGCACCGAATCGTCTCTCCTTGAGATTTCTGAGCATATCAAAGGCCCTTTGGATATAGGCGGTAAGGTTGTAGTGATTCTGTTGGATCTTTCAGCAGCTTTTGATACGGTCCCTTACTTGATTCATTTACGCTGTCATCAGAAAATTGGGCTGAAGGACTCAGCACTGAGAAGGTTGGACTCCTTTTCAGGGAATAGAGGACAAGGGATGTGGACCCCTACTTTTGAATCAGGCATTAAGGCTATAACAGTTGGGGTGCCACAAGGTTCGGCCTTGAGCCCCACCTTGTTTAATATCTACCTCACCCCTCTTGCCTACCTGGTTGACTCCATTGGAGCCAAGGTCATATCATGTGCGGATGACACTCAATTGCTCTTCTCCTTTAATAAAGGCAAAGACATTACTCCTGATTCAAACAAGCCCTGCTTGGCTGCAGTGTTCTCCTGGATGCATCAGCACCAACTAATGTGCAATGCAAACAAGATGGAAATTCTATTTTTCGGCATGGATTCACCCCCTAGCTGGTCGGCATGCTGGCCAGAAGAAACACCTCTTCTTCTCTCTCAAACAGGAGTAGCGAGGAACCTAGGGTTCAAATTTGACAACCAGCTTCCGTTTCAGCCTCAAGTCAGGTCCATGTTAGGGACCTGCTTTGGTCTACTCCATGCAGTAAAGAAGGTTTTCTCCCTTCTGTCTGGTCCCACCAAGAAAGCTGTGATCCAGGCCTTCATACAGCTAGGCTGGATGACGCTAATGTTCTTTATCTTGGCCTATTGAACTATGCTATCCAGGGTCTCCAGCTGGTCCAGAATGTTGCAGAATGCATGTTCCTTGGAGTACAGCAAACTTCTCCTGGTCCTTCATCTCTCAAGCTCGGAACAGATCATTTTTTTAAAACAGAACACATGGCTCTTTACTTCGCCTTAAGGGCCTACCTTGTAACAGGAGTGCCGGGACACTCCTCAGAGCAGCTGCACGCTTTATAAATCTCACTCATCATGATTAGAATCAGGTAAACAGTCCATCTGTTACAAAGACACCTGAAACAGGTAAGTGAAGTTTCAGTCTCTTTATTCTGGCCTCCACTGTAGAACCTCTAATGCGCAGCGCTCATAGAAAAGCCACCAACAACAATGCCAGTCAGGCTGCTCTTGTCAACATTCCAAGGCAGCCTATGGCTAACTGTAGGAACATTCCAAAGGGTGGAAGAAGGGAGGAGGGTAGGGAGAGGAAGAGACCACAACAGGTAAGTGAAAATACCCAAATACAAACTATGTAAAGTAAGGGAATTATAACACCATCCCCTGCTAGATTACTGCTTGACCCCCGCTCTAGCGTGGTCAGATGATGAGCTCAAGGGTTGGAGGGGAAAAGCACTTGAGGCTACGCTCAAAGAAAGAAGAAAACTCAATATCATAGCAGTGTAAGAAAATATATGAGTGACAAATACAAACATTGAAAACGCTGAAGTGGATGTCTGGTGACGTTCATCCAAAAACAAAGTGGGATTAATTTGGATGTGTCTGGTTTGGCATGGCACAGGTACAAGCTGGAGGACAAGAACGCCTTCCTCGGACAGTCCTGGTGTATCGCGGGCACTTCTGTGTCGGCAGGGTGGAGACCCAGACACTGAGGAATGGCACAAAGGGGTTCCCGTTAGAAATCAAATGAAGGCTTTGTTAGCCAGGTGCTGCTGATGAGACGTCCTGAAGCACCACCCTTTGGTAGACAGAAGGGGTGAGGGGTGGAAATGCGGATTCGGTTTTGCTCAGCCTTTTGTCTTCCTTGATTAGCCTTTTGGTTGAGTCGATGCAGAAACATCACCGCTCTTTGTGCCTCTGCTGTGGTGCTCCAGGCCGGAGGCGGCCCTGCTGTGAGGGGCATCACTAAGGCTGTGTCTGGAGAGCAGCCTGGAGAAGACATTTGAAAAAGGACGACCACCCCAGACTGGTTCTGGTGCACAAGACAGTGAATGTATTTGTAGCATATGTCAGGTAATAATTCTGGGCCTGATTGAAAAATGTGAAATGAGACGAAAGTCTTACTTTCAGTACTCACAGAGGGAATTTCCTATTCGTAAATGCCCTTTGTGAATACCAATAGTCGTAAGGTTCAACTTTCATCTCAGTTTACCTTTGTTAATCGCACCCTCTGTTTTTACACACCTTTACGCAGATATTAGTGTAACAGAAATCCACAAGAGCGTTTCACACTTCGCCCTGCATGCCCCAAACAATTCTCTGCTTTATTCCAACTTTTCCAGGACGAAATGCAAATTCAGAACCTTTTTGTGTGCTTTCCTTTGACCTTACAATTTGTGCTCTCCTGCTACATTCCATTTTCCTCTCTCTTTCTTTCTTCCAACTATGGTGCTAAGAATTAGCTACAAAGAAACACATAGCGCTCTACAAGACTCACCACTAAATAACTAATTGTCCTATTGCAGAGGAGTCCATGTGTGTGTGGCACAGATCTAGCAGAGCTCAGGATACCCATGAATAGAGACAGGGCAGGCCGAGGAGTCCTTAAGTGTGTGGCACTGCAGCCACTACTGCAGCCTGGGTAAGGGTGTGCTTGCACCCCTTACCGTGGTATAGGCTACCTATATCACTACCATATACAGACACATATAAACCACTGCTTTCAGGCAATTCCTAGAAGAAGTGAAGGTGGAAGGACAGAAGGAGCTGAGTGTCATCACCACAGGAGATCACTTTCAAGCCCCAGGCTTCGACCAAGTTAGCCAGGGCTCCAAGTACACGTTGAAAAGAGTGAGGCACAGCCCTGGGGGACCCCATATTTAAGAGTCTTGGGAACTGAAGTAAAAGGAGCAAGAAAAACAGCCTGAGATGTGTCCTCAAGATATGATTTAAGCCAGGACAGAGCTTTACCTTGAACTGCAATCTTCAACAGCTTATGCAGCAGGATAGAATGCGAGACCGTGTCAAACGCTGATAGGCAATGTGAGAAGGTGGCCTGATATATGCTGTCCACCAGTTCTAGTGGGCACCTTGTATCAGTCCAAACAACCCCTTATGGTGATAGGTTAAAGACAACCTTTATTGAAAGCTATCCTAGTGGTAGCTATGGAGAGCAGCCTTCAGGCTAAGTCTTGAAGGAATGTAAAGCAGCTTGTTTTACCAGTCTATAATCTCTTGAATGATCAAATGAAAGGACAACCACACCAGGTGTATATTCAAAATATATGTATTTAAAATAAAACACACCCCTCTAGTCTCTTTATGAGACTAGAGTTCAAAGTACTTTGTTTACAAGTTAGCAACTATCAGTAATACCACAAATACACGTTTGGGCGCTAGGGGCGTACCAAACCATATACCAAAAAAGTGGTATAAGAACCACGACTGGAATAGACACAAGGCCTAGAGCCTGTAGAATCGCTGGGACCCCAAGGTACCCGCCAAGGTAGTGACACAGGGGACCCACGGGGACTGTATGCAGTATGTAAACACAACCGCGGGTTCCCGTTATCTTCTATGGGCAATGTCGCGGTTGGAAATTTAAAGATTAGGGACACTTAAAATCGAGTCAGGACCAAACCCTTTTGGACTTAAGAAGTTCTAGGGATAGCACCCACGGGAGCACCGGAGTACTCGAGTTACCTCACCCAGGGAAGCCTGGTGCATAGGTGTCTTTTGGTGTCGGTCGCTTTGTCGATTTCAATGGAAGCCTGCAAAGAACTGCTGCTGCCGGGAAGAGGAGAAGTGTCCGAAGAGATCCAAGCCAGGATCTAGGATGAAAGGAACCTGAAAGCAGAGGGGACAGAGTCTGGGTCACTAGCCAGTGACCAAGGGCAGGATGGACCAATGACCACAGATGTCCGGTGCTTCAGGTGAGTTGATGGGTGTTTTGACTCTTCAGCCACGAGGTCCAGGAGGTGTCAACAAAGTCCACGAGCCAGATTAGAGCTGTCCCACGAAGTCTGTCGAGTGCTGCAGTGTCAGCGGCCAGAATGGACCCAACAAGCCTTGGCAATGGCAAGTCACTGGAATTCAGAGAAAGGTCTACGGTACAGACCAGCAAGGTCTGAGGGACTCACCCAGCGTGGGTAAGTCAGGGCACGTCTGGAGCAACAATTGAGTTGCCTTCGTGGGGACCTGCTAGCCAACGGGCTACTGATCGCAAAGGAGCCTCGAGCGGTCGCACTTTAAGCTGGCCCACGGGTCACTCGTGGAGTGGAGGCCAACAATCTTCGGTGCAGGAGGTGCGCAAGGCTGGGGCTACTCAGAGCCCAAAGCATAACTTTGAGGAGGATCAGGAAGATAGTGTTGCTGCAAAAGTTCACGGTGTCCAGGGGTCATGGTTCCACGTCACCCACGATACCCATGGGCCTCAACTTTGCTCTGGACTCTGGGTAGCTTCGGGGAAGTCTGAAAATCTATGTCTGGTGATGCAAAGACTTCGGCGTCTGGCGGGAGCTTCAGAGATGCAGACCGGTCAGTTGCTTATTTGGTGCCTGCCAAGCAGGGGAGTCACTCCTTGACCCCAAGGGAGATTTCTTCAGTCTTCTAGTTAACATAGAACGTCGAAGGTCTAGGATATATGTTGCAGAGTTTCGTCCAGGGTAATCTAAAGTCACAAGGACTGGGTTCCCATACTTATACCAAGTTTAGAGGATGGACTAACTCTAAGGCCCCACCTATGGGTGGGCTTGGAAAGAGGGGTGGTTACACCCATTTCCTTTGTCCAGTTTCACGCCAGAGCAGGGGCAGGTAGCCCCTGCAACCGGTTTGAACTGGACTATGCACAGGGACACCAAGTGTGCCCCCAGTGCAGGACTTCAAAGAACCAGGGAGTGCTCCCGCCCAGCCCCAATACACATCTGCCTGTCTGGGGAGGTGGTTACTCCTCCCTTCAACAGGAAACCTATTGTCCAGGCCTCCCCTGCTGGAGTTTCGGTCAGCAGCAGGAGGCCAGACCTGTGTCTGTGGCAGAGGCATCCATTTTGTGATGCCAGGGCTCAGGAAAGTCCTACCGGGTTTGACCAGTGTGAACATGTCTTTCCCTCTAGAAGGGTGGAATGCTACCCCTGCCACCAGAACTGGCAGGAGGCTAGTATTCCAAAGCGTTTGACACCAAACACGACATGTTTTGATGCAGCCATTCCAAAGTTAGCATTTACCGTGAGGTTATAATGCACTTAAGAGTATATGGTATGGCTGTACCACAGAACAGCCATAAGGAAGTATTTCCGAAAGCTGCAGAGGGGCTCAGCTCATGCTTGGGCACCCTCTCACACAAAACCAAGCACTCTGCCTTCAGGATTGTCAAGGCCTGCCATAGGAGTGGCTTATAGGTTTATATATGTCTGTATATATATATATGTGGATATAGGTAGCCTATACCACTGTAAGGGGTGCAAGCACACCCTTACCCAGGCTGCAGTAGCAGACCTGTGATGCCATTTTGGAGTGCTTCCCAGTGGTGGCATGATACATGCTGCAGCCCCTGGTAGGCCTCTGAGGTACCTATGCCCTAGGTACATAGTATACCATATACTAGGGGCTTATAAGGCACTCCAGAATCCAATTAGATATGTACCTAATGTACATGTAAACCATTTTAGAGAGGAAGCAGCTAGGCTGTGGTCCTGATTAGCAGGGCCACAGTCAGATTAATGTCGAAAAACAGTGAAACACCAGCAAAAAGTGGGGGTACCCATGTGAAGCAGATCCTACTCTCCTACACAACCCCCCCCCCCCCAAACGCAGGGACATTAAACTATCCTTGACCAGTTGAGTCTTCATGTTCTAAGTGGAAATACCTAGAGAGTCCATCCACATTGGCATGGTTACTCCCAGGTCTATGTTCCACTGTAAAGTCCATCCCCTGTAGGGAAATGGACCACCTAAGCAGTTTGGGGTTTTCACCCTTCATTTGTTTTAGCCATAAGAGGAGCTTATGGTCTGTCTGAACAAGGAAGTGAGTACCAAACAAGTATGGCCTCAACTTCTTCAGAGCCCAAACCACAGCAAAGGCCTCCCTCTCAGTGGCTGACGAACGTTTCTCTCTAGGGGTCAGCCTTCTGTTTATGAAAGCTACTGGCTGATCCTGACCTTCATCGTTCAATTGTGACAGTACAGCCCCTACCCCCAAGTGAGATGCATCTGTTTGGATAATGAGCTTCTTGGAGTAGTCAGGACTCTGCAGAATGGGAGCAGTGCACAGGGTCTGCTTCAGGTCATCAAATGCCTTTTGACAGCTAGCTGTCCACTGAACCTTTTTGGGCATCTTTTTAGAAGTTAAGTCATTCAAGGGTGTCACTATTGATCCATACCCTTTGACAAATCTCCTATAGTACCCAGTCAGGCCTAAGAAGGCTCTCACCTGAGTCTGGGTAGTTGGAGCAATCCATTCCATTATGGTTTGGATTTTGCTCTGCAATGGTTGAACCTGGCCTCCACCTACAAGGTGGCCCAGGTACACAACCTGACTCTGCCCTATCTGGCACTCAGTAGCCTTGATAGTGAGGCCTGCCCTTTGCAGGGACTCCAAAACATTCCTCAGGTGGACCAGGTGATCCTCCCAGGTGGAGCTAAAGACAGCAATATCATCTAGATATGCTGCACTAAAGTCTTCCAGGCCTGTAAGGACTTGATTCACCAACCTTTGGAAAGTGGCAGGTACATTCTTCAAACCAAAGGGCATTACCACAAATTGATAGTGCCCACTAGGGGTAAAAATGCTGTCTTTGGCTTTGCATCATCAGCTAGTCTGATCTGCCAGTAGCCAGCTGTTAGGCCAAATGTGCTTAGAAACTTGGCTGAGGCCAAAGTATCTATTAGCTCATCTGCCCCGGGGATGGAATGGGCATCAGTCCTAGTGACTGCATTGAGACCCCTGTAGTCTACACAAAAACCTCATCTCTCTTTTCCCACCACTGGTGTGAGGTTTTGGTACCAGGGCTACTGGACTAGCCCAAGGGCCAACTGAGGGTTCAATCACACCCAGATCCAACATCTTTTGGACTTCTGTCCTTATACAGTCCCTGACATGGTCAGGCTGCCTGTAGATTGTATTCTTCACAGGCAGACTGTCCCCAATGTCCATTTCATGAGTGCACCAGGTGGTCTGACTTGGAGTCAGAGAAAACATATGTCAGAACTGGCGGAGAAGTTTTCTGCAGTCAGTTTGCTGCTGTGCAGTGAGGCTGCCTGCCAAGGCTACACCATCAACTGACCCATCATCAGGGTTCTGAGAAAGCAGGTCAGGGAGTGGGTCACTCTCTTCCTCCTGAGCAAGCCCATGTCTACCCTGTCAACATATGGTTTAAGTCTGTTGACATGAAGTACCCTGTGGGGACTCCTAGGGGTTCCAAGGTCTACGGAGTAGGTAACCTCCCCTTTCTGTTCAACAATTGTATGGGGGCCATTCCATTTGTCCTGGAGGGCGGCTGGGGCCACAGGCTCCAACACCCACACTTTCTGTCCTGGCTGGTAAACAGTCAGTACAGCCTTTTGGTCATGCCAGGCTTTTTGCAGTTCCTGGCTAGCCTCAACGTTTTTGTTTGCCTTTTTCATATACTCAGCCATCCTGGAGCGGAGACCAAGTACATAGTCCACTATGTCTTGCTTTGGGGGCTTGAGAGGTAACTCCCATCCTTCCTTCACCAAACACAATGGATCCCTGACAGGGTGACCAAACAAAAGTTCAAAAGGTCTGTAACCAACCCCCTTTTGAGGCACCTTCCTGTATGCAAATAAAAGGCAGGGCAAGAGTAGGTCCCATTTTCGCCTAAGCTTCTCTGGGAGTCCTTTAATCATGCCCTTTAAGGTTTTGTTGAACCTTTCAACTAAACCATTGCATTGTGGGTGATAGGGTGTGGTGAACTTGTAGTTCACTCCACACTCCTTCCACATAGCAGTCAAGTAACTAGACATGAAGTTTGCTCCCCTGTCAGATACTACCTCCTTAGGAAAGCCTACTCTTGAGAACACACTCAAGAGAGCTCTTGCCACCACAGGTGCTGTAGTGGTCCTTCGGGGAATTGCCTCTGGATACCTGGTGGCATTATCCACCACCACCAGTATACATCTGTGCCCAGATGCTGTTTGGGGATCCATGGGACCAATAATGTCAATCCCAACCCTCTCAAAGGGAACCCCCACCACAGGTAGTGGTATCAGGGGGGGCTTTGTAGTGCCACCTGCTTTGCCACTGGCTTGGCAGGTCACACAGGAGCGACAAAACTCCTTAGTGTCTTCTGCCATGTGGGGCCAGTGAAAGTGAGGGACAATTCTGTCCCAAGTCTTGTTCTGGCCCAGGTGGTCCTGCTAGGGGAATATCATAGGCTAGTGTCAATAGGAAGCCACTAAACTTCAGAGGTATAACCAACCTCCTGGATGCACCAGGCTTGGGGTCTCTACTCTCTGAGTAAAGGAGTCCATCATCCCAATAAACTTCATGGGTGCCACTAGCATTCACAGCAGCCTCATCAGCAGCCCGCTTTCTGAGGGGTTCAAGAGAGGGGCAGGTTTTTCTGCTCCTGGCTCAGATCAGTCCTGGAAGGGCCCCCTGTCCCCAAGAACTCAACCTGGTCAGGTTCAAGCTCCTCCTCTGGGGCAGTTCCTTCTTTAGGCTCAACCCTACTGCTCCTCCTCTTGTGAGGCACCTGGTCCATGTTTCCAGAATCCAGGGCCTCTTCAGCTTTAGACATTTTGGACTGTGACCTAGTCACAGCAAAGACATGAGCAGGGATCCCTAACATTTCTGCATGTGTCGTGAGCTCCACTTCAGCCCAAGCTGAAGTCTCTAGATCATTGCCAAACAAGCACTGTACTGGTAGGCCTGCACTTACCACAACCTTCTTAAGGCCAGTTACCCCTCCCCAGGAGAAGAAGATAACAGCCAGAGAATGGTCTGTTCTGACATTGCTAGCATTGGTCACTTGGTACATTTCACCAAGTATAATCTGCCCAGGATCCAGAATATCTTTTCTCACCAGTGTGACACTTGCTCCTGTGTCCCTGAATGACCAAGCCTCTACTCCATTTATCAAAGGCTGTTGTCTCTAATTGCCCAGATTACTGGGACTCACACAGGGGAACACATCCATGCCCCCATCACAGACAAGCACAGCCTGAGTTGGAACTCTGACTAGGCCAGAGTCCAGCTCAGAACCCAGGGTCATCCCTACTACACCCTTATTCTGAACATTGCCACCACCTATTGTAGCTGTACAAGGGGGAACAGTTGCCTTAGGGGCAATGGTGGCTGGAGTAGATTCTTTGGACTTGGTGCAGTCACTGGTCCAGTGAGTTTTCTGTTTACAGATTTTGCACCAAGGTTTCTTTTGGCCTTTTCCCTTGTTAGACTGTGACTCCCCATTAGAGGAAGATTTTTGGGGTCCTTGATAAGACTTATGGTCTTTACCCTTGTCCCCACCCTTGTCAGAGTTCTTAGAATCCTGCTTCTTTGGGTCACCACCTTGGTTCTGTACCTTCTGCCTCACCCTGGTTCCGACCCATTTGTCTGCCTTCTTTCACAATTCTTGGGGAGAGGTCAGATCAGAGTCTACCAGGTACTGGTGCAACAGCTGATTTTGACAGTTATTAAGAATCTGCTCCTTCATTATCAGATTGTACAATCCTATGAAGTCACACACTTTACTGCCCAATAACCAACCTTCCAGAGCCTTAGCAGCACAGTCAACAAAGTCAACCCAGTCTTGATTTTGTGCTTTTTGGGTGTCTCTGAACTTTAACCCGTATAGTTCAGTGGTTAGGCCAAACCTATCTATCAGTGCACTTTTCAAGACTTTGTAATCATCAGCATCCTTTTCTCTTACAGTGAGGAGCTTATCTCTACTTTTGTCTGCAAAGGAGAGCCATAATATTGCTGCCCACTGACCTTGAGGAACCTTCTGTACTTTACAGGCCCTCTCCAAGGCAGTTATCCATTTGTGAATGTCATCCCCACTCTGGTAGGAAGGGACAATCTTAGTTAGGTTTCTATGGTCATAAGACCTCTCCCTATCTCTAGGGAAATTGCTGCCACCAACGGACTCTAGTCCCTCCTTTTTACTAGCTCTGTAGAGCTCTAGGGCTTCCCCATCTAAGGCCATTTGCAGCTTTCTGAGGTTGAACTTGTCTTGCTCATACTTCAATAGTCTCTCTCTCCTCTCCTGGGAGGTTTCCCTCCCTCTGTGGGAAGAAACAGAGGTCCCTATAGAGGAGTTATACTAGACAGATCCCCTTGAGAGAGATCTGTCCCTTCTAGCCCTACTTTCAACTCTTCCTGGAGGAATAAAGGAGGGAGCATTGTTGTCATCCTCCTCATCCTCATCCAGGGGAGCTGGGTTCACCAGATCATGATCATTGTCATCAGTCTGGTCAGCATTAGAAGTAAGGTCAGGAGAGTTTCCACCCCTAGACCCACCCTCAGCTGCTGCCCCACCCACTCGGCCTACTCCACCAGAACCACTAGGTCCTGGGAGATCATCCAGCTTGAGTATCTTTATGAGATGCTGGGTGGTTGGGCGTTTGCCTGTCTTCAGCTTCCTAATAGAACATAAGGCCCTAAGCTCTGCAAAGGAGAGATACTCATATCTATAGGGGAGAAGCTCACTGGCTTCTGGCAGGGACCCACTGGTTCCTGGCTGATTAGACATTACTAATGTGGTGTGGTGTATTGCACTACCTACACTAGTGTGGCCTATTAAACTCTCTTGAGTTGTAGAAAGGGTGTGCTATCCCTTAACACACAACTCTAAGTACAGTAGAACTTACTGTATACTAAACTTGATATTATATTGTACCTAAGGTACCTTTAGTAGATTTCAGTTGATCAATTCAATTGAGATTATCTGGTAAAACAATAGCAAGCTGGAATCCCACACGCTGAACACCAATGTGAGAAGTTGGCCTGATATATGCTGTCCACTAATTATAGTGGGTACCTTGTATCAGTCCAAACAACCCCTTATGGTGAATAGGTTAAAGACAACCTTTATTGAAAGCTATCCTAGTGGTAGCTATGGAGAGCAGCCTTGAGGCTAAGTCTTAAAGGAATGTAAAGCAGCTTGTTTTACCAGTCTATAATCTCTTTAATGACCAAATGAAAGGACAAAAACACCAGGTATATATTTAAAATATATGTATTTAAGATAAAACACACCCCTCTAGTCTCTTTATGAGACTGGAGTTCGAAGTACTTAATTTACAAGTTAGCAATCAACAGTAATAGCACGAATACACTTTTGGGCACTAGGGGCGTACCAAACCATATACCAATAAAGTGGTATAAGAACCACGACTGAACTAGACACAAAACCTAGAGCATCGCTGGGACCCCAAGGAACCACCCAAGGTAGTGACACAGGGGACCCACGGGGGCCATGTGCAGTGTGTAAACACAACCGCGTGTTCCCGTTAGCTTCTATGGGCAATGTCGCTGTTGGAGGGAGGACCACTGGGGAGTCGGGGGGACTACTCCGGGGCACCTTCCTACCGCAAAGTTATAGCCGAGCGCCGCTGAGAAGCCTCCTAGGAGAGGTCCTTCTCCTATGATCGTACTAGGCCCAGTAACACCACCACACAGGACTCCGTATTAGTTGCTTATCTTGGTTCTTTATACAAAAAGGAGCACGGTTCAATATTTACAATGGGATCGAGTGATCCGGCACGAGTCTCAATGTTCTTGGAGGGATAGGGTAGCGGGACAGTCTTAGTACCAGCCAGGTACGGGAAGGCTCTGCGCCAGACCTTGGGTGCTGGTCTCAGTGCGGCTCGGACGTGGAGAGCCGCGACGGCGTCTGCAGGGCTCGGGTGGTAGTTCCGTTTGGGTCGAGCCGCGACACAGTCAGCAGGGCTCCGGTGGTAGGTCCGCTTCGGTCGAGCCGCGACGAGGTCAGCTGGGCTCTGATGGTACGATTCAACAAGGTCGGGCCGCAACAGCGTCAGCAGGGCCCCAAAGGTTCGTGAAGGTCTTGTAAGCACGATGGAGCCGCGACGTCGTCAGCAGGGCTCAGAGTGTCGGTTCAGGAAGAGTCTTTCTCCATAGGGTCAGCCGCGATCCGATCAGCAGGGCTCTTGACTCCGGGATACAACTGTCGTCTTGTTGCCGGGTCGCCCCAGATATAGGTCTGGAGCCCTTTGATGTCCGGACCCTTGCGCCCAGGAGGGCGGAGAGGCCGGGTAGGGCGCGGCCAGACGCCCAGCAGGAGAGGCGCCAGGCCCCAGAGAGCTGTGGGGCGATCGCACCTAGGTGTGGAAGGACGGTTGGGGGTCCCATCGATACTGCCCTCCGCCGGGAGTGGGAAGGGCTCACGTGGTATCCCCCAGGCCAGGGGTTGGCGCCTCGATGTCGGGCCTCGCTGGGACCGAGGCCGGGTAGAGCAGGGTCATGTAGGTGGTCACGTGGAGTGACGTATAATCCAAAATGGAGGCGCCCCGAGGTGCATGGGACCTCGTGCGGCTTAGCGAGGGGGAACAGGACCACGCTACGAGGCCGGCTCCAACAGTCGCGGTTGGAAATTTAAAGACTAGGGACACTTAGAATCGAGTTAGGACCAAACCCTTTTGGACTTAGGAAGTTCGAGGGCTAGCACCCACAGGAGCACTGGAATACTCGTGTTACCTCACCCAGGGAAGCCGGGTGCCTAGGTGTCTTTTGGTGTCGGGTCGCGTCGTCGATTTCAATGGAAGCTGGCGAAGAAGTGCTGCTGCCGAGAAGAGGAGAAGTGTCCGAAGTGATCCAAGCCTGGATCTAGGATGGAAGGAACCTGAAAACAGAGGGGACAGAGTCTGGGTCACTTGCCAGTGACCAGGGGCACGATGGACCAATGCCCACAGATGTTGAGTGCTTCAGGTGAGTTGACGGGTGTCTTGACTCTTCAGCCATGAGGTCCAGGAGGTGCTGATGACAACCAGGAGCTGGATTCGAGCTGACCCACGAAGTCTGTCGAGTGCTGCGGTGTCAGCGACCAGATTGGTCCCAACAAGCCTTGGCATTGGCAAGTCTCTTGGAATCAGAGAAAGGACTGCTGTGCAGACCAGCAAGGTCTGAGGGACTCAGCCAGCGAGGGTAAGTCGGGGCACTTCTGGAGCAACCAGGAAAACCCAAGCAGAAGAAGAGTTGCCTTCATGGGGACCTACTAGCCAATGGGCTAGCAATCGCAAAGGAGCCTCAAGCGGTCGCACTTGAAACTGGCCCACGGGTCACTCGTGGAGTGTAGGCCAGAAATCTTCAGTGCAGGAGATGCTCAAGGCTGGGGCTACTCGGAGCCCAAAGCACAACTTCAAGGGAGACCAGGAAGATGATGGTGCTGCAAAAGATCACGGGTGTCCAGGGTTCAAGGTTTCATGTCACCCACGATAGCCACGGGCCTCAGCTTTGCTGTGGACTCAGGGTAGCCTCAGGGAAGTCTGGAAATCTACCTCTGGTGATGTAAAGACTTCGGCGTCCGGCGGGAGCTTCAGCGATGCAGACCGGTCAGTTGCTTCTTTGGTGCCTGCCAAGCAGGGGAGTCACTCCTTGACCCCAAGGGAGATTTCTTCAGTCTTCTAAGCAAAGTAGAACGTCGAAGATCCAGGATATATCTTGCAGAGTTTCGTCCAGGGTAATCTAAAGTCGCAAGGACTGGGTTCCCATACTTATACTAAGTTTGGGGGTTGGACATATTCTAGGGACCCACCTATGGAAGTGTTTGGAAAGAGGGGTGGTTACACCCATTTCCTTTGTCCAGTTTCACACCAGAGCAGGGGCAGGTAGCCCCTGCCACTGGTTTGAACTGGACTATGCACAGGGACACCAAGTGTGCCCCTAGTGCAGGACTTCAAAGCATCAGAGAGTGCTCCCGCCCAGCCCCAATACACATCTGCCTGTCTGGGGAGGTGGTTACACCTCCCTGGGCAGGAAACCTATTGTCCAGGCCTCCCCTGCCGGAGTTTCCATCAGCAGCAGGAGGCCAGGCCCGTGTCTGTGGCAGAAGCATCCATTTTGTGATGCCAGGGCTCAGGAAAGTCCTACCGGGTTAGACCAGTGTGAACATGTCTCTCCCTCTAGAAGTGTGGAATGCTACCCCCGCTGCCAGAACTTGCGGGGGGGGGGGTAGTATTCCAAAGCGTTTGACATCAAACACGACATGTTTCCGTGCAGCCATCACAAAGTTAGCATTTACCCATTTACCACGAGGCTATAGTTCACTTACGAGAATATGGTCAGGCTGCACCACAAACAGCATCAGAGGAGGTACTCCGAATGCTGCAGAGGGGCTCTGCTCATGCAGGGGCACCCTCTCAAATAAAACCAAGCACTCTGCCTTCAGGATTGTTAAGGCCTGCCATAGGAGTGACTTATAGGTTTTATATGTGTGTGCAATGGTAGTGATATAGGTAGCTTATACCACTTGTAAGGGGTGCAAGCACCACCTTACCCAGGCTGCAGTAGCAGACCTGTGGTGCCATTTTGGAGTGCTTCCCAGGGGTGGCATAATACACGCTTCAGCCCCTGGTAGACCTCTGAGGTACCTATGCCCTAGGCACATAGTATACCATATACTAGGGGCTTGTAAGGCACTCCAGAATCCAATTAGAAATGTACCTAATGTACATGGAAACCATTTTATAGAGGAAGCAGCTAGGCTGGGGTCCTAATTAGCAGGGCCACAGCCAGACTAAGGTAAAAAACAGTGAAACACCAGCAAAACGTGGGGATACCCATGTGAAGCAGATCCTACTCTCCTACAACTGCCTCTCCAAACATCCCACAGTTTACCTGCTTGCCACACAGCCCACAGTGAGTTGCTGTCTCTCCACACAGCCCACAATGAGTGGCTGCCTCTCCACACAGTCCACAGTGAGTGGCTGCCTCTCCACGCAGCCCACAGTGAGTCACTGCCTCTCCTCACATCCCACAGTGAGACTCTGCTTCTCCACACAGCCCACAATGAGTGACTGCCTCTGCACACAGCCCACAATGAGTGACTGCCTCTTGTAGGAGAGTAGGGTCTGCAATCCTATGATCACCCAGATTTTTTGCTTTTGCTTCATTGGTTTACGACTTTCCCTGGCTGTGGGCCTGCCAATCAGACCCACAGCCTAGCTGTTCTCTCTCGAAATTAATACACATGTACATTAGGTGCATCCACTAATTGGAACTGGGCCGCCTTGTCAGTCCCTGTCTCAGCATACCACAGGTATCCAGGGCATCGGTGTACCCAGGGTCTACCAGGGGCTGCAGCATGTATTATGCCACCCCTGGATGGCCGCCCAAATTTGACACAACTGGCTGAACGACAGCTGGGGCAAGGTGGTGTAATCACCCGTTGCTGTAGGTGTAGTATTCCTATACCTAACCCTAAAATGGACACATGGATTCCTATCAGTCACTCCTATGGCAGGCCTTATCAATCCTGAAGGCAGAGTGCTGGGGATCATGTGGGATGGTGCTCTGGCGCGAGCTGAGCCCGTCGACGGCTTGCGGAACCGAGTCCTAAATAGCCGTTCCATGGTGACGCGGGCCAACTACCTTAAAATGCATTATAGTCCTTGCGGTTATTTGCTAACTTTGGCATCGCATCACCTACACATGTCGAGTAAGGTGTCATACGAATTGGAATACGAACCCCTCGCCAATTCTGGCGACGGGGTTAGCATTCCCCCCTTTTAGAGGGGCACGACATGGAAGTAACCTTGAACCCCGGTTAAAGTTGACTCAAGCCTCAGCATCACAAAATGGATGCTGCCACCAGACACAAGTCTGACCTCCTGCTGCTGGGAGACCTTTCAGAGAAGGGAGCTTGGACAAAGGGTTTCCTGTCGAGGGCGGTGTTAGCACCATCCCAGACAAGGTTTGTGTATCCCAGGTAGGCAGGGCTGAAAGGAAGGTGATTGCAAGTGGCACCCCGGTGCTCACTGTGCATAGCCCGGCTCAAACCAGTTTCGGGGGCACACCAGCCCCTGAGCTGGGGCGAAGCCGGACAAAGGATAGGGGTGTAACCACCCCCCCTCCTGGTCCCACCCATAGGTAGGACCTAGTCACAGGCCAGCCCCTTTTTCCTAGAATAAAGGTGGGAGCGGGTCCCCTTCCCAAATTGGATAATTCTGAATCTTGAACTACTTTCCACGAAAGGAACTCTTGACTCTTCTGAAGACTCTCCCTTGTGGCTAAGGAGTAGCCACCCTGCACCAGCAGGCACCAACTAAGCGCTTGCGGTTTGCTGTACGTCTCTCCCACGGATCAAGACTGCCCAGCTCGACGAGACCCGGGTTCCCTGCCATCTCTGACCTCTACCTACATCGTCAGCCTAGCTGAGATTCGTAGGTGTGACGAGACCTGCGGGACCGGCCATCTTCAGAACCTGCACGACGCTTATCTAACACGCCCACCGAGGGACCCTCGAGTGAGTGTACCTAGGGTTTGAGAAGCCCTAACCCTGAGCGGCTCCAGCACCGAAGTCCGCCTCCCCAGCATCCACGAGATCTGCGTGGGGGCCCTTCTGCTCCTTGCTGTTCACCGCGTTGTCCGACCACTCGCCGACCGGCTTGTGGCCCTCTTCACGAAGCACCACGATAGTTTGTTTTCATCACTGGTCTGGTTGCTCCAGACTGGCCCTTGCTCCCCTTCAACAGAGGAGTACCTCGGACCCTCCTGGTCCACTCCAGACGCCATCTTGACTCCACCGCGTGGGTTGCCACTGCCAAGACCTGCTGCCCCACTCCTGGGCCCAGCATCATCGACAGCAGACACCTTCGTGGGACAGCTCGCCCTCCATCCTGGTCGCCGCCGCGCCTCCTGGTCCGAGGAACAGCCGAGTCCGACGTCACCCACTCACCTGGTCGAGGTGACTTCAGCCGGTACCCCCCCTGGTACCCACACGATCGCTGGCTAGCGGTTGAGAACTGAGTCCCCTCTGCTTTCAGGTTTCCTTCAACACCGATCCAGGCTTGGATCTCTCTGAACATCAACACTGGTCGCCTGCCAGCAACTTCTTCTTTCAGGCTCCTGAGACTACAACGAGGACTCCCGACATCTTGCCGAACCTCACGCAGCCGCAGCCTCTGGGCTAGGTAACTCGAGCATTTCGGTGCTCCATCGCTGGTTCGCTCTACAAGTGACAGAAGGTGCACAGTCCGTTCAGAAAAAATGGTTAACCAATAGTTATTGTGGAGAAATGCATGAGATCCTACACATAGTTGAGACACCACCTAGCAGGCGGTAAGAGTCCATCAGCCCACCCTTAATGGCAGAGCATCGTCATTTGGAACTCTAAGGAATCACTGTCTGAGCCCGGGGTCACAGATCACCAAGGACTCTACCTGGTGCGCAGGCCAGTGATACCCAGAAAGAAAATGTCTCAACTATGTGTAGGATCTCATGCATTTCTCCACAATAACTATTGGTTAACCATTTTTTCTGAACGGACTGTGAACCTTCTGTTGGTTTTGTCTTGTCTAGTTGGGATTGGAGGTGTATCAGTCCTTAAACTAATTCCCTTTCTTTGACCCTCTTATAAAGTTGTTTTTTCGCTCTACAAGTGTCCAGTTCCTTTTTTTCGTTTAGTCCCACTGATCGGATCACTCCGGAATCAGTAACTCCAGACTCTAACCACTCGCATTTCACTGTTAGCGTAGATGGGTTCTCGTGCCCTTCGGGCATTTGTGTAAATTACCGCAATGGACCGCACTCCGCTAGCTCCTCCTCCGGGTCGCCCCAAGGGAAGCTGGTACATGAAGTTCTTGAGTAGTTCACCCCAGTGGGTGCAAGTAAGTACTTGTTGAACTGATGATCTCTGATGGAGTTCTTGAGTGGTTCACCCCAGTGGGTGCAAGTAAGTACTTGTTGAACTGATGATCTCTAGACCCGATACATGTCCCGGGTTTTAAAATATCGCCCGAGACATGGCTCGGGTTTCGGGATAACTTCCCTCCTCAGTAGAGAAAATAGTTAGGGGTGGAAGAGAGAGCCGCCAAGCAACCGTCAAGGGCCTCAGTGCCCGCACAGGCACGCAGGTGCGTCGTCCAGGAGCTCGTCAGCTCAAAGCTCGAGGGAGCCATTTTTATAAACAACCGCAATGGACCGCACTCCGCTAGCTCCTCCTTCGGGTCGCCCCAAGGGAAGCTGGTACATGAAGTTCTTGAGTAGTTCACCCCAGTGGGTGCAAGTAAGTACTTGTTGAACTGATGATCTCTGATGGAGTTCTTGAGTGGTTCACCCCAGTGGGTGCAAGTAAGTACTTGTTGAACTGATGATCTCTAGACCCGATACATGTCCCGGGTTTTAAAATATCGCCCGAGACATGGCTCGGGTTTCGGGATAACTTCCCTCCTCAGTAGAGAAAATAGTTAGGGGTGGAAGAGAGAGCCGCCAAGCAACCGTCAAGGGCCTCAGTGCCCGCACAGGCACGCAGGTGCGTCGTCCAGGAGCTCGTCAGCTCAAAGCTCGAGGGAGCCATTTTTATAAACAACCGCAATGGACCGCACTCCGCTAGCTCCTCCTCCGTGTCGCCCCAAGGGAAGCTGGTACATGAAGTTCTTGAGTAGTTCACCCCAGTGGGTGCAAGTAAGTACTTGTTGAACTGATGATCTCTGATGGAGTTCTTGAGTGGTTCACCCCAGTGGGTGCAAGTAAGTACTTGTTGAACTGATGATCTCTAGACCCGATACATGTCCCGGGTTTTAAAATATCGCCCGAGACATGGCTCGGGTTTCGGGATAACTTCCCTCCTCAGTAGAGAAAATAGTTAGGGGTGGAAGAGAGAGCCGCCAAGCAACCGTCAAGGGCCTCAGTGCCCGCACAGGCACGCAGGTGCGTCGTCCAGGAGCTCGTCAGCTCAAAGCTCGAGGGAGCCATTTTTATAAACAACCGCAATGGACCGCACTCCGCTAGCTCCTCCTCCGGGTCGCCCCAAGGGAAGCTGGTACATGAAGTTCTTGAGTAGTTCACCCCAGTGGGTGCAAGTAAGTACTTGTTGAACTGATGATCTCTGATGGAGTTCTTGAGTGGTTCACCCCAGTGGGTGCAAGTAAGTACTTGTTGAACTGATGATCTCTAGACCCGATACATGTCCCGGGTTTTAAAATATCGCCCGAGACATGGCTCGGGTTTCGGGATAACTTCCCTCCTCAGTAGAGAAAATAGTTAGGGGTGGAAGAGAGAGCCGCCAAGCAACCGTCAAGGGCCTCAGTGCCCGCACAGGCACGCAGGTGCGTCGTCCAGGAGCTCGTTAGCTCAAAGCTCGAGGGAGCCATTTTTATAAACAACCGCAATGGACCGCACTCCGCTAGCTCCTCCTCCGGGTCGCCCCAAGGGAAGCTGGTACATGAAGTTCTTGAGTAGTTCACCCCAGTGGGTGCAAGTAAGTACTTGTTGAACTGATGATCTCTGATGGAGTTCTTGAGTGGTTCACCCCAGTGGGTGCAAGTAAGTACTTGTTGAACTGATGATCTCTAGACCCGATACATGTCCCGGGTTTTAAAATATCGCCCGAGACATGGCTCGGGTTTCGGGATAACTTCCCTCCTCAGTAGAGAAAATAGTTAGGGGTGGAAGAGAGAGCCGCCAAGCAACCGTCAAGGGCCTCAGTGCCCGCACAGGCACGCAGGTGCGTCGTCCAGGAGCTCGTCAGCTCAAAGCTCGAGGGAGCCATTTTTATAAACAACCGCAATGGACCGCACTCCGCTAGCTCCTCCTCCGGGTCGCCCCAAGGGAAGCTGGTACATGAAGTTCTTGAGTAGTTCACCCCAGTGGGTGCAAGTAAGTACTTGTTGAACTGATGATCTCTAGACCCGATACATGTCCCGGGTTTTAAAATATCGGCCGAGACATGGCTCGGGTTTCGGGATAACTTCCCTCCTCAGTAGAGAAAATAGTTAGGGGTGGAAGAGAGAGCCGCCAAGCAACTCCCTGCTGATGAGAGGCAACTACCTCGAAACACGTGTCCAGGGATGGCACACGCCACGCATACTCGCACTCATGACTCGGGCATAGGCGTACCCGCCGATGCTGACCTCAGGGACCACTTTTCATTGGGGGAACACGCTTGGTAGGTGTAGCAGTGTGCGACCAATTAGCTTTAACTTTATATTCAGGCTCCCTTGAGCCGGTGGAGTCGACGGACTCATGGTTACGCACCTGCGCGCTACGAGAGGTATTTACCTGTTATTGATTTTAGCAGCTTACACAGCAACCCCATACACTTTCCTACTCCCTGCTGATGAGAGGCAACTACCTCGAAACACGTGTCCAGGGATGGCACACGCCACGCATACTCGCACTCATGACTCGGGCATAGGCGTACCCGCCGATGCTGACCTCAGGGACCACTTTTCATTGGGGGAACACGCTTGGTAGGTGTAGCAGTGTGCGACCAATTAGCTTTAACTTTATATTCAGGCTCCCTTGAGCCGGTGGAGTCGACGGACTCATGGTTACGCACCTGCGCGCTACGAGAGGTATTTACCTGTTATTGATTTTAGCAGCTTACACAGCAACCCCATACACTTTCCTACTCCCTGCTGATGAGAGGCAACTACCTCGAAACACGTGTCCAGGGATGGCACACGCCACGCATACTCACACTCATGACTCGGGCATAGGCGTACCCGCCGATGCTGACCTCAGGGACCACTTTTCATTGGGGGAACACGCTTGGTAGGTGTAGCAGTGTGCGACCAATTAGCTTTAACTTTATATTCAGGCTCCCTTGAGCCGGTGGAGTCGACGGACTCATGGTTACGCACCTGCGCGCTACGAGAGGTATTTACCTGTTATTGATTTTAGCAGCTTACACAGCAACCCCATACACTTTCCTACTCCCTGCTGATGAGAGGCAACTACCTCGAAACACGTGTCCAGGGATGGCACACGCCACGCATACTCGCACTCATGACTCGGGCATAGGCGTACCCGCCGATGCTGACCTCAGGGACCACTTTTCATTGGGGGAACACGCTTGGTAGGTGTAGCAGTGTGCGACCAATTAGCTTTAACTTTATATTCAGGCTCCCTTGAGCTGGTGGAGTCGACGGACTCATGGTTACGCACCTGCGCGCTACGAGAGGTATTTACCTGTTATTGATTTTAGCAGCTTACACAGCAACCCCATACACTTTCCTACTCCCTGCTGATGAGAGGCAACTACCTCGAAACACGTGTCCAGGGATGGCACACGCCACGCATACTCGCACTCATGACTCGGGCATAGGCGTACCCGCCGATGCTGACCTCAGGGACCACTTTTCATTGGGGGAACACGCTTGGTAGGTGTAGCAGTGTGCAACCAATTAGCTTTAACTTTATATTCAGGCTCCCTTGAGCCGGTGGAGTCGACGGACTCATGGTTACGCACCTGCGCGCTACGAGAGGTATTTACCTGTTATTGATTTTAGCAGCTTACACAGCAACCCCATACACTTTCCTACTCCCTGCTGATGAGAGGCAACTACCTCGAAACACGTGTCCAGGGATGGCACACGCCACGCATACTCGCACTCATGACTCGGGCATAGGCGTACCCGCCGATGCTGACCTCAGGGACCACTTTTCATTGGGGGAACACGCTTGGTAGGTGTAGCAGTGTGCGACCAATTAGCTTTAACTTTATATTCAGGCTCCCTTGAGCCGGTGGAGTCGACGGACTCATGGTTACGCACCTGCGCGCTACGAGAGGTATTTACCTGTTATTGATTTTAGCAGCTTACACAGCAACCCCATACACTTTCCTACTCCCTGCTGATGAGAGGCAACTACCTCGAAACACGTGTCCAGGGATGGCACACGCCACGCATACTCGCACTCATGACTCGGGCATAGGCGTACCCGCCGATGCTGACCTCAGGGACCACTTTTCATTGGGGGAACACGCTTGGTAGGTGTAGCAGTGTGCGACCAATTAGCTTTAACTTTATATTCAGGCTCCCTTGAGCCGGTGGAGTCGACGGACTCATGGTTACGCACCTGCGCGCTACGAGAGGTATTTACCTGTTATTGATTTTAGCAGCTTACACAGCAACCCCATACACTTTCCTACTCCCTGCTGATGAGAGGCAACTACCTCGAAACACGTGTCCAGGGATGGCACACGCCACGCATACTCGCACTCATGACTCGGGCATAGGCGTACCCGCCGATGCTGACCTCAGGGACCACTTTTCATTGGGGGAACACGCTTGGTAGGTGTAGCAGTGTGCGACCAATTAGCTTTTACATTTGTGTAAATTGTGCAACTGAAGTATTTTCTAAGAGTTTTGTAGTGTGCTTAGCTCCCTGACTCATAAAGAGCCAGGGTAGTCTTGTTATAAATAAATATCTTTTATTTTCATAACAACTTGTGTGGTGTCCTTTCACTTGACGTTCAAGGGGTATATGTGATGGTAAACAGCTGGCTTAACACGCCCTCTAGAGTTTAGCCTAAAGACTGCTTGTATCCACACTACTAGGATAGCTGGTCTAAAAGGTTGACTTACAACCAATCATCAATAAGGGTCGTTTGGAATGATACACAGTGATCACTAGAATAGTGAGCACTACATATCAGGCCAACTTCTCACACCTCTCCACACAGCCTACAGTCAGTGGCTGCTTCTACACACATCCCACAGTGAGTGGCTGCTTCTACACACATCCCACAGTGAGTGGCTGCCTCATCCACATAGCTCACAGTGAGTGACTGCTTCTACACATAGCCTACAGTGAGTGGCTGCTTCTACCCACAAGCCCAGTTTGTGATAGCCTCACCCCACCAGCCTGCAGTAAATTGTCAGGTTTCACCACCATCCCACAGTGAATGGCTGCCTCTCCACTAGCCCACAGAGTTTACAAAACTAGGGAACTGACCAAGGGAGTGCCCCAGGGCTCATGTTTAAGACTCACTCTGTTTAATATCTATGTCACTCCCTTGGCCGACCTCCTGAGGACGTACGGGTTTACGCCAATATCATACGCAGATGACACCCAGCTTACCTTCTCATTTAACAAAACCACCCTCTCCGCTCAGTCTACCTTCTCCTCTGGCATGCTGGCAAGCTCCCAATGGATGCATAATAAGTTTCTACAACTAAACGCCGGGAAGACCGAGATTATGCTTTTTGGAGAGGCTGCACTGTTGTGGTCACCGGAATGGTGGCCAGGTGAGCTGGGTAGCTTCCCTGCGCCTAAGACAGTAGTAAAAAATCTAGGGGTTCGCATCGAGCAGGTCTTGAGCACGAAAGAACACGTAACCCATACCGTCGGCTCCTGCTTCCATGTGCTTAGTCTGCTGAGACGAGTCTTCCCTTTCCTCACAGACTCGACACGAAAAACTCTTATCCAGGCTCTGGTATTGAGCAGACTGGACTACTGCAATGCATTGCTGGTCTCAGCGAATGAGTCCTCGCTGGACCGTCTACTGGTAGTCCAGAATACAGCGGCGTGTTTGGTACTAAATGCCCCTTACAGAACAGCCTCCCTTCCACTTCTTCAATGGCTCCATTGGCTACTGGTGTGGAAACGGATAAGGTTTAAAGTTTGCTGCATCGTCCATAAGGCGGTATATGGTAACGGCCCAGTTTACCTCGCGGAGAAATTTAATCGTTACACTCCTTATAGGGACCTCCGCTCTGGCTCCAAATCTCTTCTGGTGGTTCCTCGGATCAAGAAGTCAAGGACTGGCAGGATAGCTTTCTCGCATCTTTCCCCCCTTTACTGGAATCAGCTTCCCACCTCGTTGAGGCAATGCCCAGACCACCTGCAGTTCAGAAAGTCTCTGAAAACTCCTTTTAGAATCACGGCTGCGCCAGCTTTCTCATGTATGTCCGCAAGTGCAGAGATACCCCTTTGGGGGTGATTCAGGCACTATACAAAACCATAAATAAATAAATACATGCTTGCCACACAACCCACAGTGATTGCCTGCTTCTACACACCAGCTTACACTGAGTTTCTGCTTCTATGCAGGAGTGCGCAGTCATGGCCTACCTCTGCTCACCAGTTCACAGTGAGCATCTGCCCTACACACCAGTGTAAAGTGAGTAGATTCTTCTTCTCCTGACCAGTCTGTGGTCTGAGGCCACCTCCCACACCAGCCAACACCAATTGGTCGCATTTCCATATCAGCCATAGTGAGTGCCTGCCTGTACACACCATAGCACAGTGAGTGCCTGCCTCTACACACCAGTGCAGTGAGTGCCTGCCTCTACACACCAGTGCATAGTGAGTGTTCGCTTTTCCCTTCCAGCCTCGGGTGAGCAGTCCCACACCACATCTACCCAAGTGAGGTCCTGTATCCCACAGCAACCCACAGAGTGGACTCCTCCCCTGCCTCCCAACCTGCAGTGAGTAGTTTCACTCCACACTATCCCACAGTGAGAGGGTTCGCCTCTCCCTCCCAGCACACAGTGTGCAGCGTCTCTCTCTCTGACTATCCCCAGGCTCCAGGCATAGGCCTTCATTTGTTGATGTCACCTTCATTCAACCATCTCCCCTGGGTGATAAATCCAGATCTAACCCGATCGCGAAGGCCATGAGCCTAGAGGGACTGGCCTGTAAGCAGAAGCCCAGGAGGCTGGTATCTCTGAAATGACAGGGAGGCAGGAGCAGGATCAGTCGCCTGCCATATCACTGGCATCCTTGGTACTCTCCAGATTTAGTTATAGGCCAGTCCGCCTCTGGGCATAGGGCTTGAGTTGAAAATCAGTGGAGCTATGCACTGTCCAGCAACAGCTGCCCTGAAAGTGTTCCACTTTTGAAGCATAGAACACCTGCTGGACAGGAAGAGTGCACAGTAAATGCACACCCATGTGCAATGCAAAATCTAATTCACCACTAGAATGCACATACCACTAGGTACGACTCTGCAAACAGAGGTTGTTGGACCCGGCCTCGTGGCATGGTCCTTACCCCTGTGGATTGTGGCCGTTCCCCGCCCCGGCCTTCACGGGCCACCCTTCTGAACTGCACCGAGGCCCTTCATCCTGAGCTGCACGAAGTCGCATACCCCTCGTGGCTCCGCCATCTTGTTGGCACCCACGTGACTCTGTGCACCAGCCAGCGCGACCCCGCTCAACCCGGCCTCGACCCCAGCGAAGCCCCGACATCGAGGCACCACGAACTGGCCAGGGGGTGCCGCAGGAACCATTCATCGCCCCCGGCGGAGGACGGTATCGATGGGACCCCCAACTGTCCTCCCCTCTCGAGGTGTGATCGCCCTGCAACTCCCCTGGGCCTGGCGCCTCTCCTGCTGGGCGTCTGGCCACCTCCACCCGGCCTCTCCGCCCCCACCGGGCGCCTGGGACCGGACATCAAAGGGCCCCAGACCTATATCTGGGGCAACCCCGCCACAGATCGGCAGTTGTATCCCGGAGTCGAGAGCCCTGCTGATTGAATCGCGGCTGACCCTACGGAGAAGAACTCTTGTCAGAACCATCACGAGCCCTGCTGACTGCGTCGCGGCTCCTTCTTGTGAACACTTTGAAGCCACCTGAAACATCGGAGCCCTGCTGATGCTGTCGCGGCCCAACCTCGCTGAAACCTCCCTCGGAGCCCTGCTGACGACGTCGCGGCTCGAGCTGAGCAGAAACCATCTTGAGAGCCCTGCTGATTGGATCGCGGCTCTCCACGAACTGTACGCCAGAGCCCTGCTGACGCCGTCGCGGCTCGACCCCTCCGAGATCCGGAGGTCCTCCAGCTTGAGGATAAGAACTGGGCCTCAGGTACCCTCGTACCGCACTCCTGCCAAAGACTGTCCCGCTACCCCTACCCTTCCAAAGAGACACTGAGACTTTTGGTGGATCCCTCGATCCCTTCGTGTAAATATTGACCTTGTAACCTTTTTATTGCTGATAAAGAATTGCTTGTCTTGAGACAACCTCCTTGAGTCCTGTGTGGTGGTGTTACTGGGCTAGTACGTGATAGGAGAAGGATCTCTCAGGAGACTTCTCGGCAGCGCTCGGCTACTTCATACAGTGTGAGGGCCCCCCTTGGTGGTCTCGCCGACTCCTCGGGGTCCGCCTTCCAACATTTGGTGGCCAGCGACGGGATCCGAGCCGAACGCAGTACGTACCAGCCAGTACCCACTAGCTACCCATCCAAACGGACAGTAATCATGAGCAGCCAGGAAAACAACGCGACAATGGAGTTCCAGCCCGAACGGCTGGAAGAATATACGCACAAAGAGTTAAAACAGTTCTGCAAAGACAAAGGCATTGCAACCACCGGCCTAGGTACCAAAGAGGACATGCAGAAAGCTCTGAGGACATGGCTGGAGGCCGGGGCAGGCCCCTCCCAGGAAGAAGGTCCCTTGCCCCTGACTGAGACCACATCAACCGCACTGACTCCGGCAACCGGAGGAAGAAAGAGCCTAGAAACCGGCCTCTCCGAAGAAGAAATACGAGAGCGGGAGAAGGTCCGGAACCACGAGCTAGAGCTCGCACGACTGCGGCTGGACGGCGAACTCCAGCTGGCGGAAAAGAAACTGGCCCTAGAGCAGCTACGGCTTCAAGAAGAGATAGAGGAGAAGAGGCGACACCGGGAGTTGGAGGAAAAGAAACTGACCCTTGAGCACGAGCGCAGCCTCAAGGAGCTCGAAATCAAGGCCAAGAACGGAGGGACCAACGCCCCCAGTACTAGAGACACTCTACCGCCTGCCGAGACCAAGGTACATATCCCGAAAGAGGTCGTCAAGGAATACTACAAGAATGACGACATCCAACAATGGTTCAAGGCCTACGAGGTGGCCATGACCTCTCATCGGGTGCCCCGAAAAGACTGGGGCGCGGGCCTGTGGGGGCGGTTCCTGAGTGAGGGTCGAGACACACTGCTCCAGCTGCCGGAGGAGGTGATGACCTCCTACGATCACATGAAGGAGGCTCTGCTCACCCGCTACGGGCTAACCGCAGAAATGTACCGCCAGCGGTTCAGAGACTGCAAGAAAATCCCGGGCACCACCTGGGTGGAATAAGTGGACTTTTTCAGTCGGGCCCTAGAAGGGTGGATCAGAGGTAGCAAAGTAACCACCTACGGGCAGCTGGTCGACCTCATCGTGTGGGAACATCTCTCCAACAATTGCTTCGTGGAACTGAGACAGCACCTCCTCGACAGCAAAATGACCGACCCGCGAAAACTCGCCGTCGAGGCCGATCGATGGGTCAACTCCCGGGTCCCCCGGAACTCAATGGGGGAGTACCAGAGGAACCCCACCGGACCCCCCCCGCCAACGCGGTGGAGGGGGAGGGCCGAACAGGAACCGAGACCCTCCCGCCGGGGCCCCCAGGAGCCCCCCTCGAGGGCCACCGCAGCAACAACTCTCCCCGAGCCTAGCCCGAAGGGGGGCGCCCCCGGCCAGACCCGGACCACAGCCACCAGTAACGTGCTACGGCTGCCAACAAACCGGACACTATGCCAGCGATCCGGTCTGCCCTCTGAACTGAAGAAACGGGGCCGGCGGGCCCCCGCCCCGACAGCTGGCGGCCGCCGCCCTGGGAGAAGGAGAAGAGGAAGAGGAGACCCTCGACCGAGGGACCACTGAATGGGAGCCGGCAGCCATGTCCCTGGTCTGCCTGGGTAGCCGAGAAATGGTACCCTGCACCCCCATCCCAAGCAACACCCAGAAGTACTGGCAGCAGGTCACGGTCAATGGACAACGGGCCGAAGCCCTTCGTGACACCGGCGCTAGTGTCACCGCTGTCCGCTGCCACCTGGTGACCCCCGAACAGATCCTACCGAATGTGCTGTGTCCCGTCCGGACGGCCGACAACAGCGAAAGCCTGTGCCAGATGGCCCTGGTCCCCTTCGAGTGGGGAGGGGTGACGGGCCTGCTGAAGGTGACGGTACGCGACGACGCCCCCGTCGACTGCCTCCTGGGGAACAACTTGGAGAGTTCCCCCTGGGCTCAAGTAGAGCGGCGAGAGCACCTCCGAATGCTGGGACTATCTGACTGGGCCTGTGCCATCACCCGGTCCATGACCACCCGGGCCCCCCGCTCATCCTCGGCCTCTGGGGCCGCCCAGCCCGAGGGGCTCGCACCACCTCCCGCCAGCAGCGAGGGGGAGGCGGACACCAACCCTGGACCTAGTGAATCCTCCCCCGAAGAGATGGCTTCCCCGTGTGCCCTACCAGAGCTGACACAATGGCGACACGAAGGGGGCCCCACCCGGGAACAGTTCCAACAAGAGCAGCAGTCCTGCCCCACTCTCGAAGGGGTCCGCCAACAAGCATCCGCCCAAACCAACGGGGACCAGACCGGCACCCACTGGGTCTACTGGGCCGAGGGCCTGCTATACAGTGAGCAGAAAGTGGCAGAACTCGGGGCCAGCCGAGTGTTGGTGGTCCCCCTCCGCTTCCGGGAGTTCCTGCTCAACCTGGCACATGATGTGCCCCTCGCCGGACACTTGGGGCAAGACAAAACGTACAGCCGTCTGGTGACCCACTTCTACTGGCCCCGGATGCGGAGAGACGTGGACAACCACTGCCGGTCCTGCCAGACCTGCCAAGCCAGCGGGAAGATGGGGGGTCGGGTCAAGGCCCCCCTCCAACCCTTTCCAGCCGTCAGCACCCCGTTCGAACGGGTCGGAATCGATATCGTGGGGCCCCTGGACCCCCAGACCGCCCTGGGCCACCGCTTCATCCTGGTCCTCGTGGACCACGCCACCAGGTACCCGGAGGCGGTCCCGCTAAGAACTATAACGACCCCCTATCCCCCTCAGGGGAACGGACTGGTTGAGCGGTTCAACAGAACATTAAAGGGAATGATCCAGGGCCTAGAAGAGCCCCTAAGGCGGAGATGGGATGTCCTGCTGCCGTGCCTCCTGTTTGCCTATCGTGAGGTCCCGCAGAAGTCCCTGGGGTTCAGCCCGTTTGAACTATTGTACGGACACCCGGTCCGCGTACCGCTCAGCCTGGTCAAAGAGAGCTGGGAGACGAAGCCCCAAGGCGCCCCTCCTGACGTCTACCGATACCTCCTGACCCTCCGAAACCAGACCCGCAAGTTCCGAGCCATGGCCGAAGCCAACCTCGAGGCCAGCCAAGAGGACATGAAGCGGTGGTACGATCGGAACTCCTCTACCATAGAATTCGAGCCAGGTCAGAAGGTATGGGTCATGGCCCCGGTTGAACCCGGCGCCCTCCAGGACAAGTGGACCGGGCCCTTCAAGGTAGTGGAGAAGAAAAGTCCCGTCACCTACCTGGTCGACCTGGAGTCCCCCCGGAACCCTACCGGGTCCTACATGCTAACAGGCTAAAACCCCACTTTGCCCGGACCGAACTGAGCCTGCTGCTGGCGACCGACGAGGGGGGCGAGGACGACTCCGAGCCCCTGCCCGACCTCTTGCAGTCCAACGTCCATGATGGAACAATCGAGGGTGTCCAACTCGCCTCTTCCCTGACTCCGGAACAGCGCAACGACTGCCAACAACTGCTGCAGGACTACGCAGCCCTCTTCTCCCTCACCCCGGGGGTGACCCACTGGTGCGTCCACGACGTCGACACCGGGGAGAGCCCCCCCGTGCGACACAGAGCCTACCGGGTACCCGACCGAGTGCGGGCATGCATCCAGGCCGAAGTAACGAAGATGCTGGCCCTGGGGGTCATCGAACCCTCCGACAGCCCGTGGGCCAGCCCTGTCGTCCTGGTGCCAAAGGCCGCAGCTCCCGGCCACCCCCCAGAGTTGCGATTCTGCATGGACTACCGAACCCTGAATGCTGTGACCAAGACGGACGCCCACCCTATACCCCGGGCCGACAAACTCATCGACCGCTTAGGGGCCGCTCGCTACTTGAGCACGCTGGACCTCACCGCCGGGTACTGGCAGATCCAGCTCACCCCCGGCGCCCAAGAAAGATCTGCCTTTTCGACCCCGGATGGGCATTACCACTTTCGGGTGATGCCCTTCGGAATGAAGAACGCCCCGGCCACTTTTCAAAGACTGGTGAACAAGGTTTTGGCCGGGCTTGAGGCCTTCAGCGCGGCCTACCTAGATGACATTGCCGTGTACAGCAACCACTGGGCAGAGTACCTCCTTCACCTTAAAGCCGTCCTGGCCGCCCTCCAGCGGGCCGGGCTCACAATCAAGGCCAGCAAGTGCCAGATCGGCCACGGATCCGTGACCTACCTGGGCCATCATGTGGGGAGCGGGCAGGTGGCCCCTCTCCAACCGAAAATAGATGCCATCCAGGCCTGGGAACCCCCCACTACCCAGACCGCTGTCCGGGCCTTCCTGGGTCTCACTGGATACTACCGGCGGTTCATCCGGGACTATTGGAGCATTGTTGGCCCCCTCACAGAGCTAACGTCCAAAAAGCAGCCCAAGAAGGTGCACTGGACACCCCGCTGCCAAGCAGCCTTCGACACCCTAAAGACCGCAATGTGTACTGCCCCGGTGCTACAGGCCCCTGACTACAATAAGGAGTTCGTGGTGCAGACGGACGCCTCCGAGTATGGGATCCGGCCCGTCCTGTCCCAGGCCAATGAAGAGGGGCTCAACCGACCAGTGGCCTTCATCAGCCGACGGCTACTGCCCCGGGAGCAACGATGGAGCACCATCGAGCGTGAGGCCTTCGCTGTGGTGTGGGCCCTTAAGAAACTCCGGCCCTTCCTCTTCGGTACCCACTTCCGGGTCCAGACCGACCACCGGCCCCTGCGGTGGTTAATGCAAATGCAGGGCGAGAACCCCAAGCTGCTGCGGTGGTCCATCTCGCTACAAGGGATGGACTTTGACGTTGAACACCGGCCCGGCAATGACCACGCCAACGCCGACGGCCTGTCCCGCTTCTTCCGCCTTGACGAGGAGAATCCCCAAGGAGATGGGTGACTCTCCATGCCTGCGGCTGGGGGGGACGCCTGTTGGACCCGGCCTCGTGGCATGGTCCTTACCCCCGTGGATTGTGGCCGTTCCCCGCCCCGGCCTTCACGGGCCACCCTTCTGAACTGCACAGAGGCCCTTCATCCTGAGCTGCACGAGGTCGCATACCCCTCGTGGCTCCGCCATCTTGTTGGCACCCACGTGACTCTGTGCACCAGCCAGCGCGACCCCGCTCAACCCGGCCTCGACCCCAGCGAAGCCCCGACATCGAGGCACCACGAACTGGCCAGGGGGTGCCGCAGGAACCATTCATCGCCCCCGGCGGAGGACAGTATCGATGGGACCCCCAACTGTCCTCCCCTCTCGAGGTGTGATCGCCCTGCAACTCCCCTGGGCCTGGAGCCTCTCCTGCTGGGCGTCTGGCCACCTCCACCCGGCCTCTCCGCCCCCACCGGGCGCCTGGGTCTGGACATCAAAGGGCCCCAGACCTATATCTGGGGCAACCCCGCCACAGATCGGCAGTTGTATCCCGGAGTCGAGAGCCCTGCTGATTGAATCGCGGCTGACCCTACGGAGAAGAACTCTTGTCGGAACCATCACGAGCCCTGCTGACTGCGTCGCGGCTCCTTCTTGTGAACACTTTGAAGCCACCTGGAACATCGGAGCCCTGCTGACGCTGTCGCGGCCCAACCTCGCTGAAACCTCCCTCGGAGCCCTGCTGACGACGTCGCGGCTCGAGCTGAGCAGAAACCATCTTGAGAGCCCTGCTGATTGGATCGCGGCTCTCCACGAACTGTACGCCAGAACCCTGCTGACGCCGTCGCGGCTCGACCCCTCCGAGATCCGGAGGTCCTCCAGCTTGAGGATAAGAACTGGGCCTCAGGTACCCTCGTACCGCACTCCTGCCAAAGACTGTCCCGCTACCCCTACCCTTCCAAAGAGACACTGAGACTTTTGGTGGATCCCTTGATCCCTTCGTGTAAATATTGACCTCGTAACCTTTTTATTGCTGATAAAGAATTGCTTGTCTTGAGACAACCTCCTTGAGTCCTGTGTGGTGGTGTTACTGGGCTAGTACGTGATAGGAGAAGGATCTCTCAGGAGACTTCTCGGCAGCGCTCGGCTACTTCATACAGTGTGAGGGCCCCCCTTGGTGGTCTCGCCAACTCCTCGGGGTCCGCCTTCCAACAGAGGTGGATGCTGCCTAAAGCCTGGCACAGAATATACATTTATGGGACTTTCAAATAAATTGATGAAAGATATGTATTGCTTCCTGATCACAAAGGATAACCACATAATATAACAACAGCAACGCTTCAGTAGAAAACTACAAATGTAGACCCTTATTTGTGCCTCATAATAAAAAAAGTTTGAATCATGTAAAATGCCCTGGACAGTATCGCAGAAGAAGGGGAGTACATGGGATGATGACAGACGTGACTGAGAGTAGGCACATAAGGAGGGTGGAAAGTCCATGTGATGAGCGGGCAGTGCACGAGGAGGGTGGTCAGTCCATGTGGTGAGCGGGCAGCACATGAGGAGGGTGGAGACTCCATGTGGTAAGTGGGCATCGCATGAGGAGGGTGGAGACTCCATGTGGTGAGCAGGCATCGCACGAGGAGGGTGCAGAGTCATGTGGTGAGTGGGCATCACATGAGGAGGGCAGAGAGTTCATGTGGTGAGTGGTAAGTGCATGAGGAGGGCAGAGAGTCCATGTGATGAGTGGGCAGTGCATGAGGAGGGTGGAGAAACCATGTGGTGAGTGGGCAGCACATGAGGGTGCAGAGTCCATTGGGTGAGCGAGCATTGCATGAGGAGGGTGTAGAGTCCATGTGATAAGAGGGCATCGAGTGAAGAGGGCAGAGTCCAAGTGGTGAGTGAGCATTGCATGAGGAGGGTGGAAAGTCCACTGGGTGAGTGGGCATCGCATGAGAAGGGTGGAGAGTCCATGTGGTGAGCAGACATCGAGTGAGGAGGGTGGAGAGTCCATGTGGTGAGTGGGCAATGCATAGGAGGGTGGAGAGTCCATGTGGTGAGAAGGCAGTGCATGAGGAGGGTGGAGAGTCCCTGTGGTGAGGAGGCATCATATGAGGAGGGTGGAGAGCCCATGTGGTGCGTGGGCAGCACATGAGGAGGGTCGAGAGCCTATGTGTGAGTGGGCAGCACATGAGGGTGGAGAGTCCATGTGGTGAGCGGGCATCGCGTGAGGAGGGTGGAGAGTCCATGCAGTGAGTAGGCAGTGCATGAGGAGGGTGGAGAGCCCATGTGGTGAACAGCATCATGTAAGGAGGGTGGAGAGTCCATGTGGTGAGTGGGCAGTTCATGAGGAGGGTGGATAGTCCATGTGATGAGTGGGCAGGGCATGAGGAGGTTGGAGAGTCCACATGGTGAGCGGGCATCGCATGAGGAGGGCAGAGAGCCCATGTGGTGAGTGGGCAGCGTGTGAGGAGGTTGGAGAGTCCATGTGGTGAGTGGGCAGCAAGTGAGGAGGGCAGAGTCCATGTGGTGAGTGGGCAGCACATGAGGAGGGTGGAGAGTCCATGTGATGAGCGGGCAGCACGTGAGGAGTGTGGAGAGCCCATGTGGTGAGAGGGCAGCACGTGAGGAGGGTGGAGAGTCCATGTGGTGAGTGGGCAATGCATGAGGAGGGGGGAGAGTCCATGTGGTGAGCAAGTAGTACATGAGGAGGGTGGAAACTCCATGTGATGAGTGGGCATCGCATGAGAAGAGTGGAGCATCCATGTGGTGAGTGGGCAGCATGTGACCAGGGTGGAGAGTCCATGTGGTGAGTGGGCAGTGAGTGAGGAGGGTGGAGAGTCCATGTGGGTGAGCGGGCACCGCATGAGGAGGGTGGAGAGTCCATGTGGTGAGTGGGCAATGCATGAGGAGGGAGGAGAGTCCATGTGGTGAGCAAGTAGTACATGAGGAGGGTGGAGAGTCCATGTGATGAGTGGGCAGCGAACGAGGAGGGTGGAGAGTGGGCATCATGTGAGGATGGTGGAGAGCCCATGTGGTGAGTGGGTAGTGAATGAGGAAGGTAGAGTGCCCATGTGGTGAGTAGGCAGTGCACGAGGAAGGTGGAGAGTGGGCATTGTGTGAGGAGGGTGAGTGGGCAGCATGTGACCAGGGTGGAGAGTCCATGTGGTGAGTGGGCAGTGAGTGAGGAGGGTGGATAGTCCATGTGGGTGAGCGGGCACCGCATGAGGAGGGTGGAGAGTCCATGTGGTGAGTGGGCAATGCATGAGGAGGGGGAGAGTCCACGTGGTGAGCAAGTAGTACATGAGGAGGGTGGAGAGTCCATGTGATGAGTGGGCAGCGAACGAGGAAGGTGGAGAGTGGGCATCATGTGAGGATGGTGGAGAGCCCATGTAGTGAGTGGGTAGTGCATGAGGAAGGTAGAGTGCCCATGTGGTGAGTGGGTAGCACATGAGGAAGGTGGAGAGTCCGTGTGGTGAGTGGGCAGTGCATGAGGAGGGTCGAGATTTCATGTGGTGAGTCGGCATCACATGAGGAGGGTGGAGAGTCCTGTGGTGAGCGGGCAGCGCATGAGGATGGTGGAAAGTCCATATGGTGAGCGGACAGCACGTGAGGAGGGTGGAGAGTCCATGTGGTGAGTGGGCATCACGTGAGGAGGATGGAGATTCCATATGGTGAGCGGGCAGTGCATGAAGAGGGTGGAGAGTCCATGTGGTGAGCAAGTAGCGCATGAGGAGGGCGGAGAGTCCATGTGGTGAGTGAGCAGCACATAAGGAGGGTGGAGAGTCCATGTGGTGAGCGGGCAGTGCATAAGGAGGGTGGAGAGTTCATGTGGTGAGTGGGCAGCGCATGAGGATGGTGGAGAGACCATGTGATGAACGGGTAGGCCGCAAAGAGGGCGGAGAGTCCATGTGGTGAGCGGGCATCACATGAGCAGGGTGGAGAGTCTATGGGGGTAGCGGGCATCATGTGAGGAGTGTGGAGAGCCCATGTTGTGAGCAGGCAGTGCATGAGGAGGACGGGGAATCCATGTGGTGAGCGAGCAGTGCATGAGGAGGGTGGAGAGTCCATGTGGTGAGTGGGCAGAGCATGAGGAGGGCAGAGATTCCATGTGGTGAGTGGGCAGGGCATGAGGAGGGTGGAGAGTCCTGTGGTGAGCAGGCAGCGCATGAGGAGGGTGGAGAGTCCATGTGGTGAGCAGGCAGTGCATGAGGAGGGTGAAGAGTCCATATGGTGAGTAGGCATCACATGAGAAGGGTGGAGTGTCCATGTGGTGAGTGGGCAGCTCATGACCAGGGTGACGAGTCCATGTGGTGAGTGAGCAGTGAGTCAGGAGGATGGAGAGTCCATGTGAGTGAGCGGGCACCGCATGAGGAGGGTGGAGAGTCCATGTGGTGAGCAGGCACCGCATGAGGCGGGTGGAAACTCCATGGGATGAGTGGGCAGCGCAGGAGGAGGGTGGAAAATGGGCATCGTGTGAGGCTGGTGGGCAGCCCATGTGGTGAGTGGGTAGCACATGAGGAGGGTGGAGTGCCCATGTGGTGAGTGGGCAGCGCATGAGGAGGGTGGAGAGTGTGCATCACGTGAGGAGGGTGGAGAGCCCATGTGATGAGTGGGCAGGCCGCGAGGAGGGTGTAGAGTCCATCTGATGAGCAGGCAGCGCATGAGGAGGGTTGAGAGTCCATGTGGTGAGTGGGCAGTGCATGAGGAGGGTGAGTGGCCAGTGCATGAGGAGGGTGGAGAGCTCATGTGGTGAGCTGTAGTGCATGAGGAGGGTGGAGAGTCCATGTGGTGAGCGGGCAGCGTATGAAGAGGGTGGAGAGTCTATGTGGTGAGTGCATAGTGTGTGAGGAGGGTGGAGAGTCCATGTGGTGAGTGGGCATCATGTAAGGATGGCCGAGATTCCTTGTGATGAGTAGGCAGCACACGAGGAGGGTGGATAGTCCATGTGGTGAGCAGGCAGTGCATGAGGAGGGCGGAGAGTCAATGTGGTGAGTGGGCAGAGCGTGAGGTGGATGAAGAGTCCATGTGATGAGCGGGCAGTGCATGAGGAGGGTTGAGGGTCCATTTGGTGAGTGTGCAGAGCATGAGGAGGGCGGAGATAACATGTGGTGAATGGGCAGTGCATGAGGAGGGTGGAGAGTCCTGTAGTGAATGGGCAGCGCATGAGAAGGGCGGAGAGTCCATAGGGTGAGCAGGCAGCACCTGAGGCGGGCGGAGAGTCCATGTGGTGACTGGGCATCACGTGAGGAGAGTGGAGATTCCATGTGGTGAGCGGGCAGTGCATGAGGAGGGTGGAGAGTCCATGTGGTGAGCGGGCAGTGCTTGAGGAGGGTGCAGAGTCCATGTGGTTAGTGGGTAGCGCATGAGGAGGGTGGAGAGTCCATGTGGTGAGCGGGCAGCGCATGAGGAGGGTGGAGAGCCCATGTGGTGAGCGGGCATCACGTGAGGGGGTGGAGAGTCCATGTTGTGAGCAGGCACTGCATGAGGAGGATGGGGAATCCATGTGTTGAGCAGGCAGTGCATGAGGAGGGCAGAGTCCATGTGGTGAGCTGGCATCGCATGGGGAGGGTGGAGAGTCCATATGGTGAGCAGGCAGCATGTGAGGAGGGTGGAGAGTCTATGTGGTGAGCGGGCAGTGCATGAGGAGGGTGGAGATTCCATGTGGTGAGTCGGCATCGCATGAGGAGGGTTGAGAGTCCGTGTGAGTGGGCAGCACATGAGGATGGTGGAGAGTCCATGTGATGAACAGGCAGCGCATGAGGAGGGTGGAGAGTCCATGTGGTGAGCGGGCAGCTTGTGAGGAGTGTAGACAGTCTATGTGGTGAGTGGGCAGCACGTGAGGAGGGTGGAAATTCCATATGGTGAGTGGGCAGTGCAGGAGGAGGGTGGAAAGTGGGCATCGTGTGAGGATGGTGGAGAGTCCATGTGGGTAGTGGGCATTGTGTGAGGAGGGTGGAGAGTCCATGTTGTGAGCAGGCACTGCATGAGGAGGACGGGGAATCCATGTGGTGAGCAGGCAGTGCATGAGGAGGGTGGAGAGTCCATGTGGTGAGCGGGCAGCGCATGAGGAGGGTGGAGAGCCCATGTGGTGAGCGTGCATCACGTGTGGGGGTGGAGAGTCCATGTTGTGAGCAGGCACTGCATGAGGAGGATGGGGAATCCATGTGTTGAGCAGGCAGTGCATGAGGAGGGCAGAGTCCATGTGGTGAGCTGGCATCGCATGGGGAGGGTGGAGAGTCCATATGGTGAGCAGGCAGCATGTGAGGAGGGTGGAGAGTCTATGTGGTGAGCGGGCAGTGCATGAGGAGGGTGGAGATTCCATGTGGTGAGTCGGCATCGCATGAGAAGGGTTGAGAGTCCGTGTGAGTGGGCAGCACATGAGGATGGTGGAGAGTCCATGTGATGAGCAGGCAGCGCATGAGGAGGGTGGAGAGTTCATGTGGTGAGTGGGCAGCGCATGAGGAGAGTGGAGAGTCCATGTGGTGAGCGGGCAGCTTGTGAGGAGTGTAGACAGTCTATGTGGTGAGTGGGCAGCACGTGAGGAGGGTGGAAACTCCATATGGTGAGTGGGCAGTGCAGGAGGAGGGTGGAAAGAGGGCGTCGTGTGAGGATGGTGGAGAGTCCATGTGGGTAGTGGGCATTGTGTGAGGAGGGTGGAGAGTCCATGTTGTGAGCAGGCACTGCATGAGGAGGACGGGGAATCCATGTGGTGAGCAGGCAGTGCATGAGGAGGGTGGAGATTCCATGTGGTGAGTCTGCATCGCATGAGGAGGGTGGAGAGTGCATGTGGTGAGCGGGCAGTCGATGAGGAGGGTGAAGAGTCCATGTGGTTAGTGGGCAGAGCATGAGGAGGGCAGAGATTCCATGTGGTAAGTGGGCAGTGCATGAGGAGGGCGAAGAGTCCATGTGTTGAGTGGGCAGCATGTGAAGAGGGTGGAGAGTCCATGTGGTAAGCGGGCAGTGCAGAAGGAGGGTGGAGAGTCCATGGGGTGAGCGGGCAGCGCATGAGGAGGCTGGAGAGTCCATGTGGTGAGCGGGCAGCACATGAGGAGGGTGGAGAGTCCTGTGGTGAGCAGGTAGCACATGAGGAGGGTGGAGAGTCCATGTGGTGAGCAAGTAGTACATGAGGAGGGTGGAGAGTCCATGTGATGAGTGGGCAGCGAACGAGGAAGGTGGAGAGTGGGCATCATGTGAGGATGGTGGAGAGCCCATGTGGTGAGTGGGTAGTGCATGAGGAAGGTAAAGTGCCCATGTGGTCAGGGGGTAGCACGTGAGGAAGGTGGAGAGTCCATGTGGTGAGTGGGAAGTGCATTAGGCGGGTCGAGATTCCATGTGGTGAGTCGGCATCACATGAGGAGGGTGGAGAGTCCATGTGGTGAGTGCACAGAGTGTGAGGAGGGTGGAGAGTCCATGTGGTGAGCGGGCAGCATGTGAGGAGAGCCGAGAGTCCTTGTTATGAGTAGGCAGTGCACAAGGAGGGTGGAGAGTCCATGTGGTGAGCGGGCAGTGCATGAGGAGGGCGGAGAGTCCATGTGGTGAGTGGGCAGTGCGTGAGGTGGGTGGAGAGTCCATGTGATGAGCAGGCAGTGCATGAGGAGGGTTGATAGTCCATGTGGTGAGTGGGCAGAGCATGACGAGGGCGGAGAGTCCTGTGGTGAGCGGGCAGCGCATGAGGATGGTGGAAAGTCAATATGGTGAGCGGGCAGCACATGAGGAGGGCAGAGAGTCCATGTGGTGAGTGGGCAGAGCATGACGAGGGCGGAGATTCCATATGGTGAGCGGGCAGTGAATGAAGAGGGTGGAGAGTCCTGTGGTGAGCAGGTAGCACATGAGGAGGGTGGAGAGTCCATGTGGTGATTGGGCAGCGCATGAGGAGGGTGAAGAGTCCATGTGTTGAGTGGGCAGCATGTGAGGAGGGTGGAGAGTCCATGTGGTAAGCGGGCAGTGCATGAGGAGGGTGGAAAGTCCATGGGGTGAGCGGGCAGCAGATGAGGAGGGTGGAGAGTCCATGTGGTGAGGGGGCAGCGCATGAGGAGGGCGGAGAATCCATGTGGTGAGCGGGCATCACGAGGAGGATGCAGAGTCCATGTGGTGAGCAGGCAGTGCATGAAGAGGGTGGAGAGTCCATGTGATGAGAAGGCAGCGCATGAGGAGGATGGAGAGTCCATGTGGTGAGCAGGCAGCGCATGGGGAGGGTGGAGAGTCCATGTGGTGAGCGGGCAGTGCATGTGGAGGGTGCAGAGTCCATGTGGTGAGCAAGCAGCGCATGAAGAGGGTGGAGAGTCCATGTGGTGAGTCTGCATTGCATGAGGAGGGTGGAGAGTGCATGTGGTGAGCGGGCAGTCCATGAGGAGGATGCAGAGTCCAGTTGGTTAGTGGGCAGAGCATGAGGAGGGCAGAGATTCCATGTGGTGAGTGGACAGTGCATGCGGAGGGTGGAGAGTCCCGTGGTGAGCAGGTAGCACATGATGAGGGTGGATAGCCCTAGTCCATGTGGTGATTGGGCAGCACATGAGGAGGGTGAAGAGTCCATGTGTTGAGTGGGCAGCATGTGAGGAGGGTGAAGAGTCCATGTGGTAAGCAGGCAGTGCAGGAGGAGGGTGGAGAGTCCATGGGGTGAGCTGGCAGCGCATGAGGAGGCTGGAGAGTCCATGTGGTGAGCGGGCAGTGCATGAGGAGGCTGGGGAGTCCTGTGGTGAGCCGGTAGTACATGAGGAGGGTGGAGAGTCCATGTGGTGATTGGGCAGCGCATGAGGAGGGTGAAGAGTCCATGTGTTGAGTGGGCAGCATGTGAGGAGGGTGGAGAGTCCATGTGGTAAGCGGGAAGTGCATGAGGAGGGTGGAGAGTCCATGGGGTGAGCGGGCAGCACATGAGGAGGGTGGAGAGTCCATGTGGTGAGCGGGCAGTGTATGTGGAGGTTGGAGAGTCCATGTGGTGAGGGGGCAGCGCATGAGGAGGGCGGAGAATCCATGTGGTGAGCGGGCATCACATGAGTAGAATGCAGAGTCCATGTGGCGAGGAGGCAATGCATGAAGAGGGTGGAGAGTTCATGTGATGAACAGGCAGCGCATGAGGAGGGTGGAGAGTGCATGTGATGATCCGGCAGAGCATGAGGAGGGTGGAGAGTCCATGCGGTGAACGGGCAGTGCATGAGGAGGGTGGAGAGTCCATGTGGTGAGCAGGCAGCACATGCCGAGGGTGGAGAGTCCATGTGGTGAACGGGCAGTGCATGAGGAGGGTGGAGAGTCCATGTGGTGAGCGGGCAGTGCATGAGGAGGGTGGAGAGTCCATGCGGTGAACGGGCAGTGCATGAGGAGGGTGTAGAGTCCATGTGATGAGTGGGCAGCGCATGAGGAGAGTGGAGAGTCCATGTGGTGAGCAGGCAGTGCATGAGGAGGGTGGAGAGTCGCTGCGGTGAATGGGCAGTGCATGAGGAGGGTGGAGAGTCCATGCGGTGAACGGGCAGTGCATGAGGAGGGTGGAGAGTCCATGTGGTGAGCAGGCAGCACATGCCGAGGGTGGAGAGTCCATGTGGTGAACGGGCAGTGCATGACGAGGGCGGAGAGTCCATGTGGTGAGCGGGCAGTGCATGAGGAGGGTGGAGAGTCCATGCGGTGAACGGTCAGTGCATGAGGAGGGTGTAGAGTCCATGTGATGAGTGGGCATCGAGTGAGGAGGGCAGTGTCCATGTGGTGAGTGAGCAGTGCATGAGGAGGGTGGAAAGTCCACTGGGTGAGTGGGCCTCGCATGAGAAGGATGCAGAGTCCATGTGGTGACCGGGCATCGAGTGAGGAGGGTGGAGAGTCCATGTGGTGAGTGGGCAATGCATAGGAGGGTGGAGAGTCCATGTGGTGAGAAGGCAGTGCATGAGGAGCGTGGAGAATCCCTGTGGTGAGGAGGCATCATATGAGGAGGGTGGAGAGCCTATCTGGTGAGTGGGCAGCACATGAGGAGGGTCGAGAGCCCATGTGTGAGTGGGCAGTACATGAGGAGGGTGGAGAGTCCATATGGTGAGCAGGCAGTGCATGAGGAGGGTGGAGCATTGTTAGAAGGCGACCTCAGAGGGGCCCGGAGGGGGCCCTGGCTACCCTGAGACCCACCCTTGAGGTATCGTAGCCGGGCACTGGCGGAAGATTCCTCAGGGGAGGAACCTCGTATCTAGGATCGCACACTCGGCACCACACGACAGAGAGACACCACACGAGGAGTTCTTAAGAGCAAATCTTTATCAGATCGGAGTGGTAGGATCTTTTTGATCAGCAAGGCAAAATATATACAAGTAGAGTGCGGGCTCACCAAGTCTTGGAGGGGGGATAGGAGGTAGCGGGACAGTCTTTGGGGATATGGATCAAATGCAGGATCGTACCCGGCGCACAGCTCACAATCCTCGAGCTGGGGGATACGCTTGTCGTCGTGGGGTCCGGCGGGACCAAGAGAGTCTGCGGGAGCCGCGAGTTACTCAGCAGGGCTCGAGGGCGAGTTCGGAGGTCTGACGATCTTCAGGGAGACGCGAGTCACTCAGCAGGGCTCAAGCACAAGTTCGGGGGTCTTACGATCTTCAGGGAGCCGCGAGTCACTCAGCAGGGCTCAGGCACAAGTTCGGAGGTCTGACGATCTTCAGGGAGCCGCGAGTCACTCAGCAGGGCTCAGGTGTTTCCAAGGCGAAATCTGCCGGCAGTCCCAGAGCACCCCTTGTTATAAGGCGACTCCTCTTTGATGTCCGGAGTCTGTGCAGGCAGGGGTCTTGTCACCTGGGGGTCGTTTGTTGGGGGTTTCCTGCCATTGTCCTTTGATCCTTTCAGGGCCGGGTCGGGAGGAGCCCCAGACACCCAGCAGGCGTGGAGCCAGCCCTCGGGGAGGCCGGCGGGTCGATCGAAACCCACCGTCCCAGGGAAGCGCAGAGGTGTGATGGAAGCTGCTCCTCCCTTTCTCATCCCAAGGAGAGCGCGATGTCCTCCAGCCGGAGTGGCGCCTATAGGCTAGGGTCGCGCTGGGGCCGGGCGGCCATCTTGGTGCATGAAGTGGGCACGCGGGCCCGGGGTGGCCGAAGGAGGAAGGCCACGGACGGGGGAAGTCCGGGTCGGGTGTGTGTGCTCTGGTAGGAAGGATCGGCTAGGCCGTGGGCTCGGGGCTGGTGTGAGGTGCAGGGGTCAGGTCTGACTATGTTACGAGGGCCGGGTCTAACACGCGTCCCCCCCAGCTGAAAGCCGGAGAGAACTACCCATCTTCTTGGGGGTTCTCTTCACTGAAGCGGAAGAATCGGGAGAGGCCATCGGCGTTGGCGTGGTCCGTACCAGGGCGATGTTCCACGGTGAAATCCATCCCCTGGAGGGAGATTGACCACCGCAGAAGCTTGGGGTTTTCTCCTCGCATCTGCATGAGCCATCGCAAGGGGCGATGGTCGGTTTGGACCCTGAAATGGGTGCCGAACAGGTAAGGGTGTCGTTTCTTGAGGGCCCAGACTACGGCGAACGCCTCGCGCTCGATGGTACTCCATCTCTGTTCCCGGGGCAACAGCCTTCGGCTGAGGAAGGCCACGGGCTGGTCTAGACCCTGGTCATTTACCTGGGAGAGGACTGCCCAGATGCCATGCTCGGAGGCATCAGTTTGTACCACAAACTCTTTGGAGTAGTCGGGGGCCTGGAGGACGGGGGCCGTACACATGGCCGTTTTCAGGGCATTGAACGCCTCTTGGCAGGCAGGGGACCACTGCACCTTCTTGGGCTGCTTCTTGGACGTGAGTCCCGTGAGGGGACCGACCAGGCTGCCGTAATTCCGGATGAATCTCCGGTAGTAGCCCGTGAGGCCCAGAAAGGCTCGGACCTCTGTTTGGGTAGTGGGGGGTTCCCAGGCTAGGATGGCGTCGATTTTGGGCTGTAGAGGGGCGACCTGCCCGCTCCCGACCTGGTGCCCCAGGTAGGTTACCGAACCTTGCCCAATCTGGCATTTGCTGGCTTTCACGGTGAGGCCCGCCTGGCGTAGGGCGGTTAGCACCCTCCGGAGGTGCTGGAGGTGCTCACTCCATTCGGAACTAAAAACTGCAATATCGTCGAGATATGCAGCGCTGAATTTTTCCAGCCCGGCCAGGACTCTATTTACCAGTCGCTGGAAGGAGGCCGGGGCATTTTTCATCCCGAAGGGCATCACGCGAAAGCAATAGTGCCCATCCGGGGTGGAGAAGGCGGACCGCTCCTTGGCTCCCTCTGTGAGAGCAATTTGCCAGTAGCCGCAGGTGAGATCGAAGGTGCTGAGGAACCGAGCAGCCCCGAGCCGGTCAATGAGCTCGTCGGCTCGGGGAATGGGGTGGGCGTCGGCTCGGGTGACTTCATTGAGTCCCCGGTAGTCCACGCAGAAGCGGAGTTCCGGGGCGACCCCGGGGGCAGCTGCTTTTGGGACCAGGACCACGGGGCTGGCCCAGGGGCTGTCTGAGGGTTCGATCACGCCTAGGGACAACATTTTCGAGACTTCGGCTTGGATACAGGACCGGACCCGATCAGGGACTCGGTAGGCTCGGTGTCTCACTGGTGGGCTGTCCCCGGTATCCACATCATGGACACACCAGTCGGTGACCTTGGGGACCAGGGAGAAAAGGTCCGGAAACTGCCCTAGGAGCTGGCGGCAATCCTCACGTTGCTGGGGAGTGAGGGACGGAGAGAGGTTTACTCCCTCTACGGAGCCGTCCTTCTCCTTGGTGCACAGAAGATCAGGGAGAGGATCTGACTCTTCTTCGGACCCGTCATCAGTGGCCAGTAGGAGGCTCAGCTCCGTCCGCACAAAGTGGGGCTTGAGGCGGTTCACGTGGAGGACCCGGAGGGGGTCCCGGGGTGACTGGACGTCTACCAAGTACGTGACCGGGCTCTTCCGCTCAACTACTTTGAAGGGCCCGGTCCATTTATCCTGGAGAGCGCAGGGTTTCACGGGGGCCATGACCCACACCAGCTGGCCCGGCTGAAACTCGACCAGCGCGGCGTTCTGGTCGTACCAGCGCTTCATCTCCTCCTGACTCGCCTCCAGGTTGGCCTCTGCCATCTCCCGGAATCTCCTAGTCTGATTTCGGAGGGTCAGGACGTAACGGAACACATCTCGGGGGGGGCCTCGGGGCGCCGCCTCCCATTCTTCCTTGACCAGGCTGAGGGGCCCCCTGACGGGGTGCCCGTAGAGTAACTCAAAGGGGCTGAAACCCAAGGATTTCTGGGGAACTTCTCGGTATGCGAATAGGAGGCAGGGGAGCAGGATGTCCCACTTACGCCGAAGGGGCTCTTCCAGGCCCGCGATCATCCCCTTCAGAGTCCGGTTAAACCGCTCTACCAGGCCGTTTCCTTGGGGGCGGTACGGGGTGGTGAACTTATAGGACACCCCGCACTGTTGCCATAAGGACCTCATGTATCGGGAGATAAAGTTGGTGCCGCGATCGCTCACGACCTCACGGGGAAAACCCATGCGGGAGAAGATCCCCATCAACGCCCGGCCCACCACTGGGGCCGTGACGGTGCACAGGGGGATGGCCTCAGGGTAACGGGTGGCATGGTCCACCAGGACGAGGATGAACCGGTGCCCCTGGGAAGTTGGGGGGTCCAGAGGTCCTACAATGTCGATCCCGACCCGCTCAAAAGGGGTACTGATGACAGGGAAGGGTTGGAGGGGAGCCTTGCGCTTCCCTCCACTCTTCCCACTGGCCTGGCACGTGGGACAGGACTTGCAGTGGGCTTCCACATCCGCTTTCATTCTGGGCCAGTAGAAGTGAGTCACGAGGCGACTGTATGTTTTGTCCTGACCCAAGTGGCCTGCGAGGGGAACGTCGTGGGCCAAGCCCAGGAGGAGGTTTCGGAAGCGTAGGGGTACCACCAGCACCCGGCCGGACCCTAGCTCCACCGACTTCTGTTCGCTGTACAAAAGGTCATTCTCCCAATACACCCGGTGCGTCCCCGTCCGGTCGCCTGCGGCCTGGGCCTCTGCCTGTTGCCGGGGCCCGACCAGGGAGGGACAGGTAGCCTGCTCTCGGCAGAACTCCTCTCGGGAGGGGCCCCCCTCGTGGAGCCACTGGGCTAATTCGGGCAGATCGCCTAACTCGGTGACGGGGGTGGAGTCGGAAGGCGGGGGTTCGTCACTGGCGATCACTCTTCTGGTGGGGGGATGGGGGGACCCTCGTCCGGGACCATCCTATCTTCAGGGTTCGGGGCGTCGTCGACTTCCCTCAGGGGGGTCGGTCGAGCCGCCATGGATCGAGTGGTGGCGCACACCCACTCAGGGAGGCCCATCATCCCTAGGTGGGTCTTGCGCTCAACTTGTCCCCAGGGGGAACTTTCCAGGTCGTTCCCCAGGAGACAGTCGACGGGCTGGGAGGTTCTCACTGCGACCTTCAGTTTACCGACCACCACTCCCCACTCAAAGGGCACCAGGGCTACCTTACATAGGCTTTCTGTGTTGTCGGCTGAAATGACAGGGCAAAATACGTTGGGGAGGACCTGGTCTTCGTGTACTAAATGGCTGAGGACACCGGTGATGCTGGCCCCAGTGTCACGGAGGGCTTCTACTTGGTGGCCATTGATCGTTACGAGCTGCCCATATTTCTTTGTGTAAGAGGGTAGGAGGCTCCCAGGGACCATCTCTCTATCTCCTAAGGATACTAGGGCCATAGCGGCGGGTTCCGACTCCTCGGCCTCCTCAACCTCCTCCCCCAGAGCTACATTGGCTATCTGTCTAGCAGGGGGTGCTGCCTGGGTGGTGCGTGGGGCCATGGGGCATTCAGGGTCGTTGGCGTGGTGCCCGGGCTTCTGGCAACGGAAACAAGTGATGGTTACCCGGTGCCCCCGTCTAAGGGGGGGCCGGATACAGCTGGTGGGGGTGCTGGGAAAGGTGGAGGTTGGGACTTCGGGGGACTAGCCTGGGACTCTCTCTGCCCTCCCTGGTTTCCCCCCCCTCTCTGGCGGGGTGGTCCCTGACTGGCTCGGGGGTACTCTCCTACAGGGCCCCGGGAGACCCGGGTGTTGGTCCAGCGATCCGCCTCGACAGCCAGCTTTCTTGGGTCCGTGAGCTTGCTGTCGAGCAGATGCTGGCGTAGTTCCACAAAGCAGTTGGCAGCCAGGTGTTCCCACAACATAAGGTCGGTTAGTTCTTCCAGGGTGGTTACCTTGCTGCCCTTGATCCACCCATCGAAGGCGCGGCTGAAGAAATTCACATATTCCACCCAGGGGGTACCCGGGATCTTCCTGCAGTCCCGGAACCGCTGGCTGTACATCTCCGGGGTGAGGTCGTACCTTGTGAGGAGGGCCGCTTTCATGTGTTCATAGGAGGTCTGCATGGAGGTGGGTAGGTCGAGCAGGGTGCCTCTCCCTTCGCTCAGGAATCGTCCCCATAACCCAGCCCCCCAATCCTTCTGCGGGACCCGATGGGAGGTCATGGCGACCTCGTAGGCCCAGAACCACTGCTGAATGTCATCATTTTTGTAATATTCTTTGACCACATCCTTGGGGATGTGGACCTTCTGCTCCGTCGGGGCGGCTGCCTCCCGGTTCCCCGGGGGTTGCGCTTCTTCGCTTCTTGCTTTCAGTTCTATTTCCTTCAGGCTGCGTTCATGTTCCAGTTGAAGTCTCCTTCCCTCGTGTTCTCGTTGGAGTTTCTTCTCTTCTAGTTCTCCTTGTACTCGCAACTGTTCTACTGCTAGCTTTTTCTCGGCTAATTTCAACTCGCCCTCAATTTTGAGTTTGGCTAATTCAAGCTCGTGCTGGCGACTTTCTTCTCTGTCTGCGAGTTCCTCCGGGGATAGGCCCCCGTCGGGTACGAAGCCTCGCACCTGGTTGCTGCTGCGTTCTCCTTGGGAGGGTCCAGCTTCGTCGTGGGGCTCCCCCGCGCCTTCTGGGCGGGAGGCTCCAGACTCCACCCGAGCTTTCAGCGCCTTTTGCATATCTTCTTTGGTGTTGAGACCAGTGGTAGCAATTCTGAGTTCCTTACAGAATTGCTTTAGTTCTTTGTGAGTGTACTCTTCCAGCTGTTCCACCTGGAACACGGTATTGGCGTCGTTTTCTATAAGAACCACGGCGTTTCCTTCTGCCATCTTTGTCGGTAGTGCGTCAGCCGTTCACGGTACGATCTCTAGATTATGGGCCCGAATCCCGTCGCTTGCCACCAATGTTAGAAGGCGACCTCAGAGGGGCCCGGAAGGGGCCCTGGCTACCCTGAGACCCACCTTCGAGGTATCGTAGCCGGGCACTGGCGGAAGATTCCTCAGGGGAGGAACCTCGTATCTAGGATCGCACACTCGGCACCACACGACAGAGAGACACCACACGAGGAGTTCTGAAGAGCAAATCTTTATCAGATCGGAGTGGTAGGATCTTTATGATCAGCAAGGCAAAATATATACAAGTAGAGCGCGGGCTCACCAAGTCTTGGAGGGGGGATAGGAGGTAGCGGGACAGTCTTTGGGGATATGGATCAAATGCAGGATCGTACCCGGCGCACAGCTCACAATCCTCGAGCTGGGGGATACGCTTGTCGTCGTGGGGTCCGGCGGGACCAAGAGAGTCTGCGGGAGCCGCGAGTTACTCAGCAGGCTCGAGCGCGAGTTCGGAGGTCTGACGATCTTCAGGGAGCCGCGAGTCACTCAGCAGGGCTCAAGCACAAGTTCGGGGGTCTTACGATCTTCAGGGAGCCGCGAGTCACTCAGCAGGGCTCAGGCACAAGTTCGGAGGTCTGACGATCTTCAGGGAGCCGCGAGTCACTCAGCAGGGCTCAGGTGTTTCCAAGGCGAAATCTGCCGGCAGTCCCAGAGCACCCCTTGTTATAAGGCGACTCCTCTTTGATGTCCGGAGTCTGTGCAGGCAGGGGTCTTGTCACCTGGGGGTTGCTTGTTGGGGGTTTCCTGCCATTGTCCTTTGATCCTTTCAGGGCCGGGTCGGGAGGAACCCCAGACACCCAGCAGGCGTGGAGCCAGCCCTCGGGGAGGCCGGCGGGTCGATCGAAACCCACCGTCCCAGGGAAGCGCAGAGGTGTGATGGAAGCTGCTCCTCCCTTTCTCATCCCAAGGGGAGCGCGATGTCCTCCAGCCGGAGTGGCGCCTATAGGCTAGGGTCGCGCTGTGGCCGGGCGGCCATCTTGGTGCATGAAGTGGGCACGCGGGCTCGGGGTGGCCGAAGGAGGAAGGCCACGGACGGGGGAAGTCCGGGTCGGGTGTGTGTGCTCTGGTGGGAAGGATCGGCTAGGCCGTGGGCTCGGGGCTGGTGTGAGGTGCAGGGGTCAGGTCTGACTATGTTACGAGGGCCGGGTCTAACAAGCGTCCAGCTGGTGAGTGGGCAGAGCATGCGGAGGGTGGAGAGTCCATGTGTGAGTGGGCAGCACATGAGGGTGGAGAGTCCATGCAGTGAGTAGGCAGTGCATGAGGAGGGTGGAGAGTCCATGTGGTGAACAGCATCATGTAAGGAGGGTGGAGAGTCCATGTGGTGAGTGGGCAGTGCATGAGGAGGGTGGATAGTCCATGTGATGAGTGGGCAGGGCATGAGGAGGTTGGAGAGTCCACATGGTGAGCGGGCAGCGCATGAGGATGGTGGAATGTCCATATGGTGAGCGGGCAGCACATGAGGAGGGCGGAGAGTCCATGTGGTGAGTGGGCATCATGTGAGGAGGGTGGAGATTCCATATGGTGAGCGGGCAGTGCATGAAGAGGGTGGAGAGTCCTGTGGTGAGCAGGTAGCACATGCGGAGGGTGGAGAATCCATGTGGTGATTGGGCAGCGCATGAGGAGGGTGAAGAGTCCATGTGTTGAGTGGGCAGCATGTGAGGAGGGTGGAGAGTCCATGTGGTAAGCGGGCAGTGCATGAGGAGGGTGGAAAGTCCATGGGGTGAGCGGGCAGCGGATGAGGAGGGTGGAGAGTCCATGTGGTGAGGGGGCAGCGCATGAGGAGGGCGTAGAATCCATGTGGTGAGCGGGCATCACGAGGAGGATGCAGAGTCCATGTGATGAGCAGGCAGCGCATGAGGAGGATGGAGAGTCCAGGTGGTGAGCAGGCAGTGCATGAGGAGGGTGGAGATTCCATGTGGTGAGTCTGCATCGCATGAGGAGGGTGGAGAGTGCATGTGGTGAGCGGGCAGTCCATGAGGAGGTTGAAGAGTCCATGTGGTTAGTGGGCAGAGCATGAGGAGGGCACAGATTCCATGTGGTGAGTGGGCAGTGCATGAGGAGGGTGAAGAGTCCATGTGTTGAGTGGGCAGCATGTGAAGAGGGTGGAGAGTCCATGTGGTGAGCGGGCAGCACATGAGGAGGGTGGAGAGTCCTGTGGTGAGCAGGTAGCACATGAGGAGGGTGGAGAGTCCATGTGGTGATTGGGCAGCGCATGAGGAGGGTGAAGAGTCCATGTGTTGAGTGGGCAGCATGTGAGGAGGATGGAGAGTCCATGTGGTAAGCGGGCAGTGCATAAGGAGGGTGGAAAGTCCACGGGGTGAGCGGGCAGCGGATGAGGAGGGTGGAGAGTCCATGTGGTGAGGGGGCAGCGCATGAGGAGGGCGGAGAATCCATGTGGTGAGCGGGCATCACGAGGAGGATGCAGAGTCCATGTGGTGAGCAGGCAGTGCATGAAGAGGGTGGAGAGTCCATGTGATGAGCAGGCAGCGCATGAGGAGGATGGAGAGTCCATGTGGTGAGCAGGCAGTGCCTGGGGAGGGTGGAGAGTCCATGTGGTGAGCGGGCAGTGCATGAGGAGGGTGCAGAGTCCATGTGGTGAGCAGGCAGCGCATGAAGAGGGTGGAAAGTCCATGTGGTGAGTCTGCATTACATGAGGAGGGTGGAGAGTGCATGCGGTGAGCGGGCAGTCTATGAGGAGGATGAAGAGTCCAGTTGGTTAGTGGGCAGAGCATGAGGAGGGCAGAGATTCCATGTGGTGAGTGGACAGTGCATGAGGAGGGTGGAGAGTCCCGTGGTGAGCAGGTAGCACATGATGAGGGTGGATAGTCCTAGTCCATGTGGTGAATGGGCAGCGCACGAGGAGGGTGAAGAGTCCATGTGTTGAGTGGGCAGCATGTGAGGAGGGTGGAGAGTCCATGTGGTAAGCAGGCAGTGCAGGAGGAGGGTGGAGAGTCCATGGGGTGAGCGGGCAGCGGATGAGGAGGGTGGAGAGTCCATGTGGTGAGGGGGCAGCGCATGAGGAGGGCGTAGAATCCATGTGGTGAGCGGGCATCACGAGGAGGATGCAGAGTCCATGTGATGAGCAGGCAGCGCATGAGGAGGATGGAGAGTCCACGTGGTGAGCAGGCAGTGCATGAGGAGGGTGAAGAGTCCATGTGTTGAGTGGGCAGCATGTGAGGAGGGTGGAGAGTCCATGTGGTAAGCGGGCAGTGCATGAGGAGGGTGGAAAGTCCATGGGGTGAGCGGGCAGCGGATGAGGAGGGTGGAGAGTCCATGTGGTGAGGGGGCAGCGCATGAGGAGGGCGTAGAATCCATGTGGTGAGCGGGCATCACGAGGAGGATGCAGAGTCCATGTGATGAGCAGGCAGCACATGAGGAGGATGGAGAGCCCACGTGGTGAGCAGGCAGTGCATGAGGAGGGTGGAGATTCCATGTGGTGAGTCTGCATCGCATGAGGAGGGTGGAGAGTGCATGTGGTGAGTGGGCATCATGTGAGGAGGGTGGAGAGTCCATGTGGTGAGTGGGCATCATGTGAGGAGGGTGGAGATTCCATATGGTGAGCGGGCAGTGCATGAAGAGGGTGGAGAGTCCTGTGGTGAGCAGGTAGCACATGCGGAGGGTGGAGAATCCATGTGGTGATTGGGCAGCGCATGAGGAGGGTGAAGAGTCCATGTGTTGAGTGGGCAGCATGTGAGGAGGGTGGAGAGTCCATGTGGTAAGCGGGCAGTGCATGAGGAGGGTGGAAAGTCCATGGGGTGAGCGGGCAGCGGATGAGGAGGGTGGAGAGTCCATGTGGTGAGGGGGCAGCGCATGAGGAGGGCGTAGAATCCATGTGGTGAGCGGGCATCACGAGGAGGATGCAGAGTCCATGTGATGAGCAGGCAGCGCATGAGGAGGATGGAGAGTCCACGTGGTGAGCAGGCAGTGCATGAGGAGGGTGGAGATTCCATGTGGTGAGTCTGCATCGCATGAGGAGGGTGGAGAGTGCATGTGGTGAGCGGGCAGTCCATGAGGAGGTTGAAGAGTCCATGTGGTTAGTGGGCAGAGCATGAGGAGGGCACAGATTCCATGTGGTGAGTGGGCAGTGCATGAGGAGGGTGAAGAGTCCATGTGTTGAGTGGGCAGCATGTGAAGAGGGTGGAGAGTCCATGTGGTGAGCGGGCAGCACATGAGGAGGGTGGAGAGTCCTGTGGTGAGCAGGTAGCACATGAGGAGGGTGGAGAGTCCATGTGGTGATTGGGCAGCGCATGAGGAGGGTGAAGAGTCCATGTGTTGAGTGGGCAGCATGTGAGGAGGATGGAGAGTCCATGTGGTAAGCGGGCAGTGCATAAGGAGGGTGGAAAGTCCACGGGGTGAGCGGGCAGCGGATGAGGAGGGTGGAGAGTCCATGTGGTGAGGGGGCAGCGCATGAGGAGGGCGGAGAATCCATGTGGTGAGCGGGCATCACGAGGAGGATGCAGAGTCCATGTGGTGAGCAGGCAGTGCATGAAGAGGGTGGAGAGTCCATGTGATGAGCAGGCAGCGCATGAGGAGGATGGAGAGTCCATGTGGTGAGCAGGCAGTGCCTGGGGAGGGTGGAGAGTCCATGTGGTGAGCGGGCAGTGCATGAGGAGGGTGCAGAGTCCATGTGGTGAGCAGGCAGCGCATGAAGAGGGTGGAAAGTCCATGTGGTGAGTCTGCATTACATGAGGAGGGTGGAGAGTGCATGCGGTGAGCGGGCAGTCTATGAGGAGGATGAAGAGTCCAGTTGGTTAGTGGGCAGAGCATGAGGAGGGCAGAGATTCCATGTGGTGAGTGGACAGTGCATGAGGAGGGTGGAGAGTCCCGTGGTGAGCAGGTAGCACATGATTAGGGTGGATAGTCCTAGTCCATGTGGTGAATGGGCAGCGCACGAGGAGGGTGAAGAGTCCATGTGTTGAGTGGGCAGCATGTGAGGAGGGTGGAGAGTCCATGTGGTAAGCAGGCAGTGCAGGAGGAGGGTGGAGAGTCCATGGGGTGAGCGGGCAGCGGATGAGGAGGGTGGAGAGTCCATGTGGTGAGGGGGCAGCGCATGAGGAGGGCGTAGAATCCATGTGGTGAGCGGGCATCACGAGGAGGATGCAGTCCATGTGATGAGCAGGCAGCGCATGAGGAGGATGGAGAGTCCACGTGGTGAGCAGGCAGTGCATGAGGAGGGTGAAGAGTCCATGTGTTGAGTGGGCAGCATGTGAGGAGGGTGGAGAGTCCATGTGGTAAGCGGGCAGTGCATGAGGAGGGTGGAAAGTCCATGGGGTGAGCGGGCAGCGGATGAGGAGGGTGGAGAGTCCATGTGGTGAGGGGGCAGCGCATGAGGAGGGCGTAGAATCCATGTGGTGAGCGGGCATCACGAGGAGGATGCAGAGTCCATGTGATGAGCAGGCAGCACATGAGGAGGATGGAGAGCCCACGTGGTGAGCAGGCAGTGCATGAGGAGGGTGGAGATTCCATGTGGTGAGTCTGCATCGCATGAGGAGGGTGGAGAGTGCATGTGGTGAGTGGGCATCATGTGAGGAGGGTGGAGAGTCCATGTGGTGAGTGGGCATCATGTGAGGAGGGTGGAGATTCCATATGGTGAGCGGGCAGTGCATGAAGAGGGTGGAGAGTCCTGTGGTGAGCAGGTAGCACATGCGGAGGGTGGAGAATCCATGTGGTGATTGGGCAGCGCATGAGGAGGGTGAAGAGTCCATGTGTTGAGTGGGCAGCATGTGAGGAGGGTGGAGAGTCCATGTGGTAAGCGGGCAGTGCATGAGGAGGGTGGAAAGTCCATGGGGTGAGCGGGCAGCGGATGAGGAGGGTGGAGAGTCCATGTGGTGAGGGGGCAGCGCATGAGGAGGGCGTAGAATCCATGTGGTGAGCGGGCATCACGAGGAGGATGCAGAGTCCATGTGATGAGCAGGCAGCGCATGAGGAGGATGGAGAGTCCACGTGGTGAGCAGGCAGTGCATGAGGAGGGTGGAGATTCCATGTGGTGAGTCTGCATCGCATGAGGAGGGTGGAGAGTGCATGTGGTGAGCGGGCAGTCCATGAGGAGGTTGAAGAGTCCATGTGGTTAGTGGGCAGAGCATGAGGAGGGCACAGATTCCATGTGGTGAGTGGGCAGTGCATGAGGAGGGTGAAGAGTCCATGTGTTGAGTGGGCAGCATGTGAAGAGGGTGGAGAGTCCATGTGGTGAGCGGGCAGCACATGAGGAGGGTGGAGAGTCCTGTGGTGAGCAGGTAGCACATGAGGAGGGTGGAGAGTCCATGTGGTGATTGGGCAGCGCATGAGGAGGGTGAAGAGTCCATCTGTTGAGTGGGCAGCATGTGAGGAGGATGGAGAGTCCATGTGGTAAGCGGGCAGTGCATAAGGAGGGTGGAAAGTCCACGGGGTGAGCGGGCAGCGGATGAGGAGGGAGGAGAGTCCATGTGGTGAGGGGGCAGCGCATGAGGAGGGCGGAGAATCCATGTGGTGAGCGGGCATCACGAGGAGGATGCAGAGTCCATGTGGTGAGCAGGCAGTGCATGAAGAGGGTGGAGAGTCCATGTGATGAGCAGGCAGCGCATGAGGAGGATGGAGAGTCCATGTGGTGAGCAGGCAGTGCCTGGGGAGGGTGGAGAGTCCATGTGGTGAGCGGGCAGTGCATGAGGAGGGTGCAGAGTCCATGTGGTGAGCAGGCAGCGCATGAAGAGGGTGGAAAGTCCATGTGGTGAGTCTGCATTACATGAGGAGGGTGGAGAGTGCATGCGGTGAGCGGGCAGTCTATGAGGAGGATGAAGAGTCCAGTTGGTTAGTGGGCAGAGCATGAGGAGGGCAGAGATTCCATGTGGTGAGTGGACAGTGCATGAGGAGGGTGGAGAGTCCCGTGGTGAGCAGGTAGCACATGATGAGGGTGGATAGTCCTAGTCCATGTGGTGAATGGGCAGCGCACGAGGAGGGTGAAGAGTCCATGTGTTGAGTGGGCAGCATGTGAGGAGGGTGGAGAGTCCATGTGGTAAGCAGGCAGTGCAGGAGGAGGGTGGAGAGTCCATGGGGTGAGCGGGCAGCGGATGAGGAGGGTGGAGAGTCCATGTGGTGAGGGGGCATCACGAGGAGGATGCAGAGTCCATGTGATGAGCAGGCAGCGCATGAGGAGGATGGAGAGTCCATGTGGTGAGCAGGCAGTGCATGAGGAGGGTGAAGAGTCCATGTGTTGAGTGGGCAGCATGTGAGGAGGGTGGAGAGTCCATGTGGTAAGCGGGCAGTGCATGAGGAGGGTGGAAAGTCCATGGGGTGAGCGGGCAGCGGATGAGGAGGGTGGAGAGTCCATGTGGTGAGGGGGCAGCGCATGAGGAGGGCGTAGAATCCATGTGGTGAGCGGGCATCACGAGGAGGATGCAGAGTCCATGTGATGAGCAGGCAGCACATGAGGAGGATGGAGAGCCCACGTGGTGAGCAGGCAGTGCATGAGGAGGGTGGAGATTCCATGTGGTGAGTCTGCATCGCATGAGGAGGGTGGAGAGTGCATGTGGTGAGCGGGCAGTTCATGAGGAGGTTGAAGAGTCCATGTGGTTAGTGGGCAGAGCATGAGGAGGGCACAGATTCCATGTGGTGAGTGGGCAGTGCATGAGGAGGGTGAAGAGTCCATGTGTTGAGTGGGCAGCATGTGAAGCGGGTGGAGAGTCCATGTGGTGAGCGGGCAGCACATGAGGAGGGTGGAGAGTCCTGTGGTGAGCAGGTAGCACATGAGGAGGGTGGAGAGTCCATGTGGTGATTGGGCAGCGCATGAGGAGGGTGAAGAGTCCATGTGTTGAGTGGGCAGCATGTGAGGAGGATGGAGAGTCCATGTGGTAAGCGGGCAGTGCATAAGGAGGGTGGAAAGTCCACGGGGTGAGCGGGCAGCGGATGAGGAGGGTGGAGAGTCCATGTGGTGAGGGGGCAGCGCATGAGGAGGGCGGAGAATCCATGTGGTGAGCGGGCATCACGAGGAGGATGCAGAGTCCATGTGGTGAGCAGGCAGTGCATGAAGAGGGTGGAGAGTCCATGTGATGAGCAGGCAGCGCATGAGGAGGATGGAGAGTCCATGTGGTGAGCAGGCAGTGCATGGGGAGGGTGGAGAGTCCATGTGGTGAGCGGGCAGTGCATGAGGAGGGTGCAGAGTCCATGTGGTGAGCAGGCAGCGCATGAAGATGGTGGAAAGTCCATGTGGTGAGTCTGCATTACATGAGGAGGGTGGAGAGTGCATGCGGTGAGCGGGCAGTCTATGAGGAGGATGAAGAGTCCAGTTGGTTAGTGGGCAGAGCATGAGGAGGGCAGAGATTCCATGTGGTGAGTGGACAGTGCATGAGGAGGGTGGAGAGTCCCGTGGTGAGCAGGTAGCACATGATGAGGGTGGATAGTCCTAGTCCATGTGGTGAATGGGCAGCGCACGAGGAGGGTGAAGAGTCCATGTGTTGAGTGGGCAGCATGTGAGGAGGGTGGAGAGTCCATGTGGTAAGCAGGCAGTGCAGGAGGAGGGTGGAGAGTCCATGGGGTGAGCGGGCAGCGCATGAGGAGGCTGGAGAGTCCATGTGGTGAGCGGGCAGCGCATGAGGAGGCTGGAGATTCCTGTGGTGAGCCGGTAGCACATGAGGAGGGCGGAGAGTCCATGTGGTGAGTGGACATCACATGTGGAGGGTGGAGATTCCATTTGGTGAGCGGGCAGTGCATGAAGAGGGTGGAGAGTCCTGTGGTGAGCAGGTAGCACATGAGGAGGGTGGAGAGTCCATGTGGTGATTGGTCAGCGCATGAGGAGGGTGAAGAGTCCATGTGTTGAGTGGGCAGCATGTGAGGAGGGTGGAAAGTCCATGGGGTGAGCGGGCAGCGCATGAGGAGGGTGGAGAGTCCATGTGGTGAGCGGGCAGTGTATGTGGAGGTTGGAGAGTCCATGTGGTGAGGGGGCAGTGCATGAGGAGGGCGGAGAATCCATGTGGTGAGCAGGCATCACATGAGTAGAATGCAGAGTCCATGTGGTGAGCAGGCAATGCATGAAGAGGGTGGAGAGTTCATGTGATGAACAGGCAGCGCATGAGGAGGGTGGAGAGTGCATGTGATGATCCGGCAGAGCATGAAGAGGGTGGAGATTCCATGTGGTGAGTGGGCAGCACGTGAGGAGGGCAGAGTCCACGTGGTGAGCAGGCAGTGCATGAAGAGGGTGGAGATTCCATGTGGTGAGTCTGCATCGCATGAGGAGGGTGGAGAGTGCATGTGGTGAGCGGGCAGTCCATGAGGAGGGTGAAGAGTCCATGTGGTTAGTGGGCAGAGCATGAGGAGGGCAGAGATTCCATGTGGTGAGTGGGCAGTGCATGAGGAGGGTGAAGAGTCCATGTGTTGAGTGGGCAGCATGTGAAGAGGGTGGAGAGTCCATGTGGTAAGCGGGCAGTGCAGAAGGAGCGTGGAGAGTCCATGGGGTGAGCGGGCAGCGCATGAGGAGGCTGGAGAGTCCATGTGGTGAGCGGGCAGCACATGAGGAGGGTGGAGAGTCCTGTGGTGAGCAGGTAGCACATGAGGAGGGTGGAGAGTCCATGTGGTGAGCAAGTAGTACATGAGGAGGGTGGAGAGTCCATGTGATGAGTAGGCAGCGAACGAGGAAGGTAGAGAGTGGGCATCATGTGAGGATGGTGGAGAGCCCATGTGGTGAGTGGGTAGTGCATGAGGAAGGTAAAGTGCCCATGTGGTCAGGGGGTAGCACATGAGGAAGGTGGAGAGTCCATGTGGTGAGTGGGAAGTGCATGAGGTGGGTGGAGAGTCCATGTGATGAGCAGGCAGTGCATGAGGAGGGTTGATAGTCCATGTGTTGAGTGGGCAGAGCATGACGAGGGCGGAGATTCCATGTGGTGAGTGGGCAGGGCATGAGGAGGGTGCAGAGTCCTGTGGTGAGTGGGCAGCGCATGAGGATGGTGGAAAGTCCATATGGTGAGCGGGCAGCACATGAGGAGGGCGGAGAGTCCATGTGGTGAGTGGGCAGAGCATGACGAGGGCGGAGATTCCATATGGTGAGCGGGCAGTGCATGAAGAGGGTGGAGAGTCCTGTGGTGAGCAGGTAGCACATGAGGAGGGTGGAGAGTCCATGTGGTGATTGGGCAGCGCATGAGGAGGGTGAAGAGTCCATGTGTTGAGTGGGCAGCATGTGAGGAGGATGGAGAGATGGAGAGTAAGCGGGCAGTGCATAAGGAGGATGGAAAGTCCATGGGGTGAGCGGGCAGCGGATGAGGAGGGTGGAGAGTCCATGTGGTGAGGGGGCAGCGCATGAGGAGGGCGGAGAATCCATGTGGTGAGCGGGCATCACGAGGAGGATGCAGAGTCCATGTGGTGAGCAGGCAGTGCATGAAGAGGGTGGAGAGTCCATGTGATGAGCAGGCAGCGCATGAGGAGGATGGAGAGTCCATGTGGTGAACAGGCAGTGCATGGGGAGGGTGGAGAGTCCATGTGGTGAGCGGGCAGTGCATGAGGAGGGTGGAAAGTCCATGTGGTGAGTCTGCATCACATGAGGAGGGTGGAGAGTGCATGCGGTGAGCGGGCAGTCCATGAGGAGGATGAAGTGTCCAGTTGGTTAGTGGGCAGAGCATGAGGAGGGCAGAGATTCCATGTGGTGAGTGGACAGTGCATGAGGAGGGTGGAGAGTCCCGTGGTGAGCAGGTAGCACATGATGAGGGTGGATAGTCCTAGTCCATGTGGTGAATGGGCAGTGCACGAGGAGGGTGAAGAGTCCATGTGTTGAGTGGGCAGCATGTGAGGAGGGTGGAGAGTCCATGTGGTAAGCAGGCAGTGCAGGAGGAGGGTGGAGAGTCCATGGGGTGAGCGGGCAGCGCATGAGGAGGCTGGAGAGTCCATGTGGTGAGCGGGCAGCGCATGAGGAGGCTGGAGATTCCTGTGGTGAGCCGGTAGCACATGAGGAGGGTGGAGAGTCCATGTGGTGAGTGGGCATCACGTGTGGAGGGTGGAGATTCCATATGGTGAGCGGGCAGTGCATGAAGAGGGTGGAGAGTCCTGTGGTGAGCAGGTAGCACATGAGGAGGGTGGAGAGTCCATGTGGTGATTGGGCAGCGCATGAAGAGGGTGAAGAGTCCATGTGTTGAGTGGGCAGCATGTGAGGAGGGTGGAGAGTCCATGTGGTAAGCGGGCAGTGCATGAGGAGGGTGGAAAGTCCATGGGATGAGCGGGCAGCGCATGAGGAGGGTGGAGAGTCCATGTGGTGAGCGGGCAGTGTATGTGGAGGTTGGAGAGTCCATGTGGTGAGGGGGCAGTGCATGAGGAGGGCGGAGAATCCATGTGGTGAGCAGGCATCACATGAGTAGAATGCAGAGTCCATGTGGTGAGCAGGCAATGCATGAAGAGGGTGGCGAGTTCATGTGATGAACAGGCAGCGCATGAGGAGGGTGGAGAGTGCATGTGATGATCCGGCAGAGCATGAGGAGGGTGGAGATTCCATGTGGTGAGTGGGCAGCACGTGAGGAGGGCAGAGTCCACGTGGTGAGCAGGCAGTGCATGAAGAGGGTGGAGATTCCATGTGGTGAGTCTCCATCGCATCAGGAGGGTGGAGAGTGCATGTGGTGAGCGGGCAGTCCATGAGGAGGGTGAAGAGTCCATGTGGTTAGTGGGCAGAGCATGAGGAGGGCAGAGATTCCATGTGGTGAGTGGGCAGTGCATGAGGAGGATGAAGAGTCCATGTGTTGAGTGGGCAGCATGTGAAGAGGGTGGAGAGTCCATGTGGTAAGAGGGCAGTGCAGAAGGAGGGTGGAGAGTCCATGGGGTGAGCGGGCAGCGCATGAGGAGACTGGAGAGTCCTGTGGTGAGCAGGTAGCACATGAGGAGGGTGGAGAGTCCATGTGGTGAGCAAGTAGTACATGAGGAGGGTGGAGAGTCCATGTGATGAGTAGGCAGCGAACGAGGAAGGTAGAGAGTGGGCATCATGTGAGGATGGTGGAGAGCCCATGTGGTGAGTGGGTAGTGCATGAGGAAGGTAAAGTGCCCATGTGGTCAGGGGGTAGCACATGAGGAAGGTGGAGAGTCCATGTGGTGAGTGGGAAGTGCATTAGGCAGGTCGAGATTCCATGTGGTGAGTCAGCATCACATGAGGAGGGTGGAGAGTCCATGTGGTGAGTGCACAGAGTGTGAGGAGGGTGGAGAGTCCATGTGGTGAGCGGGCAGCATGTGAGGAGAGCCGAGAGTCCTTGTTATGAGTAGGCAGTGCACAAGGAGGGTGGAGAGTCCATGTGGTGAGCGGGCAGTGCATGAGGACGGCGGAGAGTCCGTGTGGTGAGTGGGCAGTGCGTGAGGTGGGTGGAGAGTCCATGTGGTGATTGGGCAGCGCATGAGGAGGGTGAAGAGTCCATGTGTTGAGTGGGCAGCATGTGAGGAGGATGGAGAGTCCATGTGGTAAGCGGGCAGTGCATAAGGAGGGTGGAAAGTCCACGGGGTGAGCGGGCAGCGGATGAGGAGGGTGGAGAGTCCATGTGGTGAGGGGGCAGCGCATGAGGAGGGCGGAGAATCCATGTGGTGAGCGGGCATCACGAGGAGGATGCAGAGTCCATGTGGTGAGCAGGCAGTGCATGAAGAGGGTGGAGAGTCCATGTGATGAGCAGGCAGCGCATGAGGAGGATGGAGAGTCCATGTGGTGAGCAGGCAGTGCCTGGGGAGGGTGGAGAGTCCATGTGGTGAGCGGGCAGTGCATGAGGAGGGTGCAGAGTCCATGTGGTGAGCAGGCAGCGCATGAAGAGGGTGGAAAGTCCATGTGGTGAGTCTGCATTACATGAGGAGGGTGGAGAGTGCATGCGGTGAGCGGGCAGTCTATGAGGAGGATGAAGAGTCCAGTTGGTTAGTGGGCAGAGCATGAGGAGGGCAGAGATTCCATGTGGTGAGTGGACAGTGCATGAGGAGGGTGGAGAGTCCCGTGGTGAGCAGGTAGCACATGATGAGGGTGGATAGTCCTAGTCCATGTGGTGAATGGGCAGCGCACGAGGAGGGTGAAGAGTCCATGTGTTGAGTGGGCAGCATGTGAGGAGGGTGGAGAGTCCATGTGGTAAGCAGGCAGTGCAGGAGGAGGGTGGAGAGTCCATGGGGTGAGCGGGCAGCGGATGAGGAGGGTGGAGAGTCCATGTGGTGAGGGGGCAGCGCATGAGGAGGGCGTAGAATCCATGTGGTGAGCGGGCATCACGAGGAGGATGCAGAGTCCATGTGATGAGCAGGCAGCGCATGAGGAGGATGGAGAGTCCACGTGGTGAGCAGGCAGTGCATGAGGAGGGTGAAGAGTCCATGTGTTGAGTGGGCAGCATGTGAGGAGGGTGGAGAGTCCATGTGGTAAGCGGGCAGTGCATGAGGAGGGTGGAAAGTCCATGGGGTGAGCGGGCAGCGGATGAGGAGGGTGGAGAGTCCATGTGGTGAGGGGGCAGCGCATGAGGAGGGCGTAGAATCCATGTGGTGAGCGGGCATCACGAGGAGGATGCAGAGTCCATGTGATGAGCAGGCAGCACATGAGGAGGATGGAGAGCCCACGTGGTGAGCAGGCAGTGCATGAGGAGGGTGGAGATTCCATGTGGTGAGTCTGCATCGCATGAGGAGGGTGGAGAGTGCATGTGGTGAGTGGGCATCATGTGAGGAGGGTGGAGAGTCCATGTGGTGAGTGGGCATCATGTGAGGAGGGTGGAGATTCCATATGGTGAGCGGGCAGTGCATGAAGAGGGTGGAGAGTCCTGTGGTGAGCAGGTAGCACATGCGGAGGGTGAAGAATCCATGTGGTGATTGGGCAGCGCATGAGGAGGGTGAAGAGTCCATGTGTTGAGTGGGCAGCATGTGAGGAGGGTGGAGAGTCCATGTGGTAAGCGGGCAGTGCATGAGGAGGGTGGAAAGTCCATGGGGTGAGCGGGCAGCGGATGAGGAGGGTGGAGAGTCCATGTGGTGAGGGGGCAGCGCATGAGGAGGGCGTAGAATCCATGTGGTGAGCGGGCATCACGAGGAGGATGCAGAGTCCATGTGATGAGCAGGCAGCGCATGAGGAGGATGGAGAGTCCACGTGGTGAGCAGGCAGTGCATGAGGAGGGTGGAGATTCCATGTGGTGAGTCTGCATCGCATGAGGAGGGTGGAGAGTGCATGTGGTGAGCGGGCAGTCCATGAGGAGGTTGAAGAGTCCATGTGGTTAGTGGGCAGAGCATGAGGAGGGCACAGATTCCATGTGGTGAGTGGGCAGTGCATGAGGAGGGTGAAGAGTCCATGTGTTGAGTGGGCAGCATGTGAAGAGGGTGGAGAGTCCATGTGGTGAGCGGGCAGCACATGAGGAGGGTGGAGAGTCCTGTGGTGAGCAGGTAGCACATGAGGAGGGTGGAGAGTCCATGTGGTGATTGGGCAGCGCATGAGGAGGGTGAAGAGTCCATGTGTTGAGTGGGCAGCATGTGAGGAGGATGGAGAGTCCATGTGGTAAGCGGGCAGTGCATAAGGAGGGTGGAAAGTCCACGGGGTGAGCGGGCAGCGGATGAGGAGGGTGGAGAGTCCATGTGGTGAGGGGGCAGCGCATGAGGAGGGCGGAGAATCCATGTGGTGAGCGGGCATCACGAGGAGGATGCAGAGTCCATGTGGTGAGCAGGCAGTGCATGAAGAGGGTGGAGAGTCCATGTGATGAGCAGGCAGCGCATGAGGAGGATGGAGAGTCCATGTGGTGAGCAGGCAGTGCCTGGGGAGGGTGGAGAGTCCATGTGGTGAGCGGGCAGTGCATGAGGAGGGTGCAGAGTCCATGTGGTGAGCAGGCAGCGCATGAAGAGGGTGGAAAGTCCATGTGGTGAGTCTGCATTACATGAGGAGGGTGGAGAGTGCATGCGGTGAGCGGGCAGTCTATGAGGAGGATGAAGAGTCCAGTTGGTTAGTGGGCAGAGCATGAGGAGGGCAGAGATTCCATGTGGTGAGTGGACAGTGCATGAGGAGGGTGGAGAGTCCCGTGGTGAGCAGGTAGCACATGATTAGGGTGGATAGTCCTAGTCCATGTGGTGAATGGGCAGCGCACGAGGAGGGTGAAGAGTCCATGTGTTGAGTGGGCAGCATGTGAGGAGGGTGGAGAGTCCATGTGGTAAGCAGGCAGTGCAGGAGGAGGGTGGAGAGTCCATGGGGTGAGCGGGCAGCGGATGAGGAGGGTGGAGAGTCCATGTGGTGAGGGGGCAGCGCATGAGGAGGGCGTAGAATCCATGTGGTGAGCGGGCATCACGAGGAGGATGCAGTCCATGTGATGAGCAGGCAGCGCATGAGGAGGATGGAGAGTCCACGTGGTGAGCAGGCAGTGCATGAGGAGGGTGAAGAGTCCATGTGTTGAGTGGGCAGCATGTGAGGAGGGTGGAGAGTCCATGTGGTAAGCGGGCAGTGCATGAGGAGGGTGGAAAGTCCATGGGGTGAGCGGGCAGCGGATGAGGAGGGTGGAGAGTCCATGTGGTGAGGGGGCAGCGCATGAGGAGGGCGTAGAATCCATGTGGTGAGCGGGCATCACGAGGAGGATGCAGAGTCCATGTGATGAGCAGGCAGCACATGAGGAGGATGGAGAGCCCACGTGGTGAGCAGGCAGTGCATGAGGAGGGTGGAGATTCCATGTGGTGAGTCTGCATCGCATGAGGAGGGTGGAGAGTGCATGTGGTGAGTGGGCATCATGTGAGGAGGGTGGAGAGTCCATGTGGTGAGTGGGCATCATGTGAGGAGGGTGGAGATTCCATATGGTGAGCGGGCAGTGCATGAAGAGGGTGGAGAGTCCTGTGGTGAGCAGGTAGCACATGCGGAGGGTGGAGAATCCATGTGGTGATTGGGCAGCGCATGAGGAGGGTGAAGAGTCCATGTGTTGAGTGGGCAGCATGTGAGGAGGGTGGAGAGTCCATGTGGTAAGCGGGCAGTGCATGAGGAGGGTGGAAAGTCCATGGGGTGAGCGGGCAGCGGATGAGGAGGGTGGAGAGTCCATGTGGTGAGGGGGCAGCGCATGAGGAGGGCGTAGAATCCATGTGGTGAGCGGGCATCACGAGGAGGATGCAGAGTCCATGTGATGAGCAGGCAGCGCATGAGGAGGATGGAGAGTCCACGTGGTGAGCAGGCAGTGCATGAGGAGGGTGGAGATTCCATGTGGTGAGTCTGCATCGCATGAGGAGGGTGGAGAGTGCATGTGGTGAGCGGGCAGTCCATGAGGAGGTTGAAGAGTCCATGTGGTTAGTGGGCAGAGCATGAGGAGGGCACAGATTCCATGTGGTGAGTGGGCAGTGCATGAGGAGGGTGAAGAGTCCATGTGTTGAGTGGGCAGCATGTGAAGAGGGTGGAGAGTCCATGTGGTGAGCGGGCAGCACATGAGGAGGGTGGAGAGTCCTGTGGTGAGCAGGTAGCACATGAGGAGGGTGGAGAGTCCATGTGGTGATTGGGCAGCGCATGAGGAGGGTGAAGAGTCCATCTGTTGAGTGGGCAGCATGTGAGGAGGATGGAGAGTCCATGTGGTAAGCGGGCAGTGCATAAGGAGGGTGGAAAGTCCACGGGGTGAGCGGGCAGCGGATGAGGAGGGAGGAGAGTCCATGTGGTGAGGGGGCAGCGCATGAGGAGGGCGGAGAATCCATGTGGTGAGCGGGCATCACGAGGAGGATGCAGAGTCCATGTGGTGAGCAGGCAGTGCATGAAGAGGGTGGAGAGTCCATGTGATGAGCAGGCAGCGCATGAGGAGGATGGAGAGTCCATGTGGTGAGCAGGCAGTGCCTGGGGAGGGTGGAGAGTCCATGTGGTGAGCGGGCAGTGCATGAGGAGGGTGCAGAGTCCATGTGGTGAGCAGGCAGCGCATGAAGAGGGTGGAAAGTCCATGTGGTGAGTCTGCATTACATGAGGAGGGTGGAGAGTGCATGCGGTGAGCGGGCAGTCTATGAGGAGGATGAAGAGTCCAGTTGGTTAGTGGGCAGAGCATGAGGAGGGCAGAGATTCCATGTGGTGAGTGGACAGTGCATGAGGAGGGTGGAGAGTCCCGTGGTGAGCAGGTAGCACATGATGAGGGTGGATAGTCCTAGTCCATGTGGTGAATGGGCAGCGCACGAGGAGGGTGAAGAGTCCATGTGTTGAGTGGGCAGCATGTGAGGAGGGTGGAGAGTCCATGTGGTAAGCAGGCAGTGCAGGAGGAGGGTGGAGAGTCCATGGGGTGAGCGGGCAGCGGATGAGGAGGGTGGAGAGTCCATGTGGTGAGGGGGCATCACGAGGAGGATGCAGAGTCCATGTGATGAGCAGGCAGCGCATGAGGAGGATGGAGAGTCCATGTGGTGAGCAGGCAGTGCATGAGGAGGGTGAAGAGTCCATGTGTTGAGTGGGCAGCATGTGAGGAGGGTGGAGAGTCCATGTGGTAAGCGGGCAGTGCATGAGGAGGGTGGAAAGTCCATGGGGTGAGCGGGCAGCGGATGAGGAGGGTGGAGAGTCCATGTGGTGAGGGGGCAGCGCATGAGGAGGGCGTAGAATCCATGTGGTGAGCGGGCATCACGAGGAGGATGCAGAGTCCATGTGATGAGCAGGCAGCACATGAGGAGGATGGAGAGCCCACGTGGTGAGCAGGCAGTGCATGAGGAGGGTGGAGATTCCATGTGGTGAGTCTGCATCGCATGAGGAGGGTGGAGAGTGCATGTGGTGAGCGGGCAGTTCATGAGGAGGTTGAAGAGTCCATGTGGTTAGTGGGCAGAGCATGAGGAGGGCACAGATTCCATGTGGTGAGTGGGCAGTGCATGAGGAGGGTGAAGAGTCCATGTGTTGAGTGGGCAGCATGTGAAGCGGGTGGAGAGTCCATGTGGTGAGCGGGCAGCACATGAGGAGGGTGGAGAGTCCTGTGGTGAGCAGGTAGCACATGAGGAGGGTGGAGAGTCCATGTGGTGATTGGACAGCGCATGAGGAGGGTGAAGAGTCCATGTGTTGAGTGGGCAGCATGTGAGGAGGATGGAGAGTCCATGTGGTAAGCGGGCAGTGCATAAGGAGGGTGGAAAGTCCACGGGGTGAGCGGGCAGCGGATGAGGAGGGTGGAGAGTCCATGTGGTGAGGGGGCAGCGCATGAGGAGGGCGGAGAATCCATGTGGTGAGCGGGCATCACGAGGAGGATGCAGAGTCCATGTGGTGAGCAGGCAGTGCATGAAGAGGGTGGAGAGTCCATGTGATGAGCAGGCAGCGCATGAGGAGGATGGAGAGTCCATGTGGTGAGCAGGCAGTGCATGGGGAGGGTGGAGAGTCCATGTGGTGAGCGGGCAGTGCATGAGGAGGGTGCAGAGTCCATGTGGTGAGCAGGCAGCGCATGAAGATGGTGGAAAGTCCATGTGGTGAGTCTGCATTACATGAGGAGGGTGGAGAGTGCATGCGGTGAGCGGGCAGTCTATGAGGAGGATGAAGAGTCCAGTTGGTTAGTGGGCAGAGCATGAGGAGGGCAGAGATTCCATGTGGTGAGTGGACAGTGCATGAGGAGGGTGGAGAGTCCCGTGGTGAGCAGGTAGCACATGATGAGGGTGGATAGTCCTAGTCCATGTGGTGAATGGGCAGCGCACGAGGAGGGTGAAGAGTCCATGTGTTGAGTGGGCAGCATGTGAGGAGGGTGGAGAGTCCATGTGGTAAGCAGGCAGTGCAGGAGGAGGGTGGAGAGTCCATGGGGTGAGCGGGCAGCGCATGAGGAGGCTGGAGAGTCCATGTGGTGAGCGGGCAGCGCATGAGGAGGCTGGAGATTCCTGTGGTGAGCCGGTAGCACATGAGGAGGGCGGAGAGTCCATGTGGTGAGTGGACATCACATGTGGAGGGTGGAGATTCCATTTGGTGAGCGGGCAGTGCATGAAGAGGGTGGAGAGTCCTGTGGTGAGCAGGTAGCACATGAGGAGGGTGGAGAGTCCATGTGGTGATTGGTCAGCGCATGAGGAGGGTGAAGAGTCCATGTGTTGAGTGGGCAGCATGTGAGGAGGGTGGAAAGTCCATGGGGTGAGCGGGCAGCGCATGAGGAGGGTGGAGAGTCCATGTGGTGAGCGGGCAGTGTATGTGGAGGTTGGAGAGTCCATGTGGTGAGGGGGCAGTGCATGAGGAGGGCGGAGAATCCATGTGGTGAGCAGGCATCACATGAGTAGAATGCAGAGTCCATGTGGTGAGCAGGCAATGCATGAAGAGGGTGGAGAGTTCATGTGATGAACAGGCAGCGCATGAGGAGGGTGGAGAGTGCATGTGATGATCCGGCAGAGCATGAAGAGGGTGGAGATTCCATGTGGTGAGTGGGCAGCACGTGAGGAGGGCAGAGTCCACGTGGTGAGCAGGCAGTGCATGAAGAGGGTGGAGATTCCATGTGGTGAGTCTGCATCGCATGAGGAGGGTGGAGAGTGCATGTGGTGAGCGGGCAGTCCATGAGGAGGGTGAAGAGTCCATGTGGTTAGTGGGCAGAGCATGAGGAGGGCAGAGATTCCATGTGGTGAGTGGGCAGTGCATGAGGAGGGTGAAGAGTCCATGTGTTGAGTGGGCAGCATGTGAAGAGGGTGGAGAGTCCATGTGGTAAGCGGGCAGTGCAGAAGGAGCGTGGAGAGTCCATGGGGTGAGCGGGCAGCGCATGAGGAGGCTGGAGAGTCCATGTGGTGAGCGGGCAGCACATGAGGAGGGTGGAGAGTCCTGTGGTGAGCAGGTAGCACATGAGGAGGGTGGAGAGTCCATGTGGTGAGCAAGTAGTACATGAGGAGGGTGGAGAGTCCATGTGATGAGTAGGCAGCGAACGAGGAAGGTAGAGAGTGGGCATCATGTGAGGATGGTGGAGAGCCCATGTGGTGAGTGGGTAGTGCATGAGGAAGGTAAAGTGCCCATGTGGTCAGGGGGTAGCACATGAGGAAGGTGGAGAGTCCATGTGGTGAGTGGGAAGTGCATGAGGTGGGTGGAGAGTCCATGTGATGAGCAGGCAGTGCATGAGGAGGGTTGATAGTCCATGTGTTGAGTGGGCAGAGCATGACGAGGGCGGAGATTCCATGTGGTGAGTGGGCAGGGCATGAGGAGGGTGCAGAGTCCTGTGGTGAGTGGGCAGCGCATGAGGATGGTGGAAAGTCCATATGGTGAGCGGGCAGCACATGAGGAGGGCGGAGAGTCCATGTGGTGAGTGGGCAGAGCATGACGAGGGCGGAGATTCCATATGGTGAGCGGGCAGTGCATGAAGAGGGTGGAGAGTCCTGTGGTGAGCAGGTAGCACATGAGGAGGGTGGAGAGTCCATGTGGTGATTGGGCAGCGCATGAGGAGGGTGAAGAGTCCATGTGTTGAGTGGGCAGCATGTGAGGAGGATGGAGAGATGGAGAGTAAGCGGGCAGTGCATAAGGAGGATGGAAAGTCCATGGGGTGAGCGGGCAGCGGATGAGGAGGGTGGAGAGTCCATGTGGTGAGGGGGCAGCGCATGAGGAGGGCGGAGAATCCATGTGGTGAGCGGGCATCACGAGGAGGATGCAGAGTCCATGTGGTGAGCAGGCAGTGCATGAAGAGGGTGGAGAGTCCATGTGATGAGCAGGCAGCGCATGAGGAGGATGGAGAGTCCATGTGGTGAACAGGCAGTGCATGGGGAGGGTGGAGAGTCCATGTGGTGAGCGGGCAGTGCATGAGGAGGGTGGAAAGTCCATGTGGTGAGTCTGCATCACATGAGGAGGGTGGAGAGTGCATGCGGTGAGCGGGCAGTCCATGAGGAGGATGAAGTGTCCAGTTGGTTAGTGGGCAGAGCATGAGGAGGGCAGAGATTCCATGTGGTGAGTGGACAGTGCATGAGGAGGGTGGAGAGTCCCGTGGTGAGCAGGTAGCACATGATGAGGGTGGATAGTCCTAGTCCATGTGGTGAATGGGCAGTGCACGAGGAGGGTGAAGAGTCCATGTGTTGAGTGGGCAGCATGTGAGGAGGGTGGAGAGTCCATGTGGTAAGCAGGCAGTGCAGGAGGAGGGTGGAGAGTCCATGGGGTGAGCGGGCAGCGCATGAGGAGGCTGGAGAGTCCATGTGGTGAGCGGGCAGCGCATGAGGAGGCTGGAGATTCCTGTGGTGAGCCGGTAGCACATGAGGAGGGTGGAGAGTCCATGTGGTGAGTGGGCATCACGTGTGGAGGGTGGAGATTCCATATGGTGAGCGGGCAGTGCATGAAGAGGGTGGAGAGTCCTGTGGTGAGCAGGTAGCACATGAGGAGGGTGGAGAGTCCATGTGGTGATTGGGCAGCGCATGAAGAGGGTGAAGAGTCCATGTGTTGAGTGGGCAGCATGTGAGGAGGGTGGAGAGTCCATGTGGTAAGCGGGCAGTGCATGAGGAGGGTGGAAAGTCCATGGGATGAGCGGGCAGCGCATGAGGAGGGTGGAGAGTCCATGTGGTGAGCGGGCAGTGTATGTGGAGGTTGGAGAGTCCATGTGGTGAGGGGGCAGTGCATGAGGAGGGCGGAGAATCCATGTGGTGAGCAGGCATCACATGAGTAGAATGCAGAGTCCATGTGGTGAGCAGGCAATGCATGAAGAGGGTGGCGAGTTCATGTGATGAACAGGCAGCGCATGAGGAGGGTGGAGAGTGCATGTGATGATCCGGCAGAGCATGAGGAGGGTGGAGATTCCATGTGGTGAGTGGGCAGCACGTGAGGAGGGCAGAGTCCACGTGGTGAGCAGGCAGTGCATGAAGAGGGTGGAGATTCCATGTGGTGAGTCTCCATCGCATCAGGAGGGTGGAGAGTGCATGTGGTGAGCGGGCAGTCCATGAGGAGGGTGAAGAGTCCATGTGGTTAGTGGGCAGAGCATGAGGAGGGCAGAGATTCCATGTGGTGAGTGGGCAGTGCATGAGGAGGATGAAGAGTCCATGTGTTGAGTGGGCAGCATGTGAAGAGGGTGGAGAGTCCATGTGGTAAGAGGGCAGTGCAGAAGGAGGGTGGAGAGTCCATGGGGTGAGCGGGCAGCGCATGAGGAGACTGGAGAGTCCTGTGGTGAGCAGGTAGCACATGAGGAGGGTGGAGAGTCCATGTGGTGAGCAAGTAGTACATGAGGAGGGTGGAGAGTCCATGTGATGAGTAGGCAGCGAACGAGGAAGGTAGAGAGTGGGCATCATGTGAGGATGGTGGAGAGCCCATGTGGTGAGTGGGTAGTGCATGAGGAAGGTAAAGTGCCCATGTGGTCAGGGGGTAGCACATGAGGAAGGTGGAGAGTCCATGTGGTGAGTGGGAAGTGCATTAGGCAGGTCGAGATTCCATGTGGTGAGTCAGCATCACATGAGGAGGGTGGAGAGTCCATGTGGTGAGTGCACAGAGTGTGAGGAGGGTGGAGAGTCCATGTGGTGAGCGGGCAGCATGTGAGGAGAGCCGAGAGTCCTTGTTATGAGTAGGCAGTGCACAAGGAGGGTGGAGAGTCCATGTGGTGAGCGGGCAGTGCATGAGGACGGCGGAGAGTCCGTGTGGTGAGTGGGCAGTGCGTGAGGTGGGTGGAGAGTCCATGTGATGAGCAGGCAGTGCATGAGGAGGGTTGATAGTCCATGTGGTGAGTGGGCAGAGCATGACGTGGGCAGAGATTCCATGTGGTGAGTGGGCAGGGCATGAGGAGGGTGGAGAGTCCTGTGGTGAGCGGGCAGCGCATGGGGATGGTGGAAAGTCCATATGGTGACCGGGCAGCACATGAGGAGGGCGGAGAGTCCATGTGGTGAGTGGGCAGAGCATGACGAGGGCGGAGATTCCATATGGTGAGCGGGCAGTGCATGAAGAGGGTGGAGAGTCCTGTGGTGATCAGGTAGCACATGAGGAGGGTGGAGAGTCCATGTGGTGATTGGGCAGCGCCTGAGGAGGGTGAAGAGTCCATGTGTTGAGTGGGCAGCATGTGAGGAGGATGGAGAGACCATGTGGTGAGCGGGCAGTGCATAAGGAGGGTGGAAAGTCCATGGGGTGAGCGGGCAGCGGATGAGGAGGGTGGAGAGTCCATGTGGTGAGCGGGCATCACGAGGAGGATGCAGAGTCCATGTGGTGAGCAGGCAGTGCATGAAGAGGGTGGAGAGTCCATGTGATGAGCAGGCAGCGCATGAGGAGGATGGAGAGTCCATGTGGTGAGCAGGCAGCGCATGGGGAGGGTGGAGAGTCCATGTGGTGAGCGGGCAGTGCATGAGGAGGGTGCAGAGTCCATGTGGTGAGCAGGCAGCGCATGAAGAGGGTGGAGAGTCCACGTGGTGAGTCTGCATCACATGAGGAGGGTGGAGAGTGCATGTGGTGAGCGGGCAGTCCATGAGGAGGATGAAGAGTCCAGTTGGTTAGTGGGCAGAGCATGAGGAGGGCAGAGATTCCATGTGGTGAGTGGACAGTGCATGAGGAGGGTGGAGAGTCCCGTGGTGAGCAGGTAGCACATGATGAGGGTGGATAGTCCTAGTCCATGTGGTGATTGGGCAGCGCACGAGGAGGGTGAAGAGTCCATGTGTTGAGTGGGCAGCATGAGAGGAGGGTGGAGAGTCCATGTGGTAAGCAGGCAGTGCAGGAGGAGGGTGGAGAGTCCATGGGGTGAGCGGGCAGCGCATGAGGAGGCTGGAGAGTCCATGTGGTGAGCGGGCAGCGCATGAGGAGGCTGGAGAGTCCTGTGGTGAGCTGGTAGCATATGAGGAGGGCGGAGAGTCCATGTGGTGAGTGGGCACCACGTGAGGAGGGTGGAGATTCCATATGGTGAGCGGGCAGTGCATGAAGAGGGTGGAGAGTCCTGTGGTGAGCAGGTAGCACATGAGGAGGGTGGAGAGTCCATGTGGTTATTGGGCAGTGTTAGACCCGGCCTCGTAGCATAGCCATCCCTGTCCCCGCACCACATAACCTGACCCATGCACCTCACGTAGCCCCCAAGCCCACGGCCTAGCCGATCCTTCCCACTAGAACCTTTGTCGTGTGGTGCCGAGGGTACGATCCTAGTTACGAGATTCCTCCCCTGAGGAGTCTCCCGCCAGTGCCCGGCTACGATACCTTGAGGGTTGACCTCAGGCTAGTCAGTGCCCCTCCGGGCCCCTCTGAGGTCGCCTTCTAAAATTGGTGGCAGCGGTGGGATTCGGGCCCATAATCTAGAGATCGTACCGTGAACGGCTGACGCACTACCGACAAAGATGGCAGAAGGAAACGCTGTGGTTCTCACAGAAAACGACACCAGTATCGTGTTCCAGGCGGAACAACTGGAGGAGTACACACACAGAGAACTGAAGCAATTCTGCAAAGAACTCAAAATCGCTACCACTGGTCTCAACACCAAAGAAGATATGCAGAAGGCACTGAAAGCTTGGGTGGATTCTGGAGCCCCCCGCCCAGAAGGAGCGGTGGAGCTCCACGACGAAGCTGGACCCTCCCAAGGAGAATGCAGCAGCAACCAGGTGCGAAGCTTCGTACCAGACAGCGGCCTATCCCCGGAGGAACTCGCAGACAGAGAAAGAAGTCGCCATCACGAACTCAAATTAGCCAACCTCAGATTCGAGGGCGAGTTGAAATTAGCCGAGAAAAAGCTAGCAGTGGAACAGATGCGAGTACAAGGAGAACTAGAAGAGAAGAAACTCCAACGGGAACACGAAGGAAGGAGACTTCAACTGGAGCACGAACGCAGCTTGAAGGAAATGGAGCTAAAAGCAAAAAGCAAAGAAGCGCGGCCCCCGGGGAACCGAGAGGCGGCCTCCCCGGCGGAGCAAAGGGTCCTCATCCCCAAGGATGTGGTCAAAGAATATTAAAAAAACGATGACATTCAACAGTGGTTCAGGGCATACGAGGTCGCCATGACCTCTCACCGGGTCCCGCAGAAGGATTGGGGGGCCGGGTTGTGGGGACGATTCCTGAGCGAGGGAAGAGACACCCTGCTCGACCTACCAACCTCCATGCAGACCTCCTACGACCACATGAAAGAGGCCCTCCTCACAAGGTACGGCCTCACCCCAGAGATGTACCGCCAGCGGTTCCGGGACTGCAGGAAGATCCCGGGCACCACCTGGGTGGAGTATGTAAACTTCTTCAGCTGCGCATTCGATGGGTGGATCAAGGGCAGCAAGGTAACCACCCTAGAAGAACTAACGGACCTTATGTTGTGAGAACACCTGGCTGCGAACTGCTTTGTGGAACTGCGCCAGCATCTGCTCGACAGCAAGCTCACGGATCCGAGAAAGCTGGCTGTCGAGGCGGATCGCTGGACCAACACCCGGGTCTACCGGGGCCCTGTAGGAGAGTACCCCCGAGCCAGTCAGGGACCACCCCGCCAGAGAGGGGGGGAAACCAGGGAGGGCAGAGAGAGTCCCAGTCCAGTCCCCCGAAAACCCAACCTCCGCCTTTCCCGGCACCCCCACCAGCTGTATCCGGCCCCCCCCTGAGACGGGGGCACCGGGTGACCATCACTTGTTTCCGTTGCCAGAAGCCCGGGCATTACGCCAACGACCCTGAGTGCCCCATGGCCCCCCACATCACCCAGGCAGCACCCCCCACTAGACAAATAGCCAATGTAGCACTGGGGGAGGAGGTTGAGGAGACCGTAGAGTAGGAACCCGCAGCCATGGCCCTAGTATCCTTAAGAGATAGAGAAATGGTCCCTGGAAGCCTCCTACCCTCCAACACGAAGAAATATGGGCAGCTCCTCACAATCAACGGCCACCAAGTAGAAGCCCTTCGTGACACCGGGGCCAGCATCACCGGTGTCCTCAGTCATTTGGTCAACGAAGACCAGGTCCTCCCCAACGTCTTTTGCCTGGTCATTTCCGCTGACAACACGGAAAGTCTGTGTAAGGTAGCCCTGGTGCCTTTTGAATGGGGAGGGGTGGTCGGGAAACTGAAAGTCGCAGTGAGAACCTCCCAGCCAGTCGACTGTCTCCTGGGGAACGACCTGGAAAGTTCCCCCTGGAAACAAGTCGAGCGCAAGACCCACCTAGGGATGATGGGTCTTCCTGAGTGGGTGTGCGCCACCACCCGATCCATGGCGGCCCGACTGACCCCCCTTGGGGAAGTCGACGACGCCCCGACCACTGAAGACAGGATGGTCCCCGCCGAGGGACCCCACGAACCCCCACAAGGAGGGTCGGTCACCAGTGACGAACCCCCACCTTTCGACTCCGCACAGGTCACCGAGTTAGGCCATCTGCCCGAGTTGGCCCAGTGGCGCCACGAGGGGGGCCCCTCCCGAGAGGAGTTCTGCCGAGAGCAGGCTACCTGTCCTTCCCTGGTCGGGCGACCAAACTGGAACGCACCGGGTGTATTGGGAGAATGACCTTTTGTACAGCGAGCAGAAGTCGGTGGAGCTAGGATCCGCCCGGGTGCTGGTGGTACCCCTAAGCTTCCGAGACCTCCTCCTGGGCTTGGCCCACGACGTTCCCCTCGCAGGCCACTTAGGCCAGGACAAAACCTACAGTCGCCTCGTGACTCACTTCTACTGGCCCAGAATGAAAGCAGATGTAGAAGCCCACTGCAAGTCCTGTCCCACGTGCCAGGCCAGTGGGAAGAGCGGAGGAAAGTGCAAGGCTCCCCTCCAACCCTTCCCTGTCATCAGTACCCCTTTTGAACGGGTTGGGATCGACATCGTGGGGCCTCTGGACCCCCCAACCTCCCAAGGGCACCGCTTTATCCTCGTCCTGGTGGATCATGCCACCCGATACCCTGAAGTCATACCCCTGCGCACCGTCACAGCCCCCGTGGTGGGCCGGGCGTTGATGGGAATCTTTTCCCGTATGGGTTTTCCCCGCGAGGTCGTGAGCGATCGCGGTACAAACTTCATCTCCAGATACATGACGTCCTTGTGGCAACAATGCGGAGTGTCCTATAAGTTCACCACCCCGTACCACCCCCAAGGAAACGGCGTGGTAGAGCGGTTTAACAAGACTCTGAAAGGAATGATCGCGGGCCTGGAAGAGCCCCTCTGGCGTAAGTGGGACGTCCTGCTCCCCTGCCTCCTGTTCGCCTACCGAGAAGTTCCCCAGAAATCCTTGGGGTTCAGCCCCTTTGAGTTACTCTACGGGCACCCCGTCCGGGGGCCCCTCAGCCTGGTCAAGGAAGGGTGGGAGGCGGCGCACCGAGGCCACCCCCGCGATGTGTTCCAATACGTCCTGACCCTCCGAAACCAGACTAGGAAGTTCCGAGAGCTGGCCGAGGCCAACCTGGAGGCGAGCCAGGAAGAGATGAAGCGCTGGTACGACCAGAACGCCACTCTGGTCGAGTTCCAGCCGGGCCAGCAGGTATGGGTCATGGCCCCCGTGAAACCCTGCGCCCTCCAGGATAAATGGACCGGGCCCTTCAAAGTGATTGAGCGGAAGAGCCAGGTCACGTACTTGGTGGACGTCCAGTCACCACGGGACCCCCTCTGGGTCCTCCACGTGAACCGCCTCAAGCCCCACTTTGTGCGGACAGAGCTGGGCCTCCTGCTGGCCACCGATGATGGGGCCGAGGAGGAGTCGGATCCCCTCCCTGATCTCCTGTGCACCAAAGAGAAGGACGGCTCCGTAGAGGGAGTGAACCTCTCCCCATCCCTCACTTCCCAGCAACGTGAGGATTGCCGCCAGCTCCTAGGGCAGTTTTCCGACCTCTTCTCCCTGGTCCCCCAAGTCACCGACTGGTGTGTCCATGACGTGGACACCGGAGACAGCCCGCCGGTGAAACACAGAGCCTACCGAGTCCCTGATCGGGTCCGGTCCTGCATTCAAGCCGAAGTCTCAAAGATGTTGACCTTATGAGTGATCGAACCCTCAGACAGTCCCTGGGCCAGCCCCGTGGTCTTGGTCCCGAAAGCAGCTGCCCCCGGTGTCGCCCCAGAACTCCGCTTCTGCGTGGACTACCGGGGACTCAATGAAGTCACCCGAGCCGATGCCCACCCCATTCCCCGAGCCGACGAGCTCATTGACCGACTTGGGGCTGCTCGGTTCCTCAGCACCTTCGATCTCACCTGCGGCTACTGGCAAATTGCGCTCACAGAAGGAGCCAAGGAGCGGTCCGCCTTCTCCACCCCGGATGGGCACTATCGCTTTCGCGTGATGCCCTTCGGGATGAAAAATGCCCCGGCCACCTTCCAGCGACTGGTAAATAGAGTCCTGGCCGGGCTGGAAAAGTTCAGCGCTGCCTATCTAGACGATATCGCAGTTTTTAGTTCCGAATGGAGTGAGCACCTCCAGCACCTCCGGAGGGTGCTAACCGCCCTGCGCCAGGCAGGCCTCACCGTGAAAGCCAGCAAGTGCCAGATTGGGCAAGGTTCGGTAGTCTACCTGGGGCACCAGGTCGGAAGCGGCCAGGTCGCCCCGCTACAGCCCAAGATCGATGCCATCCTAGCCTGGGAACCCCCCACTACCCAAACGGAGGTCCGAGCCTTTCTGGGCCTCACAGGCTACTACCGGAGATTCATCCGGGGGTACGGCAGCTTAGTCGGCCCCCTCACGGGACTCACGTCCAAGAAACAGCCCAAGAAAGTGCAGTGGACCCCTGCCTGCCCAGAGGCGTTCGATGCCCTAAAAACGGCCATGTGCACAGCCCCCGTCCTTCAGGCTCCCGACTACTCCAAGGAGTTTGTGGTACAAACGGACGCCTCCGAGCATGGAATTGGGGCCGTCCTGTCCCAGGTGAATGACCAAGGCCTAGACCAGCCCGTAGCCTTCCTCAGCCGAAGGCTGTTGCCCAGAGAACAGAGATGGAGCACCATCGAGCACGAGGCGTTCGCCGTAGTCTGGGCCCTCAAGAACTTACGCCCCTATCTGTTCGGCACCCATTTCAAGGTCCAAACCGACCATCGCCCCTTGCGATGGCTCATGCAGATGCGAGGAGAAAACCCCAAACTACTGCGGTGGTCAATCTCCCTCCAGGGAATGGATTTCACCGTGGAACATCGCCCTGGTACTGACCACGCCAACGCCGATGGCCTCTCCCGGTTCTGTCGCCTCAGCGAAGAGAACCCCCAAGAGGATGGGTAGTTCTCTCCGGCTTTCAGCTGGGGGGGACGCGTGTTAGACCCGGCCTCGTAGCATAGCCATCCCTGTCCCCGCACCACATAACCTGACTGTTGGAAGGCGGACCCCGAGGTGTCGGCGAGACCACCGAGGGGGGCCCTCCCACGGTACGAAGTAGCCGAGCGCTGCCGAGAAGTCTCCTGAGAGATCCTTCCCCTATCACGTACTAGCCCAGTAACACCACCACACAGGACTCAAGGAGGTTGTCTCAAGACAAGCAATTCTTTATCAGCAATAAATAGGTTACGAGGTCAATATTTACACAAAGGGATCGCGGGATCCACCAAAAGTCTCAGTGTCTCTTTGGAAGGGTAGGGGTAGCGGGACAGTCTTTGGCAGGAGTGCGGTACGAGGGTACCTGGGGCCCAGTTCTTATCCTCAAGCTGGAGGACCTCCGGATCTCGGAGGGGTCGAGCCGCGATGGCGTCAGCAGGGCTCTGGCGTACAGTTCGTGGAGAGCCGCGATCCAATCAGCAGGGCTCTCAAGATGGTTTCTGCTCAGCTCGAGCCGCGACGTCGTCAGCAGGGCTCCGAGGGAGGGTTCAGCGAGGTTGGGCCGCGACAGCGTCAGCAGGGCTCCGATGTTCCAGGTGGCTTCAAAGTGGTCACAAGACGGAGCCGCGACGCAGTCAGCAGGGCTCGTGAGGGTTCCGACAAGAGTTCTTCTCCGTAGGGTCAGCCGCGATTCAATCAGCAGGGCTCTCGACTCCGGGATACAACTGCCGATCTGTGGCGGGGTTGCCCCAGATATAGGTCTGGAGCCCTTTGATGTCCGGACCCAGGCGCCCGGTGGGGGCGGAGAGGCCGGGTGGAGGTGGCCAGACGCCCAGCAGGAGAGGCGCCAGGCCCAGGGGAGTTGCAGGGCGATCACACCTCGAGAGGGGCGGACAGTTGGGGGTCCCATCGATACTGTCCTCCGCCGGGGGCGATGAATGGTTCCTGCGGCCCCCCCCTGGCCAGTTCGTGGTGCCTCGATGTCGGGGCTTCGCTGGGGTCGAGGCCGGGTTGAGCGGGGTTGCGCTGGCTGGTGCACAGAGTCACGTGGGTGCCAACAAGATGGCGGAGCCACGAGGGGTATGCGACCTCGTGCAGCTCCGGATGAAGGGCCTCGGTGCAGTTCAGAAGGGTGGCCCGTGAAGGCCGGGGAACGGGCACAATCCACGGGGGTAAGGACCATGCCACAAGGCCGGGTCCAACACTGACCCATGCACCTCACGTAGCCCCCGAGCCCACGGCCTAGCCGATCCTTCCCACTAGAACCCACACATACCCGACCCGGACTTTCCCATCCGTGGCCTTCCTCCTTTCGGCCACACCGGGCCCGCGTGCCCACTTCATGCACCAAGATGGTCGCCCGGCCCCAGCGCGACCCTGGCCTAGAGGCGCCACACCGGCTGGGAGACATCGCGCTCCCATTGGGATGAGAGAGGGAGGAGCAGTTTCCATCGCACCTCTGAGCTCCCCTGGGAAGGTGGGTTTCGATCGGCCGCCGGCCTCCCCGAGGGCTGGCTCCACGCCTGCTGGGTGTCTGGGACTCCTCCCGACCCGGCCCTGAAAGGATCAAAAGACAATAGCAGGAAACCCCGACAAGCGACCCCCAGGTGAGCGGGCAGCGCATGAGGAGGGTGGAGAGTCCATGTGGTGAGCAGGCAGTGCATGAGGAGGGTGGAGAGTCCATGTGGTGAGCAGGCAGCGCATGAGGAGGGTGAAGAGTCCATGTGGTGAGGGGGCATCATGTGAGGAGGGCGGAGACTCCATGTGGTGAGTGGGCAGTGCATGAGGAGGGTGGAGAGTCCATGTGGTGAGGGGGCAGCGCATGAGGAGGGTGGAGAGTCCATGTGGTGAGCGGGCAGTGCATGAGGAGGGCAGAGTCTATGTGGTGAGCGGGCATCGCATGAGGATGGTGCAGAGTACATGTGATGAGCAGGCTGCGCATGAGGAGGGTAGAGAGTTCATTTGATGATCAGGCAGAGCATGAGGAGGGGGAGAGTCCATGTGGTGAGTGGGCAGCGCATGAGGAGGGTGGAGAGTTCATGTGGTGAGCGGGCAGAGCGTGAGGAGGGTGGAGTGTCCATGTGGTGAGAGAGCAGTGCATGAGGGGGTGGAAAGTCCATGTGGTGAGTGGGCATCGCATGAGAAGGGTGAAGCATCCATGTGGTGAGTGGGCAGCATGTGACCAGGGTGGAGAGTCCATGTGGTGAGTGGGCAGCGAGTGAGGAGGGTGGAGAGTCCATGTGGGTGAGCGGGCACCGCATGAGGAGGGTGGAGAGTCCATGTGGTGAGTGGGCAATGCATGAGGAGGGGGGAGAGTCCATGTGGTGAGCAAGTAGTACATGAGGAGGGTGGAGAGTCCATGTGATGAGTGGGCAGCGAACGAGCAGGGTGGAGAGTGGGCATCATGTGAGGATGGTGGAGAGGCCATGTGGTGAGTGGGTAGTGCATGAGGAAGGTAGAGTGCTCATGTGGTGAGTAGGCAGTGCACAAGGAGGGTGGAGAGTGGGCATTGTGTGAGGACGGTGAGTGGGCAGCATGTGACCAGGGTGGAGAGTCCATGTGGAGAATGGGCAGCGAGTGAGGAGGGTGGAGAGTCCATGTGGGTGAGCGTACACCACATGAGGAGGGTGGAGAGTCCATGTGGCGAGTGGGCAATGCATGAGGAGGGGGAGAGTCCACGTGGTGAGCAAGTAGTACATGAGGAGGGTGGAGAGTCCATGTGATGAGTGGGCAGCGAACGAGGAAGGTGGAGAGTGGGCATCATGTGAGGATGGTGAAGAGCCCATGTGGTGAGTGGGTAGTGCATGAGGAAGGTAGAGTGCCCATGTGGTGAGTGGGTAGCACATGAGGAAGGTAGAGAGTCCATGTGGTGAGTGGGCAGTGCATGATTTCATGTGGTGAGTTGGCATCACACGAGGAGGGTGGAGAGTCCTGTGGTGAGCGGGCAGCACATGAGGATGGTGGAAAGTCCATATGGTGAGCGGGCAGCATGTGAGGAGGGCGGAGAGTCCATGTGGTGAGTGGGCATCACGTGAGGAGGGTGGAGATTCCATATGGTGAGCGGGCAGTGCATGAAGAGGGTGGAGAGTCCATGTGGTGAGCAAGTAGCGCATGAGGAGGGCAGAGAGTCCATGTGGTGAGTGAGCAGCACATAAGGAGGGTGGAGAGTCCATGTGGTGAGCGGGCAGCGCATGAGGAGGGTGGAGAGTTCATGTGGTGAGTGGGCAGCGCATGAGAATGGTGGAGAGACCATGTGATGAACGGGTAGGCCGCAAGGAGGGCGGAGAGTCCATGTGGTGAGCGGGCATCACATGAGCAGGGTGGAGAGTCTATGGGGGTAGCGGGCATCATGTGAGGAGGGTGGAGAGCCCATGTTGTGAGCAGGCAGTGCATGAGGAGGATGGGGAATACATGTGGTGAGCAGGCAGTGCATGAGGGTGGAGATTCCATGTGGTGAGTCCGCATCGCATGAGGAGGGTGGAGAGTCCATGTGGTGAGCGGGCAGTGCATGAGGAGGGTGGAGAGTCCATGTGGTGAGCAGGCAGTGCATGAGGAGGGTGAAGAGTCCATATGGTGAGTAGGCATCACATGAGAAGGGTGGAGTGTCCATGTGGTGAGTGGGCAGCTCATGACCAGGGTGACGAGTCCATGTGGTGAGTGAGCAGTGAGTCAGGAGGATGGAGAGTCCATGTGGGTGAGCGGGCACCGCATGACGAGGGTGGAGAGTCCATGTGGTGAGCAGGCACCGCATGAGGAGGGTGGAGAGTCCATGTGGTGAGTGGGAAGCACATGAGGATGTTGGAAACTCCATGGGATGAGTGGGCAGCGCAGGAGGAGGGTGGAAAATGGGCTTCGTGTGAGGCTGGTGGACAGCCCATGTGGTGAGTGGGTAGCACATGAGGAGGGTGGAGAGTCCATGTGGTGATTGGGCAGCGCATGAGGAGGGTGAAGAGTCCATGTGTTGAGTGGGCAGCATGTGAGGAGGGTGGAGAGTTCATGTGGTAAGCGGGCAGTGCATGAGGAGGGTGGAGAGTCCATGGGGTGAGCGGGCAGCGCATGAGGAGGGTGGAGAGTCCATGTGGTGAGCGGGCAGAGCATGAGGAGGGGGAGAGTCCATGTGGTGAGTGGGCAGCGCATGAGGAGGGTGGAGAGTTCATGTGGTGAGCGGGCAGAGCGTGAGGAGGGTGGAGTGTCCATGTGGTGAGAGAGCAGTGCATGAGGGGGTGGAAAGTCCATGTGGTGAGTGGGCATCGCATGAGAAGGGTGAAGCATCCATGTGGTGAGTGGGCAGCATGTGACCAGGGTGGAGAGTCCATGTGGTGAGTGGGCAGCGAGTGAGGAGGGTGGAGAGTCCATGTGGGTGAGCGGGCACCGCATGAGGAGGGTGGAGAGTCCATGTGGTGAGTGGGCAATGCATGAGGAGGGGGGAGAGTCCATGTGGTGAGCAAGTAGTACATGAGGAGGGTGGAGAGTCCATGTGATGAGTGGGCAGCGAACGAGCAGGGTGGAGAGTGGGCATCATGTGAGGATGGTGGAGAGGCCATGTGGTGAGTGGGTAGTGCATGAGGAAGGTAGAGTGCTCATGTGGTGAGTAGGCAGTGCACAAGGAGGGTGGAGAGTGGGCATTGTGTGAGGACGGTGAGTGGGCAGCATGTGACCAGGGTGGAGAGTCCATGTGGTGAATGGGCAGCGAGTGAGGAGGGTGGAGAGTCCATGTGGGTGAGCGGACACCACATGAGGAGGGTGGAGAGTCCATGTGGCGAGTGGGCAATGCATGAGGAGGGGGAGAGTCCACGTGGTGAGCAAGTAGTACATGAGGAGGGTGGAGAGTCCATGTGATGAGTGGGCAGCGAACGAGGAAGGTGGAGAGTGGGCATCATGTGAGGATGGTGAAGAGCCCATGTGGTGAGTGGGTAGTGCATGAGGAAGGTAGAGTGCCCATGTGGTGAGTGGGTAGCACATGAGGAAGGTAGAGAGTCCATGTGGTGAGTGGGCAGTGCATGATTTCATGTGGTGAGTTGGCATCACACGAGGAGGGTGGAGAGTCCTGTGGTGAGCGGGCAGCACATGAGGATGGTGGAAAGTCCATATGGTGAGCGGGCAGCACGTGAGGAGGGCGGAGAGTCCATGTGGTGAGTGGGCATCACGTGAGGAGGGTGGAGATTCCATATGGTGAGCGGGCAGTGCATGAAGAGGGTGGAGAGTCCATGTGGTGAGCAAGTAGCGCATGAGGAGGGCAGAGAGTCCATGTGGTGAGTGAGCAGCACATAAGGAGGGTGGAGAGTCCATGTGGTGAGCGGGCAGCGCATGAGGAGGGTGGAGAGTTCATGTGGTGAGTGGGCAGCGCATGAGAATGGTGGAGAGACCATGTGATGAACGGGTAGGCCGCAAGGAGGGCGGAGAGTCCATGTGGTGAGCGGGCATCACATGAGCAGGGTGGAGAGTCTATGGGGGTAGCGGGCATCATGTGAGGAGGGTGGAGAGCCCATGTTGTGAGCAGGCAGTGCATGAGGAGGATGGGGAATACATGTGGTGAGCAGGCAGTGCATGAGGGTGGAGATTCCATGTGGTGAGTCCGCATCGCATGAGGAGGGTGGAGAGTCCATGTGGTGAGCGGGCAGTGCATGAGGAGGGTGGAGAGTCCATGTGGTGAGCAGGCAGTGCATGAGGAGGGTGAAGAGTCCATATGGTGAGTAGGCATCACATGAGAAGGGTGGAGTGTCCATGTGGTGAGTGGGCAGCTCATGACCAGGGTGACGAGTCCATGTGGTGAGTGAGCAGTGAGTCAGGAGGATGGAGAGTCCATGTGGGTGAGCGGGCACCGCATGACGAGGGTGGAGAGTCCATGTGGTGAGCAGGCACCGCATGAGGAGGGTGGAGAGTCCATGTGGTGAGTGGGAAGCACATGAGGATGTTGGAAACTCCATGGGATGAGTGGGCAGCGCAGGAGGAGGGTGGAAAATGGGCTTCGTGTGAGGCTGGTGGACAGCCCATGTGGTGAGTGGGTAGCACATGAGGAGGGTGGAGAGTCCATGTGGTGATTGGGCAGCGCATGAGGAGGGTGAAGAGTCCATGTGTTGAGTGGGCAGCATGTGAGGAGGGTGGAGAGTTCATGTGGTAAGCGGGCAGTGCATGAGGAGGGTGGAGAGTCCATGGGGTGAGCGGGCAGCGCATGAGGAGGGTGGAGAGTCCATGTGGTGAGCGGGCAGTGCATGTGGAGGTTGGAGAGTCCATGTGGTGAGGGGGCAGCACATGAGGAGGGCGGAGAATCCATGTGGTGAGCGGGCAGTGCATGAGGAGGGTGGATAGTCCATGTGATGAGTGGGCAGGGCATGAGGAGGTTGGAGAGTCCACATGGTGAGCGGACAGCGCATGAGGATGGTGGAAAGTCCATACGGTGAGCGGGCAGCACATGAGGACAGCGGAGAGTCCATGTGGTGAGTGGGCATCACGTGAGGAGGGTGGAGATTCCATATGGTGAGCGGGCAGTGCATGAAGAGGGTGGAGAGTCCTGTGGTGAGCAGGTAGCACATGAGGAGGGTGGAGAGTCCATGTGGTGAGCGGGCAGTGCATCAGGAGGGTGGAGAGTTCATGTGATGAACAGGCAGCGCATGAGGAGGGTGGAGAGTGCATGTGATGAGTGGGCATCGAGTGAGGAGGGCAGAGTCCATGTGGTGAGTGAGCAGTGCATGAGGAGGGTGGAAAGTCCACTGGGTGAGTGGGCATCGCATGAGAAGGATGGAGAGTCCATGTGGTGAGCGGGCATCGAGTGAGGAGGGTTGAGAGTCCATGTGGTGAGTGGGCAATGCATAGGAGGGTGGAGAGTCCATGTGGTGAGAAGGCAGTGCATGAGGAGGGTGGAGAGTCCCTGTGGTGAGGAGGCATCATATGAGGAGGGTGGAGAGCCCATCTGGTGAGTGGGCAGCACATGAGGAGGGTCGAGAGCCCATGTGTGAGTGGGCAGCACATGAGGAGGGTGGAGAGTCCATATGGTGAGCAGGCAGTGCATGAGGAGGGTGGAGCGTCCAGCTGGTGAGTGGGCAGAGCATGAGGAGGGTGGAGAGTCCATGTGTGAGTGGGCAGTACATGAGGGTGGAGAGTCCATGTGTGAGCGGGCATCGCGTGAGGAGGGTGGAGAGTCCATGCAGTGAGTAGGCAGTGCATGAGGAGGGTGGAGAGTCCATGTGGTGAACAGCATCATGTAAGGAGGGTGGAGAGTCCATGTGGTGAGTGGGCAGTGCATGAGGAGGGTGGATAGTCCATGTGAGGAGTGGGCAGGGCATGAGGAGGTTGGAGAGTCCACATGGTGAGCGGGCATCGCATGAGGAGGGCGGAAAGTCCATGTGGTGAGCGGGCAGCGCATGAGATGGGTGGAGAGTCCATGTGGTGAGCAGGCAGTGCATGAGGAGGGTGGAGAGTCCATGCGGTGAATGGGCAGTGCATGAGGAGGGTGGAGAGTCCAAGTGGAGAGTGGGCAGCACATGAGGAGGGTGGAGAGTCCATGTGGTAAGTGGGTAGTGCATGAGGAGGGTTGAGAGCCCATGTGATGAACAGGCAGGCCGCGAGGAGGGTGGAGAGTCCATGTGGTGAGCGGGCAGCGCATGAGGAGGGTGGAGAGTCCATGTGGTGAGCAGGCAGTGCATGAGGAGGGTGGAGAGTCCATGTGGTGAGCAGGCAGCGCATGAGGAGGGTGAAGAGTCCATGTGGTGAGGGGGCATCATGTGAGGAGGGCGGAGACTCCATGTGGTGAGTGGGCAGTGCATGAGGAGGTTGGAGAGCCCATGTGGTGAGGGGGCAGCGCATGAGGAGGGTGGAGAGTCCATGTGGTGAGCGGGCAGTGCATGAGGAGGGCAGAGTCTATGTGGTGAGCGGGCATCGCATGAGGATGGTGCAGAGTACATGTGATGAGCAGGCTGCGCATGAGGATGGTAGAGAGTTCATTTGATGATCAGGCAGAGCATGAGGAGGGGGAGAGTCCATGTGGTGAGTGGGCAGCGCATGAGGAGGGTGGAGAGTTCATGTGGTGAGCGGGCAGAGCATGAGGAGGGTGGAGAGTCCATGTGGTGAGAGAGCAGTGCATGAGGGGGTGGAAAGTCCATGTGGTGAGTGAGCATCGCATGAGAAGGGTGGAGCATCCATGTGGTGAGTGGGCAGCATGTGACCAGGGTGGAGAGTCCATGTGGTGAGTGGGCAGCGAGTGAGGAGGGTGGAGAGTCCATGTGGGTTAGCGGGCACCGCATGAGGAGGGTGGAGAGTCCATGTGGTGAGTGGGCAATGCATGAGGAGGGGGGAGAGTCCATGTGGTGAGCAAGTAGTACATGAGGAGGGTGGAGAGTCCATGTGATGAGTGGGCAGCGAACGAGGAGGGTGGAGAGTGGGCATCATGTGAGGATGGTGGAGAGCCCATGTGGTGAGTGGGCAGTACATGAGGGTGGAGAGTCCATGTGTGAGCGGGCATCGCGTGAGGAGGGTGGAGAGTCCATGCAGTGAGTAGGCAGTGCATGAGGAGGGTGGAGAGTCCATGTGGTGAACAGCATCATGTAAGGAGGGTGGAGAGTCCATGTGGTGAGTGGGCAGTGCATGAGGAGGGTGGATAGTCCATGTGATGAGTGGGCAGGGCATGAGGAGGGTGGAGAGTGGGCATTGTGTGAGGACGGTGAGTGGGCAGCATGTGACCAGGGTGGAGAGTCCATGTGGTGAATGGGCAGCGAGTGAGGAGGGTGGAGAGTCCATGTGGGTGAGCGGACACCACATGAGGAGGGTGGAGAGTCCATGTGGTGAGTGGGCAATGCATGAGGAGGGGGAGAGTCCACGTGGTGAGCAAGTAGTACATGAGGAGGGTGGAGAGTCCATGTGATGAGTGGGCAGCGAACGAGGAAGGTGGAGAGTGGGCATCATGTGAGGATGGTGGAGAGCCCATGTGGTGAGTGGGTAGTGCATGAGGAAGGTGGAGAGCCCATGTGGTGAGTGGGCAGTGCATGAGGAGGGTCGAGATTTCATGTGGTGAGTCGGCATCACACGAGGAGGGTGGAGAGTCCTGTGGTGAGCGGGCAGCGCATGAGGATGGTGGAAAGTCCATATGGTGAGCGGGCAGCACGTGAGGAGGGCGGAGAGTCCATGTGGTGAGTGGGCATCACGTGAGGAGGGTGGAGATTCCATATGGTGAGCGGGCAGTGCATGAAGAGGGTGGAGAGTCCATGTGGTGAGCAAGTAGCGCATGAGGAGGGCGGAGAGTCCATGTGGTGAGTGAGCAGCACATAAGGAGGGTGGAGAGTCCATGTGGTGAGCGGGCAGCGCATGAGGAGGGTGGAGAGTTCATGTGGTGAGTGGCCAGCGCATGAGGATGGTGGAGAGACCATGTGATGAACGGGTAGGCCGCAAGGAGGGCGGAGAGTCCATGTGGTGAGCGGGCATCACATGAGCAGGGTGGAGAGTCTATGGGGGTAGCGGGCATCATGTGAGGAGGGTGGAGAGCCCATGTTGTGAGCAGGCAGTGCATGAGGAGGATGGGGAATCCATGTGGTGAGCAGGCAGTGCATGAGGGTGGAGATTCCATGTGGTGAGTCCGCATCGCATGAGGAGGGTGGAGAGTCCATGTGGTGAGCGGGCAGTGCATGAGGAGGGTGGAGAGTCCATGTGGTGAGCAGGCAGTGCATGAGGAGGGTGAAGAGTCCATATGGTGAGTAGGCATCACATGAGAAGGGTGGAGTGTCCATGTGGTGAGTGGGCAGCTCATGACCAGGGTGACGAGTCCATGTGGTGAGTGAGCAGTGAGTCAGGAGGATGGAGAGTCCGTGTGGGTGAGCGGGCACCGCATGAGGAGGGTGGAGAGTCCATGTGGTGAGCAGGCACCGCATGAGGAGGGTGGAGAGTCCATGTGGTGAGTGGGCAGCACATGAGGATGTTGGAAACTCTATGGGATGAGTGGGCAGCGCAGGAGGAGGGTGGAAAATGGGCATCGTGTGAGGCTGGTGGACAGCCCATGTGGTGAGTGGGTAGCACATGAGGAGGGTGGAGTGCCCATGTGGTGAGTGGGCAGCGCATGAGGAGGGTGGAGAGTGTGCATCACGTGAGGAGGGTGGAGAGCCCATGTCATGAGTGGGCAGGCCGCGAAGAGGGTGTAGAGTCCATCTGATGAGCAGGCAGCACATGAGGAGGGTTGAGAGTCCATGTGGTGAGTGGGCAGTGCATGAGGAGGGTGAGTGGCCAGTGCATGAGGAGAGTGGAGAGCTCATGTGGTGAGCTGTAGTGCATGAGGAGGGTGGAGAGCCCATGTGATGAGTAGGCAGTGCATGAGGAGGGTGGAGAGTCCATGTGGTGAGCGGGCAGCACATGAGCAGTGTGAAGAGTCCATGTGCTGAGCGGGCAGTGCATGAGAAGGGTCGAATTCCATGTGGTGAGTCGGCATCCCATGAGGAGGGTGGAGAGTCCATGTGGTGAGCGGGCAGCGCATGAAGAGGGTGGAGAGTCTATGTGGTGAGTGCATAGTGTGTGAGGAGGGTGGAGAGTCCATGTGGTGAGCAAGTAGCGCATGAGGAGGGCGGAGAGTCCATGTGGTGAGTGAGCAGCACATAAGGAGGGTGGAGAGTCCATGTGGTGAGCGGGCAGCGCATGAGGAGGGTGGAGAGTTCATGTGGTGAGTGGGCAGCGCATTAGGATGGTGGAGAGACTATGTGATGAACGGGTAGGCCGCAAGGAGGGCGGAGAGTCCATGTGGTGAGCGGGCATCACATGAGCAGGGTGGAGAGTCTATGGGGGTAGCGGGCATCATGTGAGGAGGGTGGAGAGCCCATGTTGTGAGCAGGCAGTGCATGAGGAGGACGGGGAATCCATGTGGTGAGCAGGCAGTGCATGAGGGTGGAGATTCCATGTGGTGAGTCCGCATCGCATGAGGAGGGTGGAGAGTCCATGTCGTGAGCGGGCAGTGCACGAGGAGGGTGGAGAGTCTATGTGGTGAGTGGGCAGAGCATGAGGAGGGTGGAGAGTCCTGTGGTGAGCAGTGTTAGACCCGGCCCTCGTAACATAGCCATCCCTGTCCTCGCACCACATAACCTGACTCCTGCACCTCACGCAGCCCCCGAGCCCACGGCCTAGCCGATCCTTCCCACCAGAACACACACACACCCGACCCGGACTTCCCCATCCGTGGCCTTCCTCCCTTCGGCCACACCGGGCCCGCGTGCCTACTCCCTGCACCATGATGGCCGCCTGGCCCCAGCGCGACCCTGGCCTAGAGGCGCCACTCCGGCTGGAGGACATCGCACTCCCATTGGGATGAGAGAGGGAGGAGCAGTTTCCATCGCACCTCTGAGCTCCCCTGGGAAGGTGGGTTTCGATCGGCCCTCTGGCCTCCCCGAGGGCTGGCTCCACGCCTGCTGGGTGTCTGGGACTCCTCCCGACCCGGCCCTGAAAGGATCAAAAGACAATAGCAGGAAACCCCGACAAGCGACCCCCAGGTGACAAGACCCCTGCCCGCACAGACTCCGGACATCAAAGAGGAGTCGTCCTATAACAAGGGGTGCTCTGGGACTAGCCGGCAGATTCGCCTTTGGAAACACCTGAGCCCTGCTGAGTGACTCGCGGCTCCCTGAAGATCGTAAGACCCCCGTACCTGTGCTTGAGCCCTGCTGAGTGACTCGCGGCTCCCTGAAGATCGTAAGACCTCCGAACTTGTGCTTGAGCCCTGCTGAGTGACTCGCGTCTCCCCGAAAGATCGTAAGACCTCCGACTGGTGCTTGAGCCCTGCTGAGTGACTCGCGGCTCCCACAGACTCTTTTGGTCCCGCCGGACCCCGACGACGACCAGCGTATCCCCCAGCTCGAGGATTGTGAGCTGTGCGCCGGGTACGCTCCTGCATTTGATCCATATCCCCAAAGACTGTCCCGCTACCTCCTACCCCCCTCCAAGACTCTGTGAGCCCGCGCTCCACTTGTATATATCTGCCTTGCTGATCATAAAGATCCTACAACTCCGATCTGATAAAGATTTGCTCTTAAGAACTCCCGGTGTGGTGTCTCTTTGTCGTGTGGTGCCGAGTGTACGATCCTAGATACGAGATTCCTCCCCTGAGGAGTCTCCCGCCAGTGCCCGGCTACGATACCTCGAGGGTTGGTCTCAGGATAGCCAGGGCCCCTTCCGGGCTCCTCTGAGGTCGCCTTCTAACATTGGTGGCAAGCGACGGGATTCGGGCCGATAATCTAGAGATAGTACCGTAAACGGCTGACGCACTACCGACAAAGATGGCAGAAGGAAAAGCCGTGGTTCTCACAGAAAACGACTCCAGTACCGTGTTCCAGGCGGGACAACTGGAGGAGTACACACACAGAGAATTGAAGCAATTCTGCAAAGAACTCAAAATCGCTACCACTGGTCTCAACACCAAAGAAGATATGCAGAAGGCACTAAAAGCTTGGGTGGATTCTGGAGCCCCCCGCCCAGAAGGAGCGGTGGAGCTCCACGACGAAGCTGGACCCTCCCAAGGAGAACGCAGCAGCAACCAGGTGCGAAGCTTCGTACCAGACGGGGGCCTATCCCCGGAGGAACTCGCAGACAGAGAAAGAAATCGCCATCACGAACTCGAATTAGCCAAACTCAAAATCGGGGGCGAGTTGAAATTAGCCGAGAAAAAGCTAGCAGTGGAACAGATGCGGGTGCAAGGAGAACTAGAAGAGAAGAAACTCCAACGGGAACACGAAGGAAGAAGACTTCAACTGGAGCACGAACGCAGCTTGAAGGAAATGGAGCTAAAAGCAAAAAGCGAAGAAGCGCGGCCCCCGGGGAACCGAGAGGCGGCCTCCCGGCGGAGCAGAAGGTCCACATCCCCAAGGATGTGGTCAAAGAATATTACAAAAACGATGACATTCAACAGTGGTTCAGGGCCTACGAGGTCGCCATGACCTCCCATCGGGTTCCGCAGAAGGATTGGGGGGCCGGGTTGTGGGGACGATTCCTGAGCGAAGGGAGAGACACCCTGCAAGACCTACCAACCTCCATGCAGACCTCCTACGACCACATGAAAGAGGCCCTCCTCACAAGGTACGGCTTCACCCCGGAGATGTACCGCCAGCGGTTCCGGGACTGCAGGAAGATCCCGGGCACCACCTGGGTGGAGTATGTAAACTTCTTCAGCCGCGCATTCGATGGGTGGATCAAGGGCAGCAAGGTAACCACCCTAGCAGAACTAACCGACCTCATGTTGTGGGAACACCTGGCTGCGAACTGCTTTGTGGAACTGCGCCAGCATCTGCTAGACAGCAAGCTCACGGATCCGAGAAAGCTGGCTGTCGAGGCGGATCGCTGGACCAACACCCGGGTCTCCCGGGGCCCTGTAGGAGAATACCCCCGAGCCAGTCAGGGACCACCCCACCAGAGTGGGGGGGGGAACCAGGGAGGGCAGAGAGAGTCCCAGTCCAGTCCCCCGAAGACCCAACCTCCGCCTTTCCCGGCACCCCCACCAGCTGTATCCGGCCCCCCCCTGAGACGGGGGCACCGGGTGACCATCACTTGTTTCCATTGTCAGAAGCCCGGGCATTACGCCAATGACCCTGAATGCCCCATGGCCCCACACACCACCCAGGCAGCACCCCCGCTAGACAGCCAATGTAGCACTGGGGGAGGAGGTTGAGGAGACCGTAGAGTGGGAACCCGCAGCCATGGCCCTAGTATCCTTAGGAGATAGAGAAATGGTCCCTGGAAGCCTCCTGCCCTCCAACGCGAAGAAATATGGGCAGCTCGTAACGATTAATGGCCACCAAGTAGAAGCCCTCCGTGACACCGGGGCCAGCATCACCGGTGTCCTCAGTCATCTGGTCAACGAAGACCAGGTCCTCCCCAATGTCTTTTGCCCGGTCATTTCCGCTGACAACACGGAAAGTCTGTGTAAAGTAGCCCTGGTGCCTTTTGAATGGGGAGGGGTGGTCGGTAAACTGAAAGTCGCAGTGAGAACCTCCCAGCCAGTCGACTGTTTCCTGGGGAACGACCTGGAAAGTTCACCCTGGAAACAAGTCGAGCGCAAGACCCACATAGGGATGATGGGTCTCCCTGAGTGGGTGTGCGCCACCACCCGATCCATGGCGGCCCGACTGACCCCCCTGGGGGAAGTTGATGACGCCCCGACCACTGAAGATAGGATGGTCCCCGCCGAGGGTCCCCACATCCCCCCACAGGAAGGGTCGGTCGCCAGTGACGAACCCCAACCTTCCGACTCCGCACAGGTCACCGAGTTAGGCGATCTGCCTGAATTGGCCCAGTGGTGCCACGAGGGGGGCCCGTCCCGAGAGGAGTTCTGCTGAGAGCAGGCTACCTGTCCTTCCCTGGTCGGGCCCCGGCAACAGGCAGAGGCCCAGGCCGCGGGCGACCAATCTGGAACGCACCGGGTGTATTGGGAGAATGACCTTTAGTACAGCGAGCAGAAGTCAGTGGAGCAGGGATCCGGCCGGGTGCTGGTGGTACCCCTACGCTTCCGAGACCTCCTCCTGGGCTTGGCCCACGACGTTCCCCTCGCAGGCCACTTGGGCCAGGACAAAACCTACAGTCGCCTCGTGACTCGCTTCTACTGGCCCAGAATGAAAGCAGATGTAGAAGCCCACTGCAAGTCCTGTCCCACGTGCCAGGCCAGTGGGAAGAGCGGAGGGAAGCGCAAGGCTCCCCTCCAACCCTTCCCTGTTGTCAGTACCCCTTTTGAGTGGGTCGGGATCGACATCGTGGGGCCTCTGGACCCCCCAACCTCCCAAGGGCACCGCTTTATCCTCGTCCTGGTGGATCATGCCACCCGATACCCGGAAGCCATACCCCTGCGCACCGTCACAGCCCCCGTGGTGGGCCGGGCGTTGATGGGAATCTTCTCCCGTATGGGTTTTCCCCGCGAGGTCGTGAGCGATCGCGGTACAAACTTCATCTCCAGATACATGACGTCCTTGTGGCAACAATGCGGAGTGTCCTATAAATTCACCACCCCGTACCACCCCCAAGGAAACGGCCTGGTGGAGCGGTTTAACCGGACTCTGAAGGGGATGATCGCGGGCCTGGAAGAGCCCCTCCAGCGTAAGTGGGACGTCCTGCTCCCCTGCCTCCTGTTCGCCTACCGAGAAGTTCCCCAGAAATCCTTGGGGTTCAGCCCCTTTGAGTTACTCTACGGGCACCCCGTCCGGGGGCCCCTCAGCCTGGTCAAGGAAGGGTGGGAGGCGGCGCCCCGAGGCCACCCCCGAGATGTGTTCCGATACGTCCTGACTCTCCGAAACCAGACTAGGAAGTTCCGAGAGATGGCCGAGGCCAACCTGGAGGCGAGCCAGGAAGAGATGAAGCGCTGGTACGACCAGAATGCCACTCTGGTCGAGTTTCAGCCGGGCCAGCAGGTATGGGTCATGGCCCCCGTGAAACCCTGCGCCCTCCAGGATAAATGGACCAGGCCCTTCAAAGTGGTTGAGCGGAAGAGCCAGGTCACGTACTTGGTGGACGTCCAGTCCCCACGGGACCCCCTCCGGGTCCTCCACGTGAACCGCCTCAAGCCCCACTTTGTGCGGACGGAGCTGAGCCTCCTGCTGGCCACTGATGACGGGTCCGAGGAGGAGTCGGATCCCCTCCCTGATTTCCTGTGCACCAAAGAGAAGGACGGCTCCATAGAGGGAGTGAACCTCTCCCCATCCCTCACTTCCCAGCAACGCGAGGATTGCCGCCAGCTCCTAGGGCAGTTTTCCGACCTCTTCTCCCTGGTCCCCAAAGTCACCGACTGGTGTGTCCATGACGTGGACACCGGAGACAGCCTGCCGGTGAAACACCGAGCCTACCGAGTCCCTGATCGGGTCCGGTCCTGCATTCAAGCCGAGGTCTCGAAGATGTTGACCTTAGGAGTGATCGAACCCTCAGACAGTTCCTGGGCCAGCCCCGTGGTTCTGGTCCCGAAAGCAGCCGCCCCCGGTGTCGCCCCAGAACTCCGCTTCTGCGTGGACTACCGGGGACTCAATGAAGTCACCCGAGCCGATGCCCACCCCATTCCCCGAGCCGACGAGCTCATTGACCGACTTGGGGCTGCTCGGTTCCTCAGCACCTTCGATCTCACCTGCGGCTACTGGCAAATTGTGCTCACAGAAGGAGCCAAGGAGCGGTCCGCCTTCTCCACCCCGGATGGGCACTATCGCTTTCGCGTGATGCCCTTCGGGATGAAAAATGCCCCGGCCACCTTCCAGCGACTGGTAAATAGAGTCCTGGCCGGGCTGGAAAAATTCAGCGCTGCCTAACTAGACGATATCGCAGTTTTTAGTTCCGAATGGAGTGAGCCCCTCCAGCACCTCCGGAGGGTGCTAACCGCTCTGCGCCAGGCAGGCCTCACCGTGAAAGCCAGCAAGTGCCAGATTGGGCAAGGTTCGGTAACCTACCTGGGGCACCAGGTCGGAAGCGGCCAGGTCGCCCCTCTACAGCCCAAAATCGACGCCATCCTAGCCTGGGAACCCCCCACTACCCAAACGGAGGTCCGAGCCTTTCTGGGCCTCACGGGCTACTACCGGAGATTCATCCGGGGGTACGGCAGCCTCGTCGGCCCCCTCACGGGACTCACGTCCAAGAAACAGCCCAAGAAAGTGCAGTGGACCCCTGCCTGCCAAGAGGCGTTCGATGCCCTGAAAGCGGCCATGTGCACTGCCCCCGTCCTCCAGGCCCCCGACTACTCCAAGGAGTTTGTGGTCCAAACGGACGCCTCCGAGCATGGAATTGGGGCCGTCCTGTCCCAGGTGAATGACCAAGGCCTAGACCAGCCCGTAGCCTTCCTCAGCCGAAGGCTGTTGCCCAGAGAACAGAGATGGAGCACCATTGAGCGCGAGGCGTTCGCCGTAGTCTGGGCCCTCAAGAAGTTACGCCCTTACCTGTTCGGCACCCATTTCAAGGTCCAAACCGACCATCGCCCCTTGCGATGGCTCATGCAGATGCGAGGAGAAAACCCCAAGCTACTGCGGTGGTCAATCTCCCTCCAGGGGATGGATTTCACCGTGGAGCATCGCCCTGGTACTGACCACGCCAACGCCGATGGCCTCTCCCGGTTCTTCCGCCTCAGCGAAGAGAACCCCCAAGAGGATGGGTAGTTCTCTCCGGCTTTCAGCTGGGGGGGGACGCGTGTTAGACCCGGCCCTCGTAACATAGCCATCCCTGTCCTCGCACCACATAACCTGACTCCTGCACCTCACGCAGCCCCCGAGCCCACGGCCTAGCCGATCCTTCCCACCAGAACACACACACACCCGAACCGGACTTCCCCGTCCGTGGCCTTCCTCCCTTCGGCCACAAAGGGGCCGCGTGCCCACTCCCTGCACCATGATGGCCGCCCGGCCCCAGCGCGACCCTGGCCTAGAGGCGCCACTCCGGCTGGAGGACATCACGCTCCCATTGGGATGAGAGAGGGAGGAGCAGTTTCCATCGCACCTCTGAGCTCCCCTGGGAAGGTGGGTTTCGATCGGCCCTCCGGCCTCCCCGAGGGCTGGCTCCACGCCTGCTGGGTGTCTGGGACTCCTCCCGACCCGGCCCTGAAAGGATCAAAAGACAATAGCAGGAAACCCCGACAAGCGACCCCCAGGTGACAAGACCCCTGCCTGCACAGACTCCGGACATCAAAGAGGAGTCGTCCTATAACAAGGGGTGCTCTGGGACTAGCCGGCAGATTCGCCTTTGGAAACACCTGAGCCCTGCTGAGTGACTCGCGGCTCCCTGAAGATCGTAAGACCCCCGAACCTGTGCTTGAGCCCTGCTGAGTGACTCGCGGCTCCCTGAAGATCGTAAGACCTCCGAACTTGTGCTTGAGCCCTGCTGAGTGACTCGCGGCTCCCCGAAAGATCGTAAGACCTCCGACTGGTGCTTGAGCCCTGCTGAGTGACTCGCGGCTCCCACAGACTCTCTTGGTCCCGCCGGACCCCGACGACGACCAGCGTATCCCCCAGCTCGAGGATTGTGAGCTGTGCGCCGGGTACGCTCCTGCATTTGATCCATATCCCCAAAGACTGTCCCGCTACCTCCTACCCCCCTCCAAGACTCTGTGAGCCCGCGCTCCACTTGTATAGATCTGCCTTGCTGATCATAAAGATCCTACAACTCCGATCTGATAAAGATTTGCTCTTAAGAACTCCCGGTGTGGTGTCTCTTTGTCGTGTGGTGCCGAGTGTACGATCCTAGATACGAGATTCCTCCCCTGAGGAGTCTCCCGCCAGTGCCCGGCTACGATACCTCGAGGGTTGGTCTCAGGATAGCCAGGGCCCCCTCCGGGCTCCTCTGAGGTCGCCTTTTAACAAGCAGGCAGAGCATGAGGAGGGTGGAGAGTCCATGTGGTGAGCAGGCAGTGCATGAGGAGGGTGAAGAGTCCATATGGTGAGTAGGCATCACATGAGAAGGGTGGAGTGTCCATGTGGTGAGTGGGCAGCTCATGACCAGGGTGACGAGTCCATGTGGTGAGTGAGCAGTGAGTCAGGAGGATGGAGAGTCCATGGGGGTGAGCGGGCACCGCATGAGGAGGGTGGAGAGTCCATGTGGTGAACAGGCACCGCATGAGGAGGGTGGAGAGTCCATGTGGTGAGTGGGCAGCACATGAGGATGTTGGGAACTCCATGGGATGAGTGGGCAGAGCAGGAGGAGAGTGGAAAATGGGCATCGTGTGAGGCTGATGGACAGCCCATGTGGTGAGTGGGTAGCACATGAGGAGGGTGGAGTGTCCATGTGGTGAGAGGGCAGCGCATGAGGAGGGTGGAGAGTGTGCATCACGTGAGGAGGGTGGAGAGCCCATGTGATGAGTGGGCAGGCCACGAGGAGGGTGTAGAGTCCATCTGATGAGCAGGCAGCGCATGAGGAGGGTTGAGAGTCCATGTGGTGAGTGGGCAGTGCCTGAGGAGGGTGAGTGGCCAGTGCATGAGGAGGGTGGAGAGCTTATGTGGTGAGCTGTAGTGCATGAGGAGGGTGGAGAGCCCATGTGCTGAGTAGGCAGTGCATGAGGAGGGTGGAGAGTCCATGTGGTGAGCGGGCAGCACATGAGCAGTGTGAAGAGTCCATGTGCTGAGCGGGCAGTGCATGAGAAGGGTCGAATTCCATGTGGTGAGTCGGCATCCCATGAGGAGGGTGGAGAGTCCATGTGGTGAGCGGGCAGCGCATGAAGAGGGTGGAGAGTCTATGTGGTGAGTGCATAGTGTGTGAGGAGGGTGGAGAGTCCATGTGGTGAGTGGGCATCATGTAAGGATGGCCGAGATTCCTTGTGATGAGTAGGCAGCACACGAGGAGGTTGGATAGTCCATGTGGTGAGCGGGCAGTGCATGAGGAGGGCAGAGAGTCAATATGGTGAGTGGGCAGAGCGTGAGGTGGACGAAGAGTCCATGTGATGAGCGAGCAGTGCATGAGGAGGGTTGAGGGTCCATTTGGTGAGTGTGCAGAGCATGAGGAGGGCGGAGATAACATGTGGTGAATGGGCAGTGCATGAGGAGGGTGGAGAGTCCTGTAGTGAATGGGCAGCGCATGAGAAGGGCGGAGAGTCCATAGGGTGAGCAGGCAGCACCTGAGGAGGGCGGAGAGTCCATGTGGTGACTGGGCATCACGTGAGGAGAGTGGAGATTCCATGTGGTGAGTGGGCAGTGCATGAGGAGGGTGCAGAGTCCATGTGGTTAGTGGGTAGCGCATGAGGAGGGTGGAGAGTCCATGTGGTGAGTGGGCAGCGCATGAGGAGGGTGGAGGGCCCATGTGGTGAGCGGGCATCATGTGAGGAGGGTGGAGAGTCCATGTAGTGAGCGGGCATCACGTGAGGGGGTGGAGAGTCCATGCGGGTAGCGGGCATTGCGTGAGGAGGGTGGAGAGTCCATGTTGTGAGCAGGCACTGCATGAGGAGGATGGGGAATCCATGTGGTGAGAGGGCAGCGCATGAGGAGGGTGGAGATTCCATGTGGTGAGTCTGCATCACATGAGGAGGGTGGAGATTCCATGTGTTGAGCGGGCAGTGCATGAGGAGGGCAGAGTCCATGTGGTGAGCTGGCATCGCATGGGGAGGGTGGAGAGTCCATATGGTGAGCAGGCAGCATGTGAGGAGGGTGGAGAGTCTATGTGGTGAGCGGGCAGTGCATGAGGAGGGTGGAGAGTCCATGTGGTGAGCAGGCAGTGCATGAGGGTGCAGATTCCATGTGGTGAGTCGGCATCGCATGAGGAGGGTTGAGAGTCCGTGTGAGTGGGCAGCACATGAGGATGGTGGAGAGTCCATGTGATGAGCTGGCAGCGCATGAGGAGGGTGGAGAGTTCATGTGGTGAGTGGGCAGCGCATGAGGAGAGTGGAGAGTCCATGTGGTGAGCGGGCAGCTTGTGAGGAGTGTAGACAGTCTATGTGGTGAGTGGGCAGCACGTGAGGAGGGTGGAAACTCCATATGGTGAGTGGGCAGTGCAGGAGGAGGGTGGAAAGTGGGCGTCGTGTGAGGATGGTGGAGAGTCCATGTGGGTAGTGGGCATTGTGTGAGGAGGGTGGAGAGTCCATGTTGTGAGCAGGCACTGCATGAGGAGGACGGGGAATCCATGTGGTGAGCAGGCAGTGCATGAGGAGGGTGGAGATTCCATGTGGTGAGTCTGCATCGCATGAGGAGGGTGGAAAGTGCATGTGGTGAGCGGGCAGTCCATGAGGAGGGTGAAGAGTCCATGTGGTTAGTGGGCAGAGCATGAGGAGGGCAGAGATTCCATGTGGTGAGCAGGTAGCACATGATGATGGTGGAGAGTCCATGTGGTGATTGGGCAGCGCATGAGGAGGGTGAAGAGTCCATGTGTTGAGTGGGCAGCATGTGAGGAGGGTGGAGAGTCCATGTGGTAAGCGGGCAGTGCAGAAGGAGGGTGGAGAGTCCATGGGGTGAGCGGGCAGCGCATGAGGAGGCTGGAGAGTCCATGTGGTGAGCGGGCAGCACATGAGGAGGGTGGAGAGTCCTGTGGTGAGCAGGTAGCACATGAGGAGGGTGGAGAGTCCATGTGGTGAGCAAGTAGTACATGAGGAGGGTGGAGAGTTGTTGGACCCGGCCTCGTAGCATGGCTCTACTTGTCCCCGCACCACCTAACCTGGTACCTGCAGCCCGAGCCCACAGCCTAGCCGATCCTTTCCACCAGAACACACGCACCCGACCCGGACATCCTCGTCCATGGTCTCTCTCCCCTCGGCCACCCCGGGCCCGCGTGCCCACTTCATGCACCAAGATGGCCGCCCGGCCCCAGCGCGACCCGGGCCTAGCGGCGCCACTCCGGCTGGAGGACACCACGCTTGCCAGGGGATGAGAGAGGGAGGAGCAGTTCTATCGCACCTCTGAACTCCCCTGGGACGATGAGTTTCGATCGGCCCTCCGGCCTCCCTGAGAGCTGGCTCCACGCCTGCTGGGTGTCTGGGACTCCTCCCGACCCGGCTCTGAGAGGATCAAAAGACAATGGCAGGAAACCCCGACAAGCGACCCCCAGGTGACAAGACCCCTGCCTGCACACACTCCGGACATCAAAGAGGGGTCGACCTATAACAAGGGGTGCTCTGAGACTGTCCGGCAGATTCGACGCTGGAACAACGAGAGCCTGCTGACGCGGTCGCGGCTCCTGGAACTTAGAACCCCCTGAGCCCTGCTGAGTGACTCGCGGCTCCCTGAAGATCGTAAGACCTCCGAACTGTACCTGAGCCCTGCTGAGTGACTCGCGGCTCCCTGAAGATCGTAAGACCTCCGAACTGTACCTGAGCCCTGCTGAGTGACTCGCGGCTCCCTGAAGATCGTAAGACCTCCGAACTTGTACTTGAGCCCTGCTGAGTGACTCGCGGCTCCCTGAAGATCGTAAGACCTCCAAACTGTACCTGAGCCCGCTGAGTGACTCGCGGCTCCCACCGACTCCACTTGCCCCGCCGGACCCCAACGACAACAAGCCTACCCCCCAGCTCGAGGATTGTGAGCTGTGCGCCGGGTACGTCCTTGCCTTGAACCTTACCAGAGACTGTCCCGCTACCCCCTATCCCTTCCGAGACTCATTGAGCCCGCGCTCTCCTAGTACATATTTGCAGTGCTAACCTGTTTGATAAAGAGTGATTCCTAAGACCGCACGGTGTGGTGTTTCTGTGTCGTGTGGTGCCAGAAGTACGATCCTCGATACGGGATTCCTCCTCCTGAGGAGTCTCCCGCCAGTGCCCGGCTACGATACTTTGAGGGTGGGTCTCAGGGTAGCCAGGACCCCCTTTCCGGGCTCCTCTGAGGTCGCCGTCTAACATTGGTGGCAAGCGACGGGATTCGGGCCCATCACCTAGAAATCGTACCGTGAACGACGGACGCACTACCGACAAAGATGGCAGAAGGAAACGTCATGATCCCCGCAGAAACCAACGCCAACAGGGTGTTCCAGGTGGAACAACTAGAAGAATACACGCACAAAGAACTAAAGCAATTCTGCAAAGAACTTAAAATCGCTACCACCGGTCTCAACACCAAAGAAGATTTGCAGAAAGCACTGAAAGCTTGGGTGGATGCCGGGGCCTCCCGCCCGGAAGGCACGGGGGAGCGCCCGACGAAGCCGAACCCCCCCAAGGCGAAAGCAGCAGCAATCAGGTGCGAGGCATCGTACCAGACGGGGGCCTATCCCACGGAATAACTCGCGGACAGAGAGAGAAGCCGCAATCACGAACTCGAGTTAGCCAAACTCAAAATCGAAGGCGAATTAAAGTTAGCGGAAAAAAAGCTAGCAGTAGAGCAAATGCGCGTGCAAGGCGAGCTAGAAGAGAAGAAGCTCCAACGGGAACACGAAGGAAGGAAGCTCCAACTAGAGCACGAACGCAGCTTGAAGGAAATCGAGCTCAAGGCCAGAAGCGAGGAAGGGAGGCCCCCGGGAAACCGAGAGGCGGCCTCCCCAGCGGAGCAGAAGGTCCACATCCCCAAGGACGTGGTCAAAGAATATTATAAAAACGATGACATTCAACAATGGTTCAGGGCCTACGAGGTCGCCATGACCTCCCATCGGGTCCCGCAGAAGGACTGGGGGGCGGGGTTGTGGGGACGGTTTCTGAGCGAAGGAAGAGACACCCTGCTCGACCTACCCATCTCTCTGCAGACCTCCTACAGCCACATGAAAGAGGCTCTACTCACAAGGTACGGTCTCACCCCCGAGATGTACCGTCAGCGATTCCGGGACTGCAGGAAAATCCCGGGCACCACCTGGGTGGAATATGTAAACTTTTTCAGTCGGGCCTTCGATGGGTGGATCAAGGGCAGCAAAGTCACCACCCTTGAGGAACTCACCAACCTCATGTTGTGGGAACACCTGGCTGCGAACTGCTTTGTGGAACTACGCCAGCATCTGCTTGACAGCAAACTCACCGATCCCAGGAAGCTGGCGGTGGAAGCAGACCGCTGGACCAACACCCGGGTCCCCCGGGGCATGGTAGGAGAATACCCCGAGCCAGTCAGGGACCACCCCGCCAGAGAGGAGGAGGGAACCAGGGAGGGCAGCGAGAGTCCCAGCCTAGCCCCCCGAAGACCCAACCTCCACCTTTTCCAGCGCCCCCCCCACCAGTAACAGGACCCCCCGGGAGACGGGGACACCGGGTAACCGTCACTTGCTTTCGTTGCCAGAAGCCCGGGCACTACGCCAATGACCCAGAGTGCCCCATGGCCACCCAAATCACCCCTGCAAGACAGATAGCCAACATAGCTCTGGGGGAGGAGGTTGAGGAAACCGGGGAGTGGGAACCCGCAGCTATGGCCCTAGTATCCCTGGGAGATAGAGAGATGGTCCCTGGTAGCCTCCTGCCCTCCAACACGAAGAAATACGGGCAGCTCGTCAAGATCAATGGCCACCAAATAGAGGCGCTGCGGGACACCGGGGCCAGCATCACCGGTGTCCTCAGGCACTTAGTCCCCGAGGAGCAGATCCTCCCCAACGTCTTTTGCCCGGTAATTTCCGCAGATAATAGAGAGAGTATGTGTCAGGTAGCCCTGGTGCCGTTTGAGTGGGGTGGGGTGACAGGTAAACTGAGGGTTGCCGTAAGAACCTCCCAGCCGGTCGACTGCCTCTTAGGGAACGACCTGGAGAGTTCTCCCTGGAAGCACGTCGAGCGCAAGGCCCACCTAGGAATGATGGGGCTCCCCGAGTGGGTGTGCGCCACCACCCGATCTATGTCAGCTCGACTTCCCCCCCTGGGAGAAGTCGAAGACGCCCCGACCGAAGAAGTCAGAACAGTAACCCCCGAGGGTCCTCCCGTCCCCCCATCGGAAGGGCCAGTCGCCAGCGACGAACCCTCACCGTCCGACACCGCCCCGGTCCCCGAGTTAGGCGATCTACCCGAATTGGCCCAATGGCGCCACGAGGGCGGGCCCACCCGGGAGGAATTTTGCCGGGAGCAAGCCACTTGTCCTTCCCTGGTCGGACTGCGGCGCCAGGCCGAGGGCCAAGCCGCAGGCGACCAAACTGGAACGCACCGAATTTATTGGGAAAATAACATTTTGTACAGTGAGCAGAAGTCGGTGTAGCTGGGATCCGGACGGGTGCTGGTGGTACCCCTCCGCTTCCGAGACTTCCTCCTGGGCTTAGCCCACGACGTCCCCCTCGCCGGCCACCTGGGTCAAGACAAGACCTACAGCCGTCTCGTGACCCATTTTTACTGGCCTAGAATGAGAGCAGCTGTAGAAGCCCACTGCAAGTCCTGTCCCACGTGCCAAGCTAGTGGGAAGAGTGGGGGGAAGCGCAAGGCTCCCCTCCAACCCTTCCCGGTCGTCAGTACCCCCTTCGAACGAGTCGGGATCGACATCGTGGGGCCCCTGGACTCCCCCACCTCCCAAGGTCACCGTTTCATCCTGGTCCTAGTGGATCACGCCACCCGATACCCTGAGGCTATCCCCCTACGCACCGTCACGGCCCCCGTGGTGGGCCGGGCCCTGATGGGGATCTTTTCCCGGGTGGGTTTTCCCCGCGAGGTCGTGAGCGATCGCGGCACTAATTTTATCTCGAAGTACATGACGTCCCTGTGGCAACAATGTGGAGTGTCCTATAAGTTCACCACCCCGTACCATCCCCAAGGGAACGGCCTAGTAGAGAGGTTTAACAGGACTCTGAAAGGGATGATCACCGGCCTAGAAGAGCCCCTCCGGCGTAAGTGGGACGTCCTGCTCCCCTGCCTCTTGTTCGCTTACCGAGAAGTCCCCCAGAAGTCCCTAGGGTTCAGCCCGTTTGAGTTGCTCTATGGACACCCCGTCCGAGGTCCCCTCAGTTTGGTTAAGGAAGGGTGGGAGGCGGCACCCCAGACCACCCCACGAGATGTGTTCCAATATGTTCTGACCCTCCGGAACCAGACCAGGAAGTTCCGAGCACTGGCCGAGGCCAACCTAGAGGCAAGCCAAGAAGAGATGAAGCGCTGGTACGACCAGAATGCCACTCTGGTCGAGTTCCAGCCGGGCCAACAAGTATGGGTCATGGCCCCCGTGAAGCCAGGCGCCCTCCAGGACAGGTGGACCGGGCCCTACAAAGTGATTGAGCGGAAGAGTCAAGTCACATACTTGGTGGACGTCCAGTCGCCTCGGGATCCCCTTCGGGTCCTTCACGTGAACCGCCTCAAGCCTCACTTCGTGCGGACAGAACTGAGCCTCCTGCTGGCCACCGATGACGGGGCCGAAGATGAGTCCGATCCCCTCCCGGACCTCCTGTGTGTCAAGGAGCAGGATGGCTCCGTGGAAGGAGTGAACCTCTCCCCAGCTCTCACTGCCCAGCAACAAGAGGACTGCCGCCAGCTCCTAGGACAATTTGCCGACCTCTTCTCCCTGATCCCCCGAGTCACCGACTGGTGTGTCCATGACGTGGACACCGGGGACAGCCCGCCGGTGCGACACCGAGCATACCGGTTCCCTGACCGGGTCCGGTCCTGCATTCAAGCTGAAGTCTCGAAGATGTTGACCATGGGGGTAATCGAGCCATCTGACAGTCCCTGGGCCAGCCCCGTGGTCCTGGTCCCGAAGGCAGCGGCCCCCGGTGTCGCCCCCGAGCTCCGATTCTGTGTGGACTACCGGGGGCTCAATGACGTCACCCGAGCCGATGCCCACCCCATTCCACGGGCCGACGAGCTCATTGACCGACTCGGGGCAGCCCGGTTCCTCAGCACATTCGACCTCACCTGCGGATACTGGCAGATTGCGCTCACCGAGGGAGCCAAGGAGCGGTCCGCCTTCTCCACCCCAGATGGGCATTACCGCTTCCGCGTAATGCCCTTCGGAATGAAAAATGCCCCGGCCACCTTCCAGCGACTGGTGAATAGAGTCCTGGCCGGGCTGGAACAGTTCAGCGCGGCCTATCTAGACGACATCGCCGTTTTCAGTTCCGAATGGAGTGAGCACCTCCAGCACCTCCGGAGGGTGCTAACCGCCCTGCGCCAGGCAGGCCTCACAGTAAAAGCCATCAAGTGCCAAATTGGGCAAGGATCAGTAGTCTACCTGGGGCACCAGGTCGGGAGTGGCCAGGTCGCCCCTCTACAGCCGAAGATCGACGCCATCTTGGCCTGGGAACCCCCCACCACCCAAACGGAGGTCCGAGCCTTTCTGGGCCTCACTGGCTACTACCGAAGATTCATCCGGGGGTATGGCAGTCTTGTCGGCCCCCTCACAGAACTCACATCCAAAAAACAGCCAAAGAAGGTGCAGTGGACGACTGCCTGCCAGGAGGCGTTCGATGCCCTAAAGAAGGCCATGTGTACTGCCCCCGTCCTCCAGGCTCCCGACTACTCCAAGGAGTTTGTAGTCCAAACCGATGCCTCCGAGCATGGCATTGGGGCCGTCCTGTCCCAGGTGAATGACCAAGGCCTAGACCAGCCCATCGCCTTCCTCAGCCGGCGGCTGTTGCCCAGAGAACAGAGATGGAGCACCATTGAGCGCGAAGCCTTTGCCGTGGTCTGGGCACTCAAGAAACTACGCCCCTACCTGTTCGGCACCCATTTCAAAGTCCAAACCGACCATCGGCCCTTGCTATGGCTCATGCAGATGCGAGGAGAAAACCCCAAGCTACTGCGGTAGTCAATCTCCCTCCAGGGGATGGATTTCACCGTAGAACATCGCCCTGGTACGGACCACGCCAACGCTGACGGCCTCTCCCGGTTCTTCCGCCTCAGCGAAGAGAACCCCCCAAGATGATGGGCAGTTCTCTCCGGCTTTCAGCTGGGGGGGACGCGTGTTGGACCCGGCCTCGTAGCATGGCTCTACTTGTCCCCGCACCACCTAACCTGGTACCTGCAGCCCCGAGCCCACGGCCTAGCCGATCCTTTCCACCAGAACACACGCACCCGACCCGGACATCCTCGTCCATGGCCTCTCTCCCCTCGGCCACCCCGGGCCCGCGTGCCCACTTCATGCACCAAGATGGCCGCCCGGCCCCAGCGCGACCCGGGCCTAGCGGCGCCACTCCGGCTGGAGGACACCACGCTTGCCAGGGGATGAGAGAGGGAGGAGCAGTTCTATCGCACCTCTGAACTCCCCTGGGACGATGAGTTTCGATCGGCCCTCCGGCCTCCCTGAGAGCTGGCTCCACGCCTGCTGGGTGTCTGGGACTCCTCCCGACCCGGCCCTGAGAGGATCAAAAGACAATGGCAGGAAACCCCGACAAGCGACCCCCAGGTGACAAGACCCCTGCCTGCACACACTCCGGACATCAAAGAGGGGTCGACCTATAACAAGGGGTGCTCTGAGACTGTCCGGCAGATTCGACGCTGGAACAACGAGAGCCTGCTGACGCAGTCGCGGCTCCTGGAACTTAGAACCCCCTGAGCCCTGCTGAGTGACTCGCGGCTCCCTGAAGATCGTAAGACCTCCGAACTGTACCTGAGCCCTGCTGAGTGACTCGCGGCTCCCTGAAGATCGTAAGACCTCCGAACTGTACCTGAGCCCTGCTGAGTGACTCGCGGCTCCCTGAAGATCGTAAGACCTCCGAACTTGTACTTGAGCCCTGCTGAGTGACTCGCGGCTCCCTGAAGATCGTAAGGCCTCCGAACTGTACCTGAGCCCGCTGAGTGACTCGCGGCTCCCACCGACTCCACTGGCCCCGCCGGACCCCAACGACAACACGCCTACCCCCCAGCTCGAGGATTGTGAGCTGTGCGCCGGGTACGTCCTTGCCTTGAACCTTACCAGAGACTGTCCCGCTACCCCCTATCCCTTCCGAGACTCATTGAGCCCGCGCTCTCCTTGTACATATTTGCAGTGCTAACCTGTTTGATAAAGAGTGATTCCTAAGAACGCACGGTGTGGTGTTTCTGTGTCGTGTGGTGCCAGAAGTACGATCCTCGATACGGGATTCCTCCTCCTGAGGAGTCTCCCGCCAGTGCCCGGCTACGATACTTTGAGGGTGGGTCTCAGGGTAGCCAGGACCCCCTTTCCGGGCTCCTCTGAGGTCGCCATCTAACAAGAGTCCATGTGATGAGTGGGCAGCGAACGAGGAAGGTGGAGAGTGGGCATCATGTGAGGATGGTGGAGAGCCCATGTGGTGAGTGGGTAGTGCATGAGGAAGGTAAAGTGCCCATGTTGTCAGGGGGTAGCACATGAGGAAGGTGGAGAGTCCATGTGGTGAGTGGGAAGTGCATTAGGAGGGTCGAGATTCCATGTGGTGAGTCGGCATCACATGAGGAGGGTGGAGAGTCCATGTGGTGAGTGCACAGAGTGTGAGGAGGGTGGAGAGTCCATGTGGTGAGCGGGCAGCATGTGAGGAGAGCCGAGAGTCCTTGTTATGAGTAGGCAGTGCACAAGGAGGGTGGAGAGTCCATGTGGTGAGTGGGCAGTGCGTGAGGTGGGTGGAGAGTCCATGTGATGAGCAGGCAGTGCATGAGGAGGGTTGATAGTCCATGTGGTGAGTGGGCAGAGCATGACGAGGGTGGAGATTCCATGTGGTGAGTGGGCAGGGCATGAGGAGGGTGGAGAGTCCTGTGGTGAGCGGGCAGCGCATGAGGATGGTGGAAAGTCCATATGGTGAGCGGGCAGCACATGAGGAGGGCGGAGAGTCCATGTGGTGAGTGGGCATCACGTGAGGAGGGTGGAGATTCCATATGGTGAGCGGGCAGTGCATGAAGAGGGTGGAGAGTCCTGTGGTGAGCAGGTAGCACATGAGGAAGGTGGAGAGTCCATGTGGTAAGTGGGCAGTGCATGAGGAGGGTGTAAAGTCCATGGGGTGAGCGGGCAGCAGATGAGGAGGGTGGAGAGTCCATGTGGTGAGGGGCCAGCACATGAGGAGGGCAGAGAATCCATGTGGTGAGCGGGCATCACGAGGAGGATGCAGAGTCCATGTGGTGAGCAAGCAGTGCATGAAGAGGGTGGAGAGTCCATGTGATGAGCAGGCAGCACATGAGGAGGATGGAGAGTCCATGTGGTGAGCAGGCAGCGCATGGGGAGGGTGGAGAGTCCATGTGGTGAGCGGGCATCACGAGGAGGATGCAGAGTCCATGTGGTGAGCAAGCAGTGCATGAAGAGGGTGGAGAGTCCATGTGATGAGCAGGCAGCGCATGAGGAGGATGGAGAGTCCATGTGGTGAGCAGGCAGCGCATGAAGAGGGTGGAGAGTCCATGTGGTGAGTCTGCATCGCATGAGGAGGGTGGAGAGTGCATGTGGTGAGCGGGCAGTCCATGAGGAGGGTGGAGAGTCCAGTTGGTTAGTGGGCAGAGCATGAGGAGGGCAGAGATTCCATGTGGTGAGTGGACAGTGCATGAGGAGGGTGGAGAGTCCCGTGGTGAGCAGGTAGCACATGATGAGGGTGGATAGTCCTAGTCCATGTGGTGATTGGGAAGCGCACGAGGAGGGTGAAGAGTCCATGTGTTGAGTGGGCAGCATGTGAGGAGGGTGGAGAGTCCATGTGGTAAGCAGGCAGTGCAGGCGGAGGGTGGAGAGTCCATGGGGTGAGCGGGCAGCGCATGAGGAGGGTGGAGAGTCCATGTGGTGAGCGGGCAGTGTATGTGGAGGTTGGAGAGTCCATGTGGTGAGGGGGCAGCGCATGAGGAGGGCGGGGAATCCATGTGGTGAGCGGGCATCACATGAGTAGAATGCAGAGTCCATGTGGTGAGCAGGCAGTGCATGAAGAGGGTGGAGAGTTCATGTGATGAACAGGCAGCGCAAGAGGGTGGAGAGTGCATGTGATGATGGGGCAGAACATGAGGAGGGTGGAGATTCCATGTGGTGAGTGGGCAGCACGTGAGGAGGGCAGAGTCCATGTGGTGAGTGGGCAGCGCATGAGGAGAGTGGAGAGTCCATGTGGTGAGCAGGCAGTGCATGAGGAGGGTGGAGAGTCCATGCGGTGAACGGGCAGTGCATGAGGAGGGTGGAGAATCCATGTGGTGAGCAGGCAGCACATGCGGAGGGTGGAGAGTCCATGTGGTGAACGGGCAGTGCATGAGGAGGGTGGAGAGTCCATGTGGTGAGCGGGCAGTTCATGAGGAGGGTGGAGAGTCCATGTGGTGAGCGGGCAGTGCATGAGGAGGGTGGAGAGTCCATACAGTGAACGGGCAGTGCATGAGGAGGGTGTAGAGTCCATGTGATGAGTGGGTATCGAGTGAGGAGGGCAGAGTCCATGTGGTGAGTGAGCAGTGCATGAGGAGGGTGGAAAGTCCACTGGGTGAGTGGGCAACGCATGAGAAGGATGGAGAGTCCATGTGGTGAGCGGGCATCGAGTGAGGAGGGTGGAGAGTCCATGTGGTGAGTGGGCAATGCATAGGAGGGTAGAGAGTCCATGTGGTGAGAAGGCAGTGCATGAGGAGGGTGGAGAGTCCCTGTGGTGAGGAGGCATCATATGAGGAGGGTGGAGAGCCCATCTGGTGAGTGGGCAGCACATGAGGAGGGTCGAGAGCCCATGTGTGAGTGGGCAGCACATGAGGAGGGTGGAGAGTCCATATGGCGAGCAGGCAGTGCATGAGGAGGGTGGAGCATCCAGCTGGTGAGTGAGCAGAGCATGAGGAGGGTGGAGAGTCCATGTGTGAGTGGGCAGCACATAAGGGGGGAGAGTCCAAGTGGTGAGCAGGCATCGCGTGAGGAGGGTGGAGTCCATGCAGTGAGTAGGCAGTGCATGAGGAGGGTGGAGAGTCCATGTGGTGAACAGCATCATGTAAGGAGGGTGGAGAGTCCATGTGGTTAGTGGGCAGTGCATGAGGAGGGTGGAAAGTCCACTGGGTGAGTGGGCAACGCATGAGAAGGATGGAGAGTCCATGTGGTGAGCGGGCATCGAGTGAGGAGGGTGGAGAGTCCATGTGGTGAGTGGGCAATGCATAGGAGGGTAGAGAGTCCATGTGGTGAGAAGGCAGTGCATGAGGAGGGTGGAGAGTCCCTGTGGTGAGGAGGCATCATATGAGGAGGGTGGAGAGCCCATCTGGTGAGTGGGCAGCACATGAGGAGGGTCGAGAGCCCATGTGTGAGTGGGCAGCACATGAGGAGGGTGGAGAGTCCATATGGCGAGCAGGCAGTGCATGAGGAGGGTGGAGCATCCAGCTGGTGAGTGAGCAGAGCATGAGGAGGGTGGAGAGTCCATGTGTGAGTGGGCAGCACATAAGGGGGGAGAGTCCAAGTGGTGAGCAGGCATCGCGTGAGGAGGGTGGAGTCCATGCAGTGAGTAGGCAGTGCATGAGGAGGGTGGAGAGTCCATGTGGTGAACAGCATCATGTAAGGAGGGTGGAGAGTCCATGTGGTTAGTGGGCAGTGCATGAGGAGGGTGGATAGTCCATGTGATGAGTGGGCAGGGCATGAGGAGGTTGGAGAGTCCACATGGTGACCGGGCATCGCATGAGGAGGGCGGAAAGTCCATGTGGTGAGCGGGCAGCGCATGAGATGGGTGGAGAGTCCATGTGGTGAGCAGGCAGTGCATGAGGAGGGTGGAGAGTCCATATGGTGAATGGGCAGTGCATGAGGAGGGTGGAGAGTCCATGTGGAGAGTGGGCAGCACATGAGGAGGGTGGAGAGTCCATATCGTAAGTGGGTAGTGCATGAGGAGGGTTGAGAGCCCATGTGATGAACAGGCAGGCCGCGAGGAGGGTGGAGAGTCCATGTGGTGAGCGGGCAGCGCATGAGGAGGGTGGAGAGTCCATGTGGTGAGCAGCTAGTGCATGAGGAGGGTGGAGAGTCCATGTGGTGAGCAGGCAGCGCATGAGGAGGGTGAAGAGTCCATGTGGTGAGGGGGCATCATGTGAGGAGGGCGGAGACTCCATGTGGTGAGTGGGCAGTGCATGAGAAGGTTGGAGAGCCCATGTGGTGAGGGGGCAGCGCATGAGGAGGGTGGAGAGTCCATGTGGTGAGCGGGCAGTTCATGAGGAGGGCAGTCTATGTGGTGAGCGGGCATCGCATGAGGATGGTGCAGAGTACATGTGATGAGCAGGCTGCGCATGAGGAGGGTAGAGAGTTCATTTGATGATCAGGCAGAGCATGAGGAGGGGGAGAGTCCATGTGGTGAGTGGGCAGCGCATGAGGAGGGTGGGGAGTTCATGTGGTGAGCGGGCAGCATGTGAGAAGGGCGGAGTGTCCATGTTGTGGTAAATATTTCTCCTTTACCGGGACTGAATTTGATACAGGAACATAGTAAAATAGCTCAATGAAATGAGAGGCAGAATCCGTGATATTAGAGTTTCAGAATGGGCTTTATTCCAATAAGCGATTATAATCGGATGCTTCAAGTTCCATCACCACGGGAGTTCAGGAAGTGAAGTACATACTTTATTGACAAGCAGTAACTTTTATAATACATACATCATAATGAAGTGAATACAGTAGGCGTAACAATTGATAAGGACATTGACGTTTGGTTTGCGTAACCGAAAATGGGTGTAATAATGAGTAAAAAGGAACATGATTGGCTATGATGTAATACATAGGTGGATCTATAAGATAATACTTGGCATTGATGCGCGCGCAGCAGTCTGACGTGTAATTGACGTGTAACTAGGGGGTGACGGGGACTTGACATTTAGCTCTACGTGTGGAGACAGGAAGTCTGGGGGGTCAAGTCAACCTAATCCCAAATCGTATCTAACATCCTATGTTTAAAGAACTATGTTATCCACAAAAGAAGGACTCTCGGACAGAATCTATTCTATACTGACTGTGCGTGCGTGTACAAGCGTCTAGGTGTCTACACTGAATGCGAGGGGGTAGGAATATTCCATGGTAACAGGGCTATGAATTACTTGCATGAGGACAGAGAAGATGGGCCTTTTTGCTTGGTAACTGGAAGAATGTTTACTTAAGCTACTAGGCAGGAATGCATCGGCTGAGGGGGAAGCAGATAATTCGAAGGTGAAATACAGTTCTTGGCAGAGAATAGGCTGATGTCAGGCTTCGTGAGCCGCGCAGAGAATGAGACAAAGTTCATGGTCACAGATGCAGGCTTGAACTTGGAGCTTTCAGAGGCAGAAGGCAAAAGGAGGTCGATGACAGAATCAGGGCCTACTTGCCTGGACTGTAAAATGGCATAAGTGAACCATATAAAGCCGGTGGCCTTTCATATTTAGGAATGGAATATCCAGCCCATTTATGGCGGATCTGACAGAGGACATGTTGACGGTGGACGCACATGTGTTTGCGTCATCATTACTGGAACTGGAGGGAGCATACATGTACTTGCGACATGCACATAGAACCGTTGGGGTCCAAGATAGGGGACATAACTGACCAGAAAAATCCATATTTCCACATTCCCTCCTTGTCCCCTTCTTGCCCTTCAAGAGATATCAATCTTCATCAATCCATTGATCTGTTCATATAGCATCATTTGTTCTTCTTTCTTCTTCCGGGATCTTGAATGAAAATCTTGATGTGGAATGCACGATGTGGCACATAGACCACAAATTGCTGGTCCACATTGCAGACATAGACAGCAACTGAATAGTATGAGAAGGCCAATACCTAGGAAGGATAAAACTCTCCATCCCCAGGCTGATACCGTATTCCAAAACCAACTGGACCAAGTCCAAGTGCCTGGGTTCTGGTGTATCTGGCTTACTATCTTATGAAGGCGAGTGATGGCTTTATATACGGATGGCGAATTTTCTGGTATGAATACGCAGCAGCTTGATCCGATGACCCTACAAGCTCCGCCTCTATCAGCCAGGATGACGTCAAGGACAAGACGATTTTGAAGCACAACAATCCGCATAGCAGACTGTTCTTCTGTTAAATTGCCTAAGGCGGAAATAGTTTCATTCACTACTGCTTCAAGGGTTCTAGTTAATCTACGTATTAGCTTACTATTAGTAACAGTACCTATATAGGGAAAGATGCCTTTATTAAAATCTACATACTTGTCCCATGCCGTCTCAGTGTAATCGACAATGGGGAGATCTCTCCGTTCTCTGTTGTGTACTAAATGAATATTTCTGTAATAATCAGGAGGAGCTAGGAAAACAGGTGGCAAAAGGAATGCTATGTAGCAGGTACCATCCCAATCTAGAGGTAGACGCATATATGCAGTCTGACCACATATAAAGTAGGAGTGGCGAGAAGCTCTGAATGAAGATTTGCCTTGATCACTGAATTCTACTGTAGTAGTGCATTTACTATGGCCCATATGTATAGAACCAACCTTTCTTACACACAATTCACCTTTTGCTGGGAATACTGACATGGTGGGTAAGACTAGCTCAACTTCGGATACGACATTTAGAATCATGAGATTAGGTGTAAAATTACCTAATCCATATACTTCATTTTCTAGATCAGTTCCTGTTCTTTTGGGGCGACCCTCCTTGTCAGGGTAGCAGACTTTGAGTAAAACTAGGTTCAGGTTTCCCCATATCCAATGGTCTTGGTAAACTGCTGTGTCTGAGTCTATGGAATTAATTAAACTAAACCATGCCCCACAGGAGCCATTATGTGTAAATGGATGCGGAAAGAAAGGCAGGACTCCTTCATAATTCTGATAGGGAGGGAGTCGGCCACACACCCAACAATTGGTGGCGTTACTAGTCTGATGGGAATGATGTAACATACTAATGAAAGTGTTATTGCGCAGCGCAAGTCTATAAGACAATTCATGCGGAGGTAAGTCACTAAAAGAATGTTCAGCAGCAACATTATAAACATGTCTAGAAATAGGGTAATATATGTGCAACAACATACTTGTAATAATTATTAAAAGACTCAATAAAAACAAAATTAATAATGTCACTATGCAGTGGCTACGCAGTGATTTACAATACGCCTGTCGTTTCAACATTTTTCCGGTATTTCCTCTACTTAGGTCCAGGGGATACATGTCAGAGACAATTCAACCGCTTCACCTTGGAGAGGACTTAAACAATCAAATTGCTCGACTTGGTGGGCCTAAGCTTTAGTTTGTAATTTTCAGATTTGTTAGGTTCAACAAAAGGGAGTTTTGTATCAGTCTGGGAGGGAGTGCAGGGTACAATGTCTATATCCGAAGGTAGTCCATGAAATTTTTTTATGTGGCTTGAATGAACCCAGCCCTTGCGGCCCTCGATCTTCACGGCTGTTCTTGTGGTCAACAGGACCAACTTGGGTGCTTTCCACCTGGGCTCCAGTTGAGTCTTTCTGTCGAAATTTCTCACAAAGACAAGATTACCCGGAACAACGTCATGGGGTTTCACCTCAGTGTTGTCGGGAAAGGCTGCAGCTACCTGTGAACGAGAAGATTGTAGTGCAGACATCAAGGAAGCCAAGTAATCTGTCAGCATATTACAGTCAATATCAGTTATTTTGCGTGGTATGGGCGTCCCCCACATATTCGGTGGTCTACCGAAGATCACCTCATACGGGGATAGCCCTGTTCTAGAGTGTGCTACCATTCTCATGTAAAAGAGTGCAACTGGTAATGCTACTATCCAGTCGACCCCTTTCTCTCTGCATATTTTGGACAGTCTGATTTTCAGTATCTGGTTATGTCTTTCTACGAGACCTGCTGCCTCGGGATGTCGGACACAGTGGAATTTCCACTGATAACCTAACAGAAGTGAAACGTGTTTCATTAATTCGGATGAGAACGGCTGGCCGTTATCTGAGTAGACAACACGTGGTAAACCGTATCGTGGGAAGAATTCTCGAACCAACTGTTTGGCAGTAGTCGGGGCAGTGTAATCTGAAACCGGATACGCCTCTGTCCAACGGGACAGAGCGCAGACAACTACGAGAACATATTTGAATCCTCGACATCGTTCCATCTGGATATAATCCATCTGTAGGACTTCAAAAGGGTGATCAGGAGGCTGAAATCCACCCTGTTCTACGGGAACACTTTTTCCTGGGTTGAACTGGCAACAGATCATACAGGTACGGACCTTTTGTTTGGCTGCTGCTCGTAAATGCTTATTAAACCAAATGTGTTGAATGCTATCTAGCATAGCTTTTTCTCCTAGATGTGCTGGACTATGTATAGTGTTAATTATGACTTGGACCATTGAATCAGGGAGGAACCATACAGACCTTTCCTTCATCATCCATCCTTGGTCCGTTTGGATCCCTCCTAATTCAGTCCATTTCTTTATTTCGTCCGGTGTAGCATGTGTCTGTATGTCAATTACGTCAAGAGTAGGAGCTTTAACTGTCATACAATGTGTCGGTGTCGGGACTATTGTCTTTGTCATATCGGGGGTTTGAGTTTGAGCAGTCAGTTTAGCTGTTCTGTCGGCTAGATCATTGCCTTGGGAAATGGTATCAGTAACCTTTGTATGGGCTTTACATTTCATAATTGATATTGCAGTGGGTAGATGTATTGCATCTAATAATGCATGAATGAGGGGTCCGTGTTGAATGTGGGCACCGTGGGAAGTTAAATAACCTCTCTCTCGCCACAGCACGCCGAAGTCATGTACAACTCCGAATGCATAACGTGAATCAGTGTATATGTTGACTTTTTTATTCGTGGCTTGAATACAGGCTTGTGTCAGAGCGATGAGCTCTGCGGCTTGAGCTGACAAAGTATTTATACGATTAGTTTCAATGACTTCAGTATCTGTTGTGACTGCATAAGCGGCTACTAACTCTCCTGTACTTGTTCTCATGCATGAACCATCGACATAAAATGTCAGGTCTGGATCTGACAATGGAACATCGGTCAAGTCTTGTCTGGGTTTTGTCGTTACAGTAATAACTTCAATACAGTCATGGGCTAGTGGGTCTGTTCCGATTACTGGCAAAAGTGTGGCAGGATTCAATGTGTTACAGCGTCTTATTTCTATATGTGGCTGAAACAATGTAAGTTCATACCCTGTAAGTCGTGCTACGGTCAAGTGTTGTGTTTGTGTTCTATTTACAAGAACCTCTACTGCGTGTGGTACTTGAACTGTTAATGGATGTCCTAACACTATGGCATCGCTTTGTCTGATTGCTAAGGCTGTTGCTGCCACTGATTTCAGACATGCAGGCAAAGCCTGAGCTACGGGATCTAATGTACTAGAAAAATAAGCACATGGTTTGTGTGCTCCTGCTTGTTCCTGTGTGAGTACTGACAAAGCAGTACCTTCGCGTTCTGTAACAAAGAGTGTAAACTGTTTTCTGTAACATGGTGTTGCTAAAACTGGTGCTTGACATAAAGCTTTCTTTAGTTTTTCAAAAGCTTGTGTGTGTTCCTGAGTCCAAGGGAGAACAGTCGATGTGGCTGCCTCCTGGGTTGTCAACTGAATGAGTGGTTTTGCTAGGAATGCATATTGCGGGATCCACTGTCTACAATATGAAGTGAGGCCTATGAAAGCCCGCACCTCCTTTTGTGTCTTGGGTATTGGCATGTTAGCTATCAACTGAATGCGGTCGGGTGTAAGCTGCCTTCCCTCCTTGTCCAGCGAGTGTCCAAGATAAACAACTCGCTGGACACAGAATTGCAGCTTAGAAGGGGACACCTTGTGCCCTTTTTCGGCTAGAAATTGTAAAACTGTCAGTGATGCTTTCTCACATTCAGGTTCACTTCTTGCGGTGATCAGCAGATCATCGACGTATTGAAACAGAGCCGTGTTAACTGGCATGTGGATACTGTCAAGTTCTCGTTTCAATGCTTGGCTATAGATGCTGGGGCTTTCTGTAAATCCTTGAGGTGCGCGTGAGAATTTAAAGCTACGTCCATTTAAACTAAATCCGAACAAATATTGGCTTTCCGGATCTATTGGGACACTGAAAAAGGCATTCTTGAGATCGATTACAGTGAAGAATGTCGCTTCGGAATCAATAGCTGTCAGTAATGACGAGATATCTGGGACCACAGGGAATTGTGGCACAATGCATTTGTTTAACTCGCGCAGATCAATAACCAATCGATATACTGGCGGGGCCTTCGGATCTGTTCGTTTAAGAATCGGTATTATCGGTGAATTACATATATTGGAGTCTGTTTCCACAACTACTCCTTGGGCAATGAGCTCGTCAATGATTTGTAGTAAAGCCACTACAGCATCTGGTGGTAACTTGTATTGTCGCATTCGTGGTAGCACCACTCCTGCCTTTAGTGTGACTCGATATGGTGTAATATTCATGCAACCAACATCAGTAGGGCCTTGTGCCCATAGATGTGTAGGTAAAGTCTGTAGTCGGGGATCCATGTCTCTAGATACATAGTGACCTTTAAAATCACGTAAAAACAATCTTACTCCTTCCGGAGAACAACATATTATGGCTCCTAGAGCTTTTAACGTTTTTATTCCTAATAAATTTTCTGGACATGATTTAGTAAGCAGTAAATCTGTAGTTCGGGTCAGAGGTCCTATCGTGAGTGGAAGAGGCTGTGACACTTCATTAACAATAGGTTTGCCTGAAAAACCAAGGGAAATATTCTGTGAGCCTGAGAGGGGTGCCCCTGGAACTTCACTACGTTTTATAGTTGTTCGACTTGCCCCTGTATCGAGTAAAAATTTTCTATCTTGACCTAATAATTTACTATGTACATAAGGTCCTTCTTGATCTACAGGAATCTCGATAAGGGGTAAGTCAACTTCCCTCTCTAGGCTAGTTCATGCGTAACGCTGATACTCGGGATATTCATACTGTGCGGTCTGATACATTTGTCGTGTTGTTGTTTGTGTGGCAGCAACAGGCAATGGGGGTGCAGCTGGCACAAACTGTATTGGCTGTTGTGCGGCTGGCATTGCCTGGACATGCTGTATAGCTCCTTGTTCATTCTGGTCTTGTCTGAGTGGCCGTGATCTTTCTTGTGTTTTACCTATGGCGATATTATGTTTTAAAACTGGACAATCGTGTACGTAATGGCCTGGCTTTTTACAATAATTGCATGTCCCTTTTACAGGTCCTGCTGAATCGGAATGTGTCATACCCTTTTTATGTCCTTCAGCTGGAACTGTCTGGGAAACTAGCATTTTCATTTTTGTGTCTTTCATGCGTCTGTGTTCATGTTCTTGTTCCTCTTTAATTCTATTGTGGTGGTACTGTAACATTTGTAACATTTGTGTTGGAGTGTTACCTTGCCAGGTACTTTCGAATTTTAATACTCTATTCTTTACTGGAGGCAGAGCATTTTCTACTAATTTTGTTACAAACAGATGTGGGTATGATTCGCTACTTGCTTTTATGCCACTATTTATACCAAAACATTTTTCAAAACGGGCATAGTAATCACTAGTGTCTTCATCTTGCTTCTGTTTACAGGCTGAAATTGTACCCCAATCTTCCTTTTTCGTAGTTAATAAACGTGGCAGTACCTGTACTAGTAGTCCTGGTAATGCCTTAGTTTTGTCCCCAAGCCCCGAACCTGGACCTCGGGCCCTTTCTTCTGCTTCTAATGCTGACCATTCTATCTTTTGATCACCTACCTCCCACTCTTTTTCTTTGAGTTTCTCATAAATGCCAGCAGGCATCAACACCTTTAATATTGTCATAATGTCGGGGTAGGTATACTCTCCCATGAGTAACATGTCTTTAATTTCTCGGTGAAACCCCGCTGGGTCCTTGTCATGACTGGGTACTACTTTCTTCATTTCTAATAATTCTATTTTCGATATAGGCGTATATACAAATACGCGTTTAAACTCATTGTCCTCACCCTTTATTGGGTGCACTTCTCGTAAGGGATTCTGTCTATCTATGTGATACGTAGTTCTTTCCTTGACGGACAATGGAACATGTTCTGAACATACGAAAAGAATATACTGCTTTCTTGATTCTAGAATTTCTTTAATTAATTCAGTACCTGGACCTCTCCATTTATTCATAAGTAATTCAGTCAGTATGTCAGGCAAGGGACCAGGGTCCGAATGCTGACTCCGATATAGTATAATGAGTTGTTGGATCATATAAATCCCAGCTAACCTTTGTTCATCTGGGGTAAGATTCAAAAATGTGCGTACTACTGTATCATCACTATATTTTCCGGGACTGTCCACCCAATGGACAGCTGCCCTGGCTAAATCTTGTTCATCCATAGAATCGAGGAAATGATAACCCCTTCGTTCTCGGAGTAGTTTGTCGGCGGTTTGGAACGAATGCTCGTTAGACCTTATATTAATTATAGGTATTTGAAAATTCCTGTTATTATCTGGACACGTCGGATGTATTGAGTCAGTATGATATCTAGTCTGATTCCTATTACAAGATCTTCCTCTACCTACATAGGCTATGGTGTCTGACTGTCCTGTGGGCAGTCCTGGCCCTTCTTCCTCGTTTTGTTCGAACTCGTCTGTCTCTAATCTCTCTTCGTGTAGGCGTTCTATTTCTTTACGGATCTTTCGGCACATGGCTATTATACAATTTTGTTTATCATGTCTCCCTTCTGATATATTCTGGCTCCATCTTGTAAGAATTCTCATGGCTTCCGGGTCTACCCCCGGTCGGTCTTGATTTCTGATCACACAGTTTATGAGGAAACGTAACAGTTCCCCCTGTATCTCTACTTTCTGGTATTCCATAGCTCTGTAAATACATTCTGGATCTCGCCCTGTTTGGACAAAATGATATATATTATCTAGATGCGCAGTCATTCCTGGTAACTTCGCTAAATACACTGCGGCTCGTCTGATACGCAATGATGCTAGGGTCATTTCGTCCTCTTTTCCAGGCACCGGGTCATATCTACAATCTATAAGAAGTTCCTTAAGCGCACGGGCACTAAGGAGTTTGGGTGTACGTGAATGCGCTGACTCTTGAAAAGTAAGCTTATTTATTCTGGGTGGCGTAGAAAAGACATTGGTAGCTCCTCCCGCGGCTCCATCTGGGGCGTCGGGTGTAAAAGGATTCGTTGAACGTGACACAGCAACTACAGGTGTGGACACAGCCATAGAAGTAGCTGTAGGAGCGGATACAGAAACCGATGTGCTTGCCGGAACTTGTGACTCGATTTGTTGCTGTAGGGATACGGGTACTGGATCTTGGCGTTGAACCTCCCTGGTAGGCGGTCTACGTGGGGCGGAATTGGCATACTCGGGAGCTGCGTCATCTAAATATGAGGAAAGAAAAACATCTTCTGCGGTTCTAGGATGCCCCTTAGGATGTACCTTTATGGGGAACAATGGGGTTGGCAAGTCTTTTGGCGTTTCCGGAGTAGCCTTAGGTAATCCTTCGGCCAGAAGGGGATACATACCATTCATAAGGGCATTTCTTTGTCTGTCTACTTGTTCTGATTTCACTCGGATACATTCCTCAATTAATAGATTCTCTCGAACTTTATTGGAATTCTCTTTACTCTTCTCTTCCTGTCTACGTGCTTTTTCTGTTCGTCTATGTGATTCTTTACGCCATAATTCAACGGCGTCTTTCTGTGACTGTCTGACTTTCCTTTTCCATAACTCTTCCTCGACTTTCATGATGCACTCTGCATCCCAGGTCCCTGCTGTGGGCCACCTCTGACTTTCTGGTAATCCCTTGGTATAGTCTACCCATAAATCAAGAAATAATATAGCGTCTAATCCATGTTTGTGATACATAAAGTGCCCTGGGGTGTCCCTAGGAGGAATAGGGACGGCTTCTTCGAGAACCCCTTTTCTGGTAGTGATCTGTCTTAATTTCGAAAAGAACGGCATATTGAGAACTGACCTTATACTTGATTTTGACCTGAAACTGCACTCACCTGACGCCGCCGACACCCTGTCACTTCTTGCTGCACCTCGCCTGGGCTGCTCACGCTGCTGGTCTCTCCCGCCGCCATCGCTACCGCTGGCCGCTGTGGGGGGAGACTACAGCTCCCAGAGTTCCCGGTACCACTTCCGGGTGGAAACGAGCTGCGCGCCCGGAGGCGCATAAATTGCTGAGGCTCCCTCGGTGGAGTGGGGGCCTGAAACTGCACTCACCTGACGCCGCCGACACCCTGTCACTTCTTGCTGCACCTCGCCTGGGCTGCTCACGCTGCTGGTCTCTCCCGCCGCCATCGCTACCGCTGGCCGCTGTGGGGGGAGACTACAGCTCCCAGAGTTCCCGGTACCACTTCCGGGTGGAAACGAGCTGCGCGCCCGGAGGCGCATAAATTGCTGAGGCTCCCTCCGCGTCGCGGGACGCGCGCGGGCGACGCCGGGAGAAGCCCGGGACAAGGGCGGGACCGTCTGTGGCCGTCCGAGGCCGGGCCGGGCCACAAATCTTGGTTCCTGAGTCATTTCCAGAACACTGTTATACCCTCAAGAGGACAAGGAGAGATAAGTAGCAGGGGGCAATTTTCGTGGCTACACATTTCTGGCGGACAAAACTTGTTGTTTCTGGTAATATTGGACTATGGTAAAACCGAAAAAACCCCAGAGTAGACCAGGGGGAGGAGCAAGGGGAACCCTTGACGCTTTTATAACACGGGCAGAATCCTTACTCTCACACGAAATATTATTGACCGAGCGGAGGCTATCTCTTGATTCCCTCCTGGCCCACAAACGATCGTCACTGGGAGCAATCGCTGAATGTGTCACACCTGGGGGGGGCACCCTTGAAGGTCAGAACACCTTAGCTAATAGCAATAGTAATATCCAGCTTGTGACTACAGCATTAGTTCATACTCCAACGGTAGTCGAGGGGGAACAAGAGGTAATAAGCTTGGAGGGGTCTATAACCCCCCCATGTAAACATCATACTTCTCCATCAAGTTCAAATAGGGTGGTGTCACCAGCCCCGGGCATCAGGGAAAATAGAGCCGAAGTTCAAGCCGGGAACGCCACGGGGGTAGAGAGAGATACTGACAGACCACTAGGGAGAGAAAGTGAAGTGATTACCCGATCGAAAAAAACATTATTAGGGACAGTCCCCATCCCAGTCTCTGGTCCTATTACGAATACCAAGTCCCTGCCAAATGTACACCGTAAAGGTACCGAAAAAGCCAGAAACGTTAATAAAACCAAAAAAGGTATACCTAGGAATGAGTCCATAGCCACCGAAGACACAAGATCGCAATTTACTTGCACACAATGTGAATCTTGTTCAACTGTAGTTAGAAAGGAATGGTTAACGGAAGCAATGAAAGTAATAGAATCCAATATAGAAGCCCTTCTTGTCAAACACTTGGCCCCCCTAGCAGATCATATTAACAAAATAGAGGGGAAAATAATTAGACTATTGGACGCACAAAATAGGGATCAGCCGGTGGCCCGAATTAATGCAAGTCAGGAAGGGCCGAGGAAGGATCTGCGTCCAGACAGCGCCGACTTAAACAATAGTAGGCTGGCAGGGAGCAACACGAGAGCTGCCACTATAGTGAATAAGGACAGAGTTACACCCCCCATCACTGCAACCCCTAGATCACAACAGGAGGGTAAGAATAGGGGGATGGTAACAGCTCACAGTCCTCCTGATGCACAGACCAAAAGTACCCCGGGTCTTCAGACATTGGACTTGCCCCCAGCCTCCTGCCCATACACAATAATCCTAGCGGGAGTTCCAGCCCAAAACCCCGACAGAGAAGAATCTACAAACTCCCTGATAAACAAAACTAAGCACTGGTTACTGAATAACGTTAGGGGAGTTAATACAAGGAACACTCATATTCTTATGGCTAGAAGGGTAGCTTGGGTAGGACCATCAGAGAAAAATTTTTCAGGAGATTGCGTGGTTGTTAATTTCAGAGACCCGCAAATGGCAAAAGAATTACTGGCTTTTAGTTGCGGGTTCTTTGATGGTGGGTCGACAATTAAAATGCTCCCACTTAATTTTTTCTATAGGGACTACCGAGCTGAGCAAAGACAAACGAACTGGAGAAGAAGGGAAAAGCCTACCACAAGAATTAATAGCCCGTGGGCTGGCCCCAATCGGTTCACCCCATTATGTGAGAGAACAGTGATGGATGAATTGGACTGACTGGCCCATGAAGAGCTTTTAGAGCCCCTTTCTCCCCTAGCCAATTTAGAGTACAGGGAAGGCTTGGATAATACGGGAAACACTATAGAACTATCCCTCAGGCGAATTGAAACCTCACCAACTCCTTTAGTTACCAGCGTGGTTATAGGAGAGACTCGTCTTGCAGGGTCCCTCGACCTAAATCAGCTCACCCTAGCAAGGAGGCCAACAAATCACGAGGAGGAGGAACTTAGGGTGGTTTCTTGGAACATCGCAGGATTATCTTCCAAGTTAAAAAATAAGGAGTGGTTGGATTTCAGCCAGAAATTCCATATCATCTGTTTGCAAGAGACATGGGAGACAGATAGTAGTACCGTACATCTAGAGGGATACAAAATGTTTTTCGTACCGGCCCGGAAATCTAATATGGGAAGAGCGAAAGGTGGACTAATCATTTATGTGTCTCTCAAACTACAAGGATCCTGGGAGGTTATGGGCTGGAGTTCGGATCATCTACAGGGTATTTCTTACCGCAGGAAGGGCTTAGGTTTTGTCTTATTAAATTTTTATAATGCAGCCCAACCAACGCATAGATTGAATGAGCTCGAGGATAGATTATCAGATTTACACGCTGGAGGATTCAACCCCCCAACCCTGATTCTGGCGGGCGACTTTAATTGTCACCAATGCCCACACTTAAAATGGGAAGGGGCTAAATGGGATTGTTGCCCCTCTACCAAGGACTGGCACCTAGAACACACACTAGAAGGTAGCAAACTTGGTAACATCTTGGGCTCATATGATCTGATCCCCACGATGGAGTTAATTAAGCTTACTCACTCTAATGTGATTAATCCGACGTTTAAAGGCAGAGGGAGGGACACCATCATAGATTTTATTTTTATATCAAATGATCTTAAACACAGGATTGTAGATTTTAGTATACAAATCAGTATTTTTAGTGACCATAACCCCCTGGTGCTGTTATTAAGGGTTGAGGAGGGACCCGCTAAGGCAATGGCCAGTATGACAAGGGGCAAACTAGATGCAATCGATCAAGGCAGGCGCATACGTTGGTCGAATTTAGATGGGGAAGTATTTTATAAAAATCTTATCGCAACCCCCGATAGTGGGATTTGGACGTGTCTAGACCCGGATGTGAAAGGAAAAAAATTGATAAATGCCTTCATAAATATGGCAAAGGAAATCGATAAGTTACTCAGGGCTAAAGCACCATCTACGGCCAACAGTCAACCGAAATGGTTTGATAAAGCTTGCTCTAGTGCCCAAAAAGAATTAAAACGGGCACTCAAAAAAGTACCGAAAGATAAAAGCAGGATCTCGGAATGTAGGGCCCAATACAAGCTGGCCATAAAAAGGAGGAAACAAACTATCCAATCTGAGGCTTGGGGGAATCTGAAGGAGGCAGGGGAGTTGAGAGACATGTCTAAATTCTGGAAGGTGATTAATGACCCAATTTTCCAGACATTAAATAGTGAGAAGATGGTCTGTAATATCCTCCCAGATGAATGGGTCTCTCATTTTAGCAAGCTATACAATCATGCCAGTGATTCAACCCAATCAGCCACAGACGTGGGGACTCTGCCAAATTCATGGGTAGAGTTCACAGTGGAGGAAGTCAAAAATGGAATTTGTGCCCTGACAAGAAATAAGGCCCCGGGGCCAGATGGGATTCCTCCAGATCTATTTTTATCGCAGGTCGAGCTGTGGGCACCTATATTAGTAAGAATTTTTAATACAGCCGTGGAAGAGGGACTGCCAAGGTCCTGGTCAACTGCCCATATCGTCCCCATATTTAAAAAGGGAAATAAGAGTAATCCACAATGTTATAGACCGATTTCCTTAATTGATGTGTCTGCAAAAGTGTTAGGGAAGGTGATATTAAACCGTCTCATGGACTGGGCAGAGGAAAAAGATATCATCACAGACACCCAGTATGGCTTCAGAATGGGCCGCTCAACTACTGACCAATGCCTCAATCTATATAATCTGGTCGCTAAATACACGGTTGCTGGCGAAGGTACAGTCTTTTTAGCTTTTATGGACTTAACAGCAGCCTTCGACCGGGTTAATCGAGGGAAATTATGGGAGATTCTAGAGTTGCTAGGGGTAGATTCGAGCTTGTTATTTATTTTAAAATCATTGCACTTTAGTACCACAGCTCAGGTCCGGTATAGTAACGAGGGGAACCTAACGGACCACTTTTCTTGTACAGGGGGCGTGAGACAAGGCTGCATCTTGGCGCCTTTCTTGTTTACATTATACATAAATGGTTTGGATAAGGCCCTGTGCACATTGGGAGTGGACTGCCCGAGAGTCGCAAGTAGAAGTATCCCGGTCTTATTGTACGCAGATGATGCAGTACTCCTCTCGCGTACAGGGAGGGGTCTGCAATCTCTTATAGATGGCTTCTGCGATTTTATGGCAAACTTAGATCTATCCCCTAACCTCACAAAATCCTACATCATGGAAGTAGGAAAAAGACCAACCAAGAATTTTATTTGTAAAATTGGGGGACACAAACTAGAGAAGGTCGAGGTTTTCAATTATTTAGGGATTACCTTCGACAAACATCTTAATTTTAGAGCACTAGCGACTGATAAATGCAAACAGCACGCGAGCATCATGGGCTCAATCATGAATCGTGCTACAAGACTAGGTAGATGGTCAGTGCTGGAAATATTGAACTTATATAACTCAATTTGTTGTTCTAAAATTATTTATGGGAGTGAGGTCTGGGGATTTAGAAATGTGGACTCTATACAACTAGAGGAAAACAAGTTCCTTAGGAGGATCTTGCAGGTTCCCCAAAGCACACCAGCCCATATTATTCACGAGGAGCTAGGGATCCCGTATATCTCTGACAGATTAAGCTTTAGGCCGTTACTGTGCTGGATCAAAATTTGGACCAACCCCGAAGCAAGCCTAAGCAGAGAAATAATAACAGACTGCATTAACAGGGAAAAAGGTCATAAAATTCCATGGCTTAAATATGTTCAGGATAAACTGGAGTGGCTGGGATGTGCAAAATATTTCAGGGAACCGTCAACATTAACACCTCAGTTAAAGGGCATTTTAAAGGCAGAATATATGAGGCGGATAGCCTGTGCCAGGGAAGATAGCGAAATTCTGAAAGGGTCAGTGAGGTCTCATATATTAACTAAATCTGTTGAAGGTCTCGAACCCTACCTGGCACTAATCCATAACAAAAATGATAGATTTTTAATGACCAGATTTAGACTGGATCTTTTACATCACATTTTAGCAGTTCCTGCGGGGTACACGAAAGAAATTGGTACAAAGGGTCCCTGTGGCTGCGATCTAGGATCTCCACAGGATACCCTACATTTTGTATTCTTTTGCCCTTTTTATGAATATCCGCGGGCTCTTTTTTTAAAATCCATCCTAAGGGCGAATAAATTTACCCAGGTTAGAGTAGCCCTTTTATACTTAAAACTGGCTGTGGAACCCTTCACACTGTTCTGTATCGTAAATTTTTTAAGACTAGCCGCGAAACTGAGGAAATCTAGAGGGGAGATGTAAGTGAGTTTATTTGCCGGGCGCTGTAGGCATCCGGATTAAAAGGCCCCCCGCACGATAGTTTTACATTGTACACAGAACAGGAGATGATTTATGGAGATTACACAAAGGATGAACTGTAATGTTTACAGTACCTGGGACGTTATAAGATGTTTGTTTTAATTAGGCTACGGCTTATTTTTAATGTGATTGATCTTATATGAACTACGATCCTGTATTTTATTCACTGTCATAAGTTTGGTATTCCCTACCTGTACAGATGTCCTCGCACTGCACTTTATAACTTTTAACATGAAATTTAGTCTTAATTCTGAGCCTAACTGATATCCTGGAATGGTCCATCAGATATGTTTTCTTTTTTAACTTTTTTAGATGAAATGTTCAGATTACTATATGTGAAATGTGTAAATACATTGTTCTTGTATGGATGTTTTAATATCCGAATAAAGATACTTTTGACCTGATACTTGAATTTGAACAGACTTAATACAATAAACACGATAATGAACAGTCATTCATACCACGATATACTTAAACACTTCAAACATTAAACATTAAACCTTTAACTGAAACAACAATGATGATCGTCTGCATAACTAATCACCAAGCTTAATTCTCGACAATAACTAGATAATAACTAGACACTTCGGAATACTTGATATACTGCTAAACAGTACAGATACACTGCTAAAACAGTGCAGACCGGATTTGTGTACCCAAACCCGTCTTGACCGGCACAACCTATGTGCACGTCAGAAATGCCTCCCCAGTAATGGTACTCACCGGGTAGCTTCGGAAACGGAAGGCCTCAGTAACTTGAACTTGACTCGGATTTGGACTGGACTCGACTCGACTCGTCGGACACTGGGCTTGACGTCGGACTGGTGGGTCTCTGTATACCTCGGATCTTGCTCTCTCAGCTAGGCTCTGGTCGGGATACTTCGCACTTCTCACCGCCTCGTCTGGGTGTTGATTGCAGTCTCAGTCGCCCCCGCTTGACCGGAGGGAGATACAGGAAATCCTGCTGGTACGCGTTATTGTCCGTCCAGCTGTGGCAGGAGACCGGGCCTGCAACGCACCGCCGGCGCGTGAGATGAGAAAGTGTCCCTGTTCGGGCGCCATCATGTGGTAAATATTTCTCCTTTACCGGGACTGAATTTGATACAGGAACATAGTAAAATAGCTCAATGAAATGAGAGGCAGAATCCGTGATATTAGAGTTTCAGAATGGGCTTTATTCCAATAAGCGATTATAATCGGATGCTTCAAGTTCCATCACCACGGGAGTTCAGGAAGTGAAGTACATACTTTATTGACAAGCAGTAACTTTTATAATACATACATCATAATGAAGTGAATACAGTAGGCGTAACAATTGATAAGGACATTGACGTTTGGTTTGCGTAACCGAAAATGGGTGTAATAATGAGTAAAAAGGAACATGATTGGCTATGATGTAATACATAGGTGGATCTATAAGATAATACTTGGCATTGATGCGCGCGCAGCAGTCTGACGTGTAATTGACGTGTAACTAGGGGGTGACGGGGACTTGACATTTAGCTCTACGTGTGGAGACAGGAAGTCTGGGGGGTCAAGTCAACCTAATCCCAAATCGTATCTAACATCCTATGTTTAAAGAACTATGTTATCCACAAAAGAAGGACTCTCGGACAGAATCTATTCTATACTGACTGTGCGTGCGTGTACAAGCGTCTAGGTGTCTACACTGAATGCGAGGGGGTAGGAATATTCCATGGTAACAGGGCTATGAATTACTTGCATGAGGACAGAGAAGATGGGCCTTTTTGCTTGGTAACTGGAAGAATGTTTACTTAAGCTACTAGGCAGGAATGCATCGGCTGAGGGGGAAGCAGATAATTCGAAGGTGAAATACAGTTCTTGGCAGAGAATAGGCTGATGTCAGGCTTCGTGAGCCGCGCAGAGAATGAGACAAAGTTCATGGTCACAGATGCAGGCTTGAACTTGGAGCTTTCAGAGGCAGAAGGCAAAAGGAGGTCGATGACAGAATCAGGGCCTACTTGCCTGGACTGTAAAATGGCATAAGTGAACCATATAAAGCCGGTGGCCTTTCATATTTAGGAATGGAATATCCAGCCCATTTATGGCGGATCTGACAGAGGACATGTTGACGGTGGACGCACATGTGTTTGCGTCATCATTACTGGAACTGGAGGGAGCATACATGTACTTGCGACATGCACATAGAACCGTTGGGGTCCAAGATAGGGGACATAACTGACCAGAAAAATCCATATTTCCACAATGTGGTGAGCGGGCAGTGCATGAGGAGGGTGGAGAGTCCATGTGGTGAGCGGGCAGTGCATGAGGAGGATGGAGATTCCATGTGGTGAGTCGGCACCACATGAGGAGGGTTGAGAGTTCGTGTGAGTGGGCAGCACATGAGGATGGTGGAGAGTCCATGCGATAAGCAGGCAGCGCATGGGGAGGGTGGAAAGTCCATGTGGTGAGCAGGCAGCTTGTGAGGAGGGTAGACAGTCCATGTGGTGAGTGGGCAGGACATGAGGAGAGCGAGAGTCCAGCCGGTGAGTTGGCAGAGCATGAGGAGGGTGGAGATTCCATGTGCTGAGTGGGCAGTGTAGGAGTGTAGGATCTGCTTCACATGGGTACCCCCACGTTTTGCTGGTGTTTTACGGTTTTTTGACCTTAGTCTGGCTGTGGCCCTGTTAATCAGGACCCCAGCCTAGCTGCTTCCTCTCTAAAATGGTTTGCATGTACATTAGGTACATTTCTAATTGGATTCTGGAGTGCCTTATAAGCCCGTAGTGTATGGTATACTATGTACCTATGGTATAGGTACCTCAGAGGCCTACCAGGGGCTGAAGCATGTATTATGCCACCCCTGGGAAGCACTCCAAAATAGCACCACAGGTCTTCTACTGCAGCCTGGGTAAGGTGGTGCTTGCACCCCTTACAATGGTATAGGCTACCTATATCATTACTATTGCACACACATATAAAACCTATAAGTCACTCCTATGGCAGGCCTTAACAATCCTGAAGGCAGAGTGCTTGGTTTTTATGTGAGAGGGTGCCCCTGCATGAGCAGAGCCCCTCTGTAGCGTTCGGAGTACCTCCTCTGATGCTGTTTGTGATGCAGCCTGACCATATACTCTTAAGTGCATTATAAGCTCGCAGTAAATGCTAACTCTGGGATGGCTGCACGGAAACATGTCATGTTTGGTGTCAAATGCTTTGGAATACTACCCCCCCCCCCACCAGTTCTGGCAGTGGGGGTAGCATTCCACCCTTCTAGAGGGAGAGACATGTTCACACTGGTCTAACCCGGTAGGACTTTCTACAGCCCCGGCATCACAAAATGGATGCCTCTGCCACAGACACGGGTCTGGCCTCCTGCGGCTGACCGAAACTCCGGCAGGGGAGGCCTGGATAATAGGTTTCCTGTCCCAGGGAGGTGTAACCACCTCCCCAGACAGGCAGATGTGTATTGGGGCTGGGCGGGAGCACTCTCTGGTGCTTTGAAGTCCTGCACTGGGGGCACACTTGGTGTTCCTGTGCATAGTCCAGTTCAAACCGGTTGCAGGGGCTACCTGGCCCTGCTCTGGCGCGAAACTGGACAAAGGAAATGGGTGTAACCCCCCGTCTTTCCAAACCCTCCCATAGGTGGGTCCCTAGAGTATGTCCAAACCCAAAACTTTGTATAAGTATGGGAACCCAGTCCTTGCGACTTTAGATTACCCTGGACGAAACACTGCAATATATATCCTGAACCTTCGACGTTCTACTTTCCTTAGAAGACTGAAGAAATCTCCCTTAGGGTCAAGGAGTGACTCCACTGCTTGGCAGGCACCAAAGAAGCAATTGACCGGTCTGCATCGCTGAAGCTCCCGCCGGATGCCGAAGTCTTTGCATCACCAGAGGTGGATTTCCAGACTTCCCCAGGCTACCCTGAATCCACAGCAAAGCTGAGGCCTGTGGCTATCGTGGGTGACGTTGAACCGTGACCCCTGGACACCGTGAACTTTTGCAGCAACATCATCTTCCTGGTCTTCCTCAAAGTTGTGCTTTGGGCTCCGAGTAGCCCCAGCCTTGAGCATCTTCTGCACCGAAGATTTCTGGCCTCCACTCCACAAGTGACCCGTGGGCCAGTTTCCAGTGCGACTGCTCGAGGCTCCTTTGCGATCGCTAGCCCGTTGGCTAGTAGGTCCCCACAAACGCAACTCCTCTCCTGATTGGGCTTTCCTGGTTGCTCCAGACGTGCCCCGACTTACCCTCACTGGGTGAGTCCCCCAGTCCTTGCTGGTCTGCACCGCTGCCCTTTCTCTGGTTCCAAGTGACTTGCCGTTGTCAAGGCTTGTTGGGTCCAATCTGGTCGCCGACACCGCAGCACTGGACAGACTTCGTGGGACAGCTCGAATCCATCTTCTGGTTGTCATTGGCACCTCCTGGACCTCGTGGCTGAAGAGTCAAGACACCCGTCAACTCACCTGAAGCACCCGACATCTGTGGGCATTGGTCTATCGTGCCCTTGGTCACTGGTAAGTGACCCAGACTCTGTCCCCAGTGCTTTCAGGTTCCTTCCATCCTAGATCCAGGCTTGGATCGCTTCGGACCCTTCTCCTCTTCACGGCAGCAGCACTTCTTCGCCAGCTTCCACTGAAATCGACGACGCGACCCAACACCAAAAGACACGTATGCACCCGGCTTCCCTGGGTGAGGTAACACGAGTACTCCGGTGTTCCTATGGGTGCTAGCCCTAGAAGTTCCTAAGTCCAAAAGGGTTTGGTCCTGACTCATTTCTAAGCGTCCCTAATCTTTAAATTTCCAACCGCGACATTGCCCATAGAAGCTAACGGGAAGCCGCGGCTGTGTTCACACACTGCACACAGCCCTCGTGGGTCACCTGTGTCACTGCCTTGGGTGGTTCCTTGGGGTCCCAGCGGTTCTACAGGCTCTAGGCCTTGTGTCTAGTTCAGTCGTGGTTCGTATACCACTTTATTGGTATATGGTTTGGTACGCCCCTAGGGCCCAAACGTGTATTTGTGCTATTACTGTTGATTGCTAACTTGTAACTTAAGTACTTCGAACTCCAGTCTCAAAGAGACTAGAAGTGTGTGTTTTATCTGAAATACATATATTTTAAATATATACTTGGTGTGGTTGTCCTTTCATTTGGTCATTCAAAAGATTATAGACTGGTTAAACAAGCTGCTTTACATTCCTTCAAGACTTAGCCTGAAGGCTGCTCTCTATAGCTACCACTAGGATAGTTTTCAATAAAGGTTGTCTTTAACCTATTTACCATAAGGGGTTGTTTGGACTGGTACAAGGAGCCCACTATAATTAGTGGACAGCATATACCAGGCCAACTTCTCACAGGCAGCACGTGAGGATGGCAGAGTCCATGTGGTGAGCTGGCATCGCATGAGGAGGGTGGAGAGTCCATATGGTGAGTGGGCAGCATGTGAGGATGATGGAGAGTCCATGTGGTGAGCGGGCAGTGCATGAGGAGGGTGGAGAGTCCATGTGGTGAGCGGGCAGTGCATGAGGAGGGTGGAGATTCCATGTGGTGAGTCGGCATCGCATGAGGAGGGTCGAGAGTCCATGTGTGAGTGGGCAGCACGAGGATGATGGAGAGTCCATGTGATGAGCAGGCAGAGCATGAGGAGGGTGGAGAGTTCATGTGGTGAGCGAGCAGTGCATGAGGAGGGTGGAGAGTACATGTGGTGAGCGGGCAGCCTGTGAGGAGAGTAGACAGTCCATGTGGTGAGTGGGCAGCATGTGAGGAGAGCAAGATTCCAGCTGGTGAGTGGGCAGAGCATGAGGAGGGTGGAGTCCATGTGTGAGTGGGCAGCACATGAGGAGGGTGGAGAGTCCATGTGGTGAGTGAGCAGTGCATGAGGAGGGCAGAGATTCCATGTGGTGAGCGTGCATCACATGAGGAGGGCGGAGAGTCCATGTGGTGAGCGGACATCGCATGAGGAGGGCAGAGAGTCCATGTGGTGAGTAGGCAGCAAATGAGGAGGCTAAAGGCCAGGTGTCCAATCGATGTACAGTTTGTAGAGCAGAGTCTGACTGGGACAAAATATAAGCCAGGCATAAGAATGAAAGTGGCCTCTATTAGTGAACCAGGTGCTCTGCAAGGTATGGGGAACTGCATGCATCCGTGCTTGCTGCAGGCAATGTTTGTGGTAATATGAGGGAAAACAGCATGCTTCATGTTGGCTATCTATGTGCAAGGTGGGCTGTAGAAGCCGCCGCCTGTAACATGCGCACTTCCAAAGGGACAGTAGTGCCTCCTAAATTGTTGGCATGATGTTCCACTTTAATTTGGAAGCAGATAATCATTTTCTTGTGAAAGTGTAACATCATGTCAGCAGCCAGTTGGAATGAGGCAGGCCTCGGGCACTGCGTCATTTGTTGATGGGTCGGCACCCTTACGCCCTCCATGGGGGGACAGCCACTGAAATTTGGTGTAATTCCGTTCAGCTGTTTTTTATGAATCGCTGTTCAATTTTGTTATGGAAAATTGCATAGGGTAAACTCGTATTCTGAGGTGGATGAGAATTTTGGGGGGAAAGTTTCATGAAAATGCATCAAATGACACCAACGTTATATTTTTTAAATATCTTTTTATTAATTTTTTATCTTTTGCGGAATATGCATTTACAATTAGGCATCTTGATACTAAGCCATGTCATCGATAGGTATGCTGTATAGCACAAGCCACATGTTCTCATTCTAAGGACATGTGATGGGACATTGTGTTAGATCGCAGTAGGAATATAGAAGTATCTTCTGAGCCCAGTTGTCACCAAGTGTCTTATGGGAGTCTTGCGCAGTCTCATCAAAACGATATTTCAATGTGTTATGATAGAACATTTTAAAACAAAGTTACATGTTAAACTTTTGAGCAACGAGAGCACTCAGAGGTTGATTATCTACTCTGGCAAGAGAATTCTGTTCACTCTGTGTCGGAGGACTATCTATTCGGTGGTTGAGGGTCCATCCTTGTCTAGTGTCTGGTCAGGGGGGATGAAGTACTTCTTCAAGTGGGTTTTCTGTTTCCTCACATGGGACCTGTTAGCGGGGAGTTGGTGGTGAGTGTTGATGGTTCAGTATTATGCGTGGCAGTGGAAGGGTCCCCTCCCCTGCCCACTCCCCTGGCTTGCAACACCTCGGCCCACAGATCTGCAACTGGGCGGCGTCTCATGCCTCAGTTGTCCTCTTCTATCAATGCTCGCTCTTCCGCCCTTGTCCAGGCCGTAACATCTTTTTCCCAGTCAGATATTTTGGGGCCTATCGAAGTCAGACAGTGCAGGGCTATATGCCTCTTTGCCAACACCAGCGTCAGATCTACAAATCTAGTGCCCACTTTCATGGCCTTGGGAACAGGCCCAGCATGCAGGCCTCTGCTGTAAGGGGGATTGTGCATGCCAATACCTCCTGTAGGATCACAGTGATCTGACGCCAATATCCTAGCAGCGCTGGGCAGTCCCACACCATTTGTGCAAACCTCACGCCTGGAGTCGTACATCTAGGGCACGGCCTGTCCGTGGTTCCTAGCATTTTGTTGAGTCTGTGTTGGGTGAGGTAGGTCATATGTAAGAGATTAAACAGGGTGTACTTAAAATTGGAGTTTCTAGAAATCTTCTTTGGGATACTCAGGACGTTGTTCCACTCTGCCTTCATCATGTGTCTACCTATCAGGTCTCCCCATTTCTTTTGCAATGAGGTCAACGGCCTTTCCGACATCTCCCTGAGGGCTCTGTATATCCATTTTACAAGGTGTCTTGTGGACCCCAGTGTCACTATCACTTGCAGCAATGTGTGTGTACCTGGTTCTTGGTTGCCACCTCCTCAAAGTGATCTAAAAGATTTCAATAACCCAGGATAGTTAAAAAAAAAAATTGGCCAGGTGGGAGATCATATTTAGTGGGAAGGTCACCAAGGGGGATCAGTTCTCCCTTCTGATAACAGTCGCTGGTTGTTAGGATACCCGCAATAGTCCATTCTCTTAATTGATGCTCTGTGAAGAAGAAGGAAGTGTCACTGCGCGGGAGGCCCACCAAGGGAAGGTCAGGAGCATACAGAGGGGTCCCCGCTGCTCGCTGGGTTCCTCTGTTCCAACATTTCAACGCTATCTGAAATAGATTGCCCTGGGGTTGAATCTGTATTTTTGAACATAGTAGTCTCACAAGTAGTCTCCCCGTTTGGTCTGTATATGCCGGGATATCTAAAATCTCCAAACCCGTCCCGTCCAACCATCGGGCGAGCCATTGGAGTTGAGCTGCCAAGTAATAAGCTTGGAAGTCTGGCGCTCCAAGCCCCCGTCTCGCTGGAGATCTCTGCATAGTAGCCAATGATACCCTGTGGCGTCCCCCAACCCAGATCAGCTCTCTCAGCAATGTGCCTAAGTCTCTGAACCATTTCTTTGGGATCACCCCCGGGAGGTTGACAAAGTAGTATAATAGTCTCGGTAAAACCACTATTTTTGGATAAGGCCATCTTGGACATAAGGGAAAGTTTAAGGGAGCGCCATAATGAACTGTTTGATTTAAGGGAGCGCATTGCCTGCCCCAGATTACCCTCGATAAGGTCTACTTGTTCATGGTACCCTTGTATACCCAAGTATTTAAAAGAGCGGGGGCCCAGTCGACGTCCTTCGGAAACATTAGTGTGCGAGGGGTTGAAGGCATGAGTGGAAAGACACGTTTACGCGCAGTCCCGTCAGATCAGTGAATTCCCCCAGTATGGTCATTGCACGTGTGATCCCTTGGACGCCTCTTCTTAAGTATAGGAGTATGTCATCTGCATAAAGGGAGATTGTGCATTCCCTCCCATCCCGTATCAGACCTTGTCTCACTCCCTCTAGCCTGAAGCATTCTGCCACAGGCTCAATAGCCAAAGCGAAAAGGAGGGGAGACAGTGGACAACCCTGTCTACTCCCTCTATGGATGTTATATGGTGCTGAGAGTATCCCACCTGTTCGGACTCTGGCTGTAGGGCAGGTATAGAGCAATCTTACCCATTTGGACCACCCCTTTCCCAGTCCCATCATTTGCATTACCTGCATCAGGAAGTCCCACCGCAGGGAAACAAAGGTCTTCTCCTGCTACCACAGCTTGTGATATAGCCTTCTAAGATTCCCCGATGTCGATCTTGTTGGAATTAGTCCATTTTGGTCAGTGTGGACTAAAGCACGCATGTGTGGGAGTAGTCTTGTTGCCAACAATTTACTTAATATTTTGAAGTCCATGTTTAACATGGACAGTGGCTGAAAATTGAAAGCACTGAGTCTCCCAGATTTGGTTTTTGGAAGTGGGACCACCAGAGCCTCCCTTGTCGAGGCCGGCAGGCAACCAGATTGTAATGAGTCGGCATACATCTTCTCCAATCGGGGGGCTAATAGGGGCTGAAGGTGGAGTAGAATTCCACGGGAAGCCCATCTGGGCCCAGGTTCTTCCCCTTAGCTATGTCTTCAAATGGCTGCTCGGATCTCCTGGGTATTTATCGCTTCTTTCTCAACAATAAGGAGCTCCAGGGGAAGAAACTAGTGGGTCATCCCCCACTCAAACCACTATCTAACACACCAGACCCACTAGATAGCGTACAGCGCTTGCTTGTTTATATTGTGTACTACCAGGACTGGGGAGGGAAAACTCATCTCGTCACAGCCACCCACAATAATCTGTATTTATGAGGTGGATTCCTGATAGACCAATGTCTGTACTGTATATTTAAAAAGCAGTGACTATTGCAAGAACCCTTCGCTTGTAGACCACAGTTGTCAATTGTAAGGCTGTGACAACCCCCACCGTGAAAATTAGTGGGAAAAGAAGAAAAGAAGGAAAAAATGTGCAGAGCAAGGAGGCACCTCACGTGCGCAACAAAATAGCGGGCTGACACTGGTTAGATGATTACCAGTACTGCCACGTTTCTCATCATCGGTTGCCGCCTTGTTCAACAAAAATTGGAAACTGTACCAACAAAATGTAAAGAAAACATAACGGTGAAAAAAGGGAGTGATCAATTACACACCAAAGTCCTGACTTTAAAATTGAGAGCGGGCCATGACTACCACAACTTTATTCTCTGCTCATTGACCACTTCGACAGTAAAAAGTGCTGTAATTAAACAGACACGAAGTCAAACGCCAACATGTTTCATTGCCTTACTTGTACGGCAAATTCTTCAGGGCAACAGGACTTCATTCACCATATCAGCAAATTTCATGCTAGATTTATTTGTGACTGCAAGAAATAAAAACAGCAGAGGGTTCCTGCAATAACTCACTGAGTGATAGGGCACAATCACACACACTCTGTCATCTTCTAATAGAATGTATGAAAATGCATGAGCTTGTCATTACCCGTTGTCAGCCAAAGAGTCTCATACCGGCTCGACAGCGTCTTACTACGGGCTGTGATTCTAAATTTCATCAGCCTTGTTTTGGCCTCTGGGCATTCTGCAAGGCAATACCAAAACACCTATATTATTATATCAGATATCGGTATTGTGTCAGTTTACCTGCTCAGAATCGAGTTTCAGCAATGTATGTCTGGTTAATGATTTTAACCCCTAGCTTTATTGTAACTTGAAAAGCCTCTATGCATGTACACCGTGTCGAGGCTCAAGGCATTGCACCCAGCTAAGATCGAGCACTCACACCTCCATATCCTTTAATGTCGGAGTAACAATTAGACACGGTTTGTTACACCGCATCAAAAATCGGTAGGGCACGCAAGGCTATCGACTCTTCCCCATAGCTTCACATACATTGTCGGAGACCAAAGTTACATGTGCCACTGGGATTGGAAGCTCACCCCTCCTTGTGTCTAAATGTCAGACTCTAGGGGCCAACGGGGGAAGAAAATATAATAGCAAGCCACCGGGGGGACTAGTAACACGCCAACCTCACCCCACACTCATACGTCTCACCGTTTACAATGGCAACACGAGCTTTGTCTCAGCCGCTCCGAACGCTGCAACCCGGGTCTCTAATGAACCTAACACCAAGCGCGTGACGTCTACCAGCTGTTATCCATATCATGTGATAAGTCACGTAAAAGGAAGCGCCATCTTGGAAAAGGCTGGAGTCCGACTTCATAAGCAAATATATAAGCTTTGGCTTATATATTTTTAAACATTGTGTCAAGTCATCTTTCCCCAGAGAATAGCGCATCCTTGTATATAACAATTACCACTTTTGAGAGTAGGAGTGGGCAAGTGACTATTCCTAAAAGAGGCACACGACACGATGTAATATTTAAAGAGGGGTGGTTCGATTGTGTAGAGAGAAAGACACAGGCCCCTATTATTAAAAATCGGGGTGGAGTGAGTTTTCGAACCTGTAAAAACAGAAGAAACCACCTGTAGTGCATAAACCTGGCGCTTGTAGTCCCCCTCCTTTCAATTCTTGTATCAATTCGTGACATGTCACCACCATGTGAGTCTGAGGGGATTGGCGACATATAAATGTGTGGGGTTCAATGTTTAGCATGCCATGTATGTCCCTGCTGGATGGGGAAGTCGGACTCCAGCCTTTTCCAAGATGGCGCTTCCATTTACGTGACTTATCACATGATATGGATAACAGCTGGTAGACGTCACGCGCTTGGTGTTGGGTTCATTAGAGACCCGGGTTGCAGCGTTCGGAGCAGCTGAGACGAAGCTCGTGTTGCCATTGTAAACGGTGAGACGTATGAGTGTGGGGTGAGGTTGGCATGTTACTAGTCCTCCCGGTGGCTTGCTATTATATTTTCTTCCCCCGTTGGCCCCTAGAGTCTGACATTTAGACACAAGGAGGGGTGAGCTTCCAATCCCAGCAGCACATGTAACTTTGGTCTCCGACAGTGTATGTGAAGCTATGGGGAAGAGTCGATAGCCTTGCGTGCACTACCGATTTTTGATGCGGTGTAACAAACCGTGTCTAATTGTTACTCCGACATTAAAGGATATGGAGGTGTGAGTGCTCGATCTTAGCTGGGTGCAATGCCTTGAGCCTCGACACGGTGTACATGCATAGAGGCTTTTCAAGTTACAATAAAGCTAGGGGTTAAAATCATTAACCAGACATACATTGCTGAAACTCGATTCTGAGCAGGTAAACTGACACAATACCGATATCTGATATAATAATATAGGTTTTTTGGTATTGCCTTGCAGAATGCCCAGAGGCCAAAACAAGGCTGATGAAATTTAGAATCACAGCCCGTAGTAAGACGCTGTCGAGCCGGTATGAGACTCTTTGGCTGACAACGGGTAATGACAAGCTCATGCATTTTCATACATTCTATTAGAAGATGACAGAGTGTGTGTGATTGTGCCCTATCACTCAGTGAGTTATTGCAGGAACCCTCTGCTGTTTTTATTTCTTGCAGTCACAAATAAATCTAGCATGAAATTTGCTGATATGGTGAATGAAGTCCTGTTGCCCTGAAGAATTTGCCGTACAAGTAAGGCAATGAAACATGTTGGCGTTTGACTTCGTGTCTGTTTAATTACAGCACTTTTTACTGTTGAAGTGGTCCATGAGCAGAGAATAAAGTTGTGGTAGTCATGGCCCGCTCTCAATTTTAAAGTCAGGACTTTGGTGTGTAATTGATCACTCCCTTTTTTCACCGTTATGTTTTCTTTACATTTTGTTGGTACAGTTTCCAATTTTTGTTGAACAAGGCGGCAACCGATGATGAGAAACGTGGCAGTACTGGTAATCATCTAACCAGTGTCAGCCCGCTATGGTGTTGCGCACGTGAGGTGCCTCCTTGCTCTGCACATTTTTTCCTTCTTTTCTTCTTTTCCCACTAATTTTCACGGTGGGGGTTGTCACAGCCTTACAATTGACAACTGTGGTCTACAAGCGAAGGGTTCTTGCAATAGTCACTGCTTTTTAAATATACAGTACAGACATTGGTCTATCAGGAATCCACCTCATAAATACAGATTATTGGGGGTGGCTGTGATGAGATGAGTTTTCCCTCCCCAGTCCTGGTAGTACACAATATAAACAAGCAAGCGCTGTACGCTATCTATTTATCGCTTCTCCCAGACTTTTCGGAGTATCAGGTTCTACCTTATTCAAGTGCAGTACATCGAGATATCTGTCAATATGTTTGGCCGGCAAATCTACTGGTGTCTCATATAATGTTGTGTAGTAGACTAGGAAGGCGGTATTAATAGTTTTGGGTGAGTATAGTGTGGTCCCGTCTTTAACCAGCAACTGAGTGATTGGGGTGCCCCTGCTTTCTGGCCTAATCAGCCATGCCAATAGCTTTCCTGATTTCCTGCCTTCTATATGTTGCCTTTTCTGGGAAGCCTTGAGGTCAAATAAGCGCAATCTTCCCAGTGTTGTGTTATGTTTGCTCTTGGCTTCAGAGAGTTGTCTCTGGGTGTCTTCCTGCTCCCCAGGTCTTGTTTCCAAGGAGTGAATCTGGGTTTCTAATTTATGGAGCTCACTATCAATTTCCCTCCTTGCACCTATTGTCTGACCCCTACATTGGCCTTTTACTGTTTTAAATGCTTCCCATTCGATCGAGGAGGAGCTCACAATGCCCTGATTCACCTGGAAATAGTCTGAAATAGATGAACGTAAAGTGTACTGGAAGCAGGAGTCCAGACGCCAGACCGGGATGGCCGGGGACAGAAACAGGATCAATGGACTATGGTCTGATAGTGTGCGCCCCAGGTACTCAGTATTAGCCACTGCCAAGCTCAGATGCGGCGACCAGAGGAACATAAGTGATATAGTGGAGAGTAGTATGAGTAGTCTCGTGTGTGTTCATGTTGGAGCTGCCATATGTCGACCAACCCCCAGTGTCCCATCCAATTGCGGAGGCCTTTCGCGGTCGTGTTCGCCACTGTTCCATGCAGCGGAGGAGTGGACCTATCCAAGCCTATATCCCCCACGCAGTTATAATCTCCCCTCAGTAGGAGGTCGTTTGCAGCAACCCCCGCGAGTGGTTCAGACAGTCTGTGTTGGAATTGGATTTGGTCATGGTTAGGGGCGTAAATACTTCCCACTGTCAACTCTTTGCCTAGTAACCTACCTTTAACAATCACCTAGCAACTCTCGGGGTCAGTAAATGTCTGTGTCACTTCGAAGGGGGTACCCGGACATATCGAAACTAGGACCCCCGGGAGTACGCTGAGTAGGAAGTCGCAAACAGTTGCCCCCTCCATCTTCTGCAGAGGCGGAAGCCTTCTTCTGAAGTAAGATGTGTTTCTTGAAGCAACACTATATGTGCTCCCCTTCGCTGCAAATAACTGTGTATGTTGTGGCATTTTGTGGGAGATCCCATGCCCCTGACGTTCCAAGGTAGGCCTTTTATCCCCCTAGTGTGTGTGTTTGCAACTGCAATGCAATTATAAGAGTGCGATCTAGTCCATTGGACAGAGTGGGACTATATTTCAACCTCTGAGTGCTCAACTTTAAGTTCTTAAACCCAACTCCCCTACCCAAGGGCAAAAGCGCAAACGCTACTCGGCCAAACCTGTAAACAAACCAATACATTAGGTTAGAACGCTGCCTTCCAATATATCAGGCAGAACACTCTGCTGGGGGAAGGGAATCAAGTTAGAGCAGAATCGAGTTTTCCATCCGGGTCTATTTCTAAAGTTCTGCGTCGAGTCGGCTTCTCTCCTGGGAACCTTGGTGTCCCATAACTTAAGCCCCAGTAGGGGCAATCACATAGGCCTCCTCTTTCCATCTTGAGGCCCATATCAAGTCATCCAGTGGCACACCGACCGTGGGTCAGGTCTGGGTCTAGGAAATTCATATAATGTTATCTGCAGCCCGTGGGGTGGAAGGTCACTCCCAATGGAGTCTCCAGATTCTGAGGCTGCCTATCTTTTTTTTTTTTTTTTTTACATTTTTATTGCGATTTGTTAGAATGACATAAACAACACGGCCACACATCACAAGAGATCATGAATAATTGATTACATTCCATCACGCAACCTCTTCATGTATCCAAGGTCTAAGGGACATCAACTAACTTGGGGTTTCCATTCGTTGTTCTTGTATTGATGAGGAAGTGCAGATATTGCCTCGATGTACTTTCCATTTCCCCCATATATTGTCCTACTTTTTGGGGGGGCCCCTGTTTACGTAAAGCGCTCGTTCAGCAAATATGCACCAGTCAACATCTCATTCCCATTCGATTATCGTTGGTGGCTCCGAGAACCCCCATCTGCGGGCAATATTAAGCTTGGCCAGTATAAAGCCGGTGGCAGCCCAGAGCTGCTCCATGCGATTAAGATCCGTGGTGTCCCATATATTCAGTAGGCATGTTCTGGGAGATAGTGCTATAGCAGTCCCACATACAACCACCCCATTAATCACCTCCCAATACATCTGGATCAGGGGACACACCCAAAGTATGTGATAAAACGTGCCCGTCCCGCCACACTGCCGCCGGCAGTCCGCTGAGCAACCACGGCCCATCTTAACCAGTGTGGTGCATGTGATATAGGATCAATGAAGCACTTTTAGTTGGACCAAGCGTAATCGTGACAGAACAGCCACTTCCCTCGGAGAGGCCAGCGCCTCCCGCCAATCCTCCTCCTCTAATTCGCCTATATATCAGCCTGTCAGCGCGTGAGTAGTTTCTTCAATGGGTCTGGTGAATTGTTGATTAGTTTTCGATATGTGAGTGAAAATGATTTACTGACCATGGGATCTGCTAGCTCTGTCTTCGAGTGGGGTAGCCTCTGGGATCTCCTCTGGGATCTCATCTACATCTTTAGTTGCCTCAAGTAGGGCATGTCGTATCTGCAGGTACCGGAAGGTCTCGCCAATCGCTAGTTCACATTCTTTTTGTAAGTTGGTGAATGTCAGTATTTTGCCCTTTTTTATTGAATCTCCGACCTGTGATATACCAATGGTGCACCATTTGTCGAAGCCTCTACAATTGCTGAGTTTGCCTAGTTTTTCTGCATGCCATAGGGGCATCATACGCATCAGTTTGTTGGCCCATCCGAGTTTTATAGTGGCGGCATGCCATATAGCAACTGTTAGCGCCGTAGGACCAGTGAGCTGCTGTCTGTTCAGCTTAGTATAGAGAGCTTCTCTATACCCTCCCCGGCCCATCAGCAATTTATCCATCCTGCATGCTGGGTCCCGCTGCTCACCATATACCCACTTGTTTATGATTGAGAGGTGGGCCTGCCCAATAGTAACTACGGATGTCTGGTAGGGCAATTCCACCGTCATACTCTGTCACAAAGGGAAACTGACATTGGATGCTATTGTTGCATACCTTTCATTCCCAATTCTGTTCTATTGTTTGTTTCTTAGCCCTGGAGAAGTCGCTGTGCACAACCGTAGCGCGACGAAACACGTGTTGGCTAAGGCTGTTGTGAATAAACTGAAGTACATGTTCCAGCAAAGACTCAAGCTTTTGTCACACTGTTATTGATATAATTGATACACTGTTAGCATGTGCAGGGGACGGTTGTTCTGGATTACAATTAACATTGGTAACGATTTTAGGGAATGAGCACTAGCACTGGGGCCCGGTTAGCCGGACCCTCGCGCACTTCCAATCAAGAGCATTAGTACCAATGGGCAAAAAGTGCGGGTTACCATATCTAAAAGAGGCACCATCCTACAGGAGGTCTTTGGACGAGAGGCATCCGGCTGATCTTATACTTGGATGACAAATTTCTGGTGGATCAATTACAGTCCCAACTTATGCAAAATTGGAACAGGACTCTTGTGCTCCCACAGGATTTGGCCCTTGTAATCAACAACCAGAAATTAGGGTTGAACCCATCCCAGAAGATGACCTTCCTGGGGTTTCCCATATACATTACCTCAGCTTCCCTACTGGAAGAGATGATCTCTAAGATAAGGAAGGAACTCATGAGATTCTTGAAGTGGGAAAGAATCTCTCTCCACCAGTTGGCCAGGATTATGGGTCTTCTATCATCGCCGATCCAGGCCGTCTTCCCGGGCCTGTTACATTTCAGGGAGCTACAGAGGCTGAAAGCAGCACGCCTCAGGAAAGGCCTCACAAACTCGGAGCAGATCCAGGACAGAACTCCAGGAGTGGATAGATCATATGGAGGCTTGGAATGGAAGAGTGATATTTTGAGCCACAATGGACATGGTCATAGAATCAGATGCCAGCAGTCAGGGCTGGGGAGTCAGACGCAGTGACATCTCCATGGGGGGTGGGAGGGCAGATGGGTGAAGGAGGAACTGAAGCTGCAAATCAACTGCCCGGAACTCCTGGCTGAATCATTCACAATAAGATCCCTCACCAGAGACAAGAACTCCTGCGGCATCCTGCTGTGGATGGACAATGTGTCAGCAGACCAGTACATCAACCATTTGTGAGGCACTCGCTCGCGGGCCCTGTCGGAGTAATCGAAGAACTTCTGGCATTACTGCCTGCAAAGGCAGATCTTGGTGATGGCGGAGTACCTTCCAGGGCAACAGAATTCTGAGGTGGACAGGAACTCCAGATACTTCACGGTCAGCAGCAACTGGCAACTGGATTGCAGAACCTGCCTGGTCTTCATGGACAGATGGGACCCATGACGATTTGGATCTGTTTGTGTCTAGATTTAATTTTTAGTTACCCCGGTATATGAGATGCTGTTCGGATCTTGAAGCGGTGGACGCTTTCCTCCAGGACTGGTTGAGCGGCCTATGCCTTCCCACCTTTCATGATGATTCCCAGAGTAACGGCTCAGGTCAGGCAACAGAAATCTTCACAGTGTTAGTGACACTGATCTGGAAGCCGCAGGCATGGTTCCAGACACTGATGAAACTTACATGGTATCCCCGATAGAATTGCCCTTATTCTCTTCGATCCTCCAGAGTCCCCACGGTTTCCACCACCTGCTAGTTTTGCAGGGCCATCTCAACCTCATGGCTTGGAGAATGCTGGAAAGACAACCCCCTTTCAGAAGATGCTGCAAACTTCTTCCAACAAGATGAGCTACAGGTACCATCAAGAGGTACAGGTCAGCATGAAGACAATGGTTTCATTAGTGTGTGGAGAGACATTTGGACCCCATGGGGGGAGAGAACATCCCCGGGTATGCAAGCTAATGAAGGGGATTAGACTCACAAAACCGCCCGATCCCAGATATGACAGCCTATGGGATATGAATTTGGTCCTGAGGCTTCTCATGAGTTGGCAGGATAACCAGTACCCTTACAGAAAAGAACTTTCTGAGAAGCTGGTACCTTGTTATACCTGATTTTTAGCAGGAGAATATCGGATGTGAGGGAACTGGATTTCTCAGCTAAGGTCTTCAGACTAGAGGGTGTTACATTTACCATCTCTAGGAGGACAAAGATGAATACCAGGTTGGTATCCTACCCTGCTTTTAGTGACAATCCATAACTGTGTGTGGTAAGATGCATTAAAGCATACGAGGATATGACCGAAATTAGACCGGCAGGTGAGAGACATCTACTGATTGCTCGGAAGAAACCTTTCAAGGTGGTATCCTCTCCAACCATTACCAGGAGGGTAAAGTGGATCAAGGCGGAAGCCGGAATCGATGTACAAAGGTTTGGGGCCCCCTCCACGAGTGGGGCCATGGCATCTAAGGCCATCCAAGTAGGTGGTAGATTAGAAGACATTATGAAAGCTGCGGCCTGGTCATCAGAATCAACTTTTACTACAAACCTATTTCGGATGCCGCAGCTTTGGTGCCTTGCCTCTAGTCCTATTGTAGAAAAAAATATTTCCGAGCAAATGAGAAGGAAAGTTTTGATTCTATTAAGGACACGAAGGTGAGGATTATCGCAAGCGGAGATATCAAGGAGAGATCTCCTTGCCCTCACAAAGATGATTAGTTTGACAGTAAGTAATGCTGATTAATGGTTTCATTGATTTTGGAAACGTAAGTTCGCCTTGGTCTAATGTTTGTCATTCATAGTTGTTTGGTTCAAAAGTGATAATGGATAAATCCATACAAATATTTAACTGTTGGTGTGTGAAGTCTTGTAAAGAACTGGATAAAGAGGGTGACCTTTCTATTCCATATGAACGATGAGAAACCAGAGTACAGCGCGCATTAAGGGTTAACTTCCTCCAGAAAAGAAGAGGAACAGTAAGGAATGACACACATTTATATATACAACGCAGTGTTATGTGATTGGACAAGGGTTGCTCTGGGGTCCCTTTACCTGGTGGTTCATAGGAAATGTTGTTAATGTTGTTTTTTATTAAGATGCTCTTTGAAGGCTGCTGGGTTAATAAAGTGAAGAAAGATATGCATAATCCTCGTCTGAGTCTCCTTAAGAGAATTTAAACTTTCCATCTTGTTAGCTCAGAAAGGTTTCATTTACTGCAGTATCCTCAGTAGAAAATGCTTTCAGTTTTCAATTCCATCAAGATGGCATTCAGCTGTGCACACATCACCAGGGAGTTAACTGGCAGTCTGCTGCTGGTGCCGAAAGTGCATGTTTCAGTCCACATATCAGAATGTTTTAATGAATTAGAAGAGAAAGTTATTTGAGAACGCACTTAAAACGTGTCCTAATATTTCTTTCTACACACTAACCATAATTTCTATGACAAACTGAACCCCCTCATTGTGTTCCTTTCTAAATTAAATGTTTTAAGTTTTACCACTTTGATTCAACCAAGATGGCTTCAGGTATGCCACACTTTTGTCATAAGTAAGATTGCTAGCGATCCAGTTGTTCTTAAGAAAACATGCTCTCATTTAAGCTTCTCGAGCACCTTCCATAACCTGTGTGAAAAAATCAGATGAAAACAGTTTTCTTGAAAACAATTCATGAAATACCAGCAGGTCAGCATTTTTCACAGGGTAAAATCACCTTAGAACACACCACAATTCTTAAAATTAGTATTAATTAGGAGCCCCGCCTCCTTTCTCCACCACTCTGCAGACACGCCTCCTGGCGCATTAATGGTTGGAGGATCAAGACCCCTTGGATGCTGAGGGTCTTTAGGAGCCAAGAACCCCTCCTGTTATCTACAGTATGTCCCACATAGCGCAATTGCTGAGAGCTGGTCGGAGGCCTCGTCCCCTTTCTCCACCACTCTGCAGAAGAGACTACTAGTTAAAAAAAATATGAATTGCCAAAAGAACACAAAGGTTACAGGGACGTTATAGTTAGGAAAAATAATTCACTAAAAAAAACAAAAAGGTTACAGGGACATTAAAATGACACCAGATTTGTCAGATTTGTCAGAAAGCTAGCTCTTGGTCCAGAAAGAGCCCTTTTCAAAATTTGGTGTAAATCTTTTCAGTAGTTTTTGAGTTATTACAGGAAAAAGATATGTAGATCTCTAGGGACGCGGAGGGTCTGCGGGTCCCAGAGATCTCTAAATGAGATCTGACTGGCTGTCACCAAAAAAAAGAAGGTGGCAGGGTTGAAATACCCTGACCCTAAGCCTAGTGGTTGGGTCCACATGGGCCAAAAAGTTTTAATGCAGCAAAATAAATAAAAACACTAGTGGGGACTCATGCACTTGTTTTTTATAACACCCCCAAGGCGGGCCAGGTTCCAGGGGAATAATTAGCTTCATAATTGTGAGCGCCCCCCCCCCCTCCCTCAACCAATTTTGGCCCCGGGGACCACCAACCCCACAGGCCCGGACACCCAAACTGAAGGGGAGGGGCCAATTATAGCCATGGTGACCCCATGCCCCAGGGCCTGCATGAAGTAGAAAACATGGGGGAGAGAGCACGCAGCACCCCTTTCCCGGCCATTTCAGAGGGGCTGATTTCAGCCCCAGGAACCACAGCCCCACAGGGTCTGGGGGCAAGTGGCCCCCCCTCCAGGGCCATTCCTAGCTCCAGAACTCCACCCCCTAGGCCCAGCTGCAATTATAATGGGGAGGAGGGTTGCTCGGCTGCCCCGGCCGGGGCCAATTTCAGCCCCGGGGACCCCATTCAGTGGGGCTCTGCCATAAATCCAAAGGATCAGTCATGCCACGGGGTACCCACAGCATGCACTACTAATGACCCTACATATTACATCACTCATGACTTCTTCTATGACATCATTGACAATATCACTGCAACATTTGCAGTGAAATTATTGATGAGAAAACTGTGCATGGCAGGGGTGCGAGTTATAGTTACCTTAGGGCACGAGTTATAGTTTCTTGAGATAATTCTATAACTGATGAATTTCAATGGTTTCTATGGTTTTTTGTGTAAATCGTGAACCTAACTAGAACGCCCCTGTAACCAATTTTTGGGGGGTGGTTAATTTCTAAGCTGTTTTAAATTCTATTTTCTAACTATAGTGTCCCTGCAACCTTTGTTTTTTTCAGTGACTATATATACATTACCTACTGGCGTTTGCCAGTAGGTAGTTATAGTTAGGACCTAGATTCCACAGGAAAATAGTTTTTGGATTTGCGACTAACTTTGGAGTTGTTTGACGAATCTTCACGAAATTTTCAAATTTAACGGGTCAGTCACATCAGCTGCTGTCATCAAAATTCTGGAGTGATCTGTCAAGCGGGGGCAGAGAAAAAGGGGGGGTCCCAAAATACTTTTTCTCCATGTTAATTTCCATAGGAAACGTTTGAAGCGGCTACAGCCCGAACTGCTAAACGGAATTACATCAAATTTGGCAGAAGGTTAGCTCTTGGACCTGAAAGCACTGTTATTGTTAAACGGTGTAAATCTGTTCAGTAGTTATAGAGAAATTCAAAGATTTCTCAGATATACAACTGTGGCAGCGGTGGATTCGCGAACCCTCCTGATCTTGTGCCTGAGATCTGATTGACTGCCAACACTTCAAACCAGGTAGTGTTGGCAGCCATCTTGTGCCTTGGTTGAACCGAGTCACAAGCAGAAACATAAAATAAAAGGAAAAGGGGGCAGCGTAGGAACACCCAGACACGTAGGCCTGTTCAGGGGGTCCCACAGAAAAAACATTTTTTTCGGCAGGGTTCGAAGTGGATCCGACAATCTGGCCCAACATTTTTTTTTTTAAATGAAGCACGGGCTCCCTCGCTTCATTTAATTTAGCCCACCGGGGGATGAGGTCACGGAGGCAATACAAAATAAGAGGACCGCCACCTCCCTGGGGCTGACTTACTTGAACGCAGGGGGGCCATGTTGTCCCCCGCTGCCCTGGGGACCACCACCTCCCCATGGCTTATACTGTGAAATGTGGGGGTGGCCACGCAGCCCCCTCTGTAGCCTCAGGAACCACCACCTCCCCGGGGCTAGATATAAATAAGATGCATGGGGGCTCCGGCCCCCACATGCAGCCCCGGGGACCACCACCTCCCCGGAGCTACTATACTTAAGTGCGGGGGGCATGTGTCCCCCCGGGGACCACCACCTCCCCGTGGCTATTTTCAAAATGGGAGGGTGGCATGCAGCCCCCCTCCTGGAGCAGTAAATTGCCCAGGGGACCGCCACCCCCCAGGGCCATCTCCAGCAATGTCCTGGGCTACCCCCAGGACATTGCAGTTTGCTATCGGATGGCAGGAGTACTGCTCCTGCCATCCTATAGCAAATAGTGTGCTCCGGTTTGAACAAGGGAGAGCATTTTGCTCTCGCTTGCTCAAAGTGGAGCACACTTTGCTTTTTAGACCCAGGGAGCTGCATGCTGGAGAAAGGGGGCATGGCCTCTGACCACCATCAGCAATCCAGCTGTGTGGGGCTTACTGGAGGTAACAGGAGGGGTAGTTGGCCCCGAAGGGCCCTCTAGAGCCAAGGGGACTCCACCCCCTACTAGTAGTGCATCAGGAGGTGCGTTTGCAGAGTGGTGGAGAAAGGGGCATGGCTTGCTATCAGATCTCAGCAATCCTGCTGTATGGAACTTACTGGAGGTAATAGGAGGGGTAGTTACCCTCCTTGGGGGCCAACTACCCCTCCTGTTACCTCCAGTAAGTCCCACACAGCAGGATTTCAGAGAAGTTGTCAGAGGCTATGCCCCCTTTCTCCACCACCCTGCAAATGTGCCTCCCGGCGTACTACTAGTTGGGGGATAAAGTCTCCTTCGCTTCAGAGGGGCCTTAGGGGCTAAGAAGCCCTTCAGGTCGCAACTGTAAGTTCTACGCAGCAGAATTCCTGAGAGGCCCAGCCCATTTTCTCCACCACTCCGCAAATGTGATTTCTAGTTAAAAAACCTTAGAAATTCACTTAAAAAACAAAGGTTACAGGGACATTATAGTTAGGAATTAGCATTTAAAAAACCTTAGAAATTCACAAAAAAAACTAAAGGTTACAGGGACGTTATAGTTAGGGTCAGATTTTATTCATACAAAACCAGAGAAATTCAGACGTTATAGTTACCCGAGTTAACAATAACTCGTGCCCCCGCAATGAACTGCTTATGACCTCACATATTAGATCACTCATGACATGGTCAGTGACATCGCTGATTACATCACTGATGACATCTCAAATGACATCCTTGATAAGTGATGACATCATCCACAGCATCTCTGACGCACTTACTCACACCCCTATAGAATCTTTTATACATCCACTGCCACTCCCATACAACCATTCACAAAGCCATTCACTGAGCCATATTAGTACTTAACACACCCATTCACTGATTGCTAGATCTATACACACATCCAATCGCTCACCCATACAGCAGCTCATACACCCACTCACTAATGCAGCCATTGTCATATCCACTCATACAGCCATACAGGTGCTCACACACTGACGGAGTCACCCATAAATCTACTCACACACCTAGACACTCACCCATACAGTCAATCACACAGCCACTTACTCACCTGAACAGATATGCACACACATACCCACTTACTTACTCATACAAATAGTAACACGTAGTCACTTTCCTATTCAGTCACTGACAGAAGCATACCCTCATCCATATAGCCGCTCTCACATTCACTCACTAGCACATACAGTCACTCATATGCCCAGTCACTCACCTATACTGCCTTTCACATACCCAGTTACTCACGGATACTGACACATGCACTCAATCACTGACCTAGCCATACAGACACTCACTCAACCTACAGCTTCTCACACACACACTCACTACCCTATACAGCCACTGACTCACCCACTCACTGATACATAGAGACAGTCACACACCCTCTCACCCACATATACACACCCAGATAACCAGAGATAGTCAGACAACCAATCAATCACCCATATAGCCATTCACGTACCCACTAACACAGTCATACAGCCACTTAGAAATCAACTGAGACACACACATTCACACAACCAGTCACTCACCCATCCATTCACTGAGACACCTAATCATGCACTCATACAATCAGCCACGCACCCACTCCGTCATCTATACGGTTACTCATACACCTACTGATTCACCAATACACCTAGGTATATATATTTAACACTCATAAACCTTTTAAAAACACTCACAGTCACTATATGATGTCATCAGTGATGTCAACTGAGATGTCATCAGTGATGTCACTGACCATGTCATGAGTGCTATTCACACAACTAGTCACTCACCCATACATTCACTGAGACACCTAATCACTCACTCATACAATCGGCCACACACCCAGTCAGTCATCCATGCAGTCACTCATACACCCACTGATTCACCAATACACCTAGGTATATATATTTAACACTCAAACTTTTTAAAAACATTCACAGTCACTGGATGATGTCATTAGTGATGTCAATTGAGATGTCATCAGTGATGTCACTGCCCATGTCATGAGTGATATATGTGAGGTTATATGCAGTGCATTGTGGGGGCCCGAGTTATAGTTAACGCAGGTAACTATAACATCTGAATTTCTCTGGTTTTGTAGGAGTAAAATCTGACCCTAACTATAACATCCCTGTAACCTTTGATTTTTTTAGTGAATTTCTAAGGTTTTTAAAATTTTTTATTACTTAACTATAATGTCCTTGTAACCTTTGGTATATGTATAATGTTTTTAGTTAAGCACCCATTGGACTATGGAATTACTAGCCCACAGTCAAACCCACACAATTCTCTTTTACAGTAACAAATGGCAACAGCTAAAGCAGGTCCTACTCAGTAACACCAGTGGAGTAGCTCCATAGATTGCCTTTGCTAGACTTTTAGCACTGTGCGTACTTACAGGGGCTCAGAGGAACAGCCTCCCATATTATGAGAAAAAGCGTAAACGCAGAGTTATTCTGAGACTTAGAGCAACATACTGGATATGATCTCTAAAGGAGCGTTTCACCAAAAATCAAAACCACATATAACTGCTCACCCTTCAGCCTTTCATGGTGCTGTGTACTGGGCTTCTCCATTGCACAATAATTCCCATCAATAACTTCGCTGACATGCACTGAATTTGTCCTATAACAAGGTAGGATTTGGTTTAATGATTCTGTTAGTAAGAAACTCATACCATATATTTATACAATTTATCCAACAGTGACTCATTTACACAGCCAGCGGTGAGCCAAGATCGAGCTCGATGATAAACACCTCTGTTATATACAATTCATTTAACTGCGACCCATTTACACAGCCAGCGGTGAGCCAAGATCGAGCTCGATGATAAACACCTCTGTTATATACAATTCATTTAACTGCGACCCATTTACACAGCCAGGTGTGACCAAGATCCAGCTTGATGATAAACACCTCTGTTATATACAATTCAACTAACCGTGACTCATTACACAGCCAGCGGTGAGCCAAGATCGAGCTCGATGATAAACACCTCTGTTATATACAATTCATCTAACTGTGAGTCATTAATATAGTCAGCGGGGAGCCAAGATCCAGCTTGATGATAAACACCTCTGTTATATACAATTCAACTAACCGTGACTCATTACACAGCCAGCGGTGAGCCAAGATCGAGCTCGATGATAACACCAGTTATATACAATTCATTTAACCGTGACTCATTTACACAGCCAGCTGTGACCAAGATCCAGCTCGATGATAAACACCTCTGTTATATACAATTCATCTAACTGTGAGTCATTAATATAGTCAGCGGGGAGCCAAGATCCAGCTTGATGATAAACACCTCTGTTATATACAATTCAACTAACCGTGACTCATTACACAGCCAGCGGTGAGCCAAGATCGAGCTCGATGATAACACCAGTTATATACAATTCATTTAACCGTGACTCATTTACACAGCCAGCTGTGACCAAGATCCAGCTCGATGATAAACACCTCTGTTATATCCAATTCATTTAACTGCGACCCATTTACACAGCCAGGTGTGACCAAGATCCAGCTCGATGATAAACACCTCTGTTATATCCAATTCATTTAACTGCGACCCATTTACACAGCCAGGTGTGACCAAGATCCAGCTCGATGATAAACACCTCTGTTATATCCAATTCATTTAACTGCGACCCATTTACACAGCCAGCTGTGACCAAGATCCAGTTTGATGGTAAACACCTCTGTTATATACAATTCATCTAACTGTGATTTGTTTACAACAGCCAGCGGTGACCAAGATCCAGTTTGATGGTTAACACCTCTGGGAAGAGCCATTATGGTGGGTGCATGTACAGATGTGATGATGGACATTAGCATCACTTCTTCCACGTAAGAGTTTGGGGTGTAAATGTCGTGCACTGCAAGCATTAACCCTGACAGTTACAGCTCATATTCTGCTCCTTTCTCTTCTTCTGCGTCACGGCTTAGGTGGTGAATGTGCTGCACTGCAAGCATTAACCCTGAGAGCGGCAGCTCACATTCTGTTCCTTTCACTTCTCGTGCTTTTGGACACTGTTCTCTGGCCGCTGTCACTGAATCCTCACTGTTGTAGAAAACAACCAAAGACCACAATCAGCTGTGAATATTCACCAGCGTGCGCTTGTTAAATTAGCTCTTCTTGCAGGGACTCAGTCCGAGTGTGTTGAGTTTATAGGTTTTATCACTAATCCCTAAAGGTAGCTGAAAATACTCTTCTTAGTCCACGCATTGCTCATAATACTGCTTTTACAGCACCTGGATGTTTTTCTTTTTAACTCTTCCTCACCAAATAAAAACCACCAGTGTTTCTTTTCTTTTATTCCACATTGTGCTAGTCTCCCAATGGGTTTCCCGGTTTATCACGTTGTTTTGCTATGTGTAGAAAAGTGAGCAAGCACTGGAAAAAGACACTTTTATCATTTTACAAATATCGCTATTTGTTTTTCTTATTTGTTTTTCTTCTTTCCTTCTAGTCGAGTCTTCTATCATCTGGTAGTTAATTGTCCCACATAATTGTAGTTTTACCTTTTTCGGTAATTCCTTCCTCTCACAATAACTGCGCTATTCTGCTCCTGTCTATGTCCTCAGATGGGTCAATATTATTGTTAATACTCTTAAATTCTTTACGGATTTACTGCATCTCTAGGATTATTTCTAAGTGAGTAAAAGGAAGGTGTGTGTTCACTGAGGGTTATGTAGGATCGAAAATTGACAAAAGCTCGTAACATTTTCAGAGCACTTGTATGGTTTTACCCCTGTGTGTTCGCTGATGACTTTAGAGATCTGATAATTGACAACATTTCTTCTGACATTCATTGCAATATCATTTTTCCTCTGTGGGTGTTTGTTGATGTATTCGTAGGTTTAATAATGGACAAAAGATAATCACACATTCAATGCACCTGAAAGTATTTTCCTCTGTGTGTGTTAACTGGTGAATCCTTAATGCGGAAGATGCACTAAAGGTACTTCTACACTCACTGCGGATGTATGGTTTTTTACCCAGTGTGTGTACGCTGATGTCTATATAGGCTTGATAATTGACTAAAACTCTTTACACATTCAATGCACTTGAATGGCTTTTCTCCTGTGTGTGTTCCATGATGGATGTGTAGGATTGATAATTGACTAAAGCTTTTCATACATTCAGTGCATTTAAAAGGTTTTTCCCCCTTGTGTGCTTGCTGATGATTCCTTAATGCCGAAGAGTAAGTAAAACTACTGCCACATTCATTGCAGTGGTATGGTTTTTCTCCTGTGTGAGTCCGATGATGTCTTTGTAGGTCTGATAATTGACTAAAGCTCTTCACACATTCACTGCACTTGAACGGCTTTGCCCCCGTATGAGTTAGCTGATGAATCCTTAATGCTGAAGACTCAACAAAACCACTGCCACATACACTGCAATAATATGGTTTTTCCTCATTATGTGTTCGCTGATGTCTTTGCAGGTGTGATAATCGACTAAAGCTCTTTGCACATTCACTGCACTTGAATGGTTTTTCCCCTGTGTGTATTCGCTGATGAAGCCTGAGATTTGAGGAATCACTAAAATTATTTCCACATTCAGTGCAATGGTATGGTTTTTCCCTTGTGTGTGTTCGCTGATGTCTCTGTAGGTTTGATAATAGTCTAAAACTACTTCCACATTCACTGCACTTGCATGGTTTTTCCCTTGAGCTTGGTTGCTGATGTTTTCGGAGATTTGATAATTGACTAAAGCTCTTCCCACATTCATTGCACTTAAATGGCTTTTCCCCTGTGTGTGTTCGCTTATGTCTTTGTAGGTTTGATATTTGCCTAAAACTACTTACACATTCACTACACTTGTATGGTTTTTCCCCAGTGTGTGTTCGCTGATGTCTTCGGAGGTCTGCTAACTGACTGAAGCTCTTCACACACTCACTGCATTGGTATGGTTTTTCCCCTGTGTGTGTTTGCTGATGTCTTTGGAGGCTTGCTAACTGACTGAAGCTCTTCACACATTCACTGCACTTGTGTGGTTTTTCCCCTGTGTGTGTTTGCTGATGTCTTCGAAGATTTGATAATTGACTGAAGCTCTTTACACATTCATTGCAATGGTATGGTTTCTTAACTGTGTGGGTTTGCTGATGTGTTTGGAGGTCTGCTAACTGACTGAAGCTCTTCACACATTCAGAGCAATTGCACAATTTTTCTCCGGTGTGTGTTTGCTGATGGTGCTTTAGCAGTGGTGACAAGCTATAGCTCTCGCTGCATGTGTATGATTCTCTTTTCTTGGTTAGTGTCTCTGGCTTGGATATATATATGTCTACATCACATGACCGTGTTTCTTGAAGGGTCAACATGGTTGATAATTCATCCAACCGCGAATCATTTACACAGCCGGGGGTGAGCAAAGATCCAGCTCTATGATAAACACCTCTGTTATATACAATTCATCTAACCGGGAGTCATTTACACAACCAGTGGTGACCAAGATCCAGCTCGATGATAAACACCTCTGGGTAGTGCCACTAGGATGGGGGAATTTACAGATGCAACGATGCGCATTAGCATCACTTCTGCCTCGTCGGGGCTTGGGTTATTCTCATATTCCCTGTATGTGTGTGGTATTTTGGACACTTTATTTCGGATTTAACAATAAAATACTAGACTCACTAAATACCTGCCAAATTTATACAATACGTAAGGCTTCCTTGTGGGTGATTGCATCTTTAGATTAGATAATGGCTTTGCGTGCTTGCAGGTAAAGATTTGTCATCCTTCTGGTCGGTGTAAATTGGGATAATACTCTGTGATTTAGTGAGCAGTACTCTCCTTTCCTTTAGTCTTCAGTTGTTAGGCTCCAGACTGTTGTGCTTTTCCCTGGTTCCTGTGATATGGCTAGGGAAAGAGTTTGCAATACACCTAGAGCACTGAATGGTGGTCGATTGTCATGTTAGGAAGCAAAGCACTGCTCTAGCCACATCATACCGTCCTCGTAATCAAAGCTGGTGTTGGAAGCTTGTTTATACAGGAGGTGGTTTTTCAATGTTTTTGCCTTAGTTTTGTAGAGGTCATTTCTTTGTCTTGTGGTGTGGAGGTGCAGAGCTCAGACTCTTACATTCACTGAATTGCCTTGGACTGTTTCTTCCTGGATCTGTCCTCTGTCTCGGATTGCATTGTTTTGCTGTGTAATCTTCATTATTCATAATCACTCAGTCATTTAAGGCTTATTTTCTGTTGGATGTAGAGAAATGTAAAATTACTGAATACAAACGTAATGGAATGTGAATACACAATATTTAACTGTCTGAAGAAGACAACTCTTCTTTACTATATTTGAAATTTAGGAAGGAATATTTCACCATACATGGATAGTACACTAAACGTTTTGTTGAACATGTCACATCCTATTTACTTCTGAAAAGGCAGTGATTTACCATTATTCACATATTAACTTACTAAAGAAAGGGCAGCCAGAGAGCACTTGTGCTACAGGTACAGTTTTAGGTAGATATATATGGACAAGAGTTCATTTAAAAAAAGAACAGATTGTGGAAAAAGAGTGGAATCCAGAAGCGCTGAAGTTACTTCAGTTTCAGGAAGTATCTACTAAAGGTAACTATTCAGAAAGCATACATCACAAAGATAACCCCAGACACTCCTTTTCACAATGCTTTCCTGTTCACACTAAATCAGCTCAAATGCCAACTCCTGCCTTTACCTTGCTGTTCATTGTCACCACTGACACTTTCAACAGCTCCTCTGGTTCAAGCATTTCTGGATCCTTCTAACCTGGAAGACTGGAGCATTATCCGGAGTTAAGTGGATTTTCTATTGGCATAATATATATCCCTCTCCCTTAAACTAGTGCCTGATTCTGAACTGAATGACAACTTAAAAAAGTAAGACTTTAGTTCTTCCTAAACTAATTAAAGTTAAGATCCTGTTGTAATTCAATCTGCAGCTCCTTCCAGGGCTTTTTGTAAAACAGAATGAGGGGTTAATTGCAACGGCCTGTCTTTATATTGTGCTCACAGATAAGGCAAACAAACATTAACTCATGTAATTTATTATTCAATGATATCAGTCATTTATTCCTTATAGAGAATCCATCACAACCAATATTTTACCTGAAATATCAAGCATCCAACAGATGTGTGAATATTAATAATTGTTTTCCCTTTTCTAGTTTTCCATGATATTTGACTGATTGTTGTCTGTCTGAAGGCCAGGATGCTACTTTGTGACTCAACAGGGCTTTGGTAGAACGAGAGGAGATGTCTGTCGTCCCCAGGTGAAGTCACATTTCTCCATTCCCATATTTCTTTTAACCAGGTTTACCTCATTCCATATCCTTCAGCGTCCCTACTCCCTCCGGTCTGTGTACTCACTCTACAGGGTTCATTGTTAGCTGAGGCAGGAGGACACACTTGAAGCATGCACACAGCAGATGTCAGATAATGGTCTGATAGTCAAGAGGCCATGCTTGGCAGTACAGTGATCACAAGCTTTATTTCAGAAGCTCACCTGGGAGTTACAAACTGAGGAGGTGCACAGGATGGTACCTATGAGCTATAAACAGAGAAGGTGGTCAGGTGGGTGCATGTGAGGTATAAACAGAGGAAGTGAACAGGTAGGTGCCTATGAGGTACAAACAGGAGGTGCACATGTAGGCACTTGTGATGTACAAACATAGGAGGTATAAACAGAGGAGGTGCACCAGCAGGTGCTTATGAGGTAAAAACAGAGGAGGAACACAGGTAGGTGATTATGAGGTATAAACAGAGGTGGCGCACAGATAGGTGCTTAGGAAGTATAGACAGAGGTGCACAGGCAGGTGCTTATGAGGTAAAAACAGAAGAGGAACACAGGTAGGTGGGTGTACCCCTCTGCATCTGCTTCCACCTGTACTAGGCGGTGTATTGGTGTCCACTGGATCTTATTCCTACGGCCTCACATGGACACTTGCTGCGTTGGTGTCACCACATTGACCCTTTAGTTGAGGGGAGCAGAGCCTCAGGAAGCACAACACCTGGAGGCCGTCTGCCTCGAGAGGGAGATCCATGTGTGGGTTCAGGTATCAGAAACTAGGAAGACAAAAGCATCCTATGAAACACTCTCAAGCCTTCCAACAAGAGACTGAAGGGTCATTCGCTATCAGTCCTCTCTCTCAAACTCAGATCCCTTTTTCAGTGACTTGGGGACTATATCTGCTTGTAGGCCCTCTTCCTATAATGCTGGCTCTTGCTCCTTCTACAACACCTGCTCCAGACATGGGGCCTGATTTAGAGTTTATCGGACAGGTTTTTGCCTCAAACATGACAGATCCCGTCCGCTTTATTGCAATTGCCACAGGATATAATGCACTTTTAATAGGGTGGACGGGATACCTGCCACATTTATGATAGAATAAACCATCCGCCTAAATGTAAATCGGGCCCTTGGCGGACATTGTGTCCAGTGTCTTTTCAGTGTTGGAAAGCATCCATTTTATTAACGGCACAGTATTATCTCACCACTACTGTGGCTTGCAGTCATAAGACCATTTCCTAAGTTAGGTGGACATATGGACTCTCTTTTAAGAAGGCAGACAGACACAGCTTCTGGTGTAGATTCAGTAATTTAACAGGCAGCACAAAAAGACCCTGGTCACATCCATGCTCTGCAGAAACTGCAGCTTCCCAGTCTCCTGGAACCCAACACTCCAGAATCCAGCAGTAGAAGCTTCCAGTTGCCAGGATACAACAAATCCCCCCTTTTAATACAATGACTAAAATATTAATATCTACTACAGTATAATTATAAATGTTCATACATTAATATAATTTGAAAAGCAGTTAAACTCAACCTAATTATCTTGATAGGGTTACAGAAACAGTGAGTATTAATTCAACAAACAATTTAAGACTTCACCCAGACACACCGGTGTTGCATTCCTTTGTCACATTACGCCTTATAGGTCTCTGCCATGCTCTCCACCCAACCGGTTCATCTCTTAATCTCTTCAGTGCCCATGACAAGATAGTCTCATCATGGAGCACGGTTGCGCTGTGCCCATGACGAGACTATCTCGTCATGAACCCCACCCACTAATGTAACGCCCGGCACAGGATGGGGAAAGGGCGTGGCACAGAAGGGGTCAATATCCCAACTCTCCTCGGTTAGCACAACCTTGCATCAGCTTGACACACCCTCTCTGGTCAGTTCGCCATTAACATAGGGCTCTCTTTCACTAGGCATGTGAAACGGAGACACGCCTGACTGAGAGTGGAGTGGTCCTATACTTCCACAACAGATGTTTAACCTGACCCCTCCAATCAACCTCACTAGACACCCCCATTTGCAGGCTTTGTCTCAACGTGCATTTAAAGCACCCCATCACTCTCTTCCCCTTGAACAGTACAACACAGTCCTACAATGCTTAAATCCGTTTCTTTCCAGAAAGGACAAACTCATCCGAAACCTATTGGGAGCCATTATTGGTTTGTTTAGAGCCAAGACAACCTTCTCGTCAGAACACCTCCTCGCAAAAAGCAATAACCTTTGACGCCTTTACCACTTTCATAAATGCCACCTGTGGCCATCGCGAGAAACAATCCATCATTCTACTGCATATCTCTCACCCCTCCCCACACAGTCAAAGGGACTACATATTCCCATCACCAAATTCACTCATACTTACTCAGGAAAAGCTAATGGCGCTTTGGAATTTTCATCCACCTGTTTAGGGTCTGTGTAGTGTCTCCTCACTTGCTCATAGGCACGGACACAAACTACAGTTCCTGGCTATCCTCCTCTCCACTGCGGCTGTGTGCCGTTTGAGTGGAGGGCGTGTTTGGAGGCAGCTGGCCCACTCGCAGGGCACTTCCGGTTCGGGAGAGGGCGGAGCAACGTTCCCGCGCATTCCCCTACTTTACCCCGATGTGCCAGCGTTCGCGCAGCGATCTCTGGTAAGGCTGCTTGTCCCACATCGCACTATCCGTGCACAGCACATCATTTAAACTTGCGAGAGTCATCCTAGCACTAAACCCAGGGTAATAAACATTTTAAGCGTTTTAAAGTGTTTTAACCTTTTTAATCTTTTTACTATTTGATTTACGCGCATCTTTGCACCGTGCTCTATCCTGCACTTTGCACTTTATTGAGCGGTAACACTCTCTTCACCTGCTCATAGGCACGGACACGGACACAAACTACAGTTCCCGGCTAATGTAGCTAATGGCAACACACTGTACAAAAGCCCACCTAGGTCACACAGAGGGCCCTTTCTCCTGTCGTGGTTGCCAATGGAGCAGTACAACCCAACAAGACTAGCCGCATACAGAATCGCACCTGAGTAAACTGACCTGCATTTATTTCAATGCTAGGTCAGTTCCGAAACACTCTCCATATCGGAGATGCCCTCAGTGACAGGAACCCCGACCTGGTTTTAATAACTGAAACCTGGCTTGATGAAAACAACACCCCGACATTTTTAATGCCCTCCCGGAAATTTTCAAAATAATAAAACAAGACAGACACGGACGGAAGGGAGGAGGGTTGGCTATCTTGTTCAAAGACTGCCTGACCTGCTCGCAGGTCCAAGTAGCATAACCGGGAGAACACAAACTACTCTCATTTCAGCTATCTAAAGATGGCCACTCACTACTTGCCGGAGCAGTAATCTATAATCCCCCAGGTCACCAAGCTGAACTCGGCACTAGCTTACTTACCCAACTCCTCCCGGTATGCCTGAAACATGAGAACTACATAGTAATAGGGGATTTCAACGTTCACTTTGAGAAAGCAAACATCCCTGCTGTAACACAACTTGAAAATGACATGCAAATTCTCCAACTTAAGCAATGGGTCAAGGGACCTACACACACGGCAGGCCACACATTAGATTTATTATTCTCTACTATAGAATCAACAACTATCCAGGAGATTAAACCTGTGCCCTGGACTGATCACTCACTTATATTATTTTCACTTAGCCTGCCAATAAAACCAACAAAAGCCACAAAACCCCCGCAGGTGGCCAAGAGAGCCTGGAAGCTAGTTACCCAAGAATCCTTCAAGTCCCATTTCACCCCGATAACTCGAAGACCCTGAGTGCCCCCCAGTGAACATGGGAGCAGTAAATCTAGAAACAGAAATTACAAAAACACTAGATCTATACGTACCCAAGCTAAAACATAAGCAGTCACAAAGATCCAACAATTTGAAGTGGTACACACTCGAACTCAGTGCACTTAAAAGAAAGTGTAAAACGACTGAACACCAATGGAGACTGTCTAAGCTGGAAACAGACTGTAGTACAAATCTGAACTTAGGATTTATACTAACGCCATTAGAAAGGCAAAAAAGACCTATTTTGAGCAACGAATCAATGAGAACTGCAACTCTACCAAATAGCTGTACAAAATAGTAAGGGAACTCAGTATACTTGCGAGTATGTCCCAAATACTGCCCCCTCAAAAGAAGCATGCAAAAAAATTGTAAATTCTTCTTGGACAAAATAGGCAAAATATATGCTTCTTTCAGCCCGAACCCCATTACAGACGCAATCAATTGGGAGCAACGGACCCCACATCCAGAGGCTCCATCCAGGCTGGGCAATTTCTCTCCTCTAGAAGTCGATGTCTTAAAAGCAATAGGGGAAGTTAAATCAGGATTCCCCCTTAGACCCCTGCCCCCACTTCATCTTCGCGTGAATTGCAGCTGTGCTTTGCCCCCATGTTATGCAGCTTTTTAACAACTCCATCAACACCGCCATCTTCCCCGAAATCTGGAAACAGGCGGTAGTGACCCCCCCACCCCTCCTTAAGAAAGCAGGAACAGACGTCCACAACCCTGAAAACTACCGGCCGATTTCCCAACTGCCATCCTCTCCAATATTCTGGAGAGGCTGGTAAATAGACAATTATCTAACTACTTAGACTCGAATGAACTGTTGGACCCCTTGCAGACCGGCTTTAGGTCTGCCAATAGCACTGAAGCAACGCTGCTGGCTATCCTAGACAATATCAGATCTAGGACTAACCAGGGAGGAGCTGTAGCACTGATCTTATTGGACCTGTCGGCAGCGTTCGACACGGTCTCACACAACAGACTGCTGGGAATCCTGTACGAAAAAGGAATCCATTCTAAAGCACTAGACTGGCTCAGCTCGTTCTTGAGTAATAGAACCCTAACGGTACAACTGGGTAATTTTCTTTCCAAACCCAGCACCAATGGCTGTGGTGTCCCGCAGGGAGCTTCGCTGAGCCCCATATTATTTAACACATATGTGTCATCTTTGGCGAAAATCTGCAAGAAATGGGGCCTCGGTGTCTGCTCCTATGCGGACGACACACAGCTGATGGTAGCTCTCGATGAAAGGCCTGATACCACCAAAGCAAAGCTGAACAATTGCCTTTTAGAAATGGCACAATGGATGTCAGACCATTGTCTGAAGCTAAATGCAGGGAAATCTGAAATCCTGCCCATTCAGAGGAGCCAACATAATCTGGGATGCTACCTGGTGGCCACAAACACTGGGAGATGCCCCAGCTCCAAAGCGATGCGCAAAAAACTTAGGCATTCTCATTGATGACTCCCTTTCCATGAAGGACCATGTGTCGGCCCTCTGTGGAAGGGGTTTTGCAACTCTCTGAAATTACTTGGGAGACTCTTTCCCTGGATCCCATTGGACTGCAGAATAACTGTCACACAGGCCTTACTCATAAGGAAGCTCGACTATGGAAATGCCCTATTCGTTGGTATGGCTGAATACATCTTTACACGCCTGCAGGTGCTTCGAAATGCTGCAGCCAAACTGGTGTGTAATAAAGGCAGACTGAGCTCAGCATCTAAGTGCATGAAAGATCTACACTGGCTACCCATGCGACAAAGAGCAGTGTTCAAACTACTCAGTCACACACACAGAGCTCTGCATCAACGTGGCCCTAGAATTCTACAGAATAGAACTGAATTCTACGTCCCCACAAGGAGCTTACGGTCACTCAAAGCACAGGCCAGGATGAAACGCATAGAGAAAGTGAGAGCGGGTGGATGCTCATTCTCATATCTGGCAGCCATAAAATGGAACAAACTCCCCCAAGACTTACGCCTCACGACTATTTAGCTTTTAGGAAAAAACTTAAGACCCAACTATTTCCTAAGGCCTAACCCCCAACAGATCATGTGATCAGACTGGCAGCCCATCCACAACTTCTCGCTACATAGCGCCGTGATATCCTCTGGGATGAGTGTCACGCTCTACAAATAAAATAAAAATAAAAAATAGGGTGATTGGGATTCAAAATCATGACAAAAGTTTGTTGCTCCTTCCAACCCAACAAAGATCTTCCCTTCTCTACCACATAAATCTTTACCTTTGCCTTCCTGTACTGAAATTACACTTCCTCACAGAAATGTCCTAAAACTGGTAATTTGTCCCCACAACACCCTTTGGGTTCAACATCCAGGGAATACAAATCCCCTGCATCTAATCTTTCCCACATACATTTATCAATGATGGTAAATGGTGAGCACGAGTCAGCCCTAACTTGTACCTCTTTGCCCTTCATCTTGATTGCACACTTTGGCGGGCGATACTCTTCACCAGTCTCCCTTGACTTGCTCGTGCGTAGCGGTTCCTTCTCAATCACCACCATCCCTTCAATCTCTCCGACATCTCTGGATTCCAAATCCATCTCGTTCCCTGGTACTTCTTGACCAGTCACCATATTCATTGCACTCCTGGACTTCACGTTGTCCATCATCTTGAGCACTCTGGAGAAATTACTCCTTTTTTTCATTTAAAACACCTGCTCTCTGCAGCAGGACAATTCATAGCTTCAGCCGCATGTCGCTCATTACCACACCTATAGCACATTCTCTTTTGATCAACATTGAGATTTGCCGGGGGGCGTGGCCAGCAGCATGGCCAAGTAAGTCGTGCTTTCGCCGAGCTCCGGCTGAAAGCTAGATCGGTCATACATTCCGGCGACCTGCGGACCTGGAAAAAACGTATAAATTCAACTATATGAACCACCTTACCTCCGAAGTAGACTGATGTGGTGGAGCCGACCTGCAACGATCCCGGTGGACTGCGACGCGGACTAGACCTGCCGCCGAGACCAAGGACCCAAGATGGCGCCGGGGAGGAGGCGGATCGGAGCTGCGGCGCTTTGAGAGATCGGGGGCCTTAGAAGATGAACGACGGAGGGGTGAGCTGTCCTCCCGTCTGTATCTGGGTCGTCCTGTCTGTAGTGCGATCACTGGAGCTGGGAGCGGTGGAGAGGAGCTCCCGTGGGCGGGCGAGCCCCCCTGCCCCCAACGGAGGGGTCCCGAGCTGCCGCGAATGCGGAGACAGGCGGGTGAGCGGGCCTGTCTCCCCCAATGACCTGCCAATTATCAGAGGCGCCGCCACAAAGTTGAGGACCTCCTTGAGGCTGGGGCACCCGGAGTATAAGAAGCGGCAGTTCTCTTGGAGGGGTCCCGGTCTGCTGTGGAGGCCTGCGGCCCGCGGCCGTAAATCCGCAGACGGGGGAGCGAGCCTGTCCATCCCAGCTGCCTGCCGGATATCTGTGGTGCCACGACGAAGCAGACGACTGCCTGGGCCTAAGCTGTTGCTGAGCTATTTGGTACGTTGATTTTCTCTCCCTTAAAGCGTGAGAAGTGTTGTTAGCACCGTTCCGTCCTCAGTGAACTCAAGCACATTGATCTATGGCACACAAATCTATGACTGTACTTTTCATTGTGAGACCTTAAGTTGGGAGCTTTTTCTTGAAGGAGAAGTTGTTTCCTTTCCTGCCTGCCAACCTTCATTAACGCGGACAGGCACAGCTTTCCATGGTAAAACAAGCACTCCATATGATTCTTCCTGCATGGTCTCCTTCAATGCTAATCAACCCAGCCTGCCCGCTTTATTCACCTCGTTGACGCTGACAGGCACAGCTTGCCAACTGGTTTCCTTCACTTCTAATCTATTTAGCCTGCCAGTTTTATTGCCTCAACCCTCCTCAGGCTTCTCGCCTCATGCTGATGAGCACAGCTGTTCGGTGTGCTTTTCACTCAAAGGGAGTCTCACTATTTCCTTTCATCTTTGTGGTTTCGCTGATGGGCACAGCTGATGGCACCACAGTCCTGCCTGTCATTTCATGCTGACGGGCACAGCCTTACATTAGTAATGTCACACTGAGGGGCACAGTTAGTTTCACCGTAGTTCCTGCCTGTCTTTTCACGCTGACAGGCTCAGCTCTTCACAATTTCTCTGACTTCACCGTACTGTTCATCTACAATTGCAGAGCGGACAGTGTTGTTTTTATGCTGGGTGGGTTTGTCATGTAATTTGGTTTTTACTGTATACAGTCTTGCACTAATTCAAAGAAAATTAATGTGGTGTTAGAGAGGCATAAATTCTTTTCCAGGGTACAAGGGAAAAGTGAAAAAGTTAAACCATTTATTGCGGCTTTAAAGGGGTTAGTGAAAACATGCAAATTGGAGTCTTTACAAGAGTCTCTCATCAGGGATCAGTTGGTTAGGATGCACCAACAACCCTAAGATTCAGGAGAGATAGCTGTTAGCAAATCCCAATCTGAAAGAAGCCATTGACATAGCAGTGGTGTTTGAGCACACCGCGGATTGCATGGTGGCTGTGAAATGTGAGGGTGACAAATCCGCTGAGGTAAACGTTATAAGCAAACAAGAGGTGGGAAAGTACACCAAGAGTAAAACCCCCAATACGTCCTTTACCGGTACCAAACTTAAGTGTTATAGGTGTGGGAGCCCGAGCCATCTAGCTAACAATCCTGTGTGCCAAGCCCGCTCAGTCACATGCTATAAATGCGGAAAAAGGGGACACTTGACCAGGGTTTGCAGGGAACAGCGTCCCAAACCAGTGTTGTCTATTGAGCAGGAATCCTCTTCTGACACAAAGTTAATCTTCCAATTAAAAGATTTAGATGATTTCGCTAAATTTACTTCTTGCAATATCACCTTAGACAATAAACCTGTAACCGTTATTGGCGACTCCTGCTCGCCATTCACCTTAGTTGACGCCAAAGTATTTGCCCAACTGTTTCCCTTATGGCAAGATGACTTACTTCCCCCTGCCATTCAACCTGGTGGTTACAATGGGGATCCCATACCCTTATTGGGCATGACCACCAAGGAGATAGAATTTAAAGGAAGGAATACAGTAGGCAAGATTTACATCACCCGGAAAGGATCCAATTTGCTAGGGTGGAAACACCAAAGGGAACTTGGAATCAAGTTAGATCCAAACAGTCCAGATCAGGTTCTTTTGGTAGATCCCTCAATTGGGGGGATGGAGGTGTGCAACGATTTCCCTAAAGTATTTTCTGATGACCAACACTTCATTAAGTTAAAACCTAACGCTAAGCCGGTGGCACACAAAGCTAGACCCATACACCATTTGATGCATGCTCCCCTTAGCATGGAGTTAGACAAATTACTGTCTTTGGGGGTGATTGAATCCTCTGAGTGCTCACAATGGCTGGCCCCCATCGTTCTCACCACAAAAGCATCTAGTAAAGATATCAGGCTATGTGTGGACCTCAGGAACCTCAATGAGAACATCTGGGTGGACAGGCACCCTCTTCCACGCATTCACGAGGTCCTTACCCTTATCAAAGGTGCGAGTTGTTTCAGCGTTCTTGACCTATCCTCAGCCTACCACCAGGTAGAGCTCCACCCAAACTCACGTCATCTCACCTCATTTGTGACACCTCTGGGAGCATTCCAATTCCTTTGCATGCCATTTGGGTTGGCATCTGCTGCTGCTCCATTCCAGAGAATCATGCAGCATGTTCTAGAAGACCTTCCTAGAACCCTCCGTTTTCAAGATGACATACTCATCTACGGGAATGTTCTGGAGGAACATAATACCAACCTCAGAATGGTGTTGACCAACTTGGGAAAAGCTGGTCTCACTCTCAAAACGGAGAAATGTCATATTGGAGTGGGATCGGTTGAGTACCTTGGGCACACCATTTCACAAGACGGTATTAAACCCAAACTGGACCCAGTGGAGGCGATTCGCAACACTGTGGCCCCTAAGTGCGTTCAAGATCTTAAATCCTTTTTGGGCCTATCTGAATCTTATTCCAAGTTTGTCAGAAATTATGCCTCCAAAGATGAACCCCTACGGAATTTGCTCAAATCCAAAACTCCTTTTGTGTGGTCTGATGACTGTCAGGATGCCTTTCAAACGATAAAAGAAAGTATCATTGCTGCCCCATCCCTGGGTAGATTAGACCCCAGCAAACCTATGATCCTTTGCACTGATGCCAGCAATAAAGGTCTGGGAGCCAGTCTCACCCAAATTGTAGAGGGAAAAGAACAGATTGTTGCATTTGCCTCCCGAGCTCTAAAGGGTGCCGAATTCAACTATTCAGTGGTAGAGAAAGAGGCACTTGCTTGCTTTTGGGCAATCAAACACTTTCGTTGTTTTCTGTGGGGCATTCCATTTACGGTACAGACTGACCACAAACCACTAATGTCTGTATTCACCACTTAAGGAGCAAATAAAACCACCCCCAGGATCGCCAGGTGGATCTTGGGACTTGAAGGGTACAATTTCAGCGTAAAGTATGTGCCAGGTTCTCAAAACACTGTTGCAGATTTTTTATCACGGTCTCCATCTGTGGTGGAAAGCAGTTCTGTCTCTTGTGATTGTGACGATGTGATACTGCAACTTACTTGTTTGAACAAGGAAGAATGGGACAATAGTATGCAAGCAGATGCAGAAATGAGTTCCATCAAAGAACTCATCATAAGTGGTTGGCCTGATAATAAAAGTGACGTTCCAACAACCTTGTGTAAGTTCTGGGACATAAGACTTGAATTAAACATACAAGAAGGCTTGGTTTGCAGGGGGGAAAAAGTGATTCCACCAGAGAACTTAAGAGAGAAAATTGTTGAATTAGCACACATGGGACACTTAGGGTGCAGCCTTACTAAGAACAAAATCCGATTGGACTACTGGTGGCCAGGCATGGATGCTATGACGGAGAATGTAGTGAAAAATAGTTTAGACTGTAGCCGCAGTGACAAAATTCACCCGGAAGCCCCCACTTTCTCCTGTTTAGGTTCTTGATCGGCCATGGTCAAAGTTAGCCCTGGACATAATAGGTCCCCTCAACCTGAAAACATTGAATGAATGCTTTATTCTAGTACTAGTGGACTATCACACACGATGGGTAGTTTACAAATGTGTTCATCAAATAGACACAAGAGTTCTCACACAGTTCTTAGAAAGCGTGTTCTTTGAGGAGGGCATACCCGACACCCTCATAACAGACAACGGAGTGCAGTTCAATTCGGACAGTATGAAAGAGTTTCTCTCTCACAGGGGCATCACTCATCACAAATCTGCCTTGTATTGTTCCCGTGCCAAAGAATTAGTGGAGCGGATCAACCGCATGTTCAAAGAGTGTCTGCAGAGGGCAGAAGTAATGGGCACACCAGCAAGTTCAGCTTTAATGGAGACAATTTGGGCTTATCGCACCACTCCCAATAGTGTGAGGGGTTATTCCCCGTTCACCTCTCTCAAAGGGAGGATCCCATAAACAAAACTTTCCTCACCAGTATTGCTAAGGAATAACACATGTGGTAAACCGCAGTGAAATTTCAAGAAGAGTTGACGAACATCAAGTCAAATACAAGGTCAGATATGACCAGACCAAACATGTCAAAAACCAAATGTTCAAAGAAGGAGAATGGGTCCGGGTGGACTCGCCCAAAGCACACAGAAAAGAAGCGTCCAGGTTTTCTGCTGGTTCGACTAGTCTGTTACAGCATATGTTCGAAAAGTTGAGTACAGCTCCAGCACAATGGCCTAAAATGAAATGACTTTTAGTTATTTGCTCAGTCCATGCGAGATTGGTATCCGGTCGTATTCCCTGGTAATCATAAAAAAGGACTCTCTCAATCCTGGTACCATAGATTGTAAATGTAATTTCAACGTGACCAGAATTTGCAAATAATTAACTTTGTTTTGGTAGTAATAATGATAACGTTTTCAATTACAAAATGTTTCACAGCTGTTTAGTTGTCAGAGCATTGCAATGTCTGTCTTGCTAGGTAAGACCGCGTAATCTGCAAATAATAAAATAGGTATTTGGTCTCCACTAAGAGATGGAACGCCCAAATTTAGAGAAGACAGTTTTGCTCACTGCGTTTGGAAATAAGATAAACAACGATGCAGCATGTACACAGTCTTGCCCAGTATTTATGCCAAAGTCACGTGTTCATTCACCTTTTGAGCCACCTCTTGCCCTCGCTCTGTTATCACTGTGGAGTTTTACCAAGATGTTAAGCAAGTTTTCTGGTAAGCCATCCTTCTCCAACGTCCTCCAAAGGATTGATCTATCAACAGAATCAAAAGCAGTCTTCAGATCAATGAATATTATGTGCAGTGATGTATTTGTCAATAAGTTGAATTTATAGCAGAGGAGCTGCAACCTCATGACCTGGTCGATAGTATTTTGTCCTTTGCTGGCGCCTGCTTGTGCACGTGTTAGGATCTGGCCAGTGTCCTCCATGTTTCCGTCCATGTTAAGAGCCATTTCCCAAAAGATTTTACACCTCTATCCAATAGTGAATTTGGGCGGTAGGTGCAGGATCATTTCTTTGCCCTTTCTTCTGTATGAGCACAATGATGGCTGATCTCCATGAAAAAGGCACTTCCTCATGAGCCCAAATTGCATTAACTGCAAATGCTAGAGCTGGCTTCCAATGAGAGCAATTGTCCTGGTGAACACCTGAAGGTACCCTGCCCTGGCCTGGAGCTTTCAAGGTTTTTCGGTTATACATTACCTTGTAGACCTCCTCCTCATTAAATTCTTGGGGACCAGGGTCGGTCGTCCCCGACTGTGAAGTTGTAGATGGAAGGCAGTGTGAAGGTTAGGTGTATGAGCCTTGATTCAACGGAGACTCCTCTATCAGGTCTAACTGAGGGGCCTCCTGGTACATAATAGAACAATGCTGTATCCACGCCACTGGATTGTTGGCTGGCTCCTCACAGTCCCACCTTACCAAGTCCCAAAACATTTGAGCATTCTTTTCTTTTTTGCGGTCCCTGAAGGGTTTCTCTAGCTTTATGTCATCGTTGTCCCTTTTTATAGCCGATTAAGCACTTGTATTCCTTTCCGGGTTTAGTAGGCACTCTTCCCCTTCTGAATTGAACTCTATTTTTCAAAGCAGGAGCTCATTTAAGCTTAAGACATTTATAATCGAACCAATCGAGCCAGAATGACCTACGTACGCATTTCTGGCCCTTGCGAAGCTGCCAGAGCCTGCAAGTTGTTTAAAGGAGCATTTCAAGAGTGTGTTTCGCGCTTCTGTCTAATGTATCCTGAATGTTTATGAGAGTCGAATATAGATGCCTCCCCTCTTTGTTTAATAAATGATTAAGTGGTTTTGGAGACTTCCATGTCCAAATTATATTTGAGATCCAGGTGGATTTTATTTCCCTGGTAAGGTGAGCGAGGAAATGTCAATAACATTGCAAGTTGGAGTGGCTCATGAACCTTCTCTAATCTTTGTTCCATGGTCATGTTGATTACCAGCTTCCTTGGCCTTTAAAGCCAATAAAACATAATCAATTATACTTTTTCTTTTCCCAGATCTAAATGTGCTTATTGCCAAAAGGAACTTCTTCAGGGCTCAGAGTCACTTGGTTTGGAGAATATTGGAACAACAAATATAAGGAGTCCAAAATATCCTAGTATTGACTTCTGTGTAATACTCAGATGGGTGTGCATGAATAGCACATCAGAAATTAAATCTATAATTAACCCGACGTGTAAATAATAACTCCAAAATCTGGGTGGCGAAAACGGTAGTGCAACCACAGAGTATAATTCCAGACACAAGTAGCGGATGGTTTAGATTGCAGTGTATAATCAGTATAGAGCAAACGCGAGGGGCAGCATGATAACCGGCAGCAGTGGTCCAACCTCCTGCCCTGATGTGTTAGTGCCCGCACACTACTCCTACATGACTTCTACGACCCATCGCCTGGGTCCTAACTCCTATTCCTCGCTTCCAGAGGGCTGGATGAGGGTGGAGGACCTTCCGTGACTGAGTGCAAGTATCACAAACTAAATGTTCTATTTCTTGTCCCTCGACTCAACCCTTCCCTCATTAAAGTCATAGTTGCTTCAGGAACGACTTGACAACATATTTATTCCGCTGATGTGATGTTCTGTTAGCTTGTACTTTGTCTGCCTGTTTTAATTCTTTCAGTCTATTCTTGGTCCCCCAGGGCCATGACCACTGTGGCAAAGGTACGCTCTGCTGGTAACGTGTTACTACAGCTCCAGGGCCCTGAATCAAGCTTGTTGTTGCTTTGGTGACTGTGGCCAGCTGGGCTTGAAGGATCTTGTGGTTTGTGGGCCACTCACTGCTTTGAGGCCACCGCCAGCAAGGACTTCTGTCAGCTGTGCCTCGTGCAGACCATTTTTCCAGGCAGGACTTCGTCAGCTGTGCCTTGTGAAGATCTTCCTTCCAGGCAGAGGCTTCTGTCAGTGGCACCTTGTGCCGCTCTTCCTTCCAGGCAGGATGTCTGTCAGCTGTGCCTTGTGCGGATCTTCCTTCCAGGCAGGATGTCTGTCAGCTGCGCCTTGTGCGTATCTTCCTTCCAGGCAGGATGTCTGTCAGCTGCGCCTTGTGCCGATCTTCCTTCCAGGCAGGATGTCTGTCAGCTGCGCCTTGTGCGTATCTTCCTTCCAGGCAGGATGTCTGTCAGCTGCGCCTTGTGCCGATCTTCCTTCCAGGCAGGATGTCTGTCAGCTGTGCCTTGTGCCGATCTTCCTTCCAGGCAGGGGCTTCTTTCGTCAATGATCAGTTCCAAGGTCGGGTGAGGTACAAATGCTCTCAACTGTTTAATACATTCATTTGTATAGAGGCTTTGGTATTTTATGCCAAATCTATATATTACTTAACGCCTGGTTTAATTAAAGAAACATGGCAAGGAAAATTGCAAATCAATAAGTTTTTATAACAAAAGTAAATTCCTATACAGTATGTTTCCTTTTTATTATGCTTTAAGTCATGCTGAAGAGTGCCTGAAGGTGCTGTGGCATGGTGTTGCTCCTGCATGACTGGCAGTGTAGCAATTGCGCACATTTCAGAGAAACTGTCATTGTTTGGAAGGCACCGTAGGAAAAGTAGCCGCTGAGGTCTGGCTGAATGCACTCCCAGTGCCGCGCACACTATTCACACTGGGCACAGTATCCAATGAAACATGGGGTTCGAAAGCTCTGGACTTCTTCCTGATTCTTGTAATAGGGGAACATTGGGCACAGTATCCAATGAAACATGGGGTTCGAAAGCTCTGGACTTCTTCCTGACTCTTGGAATAGGGGAACATTAGGCACAGTATCCAATGAAACATGGGGTTCGAAAGCTCTGGACTTCTTCCTGATTCTTGCAATAGGGGAACATTGGGCACAGTATCCAATGAAACATGGGGTTCGAAAGCTCTGGACTTCTTCCTGACTCTTGGAATAGGGGAACATTGGGCACAGTATCCAATGAAACATGGGGTTCGAAAGCTCTGGACTTCTTCCTGATTCTTGTAATAGGGGAATATTGGGCACAGTATCCAATGAAACATGGGGTTCGAAAGCTCTGGACTTCTTCCTGACTCTTGGAATAGGGGAACATTGGGCACAGTATCCAATGAAACATGGGGTTCGAAAGCTCTGGACTTCTTCCTGATTCTTGTAATAGGGGAACATTGGGCACAGTATCCAATGAAACATGGGGTTCGAAAGCTCTGGACTTCTTCCTGACTCTTGGAATAGGGGAACATTGGGCACAGTATCCAATGAAACATGGGGTTCGAAAGCTCTGGACTTCTTCCTGATTCTTGTAATAGGGGAACATTGGGCACAGTATCCAATGAAACATGGGGTTCGAAAGCTCTGGACTTCTTCCTGACTCTTGGAATAGGGGAACATTGGGCACAGTATCCAATGAAACATGGGGTTCGAAAGCTCTGGACTTCTTCCTGATTCTTGTAATAGGGGAACATTGGGCACAGTATCCAATGAAACATGGGGTTCGAAAGCTCTGGACTTCTTCCTGATTCTTGTAATAGGGGAACATTGGGCACAGTATCCAATGAAACATGGGGTTCGAAAGCTCTGGACTTCTTCCTGACTCTTGGAATAGGGGAACATTGGGCACAGTATCCAATGAAACATGGGGTTCGAAAGCTCTGGACTTCTTCCTGATTCTTGTAATAGGGGAACATTGGGCACAGTATCCAATGAAACATGGGGTTCGAAAGCTCTGGACTTCTTCCTGATTCTTGTAATAGGGGAACATTGGGCACAGTATCCAATGAAACATGGGGTTCGAAAGCTCTGGACTTCTTCCTGATTCTTGTAATAGGGGAACATTGGGCACAGTATCCAATGAAACATGGGGTTCGAAAGCTCTGGACTTCTTCCTGACTCTTGGAATAGGGGAACATAGGGCACAGTATCCAATGAAACATGGGGTTCGAAAGCTCTGGACTTCTTCCTGATTCTTGTAATAGGGGAACATAGGGCACAGTATCCAATGAAACATGGGGTTCGAAAGCTCTGGACTTCTTCCTGACTCTTGGAATAGGGGAACATTGGGCACAGTATCCAATGAAACATGGGGTTCGAAAGCTCTGGACTTCTTCCTGACTCTTGGAATAGGGGAACATTGGGCACAGTATCCAATGAAACATGGGGTTCGAAAGCTCTGGACTTCTTCCTGACTCTTGGAATAGGGGAACATTGGGCACAGTATCCAATGAAACATGGGGTTCGAAAGCTCTGGACTTCTTCCTGATTCTTGTAATAGGGGAACATTGGGCACAGTATCCAATGAAACATGGGGTTCGAAAGCTCTGGACTTCTTCCTGATTCTTGTAATAGGGGAACATTGGGCACAGTATCCAATGAAACATGGGGTTCGAAAGCTCTGGACTTCTTCCTGATTCTTGTAATAGGGGAACATTGGGCACAGTATCCAATGAAACATGGGGTTCGAAAGCTCTGGACTTCTTCCTGACTCTTGGAATAGGGGAACATTGGGCACAGTATCCAATGAAACATGGGGTTCGAAAGCTCTGGACTTCTTCCTGACTCTTGGAATAGGGGAACATTGGGCACAGTATCCAATGAAACATGGGGTTCGAAAGCTCTGGACTTCTTCCTGATTCTTGTAATAGGGGAACATTGGGCACAGTATCCAATGAAACAAGGGGTTCGAAAGCTCTGGACTTCTTCCTGATTCTTGTAATAGGGGAACATTGGGCACAGTATCCAATGAAACATGGGGTTCGAAAGCTCTGGACTTCTTCCTGATTCTTGTAATAGGGCAACATTGGGCACAGTATCCAATGAAACATGGGGTTTGAAAGCTCTGGACTTCTTCCTGATTCTTGTAATAGGGGAACATTGGGCACAGTATCCAATGAAACATGGGGTTTGAAAGCTCTGGACTTCTTCCTGACTCTTGGAATAGGGGAACATTGGGCACAGTATCCAATGAAACATGGGGTTCGAAAGCTCTGGACTTCTTCCTGATTCTTGTAATAGGGGAACATTGGGCACAGTATCCAATGAAACATGGGGTTCGAAAGCTCTGGACTTCTTCCTGATTCTTGTAATAGGGGAACATTGGGCACAGTATCCAATGAAACATGGGGTTCGAAAGCTCTGGACTTCTTCCTGACTCTTGTAATAGGGAAAACACGAAAATAAGCAATGAGGTACCCCAGCGCAAATAAACATTTATGAACAACTTCTGCATCTTGGACGTCCATGTGAAAGAGCGCTGCTGCTGTAACAGCAATCGTCGTAGACAGCAATCAGGGAGGAATCAAGCAGTTGTGACGCCTCAGTCAAAAATGTTGCTTGAAACGCGGCTGTGGCCACCATGCTCACACACATGATATAGAAGATGAGGAATCCCAGCTGTAGGATTCCCTGTATAGAAACTATAATCATTCCAGCTAACGCTGCGACAGCCACTGCTGACACAGAACCTAACGCCCCCAGAAGCAGAATAAGGACGCATTCTTCTCTTTGTAGTCATGAGCAGGAAACATAAGACAAACTCCACCAACATGTACAAAAGAAAAGGCCAACTAGCGCAATGCTTGACAATGCTTTCTCCTGCCATCTTTTCATGATGGCTATTTGCTCTGAAGGTTATGAGCAGGTAAGTCCCAGTCACTCGCAAGGCCACAACCTAAGAAAGAAAATAAACCGTCTAAAAAACTCCTTTGGCTTCCATTTTCCATAATAAATATAATTCCTATTATTGAGCTGGCCTTAGCAGGCACAGCCGTTAGAGGAACAATAAGTGTGAGTGGAGCAAAGGCATACGATGAAAATACCCCCAGCTCTCCTCGCAGCAGCAGGGACAGCAGAGTCACCATATCTTCGTCTTAAATATGGCTGCGCATCTTTGGTTCCAGCAAGTCGAATAGGACTGTACTTCTGTACACTAAGCGCGATACTGATAACAAGATGTTCGGAGATTGCCAATAGTGAACCTATAAGGTGTTCCTTGGAGACAAATGCCGATTCCTTCAAGGGAAGTGCTGAGAGGTAAGAGGCAGCTGCTGGGGTTGCAGATTTGGGGCGGTTTGTGCTTTCCATCTCGTTCATTCATGCATCTGCTTAAAGTCCAGGGGCTATTCCGCAACTTCCTCGCACCGCTCGACAAAAGGAGGATCCTAGAAGCATCCATCCATTGTTTGTTTAATTTTAGCGCCATGATATCCTTTTGGGATGAATGTTAGCGCTTTAGAAATACTTTTACCATTACCATTACCATTCAAATCAAATCCTTTTGGCAAGGTCATACCATTTGCACGCCATGCTCTTATAGATAACTGAAGAGTAGAGGGCCGTAAATCAGAAGAACCGGTTTCTCCCTTGCCTTAACACACAGGTCAACCAATCAGGCAGCAAGTAGCAGCTATCCTTTGGTCTTGAAACTTTACCACCAACTGCTTCCGTGGAGGGAATCCGTTCCGGAAGTGCTGCACATGGAAATACACTGCGACCCATGCCATTGATACCCCTGTTGTTGAGTAAAGTTACAAGAAAGAGAGACACACAGTGTGTGTCCCTTCCCGTGCACTGCGCGCATCTGCTGAGACGTCCACTGAAGAATCGTCATCCTCTCCCTTGCATCACTAGCGTGTCGCTCTTTGCGGCCACCTCCAGCACTCCTCACCATGCACAGCAGTTCTGGTGACACTGTCATTGACTAGAGCCACCCGATCTGCACATGACACCTGGAAGCGCTGAAATTGTGCAAAACCTTGTGTGGATCTTACTTCCAGGCAGGACTTCTGTCAGCTGTGCCTTGTGCAGATCTTTCTACCAGGCAGGGGCTTCTTTCGTCAATGATCAGTTCAAAGGTCGGGTGAGGTACAACTGGTCTAGGTCTCCTTTATTGCAATTCTACTGGTCAACCCACAGGGCTCAAGATGTGAGATGAAGGGCAATCTGGATTTTCTGAGCTCCGTGGAAAATTGAGACAGTTCTACTGTATCCACCACATACTACAAGACTCCAAGAGCTGATGCCAGAAATACAGTTCCAAGAATTAATTCAGCTACTCTATCTGAACATCCCCTGGCAAATGGAAATGAGTGAAAAAACCTACCGACTGTACCCGCACAGTGCAGAAAGTTATTCAAGAACCTCGAGGTACATTGACTTTCTATCGAGATACACTGACTTTCCCTATCAGTTGTAACTGAAGATGTTAATCCTTGGTAACATCTATCCTCTTTGGACAAGGTCCCCATTTTGCTACCAGAATTTAATGATTCCTGCCCAGACGCACTCAAGTCCGTACTGCATGAAACTGGGTGGTTTTAGCCCAACAGTAGGGCCTCTACAAATTGCTTGCATTTTCTTACAACCCCTAAACAGCTGTGACAAAACACAAACTAACTACAAACCCTCGAGGGATTACCAATCCGTCTACCAGAATTTGGTAGTCCAATCCAGATACCAATCTTTTAAACCATCTACCAGACTCAAATCTTTCAACCTTCTATGTTACCATCTGTTTTTTAACTGCCTGTCTCTGAGATTCGTTGATGCTCCACAATCAGTGTGCTCAAAGTTACCTTGTGAACCCATCTCATGAGACTGGAAGAAAAGAACAATAAATGACACACACTGCACAGAACTGTATATAAATCTACCACTCTCATTCCATGTACCATTGTCTTACTGCTGTTGTTTCCACATGGATGTTTTGCCGTCTCTCACAGCAGTATCTTCATTTGAAACCCCACTCACCAGTTTGTTTTCCATCATACCTACTGAGCTATGTACGGTTTCTGATGCAAACAATGCAATAACACAGACCAGGCACTGGGACAATCAGATGCAAACAATGCAATAACACAGGCCAGGCACTAGGAGAATCTGACGCAAACAATGCAATACAACAGACCAGCTACTAGGAGAATCTGATGCAAACAATGCAATAAAACAAACCAGCTACTAGGAGAATCTTTCGCAAACAATGCAATAACACAGGTCAGGCCCTAGGTTAATCTGACGCAAACAATGCAATGACACAGGCCATGTACCAGGAGAATCTGATGCCAACAATGCAATAACACAGACCAGGTACTAGGAGATTCTGACGCAAACAATGCAATAACACAGCCCAGGCACTAGGAGGATCAGACGCGAACAACGTAAATTCAGGGGCAGAAGCTAGCTCTGAATATTATAGGTACAGATTCAAACTAATGAATCTATAATGAAGGGTTTTTAACGGCCAGGGATTGTAGGCGCTCAGCTGTGTAACGTAAATTATTGCTTTGCAAAAACTATCAGATGGTGCTACTAGGAGAGGGGATAAGCCCTGTAAGCCCTCAATGTTGTGTGGGAAGAGGCCCTCACACTTACTAAATGTTTGTCAAAACCTGGGCACACATCCAGGTAAACTAACAGTATGTATATTCACTACAAAAGTTCAACATAATCAAAACAATGATCCATAAACATATAAGTGCGATGTTGCTTTATCTTTAATTCAGTTTTCATTAAGCCAAACAGAACCAGCCGACACGTATTTCGTCGCATGTGGAAATAGTTCCGCAACTTCCTCAGGGCTGGGAAAGATACAAAGGATATGTATGATATATATTTCTAGTGCGATGTACAAGAGAGATAAACGGACGTGTCCACATTTGTTTGTGACATTATGCTACCAGTGGAAACCCTACTCACCGAGAGAGAGTGCGAGAACATTACAAAAATGTTTTTTTTTTCCCAAAGATTGACAATTGCAATTAACTGTGTTTCATTAGAGATCACAGACCCTTAAAAGTGACATAGTGAATGGTTCCTATGTAATACAATGTATGTACAAATGTTCTACAAATTATCACTACATGAAAGTCAACTTGCTAATATATGATATAGTGTACTGTACAAGTCGCAAGAATACAACCTTAAAGCAGAGAAGAGATTGCTGGATACCTGAATGGTGACGATAACGTCTTTGCAATCCAAAGAGTGTAAGTAAAAGAGAGAAAACGGAGGAGAAAAAGGAAGAACCATGAGCATCCTGGCTCTAAAGCGTTAGAGCCAATAGAAAATATTTGTAGTTAGATATTGGTTGAGAAAAAAGGCGACGGAAGAAAAAAGAAGTGCTTACCGCGCTGCCGGTGATAATTCCACCCCGGCTGGGCTAGTTACTGAGAGTAGTTGGAATCTTGGTAAATAAAAAACGTCTGAGGATAAAATGAGAACAATAAATAAATACACAACCGTGTATAGAGAACGGTGTAACATAGTGCGCGGTGGAATATCTAAACTCGCATAATATGACAAAAAGTGCGCTCACCGGCTAGCCCCAACGTGGTCCTTGAGTAATGGACTCAATCTGCAATATCTATGGTATGAAAAGAGTGAATATGGGTTACCATCCGAAAAGAGAATCACAAGTACACGCCTAAGCGGAATATTTAGTGACTACTGGAACAGAGTTGAGGGTGAAACCCCTGGCAACAAATGACAGATTATATTGGGAGTGGAACTTTTAATAAAAGATTCACCAGTGAATGTTACCACAATATGTGTGGTGATATGTGAGACGCAACTACTGGTGTCACATGGGGGTAGGTAACTTCAAATCCCGACAAAAAATGAAAAAGTGCATATCGCGCTGTAGGTGAAGATGATCTCCGTTCAGCAAAGCAAGGTTATTTTTTTTTATTTTGTTTATTGGCATTTCACAACAACATATAAAAATAAAACAATGCTACAAACATTTGAAAACCAGTCGCCAGTATGCAGCTCCACATAGCTCACCACAAAACCCATATTTATTACATTGCAGATTTTGTCGCTCCACTCCTTACCGAGTTGTCCACAAATTAAGTAACAAGTAGGAACATTGAGAGTGCATTCCCACAGTGTGTGTCCAATTACGTACAATTATTCGCCCCTCCCCAGTTCTTGCACATCCTAGTCTGCTACAAGGTGGCACGCCCTGCCATGTATTCCTTCCTCCATCACTCTCTACCCGGTTGCCTCCACATCATTACCCTCCATCGCCCGCCTCTTGGGGGCCCAGTTTAGGAACGGTTCCCATATGTCTCCGGGTCGCGAGGTTGATGACATTAACTTCCAAAATGTTGACAATTGTGCGTGCCCATAGGTTATGTCATGAAACCACTCTTTTATCGATGGAGCCCTCCCTCTGCCCCAGTGTACAGCCACCTGCGTTTAGCAAACAATAGCATGGCGTGGAGCTTGCGCGTCTTAACTGGTGTATCCTTAACATACCCCAGGAGACCCAATATTGGAGAGGGATCCTCAAGTGTGCCTATTATTTGATGCCCAGAAATTTGCCAGACGTGGGCAATCCCACGCCATGTGTAGGAATGTGGCTGGTCTGAACCCACAGCGCCAACAACCATCGTCCTCCCTAAGTCCCATGCGATGGAGCTCCACCGGTGTCCTATAAAACCTGTGTAAACATTTTAAATGTATCAGGCGGAGTTTGTAGCTTGGGGAGAGGGCTGAGAATTGTCTGCAACAGTATGCCCATTGTGATTGTGTAAGAGGACAGTCGAGTTCCATGTTCCATGCTTGGAAAGCCCGAGGCTCCGTGACGGGTGTTGAGCTCTGTATGTGCCTGTAGATCCTCGTTATAAGCCTGCGGGGCGAATTAGAGTGTAGTATATTCTCCAGCACAGATATTGTCGGTGGAGGCTCTAGGAAGGACTCATGAAGAGACCGGCACGCAGCTCGCAATCTGTGGTATAAAAACCGATCAGTAAAGGGCACTGGCTGGTCCCCGTCTGCTACTGGGGGGTGGGGGCGGAGGGTCGGAACGTATTTTCAGGGTACAGGTCTGTAAACGTGAGCAGGTTAATTTTCTGTGCCATGCTCCTACCTATATCACCTACATTGGGCAGCATGGGGTTGTGCGCAAATGGAATGGAGGGGGCATATAACATGGTGGCCCTTGCTCTTTTTCTTAATTTGTTCCAGGCCCACCGCACGGTTTCCACAGTCTCTATACCATTCCTGGGTCTCTTGTATGGTTGATAGAGGGCTACTTACAATGGGAACGGAGCCGCCGCGTCTGTTTCCACCGCCACGTGAGGCTGGAAAGGGGTCAGGTGCACCTAGTAGTAGAGGAATTGGGCTTGCAGACACCAAGCGTATAACTGCATGTCTGGAGCGCCCACACCCCCCTGGCAGAGCAGGAGCGTCAACAGTTCCCACGAGATACGGGCTTGTCCCCCTCCCCACACAATGGAGATGAGGAGTGTCCGGAGGGTCTTAAAGAAGGCTTGTGTCAAAGGGACAGGGATATTGCTGAATAAATAAAGGATTTTCGGCAGCAAAGCGAGGTTAAGCTAAATGTATCGTGATTGATGGGACAAAAGAGATAGTGAGACCTGTGGCAAGAAATGACCGATTATATTGGGAGTGTACCTTTGATTAAAGATTCACAAGTGAATGATACCATAATATATGTGGTGATGTGTAAGACGCCATTAATGGTATCACATGGGGGTAAGTGACCTCAAAACCTGACAAATAGTGAACAAGTGCTTACCGCGCTGATGGAGAAGATAATCTCCTGTCGGCCAGGCGAGATCCTGAAGTGTAGGACTCGCCAGATGCGAACATTTCTATAAACAATAAAAGGCACGAGAGAGTGTTACTCTAAATATTAGATGGATAGTCGGACAGAATATAAATAGGTATTGCGTGTCACAGTTACCGCGTAAATGATTAGGAATCCTGATGAGGGCGCCGGGAGGGTGATCAGCGTCAGATCTGAAAGAGGTCTATACGTAAAACTAAGGGAAAGGGTCCGGTTGGGATCTCACCTGCTGCGTGTGTACTACGGACCTCCTCGCGGCAGTTCACTGCGTTACAGGTATGGACACGTGATGCGTGATGCCGGAAGCCGTTTTAAAGCCACTGATGTGAAGGATGGAAGACTAGAACTGTAGGATGGGTTAGCCACTCCCTATTTACAACACTAAGTTAGCATAACCGCGCCAACTGTTAGAAAGCCAGCTTGCGTTTTTGCTGCTTTGCACGCGACACTGTTGTTATATGTTATTCATTTTAGAAATGCTTACTCGACTTTGCCTCACAGGATAACAGTTTGTTGTTTAACATTCTTAACAGTGTGCTGCGACCTTCGTCTGTACATCATGTAAAGAACAAGTCTAGGACACTAGACGGTGCAGAGTGTTGTGTTCAGATTGATCGTACCACTTTTTAGACATATCATACATGCAGCTGCCAATATCTGAAGGACAAGTGCTTTTAATATTGCAGGACAGAATGTTTTAGATTCATTCGAACAGAAGAGCTGATGCATGAGAGAGCCTAGCTGATCCTGTGATGTGATTCTACTAAGCTGATCGATACGGTATGGGGTTCCCCCTGTTAGCCTAAGAGACCTTCTATTAGTATAATAAACCTATTAGTTACTAGAGAAAGGAGTGTGGCTGTTTACCACTGTCATTATTATTATGATTGCTCCTTTCATTGTGTATGGTATTGTAACAATGCTGATGGTTCTGATCTTAACCATTTGTCTGCTAGTGTTAGCCAAAGTACTGCATCTTAGGACACGAGGTTTATAAAATAAACTCTTTAAACTTTACCGTGTCTGTATTATTCTGTTGTGGACTGCTAAATAAGTACAAACAGGTATTTCGGATTCCCACCACTCCTGAGAAATATCTAAGTTGCATGTTCTGGGTTGTCTATACATTGGGACCGCCTAGCTAGATCTAGGCTAACGAATGGGACACTAATCTAGTCGGATATGGGGTTCTTGGTTCTGAGGGGAGTTTCTGGTACACCACAATTCTCTGAGGTCCTGGTTTCCTGCGCATAGTTCTGTGCATAAGCAGAATCCCTGCAACATGGCGCCCAACGTGGTTATGATCTGATACGCCTTACTAGTACTTTTATTAGTCCACAACGCCCTCACTCTGGTTTCCGGATAACAGGAGTGACGGCTTAATCTACCTAAGTTTCGACTAAAGGTTCGTTCAAGCTTGATAATTAAAAAGATTAGTTTTTACTGAACCCAAGTGCTACTGTAGAACTTGTTGTTATTCTTTAGTGTGTCCTAATGGCGGTCGATATAGCCGCGCATAGTCGGGTTCCTCCACGTCAGCATTTGAGGACGTATGGGGTACCTGATGACGGGCTGGCTGTGGTCTTTGTGGTAGCTGCTGACGCAGCGCACCCTTATGAGTTGTTTTACTCTTGGGTGACTTTTCCAGAGGTGAATGCGGACGATGGTACGTTCCACACCTACACTGCCACACAAGTACCTGCAGCTTATGCTCCGTATAGGACACTAGAAATACCTATTTCTGCCTGGCAGCATACCATTTGGTTTAATGGCGCCCTTCCCCATACGGTGGCACCGCCAAGACTGGGCCCTTTGTCAATTGCAGGGGCTGATTGGCCGGTGCTGGCCGGTTTTACACCCCATCCCAACTACTTGACGGTTGGGGTGGCAGACTTACGGGTACTACACACTGCCCTGATTACGGTTCATAGGGCTTTAGTACAGTACGTGTCTCGCAACATGCAGGTGGGGGTACCTGCTGTTGCGGGTCACACGAATGAACACCGAGCCGTGGTCATTCGTTCCGTGATGGTTAATGCGGTTGTAGGCAAGCGCCCCCAAAGTAAGGATGAATTTCCTTACTGGCTTGCTGAAAAGTTTGATCAACTGGAAGCCGTGTTTCCAAACACTTCTCCTGTGGATAAACACAGGATACTCACCATTACTTTGCCAAAAGATCTAGTACCTGATATTGTCGATTGTAACAATTGGGGCAAGGTCTTTGCTGCGACCTATTCGAAGTGCTATGGCACTCCGTCTATGTCTGTACTACCCTCTGTCATCAAGAAATTTCAGGAAAATCATGGTGCAGAGGCGGCCATTGAATTGGGAATGAGGCTTGTCGACAGCTTCGATGTGGTTGGTTCCATGGTGATGGGGAACCTAAAAGGAGATGCCATGCAGTTCCAAGTAGGCAATATGCTGGAACTTGTGGATCCTGCCGACAGGCCCAGGGAATTTGCAAAAATTATTGCAAAAGCCTACAGAATGGTGGGACGTAGCGCCCTAGGCGTGAAACCCACCGTTAAGAATCCTGATGTAGTACAGCAGACTAAGGTGAGTTCGTCTACAAAAGACGAGAAGCCCAAGTTTCCGAAGGAAAGTTGGCGCACCAAAAAACAAGGGAAAAAGCAACAGAAGCGTAGGTCGCGTTCTGCTTCGCCAGTTCAGTCGTCTACTGAACGTAAATATGATTTGCGCGATCGTTCGAATATTAAGTCACCTGATAGATTTCAGGTTTCTGAACGCTCTCCTCGTTCTTCACAGGAAACATCGGCTTCACAATCCGGTGGTGGAGACCGAGACCGTGGAAGAGGAAGGGGTGCCCAAGGTCGTGAGCAACCCCGCCAGACTGATGTAAAAGGCAAGCAGGACGACTCTGCGCGTCAAAGACCTCCGTTTCAGAAAAAGAAGGTTGCTGCTCTAACAGCGAGATATGCCTCAGATGGTTCGGACACTGCTTCAGAACCGGACATGGGCTCTAACGGTGTTAGACAGCGCGGCGGAAGTTCGAGTAGTGCGGCAAGCACTGCGTCCGTATCTGGAGGTGACAGCAACTGATACAAATGTGAGTGTTGAAACTGCTGATACTCGCGTAGCTCCCCCTGAACAGATGTTTGACATTATCCTTAAAATAGAGGGTGACATACATCGTAGAATTAGAGTAATTTTTTGGGATAATTTGTCTTCCACTTATGACATTCTGTTAGCGGAGGAGGATTGGCCTCCGGCTTTCATTTTAGATGCTCCTAGAGGGGAGGTGGTGATCCTCCCCTCCTTTGGGCACACAGTGCCGATGGAACATTCTAACAGGTTGGCCGGGGAGTGGGCGCAGGTGCAAGCGCCTGCGTTGTATCGCAATCAAGTGGGCTGGGATAAAATTTCTCCCGACCATACGATTCCGTTGCGGTCCGATCCCCAGCCTCAACATCCCATGCGTCGCGAGGCAAGATCTCACGTCGCGACTATCCTTGAACAATTGGAATATCAGGGAGTAATTGAAACTTGTGTGTCACCTATGAATAATCCTTTATTCACTGTGACGAAGCCTGACGGGTCGTACCGCCTGTTGGAGGGAGGACCAACGGGGAGTCGGGGGGACTACTCCGGGGCACCTTCCTACCGCAAAGTTATAGCCGAGCGCCGCTGAGAAGCCTCCTAGGAGAGGTCCTTCTCCTATGATCGTACTAGGCCTAGCAACACCACCACACAGGACTCCGTATCAGTTGCTTATCTTGGTTCTTTATATAAAAAGGAGCACGTTCAATATTTACAGTGGGATCGAGTGATCCAGTAAGAGTCTCAATGTCCTTGGAGGGATAGGGTAGCGGGACAGTCTTAGTACCAGCAAGGTACGGGAAGGCTCTGCGCCAGACCTTGGGTGCAGGTATCAGAGCGGCTCGGACGTGGAGAGCCGCGACGGTGTCAGCAGGGCTCGGGTGGTAGTTCCGCTAGGGTCGAGCCGCGACACAGTCAGCAGGGCTCCGGTGGTAGGTCCGCTTCGGTCGAGCCGCGACGAGGTCAGCTGGGCTCTGATGGTACGTTTCAGCAAGGTCGGGCCGCGACAGCGTCAGCAGGGCCCCAAAGGTTCGTGAAGGTCTTGTAAGCACGATGGAGCCGCGACGTCGTCAGCAGGGCTCAGAGTGAGGTTTCAGGAAGAGTCTTTCTCCGTAGGGTCAGCCGCGATCCGATCAGCAGGGCTCTTGACTCCGGGATACAACTGTCGTCTTGTTGCCGGGTCGCCCCAGATATAGGTCTGGAGCCCTTTGATGTCCGGACCCTTGCGCCCAGGAAGGCGGAGAGGCCGGGTAGGGCGCGGCCAGAGCCCAGCAGGAGAGGCGCCAGGCCCCAGAGAGCTGTGGGGCGATCGCACCTAGGTGTGGAAGGACGGTTGGGGGTCCCATCGATACTGCCCTCCGCCGGGAGTGGGAAGGGCTCACGTGGTATCCCCCGGGCCAGGGGTTGGCGCCTCGATGTCGGGCCTCGCTGGGACCGAGGCCGGGTAGAGCAGGGTCACGTAGGTGGTCACGTGGAGTGACGTATAATCCAAAATGGAGGAGCCCCGAGGTGCATGGGACCTCGTGCGGCTTAGCGAGGGGGAACAGGACCACGCCACGAGGCCGGCTCCAACACGCGTCCCCCCCAGCTGAAGGCAGGGCGAGTCACCCATCTCCTTGGGGGTTCTCCTCGCCGAGGCGGAAGAATCTGGACAGGCCGTCAGCATTGGCGTGGTCGTTGCCGGGCCGGTGTTCCACGGTGAAGTCCATCCCTTGCAGCGAGATGGACCATCGCAACAACTTGGGGTTCTCGCCCCGCATTTGCATGAGCCACCGCAAGGGCCGGTGGTCAGTCTGGACCCTGAAGTGGGTGCCGAAAAGGTAGGGCCGGAGCTTCTTGAGAGCCCATACCACAGCGAAGGCCTCCCGCTCGATGGTGCTCCACCTCTGTTCTCGGTGCAGCAGCCGGCGGCTGATAAAGGCCACAGGTCGGTCGAGGCCCTCGGCGTCCATCTGGGAGAGGACCGCCCAACCCCGTACTCTGATGCGTCGGTCTGCACCACAAATCCCTTGCTGTAGTCAGGGGCCTGGAGCATCGGGGCAGCACACATGGCCGCCTTGAGGGCTTCAAAAGAGGTCTGACAGCGGGGCGTCCAGTGCACCACCTTGGGCTGTTTCTTGGAAGTGAGCTCCGTAAGGGGGCCCACGATGCTGCCATAATCTTTAATAAATCGCCGGTAGTAGCCTGTGAGGCCTAAGAAGGCCCGGACAGCGGTTTGGGTTGCGGGGGGCTCCCACGCCTGGATGGCATCGACCTTTAACTGGAGGGGCGCTACCTGGCCACTCCCCACCTGGTGGCCCAGATAGGTCACAGATCCTTGACCGATCTGGCACTTGCTGGCCTTAATTGTGAGCCCGGCCCTTTGGAGAGCGGCCAGGACTTCTCCGAGGTGTCCTAGGTGCGCGACCCAATGGTCGCTGAAGACTGCAATGCCGTCGAGGTAGGCCGCGCTGAAGGCTTCTAGCCCGGCCAGGACCTTGTTCACCAGCCTCTGAAAGGTTGCTGGGGCGTTCTTCATACCGAAGGGCATCACCCGAAAGTGGTAGTGCCCATCGGGGGTGGAAAAGGCGGATCGTTCCTGGGCGCCGGGAGTGAGCTTGATCTGCCAGTACCCAGCGGTTAGATCAAAGGTGCTTAGGTAGCGGGCGGCCCCTAAGCGGTCGATCAGCTCCATGTCGACCAGGTAGGTGACGGGGCTCTTCCTCTCAACCACCTTGAAGGGCCCGGTCCACTTGTCCTGCAGGGCGCAGGGGTCCACGGGTGACATGACCCAGACTTGCTGGCCCGGCTCGAACTCGATGGTCGAGGCATTTGCGTCATACCAGCGCTTCATGTCTTCTTGGCTGGCTTCGAGGTTGGCTTCTGCCAGGGCCCGGAACTTCCGAGTCTGGTTCCGCAGGGTCAGGAGGTACCGGTAGACGTCGGGGGGGCATCTTGGACGTTCGCCTCCCAGCCCTCCTTGACCAGGCTGAGGGGCCCTCGGACGGGGTGCCCATACAACAGTTCGAAGGGGCTGAAGCCCAGGTATTTCTGTGGTACCTCTCGATAGGCGAACGGGAGGCAGGGCAGCAGGACATCCCACCTCCTCCTCAGGGGCTCTTCCAGGCCCTTGATCATCCCTTTTAGGGTTCTGTTGAACCGCTCGACCAGTCCGTTCCCCTGGGGGTGGTAAGGGGTGGTGAATCTGTAGGTGACCCCACATTGTTGCCAGAGGGATCTCATGTACTTTGAAATAAAGTTCGTACCCCTGTCGCTCACCACTTCTCGGGGGAACCCCACCCTGGAGAAGATGCCCATCAGGGCCCGGCCCACCACTGGAGCTGTCACAGTGCGGAGTGGGATGGCCTCGGGGTATCGGGTGGCGTGGTTGACCAGTACCAGGATGAAGCGGTGTCCCAGGGCAGTTCGGGGGTCGAGGGGCCCCACGATGTCGATCCCCACTCGTTCGAACGGGGTGTGGACGGCTGGAAATGGTTGGAGGGGGGCTTTAACTCGACCCCCAGTCTTCCCGCTAGCCTGGCAGGTCTGGCAGGACCGGCAGTGGTGGTCCACGTCTCTTCGCATTCGGGGCCAATAGAAATGGGTCACTAGGTGGCTGTAAGTCTTGTCCCGCCCGAGGTGTCCGGCGAGGGGCACGTCGTGTGCCAGGTTCAGGAGGAACTCCCGGAACCGGAGGGGAACCACCAACACCCGGCCGGCTCCCAGTTCGGCGACTTTCTGCTCGCTATATAGTAAGTCATTGTCCCAATAGACCCAGTGGGTTCCCGTGGGGTCCTCCGAGGCCTGGGCGGCCGCTTGCTGTCGGGTCCCCTCGAGGGACGGGCAGGACTTCTGTTCTTGCTGGAATTGTTCGCGGGTGGGGCCCCCATCGTGGCGCCACTGGGCCAGCTCGGGGATCTCGCTGAGGGAGGCGGCCTCGTCGGGAGAAAGTTCGGATGACCCGGCCTCATCGTCGGGTTCCTCCGTGCCGGAGGAGGGTGATAGTTCTGGGCCCGTAGGCTTGTCGGTGGCCGCGGCAGCGGCTGGTTGGGCGGTCATGGACCGGGTAGTGGCGCAGGCCCACTCGGGCAGCCCTAGCATCCCCAGATGCTCTCGGCGCTCCACCTGGGCCCAGGGGGAGCTCTCCAGGTTATTCCCCAGGAGGCAGTCCACGGGGACAGTCACTTTTAGGGTGCCGGACACTCCTCTCCACTCGAAGGGGATCCTGGCCATCCGGCACATGCTTTCGGTGTTGTCCGCGGTCCGGACAGGGCATAGGACATGCGGCAGGATTTGTTCGGGGGTCACTAGGTGGCAGCGGACAGTGGTCACGCTGGCCCCAGTGTCCCGGAGGGCTTCGGCCCGTCGTCCATTGATGGTGACCCACTGCTGGTACTTCTGGGTGTTGCTGGGGATGGCCGCTCGGGGCACCATTTCTCGGGAGCCCAGGCATACGAGCGACATGGCAGCTGGTTCCCACTCGGGGGATTCGTCGTCGCGGTCTTCCTCCCCGTCCTCTCCTTCCCCCAGGGCTGCGGCGGCTATTTGTCGGGGAGGGGGCCCAGCGGTCCCGTTCCGTCGGTTCACGGGGCAGGCCGGGTCAATCGCATAGTGGCCGGTCTGCTGGCAGCCGAAGCAGGTCACTGGTGGTCGGGGTCCAGGCCGGGCGATGGGGGTCCCCCTTCGGCCCAGGGTCGGGGACGTGTGATTGGCGGCTTGGCCTCGTGGCGGGCTTCTGGGTGGTCCGGCCGGGAATTCTCGACTGCGGTGGGACCCCCCTCCTCCGCCCCGCTGGCGAGGAGGTCCTGTGGTACTCCGTTGGTAGTCCCCCACGGGGTTCTGGGGGACCCGGGTGTTGACCCATCGGTCTGCTTCGGCGGCGAGCTTCCGGGGCTCGGTCAGCTTACTGTCCAGGAGGTGTTGCCTTAGTTCCACAAAGCAGTTGTTGGCGAGGTGCTCCCAGACAATGAGGTCGAACAGTTCATTGTAAGAGGTGACCTTGCTCCGTTTTATCCGCCCTTCAAAGGCCCGGCTGAAGAAGTCCACGTACTCGACCCATGTGGTACCGGGGAGCTTCTTGCAGTCCCGGAAGCGCTGCCGGTACATCTCGGCTGATAGTCCGTAGCGGGTGAGTAGGGCTTCTTTCATGTGGTCGTAGGAGGTCATCACTGCGTCGGGGAGTTGCAGCAAGGTATCACGGCCCTCGCTGAGGAACCTCCCCCATAGGCCGGCACCCCAATCCTTCCGGGGTACCCGATGGGAGGTCATGGCTACCTCGTAGGCTCGGAACCACTGCTGGATGTCGTCGTTCTTGTAGTATTCCTTGACGACATCCTTGGGGATATGAACCTTTGGCTCGGTCAGTGGCAGAGCGTCCCGGGTCCCGGGGGTGCTGGTCTCCCCCGTTTTGGATTTCAGTTTGAGTTCTTTGAGGCTCCTCTCGTGCTCGAGGGTTAGCCGTCTCTCCTCGAGTTCCCGATGCCGTTTCTTTTCTTCGATCTCCTCTTGCAGCCGTAGTTGCTCCAAGGCTATTTTCTTCTCCGCCAGTTGGAGCTCGCCGTCCAGCCGGAGTCGTGCGAGGTCCATTTCGTGTGCCCGGACCCTCTCCCGTTCTCGTATTTCTTCGTGGGATAGGCTGGCTTCGGGGATGCCTCGCCCCCCATCTGTCGGGGTTGTGGTCGGCAGGTTTTCGTCCCGGGCCGAGGTCCCTTCGGTGCGGGGTGGAGTGGCCTCGGCTTCTGCCCAGGCTTTCAGGGCTTTCTGCATTTCTTCCTTGGTGCCCAATCCTGTGGTTGGGATCCCTTTTGTCCTTGCAGAATTGTTTTAGTTCTTTGTGGGTGTATTCTTCCAGTTTTTCCAGCTGGAAGGTTGCGGCCACGGTTGCTTCTTGGCCGTCCATGGTTCCCTTTTTTCTTTTTCCGTCTGGTTAGGTAGTGGGTGCGTTACTTGCCTGTACGATTGCGTCTGGCTCGGATCCCGTCGCTGGCCACCAAATGTTGGAGGGAGGACCACCGGGGAGTCGGGGGGACTACTCCGGGGCACCTTCCTACCGCAAAGTTATAGCCGAGCGCCGCTGAGAAGCCTCCTAGGAGAGGTCCTTCTCCTATGATCGTACTAGGCCTAGCAACACCACCACACAGGACTCCGTATCAGTTGCTTATCTTGGTTCTTTATATAAAAAGGAGCACGTTCAATATTTACAGTGGGATCGAGTGATCCAGTAAGAGTCTCAATGTCCTTGGAGGGATAGGGTAGCGGGACAGTCTTAGTACCAGCAAGGTACGGGAAGGCTCTGCGCCAGACCTTGGGTGCTGGTCTCAGAGCGGCTCGGACGTGGAGAGCCGCGACGGTGTCAGCAGGGCTCGGGTGGTAGTTCCGCTAGGGTCGAGCCGCGACACAGTCAGCAGGGCTCCGGTGGTAGGTCCGCTTCGGTCGAGCCGCGACGAGGTCAGCTGGGCTCTGCTGGTACGTTTCAGCAAGGTCGGGCCGCGACAGCGTCAGCAGGGCCCCAAAGGTTCGTGAAGGTCTTGTAAGCACGATGGAGCCGCGACGTCGTCAGCAGGGCTCAGAGTGAGGTTTCAGGAAGAGTCTTTCTTCGTAGGGTCAGCCGCGATCCGATCAGCAGGGCTCTTGACTCCGGGATACAACTGTCGTCTTGTTGCCGGGTCGCCCCAGATATAGGTCTGGAGCCCTTTGATGTCCGGACCCTTGCACCCAGGAGGGCGGAGAGGCCGGGTAGGGCGCGGCCAGACGCCCAGCACGAGGGGCGCCAGGCCCCAGAGAGCTGTGGGGCGATCGCACCTAGGTGTGGAAGGACGGTTGGGGGTCCCATCGATACTGCCCTCCGCCGGGAGTGGGAAGGGCTCACGTGGTATCCCCCGGGCCAGGGGTTGGCGCCTCGATGTCGGGCCTCGCTGGGACCGAGGCCGGGTAGAGCAGGGTCACGTAGGTGGTCACGTGGAGTGACGTATAATCCAAAATGGAGGAGCCCCGAGGTGCATGGGACCTCGTGCGGCTTAGCGAGGGGGAACAGGACCACGCCACGAGGCCGGCTCCAACACCGCCTAGTTTTGGATTACCGGCATTTAAACTCGCACTGCCGGACTTGCGCGGTACAGAATACTCACAGTTCGGCTCTTGTCGATAGTCTTGTGAGAAAACGGTTTAAAACCACACTTGACATTTCCAATGGCTTTTACAGCCAGAACCTGTCCCCTCAGAGTAGTGAGTGGACGGCTTTTACCTCGGGCGGTAAACAAAGAAAGTTTAAAAGGCTACCTATGGGCTTTAAGAACAGCCCTGGGGTCTTTGCTGCTCGAGTGGTCTTGCTCCTAGAATATATGGACCCGGATGCATACTCGTATGTTGATGACATCTATCTAACGGACGACGAGTTGCTTCCACACCTTGCTCGCGTGGATAACATAATAACTATGTTTGCAGACTTCGGTTACAAATTCAATTTTGCGAAGTGCCACATTGCAGAGTTCACAGTGTTGTTCTTGGGGTACGAACTCAACAGTGAGGGTCGCGGCTTGGCTCCGCACTTCCTTGAGAAGTGCGCACGCCTTTGTACTCCTACAACGCTGAAAAAATTGCAATCATTGCTGGGTTTTCTGAATTTCGGTCGTACCTACATTCCTGATTATGCCCAGCGTATCAAGACGCTTTATGCCTTGGTACAACCTACTTTTACCAAATCATGCTGGCTGCCAGAGCATACAGCTGCATGGCAAACTTTGCAATCTGATCTTCTTGCTTCAAAATACTTACAAACTCGTGATAACCACACTAACCTGGTCATTAGAATTGTACCAGGCGCAGTGGGTTTCACGTACTTAACGTTCAATGAGGGCGACACCGTTCCCATTGCTTACAAATCTCATCTGTACACTTCAGCTGAGCTGCGCTTTTCCGCTGTCGAAAAAGTACTGACAGCAGTTCAGATGGCGATCCTGAAAGAACGAGCGCTATCACAAGGAAAGCACATGCTGGTGGTAACACCGTACCCTGCCCTCGAGGCAGTCACTAAAGCTAGTGTACCAAATTCTAAGGCTTTGCATCCAAGGTGGATACAATGGGCAACTTCCTTAGCTTCGCAAGACGTCACATATATCTTTGACGCGGCGTTGCAGTCTCAGGAGTTCTTGGATTATGAATTCGTTCATCCGACTCCTTCGACGTTGCGCCCACTTGAGGAGTACCGTTGTGTCATTTACACTGATGGGTCTGCGCAACCCGCTACTGGATCGAAGCACGCCTATTCAGCTGCCTGCGCAATTGTTGTGGGTACTTTTGTGAATGGAGAGTTCCAATCTGAAGCTGTGCATACACAGACATTGGGTGATTGTACCGCGCAGTTGGCTGAAGTTCGTGCTCTAGTGCTTGCACTGGAGTTTGCTGATCTTCGAGTCCCCACTCTCGTGGTGTGTGACTCGTTCTATTGTGTTCAATCTTACAATGACAATCTACATTTTTGGATTCAGAATGATTTTCATGATTCCAAAGGTAGCACGATAAAGCATAAAACGCTTTGGGTTCGAGTGGCAGCACTTAAAGAACTGCTGCCACTCGTGAGTGTAATTCACACTCTTGGTCACCAACGAGTTGGCGTCCATGCTGTCGGTAACAGTTTGGCTGACGAGGCAGCAAAAACAGCAGTGGCGACATATCTAGTAGCAGCAGTTACAAGATCAAAAAGTAAGATCGATGATGAAATCTTGGCGGCTATTGCTGCTTCCGAGACCGGGAAAAACTTTCCGAAGGGTTTTCCTTCTCGCTACCATTATCGCTTAAGTCCTGATAACGTCCCGTTAGTGAGGATTAATGACGTTGGTGACAGATTGATTCCCAACGCGGACTGCAGACCATCTTTGATATCAGCTGCCCACGAGGGTGTTGCGTATGCGCATGCCGGAGTGTCGGCTACTATATCTCTTTTGCAGCAACATTACTGGTGGTACGGTTTGTACAAACAATCGCGGGCATACGTTCTTAATTGTGACATTTGCCAACAGATTAAACCTTCTTCTGCAGCGCGTCCACCACAAACACAGTTGCATATATCTAATCAACCACTTGCGTGCGTTTATTTAGATCACTGCGGTCCTATTACCTCTGATACTGCGTACAAATATATCTTGGTTGCAGTTGATTCGTGCACACGTTTCCTGTGGGTATGGCCACAAAGGAGTGCTGATGCCAGAACTGTCATCAAGGATTTGCGTGTCTTTATAGGGAGTTTTGCATGTGGTACCCTTCATTCTGATCAGGGTCCTGCGTTCGCCTCAAGGGCGTACAAGGAGGCCATGAGAGAACTGGGGGTCCAAGTCAAATTTTCGTCTCCATACCGGCCTGAGGGCAGTAGTGTTGTGGAGCGGATGAACCGTGACCTAAAGCAATCTTTGACAGCGAGGGTATTAGGTACAGGCCGGAACTGGCTGTCCCACTTGTATGACGTGCAACGTGCACTTAATAATCTCCCTAGAAGGTCTATGGGTGGGAGGACCCCGTACATGATGCTCTTTGGAGTAAGAATGTTTGTCCCGGACCTTGATGGTCTAGACATGGCGGCAGCAGCCGCCCCTTTTGACCTAGATGACCACTGTGTTGTATTGCAGAATCTACAAGAAGCCAGAGACACTCTAGCGAAAGGACACGTACCCTCTACATCCGAAGCTGCGCTACAGATTCCGGTAGTCGGCTGGCTACCTCGAGTTGGTGACCTGGTCCGTGAGAAGGTGGAGAACAAGAAGGAGTTCGGCCCCTCTTATCGTGCACCGGTCCCGGTGCTTGGAGTCCTGGGTACGCGTACAGTTGTTTTACCTCCACTTCCTGGTCGCAAGGATAACAGGTACATCTCGATTGACAATGTCAAGCTACAGCGGTGGCCGATTCTCCATAGTATGACACCTTCAGTTTCTTGCCCTTCAATGCTGAGAAACTCGGTTGTGGTGCCACCCTCTAACATCTTGCCTGAAGTTTTCATTGAGATGCTTGCAGTTACTGGTCCTTCTATGCCATCTAATGCTGGTGGTTTACCTGATGATCCTGAGTATGCTTATCCAACAGAAGTACCTTTGCCTCTATTACATTCAACAACAATTGCCCAGTCACATTCTTCCTTTGAAACTGAATCATTGACTTCCACTGCCCCTTCCAAAATTTCTAAATTTTTTGCCTGGTTCAAGAGACATTTTTTGGTTGCACCTTGGACTTACATCTGGCTGGTGCTAATAAGTATTTTTTTATTCATGTCCATTGGCTTTGTGGTAGTGTTTTTTAAATTGATCAATGGACATTACCTGAATGAACGATCTACAATTCGATTAATTGATGGAACTTTAGCCCCCCATTCCTCATCACACATCATGAAAAGGGACCAGACTTTTGTGAACATCACCGCCTGGCCTGTACGTGATGGAATTGCTTAGGATGCTGTGAACTTTCAAATTCATGGTCCCACCGAAGTGATTAATGTACCAACTGTTTTTCGTGTTTCTATGGGTGATGTAGTTAAACAGAACATCCGATCAGATGATTGGGATGTGCAAGCGATAGAAGCACTGTTTTCTGATTTGAAATATTATGCTGCATTTGATGCTGAAGATTTGTATTTAAATAATGCAAATTACGATGAACAGTTTTGCTATCAACATTATGGCACACATTTCCTACACAGGGCAAATACCTTTCGGAATTTTGTTAATTTCACTCAGTGGGAACATTGTCCGGTCCCTATGCCTGGCAGTTCTGCCACTTTAGTGAAAAAATTCACATACTTTTCGGATTTTAGTGTGTCTCACCCTGCCTCTTTTTATTTTAAGGTGGCGGTAGAACCAGCTTCTAAGGTTAGACTGACACACACCAAATTATTATATTCCAAATCCTTCATGGATGAATTGGCTATTGGAGGCTATGACCTATGGAAAGCTACTGTCGATCTTAAATCGGTTTGGGGAACTAAACCGTGGCAGGTACAAGGAACAGAAGCTTTGCATCGTGCCAGTCTTATCCCAAATCATATGTTATTTTTGAATTCAACTATTTTTCAGACCACCTGTTTTGGATTGGCTATATCTAAAAAATTGAATTCCCCCACAATCCCGGATCTGGGTGCTTATCCTAATTGGGCGATCACACAGATCTGTCCCTTACTATGTTGCAGTCCCTCGTCTCCAACACCACCTTCAATATTTCAGCAATAGATCCCGAAGGATGGTTGGTATGGCAGACGGGTTCAGATTCCTGTCAACGTCGGTTTCTGGATTTGACAGCAGGGTATACACAACTTAGAGTAGACCCTCGTTTTCCAAGTAAGTTATGCCAGTCATGGTTGCAACATTCCACATTAGCTTCAGTTAAGCTTCATTTATCACGGTTAAATGACAAAATAGATTTAAATGATTTTATTAATGGTCCTGCGACTGGCAGGTCCAAGAGATGGGTTTATGCTATTTACAATCAAGTTTGGAAGTTATCGCAATTTGAAGCTGCTTCCAGGCTACGTGCTATTGACCAGGCCAATATGGAGAAAGTATTGGCTGTTATAGATAATAGTGTTAACACCTTGTCTTCTAGAATTTATACATTAGATAATATTGTTTCATCTGTCGTAGACATTGTGCAAGATGATGTGTCTGTGTTATATCATGGTCAAAATCAGTTGCGTTCAATTATGCAGTTTGCATGGACCTTGCAAACGTTAAAAGCAGGGAAAGTCCCTTGGGATTACATGAATACGTCTTCGTTATTCCTTCCTTTTAATTTGACCGATAAACAGCAGTTCATGTCCATGAAAGACTCAACTTACGCATTACTGCACATTGAAAAACTAGAACCTTTACCTTTTTCTATTGCTGAGTTGAATTCGGCTGTGTGGCTTGTACACGGATTGATCACGTTGCCTTTTTCTCGGTTTAAGTTCAGTTCGTGCATGAAGCATTATGCCATAGGCAGATATGAACAGATTGGTACTGCCTTCCTGCACGAAGTTTGGTCACTTCCTTTCACATATAGATGCGTGAGGGATGGCAAGGAAGTTTACTTGAAAGGTGAAGAATGCACTTCCGCTCCTGATCATTCTGTGGTTTGTAGACATATACAATTACATGGCGCTTGCAATATACACGCTCCTAATTTAGCTTGTGTCCTAAAAGGTATTCCAATGCCAGTTATAACGTCTTCTTTTAAGCTGCTTGCCAACGGTAGTTATTTGCTTTTAAATAATGAAGCTTGCTGTGGGATGCTAGTGGGTATTCCTTACATAGTCACCGTTTCACAAAGGGTGATTTGCTGTAATAATGTCCTTTTCCCACCCCCGCACGGCAGGCTCGATATATCCATCTGGCCGGCGATTCCAACCTTGAACGCAGAGTTCAACAGGATGAGATTTTGTTTTAATAGTAGCATCCACTGTTATTATCACGGAATGTCCAATCCAGGGCTCCAGACATGTCAACCCGTATGTGATTTGAATAGTACCCACGCCAAATGAATTAATGTCTCCCTACGGTGTAATTAACTAGATTTTCTCAAAGTATCTAGTATCGGAATGTATTGTATTTAATAGTATTTTTAATGTATTTAATGAATTGTTATGTATGTTGTACTTTGCTTTTATGAATATCCTTCGAATAAAGCATACTTTGATTGATTGATTGATTGAGTAGAATAAGAGCTCTTTTGTCTCAGCAAGAAGTTTCTTTGACTTCGTCCCGTGAAACATTTCTTCTTCACATAGCAAACACACGCACTAAAGTACAAGCTCTTTTTAAATACTGACCTCCCACTTCATTTTGGAACGTTGATACAGACTATCTTTAATGCTTCGTCTACGACTGGCCTTGTTCATTTTTTTTAAATTGTGGGCTCAGGCCTCGTGACATCTTTCCAAACTATTTTTGGTGTGATCCCCGCGTTTTTACATTCTATTTTTTCAAGTGTCTTCGGAGGGTTTCCCTTGCTCCTCGCTCTTGGGGCCGGGATCCTCTTGTTGATCTGCGCATTTCGTTATGGCTGCACGCCTGGGGTTACAAGACAGAATGCTCCGCCTGCTCCATCTTCGTAGCCGGATGCTTGATTACTACGGCACTTTACCTCTGGCGACCTTAAGCGTCAAGTATGGATTGTCATTCCGGTTTCCTTATTTTACCTGTGTGCAGCCTGTCTTTCATTGCCTAGATTGTCCCTTCCAATGGGCTCTGGACTTGTGTCTATCAAACTTGGTGTCACCTGACCCGGATTTTGATGAACTAATGTGTCCATTACTGGATCATGAGTTTGCCTGTTCTGGAATTGGGTTTATGGCTTTGGGTGCTACACAAGGAGTCCTTGGTAACTGGGATATCGGAGAGGCCGCTATTGAATTCCTTGAACGAAGTTATCTCGAGGATGCTGACAGTTGTCCTGTTATGGTGCTGGATGCTCCGATAATTGAAGAACACGTGTGTTCCTTTCCCTTGCTAAATTGGATGGCATATACTTTTGCGGAACGCTCCAATGATTTCCTCTTGGAAGCTGTTGCAACTTACGGTGCATATACCTTGATGGATTGACTGTTTCACGTAGTCAAGACAGGATGCATCCATAGATGTCAATTTTTTTATCAAAATTTTTAATGGTTTTTTCTCTAGGACATCGTTTTTACTTTTTTACACGAATTTTTTCTTCTTCTTTTTTTAATCGAACTTTACACTTACCTTACATGGACTTATAGTTCATGCACTTGGTTCTGTTCTATATCACTTGAACTCTGCGTTCTTGATAAGTGCGCCCCTAGTGGTTAGTAGTCCGATCAAGGGGGGGGGTGTAGGATGGGTTAGCCACTCCCTATTTACAACACTAAGTTAGCATAACCGCGCCAACTGTTAGAAAGCCAGCTTGCCGTTTCTGCTGCCTTGCACGCGACACTGTTGTTATATGTTATTCATTTTAGAACTGCTTACTCGACTTTGCCTCACAGGATAACAGTTTGTTGTTTAACATTCTTAACAGTGTGCTGCGACCTTCGTCTGTACATCATGTAAAGAACAAGTCTAGGACACTAGACGGTGCAGAGTGTTGTGTTCAGATTGATCGTACCACTTTTTAGACATATCATACATGCAGCTGCCAATATCTGAAGGACAAGTGCTTTTAATATTGCAGGACAGAATGTTTTAGATTCATTCGAACAGAAGAGCTGATGCATGAGAGAGCCTAGCTGATCCTGTGATGTGATTCTACTAAGCTGATCTATACGGTATGGGGTTCCCCCTGTTAGCCTAAGAGACCTTCTATTAGTATAATAAACCTATTAGTTACTAGAGAAAGGAGTGTGGCTGTTTACCACTGTCATTATTATTATGATTGCTCCTTTCATTGGGTATGGTATTGTAACAATGCTGATGGTTCTGATCTTAACCATTTGTCTGCTAGTGTTAGCCAAAGTACTGCATCTTAGGACGCGAGGTTTATAAAATAAACTCTTTAAACTTTACCGTGTCTGTATTATTCTGTTGTGGACTGCTAAATAAGTACAAACAGGTATTTCGGATTCCCACCAGTCCTGAGAAATATCTAAGTCGCATGTTCTGGGTTGTCTATACATTGGGACCGCCTAGCTAGATCTAGGCTAACGAATGGGACACTAAGCTAGTCGGATATGAGGTTCTTGGTTCTGAGGGGAGTTTCTGGTACACCGCAATTCTCTGAGGTCCTGGTTTCCTGCGCATAGTTCTGTGCATAAGCAGAATCCCTGCAACAGAACGGTAGTGAGTGTGCTCCAGTGGAGCTAGAGGGATGGCAAGTGCGCGTTTGAAGTGTAGCTTTATTGACAATGTGTAATGACATTATTATGTCTCAAAAACTTGTATGGTGGAAAGAGGAATGTTTGGTGGTCTTATAGAGTGTAACTAGAAAGTCAATGTATACAGACAGTATTGCGTCTCAAAGCCAAAATAATAAAAACTGCCAGTGAATATTTCTAAAGATCGTAGTCCCCTTGTGAAATAACAGAAAAGTGTGTAAAAGGACGAGAAGGAGAGATAGAGAGGACAGTAAAAAGGTCAAGCAAATACATTAAGCCCTGGTGGTAATATATAGATAAACATTACTATGTGTAGGGAGTCTCAGACATCAACAGAAGATGCTAGCATAGCTCGTTAAAAGCTGCTTTCTACATAAATATATATATATCTCATATGGTGATCCTGACCGGCAAATGCACTGACATGTCTAAACAGTACGTTAAGCCTACGTCGTATGTTGTGTGCTACAGAAACCAAATTTGTGGAATATATATGTAAAGTTCTTCTGATTACAATCGATAAACAGTAATTGTAATCCTACGTACAAACGATACATAAATGCATAAACAGTACGTTAAGGCTAAGTCGTATCGAATATGTTAAACAAACCAAATTAGCGGGATAAATATGTAAAGTTCTCAGGAGCACACTCGACAACCGGTAATTGAGATCCTATGTACAAACGCCACATTATGTTTCGATCAAATGCTGCATGTCGGGAAGCACATCCTGCAGAGTCGTTATGCTGATGTCCACATAAATTATTTTAGAATAAAATGGCAAGCCAGAGATAGTTGGAAAACACATTTCTAATACTCTTTTGACAGGTGCTCATTAGCAAAAAACGTGATCATTTGATACCAATGTATTTGAAGAAAAAACCCAGAACGAGACTTTACTGAATATATCACAAAATCGAACGACAGTATTGGTCACAGTAAGTCTCTACTCTGAACAGTTAAAATATACATTTGCATTAGTAATGTTGCAAGCACACATATCACAAAGTGCTCGTCAAGACCAAAGCTTAGATGCCCTCTAGGTAGAACATTAATATGGTTCAGCATTATTATGAATGGACAATAGTGAAAGACAGTGCTGGTTACATTGCACGTAGCTGGAGAAGGGTGTCTAATTGCTTAAAGACTGTACATAGAGATCAGTGTTGATCATTGGCAATAAAGCCACCTTTACACCGTACTAGCAACACTGCACATGATTAGGTATGTCAGAGACAGACTCGTTGATTCAATGTGGAAATATGTATATCCATTCATTCGTCATCACCTAGGAAATATTGCATTTCATGATCGCAGTTGAGACCATGTTCTACTGAACGAAGGCGCATGATCAAAAGGGCTTCTGTGCGTCTAAGTTTGAGTTCTCTGTTCCCACCCCTTATGTTGGGTTGGGTCACATCAATGCCTAAAAATGAAACGTGTTTGTGAGTGCCATATTTCCACATGCGACGAAACACGTGCCGGCTGGTTCTGTTTGGCTTAATGAAAACTGAATTAAAGATAAAGCAACATCGCACCTATATGTTTACGGATCATTGTTTTGATTATGTTGAACTTTTGTAGTGAACATACATACTGTTGATTTACCTGGATGTGTGCCTAGGTTTTGACAAACAGATTCAAACTAAGTCATGGTATCTTTCCATAGTTTAAGCCAACAAGTTTTGTGCTCCAATAGACTGTAGGTCTTACGGACTCAATTGTGACGGGTATAAGGCAAGACATGGCACTAGTTCAATGGGCAGATATATCATAAACAGGTCAAAAAGGATGCCACTGCTCAGGGCCTAAATGAGTTCTTTGGATACCAAGCACTGGAATTTCCGATCTGAGCACTTCTGTGAAATTATGTTTGTCACACCTTCTTCCACTGTCACCCCAGTACAACAGGCAGGAGTCTACAATAAGCTAAACCAATAAGCTAAACCAGAGGATCTTTCTTGAATTTGCCTTTCAACGGCCTCCAACCAACCTCTGCCACGCTTCCTGCTCTGACGCAAATGGGATGGAACAGCCTACAGGAGGCAGAATGCGTATTCCACGCCATATGTCAGACATCTAGTAAATAACAAGGTGTTCCGTAAGGAAGCTACCAGGGGTTGCTTTCTGAAGCAGGCCACGGATACAGGGACTGACCCTAATGTAGGTACTAATGCAACTTACTCTTCCCCTCAGACGTTCACAAGATAAATGAGGTTCTGAGTCACACAGGGTGATGCATTCAGCACCGGTGATTCTGGAAACCTTTGGTGGGAATATAGTGAACCAGCCTTGTGTTTATGGAAGAAAGATATACAAAGTCAATCTCCAGAAACTAGCAGTTTGGTAATAACGAGATGTAGGTCTGTGTAACAGGAAGACTAGATATCAGAATAAATCAGTATCTGACATTACAGTGTGAGTAAATGCAGAGAAAAGTGCATAGATTCCCCTATTTAATTAAAACCCCTCACAGTGTCAGTAATAAGAGGTGCAGTTTATAAAAGGCTCCTAGTAAATGCCCCTTATAATGTGAGTAAAAAGCAGGACTTTGTACGCAGATTTCCATTATTGTAAACACTTGTCATTGTGTTGGGAAAAGACAGTGCAGTGTTCAGTTTTCATCTGTAAATGTCCGCTAGTGTAATAAACAGCAATGCACTGCACACAGATTTCCTCCTGTTACTGCCCCTCACAGTATAGGTAAAAGCAGTACAGTGTTGACAGATTCTCTCTGTAAAGGAATATCTTAGTATCAGTAAACAGCAGTGCAGCATGTACACATTTTCTCTTTTGTAACCTCATTCTGTTGTAAAACAGATTTCCTCCTGTAGTCCTAACACTGCTTCTAGTGCAGTTAGAAAATAGTGCAGTGCTCAGATTTCCTCTGTAAACGCCCTTCGTGGTGTAGTAAAGAACAAAGCAACGTGCACAGATCATCTCTTCTGAAAATACCACACTTAGGGGCATATCAAAGAGTTGCGTCGCCCTTGAGCCACACAATGAAGCGCAAGAGCAACGCAACTCTTAAGTTAGATTTATCAAGAAACGCAAGCCCACCTTGCATGGCCCTGCATGGCGTCATATGCAGCGTAAATCGCTGCATTGCGTGACTCAGCCCCAGGGAGGCATTCCATGGGTGGAGTGTGGTTGTTCCCATGCATCCACCCATGGATTCTGGTGCATTCCTAGATTAGCCAACACAGGTAGACCTTGGAATGCGTCAATATGCTATGCATCCCCATGGGAGGCGTAGCAAGGAGAAATATCTTTATTTCTCCTTGGTAGTTCGTCTTTCTACTTGTGCTGGATTCTGTAGCACATAAAGGAATAGGAAAATGCCTCAGGGGATTGTTTTTGTGCAGGAAGGTATTCTTTCCTGTTTACATAGCAGGCACCCTTGCACCATGGTGCAGGGGTGTCTGCTTTGGAGCTGGGCAGCACATTGTGCACCAGTGCAGGGAAAAGACTGGAATGCACCAGAGAATGCTAGATACGGCGCATTCCTGACCTTTCCCCATCATGCAGCGCAGCAAGGTGACTTGCGCTGCGTGATATTTTAATAAATCTGCCCCTGTGTGGTAAAAAGCACTGCAAAATTGACAGATTTATCACACTAAAGAGTAAAGAGCAGTGGAGCGTGCCCAGATTTTCTCCTTTTTAAACACCCCTCGAACTGTAGTAAAAAGTGATTCCGTTTGCAGACCACAGATGTGCACTAAACACCCTTCACAGAATAGTCAAAGGCAGAGGAGTCTGCACACATTTCCTCTTTTATTTTAAATCCCCCTCATAGTGTAGTAGAAAGCAGTGAGGTGTGCACACATTAGCTTTCCTGTCAACAGCCCTCAGAGTAGGGTAAAGCAATGCAATATTCAGATTTTCTCTGAAAACGATTGACAGAGATTAGTAGAAAGAAGAAGCCAGATTTCTCACAAAGTAGCAAAAAGCAGTGCCATTTTCAAAGACACCCTCTGCAGTCAATGTCCCACAAAGTATAGTGAAAAGATGTGTAATGTGTACAGTTTCCTCATAGTGAGATACGATGCATGGCAGGGTTCACAGATTCCTCATTGTGCAGTAAAATGCAGTGCAGTGTGCACAAATTCCTTAGAGAGCAGTAAGAAACAGTGCAGTGTGCAGATAGTGCAGTAAGATGCTGTGCAGTGGCACGGTTTCCTTATAGTGCAGTAAGATACAGTGCTGCGAGCACAGATGTTTCATAGTGCAATAAAAAGCAGTACAGTGAGACAGGTTTCTCATAGTGCAGTAAGTTGCAGTGGTGTGCACAGATTCCCCATAGAGCCGTAATATGCAGCGTAGTTTGCACAGATTCCCCTTTAAACACAAATGATGACCACAAAGACCACCATGGCGGGAAGGAAAGTCCCTTTCCCTCCCAGAGGTCCCTGGATAGAATAGCCCAGCTTAAACCAGCTCCTGGCAATGATTTCTCATGGTGCAGTAAGATGCAGTGCAGTGACATAGATTCCTTAGAGAGCAGTATGGTGCAGTGCAGCGTGCACAGATTTTTCACACAGAAGTGAGATACAGTGTTGCGCACAGCCACAGACTGCTCATAGTGCAGTGAGATGCAGTGCAATGTGCAAACTCCTCGTAGAGCAGTAAGATGCAGTGCAGAAAATACAGATTCCTCATAGCGCAGTAAAATTCAGAGTAGTGTGAACATTCCTCACAACGCAGTAAGTTGCAGTGCAGTGCACAGATCCCCTCTGTAACACACATGATGATAACAAACACCCCCAGGGCCGGAAGGAAAGCCCCCCAGAGGCCCCTGGATAGAAGAGCCCGGCTCAGCCCAGCTCCTGGCAGAGATTCCCTCCAGGATTATTCAGTCTACAAACACAGCAGAAGGTGCTGACAATCTCCTACCTGAGCAGAGACCTGTGCAGACATGTCCAGGCTCCCTCCTCCTCCTGGGGCGGGGGGTGGCGGGGGCAGATCTGGGTCTGAGGGGGGTCTGTGAGGGTCTGAAGATGAAGGTAACTGCCCACCAGACAGGAGTCCTTCCTCCTCTGCAACAGGCTGGACAGTGACACATGAGGAGAGGCCGGAAGTGATGTCAGCATCCGCTGCTGCTGCTGTCTCTGCCTCCGCTGACCCGGAAAAGGAAACTCTTCATTCATAAAATGTGCAACTCATTGGATTTCATCAGCAGGCGAGGAGCGCCCTCTGGTGGCTGCTGATGGAACTGCCGCCTCCAGCCTTTAAGAGTGAATTGGAAATGACAGCCTGTATTTCATTCAATATATGAAAATGTAAGAAATTGCTAGCATTAAACTGGACAGCGTTTTTTTAACTTTCCTGTTTCTGTGGGTAATTCCGACGCTTTGCCCCAAATTAAGTTTTGCATAACTGCCAACGTTTTAGATTGCTTATGTGTCACAGTTTCATAATTTCAGTGTAATTATGAATGACATTTCAACAACTTTGAGGGGCACTCTCTCATAAGCAAAATCAAGCAATGAACAGGAGGGAAACATATAAATATCAGAAATTATTTCTATTTGAGCAACGACAAACTCTAAGAAATTAACTGCTGCAATGCTCCAGAAAAATACGCAGCCAGGAAACAAGCATTTTGTGACATTCAAAGACTTTGATTATTATATCTGCTGGTTGATTGCACAAGGGTTTACTTTCGATTCATATACCGGCTCAGTGACACTCTTTCAGGCACTTACTTCTTTAGTTGAAGTTCTCAGGTGAGTAGGAATGAAACCGGTTGCAGATTGAGACCTCTACCAGAAAGAGTGTGGAAACCTGCTAGGGAAAGGATGGAAATGTATACCAGAATGTAAACTTGCAGCAAGGTAAATGCTGCAGGAGAAAAAGGATGGAACCTGCAATACGAAAAGGAGGGAAGCCTGTAACAGAGTGTGGTATGCCTTTTCCCCTTTCTCTTTTTCTCTTGTTTCTTTCTCTGTTTTTGCCATTCTCTTCTCAGCCTACCTCTATACCTATCCTCCACAAATAACCATTGTTCGCACTTCGAACCCAGGTGGTAGTCTTACCTGTCCCGCACATCATGTGGTCGAGTTCCTGTGGTCTAACTGGTTAGATGTCTCAATTAATGTATGTCTGCTACTATTGAGATCTGCTAGTTCCCGTCAGATCACTGACTGAACCACCCAGCTAAATTATTCATTGTTTCGCATGTTTTATAGATATCAGTGCCAAGTCCGTTGCGTTACTGAAGTTCTCTTTAGCTTTTGTCAAGTGCCTGTGTTAAAGGAAAATTATGTATGCCTGTTGTTGTGTGTTGCTGGGCACTGGCTATGAGGGGGTTCCTGGCATCGTGTTCATGGCAAAAACTAACCACGGTGGCAAAGAAAAAGAAGAGGTGTATAGTGTTGGAGGAGTCAGTCAACACACACTGTACTAGTGGATTCACTCGACGGACAGCCGCTGCAGCAGACAGCAGCATGCACCAGGCAAGGCAGCCTCAGTGAGTAGCTTACTGTGCACTAAGTGCCAAAAAGCAAAAGTATCATTGGGAGCTAGATTAACAAAGTGAGCCTAACTTACTTTGCAAGGCGAGCCAAGGTGATGGCAATCAGTTTATGCCAGGCCGCCACCTCCTCATACTCTGAAACTGACCTGACCGCCACCTCCTCATACTCTGAGTCAGACCTGGCCGCCACCTCCTCATACTCTGAGGCTGACCTGGCCGCCACCTCCTCATACTCTGATACTGACCTGACCGCCACCTCCTCATACTCTGAGTCAGACCTGGCCGCCACCTCCTCATACTCTGAGGCTGACCTGGCTGCCACCTCCTCATACTCTGAGACTGACCTGAACGCCACCTCCTCATACTCTGAGTCAGACCTGGCCGCCACCTCCTCATACTCTGAGTCAGACCTGGCCGCCACCTCCTCATACTCTGTGGCTGACCTGGCCGCCACCTCCTTATACTCTGATACTGACCTGACCGCCACCTCCTCATACTCTGAGTCAGACCTGGCCGCCACCTCCTCATACTCTGAGGCTGACCTGGCCGCCACCTCCTCATACTCTGAGACTGACCTGACCGCCACCTCCTCATACTCTGAGACTGACCTTGCTGCAAGAACTCCCTCACAAATGCGCTGCCCCCATTCAGATTGACTCAGTCGAGCTGCACAGTGTGTACTCTGGGCTCCAGCGACCACCACAACCCCGTGGGGTTGGCTGGGTCAGGAGTTGTGGGGATCATCATGTTTTTAATTTACTGCTGAACTTAGCCTCCTACAAACTTTCAAAACAGCCTGCGGCAGTAAGACGCAACATCCTGCAGTGCCTTTTAAAGTCAATGTGTCACTCTCCTTAGTCGGGCTGATGTCTGGGTAGTAGCCATTGGGCGCTGCTTGTGACGTCAGTCAGAATCAAGTTATGCTGAGCCGTGGAAATCCTTCCTATTTATACTTTGTTATTTGGAGCCAGTTAGCGACGCTAGCTCAGTCAGCCCCAGCCTGGGGTGCAGCGCACATGCCATGGCGCGCTGCCACTCCTGCTTAGGTTTAGTAGCATAGCAGCACTAGTATGGTTTGACAGCCGGGGCAGGCGCTATGCTTAAAATGCGTGACTTTCCATTTTAGCGCAGTGACGTGTACCACCACACTGAAATGCATTAGTCTAACGCATGATGCGTATTACTTGGCAGAGCTGCATTTGTCTGCATTGTTCACCACCTCACTCCCTTCAAAGTTTCACTTATAAAATAAAGAAAGAAGTAGATTGCAGTCTCAATAAATCCATAAGACAGAACAATCAGGTTTGACTCACACAGATTTCTCTCTCAGTGGAGGGTACCATGGCAACGAGTGAACGGTTCTGGGTCTGAAGGACTGAGGGGTATTCCAGCACTAACAAATGTCGGACTCCTTCATACAGGCTCTTATTAGAGTTACCACCTTTGGGTCATGTTTTAAGATTTTGCAACGGCCCGGATATTATTCTTCAATAAGACTTTGTGTAAAATTGTTGGCATTAATTTTTAACATGGCTTTGATCTCTTTGTTTACTTTAACTATCAGTCATGATTCATTAAGGCAGCTCTAGAACACGTCAAGTGATTTCTGTTTATATTTGATATTTTAAGTTCGCACTGATTAGACATTAAAACACTTGTCATGCCGGTAAAAGACCGGCTGGGTGGTAACCCTCTCTCCTATCATAAGACACTCCTCGTCCACGCACACCATCGATGTGCGAGTGCGGGAGGGCTTCGTAGCACTGTCAGGCTAGTTGCTTTTCTTGCCTTGGCAGTGACAGCAGATCCGACATGCACAAACATCAGAGCATTCAAGTCTCACTCATCATGAGTGACACTCACACATTTAGAGAACGGTGCAGCAGTCTCACTCACACCTAGCTGAATCTTGTAACTCTGTGATGGGGGAGGGCTAGAGCTCCATATGTGACTTTGCCCGCACTTCTACTGTGTGCAGAGAAGCCTTCTACAGCCAAAGAGAGAGATACTATTTATTTCATAGAGTTCAGCAAACACACTTTCACCTTGACGGCTGCACAGATTATACTTTCGGTGTAAGGTTAATTTGGATGTCTGTGTTAATGATTTGGATGTTACATGTGTACTCATCATTCCTATAATTTCACTAATGTCTCTTCCTCTGACATTATCAAAGTCAAATGTTATGTGACATCACTTCCTGTGAGGTCATCAATAGGATAGTTTATTTTGGCGCCTAAGAATCTCAAAACCTTGAGCTCTCTGATGCACATACATGTGCACTCATCTGGAGTAAGGGGGAGGAGCATGCTCTTCGCTCAGAGATGAAAGCGTCTGGAAGCAGTGCAGGCGCTACCCTGACACGTTCCTGCCAAGCTATGCTATCAGCATTCAGACCAGAAGAGTGATGATCTCAGCAAAAAGATACGAAATGTGTGTTTCAGTTTAATTGCACTTCATGTCAGTGTCGGTCAACTTTACAATGGTCACAAAGTGGTTCCTCGCTTGAGTTCCTGTGAGTACCTTCAGTCTCCTGACTTTCATACTGTGCTGTTTCTGCTTTAAATTGTCCCTTGAAGAGCATATTGTCATTTCTGAGAGAGAAGTCTTTGTTTGTTTGTTTCAATTCCTTTATTCGATATTTTAAAAAAATATCATAAAAGTACAAATATACAATTAAAAAACAACATTCAGTTCATTACAAATCCAGTAACTGCACAGAGACCATTAACATCAATTCGTTCCAAATTCACAGTTCATTCAAGGAAGTCCCCTGGTGTTCCTAAGTCTTATTGCAACTTTGATAAAATTTAAAGTACAAGCCAGTGCTAGTGGGTTCTCCGATCTTTGTAAATATAAAAGAGCGACCTTAGCATGTCTAAACTTCATTTGTTTAAGAATCCTTACTAGGTATTTACGTCTAGGTATCAAATAAAAAGGGCATAGTAAAACGAAATGAAGGGTATCCTGCGGAGACCTATTGTCGCAGCCGCAGGTACCCTTCTGTTCGACTGTGACAGTAAAACCAAGCGGGTCAGCCAGTAGGTGATGTAGAAGGTTGAACCTAAATCGTGTGATTAGGAACCTATCCTGTGCATTATGTATGAGGGCAAGGTATGGTTCCATACCTTCTACTGTCTTTACCATTATATGGGCGCGGACTGTGGGCTTGCTTTCCTCAAGGACCGCTCTTCGTGTAGTCTCTTTTTCGAAGAACTGTAACGCCCTGAACGTCTCAGGATCGTTTAACAGATACGACAATGAGGACGCAACCACTTGTGAAGGGTTAGTTCTTTTAATGAAGGCAAATAAATTACAAAGAACAAACAAAAGTTATAGTCACTGGAATCCTCCAGGCTAAGTACGTTACCAGCCCACAGCACGGATGGTCCTAACCGTCCTCTGCATATACGCCGATCCCGGCGTATGCCAACAGAGGGCAGAAATGAAATGGCCGACAATGCCAATCGGTAGGCTGTGAGGGGCACGAAGAGTGTTGGGGAGAATCGAGGAGTCAGGGAAACACCCAGCCGGGGTCTCTACCTGAAGGGAGCAGCCGCTCAACCTCTTCCTCAGACTGCACCGGGACGCGGAGTCACCTCCTGGTGATGCGTCACCGATACCCCAATCACAAGCAAGAAGACTGAACCGAGAGCAGCCGCTCGATCGATCCTGTGGACTTCCGAGTCTGTAACGCGGCAAACACCTCCTGGTGTGCGTTACAGCTGGCAGTCCCTGTGTCTCTGGTCGGGCTGGGAGTTACGACTCCAACCAGCAAAAGCGCCACTGCGCTTGGACTCAGCCGAGTCAAAAAGCGAAGCTCAATGGTTGACCGGTAGAGCTTCCGGGTCCTTCACAGGTGACGATGGGGCAAGACACGGCCCAGGGAGTAACGACTCGACCTACCTCCGTTCTTGCCTTACTGGAGCACCACTCCGGAACACTGCTCTTCACGAAGCAGGTACGTCGGTGTAAACACAATATCCGACAGCCTTGTACCTCCCGGTTCCTCCCTTTATAGGGCGTGTTTTCCTTGAGTTATGTAACAGCTCTCCTGTTTACATAAGGGCGTGTTTCCCTTGAGTTATGTAACAGCTCTCCTGTTTACATAAGGGCGTGTTTCCCTTGAGTTATGTAACAGCTCTCCTGTTTACATAAGGGCGTGTTTCCCTTGTATGACAGGAATTCTTGACAGTACATCCTCCCTCTCAGCGGCTCCCCACGGGTCCAGCGCTGGCAGGAAAACGCCGATGGAACAAGGAGACCAAGCGCGGAGCATGAACCCCTTCAGCCGGTTCCCATGAATGCTCCTCCGGGCCATAGCCTTTCCACGCAACCAGGTACCACAGCTTCCCCCTGCGCCATTTGGACGCCCGTATGCCCGACACTTCATACTCCACCTCCGACTCCACGCATACCGGCCTAGGTGTCCCAGACGGCTTGGAGGGTGCTGGTTTGAGCAATGATACATGAAAGACAGGGTGTATCCGCAATGACTGGGGCAAGCACACCTTCACGTTCACGGGACCCATACACTTGGTAATTCGATAGGGGCCCATGTACTTGGGATGGAACACACTGTTCTTTCGAAACCTCATGTTTCTTGTGGATATCCAGACGTAGTCTCCAGTGCGGTACAGTGGCCCGGGCCTTCTCTTCCTATCTGCCGCAGCCTTGTATCTTCTCTTGGCCTCTATTAGGACAGCCCTTGAGCGCATCAACGTGTCTTTTATGTGTGCCACCCTGTCCGCTGTGGCGGGAATCCTGTCCTCTCTGAACGGATGTAGAAATGGCAAGAACCTGGGATGTTGGCCATAGTTGCTATAGAACGGAGATGACTGTGTGGAGCTGTGAGTGGCGTTGTTATAGGCTATCTCCGCAACCCATAGCAAGTCGACCCATTCTTCCCTGCCCTGGTCCACAAAACATCGCAGATACTGTTTGAGCGTTTGGTTCAGGCGCTCGGTTTGGCCGTCCGTTTGAGGGTGGTAGCTGGTGGACAGGGCGGTCTTAACATGCAGCGCAGTGCACCAAGTCTTCCAGAATTGCGCAGTAAACTGCGACCCCCGGTCCGACACGATCACCCCAGGTAATCCATGCAGTCGTACCACATTCTTTAGGAGTAGTGACGCCAATTCCCCGGCCGTAGGGACTCTCTTGCAGGGGATGAAGTGCCCCATTTTCGTCAAGTAATCCACCACCACCAGTATTGCCGTCATCCCCTGGTCTACCGGTAGGCCCACCACGAAGTCCAGTGATATGCTATCCCATGGTCTATCCGGGGTCGGAAGTGGATGTAAGAGCCCTTGGGTTCGGCCATGGTCGGCCTTCATGGTAGCACACGTAGGACACTCCTGTCCCCACCTCCTGACATCCACTCTCATGGTTGGCCACCAGAAATGCCGTCCCATGCTAGCCACCGTTTTTTCAAAGCCCAAATGACCTGCGCATGGAGAGTCATGGCACCAGATGAATGCTTGTTTCCTTAGCCTAGGCGTGGGTATCAATAGGCACCTGCCCTTCAGGGGTATCCCGTCCTTCAGCTGCCATTCTCTGTGACTGAGGAGCCACCTCCGCCATGCGAATGACCTGATCCCTCTCTTTATTCCCCTCAGGAAAGTATCCGGTTGGATAACCCCCAATACCATCCTCGGGGAAATGATGGAACGCTCGGTTGCAGGCAATGGTTCCTTAACTGCAGATTGACGGGACAGGGCGTCCGCCTTCCGGTTTTCCGTCCCCGGCCGATATGTGATGCGGAAGTTGAACCCCGCAAAGAAGATCATCCACCGCAGCTGCCTGGGAGAAAGGTGTCTAGTGGCCGTCATGAACTGTAGGTTCCGATGGTCCGTGTACACCGATACCACATGTCTTGCCCCCATCAACCAATGCCTCCATTCGGTGAAGGCGTCCTTGATTGCGAGAAGCTCCTTCTCCGCAATATGGTAGTTGCGTTCGGCGTCGTTGAGTTTGCGGGACATGTACGCAACGGGATGAAGCACCCCTGTGTCGTGGTTGCGTTGGGACAAGATAGCTCCCAGCGCCACATCTGACGCGTCCGCTTCCACCTCGTAGGGGAGATCCGGATCGGGGTGAGCCAACACCGGCGCCTTACCAAAGGCACTTTTCAGGGCCTCAAAGGCTTTGTTCGCTTCAGGGGACCAGACAAACTCCTTGGACTTCCTCAGTAGCTGTGTGATTGGGGCCACCACTCCTGAAAATCCATCTATAAACCGCCTGTAAAAGTTGGCGAAGCCAATGAAACTCTGGACGTCCTTCACGCTTTGGGGCACCGGCCATTCTTTCACCGCCTTGATCTTTCGTTCTGCCATCTCCTGTCCCTCTGGACTCAGCATCACTCCGAGGAATTCCACGGATGTGACGTGGAAGTCACACTTGCTGAGTTTACAAAACAGCATGTTTTCCCTCAGCTTTTGGAGCACAGCTTTGACGTGGTGTACGTGCTCCTCCACACTGGACGAATAGATGAGGATGTCGTCGATATATACGACCACGTAGATATCCAACTCCTCTCTGAATACCTCATTCAAAAAGTACTGAAAGGCTGCCGGGGCGTTGCACAGACCGAACGGCATGACGAGGTACTCAAAAAGGCCGAACCTGGTCTTAAAGGCGGTCTTCCACTCGTCTCCGTCCCTCATGCACACCAGATGGTATGCCCCTTTCAAATCCAACTTGGTGTAGATACGAGCTTTCTTGACCTGTTCCAGAAGTACACTGATGAGAGGCAAGGGGTACCGATTCTTTACGGTTATCGCATTCAATGCCCTAAAGTCCACACAGGCTCTCAGCTCCCCATTAGCCTTCGGGATGAAGAAGAGTGGCGAGGCGGCCGGAGACTTGGACGGGCGGATGAATCCTAGCTTGAGGAGTTTATCCAGGTACCCCCGGAGATGCACGTTTTCAGGCTCCGTCAGGGCATACAGCCTGCCGCTGGGAACGCTGGCCCCTGGCACCAAGTCGATCTGGCAGTCAAACTGTCTATGTGGTGGTAGCACTTCCGCCTTCACCTCATCAAATACATCCTCAAAACTGTGATAAGCCTGGGGGAGAGCCACATCTTTTTCTGCCGCTGTAGCCACCGTCTGACTCCCGCTCTCATCTGCGTCAAGGGATTCCGTTCTTATTCCACAATGCAGGATGCAATACGGTGACGTCATTTCGATGCGATGTGTTGGCCAATCCACAAAGGGGTTGTGTTTCTGTAGCCACGGCAATCCCAATATGACGCCATATTGGGGCGCTCGGATGATGTTAAAATCGATTTGTTCCAAATGGTTCCTCCCATATCTCATCGGAAGGACCCCCGTGTGCTGTCCGATGGGCCCCGTCACCAATCGCCTTCCGTCTACCGCATAGACGTCTTCGGGTACTGCTTTGGGAAGAAGCACTAGCCCTAGCCTGCATGCCTCGTTGTGGTCCATAAACATGCCAGTGGCCCCTGAATCCACCATGGCCACAACGGGTATCCACTGGTCATGCACTCCCACGTGCACCGTGATAAACAGGTGTCGTTGTCCCTTAGTGACCGAGTTGGAAAGTGAAGGGATGGATGAGTGACTCCGAGATGCCCCTTCTCTGGTCTTGGAGTCCTCTAGTTTTCCACCGGTATGTCCACCATGGCTGTTACCGACCGGTTGGCCCGATAATGTGACGTCTTCGGTTTGGCAGGGCATTCACGTACGTAGTGGCCTTTTTTGCCACAATATAGGCACAATCCTTGTTTACGGCGTGACTCTTTCTCCGTGGCTGTGAGGCTCGCTCGTATTGCACTGATGTCCATGGGTTCTCCCTTGGATGCGGTGGAAGTTTCAGGACTTCCCACCGTCACATAGGATGGAAGGGATTTTCCTTTTCTCCCATGATCCCCCTTTCTTTCACTTAGCCTATGTTCCAGCCGTAATACCAGGTTGATAAGGCCCTCACATGTCTTGGGTTGAGGGTCAATATGAGCCACGGCGTCCTTGAGCTCATCGCACAGCCCTTGATGGAAGAGCGCCGTCTGTTTAGCAACAGGCCACTTGGTTTCCGCAACCAGCCTTCGGAACGCGTTGAGATACTGCACCAGGTCGTTGGATCCCTGTCTCAACTCAAGCATTTCACGGTCCGCCGTGTACGAGTCAGCCCTTCTGTCGAATACCTTCAGGAATTCCTCGCGAAAAGCACCCCAATCACATAAGAGGGGGTCGTCCCTGCTCACCAGAGGTACGGCCCATTGTGCCGCGTTTCCAGCCAAATAGGATATAAGGAAAGCCACACGAGCCTGACTCGTGGGGAACGCCTTTGGTTTGCAGGATAAATGTAGCGCCACTTGTGTGAGGAATACCTGCACTGTGTTAGGATCCCCACTGTACCTCTCTGGTGTTGCCAAGGGGATGGCTACCGGCATTTCCACTACTACCGCAGGGGTCTGGTTCGTGAGGGAGGTGCTGGGCGTGAGCGGGTCCAATTGGATAGCATCCAGTCTGGCTTTTACATCGGCTGTTTCTTGCCTAGAGGCAGCCACTTCAACTTGCATGGCCGCTAAAGCAGCCAGCACATCATCAAGTGTTGCCATGTCTGTTATCGACCGGGAGACAGTTAGTGTTATTAAGGTCGGATATTTTGTAACGCCCTGAACGTCTCAGGATCGTTTAACAGATACGACAATGAGGACGCAACCACTTGTGAAGGGTTAGTTCTTTTAATGAAGGCAAATAAATTACAAAGAACAAACAAAAGTTATAGTCACTGGAATCCTCCAGGCTAAGTACGTTACCAGCCCACAGCACGGATGGTCCTAACCGTCCTCTGCATATACGCCGATCCCGGCGTATGCCAACAGAGGGCAGAAATGAAATGGCCGACAATGCCAATCGGTAGGCTGTGAGGGGCACGAAGAGTGTTGGGGAGAATCGAGGAGTCAGGGAAACACCCAGCCGGGGTCTCTACCTGAAGGGAGCAGCCGCTCAACCTCTTCCTCAGACTGCACCGGGACGCGGAGTCACCTCCTGGTGATGCGTCACCGATACCCCAATCACAAGCAAGAAGACTGAACCGAGAGCAGCCGCTCGATCGATCCTGTGGACTTCCGAGTCTGTAACGCGGCAAACACCTCCTGGTGTGCGTTACAGCTGGCAGTCCCTGTGTCTCTGGTCGGGCTGGGAGTTACGACTCCAACCAGCAAAAGCGCCACTGCGCTTGGACTCAGCCGAGTCAAAAAGCGAAGCTCAATGGTTGACCGGTAGAGCTTCCGGGTCCTTCACAGGTGACGATGGGGCAAGACACGGCCCAGGGAGTAACGACTCGACCTACCTCCGTTCTTGCCTTACTGGAGCACCACTCCGGAACACTGCTCTTCACGAAGCAGGTACGTCGGTGTAAACACAATATCCGACAGCCTTGTACCTCCCGGTTCCTCCCTTTATAGGGCGTGTTTTCCTTGAGTTATGTAACAGCTCTCCTGTTTACATAAGGGCGTGTTTCCCTTGAGTTATGTAACAGCTCTCCTGTTTACATAAGGGCGTGTTTCTCTTGAGTTATGTAACAGCTCTCCTGTTTACATAAGGGCGTGTTTCCCTTGAGTTATGTAACAGCTCTCCTGTTTACATAAGGGCGTGTTTCCCTTGTATGACAGGAATTCTTGAGAAGAACATTCTTTTAATTCTGATTTTGTCCTCGGGAGTTATTGTTAGTGGGTTATAGAAAAGACCCTTACACCCTAAACTCTCCAGGGTGACCCTAACATAATTCAGCCATGGTATGCACATTCCCTTATCCCTATCCATGCAGTCAGTGACTATTTGTCTACTCAGTCCCGCCTCTGGATTGGTCCAAATTTTTAACCAGGCCATAATAGGTCTGATTTTGATCAGATCTTCCATATATGCTCTACCCAATTCGTCATGACAAATATGGGCCGATGTACTTTGTGAGGTTTGGAGAATCTTTCTCAGAAATTTGTTCTCCTCAATCTGTATTTGCTGGGTACCTACGAAACCCCACACTTCTGCCCCGTATAATGCTTTGGGGCAACAGATTGAGCCATATAGGTGCATAACCTGCTCAGGGGACCACCTGCCCAGCCTGCGCCCATAACTCATTATGGACCCTGTAGATATCGCTAACTTTGACCTCCGCTCTTCAGTTAAAAGATTAAAATTTAAAAGCCCATCAAAAAGTATACCCAGATAAGAGAAGGTTTCAACCTTTTTCATTTTATGTGTGCCTATTTTATATGAAAATCTTTTCCAGGGTTTGGACCCAGCCAGCATCACATAAGACTTGGTTAGGTTGGCCGATAGATCTAAGCTGGCCATGAAGCTAACAAACCCATCTAACAGGCTTTGAAGACCTTTGGGTGTGCGGGCTAAAAGTACCGTATCATCGGCATACAATAGCACGGGAACTGGTCGGTAACCTAGTCTAGGGGTGTCCACATTCAATTCACACAGTGCCCGATCTAACTCATTTATGTACAGCGAGAACAAGAACGGGGCCAAGATGCATCCCTGTCTCACCCCACTTGTACAAGGGAAGGATGCTGTCGTATCACCCTCCAAGTTAAAACGCACTTTAGCAGAAGTGTTCCAGTGAAGTGCTCTTAGAATATCCACTAGACCCTGCTCTACCCCTAATCTAATCATCAGAACCCAGAGCTTTTCCCTGTTAACATGGTCGAAAGCGGCTGAAAGGTCCATAAACCCCAGATACACCGCCTGATCACTTGCAATAGTATATTTGGCCACTATTAAATAGAGGTTCAGGCATTGGTCTGTTGTTGATTTTCCGCTCCTGAACCCATATTGCAAATCCGTGATTATCTGATGTTCAGTGGCCCAGTCTAATAGGCGATTCAAAACTACACGCCCCAAGACTTTAGCTGTCACATCAATTAGGGATATAGGCCGGTAACACTGCGGGTCGTCCTTTTTCCCTTTTTTAAAAATTGGAACTATTTTCGCCTCGGACCAAGATCGTGGCAAACCGGTTGCTATTCCTGTATTTATTACTCTTGTGAGGATTGGGGCCCAGAGCTCAACCCTACTTAGATAGAGGTCAGGAGGGATTCCATCCGGGCCAGGGGCTTTATTTTTTGTAAGACCTTCAATGCCCTCTACTATTTCCTCCAATGTAAATTCGATATTAGATGCCCATGGGCAATGATTTCCATCGCCCCTCGAGTTCGCATTCGAGTGATTGTGCAGTTGTTCAAAGTGTTTGGACCTTTGCTCTGGGAGAATAGATGTGCCAATTACTGGGGCAGCGGTGTCCTGGAAACAGGGTTTATTAATTATTTTCCAGAATGCACTTGAATCTCTTCTATCAGCTGCATCCCGCAAGTCTTCCCATACCTGTGTTTGCAATGCCAATTTCCTTTGTTTGATGGCCTTTTTATATGCAATCCTACACTGTGCAATATCCCTCTTGTTTTTTGGAACTATTTTTAAACATTCTTTTAGCTCTTTATGGGCCCGAGAACAGTTTTTGTCAAACCATCTAGGGAAAGTCTTGACTACCGGGTTCGAAGATGATTTAAGTAAACCATCTATAAGGTGTGCCATAGACTCGAACGCTTTGACCACAACAGGACCTTTAAGTGATGGATCTAAACACACCCCAAACATCTCTTTGCCTTTCTCTATTAGGGATTTATAAAAGGCCTCCCCATCCACTTTTGCCCATCTGAGGCGTCTCCCTTGGTCAGTTGCCCTCACTGTGCTGATAACCTCGGTCCTTTTCTTCACGTTTCGGGCGAACCAGTTCTTAATATTCAGTACTAGTGGGTTGTGATCACTGAATATGCTCCATTCAATTCCTACTTCATTTATCCAATCCCTAAATTGGTGAGAGACAACTATGTAGTCTATGATGGAGCATTGCCCTCTTCCCTTGAATGTAGGTATGACCTCACAGCTATCTTTAAAGCCCACCAGGTCTAATATATGCCTCAACATGTGGTTTTCCAGGACCCTCTGTAACTCCCGCCCTCCCGGTGTGTGCTCGAAGTGCGCCCCTTTTGCCAGTGTGCAACCGGTCCAGGCACCCTTCGATGGACTTAGATTTGGACACAAATGACAGTTTAGGTCTCCTGCTAAAACCACACATGGCTCCCTACCTATCTTCCTTTGGCTCAATTCACGGGTCAGGTAGGTATCCAGGTCGTGTGTTATTTGCCCCTTCCCACTCCCTGCTATAGCATTGTATACAATAATCAGGACAACATTTAGCCTGCTTGCTTTGAACCCGATAGCTTGTATATTAGATGAGTTCCAATTTAAATCAGTCCATGATCCTTCTAACTGTAGGTACACATAGGTGATTAACCCTCCCATTGCTCTTCCCGGGGCCAGTTTTTTTGCAGGAACAGCGAAGCATTTATATCCAGCTAAATGATAGGGATTATGATCCACCACCCAAGTTTCTTGCAGGCAAATTATATGGAATCTGGAGATGTATTGCCTCCACTCCTGATTATGAAATTTGGAGGACAGCCCAGCTACATTCCATGAGACCATTTCGGTCCCCTCCTGCAATTTTCTCCCTATTAGGACGGATTTATTGGGGGTATTGTGGTCAGACTCTCCTGAATTTCCATCTGTGTTAGGCACTAGTGAGGTCTGGATAACTTGTGGGTGCTGTATGAGTAAGGCCACATGAGCTGGTTCCTCATTAGTCTCATCCTCCTCTTGTCTTTGACCTAGGCAATCCAACCTATTAACTGTTATGTGTTTGTTTACAGTAGTTTTCTCTGGAGACCTCCCTCTAGTTAGATGATGAGTGCAAATTTTGCTCCTCTTAGGGTGGCAGGGGGTCATAGTGACGGGAATAATTTGAACAGTATTTAGTTATGCCGGTTTTTGCTCAGCATAATCTTTAACCCCGTTCAGTCAATCCACCTCCTCCAGAGACATAAGGGGATCGAATCTGTTCCTTAAGGCAATTCTGCCTTGGCTCCCCGGAGGGCCATATGACTTCGTTTCGTGGTGATCCATGCCATCCCACAAACATTCATCTTTATCATAGTTGGCCCCATTCCGGCGGTATGTGCTTCTGACAGTAGCGTAAAAGAACCCCAGTGGTAGGGAACTTATGTTACTGCTTTGAGCCGTCGGACCCCAGCTTAATATGTGATCAACTATCCTATAATCCCTGAAATTCACCACCACACAATCACCAACTACATTCTTTTGCCTATTCCCCAACCATCTCACCCTTCTTACATGTAGGATTTCCCCCTGTGCGTCCCTCGGCAATGGCCTGTTCTTATTTAGCCAATGTGTGACTTTATTCTTGAGCTCATCGTGCGATTCTATGTGCCCAGATTTTAACTCTGGGACCCCTGTAAGTATGATAACATACGGGGCTGCATCCGGGGGGAAAATGTATACAAGGCCCAATGGGAGTAGGTTTGAATGGGGGTAATTCTGGGCGGTGTGGCAATTAAAGCAGGTTTTGCGGCAGTGCCGAGTTCGTGTGGGCTGTGTTCGCAGAGAGGCCTGTATGTGTCCTGTCCGTTTGTAAATGAGTCGTGTTTAGCAATAGTGAGGATCTTGTAGTAACATTAGAGGGCCCTGCTGCGGTGTTATCAGGTGGGATGATAGGCATATTTTTATTAGGCTGATCTTTGACTCCAGGTTTAATTATTTGAGCGGTCGATGACTCAGTGGCCGGATTATTGCTCAGTAGAGGTAATAAGGTGTTGCCTGTCCCTCCACCCCTTATCTTCACTAGGGAGACAATTTTATCCAGCCTGCTCAGGATTTGTTTCATCTGAGTGTTAATCAGTAGCTCAAAGTGTGACTGTAGATCGTTAATAATCTGGGACACCCACCCAGGGGGAGCCTGTATGTCCAGTGCTTGGTCAAGAATGGCTTCACCGATTGGGGCGTCTGGATAGCTGGAGGCCATACGGGTTCTAGGCTTTTTGGGTCCAAATAGCCTCTTACTACTCCCCTTTTTCTTGGTCGCTCGCATCTTTCCCCCTTTGCCATTGACACGTGTATCACCAATAGGGGTTATTTGTAACGGGGAAGTATTAGTCAGCAGGGCCTCCAGGGGCGAGTCAAAGGTGATCGGGGGGGTATTAGTAACAGGCGAAACAAGTTGACTCAAATGGGGAGTTAGTGAGAGCCGTCTTTCTGTGCGCTCAATCTCATTAGATACTTCACCAATGGCCTTGAGCAACATTCTGTCAATAGCAGTCTGTTGTGCTGGTACTTGGGCAGGAGTAACTTTTGAACTGTTCTTTTGTATCGGAGTGACATGGTCCTTCGTGCTCAATTTAGAGGATCTGGTTTGAATGTTAGGTGCCATTCTGCTTATACGGTTATAGGGTTGATATCACTGCGTGGCTCAGTGCAGGAAAAAAACCCCAGCAACAAGCCTCTTTGGGATCTAGTTAACCAATACAAACAGCTGAAGAGGGCAGGGGCCCACAATAACGTAACGATTTTGCGACAATAAACAGTACCTTAATGTTCTTTCTGCTACCTCGATTAGATGTTAGGGACCAGGCCCAGCCCAGCCACGTCCTGCCCCGGACGGCCACAGACTGCCCGCCCTCTGCCCGGGCTCAGCCCGGCACCGCCCGCGCGCGTCCCGCGAGGCGGAGACCCAGCAGCTGTTTATAGCGCCTCCGGGCACAAAAGTACACAGGCGGCTTCCACTTCCGCCGCAGAGGTTGCTGGGAGGTGTAGTTTCCTCTCTGTGCAGCGGCCGCGGTGGGATGGCGGGAGCGGCAGCCAGAGGGAGACGATCTGCAGGGACATCAATCCTTCCCCACACAGGCAGGTGAGGTCACGGCCAAAACGCACAGTGTGGAATGAGGGCACCCGCTCTGTCAGAGACCCAGCAGCTGTTTATAGCGCCTCCGGGCGCGAAAGTACACAGGCGGCTTCCGCTTCCGCCGCAGAGGTTGCTGGGAGGTGTAGTTTCCTCTCTGTGCAGCGGCCGCGGAGGGATGGCGGGAGCGGCAGCCAGAGGGAGACGATCTGCAGGGACATCAATCCTTCCCCACACAGGCAGGTGAGGTCACGGCCAAAACGCACAGTGTGGAATGAGGGCACCCGCTCTGTCAGAGACCCAGCAGCTGTTTATAGCGCCTCCGGGCGCGAAAGTACACAGGCGGCTTCCACTTCCACCGCAGAGGTTGCTGGGGGGTGTAGTTTCCTCTCTGTGAGAGAGAAGTAAAACTTATGTTTCCTAGAGAAAGACTAAAGTGAGTCAAATTCTGTGTCGAGGTGGGTCCACTAAGAGAAGCCCTTCCAAATTTACATTGACGCTCTCAGTGCCTTGGCTAAGATATGGAGGGTAGGACCTCTGCTCCACTGGGCTGTGTCTGGCACACAAGATATTGCAGGAGGCATGAAAGGATCTAGAGCATCTTAAGGCATTGGCGGTAGAGGTTGCTCCTGCGACAGACAGTCTTCACCATCCCAGAGGTTCAGGAGAAATAACACGCCAGCCTGAGCGTAAACAGCTTCAAGCATACTCGCCTGACAAAAAGGACATCAATCAGCATTTATAGAGCACGGTACTGTCACCCCGGGGGTATCCGGGCGCTGGGGTGAGAGGTCTCTGTCAAAAAGCCAGATCCTGAGGAAATGGTGGGAAGAGGGAAGAAACCATCAGAAAAAGGCAAAACAGAGCAAAAAACAAGCAGAGGTGGCAGAGAGGGCAGCAGGTAGACAGGGAGCAGAGGGTAGCCGACTGCAAGCAAGCTGTACAGGAGAACTGATGCAGGGGGAGCACGCACGAGGACCTGCTATCCCGGAGGATAGCTTTATCTGGAGGCTTAAAGAAATTGATTTGGGAGTCCAAATTCATCTACTTTTCAAATAAAATTCTAAATGCTGAAAACAAAAAATAGTAATATTTGACATTGTTACTGAACTCTCTAATCTGGACCGCTCAAATGCCCCGGTGGTCCCTACTCATAAATGTGTGATGATTTCAATTCTTTCTTCATCGTGAAAATTCAGATAATAAAAGATCGCATCCCCCCTAGCTCTCTTCCCAGTGCTATTTCCTCAGAAGATATGAATTCTATAAAACTCCCAACATTTCCAGTAATTACCAAAAATGGTCTTTTGAAGCTGATGCTCAAGGTCAAATTCAGCTCCCCCAATGATATCTGTGCTCCTTGGATCCCAAAAGTTATCTTCTCAGATTTTTCTTACTCAGCGATCTCTCTGCTCAGTTTATCCTTAAGCCGGGGCACTGTCCTCCATACCTTTAAGGAAGCAGTAGTCATCCCACTTCTGAAAAAAGTTGGGGGAGATTCATCTGTCTTGAAGAACTAACACCCCATCTCCTTACTTCCTTACCACGCCTAGATATTGGAGGCACACATTGCCCAACATCGCTGCTGTTTTCTAGAAGATTGTTCATTCCTTGCCTCCCATCAGCGAGGTTTTCAACCCCGCTCATTCTACGGAATCAGAGAATCATTTTATCTGGATTTATACATCTCCTTTCCAACAAATTGTAATTGCATTTATATCGTGCCTACTGTCCCTGATGGGGCTTTGAAGTGGTTAGTCCAGTAATTTTGGTTTTTGATGGCCATTGTCATTATTCAAAGTGTGTCCAAGCAAACCATCCATGCAGTCACGCCAGACTCTTGTGGTGGGTTTAATTAACAGGAGGTATTTCTGATCAGTAGTGTGGGGGCGGTACATGACACGTGCACATGGTTGGTGGAATTAACGGATGATCTGGAGGTACGTAGGTATTGTTAGGTATAGTTAGGTATGGTTAGGTATAGATAGGTATTGTTAGGTATAGATAGGTATAGTTAGGTATAGATAGGTATTGTTAGGTATAGTTAGGTATAGATAGGTATAGATAGGTATAGTTAGGTATACTTAGGTATAGATAGGTATAGTTAGGTATTGTTAGGTTTAGATAGGTATTGTTAGGTATAGTTAGGTATAGTTAGGTATAGTTAGGTATAGATAGGTATTGTTAGGTATAGATAGGTATAGTTAGGTATAGATAGGTATTGTTAGGTATAGTTAGGTATAGATAGGTATAGATAGGTATAGATAGGTATAGTTAGGTATAGATAGGTATAGTTAGGTATAGATAGGTATAGTTAGGTATACTTAGGTATAGATAGGTATAGTTAGGTATTGTTAGGTTTAGATAGGTATTGTTAGGTATAGTTAGGTATAGTTAGGTATAGTTAGGTATAGATAGGTATTGTTAGGTATAGATAGGTACAGTTAGGTATAGTTAGGTATAGATAGGTATAGTTAGGTATAGATAGGTATTGGTTGGTTGCAGGGATGTAACTTTCAGAGGAGGAGACATTGTAATCTTGTAAATGCGTTGAGGGCAGTTTGCAGAAATAATAATAGGGATTAAGGTGAACGTGAATAACATGCGTGACAGAGTAGGTTGTGTGGTCAGATGGAAGCAAAGGAGAGGGCCACTTGAAAGAAAAAAAAGTGAGGCGACAATCAGACATATTAAGTAAAAGTCTGTTTTTCATATCATATTTAAGGGATATGGAGGGTCATTTTGAGATAGGACACACTTTGGGGACGCAAGACTGTAGAAAGAGACAGCACATTGTTCATGTGAAGATGTTCAATATTACGTATCTTGATAGCTACACGTAGAGAAACAGACACCTTTCTGACTATCTGTAATCTAACGACCTCCTTCACCCCAGCCAATTGAGTTTTAGACAAAATCTAAGCACCGAATCGTCCCTCCTTGAGATTTCTGAGTATATCAAAGGCCCCTTGGATATAAGCAGCAAGATTGTAGTGATTCTGTTGGATCTGTCAGCAGCTTTTGATATGGTCCCTCACTCGATCCTTTTACGCTGCCTTCAGACTGAGCTGGTTGGACTCTTTTTTTAGGGAGTAGAGTACAAGAGATCTGGACCCAAACTTTTGCAACAGGCAATCAGGCCATACTAGTTGGGAACCCACAAGGTCCAGCCTTGAGTCCCACCTTGTTTAAAATCTACCTCACTCCTTTTGCACACCTGGCTGACTCCATTGGAGCCAAGATTATATCATAGGCAGGCGACACTCAATTGCTCTTCTCAGTTAATAAATGCGAAGGCATTATTCTTGATTCAAACAGGCCCAGCCTGACTGCAGTGCTCTCCCGGATGCATCAGCACCAACTAATGTGCATTCATGAAGTGGTTCTTGTGGGGTCGCTTTTGGGATCTACGTTTGGGAGTGTCAGATCTGGGATGAGCTTCCAGAGGGGTGATCCCCACCCTGTGCACCTCCAGTCAGTCCCATGCAGGTTCTGGGGTCTTCACAGAGGTGTGTGGTCCCATCGGGTGTTATCTGAAGTTTGGACAGGAACATCAGAGCATATTGTATACTCCCAGTGTGGAGGGCGTTATTGACTTCCAAGAAGGAGGCCTGTTTGACCTGCACCACTGCAGTAAAGTCCAGACACCCTACTGTTCTCCACTGTGAATTGGCCCCCAGTGCGTACCTGCTGTAAAATGCTGTCTCTGCCGTGAAGTAGTTAGCCACGACTGGGCGGGAAGGGCAACCTGGAGCTGGTGGGTGAGTTGGAACCCTATGTGCGCGCTCCAGTGCAAAGAAGGAGTTAAGGAGGTTCGGGCCACATCCGTCTTAAGCCAGTTCTCAAGATAGCACACCATATCATTATGCTCCACCCCCTCAGGGAGGCCCACCACCAAGATGTTATTACGTCAACTACGTTCTTTAGCTTGATGTTCAGGGGTCCGTACTCAGTTCTACAGCTCCGCCATCTGGCAGGTAAATGTCAAGGTCTCGGATATTAACTCCCCCACTGATGTCTCAACTTTTTAACTCTATCGGCCAGTTTGTTATGTTCCTCCTGCAGCAGTGAAATGTCTTGTTGGAAAGTGGCTTTGGTGTCTTCTATGGCTGCAAGGATTTTGTCCAGGTAGAGAAGGATAGGGTCTATCGGGGCGGTTACCTGGTGTCCACCGACAGGCTCAGGACCGATTCCCCGTCTCAGGCAGTACCCCCAGCAGTTTATCCTTCGGTTTCCCTATCCAGCGATGTCTGTATGCCGTGGAGCAGTCTTTAGGTGGAGCAGGACAAGGCTGATCTGGATAGGGCTTCACAAGGACACGAATGTAGAAATCACGCCCTGGGATAGTGTGTACAACATGTACTGCCCAGCTTGCGTACAGATGTACATGGTTACCTAAGGTATTGTTGAGGTTCAGGGGGTAAACAGGTACTGGATCTTAGGGGCCCCAAGGGGGGTCTTGTCAACCTCACAGCATAAAATGGCAACTGTAATGTACGTCACAGCCTAGATACCACAGGCACTGAAAATCCTGGGCCGCCCGCCTGCACCCTGGAGAAGCCATAGTGGCTGGTGTCGACTGCTCCCAATGTGTGGGCTATCAATGTGCAATCTTTCACCCCCAATGTCTGGCGTGATGGAGCACAGGAAAGGAAAGAAACAGAAGGTGAGGTGCATGGAGCGGGCTTCTCGACGTGTATCTTGATTGCCTCTGGCTTAAAATAGAGTCCTAAGCTCTGCAGGCCCACTGTGGGCCCACCAAGCTCCCACCGCAGTCACGCCAGGGCACGAAGGGGCAAGGGCCTTTTGCTTCCGGATGCCCTCGAGGGGGAGTAGCAGTGTATCGGAATCCCAGCACCACGAAGAAATCGCAGCAGGCAGGCCAATGAGGAAAGGTCTTTTTCTGTAAGCCCCCACGGTAAGGCCTTCAGCCAAGTCAACCACCAGGCCCACCCCATGAGGTCTCCAGGCGGCCACTTTGAAGCTGGTGTTATCCCAGGGTCATTGGGTCAAACAAGGCCAGGAGGAGCTGGTGCAGTTCCAATGAGGGGCCTTAATGGGAAAAGTAGGCTCACCTCCATTCTCGGCGTCGCTGTGATACAGTCCGAGCCTCTGGCTGCCCCCAGGGGCATGGCTGCAGGACGATGTGCCAGGCAGTCAATCTAGGCGCACCCCAGGGCCGCGCACGAGCCCGCAGCAGCAGGAGGTGATGTGCCAGACCCCGCGTACGGCACCAGCACAGCAGAGTCGAAGGAGTCTGTGGGTGGCACTCGAAGGCAGCAGAATCCATCTTCCACACAGTTGCAGAGGGCTGACGCAGGGCCACTGCTCCCATGTCGATGCTCTCCTGCAGGTTGTTGGCCGCACCAGCGGCGGGCAGCCCAGTGATGGGCCGGGAATGGGGCCAATTCAGGAATAGGGCCAATTCAGGCATGGGGCCAATTCAGGAATAGGGCCAATTCAGGAATGGGGCCAATTCAGGAATGGGGCCAATTCAGGAATGGGGCCAATTCAGGAATGGGGCCAATTCAGGCATGGGGCCAATTCAGGAATAGGGCCAATTCAGGCATGGGGCCAATTCAGGCATGGGGCCAATTCAGGCATGGGGCCAATTCAGGCATGGGGCCAATTCAGGAATAGGGCCAATTCAGGAATGGGGCCAATTCAGGAATAGGGCCAATTCAGGCATGGGGCCAATTCAGGCATGGGGCCAATTCAGGAATAGGGCCAATTCAGGAATAGGGCCAATTCAGGCATGGGGCCAATTCAGGCATGGGGCCAATTCAGGAATTGGGCCAATTCAGGAATGGGGCCAATTCAGGTATGGGGCCAATTCAGGAATGGGGCCAATTCAGGTATGGGGCCAATTCAGGTATGGGGCCAATTTAGGAATGGGGCCAATATAGGTATGGGGCCAATTCAGGAATAGGGCCAATTTAGGAATGGGGCCAATTCAGGAATGGAGGCCATTTCAGGTATGGGGCCAATTCAGGAACAGGGCCAATTCGGCAGCGACACCGCACATCCGGCAGCTCCACTGGAGCTCACAGGCAGGTACTCCGGTTGGGGACCAGCACAGTGTTCCAGTCGGCTCCTCAATAATGTATTTATCACCCGCTGTTTTCTGCCCTGGTGGGGTGTTCCCAGTCTGCTCCAATCTTCCTTGAGGTAATAGACCACACTAGGCCTCTCTGGGGTCTCAGACACTCCAAACAGTGGGTGTCTGCAGCAGGTGACACGCGCAGGTCTCAAGGCAGAGGTATGGAGGTAGTACCGTGGGCTAAGGGCTGCGATGGGACAGGATATTGGGCCACCAGAATCCACATGTACTGACCTGAACTCGCGCTGAAGCTGTGCGCTTTCCAAGAAGCAAGAAGAATGGAGTCTGCAGTCTTGTGCAGTGGCGCACAAAGCTGGTAACAGAAACGTTTCATTCCTTAAAATGTACAAAAATCCTGCTTGCTGTGACACTTTTGAATCGGACACCAGAAGAATAAAAACAAAAACTATTATCACAGAATAGATGTGTAGATAGCAGTTAGCAATTCTGAGTGTGTCTTATGCTCACCAGCAGTTCCCCAACACACCGTATGTTCGCAATTGTACTCCAGACCACTCCTCACCAAATTGTAGTGACACGGTACACCAAAAGTAGGATTCATTTCTGGTTTATTGTCTGCAGTACAAGGTAATGGCGGAGCCCAACTCCAACCTCTGCTCAGCTCCTTCACCAACAGTCTCCTCCTCCTAGTAGGCCATGACCTCACAGCTCCAAGGACACTGTGCTGCAGAGCAACAACAATCCCACAACAGTGAGATTAAAGCATGTTAAAAAATGAAGAGATCATAGTCGAGGTTCAACCAAGTTGGGATGAATTGTTGGGCCGAGAGCTGGTGCAACAATACAAATGCAAATGCTGTTAAAACAGACCCATGTCTCCGTGCATGGGACAGGTTCCATGAGTCAGCGCGCAGTTGTTCAGTTGCGATGGAATGAAGAACAAAAGGTGCAGCACCCAATTGTCATAAGAATGTAGTCAAAATCTTAGATCTGACAATCAGTGATGAGATTGGGGTTTGTTAATTTAAGAGGAAAACAGTTTTAGGTCATCAGTTCCTTGGTCACTTTAACTCTCATTTCCTTAGGTGAATTATTTTATTTATAACATTTCATATAGCGCGAACATGACCTGTGAGGGTCTCAGTGCACTTTACAGAAGATCAGGACAAAGGAAAAGAGAACAAGAAAACAAACAACAACATAAAGATAAGAGGTACAAAACTGTGTAAATTCACAAATTGAGCCAAGAAATCTCACTAGGACAAGTCTATTAGATAATGGGCAGGTTCTGAAAGTTTTGGAAGCAGGAAGGAGGCCATGAGGGGGCAGGTCTATTAACTGTCTTCTGATATGGAAGCCAAATACTTGAGGGTCTCTTCAACATCTAGATGTTGCCCTTAAGTTACATCGAATAGCTTTGGGAGTTCGATTAAACCTCTAGATGTTGCCCTGAACTGACATTGAATAGCTTTGGGAGTTCTATTAAACTTCTAGATGTTGCCCTGATGTTACATCGAATAGCTTTGGGAGTTCGATTAAACTTCTAGATGTTGCCCTGAAGTTACATCGAATAGCTTTGGGAGTTCAATTAAACTTCTAGATGTTGCCCTGAAGTTACATTGAATAGCTTTAGGAGTTCAATAACACTTCTAGATGTTGCCCTGAAGTTACATTGAATAGCTTTGGGAGGTCTATTAAACTTCTAGATGCTGCCCTGAAGTTACATTGAATAGCTTTGGGAGTTCTATTAAACTTCTAGATGTTGCACTGAAGTGACATCGAATAGCTTTGGGAGTTCTATTAAACTTCTAGATGTTGCCCTGAAGTGACATCGGATAGTTTTGGGAGTTCAGGAGTTCTATTAAACTTCTAGATGTTGCCCTGAAGTTACATTGAATAGCTTTGGGAGTTCGATTAAACTTCTAGATGTTGCCCTGAAGTTACATCGAATAGCTTTGGGAGTTCTATTAAACTTCTAGATCTTGCCCTGAAGTTACACTGAATAGCTTTGGGAGTTCTATTAAACTTCTGGATGTTGCCCTGAAGTTACATCTAATAGCTTTGGGAGTTCGATTAAACTTCTAGATGTTGCCCTGAAGTTACATTGAAAAGCTTTGGGAGTTCGATTAAACTTCTAGATGTTGCCCTGAAGTTACATTGAATAGCTTTGGGAGTTCTATTAAACTTCTAGATGTTGCCCTCAAGTTACATCGAATAGCTTTGGGAGTTCTACTAAACTTCTAGATGTTGCCCTGAAGTTACATTGAATAGCTTTGGGAGTTCTATTAAACTTCTAGATGTTGCCCTCAAGTTACATCGAATAGCTTTGGGAGTTCTATTAAACTTCTATATGTTGCCCTGAAGTTACATTGAATAGCTTTGGGAGTTTGATTAAACTTCTAGATGTTGCCCTGAAGTTACATCTCATAGCTTTGGGAGTTTGATTAAACTTCTAGATGTTGCCCTGAAGTTACATCGAATAGCTCTGGGAGTTCGGGAGTTCTATTAAACGTTTAGATGTTGCTCTGAAGCTACATTGAATAGCTTTGAGAGTTCGATTAAACTTCTAGATATTGCCCTGAAGTTACATTGAATAGCTTTGGGAGGTCTATTACACTTCTAGATGTTGCCCTGAAGTTACATTGAATAGCTTTGGGAGTTTGATTAAACTTCTAGATGTTGCCCTGAAGTTACATTGAATAGCTTTGGGAGTTCGATTAAACTTCTAGATATTGCCCTGAAGTTACATTGAATAGCTTTGGGAGTTCTATTAAACTTATAGATGCTGCCCTGAAGTTACATTGAATAGCTTTGGGAGTTCTATTAAACTTCTAGATGTTGCCCTGAAATGACATCGAATAGCTTTGGGAGTTCTATTAAACTTCTAGATGTTGCCCTAAAGTTACATCGAATAGCTTTTGGAGTTCAGGAGTTCTATTAAACTTGTAGATGTTGCCCTGAAGTTACATTGAATAGCTTTGGGAGTTCTATTAAATTTTCTAGATGTTGCCCTGAAGTTACATCGAATAGTTTTGGGAGTTCGGGAGTTCGTTTAAACTTCTAGATGTTGCCCTGAAGTTACATTGAATAGCAACAGTTTATCCTTCGGTTTCCCTATCCAGCGATGTCTGTATGCCGTGGAGCAGTCTTTAGGTGGAGCAGGACAAGGCTGAGCTGGATAGGGCTTCACAAGGACACAAATGTAGAAATCACGCCCTGGGATAGTGTGTACAACATGTACTGTCCAGCTTTCGTACAGATGTACATGGTTACCTAAGGTATTGTTGAGGTTCAGGGGGTAAACAGGTACTGGATCTTAGGGGCCCCAAGGGGGGTCTTGTCAACCTCACAGCATAAAATGGCAACTGTAATGTACGTCACAGCCTAGATACCACAGGCACTGAAAATCCTGGGCCGCCCGCCTGCACCCTGGAGAAGCCATAGTGGCTGGTGTCGACTGCTCCCAATGTGTGGGCTATCAATGTGCAATCTTTCACCCCCAATGTCTGGCGTGATGGAGCACAGGAAAGGAAAGAAACAGAAGGTGAGGTGCATGGAGCGGGCTTCTCGACGTGTATCTTGATTGCCTCTGGCTTAAAATAGAGTCCTAAGCTCTGCAGGCCCACTGTGGGCCCACCAAGCTCCCACCGCAGCCACGCTAGGGCACGAAGGGGCAAGGGCCTTTTGCTTCCGGATGCCCTCGAGGGGGAGTAGCAGTGTATCGGAATCCCAGCACCAAGAAGAAATCGCAGCAGGCAGGCCAATGAGGAAAGGTCTTTTTCTGTAAGCCCCCACGGTAAGGCCTTCAGCCAAGTCAACTACCAGGCCCACCCCATGAGGTCTCCAGGCGGCCACTTTGAAGCTGGTGTTATCCCAGGGTCATTGGGTCAAACAAGGCCAGGAGGAGCTGGTGCAGTTCCAATGAGGGGCCTTAATGGGAAAAGTAGGCTCACCTCCATTCTCGGCGTCGCTGTGATACAGTCCGAGCCTCTGGCTGCCCCCAGGGGCATGGCTGCAGGACGATGTGCCAGGCAGTCAATCTAGGCGCACCCCAGTGCCGCGCACGAGCCCGCAGCAGCAGGAGGTGATGTGCCAGACCCCGCGTGCGGCACCAGCACAGCAGAGTCGAAGGAGTCTGTGGGTGGCACTCGAAGGCAGCAGAATCCATCTTCCACACAGTTGCAGAGGGCTGACACAGGGCCACTGCTCCCATGTCGATGCTCTCCTGCAGGTTGTTGGCCGCACCAGCGGCGGGCAGCCCAGTGATGGGCCGGGAATGGGGCCAATTCAGGAATAGGGCCAATTCAGGCATGGGGCCAATTCAGGAATAGGGCCAATTCAGGCATGGGGCCAATTCAGGCATGGGGCCAATTCAGGAATGGGGCCAATTCAGGAATAGGGCCAATTCAGGAATGGGGCCAATTCAGGAATGGGGCCAATTCAGGTATGGTGCCAATTCAGGTATGGGGCCAATTCAGAAATGGGGCCAATTCAGGCATGGGGCCAATTCAGGCATGGGGCCAATTCAGGAATAGGGCCAATTCAGGAATGGGGCCAATTCAGGAATGGGGCCAATTCAGGTATGGTGCCAATTCAGGTATGGGGCCAATTCAGAAATGGGGCCAATTCAGGAATAGGGCCAATTCAGGAATGGGGCCAATTCAGGAATGGAGCCAATTCAGGTATGGTGCCAATTCAGGTATGGGGCCAATTCAGAAATGGGGCCAATTCAGGCATGGGGCCAATTCAGGCATGGGACCAATTCAGGAATAGGGCCAATTCAGGAATGGGGCCAATTCAGGAATGGGGCCAATTCAGGTATGGTGCCAATTCAGGTATGGGGCCAATTCAGAAATGGGGCCAATTCAGGCATGGGGCCAATTCAGGAATAGGGCCAATTCAGGCATGGGGCCAATTCAGGCATGGGGCCAATTCAGGCATGGGGCCAATTCAGGAATAGAGCCAATTCAGGAATGGGGCCAATTCAGGAATAGGGCCAATTCAGGCATGGGGCCAATTCAGGCATGGGGCCAATTCAGGAATAGGGCCAATTCAGGAATAGGGCCAATTCAGGCATGGGGCCAATTCAGGCATGGGGCCAATTCAGGAATTGGGCCAATTCAGGAATGGGGCCAATTCAGGTATGGGGCCAATTTAGGAATGGGGCCAATTTAGGTATGGGGCCAATTCAGGAATAGGGCCAATTTAGGAATGGGGCCAATTCAGGAATGGAGGCCAATTCAGGTATGGGGCCAATTCAGGAACAGGGCCAATTCGGCAGCGACACCGCACATCCGGCAGCTCCACTGGAGCTCACAGGCAGGTACTCCGGTTGGGGACCAGCACAGTGTTCCAGTCGGCTCCCCAATAATGTATTTATCACCCGCTGTTTTTTGCCCTGGTGGGGTGTTCCCAGTCTGCTCCAATCTTCCTTGAGGTAATAGACCACACTAGGCCTCTCTGGGGTCTCAGACACTCCAAACAGTGGGTGTCTGCAGCAGGTGACACGCGCAGGTCTCAAGGCAGAGGTATGGAGGTAGTACCGTGGGCTAAGGGCTGCGATGGGACAGGATATTGGGCCACCAGAATCCACATGTACTGACCTGAACTCGCGCTGAAGCTGTGCACTTTCCAAGAAGCAAGAAGAATGGAGTCTGCAGTCTTGTGCAGTGGCGCACAAAGCTGGTAACAGAAACGTTTCATTCCTTAAAATGTACAAAAATCCTGCTTGCTGTGACACTTTTGAATGGGACACCAGAAGAATAAAAACAAAAACTATTATCACAGAATAGATGTGTAGATAGCAGTTGGCAATTCTGAGTGTGTCTTATGCTCACCAGCAGTTCCCCAACACACCGTATGTTCGCAATTGTACTCCAGACCACTCCTCACCAAATTGTAGTGACACGGTACACCAAAAGTAGGATTCATTTCTGGTTTATTGTCTGCAGTACAAGGTAATGGCGGAGCCCAACTCCAACCTCTGCTCAGCTCCTTCACCAACAGTCTCCTCCTCCTAGTAGGCCATGACCTCACAGCTCCAAGGACACTGTGCTGCATAGCAACAACAATCCCACAACAGTGAGATTAAAGCATGTTAAAAAATGAAGAGATCATAGTCGAGGTTCAACCAAGTTGGGATGAATTGTTGGGCCGAGAGCTGGTGCAACAATACAAATGCAAATGCTGTTAAAACAGACCCATGTCTCCGAGCATGGGACAGGTTCCATGAGTCAGCGCGCAGTTGTTCAGTTGCGATGGAATGAAGAACAAAAGGTGCAGCACCCAATTGTCATAAGAATGTAGTCAAAATCTTAGATCTGACAATCAGTGATGAGATTGGGGTTTGTTAATTTAAGAGGAAAACAGTTTTAGGTCATCAGTTCCTTGGTCACTTTAACTCTCATTTCCTTAGGTGAATTATTTTATTTATAACATTTCATATAGCGCGAACATGACCTGTGAGGGTCTCAGTGCACTTTACAGAAGATCAGGACAAAGGAAAAGAGAACAAGAAAACAAACAACAACATAAAGATTAGAGGTACAAAACTGTGTAAATTCACAAATTGAGCCAAGAAATCTCACTAGGACAAGTCTATTAGATAATGGGCAGGTTCTGAAAGTGTTGGAAGAAGGAAGGCGGCCATGAGGGGGCAGGTCTATTGTGAGAAGTTGGTCTGATGTATGATGTCACTAGTTATAGTGTACACCTTATATCAGTCCAAATACCCTTATGGTGATTGGTTGTAAAGTCAACCTTATAGACCAGCTATCCTAGTGGTAGCATGGACAAGAGCAGTCTTAGGCTAAACTCTGAATGGCATGTGAAGCCAGCTGTGATACCATATATAATCCCTTGAATACCAAATGAAAGGACACCACAACAGATATATATATAAAATAAAGTGTATTTATTCTAAGCAACCCTCAGCACTCTTTATGAGATTAGAGGTAAGTACAACACAGTCTTATTTAAGCATACATTAAGTCACACAGGTAAGTAATACAGTTAGGCCCTAGGGGCCACGCAAACCATATACTAAGTAAGTGGTATAAGAACCACTGTCATGGAAATAGAATAGGCCTAGGCCTAGGGAATCGCTGGGGCTACACTACACTAGCGTTAGTTAGGAAGTGGGAGGCCCACGGGATTCATGTGCAGAGTGGAAATACTCACGCGTAATGCGTAAAAGTCAATAGCAATAGTACAGTTTAGAAAACGATAGATTTAGGACACTTCCGGAGTAGCTAGGAAGTTGAGACTTGAAAACTAGACACTAGGATAGTCACTATCCCGATGAGCACCGGAGTACCCAAGTTACCTAGCCCACAGGCTGCGGGTGCATAGGGGTGAAGATGCGTCGTTTTCGTCGTCGACTCCTATGGATGCCTGAAGAAAGATGCTGACAGGCAGTCAGTGAAGCGTGTCCGGTGGATCCCAAGGCTGGGATCAAGAAGAGAAGAAACCTGCAAGCAGAAGGGACAGAGTCAAGGTCACTAGCCAGTGACCACGTGGAACCAGGAAGGAACCAGGCGATGTCGTGAAGATTGCAGGTGAAGGTGAAGCTTGTTGCTGCAGCCAGGAGGACCAGGAAGCGTCGAGGACGACCAGGACCAGGAGGCGAGCTGTCCCACAAAGGCTCTTGCTGTCGGCGGCGTCGAAGTTGGACTAGGACTCACCAAGCCTTGGCAAGCGGAGCCCACGAAGAACAAAGGACTTGCTTCTGGTGCAGACCAGGAAGGTCTGGGGTGCTTCTTCTTTGCAGAGAAGCGGGAGCCAGTCTGGAGGAGCCAAACCAGCGCAGAAGATTTCAGGGTGCGTCGTCACAAAGGCCACTAGCCAGCGGGCAAGCAACCGGACAGACGCGGCAAGCAGGAAAATGCTGAAGGGCCCTACGCAGGACTCGTGGAGTGTGGGGGGCTGATCTTCGGTGCAGATAGTGCTTGGGGTTGGGGCTTCTCAATCCCCGGTGCACAACTTCGAGGGTACCTCAGAAGCTGCGCTTTAAGTTACTAGCCACTTTTTCCAGGTAGCCGGTCCCACGTCGCTCGTCGCCTCCACGGATCTCAGCTCTGCTGTAGATGTGGATCAGGGTCGGAGAAGTCTGGAAGTCAAGGCTCTGGTCAGGCTCTGCAGTCGGTTCCTCGTAGAACGTGGGCAAAGCAAAGGGTAGTCTCTTGATGGTGCCTGTTTGCACAGGGTAGCCACTCCTTGGCTACAAGGGAGATTCTTCAGTCTTCTTCTTTCATCGAATGTCGAAGGTCCAGAGTTTCTGTTCAGTTTTGCAGGTTCAGGATAATCTAAAGTCTTGAGGCCCAACTCCCACTCTTATACTAATCTGGGGGGCTGGGATACCTGCTAGGTCACGCCTTATGGGTGGGACCTGGGAGGGGGGTGGTTACACCCACTTCCCTTTGTCCAGTTTCGCGCCAGAGCTGGGGCTGGAGTGCCCCAGCGCCGGTTTGAACTGGACTATGCAAGGAACACCTTGTGTGCCCCAGGCATGTCTCATTCCTTTCAGCCCACCCTGCCCCAATACACTAAAGGCTGTCTGGGGAGGTGCTAGCACCTCCCCAAGCAGGAAACCTATTGTCCAGGCCTCCCTGGCTGGGATCACTCCCAGCTGCAGGAGGTCAGACTTGTGTCTGTGGCAGCAGCATCCATTTTGTGATGCTGAGGCTTTGGTTAGAGTTAAACAGCAAAGTAGGATTTTAACATGTCTCTCCCTCTAGAAGGGAGGAATAATATCCTCATCTCCAGAAATGGTATGGGGGTATTATTCCAAAGTGTTAGACACCTTACACGACATGTTTTGATAAAGCCAAACCATAGTTACCATAACCGTTTAAGATTATAAGGCACTTTAAGAGTATATGGTAGGCTATATCATAGAACAGCTATAAGGACTTGGTTCCGAAAGCTGCAGACAGGCTCAGCTCATGCTAGAGCACCATCTCACATGTTACCAAGCACTCTGCCTCCGGGATTGTTAAGGCCTGCCATAGGAGTGACTGATAGGTCCACATGTGTCTATATATAAGGGTAGATATAGGCATACTATAGCTAAGCAAGGGGTGATTACACAACCTTGCCCCAGCTGAGTGATCAGCCAGTTGTGTCTGATTGGAAGGCCAGACCAGGGGTGGCATAATACATGCTGCAGCCCCTGGGAGGCCTAGGGTACACCTATGCCCTGGGTACCTAGGGTACACTGTACAGGGTCCAATAAGGTGATCCTTACCAATTGGTTATGTACCTAGGGTACATGGAGTCCATTTTAAAGAGAGAGCAGACAGCCTGAGACCCTGAATGGCAGGATCTCAGGCCAACTAAGTCGAAAAACCAGCTAGACACTAGGCAAAAAGTTGGGGGTAACCATAGTCAGATATCCACCTTCCTACACAACCCCCCCCCAAACGAAAGGAGATAAGGCTGGCCTTGACAAGGTAAGCCTCTATTTCCTGAGTGGCCATATAAGGAAGAACCAGCACTGGCATGGTTACCCCCTGTCTCATGGTCCACTAAGCAATCCCTCATCCTAAAGATATCATAGGGTCTCCACCATAGGGAATCTCTACCTTTGGTGTGTCTTTGCAAAGTAAAAGGCTGGTGTTGAGATGGAGTACTGAAGTGAGTGTCCTCAAAGTGAGGCCTCAGCTTCCTCCAATCATCCTCCACCATGGATGCCTTTCTTTCTCTAACTGAGTTGCACTGTGCTCTCAGGGTCAGCCTCTGGCTACCTAAAGCTGGAGGCTGGGCCCCTTTTGTGGGCTTACTGGAGGGACAGGTCAGGTTTGGGGCCCTAAGGTCCCAGGTTTGCCTGTGCCCCACAGAATCCCTCTGGGGGAGGTCCCTAACTACCTGTAAAGGGGATCCCTCAGGAATGTTTTTACCCATCACCTGGCTAGGGCTACTAGCCAGGCAATCCTCATTCTTTTGATTGGGGGGTTCTTGTGGACAGGGGCCCTCTTGGGGTCCACTGGCCTCCCTGACCTCTGCAGCCCTGGGCTGATTGAGGCAGGGTAGAGAGAGGCAGGCTACCTGCACCAGACTGGGTCCCACCTTGGAAGGGGCCACTGACATCAGAGGCTCTGCCAGGCCAGGCCTGGCTACCTCTGGGGCAGTTCCTTCACAAGGGGTGAGGTCAGATCCCTGAGGAGGCTGACCTTTTCCTAATGTCTGGGGAGAGGGAGACTTTTCTTCCTCCCCACTACTCTCTGTTTGTGTGGAGTGATCCATAGTTTCAGGCTTCACTACACCTATGTCAGTCTGAGTATAGGCTGAGACCATTACAGCCTTGCCAACCTTTTCAGGGAGGCACTCAGTTTGGGTTTGAGCTGTGACTGTCACAGCTCTGCCAGTCTCTACAGGGGAGTCTGTCTTTGCCTGGGCTGTGGCTACCACTGCCCTTCCAACCTTTTCAGGGAGGAAATCTACTTGGACAGGGGTTGTGGCTGGCACAACCCCACTACCCTTTTGTGAAAGGCCTACCATTTTGGAATGGGTGTCTTGTTCAACTCCAGCCCAAGCTGAGAGTTCTAAGTCATTCCCCAGTAAGCAGTCCACAGGCAAGGTTGGAGACACTGCCACCCTTTTAGGGCCAGTGACACCTCCCCAGCTGAGACATACCTCTGCCATGGGATGACTGTTCTGGTTGCCATCAATGTTAGTTACCTGGTATGAGAAACCAGGCAAAAGCTGCTCAGAGGGAACTAGCCTATGGGCCACCATAGTGATGCTAGCTCCAGTGTCTCTGTAGGCCTCAGCTTTTCTACCATTGATGTAGGGTTCCTGTCTGTACCTACCCAAAGTGTTGGGACAGGCAGTGAAGTTGGCAAACCCCATGCCACCATCACAGACAAGAGTAGCTGCTGTAGGGGAATTGGCTAAGCCAGGATCCCCCTGTGTTCCCCAAGAAAACCCAACCAAATTTTGGGGGGCACTCCCACCACCTGGGGGATTACTGCTGACAGTAATAGGTGGTGTGACAGGAGTAGTTGGAGGAACAGTTTTGTTTTTAGCCTGTGGGCAACTGCTGTCAGTTTTCCAATACCCAGGTGTTTTACACACATGGCAGTAAGGCTTTTTAACTGTGGTAGAGGAGGGAGCTTGGGACCCACCACCCTGTGTGGAGTTTTGGGGCCCTGAGGAAGATTTCTCTTTTGTTTTATCCCCACCCTTCTCTTGAGGCTTGGTGGTATCTTTCTTTTGGTCACCACCCTGATTTTTAGGCCTAATCCTGGTCCTGACCCATTTATCTGCCCTCTTTCCCAATTCTTGGGGAGAGGTCAAATCTGAGTCTACCAGGTGTTGATGGAGAAGCTGGTTCTGGCAATTACTAAGGATCTGCTCCCTCATAATCAAGTTGTACAATCCTGTATAGTCCTGCACCTTGCTGCCATTTAACCAACCTTCCAAAGCCTTAGTGGCACAATCCACAAAATCAGACCAGTCCTGTGTCTGTGTCTTCTGGGTGTCTCTGAACAACAACCTATATTGCTCAGTGGTTAAGCCAAACCCATCTATCAGAGCACTCTTCAGGACTTTGTAATTGTTTGCATCCTCATCACTGACTGTGAGGAGCTTGTCTCTGCCTTTGTCAGAAAAGGAGAGCCACAAGATAGCTGCCCACTGACTTTGGGGTACCTGCTGTACTTTGCAGGCCCTCTCCAAAGCAGTCATCCACTTGTGGATGTCATCCCCATTCTGATATGGGGGGACTATCTTGCTTAGGTTTCTATGGTCATAAGACCTATCCCTATCTCTAGGAATGTTGCTGCCACCAGTGGGTTCTGACCCACACAATTTTTGCTCTCTAGCCAGAGCAAGCTTCTCCTTGGCAAGGGCAAGTTCTTCCCTCTGAATCCTCAGATTAGCTTCCCTCATTCTGGCTTCATGCTCCTTTCTCTCAGGTGAAGTCATTCCCCTGTGAGAGGAAGCATTAGAGATGCTAGAGACATGGGAGTGGATGGATTCCCTTGAAGGGGATCTGTCCCTCCTGCTTCTCTGTGAAAGCCTACTTGTGGGTCTGTATGGGGGGACCCCATGCACACTCCCATGTAAGCTTAGGTTAGCCTGGCTAAGTCTTCCTACTTGGCCCTGGCTGTCTACCTCTTCCTCTGAAGTCCCATCTGACTCATCTGTGGTGGGTAGACCCTTATCTACAGCTATGGCACCATCCCTGGCAGCTCTTTCAGCATCATAGGCCTCCAGAAGCTCCACTAGCTGTCTAAGGGTAGGGTTTGAACCCTGTTTTATTCCTCTGGAGGTACACAAATGTCTCATCTCCTGGAATGTTAAGGTATCATACCTAGAGGGTGTCTTCTGCAGACCTGCCCCTCCTGAGAGAGCATCTACTTGATCTCCTCCCAGAGGCATGATCTAGTGGGGGTGTGGTGTGTGCACCTACCTACACTAGTTGTTTCTACTAAACCTCTCTAGTAGTTGTAGTCAGGGTGTGTTACTCCCTTCAACCTACAACTACTAAGTCCAGTAGGACTTAAGTATTATAACTATGTTATATGTACCTAGACAATATCTGTGTGATCTTTCAATTTAGTATCTTAAGATTACAATGGTATTACAACAGCAAGCTCAGATCCCAACCGCTGCTCACCAATGTGAGAAGTTGGCCTGATGTATGATGTCACTAGTTATAGTGTACACCTTATATCAGTCCAAATACCCTTATGGTGATTGGTTGTAAAGTCAACCTTATAGACCAGCTATCCTAGTGGTAGCATGGACAAGAGCAGTCTTAGGCTAAACTCTGAATGGCATGTGAAGCCAGCTGTGATACCATATATAATCCCTTGAATACCAAATGAAAGGACACCACAACAGATATATATATAAAATAAAGTGTATTTATTCTAAGCAACCCTCAGCACTCTTTATGACATTAGAGGTAAGTACAACACAGTCTTATTTAAGCATACATTAAGTCACACAGGTAAGTAATACAGTTAGGCCCTAGGGGCCACGCAAACCATATACTAAGTAAGTGGTATAAGAACCACTGTCATGGAAATAGAATAGGCCTAGGCCTAGGCCTAGGGAATCGCTGGGGCTACACTACACTAGCGTTAGTTAGGAAGTGGGAGGCCCACGGGATTCGTGTGCAGAGTGGAAATACTCACGCGTAATGCGTAAAAGTCAATAGCAATAGTACAGTTTAGAAAACGATAGATTTAGGACACTTCCGGAGTAGCTAGGAAGTTGAGACTTGAAAACTAGACACTAGGATAGTCACTATCCCGATGAGCACCGGAGTACCCAAGTTACCTAGCCCACAGGCTGTGGGTGCATAGGGGTGAAGATGTGTCGTTTTCGTCGTCGACTCCTATGGATGCCTGAAGAAAGATGCTGACAGGCAGTCAGTGAAGAGTGTCCGGTGGATCCCAAGGCTGGGATCAAGAAGAGAAGAAACCTGCAAGCAGAAGGGACAGAGTCAAGGTCACTAGCCAGTGACCACGTGGAACCAGGAAGGAACCAGGCGATGTCGTGAAGATTGCAGGTGAAGGTGAAGCTTGTCGCTGCAGCCAGGAGGACCAGGAAGCGTCGAGGACGACCAGGACCAGGAGGCGAGCTGTCCCACGAAGGCTCTTGCTGTCGGCGGCGTCGAAGTTGGACTAGGACTCACCAAGCCTTGGCAAGCGGAACCCACGAAGAACGAAGGACTTGCTTCTGGTGCAGACCAGGAAGGTCTGGGGTGCTTCTTCTTTGCAGAGAAGCGGGAGCCAGTCTGGAGGAGCCAAACCAGTGCAGAAGATTTCAGGGTGCGTCGTCACAAAGGCCACTAGCCAGCGGGAAAGCAACCGGACAGACGCGGCAAGCAGGAAAATGCTGAAGGGCCCCACGCAGGACTCGTGGAGTGTGGGGGGCTGATCTTCGGTGCAGATGGTGCTTGGGGTTGGGGCTTCTCAATCCCCGGTGCACAACTTCGAGGGTACCTCAGAAGCTGCGCTTTAAGTTACTAGCCACTTTTTCCAGGTAGCCGGTCCCACGTCGCTCGTCGCCTCCACGGATCTCAGCTCTGCTGTAGATGTGGATCAGGGTCGGAGAAGTCTGGAAGTCAAGGCTCTGGTCAGGCTCTGCAGTCGGTTCCTCGTAGAATGTGGGCAAAGCAAAGGGTAGTCTCTTGATGGTGCCTGTTTGCACAGGGTAGCCACTCCTTGGCTACAAGGGAGATTCTTCAGTCTTCTTCTTTCGTCGAATGTCGAAGGTCCAGAGTTTCTGTTCAGTTTTGCAGGTTCAGGATAATCTAAAGTCTTGAGGCCCAACTCCCACTCTTATACTAATCTGGGGGGCTGGGATACCTGCTAGGTCACGCCTTATGGGTGGGACCTGGGAGGGGGGTGGTTACACCCACTTCCCTTTGTCCAGTTTCGCGCCAGAGCTGGGGCTGGAGTGCCCCAGCGACGGTTTGAACTGGACTATGCAAGGAACACCTTGTGTGCCCCAGGCATGTCTCATTCCTTTCAGCCCACCCTGCCCCAATACACTAAAGGCTGTCTGGGGAGGTGCTAGCACCTCCCCAAGCAGGAAACCTATTGTCCAGGCCTCCCTGGCTGGGATCACTCCCAGCTGCAGGAGGTCAGACTTGTGTCTGTGGCAGCAGCATCCATTTTGTGATGCTGAGGCTTTGGTTAGAGTTAAACAGCAAAGTAGGATTTTAACATGTCTCTCCCTCTAGAAGGGAGGAATAATATCCTCATCACCAGAAATGGTATGGGGGTATTATTCCAAAGTGTTAGACACCTTACACGACATGTTTTGATAAAGCCAAACCATAGTTACCATAACCGTTTAAGATTATAAGGCACTTTAAGAGTATATGGTAGGCTATATCATAGAACAGCTATAAGGACTTGGTTCCGAAAGCTGCAGACAGGCTCAGCTCATGCTAGAGCACCATCTCACATGTTACCAAGCACTCTGCCTCCGGGATTGTTAAGGCCTGCCATAGGAGTGACTGATAGGTCCACATGTGTCTATATATAAGGGTAGATATAGGCATACTATATCTAAGCAAGGGGTGATTACACAACCTTGCCCCAGCTGAGTGATCAGCCAGTTGTGTCTGATTGGAAGGCCAGACCAGGGGTGGCATAATACATGCTGCAGCCCCTGGGAGGCCTAGGGTACACCTATGCCCTGGGTACCTAGGGTACACTGTACAGGGTCCAATAAGGTGATCCTTACCAATTGGTTATGTACCTAGGGTACATGGAGTCCATTTTAAAGAGAGAGCAGACAGCCTGAGACCCTGAATGGCAGGATCTCAGGCCAACTAAGTCGAAAAACCAGCTAGACACTAGGCAAAAAGTTGGGGGTAACCATAGTCAGATATCCACCTTCCTACATCTATTAACTGTCTTCTGATATGGAAGCCAAATACTTGAGGGTCTCTTCAACATCTAGATGTTGCCCTTAAGTTACATCGAATAGCTTTGGGAGTTCGATTAAACCTCTAGATGTTGCCCTGAACTGACATTGAATAGCTTTGGGAGTTCTATTAAACTTCTAGATGTTGCCCTGATGTTACATCGAATAGCTTTGGGAGTTCGATTAAACTTCTAGATGTTGCCCTGAAGTTACATCGAATAGCTTTGGGAGTTTGATTAAACTTCTAGATGTTGCCCTGAAGTTACATTGAATAGCTTTGGGAGTTCGATAACACTTCTAGATGTTGCCCTGAAGTTACATTGAATAGCTTTGGGAGGTCTATTAAACTTCTAGATGCTGCCCTGAAGTTACATTGAATAGCTTTGGGAGTTCTATTAAACTTCTAGATGTTGCACTGAAGTGACATCGAATAGCTTTGGGAGTTCTATTAAACTTCTAGATGTTGCCCTGAAGTGACATCGGATAGCTTTGGGAGTTCAGGAGTTCTATTAAACTTCTAGATGTTGCCCTGAAGTTACATTGAATAGCTTTGAGAGTTCTATTAAACTTCTAGATGTTGCCCTGAAGTTACATCGAATAGCTTTGGGAGTACGATTAAACTTCTAGATGTTGCCCTAAAGTTACATCGAATAGCTTTGGGAGTTCGATTAAACTTCTAGATGTTGCCCTGAAGTTACATCGAATAGCTTTGGGAGTTCAATTAAACTTCTAGATGTTGCCCTGAAGTTACATTGAATAGCTTTGGGAGTTCAATTAAACTTCTAGATGTTGCCCTGAAGTTACATTGAATAGCTTTGGGAGTTCTATTAAACTTCTAGATCTTGCCCTGAAGTTACACTAAATAGCTTTGGGAGTTCTATTAAACTTCTGGATGTTGCCCTGAAGTTACATCTAATAGCTTTGGGAGTTCGATTAAACTTCTAGATGTTGCCCTGAAGTTACATTGAAAAGCTTTGGGAGTTCGATTAAACTTCTAGATGTTGCCCTTAAGTTACATTGAATAGCTTTGGGAGTTCTATTAAACTTCTAGATGTTGCCCTCAAGTTACATCGAATAGCTTTGGGAGTTCTACTAAACTTCTAGATGTTGCCCTGAAGTTACATTGAATAGCTTTGGGAGTTCTATTAAACTTCTAGATGTTGCCCTCAAGTTACATCGAATAGCTTTGGGAGTTCTATTAAACTTCTATATGTTGCCCTGAAGTTACATTGAATAGCTTTGGGAGTTTGATTAAACTTCTAGATGTTGCCCTGAAGTTAAATCGAATAGCTCTGGGAGTTCGGGAGTTCTATTAAACGTTTAGATGTTGCTCTGAAGCTACATTGAATAGCTTTGAGAGTTCGATTAAACTTCTAGATATTGCCCTGAAGTTACATTGAATAGCTTTGGGAGGTCTATTACACTTCTAGATGTTGCCCTGAAGTTACATTGAATAGCTTTGGGAGTTTGATTAAACTTCTAGATGTTGCCCTGAAGTTACATTGAATAGCTTTGGGAGTTCGATTAAACTTCTAGATATTGCCCTGAAGTTACATTGAATAGCTTTGGGAGTTCTATTAAACTTCTAGATGTTGCCCTCAAGTTACATCGAATAGCTTTGGGAGTTCTATTAAACTTCTATATGTTGCCCTGAAGTTACATTGAATAGCTTTGGGAGTTTGATTAAACTTCTAGATGTTGCCCTGAAGTTACATCTAATAGCTTTGGGAGTTTGATTAAACTTCTAGATGTTGCCCTGAAGTTACATCGAATAGCTCTGGGAGTTCGGGAGTTCTATTAAACGTTTAGATGTTGCTCTGAAGCTACATTGAATAGCTTTGAGAGTTCGATTAAACTTCTAGATATTGCCCTGAAGTTACATTGAATAGCTTTGGGAGGTCTATTACACTTCTAGATGTTGCCCTGAAGTTACATTGAATAGCTTTGGGAGTTTGATTAAACTTCTAGATGTTGCCTTGAAGTTACATTGAATAGCTTTGGGAGTTCGATTAAACTTCTAGATATTGCCCTGAAGTTACATTGAATAGCTTTGGGAGTTCTATTAAACTTCTAGATGTTGCCCTCAAGTTACATCGAATAGCTTTGGGAGTTCTACTAAACTTCTAGATGTTGCCCTGAAGTTACATTGAATAGCTTAGGGAGTTCTATTAAACTTCTAGATGTTGCCCTCAAGTTACATTGAATAACTTTAGGAGTTCTACTAAACTTCTAGATGTTGCCCTGAAGTTACATTGAATAGCTTTGGGAGTTCTATTAAACTTCTAGATGTTGCCCTCAAGTTACATCGAATAGCTTTGGGAGTTCTATTAAACTTCTATATGTTGCCCTGAAGTTACATTGAATAGCTTTGGGAGTTTGATTAAACTTCTAGATGTTGCCCTGAAGTTACATCTAATAGCTTTGGGAGTTTGATTAAACTTCTAGATGTTGCCCTGAAGTTACATCGAATAGCTCTGGGAGTTCGGGAGTTCTATTAAACGTTTAGATGTTGCTCTGAAGCTACATTGAATAGCTTTGAGAGTTCGATTAAACTTCTAGATATTGCCCTGAAGTTACATTGAATAGCTTTGGGAGGTCTATTACACTTCTAGATGTTGCCCTGAAGTTACATTGAATAGCTTTGGGAGTTTGATTAAACTTCTAGATGTTGCCCTGAAGTTACATTGAATAGCTTTGGGAGTTCGATTAAACTTCTAGATATTGCCCTGAAGTTACATTGAATAGCTTTGGGAGTTCTATTAAACTTCTAGATGCTGCCCTGAAGTTACATTGAATAGCTTTGGGAGTTCTATTAAACTTCTAGATGTTGCCCTGAAATGACATCGAATAGCTTTGGGAGTTCTATTAAACTTCTAGATGTTGCCCTGAAGTTACATCGAATAGCTTTTGGAGTTCAGGAGTTCTATTAAACTTGTAGATGTTGCCCTGAAGTTACATTGAATAGCTTTGGGAGTTCTATTAAATTTTCTAGATGTTGCCCTGAAATTACATCGAATAGCTTTGGGAGTTCGGTAGTTCGTTTAAACTTCTAGATGTTGCCCTGAAGTTACATTGAATAGCTTCTGGAGTTCGATTAAACTTCTAGATATTGCCCTGAAGTTACATTGAATAGCTTTGGGAGTTTGTTTAAACTTCTAGATGTTGCCCTGAAGTTACATTGAATAGCTTTGGGAGTTCTATTAAATTTTCTAGATGTTGCCCTGCAGTTACATCGAATAGCTTTGGGAGTACGATTAAACTTCTAGATGTTGCCCTGAAGTTATATCGAATAGCTTTGGGAGTTCTATTAAACTTCTATATGTTGCCTTGAAGTGACATTTAATAGCTCTAGGAGTTCATCCTGCCAAGAGTTAATTGCTTTACTCTTGTCTGCATCCTCGGAAAAAAACACATTGTCAGTTGCTCCCATGCAAATGCCTTTCCTGTTGAGATGTTTTTACGTTTTTCCCTATCCTATCACATTTAGTACGAGTGTGACTGATTCTTGAATGGAATTAATCCGATAGGTTTACTTCACTTTTGGAGTACAATTCTAGCTTTTCTAGGTTCACAGAAGCATGCCTGGAAGTTGAAGCAGTCACTACTGACCTTAGTAAGAATTTCAATATCTGTAAATGTACCTTTTGCCCATGGAGAAAGCCCTTCCTCTACACCCCATTAATTTTGTTTGGGGGGCCCCCTTACATTCCACCCTTGTGAATGACATAGCCACTGCCCTCAACAGGGGTAATTTGCCCACTAAGTTCAGCTCAGAAATGTACTTTGTGAGCTTGCATGTGAGGGGGTGTTCGAGTTTGCATCACCCCTGGCATGGAACACTCAGGGTCCAAACATATCAGCAGATTTTCGCACTCAAGTTTACACCGTACAGGTGTCATGGTACATAGAAGCAAGGCACATTGCAAGCGTAAGGTTAAGCCTTGAGGCTACAATACCTGAGGTTAACTCATTCAGTATATCATTCGCACTGAGGAGTATAAGATATGTGCTCTGGTGCTTTTAGTTGGAACTCTCTCCTGAGTCCTTCAGTCTTCATCTGAAGCAGCCTGTTTCAGGGTCTTCATCTCCACCAGTTGGCCTGGGATTGGCCTCCTTATCTTGGTAGTTAGGTTGAGCTGAAGTTCTTCTTAATACCAACATTCAGGAAGCCCTTTTTACTCATAATTGCATTTATGTGTATTCGTTTGTGAATAAAGTAACGTGTATTTGTAAAGCGCTCATTCACCCGTGGGCATCTGGGCACTGAATAACAGATGTTTCTTGTTACCCAACTCAATATTAATGGATCTTCTCGCTGATAAACCGAGGAAGTCCAAGCTTCACTGGGATATGTGTGACTGAGTTGGGAGAGAACCCGCTGCTCATCACAGTCTCACCCAATCCCAGTGAGACACTTCTATTTGCACTCATAGGACAGAAAAGCAGAAAAGTGCCCTCAGTAAGTAACTTTTTTACAATTTATGTATCAGAGAGAACCAGTGTGGACTGGCAGGACATCAACAGGTCACCGAGAGCAGTAAAACATTCACAACTATGGGCTGGATGCAAAACCTGTCGGATGTATTACTCCGTCACAACGGTGGTGGATATCCCGTCTGCTGAAATATAAACCATAGGATATAATGGGATTTATATTGTGGTGGAGGGGGTATCGGTCGCCATTGTGAGGGAGTGACCCGTCCGCCAAGATCTAAATCCGGCCCCATGACTGTAAGAGTGAAGTATTAAACTTGTATTTCAAATAAACCAGAACTTAATTCCTGGTAAGTGTTATTTGCATTCTTGCTCATTGATGGAGAACCCTACGCAACAGATGTAGAATTTGCATCAAAGCCGCATGACAGGCAGCGTCGTCAACCTCCTCTAACATGACGCGCTGTGGACACTTCCGCTCTAGGGTCGCGTGGGATCTTGGCTGAGAAGAGAGAATTCATTTTCAATTTTCGTCCGGTGTGGGGTGGCTCAGGATGAGCGGTAAAAGTAGTTCACCGTAAGGTTCTTTGTTTTTATATAATGCTCTTTTAATGAAATCATTTTGATATCAATTCTAGCGCTTTCTCAAATATTTCAACCACATTCTCTCAGGAGGCGTCCATTTTGCAGAAAAAAAAGTGCTTGGAAAGGGTTTTATACTCTGCCTCATTACAAATGCCCCGGTGCTCGGAAGACATAATTACCAATCACAATAAAATCCAACACGAAGATCTTTGGCTTTTATTGTGCGTGATAATTTTCACCTAATACAGGCTTTGGTCGGGGAATGAGGTATGACATGTAGATTGTGGTGCTCGCCACCCCAAAATCACTATCCTAGTATTTTCCTGACATATTTCCCCTCATACCTTTGAGCATGTTTGACCTGCAGAAATGTATCTGAGAATGTGGATTTTATCTAGATATGATAAACCCACCAAAAGTCACAATTCCGATAAGTGTGGTAACATATTAGTATAGCTGTGGCATTTGGTATGAGGCCAAAGCGCCTTGGGTGGAAAGGCCTCTCCTCCAGTCTGATGGCTTCTGTGCCTTTCCTTCGCCTGGAAAGGCCTCTCCTCCAGTCTGACGGCTTCATTGCCTTTCCTTCGCCTGGAAAGGCCTCTCCTCCAGTCTGACGGCTTCTTTGCCTTTCCTTCGCCTGGAAAGGCCTCTCCTCCAGTCTGACGGCTTCTTTGCCTTTCTTTCGCCTGAAAAGGCCTCTCCTCCAGTCTGACGGCTTCTTTGCCTTTCTTTCGCCAGGAAAGGCCTCTCCTCCAGTCTGACGGCTTCTTTGCCTTTCCTTCGCCTGGAAAGGCCTCTCCTCCAGTCTGACGGCTTCTTTGCCTTTCCTTCGCCTGGAAAGGCCTCTCCTCCAGTCTGACGGCTTCTGTGCCTTTCCTTCGCCTGGAAAGGCCTCTCCTCCAGTCTAACGGCTTCTGTGCCTTTCCTTCGCCTGGAAAGGCCTCTCCTCCAGTCTGACGGCTTCTGTGCCTTTCCTTCGCCTGGAAAGGCCTCTCCTCCAGTCTGACGGCTTCATTGCCTTTCCTTCGCCTGGAAAGGCCTCTCCTCCAGTCCGACGGCTGCTGTGCCTTTCCTTCACCTGGAAAGGCCTCTCCTCCAGTCTGATGGCCTCTTTGCCTTTCCTTCGCCTGGAAAGGCCTCTCCTCCAGTCTGATGGCTTCTTTGCCTTTCTTTCGCCTGGAAAGGCCTCTCCTCCAGTCTGACGGCTTCTTTGCCTTTCTTTCGCCAGGAAAGGCCTCTCCTCCAGTCTGACGGCTTCTTTGCCTTTCTTTCGCCTGGAAAGGCCTCTCCTCCAGTCTGACGGCTTCTTTGCCTTTCTTTCGCCTGGAAAGGCCTCTCCTCCAGTCTGACGGCTTCATTGCATTTCCTTCGCCTGGAAAGGCCTCTCCTCCAGTCTGATGGCCTCTTTGCCTTTCCTTCGCCTGGAATGGCCTCTCCTCCAGTCTGACGGCTTCTGTGCCTTTCCTTCGCCTGGAAAGGCCTCTCCTCCAGTCTGACGGCTTCTTTGCCTTTCTTTCGCCTGGAAAGGCCTCTCCTCCAGTCTGACGGCTTCTTTGCCTTTCTTTCGCCTGGAAAGGCCTCCCCTCCAGTCTGACGGCTTCTTTGCCTTTCTTTCGCCTGGAAAGGCCTCTCCTCCAGTCTGACGGCTTCATTGCCTTTCCTTCGCCTGGAAAGGCCTCTCCTCCAGTCTGATGGCCTCTTTGCCTTTCCTTCGCCTGGAATGGCCTCTCCTCCAGTCTGATGGCTTCTTTGCCTTTCCTTCGCCTGGAAAGGCCTCTCCTTCAGTCTGACGGCTTCTTTGCCTTTCCTTCGCCTGGAAAGGCCTCTCCTTCAGTCTGACGGCTTCTTTGCCTTTCCTTCGCCTGGAAAGGCCTCTCCTCCAGTCTGATGGCTTCATTGCCTGTCCTTCGCCTGGAAAGGCCTCTCCTCCAGTCTGATGGTAGCTTCTTTGCCTTTCCTTCGCCTGGAAAGGCCTCTCCTCCAGTCTGACGGCTTCTGTGCCTTTCCTTCGCCTGGAAAGGCCTCTCCTCCAGTCTAACGGCTTCTGTGCCTTTCCTTCGCCTGGAAAGGCCTCTCCTCCAGTCTGACGGCTTCATTGCCTTTCCTTCGCCTGGAAAGGCCTCTCCTCCAGTCTGACGGCTGCTGTGCCTTTCCTTCGCCTGGAAAGGCCTCTCCTCCAGTCTGATGGCCTCTTTGCCTTTCCTTCGCCTGGAAAGGCCTCTCCTCCAGTCTGATGGCTTCTTTGCCTTTCCTTCGCCTGGAAAGGCCCATTGTCAGTATCCTTAAGCAGCAGTGATGGTCTTTGGTGATTTTCAGAGTATGGCTGAGGGGGAGACACAACTTGGCCTCTGAATGAGGTTTGGAGAGCTCTTCTTTCTGGCTTCTGTCCCAGCCTCTGTGGGTCTTCCTTCACACATGCAGAAATCCAGCTCTCCCACACTGAGGGCTCCAGTCCAAGAGCTCCACACGCGTCCCACGTGCAGGAGAACCTCACACGCGACACACTGGCACTGTTCTTCACACACGAACACAGTTGTATGTCAAACCGTACATAGGTTCACATGGCTGTGCTGGAGTGGATTTGGAAGACTTCAGCTTCTTCGTCCTATCAGCGCCTTGACGCCCTTGGGCATTTGTTAGCGCTCTATAAGTCATTCATTCGTCCACACTGGACTATAGTTGACTGTTTGAGGCAAAAAGGAGTTAACATTCAATTGAACAGATTAACATTTGCGCAACCATTTATGGCTACCCAAGTAAGACGTGGAATCAGAGGATAACGTTTCGTAGAGTTATTACAAATTCTCAATTAGTGCAGAATTTAGGCAAGTCATGATAATATGAATGAGATGCAGAATTTCAAATGGTGAGTTCAGATTCTGAAGTAAGTTCAGCCTTTTAAGTAGAATTAATCAATCAATAAGTATTCGTAAAGCGCACTAATCACCACACAGGTATCCAGGCGCTGCGTTGGGTAGAAGGCATGAAAGAAATGCAACCACAAAAATACAAAGGTTTACAAATAAACTCGATGGGGCATATCAACAACAACCGGCGATAATTATCGCTAAGCGCACTTAGCGCTAGGATCATTATCGCCGGCTAGCGTGGATTTTTATTGCTGAGATAGCGTGCTATTAGCAACGCTTATCTGCTGTACAGTAAACTGTGTGAACACCAGGATATCAGAAAAAAAACATGAGATTATGATGGTGTTATCTGGATCACACACTGTCATCCAATGAGAAAACAGTGTTCAGATGCTTTTCAACACGGCTCCGAGTTCCCAATGGTTCAGCTAGGACAGCAGTTCTCAGCCTTGAACAACGTGTCACTCCAGCTACAGGCTGAGCAGGAGGCTCGCTTGGAACCTGTCGGACCATCATGTTCTGGGCAAAAAGTCTCTCCCAGCCTTGCTATCACTCATACATTGTCCTCCTAATTCCTACTGATGAACCCACGAGAAAGCACCTGCAAAGAAAAAGTCAATGCAAGCAAGAGTGAGAAAAGAAAACTTCCAGTTAAAATGCAGGCCTAGTTAGGCTAACGTTAACATAATCACATAGGGGCATATTTTCTAGGGAGTGGCGGTGAGAGGCGTTAGCCTCCTTGGCTTAACGCCACTCGTCGCCACTTCGGAAGCGCCCGGCTGCACCATATTACCAAGGATATGGTGCAGCCTGATGTTCCCCCTGAGATGGCGCTAAGTCTCACGACTTAACACCAACGCAGGCAGCCTTGCACCAGAGTGCAAAGGTGTCTGCGAGCAGGGAGGTTTGTTTATGTACAGGAAGGTGTCCACCCTTGCACCAGAGTGGAACGGTGTCTGCAAGCAGGGAGGTTTGTTTATGTACAGGAAGGTGTCCACCCTTGCACCAGAGTGGAAGGGTGTCTGCAAGCAGGGAGGTTTGTTTATGTACAGGAAGGTGTCCACCCTTGCACCAGAGTGGAAGGGTGTCTGCAAGCAGGGAGGTTTGTTTATGTACAGAAAGGTGTCCACCCTTGCACCAGAGTGGAACGGTGTCTGCAAGCAGGGAGGTTTGTTTATGTACAGGAAGGTGTCCACCCTTGCACCAGAGTGCAAGGGTGTCTGCGAGCAGGGAGGTTTGTTTATGTACAGAAAGGTGTCCACCCTTGCACCAGAGTGGAACGGTGTCTGCAAGCAGGGAGGTTTGTTTATGTACAGGAAGGTGTCCACCCTTGCACCAGAGTGGAAGGGTGTCTGCGAGCGGGTAGGTTTGTTCGTGTACAGGAAGGTGTCCACCCTTGCACCAGAGTGCAAGGGTGTCTGCAAGCAGGGAGGTTTGTTTATGTACAGGAAGGAACACCTTCCTGTACATAAACAAACCTAAAATGCCATTTTGTAACTTTCATGTGTGCTGCTTCATGCAGCACACATGTAAGTTACAAAATGGCATTTAAAAAAAAGGTTTGTTTATGTACAGGAAGGAACACCTTCCTGTACATAAACAAACCTTGGCATATTGCTTTTTCCATGTGTGCTGCACATGGCAGCACACATGGAAAAAGCAAAAACGAGAAGAAATGAAGCATTTCTCCTCAGTTCGCCACCCTAAGACCAGGATTTTCCTAGTCTTAAGTTCGGCGCTGCCACCTATTATCGCCTCTCTTGCTAATAGGTGGCAGCGTCGAAGTGAATGGGTGTTGCGGTGGAACACCCACTGCACGCCCCTTTCACACTAAGTTTAGCGTGAAAGGGGCACCATTACCAAGGCAGCGTTAAGCCACTTACCGTGGCTTTTAGCCACGTTATGTGGTTTAACGCTGCCTTGATAATGGGACGCTGACCCTATCGCCACCACAGCGTCACAAAAAGTGACGTTGTGGTGGCAATAGGGGCTTGCTAATATGCCCCAAAATGTGCAGTTTTAAGATGTGGCCATAAGTGCACATACAAGTACAAATAAATGCAAATGTTACTACTGAGTCAGGATTACACGCTTTTTATACTTTCAATAAGAGCAACATAACAAAAGGTATGCAAATGTGAAAGTGAATGAAACCCGCACTTTATAAACTTACATGAAAACATTAGAGAACCTGTATATGAATACATCTCTAATGTCTACAGGGAATACATTTCTAGCGGGAGGATGGTCTCCAGTAGGAGCTACATGTTACATTTCACATTAACAGTGTTAAGTCGCACAGTGCATATATACTGTCAAGTACACGTAAATAAGGCACTTCTGTGACGTGTAAGGGTGAAGCCAAAATGATGCTGCTGCGGGTTCAAGAACGATAGCCCTGGAATATTCCATGTGAGGGGAAGACTTGAGACCATGGAAATAATGCAGAATATTCCGGCGCTTCTGGTTCACAAATTACATCATGCTCAGAAATACCAAGTCACTTTAAACAAAGTCTTTATGTTACGTGTAAGACCGTGTGTTGACCTTGACCTCCCCCGGTACACCTGAAACTTGGCACATGACTAGTACGGTACAACACATAGCTCAGAGTGCCATAGTCTGGTGTCGTTGCGCTGAGACAGATCACTAGGACTTTAAAGCACCGTCTAGGACTGTAGAAAGGTCACATGGCTTTAGTGCATCTCTCTGAGGGCCGCCATCTTGCAGTGCATGGCCTCTTACACTGCACCTTGTATCCCTCAGCACAGTGTCCGCCAGTGGTGGGCTGGGCACAAGCACTGACTCCGCTGGTGACCCGTTGTGTGCGACGCCCATGGCTTAGGACATGACATCTGACAGACTGACGGACACACAAGGGGCTGTTTCTGGCGGTTCAAGGTCCCAGAGGTTGAGATGACAGAGGGAGCTCTGTTGCCCTTTGAAGGACTGCTGGTTCTGCCTGGGGGGAGAGAGCTGCTGCCTGCAAAGCCCCCACCATGTGCTATTTGTGTGCAGTGTGATTTCTGAGCACACTATGGGCAATCTTGCGTGTAGTGATAGAGTTGTGTTTTGCAACACTGCATTTCTTTGTTTTTCCAGGCTCAAAGGTCTGGGTGATCGACCATCCTTACATCTCGAGAGTGGCACGATGGGCGGAAAGCAGGAATTGGAGGCATGGGTTTTCCTTCACTGAGATAGTCTGGTTGGGGTTCCCAGGCATGCGCTGGCGCAGCTTGCTGAAGAAGCTGCGGCACAGACTAGAGGGAGGCGAATCCCCTGCCAACATTCTGGTCATACACTTGGGAGGCAATGACTTGACTTTCATAGGTAGGAAGACCCTGCTGCAAGAGATGAAATCCTCCCTGTGTAAGTTGAGCAACCAATTGGGGGCATGGGAATTATGGTGGGCTGAGATTACCTCATGGTTAGTTGGCAAGGGGCCTGTTCGGCTGAGTCCGTGGGCATCTCGTGCAGGAGAGTAAACAGTGCCATGGGCAAATTCACTGAACAGAGGCGTTTTGGTTTTATCAGTAACCGCCTTTTGCATGCCAAGTCCACTGGGTATTTTGATGAGGATGGGGTCCACCTGTCTAGAGTGGGCATGTACCTGTTTTTGTTGGACCTGGGTGACACCCTAAAATCACCTGGGTGTAAGTAGGAATGCCTGCCTTGGTGGGGGGCCCTGGGTGTGACTGGGGCCACACCCAGAGCTGTGGCAGAGTTACAGGATGATCCAGAGGCTGAATGGTACATAGGGGTACCCTCTTCAAGAGCACAACAAGGGTGCAAATGCCAAATAGCCCAGGAAGTCTGTAAGGGAGAAACCTGTAGGAACGATGTAAACCTGAGCGACCGGGGGCTTGCCTGGATACTCTCTGACCCTCAAGGGGTGTGAGTAAATGGGATGGGGAGCACCGATTGGTTAGGGCCACGGTGCAATTTGGCTCATCAGGTGGGCAGGGCAGATTAGGGGGGAAAACAACCTTTACAACTCGGTCAAAACACCGCAATACATTTACATCGCTGTTTTTACAACGACTTGCGCTGGATGGCGCTCTAGACTAAGGAATACTGTGATTTACTATTCCAACACCTTCCCTACTGTTACGTAGGCTGGAGTTGGAATAGTAAATCACACTATTCCTTAGTCTAGAGCGCCATCCAGCGCAAGTCGTTGTAACGACTTGCGTTGTAAAATCAGCGATGTAATGTACCGTGATCTAAATGATCGAGTTGTATCATCATACATCCGCTTAGGGGTGTCACTGCTGCCTGCCCTTGGATTGCCCGTAAGTTAACCCACCATGTTGGCATATATTTCATTATGCAAATAAACCTGCAGCAATATTTTCTTCAACAAACAATGTGTCTTGTGTGGTCTTTATTATGATCTTGCTGTGTTTGCAGGAGGGGTATGTTGCTGAGATTGGCACTATGAATGAGTGGAGTTTCTGACACAAGTGTTCAGATGAGGTGAGCGAGCTGCTGCCTGCAAAGCCCCTTCTCGGGTGGGCATGTGCCGAGGCTGCCAGGAGTCTGGCATCACTCTGAGAGGTGCAGAGAAAGCCTTTTGTTGGAGTGCAGCTGAAATCCACTACTGCCTTCAGAACATCTGGGATGTGTTATGTTATGTTATGTTATCTGGTGTTTTATTGAGCGCTCAGCTACTCAAGCAGAGTGTCCCGGCGCTGTGTACTGCTGGGGAACCCATCCTGGCTTTCCCTGTGAGATGGTCCCTTACTGGGCATCTCCAAGGTGAAGACCAAGCATCCCCGGCGCTGATGGGGCCGTAAGTGGAGATTAAGCAAGCTATTGCCCAGAGTTGCTGAGTGTGATCCATGGTTAGAGTAGGCACCGAGGCGAGAATTATCGAGTCCGCTGACCTAGGCCCAAGACCCTGCCGCGTCGGGAATCGAACCCTGGTCCCTGACCGACCTCTGCTTTTGGGTCTGCCGACTCTAACCAGTGAGCCACACCACTCCACTGTGAAGTTCCAGCAACAGTTCTGCTTCCACCATGAACACAATGTGCATTTGTAAAGTTCACCTAAGGGTATCTAGATGATGAATAACAGATGTTTATTGCTACCGCTCATTTTATCAAGCTCAGAAGGATGAAAGGCTGAGTGGACCCGCTTAGATTTGAACCTGTAACCATGAGGTCGAACACAGGCCCCTACAGCAGATGCATTAGTCCAATAAGCTACCAGACACGGCATGAACAAACATCTTTCTCAAAGTGTAACCATGTTGGAAGGTTAACCCAGGACCACTGACTAAAGATCAACCGTGCTGAAGGCTGCTGACTGACCAAATAAAGTCCAATTGTCCAAAACTCTTGTAATTCAGCCCAAATGTTGATTTGTATAAAGTGGTGGCGCCAGCAGACTCTTCCGCGGGCTGGGCTGAGGTCCACCTGGGCTGAGGTCCGCCTGGACTGAGGTCCGCCTGGACTGAGGTCTGCCTGGACGGGGTCACGCATTCTACTGTCCTCAAAGTAGGTTTGAAGCTGTTCTTCCACAGACTCCTCCAAAGGATCCGCAGAATGCAGAAGACCTAATATAAGACAAACCACGGCCACGCACTCTGCCCATGGCCTTGGATGCGGTGCAGTGCCACACCTGGAACCAGTGAAGCTTGGGAGATTGGACCATCCTTATTATAACAGCTCTCAGGGACGTGTCCTCGTGTAGCCAAGATATCTTTCAAAATATTGGAGGAGTGACCTTTGATCCGATTCATTAGATCAACAGAGCATTTAAAAGATCAGCTGCAGGCAATTATTGTACCAAAACATTTTTGGGTGGTTGTGTTTCACTGCAGGGCTCCCTAAAATATATGTAATATACCTAACAGTCTCCAAGATACTCACTGTCAAAAGAAGAGTCTGAGGATCACAATTCCTGGATTTATCTCTCCTACTGGCCAAGATAACTATTGTGCTGAACTGGAAGAGCGCTGGCCCCTGCTCAGAAGCGGAAAGTGGGTGCAGTAGGAAATACACAGAGAGTAAAGCGCTACATGGGGCAAGCCAAGGGTATCCGTAAACAGCCCATAGCAGGAAGCAGGGATGAAATTGTAATTGCATTTAAATAGTGCTTACTACCCCAGACGAGGCGTTGAAGCGCTTTACGCCAGGCCGCACACTGCTCAGAGCCCGGGGTTAGCGGGTTGGCCAGTGGTGTTGGTTATTGGGATTACTCTTGGACGCTCATGGAGACCATTTTGTGAATTCACTCCAGCTTCTTTGTGGTTTGGTTAGGGACTTAGATGTGATCGTTAGTGGGAAAAGGCAACTGTGAGTTTATGCAAATTTTTGGTAAAGTTAATAAATTACCTAATGACCTACAGGAGATGAGGTAGTGCTAGGTTGCAAGGGTGTCCCTTTCCACAAAAAAGGAGGGTTAGTGAACTTAAAAATTTGTTGTGTGCAATTTTCAGAAATACATAAATAGAGATTAAGGCAAAGATGCATGTGACTTAAAGAAGGTTGTTCTCAGTGAGAAGAGGCGTGCAGAGGCCCGAAAGAAAAGATGGAGCTTTTAAAAAGAATAAGGAAAGATGAAGTTTTAAGTAAAGATCAGTTTTCCATGCCAGAACTAAGGAATATACAGGACATTTTTGAGATAGCGTGTGATTTGTGGATGCAAGACTGGAGAAAGAAACAGCATTATTTGCACAGTAGGGTCCATGTAGGAGGCCTCTGGCATGACATGACCAGATGGAGGGAGAGGACAGCTTCCCCAGACAGTGCAAAGGTTTCTCCTGCATTTCAGCTGTACTGGAGATCCAGGCAGTGAGGAGAGGGAGCTCCCTCTGAAATTCAATGAAGACTTTGTTAGCAAGGTGCTGCTGATTAATTACCCTGGAGTACCACCCTTGGATGGGTGATTGGGATGAGGGATGGAATGTCAGAGCCTGTTGTGCGGCCTTTTGCCTTTCTTGGTCGTGCTTTCAGCACGGCTGAAGGTGCGATGACAGGGGTGGGCTGAAGCTGGTGCTCCAGGCCGGAGACCACCCTGCTGTGAGGGACATCACTACACCAAGGCTGTGTCTGGAGAGCAGACTGGCAAGGACACTTGAAAGGCGCGCCAACCTAGAGCAGATCTGCAGCACCGATCCCAGAGGAGCATTTATCACAGTGAGAGAAGAAAATAAAGATCTTTATTTTCAATTTGCGAGCGGTCACTCGAGTAACGTTCTATTTGGATCTCATCCGGAGCGGTAACCAACCTATTAGATTTATTCTCTACTTGCTTAAAATGAACATCCGACAGACGAACATGACGCGAATCACTTAACATTTTAGTATAAATATACACTGCTGTGCTGTTAAGAAATCTTAGTATTTTAAAATACAAAAGCGCAAATCCCCCAGCTGCAGATCATAACCACACAAATGAATGAAGGGTTATTGAATCTTACGGAAGCGCACACAGTGTGTGCAGTATGCACATGTTTATTTTATTTTAGATTTGGGGTAATGTGATGGTACTGTTTTAACTTATCTATCACCTAAAGAAAATGCAATTTATCATGTGTTTTATAGCTAAAGTGACAAAGTATGCTTTCAGTTTCTGTGATGTTAGAGCAGTCTGGGCTTGCGACAGGCAAAATGTATCATTTTATGCATTATTGTCGTTAATGAACCGTATTTAATACTGTTATTGTTTAAATTAATCTACAATTAAGTAATTTAATTGTACGAAACTAATGTGCTGTCCATTACAAATAAAGTCAAAAGATACAGAGAAGTAATAGTAGACATCACTTTTTAGTCTCATTTGTGAAAAACTAAATTGTGCCTAAATCTGTAAAAACCCTTCCCACATACACAGGGGTTGGATCCCCGACCCCCCACTCCCCAGAACAGTTTTTGTTTCCATTCCCTGACCTCTTAATTCCTAAAAACTCAAACCACCCTCAATATCCCTCCCCTGTCCTTACTATGAACTCCTCCTACCACAACCATGCTCCCTCCCTGAAGATGGCCTATCTAGTAGAGTCCTCCTACATATTCAGGAAGTGACGTGCCGCACAGGGCATGTTTCCAGTTGCCTTTTGCATAGTCATACTTGCCACACCCTAGTTTAGTGTGTCCACATCTTGACTGCCTGCCTGGCTACTTCCTACTCTCCTTCTTGGGGCATCCCTCGGCTGTCCCGTGATCCACTGTCTGAAACGTGTCTGTTGTTGCCACCAACCACTCTGCACGTACGGCTTTGGTAATCTCCCTATGCCCTGTTTCCTACCATGTACAACTTTCTTCCATAGCTATAACTGCTTTCACTCTCTTGGGCCACCTTTTCCCTTCCATCTTGTAGTCTTACTATTTCTTCCATGACAACCACCTCCAAGACCGAAGGATGGCAATCCTCTGCTTAACTTGCACTACTTTTGTCAATACTCTTCCTCCCCCCCCCATATGACCAACTTTATCACCTCCTTTCCAGTCCATTGTTTCGATTCTCTAGCTCCACTCCACTCCACTCCTCACCATCACCAATCCTCCATGAATCCACCTGCTTTGAGCCATCATTTCCATTTCAACGACAAGCAGCTATCTCCTGCTGGAGCTGTGCGTCCCTTGCAATGGCAAACCATCGACAACTCGGCGCCTATATACAAGCTCTAGTGCTGTCTATTTCCCCTTGCTGAGCTAATTGAAATGTAGAATGTTCCTAAAGAGGATACCAGATCCCCTTGATTTACTGCTCTATAGCCATTTGGTGGGTTAGGCTATATGATCGGTTATCATCAAGGCGTGTAGTCATTGATACAGTCACCAGTTGCGGTGCTCTAAAGTGTGCTATAGAGTGAAAGTTTTTGCTTTCCCTTCTGTGTTGTTGAATTTCGCTCTTATCATTTACTTTTTCCCATTTCTTAACCACAATGTAATTCTACCACAAATAATGGACCTGTCTAAGTTATTTTAGACTTTATTTATATGTATTTATTTTCACCTGATTATTCTATTGATTTGATGCCCGCATTTGTCTAGCATGTACTAATGTGCCTCGGACAATCATTTTGCCAGTTTCACCTTTTAGATTACAATGCTTGATTTACTCTTCCTTTTGGCCGCTGGTTTGGCAGACCATGATACGCCAATAAATATGATTTAAAAAACAATGACAAGTATCAGATTTTTTTTAAATGAAGATCTTATAATATGCATAGACAGTATATTAACATTTTTTTTCATCTTCGGTGTGGCAGGTTCATGGAATGACCTGTAATAAGAATAGAAGTCAGTTCATTTTAAAATATTATACTAATGGGGTCTGTATTCCTGGGATAAAGAAAAGTTGAATATTAAAGGAACACCAGCGCCAGGTCGCTAAAATTCCACACTTTTCAACTAAACTGACCCGGGTGCAGCACCCTCCATTGGAGCCACTAGGTTCCTTCTGCGCCAAACTCATTGCCCTAAATATGTAGGATTCTATTAAGTCATACATAGAAGAGGATTATATGTCCTGCCTACCATGGTGTGACATTTTTTATGAGGTGGTGGACCCCTGAATAATCATAGCAGTGTCCTGTGCAGTTGCGCATCTTGAGAGGAAACTCATGCACGATAGTGCAGAAGTGCGGCACCTGGTTCACCTACGACTCCCCTATCTCAAGGGCAACCAGGGAATGCTCCCGACAAAGCGAAAGGGAAGCGAAAGCATGAGGAAGGATTTGACATGGACTTCTTTGATAAACCAAAAAGGGCGATCCTAATAACCAACTCCCCCATGAGTGAGATCAGGGTGCCCCAGCACCAGGGATGGCAGATAATGCAGGACCCAACCCAGTTACCTTCGACTCCACAATCCAGAATCCCCCAGGGCAATGATTTCCAGGGGTACTCTGATGCTGAATGGGGGCATGATAGGCCCTGGCTTCCCTCATCTGAGGTACCTCCGACAACTCCCGGTGAAGGATCGTTCGGAAATGACATTGCAAAGGTCTCAGACACGCTAGGCCTGGAGGACATCTTACATCCTCACTCATCGGATTGGCCCAAGTGAAAAAGTAACTGCCAATGTGGCGGGCAGATTCTGAAAGCCTCTCAGCAAAGATTCTCAACCACTTAAGGGAGGAATAACGCCGTCTGTCTCTGGACAGCAAAGTCAGTCTCACGTTAGACATTGATGCCAAAATGGTCACCTTTTTGGCCAAACTGGCTAGTGATCGCAAGAAGGGCATAGATCGCTCATGGCAAACATGTCAAGAGAAACTTCTGGCCATCACTGGTCACCTCACAACGATTCTCAGCATGGCGAAGAGGCCAAGGATGCAGGCTCTCTGATCTCCCTGGAAATTCTCTTAGGCTAGGCCCTGTGAGCAGTTTTCTTCCTATCCAAAGCCAAGTCTGCCCTTCTCTACCAAGGGGTACCACCCTTACTCATTAAAATTGACCTCAAGTTTGGAGATTTGGCATCCGCAGAGGCTGGAGCCATAGCTCAAGGGGGTCTCTTTAGAGATACTGGCCCCGATTCACAGAACTAACTTAAGACAAAATCCCAAACTTACTACCATTTTGGTATTCACAGAATGCACTTACTACTTCTGGTATTCACAGAAGGCACTTACTACTTTTGGCATTCACAGAATGAACTTACTACTTTTGGTATTCACCGAATGGACTTACGACTACTAACTTTACGTCCGCACTTGGGCCGGAATTTCCGCTCCCGGAGCGGGAATTCCGCACCCGGAGCGGGAATTTCGTTCCCGGGCCGGAATCTCCGCCTATGGCCCGGAATCTCCGATTCCAGGCCAGAATACACAAACTGTGGCCGTTGATCATTTTAGCCAAGGGTAAACACCTGTCCAAGTGCCTCCCATCCCTCACCGTGCATCAGCTGACACACTGCAGCCAATCCTAGCCCTGCAGCATGTATAAATGCAGAGCAGACACACACAAACCCTTTCAACATGTCACCGAATGTGTTTGTTGCACTGCCCCTTGCCATGCGGCAAAACTACTTGAGGAGGAGGAGGAGAGCAGAGAGGATCTTCAGACAGAGGATCAACCTATTTGGAATTTCCAGCCAAGATGTAAGGGCCAGGTACCGTTTCCCTCCAGAAGTCATCTTGGATATATACCATATCCAAGATGACTTCTGGAGGGAAACGGTACCTGGCCCTTACATCTTGGCTGGAAAGTGGGAGCAGGAACTTGACTCTGTGACCTGCTGCTCACATGCAATACCAGCATATCTCAAGATCCTTTCTGCTCTCCATTTCTTTGCCACTGGGTCTTTCCAAGGGGTCTCCAGTGACCATGTGGGCATTTCCCAGGCGAGCCAGTCGCGGTGCCTGCATCAGGTACTGAGATGCATCACTGCTAGAGCCCACAACCACATACAAATGCCACGTACACTGGCCCTGAGACAAAGGGCAGCACGAGATTTCCTTCTCCTTGCACAATTCCCACATGTGCTGAGTGCAATTGATTGCACCCATGTGGCCCTTCAGCCAGCCCGCCGCAACAGACACCGATGGCATTCCATCAATGTGCAAGCTGTCTGTGATGCCAGTGGAAAGTTCATTAATGTGCATGCAGTGTTCCCAGACAGTACCCATGACAGCTTCATATTCTGCATGTCACCTCTTGCCCGGCGGATGGCTGCGGGAGACTTTGGCAACATGTGGCTACTGGGTAAGTACCAAGCCCTTAAAATGAGGGATATGTGTTATTGAAATGTCTGAATGCCGTCCAACATTAACCATTGTACAATAAGAATCATAAAGCTACATACATGGCCCAACAGACACTGCATGTACTAAAGTATAGATCATGTCCTGTGCAAATCAAAGAGGGAAATGTAACCAACTACCCTTTCTTCACTCCTCAGGCAACGCTGGTTATGCACTCTCCCCACAACTCCTCACCCCTTACAGGCGTGCAAACACTGTATCTCAGCATAGGTACAATAGGGCACACATACAGACTTGAGCCATCATAGAGCGCACTTTTGGTCTGTTGAAGTTGTGATTCAGATGTCTCGACCGTACAGGGGGTGTGCTGCTGTACTCCCCAGAAGTCGTGTGCAAGATCATATTATCCTGTTGTGTTTTGCACAACATTGCTTTAACGCATGGCTTATGCATACCCCTGGAACCTCGGCTAGCTCTGAATCTGGGAAACCGGGCCATTGCACATAACCGAGGTCAGGGCATGCATATCTGTGATCAGCTCGTTGGCACGTTTTTCACATGAGCAACCTGTAGTGTCATGGACAAAATGTGGTTTGCTGTCTGTTGTCAATGATGAAACTTGGATATACACAACTGTGTCAATAAATTCCATCCTGAGAGGACTTTGCAAGCCACACTAACTGCATGTAAATCACAGCTGCTGACAGTTGTCAAAAGGTGGAGCGTGCCTCAGGTCTTGTGCCCATGTCAGCAATCAGTGTAGTGGATGTCCCTAAAAACAACTATTCACGCAGATGACAAATGATACATGTCCTGAGAGACCTACCTGGACCTTATGAGAATGGGTCACTTAATCACAAAAGGTCATAACTCAGGCCTGTGCCCTCAACAGATTTGACTCCCCCACAAATGATGGGCCCAGAACGTGAGTGATGATGTCATGGGTGAATCAGGCACCATGTGTCTGTGATATATCCACACTGCTCCACCCCAATGTTACGTAACACATCACATAATTTTGGTAATGAGCACTCAATATGGACTACATGTACCATAATGCAAAGAAGGAGAAAATGAAACTGGGATTTGATGTTGTGTCAGCCCTTCCCCCGTCCGTGCAGAAATGTAATTTAATGGTCTGTTCCTCCTTCTGTTACATATTCATGATTCTCACCTGCACTGTCATTTCAGTTTTTTCCACAACAGAACAGCAGGATGGCAGTGGATTTGATTACTGATTGTGGATGGATCAGGATGAATAAAAAATGGCTGCCAACTATTTCCTGTGATGTATTTCCTGCCTTCCACTTCTTGCAAAACATTTCCTGTATGAAATAATGTGTTCCGGGTCAATTTCGGAGTTTACGGCCCGAAAACGTAAGTTCCTATTCCGGAGCGTAATGCGCGTGTGCGGACCCGGCGCTCCGGAACCGGAAACTACGTTTTCGGGCTGTAATCTTCGAAAATGGCCCAAAACACATTATTTCATACAGACAATGTTATACAGGAAGTGGGAGACAGGAAATACCTCACAGGAAGATGACAGCCATTTTGTGATCATTCTGAGTCACCCTCTATCACAGATCAGATCCTATGACATCCTGCTGCTGTCTTCTTACTTATTTGCCCCAAAATGGCTGAGGGTTATGAAGAGAAAGCACCCCCTTTCACTGAAAGGGAATTAGACATCTTAGCTGAGGGGGTGCTTTCCAAATATCCTCAGCTATATGGGGACCCAGAACACCAGCTGAGCAATGCAGCCCGGGCCAGGCTATGGGCCAACATTGGGGAGCGCTGTAGTGCAGTGGGGGTCCACACCAGGAGTGCTAGGGCATGCCGCAATCGCTGGGAGGACCTAAACCGCTGGTCCCGGCACAAGGCTGAGGAGCTGGTGGGCCTGTCTTCCCAGCACCATGTGCATCATCCTCGCCTCTCCCCACTGTACAGGAGGGTCCTGCGAGCAGCTTGGCCGACCCTCCATGCTCAGCTGGAGGAGCATGAGCAGCAGAGACCTGGTAAGTGCATCATATGTAATATGTGTCTGGGAGTATGATGTAAGTGAAACAGTGCTGTACCATTGTGTGTCCCATGCCTCCATTCACCGATTCCGTGCCCATGCAGCAGTCACCAAGATTAAAAAGGCACACTGTGGCATATGGACTGTTCAGGGCAGAGTTCATTTTGGGAGTTGTAGTTTCTTCATGACAACTGGGTAAATGAGCCACACTTGTGCATTCATATTGAAATCTGCTCTGCCAGCACCACTACCAGTGAACCAAGGAAATCATAACTGGTGTGTGCATTGGACGAGCAATGGTACAGGCACTGTCCAGTGTGCACATGGCAGGCCAAAGGGTATTGGATGCTGTGACTTGCATTGCATTTGTAGAGTTTGGGTTCTAATTGAGACAGATCATCATGTGCCATGGAGTCAAGACAGACTTTGAGATCCTTGCATCACTCTTAGGTGCTTCTAAATTTGCAAGGTGTGTCCACTGACAGACGTCTCACCCTCAGTGGCCTGTATGACATTTCACATGTACAGGTAGCTGTCACAACGACCCACCACTGGTCACCGGTGTACTGCACTACCTTATCAGTCACCAAAGCTAATATGTGGCACTGGATTGTCAGATTATGTGAGGGGACATCAAAAGGATAGACTCACAATGTAGCTAAAGAAATAGCCCAGACCCTATGTGGATGTGTGACCCACATTCGGCACTTGTCTTATCCTATACAATGCTACAAAGCAGATGACACTTGTCCAGACGTTAAATAGCTGCGACTCCATATCAATGGCCAAATTCAATCAAATCTGGACTCTTCATGTTCTCCTTTGGTGGACTGGTTTTGGAACCTGCACATGAAGCAGTGGCAGGACACACAGATCACAAGAATGCCAAGGTTGAGGGTTGGCCAATACAGTTGTGTAAGCCACAAACATTCACGTGAGATGTCCATGTCAGACTCAATCCAGTAAATGACGGTGAACATACACGTAATGTGAGCTCATAGACGCTGACAACTGTAGAGTGTGATCAGAGGAAAACAAAGTCTGACCTTGGCTCCTCTATGTATGTGTCTCGTCCTGCATGAAACAACCACCACATCAGGATTTTGCTTACATTTCAGCAGGCACAGCTGGCCAAATTGAAGAACAGCAGGACCAGGTCCGGAGCGCGAGGCCGCCAGTGCGGCGGCGGCTACACCCTCTTTCCACCAGCGAGGAAGAGGAGGATGAGGAGGGACCCTCAACATCAGGAGGCAAGGGGAATGTGCCCACCCGGACTGACAAGGAACACAACTCTGCTGCTACGTCCCGGGTGGAGGCTGTGGACATTGATGGTTGGGGGGGATAACCCGACACCTCTGCCCATGATGTGGTGGAGAGCTACTCTCCCCCAGACTCTTCACCTGTGGGTCCTGAAGAGGTGTCCCCGGGGCAGGCCAATACCCAATCTGGGCCTGCCATCAGCCCCTCCCTACCTCTAGAGTCCATCATTCCATCGGGGGCTCTAGCTGCATCCCCTGCAACCAGTCCCCCTCCTCGTAGCTGTCAGCTCAACCACAACATCGGCTCCGGACCTGAGGCACCACATCCCTCCTGTCCCCCCAAGCCCCTCCCAGTGTTGTTCCTCCTGTGTCTGTGCCAGGGGACTTGAGGTGGATATGTGAGGGTCAGCCAGACATGTCCGCTCGCATCATGCTACAAGTGTGTCTGGAGATACGCATGATGCGAGTGGACATTGTCTGATCTCTGGCCACCCTCACCACCAGCGTCAAGTCCATGGCCACAGCCATGTCGTCTATTGTCTCCCAAATCCTTTCCCATACCATGTCAATGTCTCCCCCTGTCCGTACTCCTTGTGTGTCACAAACCCATGTGGTGACTGTTCCTGCACCAGCCAGCCGTGTTATATTTTTGTTGCCCCACCCCAATCCAAGTTCCCTTCTCCATCTGCATTAAGATCATCATTTGTTTTCCTTTCTCCCTTCCAAACGGACAGTTGTTCTTCTGTTCATACATAAATATCTTTGAGGAATTCTACTTACATTAACTTGTTTGACTTCATTTTGAATGTCTGGTTCAGAATATGAACACATATTTGGTGAGTCATCAGCTATGCACATAATGGCTTGTTGCAATGATGGGTTACACTTGTAACTGTGTCACACACACACATACCTCCTCACATCTCTAGGCCACCTACATCGTTATACAAGACATGATACACAACAAAATCTTACTTTTGTAGATCTTTATTTTTTCGATACACATATTCATGTGGTCAATTTGTCTTGGGGTTCTTGTCACTGGCAATCGTGCTTGCGACATCGCAATTTTGGAGGTGATGATCGCTGTGAGGGGTCAGGTTGGGCTTGTCACCTACGTGTAGGTGGGTGTTGTCCATGTGCCTGTACAGGGTGATCTACATGTGCAGGGGCAGATGGTGTATGCACATTTGGTGTTTGTACCTGGACAAGAGCTGGTTGTGCACGTGGTGGGAGTGCCTGTACAGGGGTTGGTGGTGGTTGTGCAGGTGGTGGCAGTGCCTGTACAGGAGTTGGTGGTGGTTGTGCAGGTGGTGGGAGTGCCTGTACAGGGGTTAGTGGTGGTTGTGCAGGTGGTGGCAGTGCCTGTACAGGGGTTGTTGGTGGTTGTGCAGGTGGTGGCAGTGCCTATACAGGGGTTGGTGGTGGTTGTGCAGGTGGTGGGAGTGCCTATACAAGTGTTATTGGTGGTTTTGCAGGTGGTGGGAGTGCCTGTGCAGGGGTTGGTGGTGGTTGTGCAGGTGGTGGGAGTGCCTGTTCAGGACGCCGGTATGGATGTGTACCTTTGCTGTGGTGCTGTGCAGTTGGTGGTACAGGTGTGTGGATGTGCTGTCCTGCAGGCAGATATGATGGCTCCCCTCCCTGCATTGACCGTGAAGGAAGACTTTGAATCACTTTCAGCATGCCCTCCATCATCTTCATGTTCAAGGCATGGTGTCTTGCACTCTCTTCCCTTTGGATGGATATCATGTCTCTCATATTCCTGGACATGTCCTGCCAAGTCCTATCCATCCTATCCAAAACTTGGCTCAGCCTGTCCACCACCTGAGGGAATTGGACCATGTCCTGCAGGACTCAGACATGCCTGACAGGGTAGCCCCTATGGCACGAATGTCCTGCCTCACATCTGTCTGCTGTTGGAAGAAGTCCTGCTCCCACTGGCCACCATAGCCAGGTGCAGGCCCTCTATGCAGGTGTCTGCCATGGATGGGATGAGCAGGTCCAACAGCAGGGCAGGTGTTGGCAGGTGGAAGCCTGTGGGCAGGAGAATGGTGCCCAGGGAATACCTGCACCACAACAGGGCTGGTACTTCCCCCAGATGGTGGAGAGGATGGCAGGGATACACTGTATAGGGAAGAGCGGGTAGGGGAACCACCGTGTCGGTCCTGGCCGTGAGGGCTGTGAGGGAGTGATGTCTGTGTTGGGATGCGTGGGAGCTGTGGCTGGTTTGCTCTATGCTGGGGACATGCAATTGTTTGTTTGGGAGGAGGCTGACGAACGTTGCTTGGTGGAGGATGTGATGCCGTGACTGATTTTGGCAATCTGGCAAGATAGCTCTCATTGGCATCAGAATCGTCATCCCCGGAGTGGATGGACATGTAGTCATCATGATCCAAAAAAGTCGACGTCCTCAGGAACTTCTTCCTTCTCCTCTTGAGCAGTACTTGCTGCCGACATAACTGCCTGGAGGATCAGGGGATTCTCCCCTCTGATTCTCCGTTGTCCCGCACTGGTCGTAGGTCTGTCATCCTCAGCATCTCCTGGAACACAGAGGTTGCAACCGTATTAGTGATTGACCTGGTATTACATGTGGTGCAACACAAGGGTTGTATTTTAAATGTACTTTGCATCAACAGATGAGGATCATGTGACCTGGTTAGGGTACCACCACAAATGACAGCTCACACCATAGCACTGAGGTGTTACACAGAGATGTACATGATACAAGCAAACTCACCAGCTTCAGCCACAACTCTCTGTCCCTTGGTGTTCCCTCCTAGTGTCACCTGCTGGACCTGTCTCCTCACAGCTTTTGTAGACATAGCTGTCCCCGATCCAGCAGCTGTAGAGGGAAGTGACAACATTCTCAATGATCCGCATCACTAATTGACACAGGCACATGACACTCCTGATTTGTATTTCACTTTGTAAACAACAACTGCTGATTCCATGCAGAGGGGTTCTTGATCTCTGTCTTGGCTTAGGAATCTAAGCTAGTGACACACCTCATGCCAGGATTACCTGAAGGACAGGTGCTTGAGGGTTTCACTGCTGCAGCCAGGATGTCATGCAGTCACCGGGATGGTGTCCGCTGCTGTGGTGTCATCCCGCCTGCAGCTGTGATGAGACATACATGTCCATATTTCAGTACAACAGATGGTAGCTCTGAGCCAACATGTCATTCTCAATGACCATTTGTGGGTAATCCAGGACAATGTGCAGCATGTTTACCTCATGGACTTTACATGTGGGCACCTGCTCACATGCAGCATTTGCCAGCTATTACCTACACGCAGCACTAACATCAATAAAATGACACGTCAACAGACACACCTCATGCCAGAATTACCTGAAGGACAGTTGCGTGAGGGTTTCACTGCTGCAGCCAGGATGTCAGGCATTCCCCGGGATGGTGTCCGCTGCAGTAGTGTCATCCTGTCAGCAGCTGTGATGAGACATACATGTCCATATTTTAGTACAACAGATGGTAGCTATGAGCCAACATGTCATTCCCAATAACCATTTGCAGATAATCCAGGACAATGTGCAGCATGTTTACCTCATGGACTTTACATGTGGGCACCTGCTCACATGCAGCATTTGCCAGCTGTTACCTCCACGCAGCACTTACATAAATAAGATGACATATCAACAGACAAACTTGTATGAGAAGGTTACTGATATTTCAAGGAAGGGGATAAATGACCCAGACTCCTCTGCATTACAGTGATTTCACCTTTGCCATTAAGACTTACATTTTTCATGAGTGTAATGTTGTCTGTTGACAAGTCAGAAAGGAGTTCATGTGTGAGATGTGCAGTAGTCAGGGACATGATGTTGCTCATTTGGGTTTCCCTACCCATGAAGTCACACAGCTCCTTTTTGAGTGAGAGAACACAGATTTTTTATGTCCATCCTTTGAGTGTCCTCTCTTTGCATACACTATTTCCAACATCATGGTACTACTTAGCTGACAACGGATGGTGTCTTGTACACCAGACATCCAAAACCTCATATGTCAAACACTCACCTATACATATGAATACGGTAGGAGAGGAGGCAAGCAGAATGCAACATTTGGTTATGATCACACATTGCGGATAGGCTGAGAGGCTTTGATGCTTTCCGCCTGCACTGGATTAGCGTGTTGCTCTTCAGCCAAGTTATTTAGCAGGTGTCATTGCATGAAGATTCACCTTAGCAGCCCCTACATCCATCACAAAGGTACACTAGTGGCATCAGTGTTGGCCTCAGCCATACCAATTTCATTATGATTTAACCATATATATTTTGCTAGGGATTTTTCCTGTCATTGAATTGCAAGCCTGTTGTGTTTTGGTCACTTCATTTAAAACATTGTACTATTGCATGTCCATTCTGCACTCACTTGGCATAAATTTTGAGTCATCCTTTCATTAGCCACCAGTGTCTGATCTGGCATGTGTTCTAATGCCATATGTGAGCATATTGTGATGCAGGACAACAGTGTTGTACAACACATACAACATTCGGTGGAGGTGAAAGGCACATTTAATGAGCATTCAGCCTGATTTATTCTTGGGTTTACTTACCTTGGCCCAGCACCGGAACAGTGTGTGGTCCCTGAACAGATGTCACAGCCAACCTTGTAGAAGTCAGTGTGTGTCTTAGATTCTGGGAGGACCTCATTGTACCTACAATGATAAGAGTGTTTTTCAACTTTACATTTCTGCAGCCACATTTGATGCACTCAATTTCTGGCACAAAGGATGAGCACAAGCAATTGTGGGCACCACCATTGCAGAAGTGTGTTATACTTAATATCATGAGTGATCCCACATATAACTTAGAATGGGCCCACTACCTATATGCAACCTATATCATAATGACATGTCTACGAATCCTGAGGTAAGGTCCACTATCGTGTTTTGTTGATGGCCAACAAAAAAGCCATCCAATGTAGGAAGCAGATGACCAGCTGTGTGGACTGGGCGATTTCATGTATCTTGGAAACATTCGAAGTTGGACAGTGGATGCATTGTCAATACTACTGACACTGGTATCTCACTTCTTGTTCATCATTACTATATTTGTTCAAATTGGATTTCTTGATCAGGTCTACAGACACTATTACAATATAGTGGGGACACCCTTTTGACTAGTTGTGGCACTCGATTACAGGATTGGATACCCAGGTCTGGGGCTGTTGCTGAAATACATGTTATGTTCCACAATTACAAGGGTATGATGAGCCAAGATATGTTATATTTTGTCTTTCGCTGTTCACAAATGTCATTTGCTAAAGGTGGATGTCCATTGACAACTCCAATAGTAATGAAGCTATTTTTTATCTCTGGTTGATTTCCATATGTGGGCACTATACGTCCCTCGGTCGTCTCCTGACAATGTACGCATTTTGACCATCTCCTGGCCAGTTTGACTTACCAGTTGGTGAGGGTGGTATGCCTTTCTCTGTACGGTGTCGATTCCTCCCAGTAGATGCAGGGACCTCTGCTACTGCAGTTGTCTGTGCTCTGGCTGAATGTGTCAATGGGTGAAAAGAGAGAAAATTAACCAAATAGGAAATGTGCTTGTGGAACTTTTCAGGGATTTCCCCATTTCTTCTGCATGCTAACAGTGTTGTGAAGTACTGCCGCAGACGGGGCAGGTAGGAGCAGGGGTGCGTTGGGGATGTAATGGCGTGGCTGGGTGGGAAATGAACAACAGAATATGTGTATGACATATTTTGATCTGATGATTCTCTCACCTTCTGCTTTGTGATTTAGGCCGGCACAGGGTGATTTACTTCTTGAATAATTTGAGGCAGGTTTACAAGCCCCTTGAAAAACAATTACACCGCCGTTGCGTCACTTCTGTGACACAGCGGTGGTGTAAAACAGGCAACACATTTCAACTTATTCACAACGTGATGCATCTATGGGGATGTGTCACGTTGTGAAGCCCTGCGTAACATTAAACCTGCGTCAGCTTTGATGTAGGCAGGGTGGGCGTTCCTTTCGGATAAGCCTCGTAAAAGTGATGCAGTGAAATCTACAAGATTTCACAGTCACTTTTGAGAGGCCGCTGCGACGCAACCTTACGCGGTGCAGCACGTTAGGTATGGGCGGTCCATGGACATTGTTGGAGCTGCGTCGCACTTGCGACACGACTCCAGCAAAGCACCCCCCTAATGCCATCAGATGCATCACACATCTGTCTATCCCTGCGCCACAGTGCACTGCATTGTAAATGCAACGCATCCATGGTGTTGCAAGGGTTAAATTGCGTGTCGCATTGGCACTGGCGCATCCCTGCTAATATTTGTTAATTACTACTTAGCAGGGTTGTGGATATACGGCAGCAGTACTGTGCCCATGTTTTCAAAAGTGGGGGAGGGATTTGCCATTTCTAATGCAAAGGATTCTGGGACTTGTGGTGCTACATACAGAGGGTGACACATGAGTCTCTGACTGACTATATTTTTATATACACTTTGGACAGCTTCCTTACTCACAATGACAGTGCAACACAGACAAGCTTTTCATGCACTTTTTCTTTTCATCCCATTCACCTGGTACCACGTAGCGGACGTCACTAACAGGCAGCCCATGGACCAAGTGGGGGTGTATTGTGGTAAGGATATCCTCCTCCAGTGGGGTGAGACGGATGCGGGGTCCAGAGCATGCAGCAGGGAGGATCCTGTTTAATTAGATCCTGGAGTACTTCTCCTTCACCCTCTGCCTTTCATCCTGCCACTTCTTCTTGATGTCCTGGACTGTGCGCCTCTCCTCCCCAATGCTGTGACAGCAGTGGCTAATTGCTGCCATAGGGCTGCCTTCTGTGTGCCACTGGTGCAGTAGGGTGGGAGGCCATATAGGGGTTTGTGGTGTCTCACTACATACTCCACAAGCATGGTGGTCTCCTCAGCAGTGAAGTTCTTCTTCCTCCTCATTAGTCATTTTTCTCTGGCGATGTCAGCGTTGTGAACTCGAACTCTCTTTGGCCAAACCTGATCCTTCAATGTGTGCTGCTTTTATATGTTTTGTGGTGCTGGTCAATTAGTGTTAATTGGCTTCAGCTGGAGTGTGGTGGGGGATGGTAGGCACTTGCAACGTACAAAATGGAGCTATTGGCTGCAGTGTGTCAGCTGATCCATGGTGGGGGATGGTAGGCACTTGGACAGGTGTTTACCCTTGGCCAAAATGATCAACAGCCACAGTTCGTGTATTCCGGCCCGGAATCAGAGATTCCGGGCCGTAGGCGGAGATTCCGGCCCGGGAGTGGAATTCCCGATCTGTGCACGGAATTCCCGCTCCAGGAGCGGAAATTTCGGCCCGAGTGTGGACGTAAAGTTAGTAGTCGTAAGTCCATTCTGTGAATACCAAAAGTAGGAAGTTCATTCTGTGAATGCCAAAAGTAGTAAGTGCATTCTGTGAATACCAGAAGTAGTAAGTGCATTCTGTGAATACCAAAATGGTAGTAAGTTTAGGATTTTGTCTGAAGTTAGTTCTGTGAATCGGGGCCACTGTTGTTAAGGAGTTCAGAAAGTTTGTGACTATCTTTACCTCTTTGGATAAGGCCCATGCTCTATTAAACGGATATTTTCCCCAAAGATTTTCTCTGGGATGAGTTATGGCATGGGGCCGCATGGCTCGCTGTTTCTCACATTTACCCCTTCCAGAGGCCAGAATCCAAGGCATGATCAGTGGCAGGATCTCACAAGTTTTGGGTGTTTCTCCCCTTTCAGAGAATACCCGAGCCACAGAACCGCCAGAGGCCATGACTGTGGAGGAAACACCCAAATCACATTTAACGGGAAGTGTTTCCCCTTCTTTCTGGTGATTAAACTGTATGGCAGTCACTGCCCAGAGATCAATTTTTGAAAATTTAATGAGTGTCTGGTGTTATGCCACTTAAAAATGGAAGGCAGTCACTTGGTCAGAGATCTTCTGAGGCCGGGGACCGGTTGGACCTAAAGGATGCCTATCACACGGTTCCTATTTTCCCTCCACATCGCAGATTCCTGCAGTTCCTATTGCGGAACCAAATCTTTAAATCCACCTCTCTCCCGTTTGGCCTTTCCTCAGCTCCTTGTGTTTCATCAAGGTACTCAAAGCAGTGATGGGGCCCTATAGTCCATCTAATCAACATCCTGCTCATGGATTGATGTCAGGTGTTATTGACAGAATATCTGTCTCTGACTGTGTTCTTGCTGGAAAGCCTCGGGTTTGTCATAAATGAGAACAAAATCAATTCTGAACCCATCCCAACTGATTCATTTCTTGGGCTTCATCATCAACTCGGTGGCACTGCCTCTCGGTCTACCGTCGAGTACTCCTCACTATGGGATGTGAATAGGGTTTTCAATCTCTTCCTCTCAGGGCAGAATAATAAGGGACATATTTATCAAAGGTTGCATCAACAACGTGATGCAGAAGCAACGCAACCCTTGAAATACGATTTAATCAAACCACCATGGCCACCTGGCGGGCCCCGAGTGGCTTGATAAATCTCGTCTAATGCAACGCAGGACAAATCGCTGCATTGCATTACTCTGCCCCAGAGAGGCATTCCATGGGCGTTGCGTGGGTGTTTCCTCCAAACACCCATGGATTTTGACACATTCCCAGATTTACCATTACTGGTAGACCTGGGTAAGCGCCAAAATGCTTCGCCTTCCTAGGGGAGGAGTAATGAGGAGAAATATCTTTATTTCTGCTTGTTACATCCTCTTTTTATGAAGAGGAAAATGTCTCACTGGATTGTTTTTGTGCAGGAACGTGCCGTTTCCTGTACAAAACAATCCTGCTTCCAACGCAGCCACCCTTGCACCGTGGTGCAAGGGTGGCTGTGTTGGTGCTAGGTAGCGCATTGTGTGGCAGCACTGGTAAAAGGCATGAATGCGCGGCCACCCTTGCACCGTGGTGCAAGGGTGGCTGCGTTGGTGCTAGGTAACACATTGTGCGGCAGCACTGGTAAAAGGCAGGAAAGCGCGGCCACCCTTGCACCGTGGTGCAAGGGTGGCTGCGTTGGTGCTAGGTAGCGCATTGTGCAGTAGCACTGGTAAAAGGTAGGAATGCGCGGCCACCCTTGCACCGTGGGTGGCTGTGTTGGTGCTAGGTAGCGCATTGTGCGGCAGCACTGGTAAAAGGCAGGAATGCGCGGCATTGTGATCAATACGGCACATTCCTGCCCTTTTCCTGTAACGCAGCACAGCAAGAGGACTTGCGACACTGCAATTCTTTTTTAAAAATATTGGCCCTAAATATCTGTCTGGCAAGTAGCCATGATCTCTTAAGTCTCAAGCAGGAGGGTCCTAGACATCTGAGCTCTCAACATAACAGGCAGGGTATTTACCCCAGATGCGGTTACTTTTCACATACTCAGATGGACAAAATGTAGTTCTAGAATTGTATCATACCTGGCATTTAGGGATTCCCCCGAAACAGTGCATGATAAAATGCATAAAGGCATATGATAGTAGAACAGAAGAACCTCGCCCTCCAGGCGAGAGACAATTGCTCATTGCCATCAAGAAACCTCATAAAGCGGTTTCATCCCCGACCACAGCTGGATGGGTCACCGGGCCATGCAGGAAGCTGGGGTAGATACTAAAGAGTTTGGCGCGCACTCGGCTAGAGACACTACGGCACCGAAAGCCTTCTCACTGGGTGCCGGATTAGAGGACACTCTTAATGCTGCAGATTGGTCTTCAGATTCAACCTTCAAGAGATCTCACTTTAAACCAGTCGCAGATGTGCTACTCTGGACTCAATGAGCCTCAAACTACCATAATCCTCGCTTCCAGCCCGGACAGAGATGAAAGATATTCTTGCTAATGTAACTGAATGTTTCAATTCTGTTAAAGACACGGAGGCAAGGATTATCCCACCAAAGGACTGAAGGTCATTCACCCCACCCGGGGACATTAAATGGACAGAGATGCACATGAAAATGTTGACAGTGGGTAATTTTGTTTGTTGCTAATAGATGTTTCATATATAGGATTATGTAAATGAAAGAGGCTATGAAGTTATCATTGCATGCCTGCATAACATCTAATTACTAGCACATATGCATTGTTTATAATCGAAATGAAAACGGATATTATAATTGTGGAGACAGTGAAAAGCCCTGTTATTTTCAGGAAATAAAAGTTCTAAACAGGATTAACTGGATCACATGTATTGTTGGTCATCGCATGAAGGATGAGGGTCATGGAAAGTGATGAGGGACCCTTATGGACTGTGAAGCATTGTGATTGGATAAATCTGACCTTGTACCTTTGCCCAAGTTCTTATGGGAACGTTAGTTTGATATGTGATGTTTGTTACATGGCTGCTGGATGGAAATAAAATATTCCATAGTCCTAGTCTCCTTGTCCTCAAGAGAATTGAAACTTTCCATAGTGTTAGCTAGAATAGGTTTGATTGCTGGAAATAAAGCAGACCTAACGAGTCTACAATCTTTGCCATATTGGCTTTGTCTTGCATGATTAGACAGTCTCTTGTTTAGAGAATAAGGAGCTGTGAGGTGTACTATGGCATCTTGCAACGCTGTGCGTTGATGGAACTCTGGGCTGGTCCTTTCTGCTGAGAGTAACTGTGTGCTCAGACAGTTATTCATCAACGAAATTACACTAGTAGGCTCTTCTTCTTCCCACTTCTGTCCTGCGGTTATTTGCTACCAAAGGATCACTGCAAACTACCGAATGGTGCAGACTCCTCAAACTAATGCTCAAAAGGGAGGATCCGGGGCTCATGATCAATTTCCTGAAGGGACTCTACTTTCATATCTAATATCCATTCCCCCTGCTGAACTTTAAATGATATGTGAATCAATCCAACTTTTATAAAGACCATTCTGAAGCGTAAAAATCCTTCGTGGATCAGAATTAAAGTAATTTGCGCAAGCAAAGCCCGTGCGCTAGAGTAAGTTACGCAAGCTGCCAACCAACTTTGAACTGCAGTTATATTTTCCTCTTGACTAAAGGACAAGTACCCAGGCCAGGTCTTCTTCTTCGACTGCAGCTGAATAATCCTCACTACCAATGAAATATCAACAAAAATGGTCAGGCCACCTGCTGGTCCGCCATTGGTCAAGCACGCTGCCGGAATATTAAAAGAAGTGGAGCCAGCTTGTTGTTGTCTTAGTAACAAGCACTGGCAAAGCCAATAGGTCTCGGCTATGCAATAGCTATTAGCGCTTGACAATGTCTTTTATCCATGTTGTAGAGCACCGTGGCTGCTTGCCTGCATGACTACAAGTAATAAAAACAAGCACTGGCAATGCAATAGGTCTGGCTTTAAAGGAATGTTGTATGGTAATGTGAAGCATTTTAAGTAAATAGCATGGAAATAGATTTGTATTTCTGTGGAAGCAAAGAACTGTACAATAATGTTGGAGTAGGTTAAAAGGTCAGGTGACGGTTGCACTGTCAAGCTAGACCTAAAAATCCATGTACATTAATGACTCCCTTCTTACCATCTGTGATGCTGCCAAAGGAAAACACCATCAATTACCAAGGGCCAGATGTACGACCATTGGGATTTGCAACTCAAAAATTGCGACAAATAGCGAGTCGCAATTTTCAAGTCGCAAAATCCAATGTACAACAGTGTCTCAGACACTGTTTGCGATTCCAAATGGGGGTCGCAAATTGCATGCCTCATGCATATTAATGAGGCTCTCGCAATTTGCGACCCCATTAGGAATCGCTGGCCCTCCCAGTTATGGTGGCCTGCTGGGCTCAACAGACCTCCATGTCTGGGACTGCTTTTAAATAAAGCATTTTTTTTTTAAATTCAGCCCGTTTTCCTTTAAGGAAAACGGGATGCATTTAAAAAATAAAAATTAAACTTTTCAGTTTACTTTTTTAAGGGCAGGCAGTGGTCCCTGGGACCACTGCCTGCTCTTAAAAAATGTTTGCGCATGCATTCACAAATGAAAAGGGGTCCCCTGGGGACCCCTTCCCGTTTGTGAGTGCTTTACCACCCTTCTGAAAAGGGTGGTAAACTGCAAGTGTTTTTTGAGCCTGCAATTGCGGTCGCAAAACATTCTTACATGGGTGTTGGAGTGTTTATTAGGAAGGGACGCCCTTGGCACGCCCCTTCCTAATAGCGAGTCGCTAGCCCTATTTTGCGAGTCGCTAATTGATTAGCGACTCACAAACTGGTTGGTACATTGGCCTGACATTTTTTGCGGTCGCAAATGGACTGAAATCCCCTTTGCGACCGCAAAATTCAGTCGTACATCTGGCCCCTGTAATTAAGACACTTTAATAGCTTTACGATGATGTGTGTCTGCCCTCAAAGTTCAACCTTAGGCAGCTGAATAAACAAAATGATCACAGCTGCTGCCGGACAAGCACTTTTTTGTGAACGTACACAACTTCTGCCCAATCAAAACATGTACTCCTAACTCCCAACATGTGGGCGGAGCCAAAGCCCCCCCTCTAGTGATGCTCACATAGTTGTCTAGCAACAGCTGCGCTGTCACGCCAGACCACAAAAACACAGACATTGACTAAAAGACCATGATGCTTTCGACAATGATAATGTTTCAAATGCACGGCCTCCATTCATTCCAGGTGTGCTACCTCCTAGTTTGGTTTGTTACAGCTTCACATTAAACAATAACTGCCATTGTCATTGATGACATACTGTGCACAAAAACCCCGCAAAACTATCACAATTGAAGTGTAAACTAGAACCACAATGTGAAGTCAAATGTAAAAAGAAAAACATACATTACACGAAAGGGTCCTTTGGGGCAGCTCTCATGGGTGATGTGGGTGCTGATCATCGTCACTGCCCCCATCTCACTCACAGGAGTGATACAGGTGTATCTATTTATTTATTTAGAAGGTTTTATATAGCGCGAACAAGACCCTTGCGGGTATCAGGGCGCTTTACAGGGAGACTATCGGAAACAAACAGGCAAATCGTACATAACATAATGTTCCATACAAATCAGGAATCGTATAACGCTTATAAACATGGCTCAAGTGAATTAATCCATGAGAAGAGACTTCACTTCCTTTTTGAAAGATGCAAAAGAGGGATTCAGTCTAGTTTCTGGGGGCAGTGCATTCCAGATCCTGGGCGCCATCCCCGAGAAGGCTCGGTTGTATGTTTTCTTCTTGGTGAATCTTTGTGGTTTCAGTAAAAGGTTGCTGGCATTTCTGGAGAATCTGTTGCCACATGAAGGCATCAATTTCTGTGCCGGATAGCTAGGCGTATGGGTTTATGTGTCAAACATGCGATTTTTAGATGAATTCTGGCTTTTAGCCAATTAAGGGATCTGAGGTCCGGGGAAATGTGAGAGTTTCTTTTAGAGCCGGTAATAAGTCTAACTGCTGTTTTGATAGATGCTTTTAGAGGGGCATTCGAGGATCTGGGAAGACCACAAAGAGAGACTCTCCCATACTCCACTCTTGGGATAACTAGCGCTTGTACTGCCAGTTTGAAGTCCTTTTCAGGCAGGAAGGGCTTTAGTTTTCTCAAAGTGTTCATCTGAAACTTGCTCCTTTTCTTGAGGCGCTGATGTGTTTCTGCATATTTAGGTTTTTGTCCAGAGTTACTCACAGCGATTTCGCGGAGTCGATAATGAGAGGTTGTCAGTTGAGTGCCGTTAGATGTTTCAGCCAGTCTCGAATAATGATCTATGTATATGTGAGAGCAACATGGACTTGCCAGACATCCTAAGAGGAAAGGAGAGCGACCAGGAGCTGCAGAGCTGCAGTGCTAGTCTGAGACCGCCCCTGGCAACAGATTTCATTTGTAAACCAGGACTTCCCGCCCAAAGAAATGTGCAAACAAATTTACGAGGCCAATTCTTTCAAAATGTGCCCCCGAATGGGCACAGGCAGACCCAATTATCAACTGAATCCATTATTTCCGAACTCCCAAATGGCACAAAAGTAAAGACAATACAACAAAAGTAGGAGCAATAGCTAGGGGACAAACACAAACAAAAGCTATGTGAATAAGAGGAATTACAAGTAAACTGAGCAAGTGCAGTCGATATAGTCATGTTACATTGAATACAGCGATCAATGAACGCTAGTTGGGCTCCATTATGGGGATGTTACCAGAACACTAGCAGTTGAAAATCCAGTGCTTAATTTGTGCCAGTAGTTGCTTGCCCATTTATTGTTACCCATTTTTGGAGACAAGGACTTCTTTTATTTTTCATCCTTAACCTTTAACCCAGAGATGGAGATGGGAAGAAAGAGGGAGAAAGAGCAGAAAAGAGTGTTAAAAAGACAGCAGGGATGAAATGAACACAGAGACAGTGAGAGCACAGAGTGGCTCAAAAAAGAGGCATGAAGTGGCCGGCTCCTGAGCAAAACGTTTTGCCCCTGCAATTTTTTAATAGGAAATTGGGGACCGGATAAATCTACAAATCAAAATATTACCCCAAGCAATGCAAATTGGATTGAATTGCTCAATTGTCACCATATCATTGTTGCCCCAACACATCCAGGAAATCTATGATTTTCATGACAAGACCGGGGGCCAGCATTCTGCATATGACTTTTATTGCCAGCTCCTTGCAGCACTTCAAAGTATGACATCACGAACATCAACATTCCGGAACTTTAGAATGTTCAACACTGTGTATAAACCCTGTCACAGCAGCCATCTTCCTCCTTTATCTGCTGCTCCTTGCAAGATAAGAATGCTGTTACAGAGATTCATTTTAGAAGTTTGTTTTTTAGTTAATAGCATTTAAATGAGATGAGGTGTTGTGTGTTTATTTGGTATGATAAGTAAGAATGTTTTTGATATTGTAAGATTGGGAAGGTTTTAGTTTGTCTTATGTGATTATATTTTTGTTTGTATTAAGGTTTTAGTATACCCAATTTATGGTTATAGGTAAATAATGTGTCAGGGAAGTAGCAAACTTTTGTTTTAGCTTGATTAAAAAAAACAACAAAAAAAACAGTTTTAATATTACTGTTGCTCCGCGAACGAGCGTATTTGGCTCAGCTCGTGGCGTAGTTGAGACGTTCTAAGTTGTGGAGAAAGCCGCATTCTTTCATGGGCAGCTTTGTGTTGTCCCTGGAGAGTCTCCGTAGGTTGCAGAGCGTCATCACGCTTGCGTGCTTGACAATGCATCGCGGCTATTTTGGAAGGTGACTAGAACGTATCTGATGGCCTGAGGTGATACGCAGGCACCAGATAGAAGTGTGCTTGTGTAGTCTCTTCAAACTGCCAAATTAGCTGTTTCAATCAGCCGGCAGAGTGGAAGGAGGCGCGCCCGATTTGGTGAAAGATAATTTAGTTGAAGTCGTTTTTGGGGATTGTGGGTGGTTTAAATTCGAAAAGTTAGATTAGGTAAGGTATATATATATATTTTTTAAAGGGTTTAAGAAGAGTTGGTAGAGAAATATATTTAATAGGAGGAATAGGAAACATTTGAAGATTATTATTTTTTAAATTAAGAAAAGTAGTACTTTTTTAGGTGAATATGTAAATAAATGAGGGTGCACAATCTTCAAGTTCAGGTGACGCTGATTTAAGAAAGATGGTGCAGGAGGAGGTAAAGAGTTCAATAAAGGAGGTATTTCAGAGCATGTTAAGGAGGAAAAGAAAAGCTGTAGAGTGTTCAGAGGATGAATATTGGTCATTGGATGAGGAGGAAAGTAATGAAGTGAGAGGATTTGGAAAAAGGTCAAAAAAGAATATAGAAGTAGGAGTCAGATTTTTGGCGAAAAGTAAAGGTGAGCATAGCACCACAAAAGGAGAAGGTGTCCTTCACGGCACGAAAGAAAGTGTCTGTAGTGATCAAGTCCACTCAGTTCAGAGGATTTAAAGAGGTTTATTAGAAGATGGTACAAGATCACAGGAAGATTAGAACAAGACCAGATCAAGATCAGTTCAGCACCAGAAGGAGCAGCTCAGCCCAGTCAACTGTGACTTCTCTGACAGATCCCCAACATTCTGACAGCGTCATCACATTAACATTCCACTTGTGGTAAAATAGCATTGTATTAACATTAGCAGGATATAACAGTGTCCTTAGAGGCATAAAGGAGCTTGAAAGTGCACAAGAAGAATACTTGGACCAGGAAAGCGAAAATGAGGCAGATGAGTTAATTTTAGAGGATTACTATGATGATGGGAGGGATATGGACAAGGATAAGGTAGAGGAGGAAAGAAAGGAGAAAGGTTTAATTAAGGCTCCTCAGGGTGAGGATTTGTTCAATCCGGAATTAATTAGACATCATAGAAGCGCAGACTGGTGGCCATAGCCTCACGTGGCACAATTTTTAAAGCTTTGGATGAGGTGGCCATTAGAAATGGAGGCCAGAGCTGTTATGAGCGAGGAGTTCTCTCATCCTGTAGTTGATGGACAATGCTGCATGACTCCAGGTCTAGATCCAGATCTGATAAGCTTTTTGTTTAAGAAGGGGCGTGACCCCAGGAAAGGTTTGGAGAGGGCTCTCAAGCAGTGCCAGAATCGATTGTTGGATGGGTGGGGGCCATTGGCTAGAATTTTGGACATGGCGGAAGTGGCAATAATGAAGAGTGTGCAGGTACACAATGACCTATTAAGAGGCTGGTCACAAAGGGCTATTTGTTTGCGGGGTAATGCAAATGCGGCTTTGTTGACGGAGAGGCGCAAAGCAATCCTAATGAGGATAAGTCCTAATTTAGGAGATTTTGCTAAAAACTGAGCCAACAGAGGACCCTAAGGGTTATTTATTCGGTGAAGGAAGTTGGAAAGTATGTCACCAATCTTGACAAGGCACAATCTTCTTTGAGAAGAGTCTTTGAAAGAGGTGTTTTTGACCTGGCCGGGGCAAGGGCCCATTTCTCTGGCCGGTCATACACAAGGGCTCAGTACCAACCCCATGGGCATGCCGCATTCAGGTATTTCCAGTCCGCGACTGAGTTTTATCCCCAAAAAGGAAGAGCAGGCAAGATGCGTCAAGCAAGGGGACAAGCGCTGTTTGCACAATGATCTCAGGGTGAGTATGAAGACTGTTTTTGGTTCTTTCCCAGGCGAGGTAGGGGGAAGGTTGAAATGGTTCATAGACAATTGGGATAAAATAACAAAAGACAGTTGGGTTATTCACACAGTAAAAGGTTATATGTTGGAGTTCAGCGAAATGCCAAATCAATTGAAGGAACCAGGTCAGTTGGTTTTTCACAAAGAACTTCAAGAGGTAGCTAGCAGTAGAAGTTCTAGAAATCCTGCAGAAAGGGGCTATAGAGAAGTTTCAGCAAAAAGATCGGGGTTCGTGAGTACTATTTTTTATGTAAAAAAGAAAGGGAAAGGTTGGAGACCTGCGATAAACTTGAGGGGGTTGAATCAGTATATGGTTTACAGGCACTTCAAGATGGAGGGCATCCATCTTTTGAGATATATCCTGCAGGAGAACGATTGGTTGGTGAAGTTGGATCGAAAAGATGCATATTTCACTATTCCGATAGCGGAAAAGAATCGCAGGTTTCTTCAGTTCAGGTGGATGGGTCAGCTGCTTCAGTTTTCGGCCCTTCCATTTGGACTGGCATCGGCACAATGGTGTTTTACAAAGGTGTTGAGACCAGTAATAAGCGAGATGCTGGGCCGGGACATTGAAATAGGAGAGGTCCGTAGTGCCATAAAACGCATGGCCAGGAACAAAACGCCGGGACAGACGGGCTCCCCGTCAAATTTTATGCAGCTTATACGGATGCTATTGCTCCCCAGTTGGTGACGCTTTATAACATGGCGCGTCGGGAGGGTGTTCTACCTGTCTCCACGCGAGAGGCTCTAATAGTCCCCCTCCTTAAGCCGGGCAAACCTACCTGGGACTGCTCATCCTATAGTCCCCTAGCGATGCTCAATCTAGACTGCAAGATTTTGAGCAGCATCTTGGCCAGTCGTCTGATGCCTTATATGACGACGTTGGTGCATGCGGACCAAGCTGGGTTTATTCCCTCTTGCAATACTGCGATGAATATCCGCAGACTCCTGCGCATTCTGGGATCTAACTCCTATGACAAGGAAGAGGCCTGTGTCTTAGGGGTTGATATCGAGAAAGCTTTCGATAGCCTGGAATGGCCCTACCTTTTTAATGTCCTGCGAGAGTTCGGACTGAGGGAAAACTTCATGAAGTGGACGGTGTTGCTTTATAGTGCTTCCACTGCACGGGTAAGGACGGGAGGTCTGATCTCTCATGTCTGCACAGTCGCTCGGGGAACACGGCAGGGCAGCCCACTATCCCCCCCCTGTTGTTTGCTCTGGCAATAGAACCCATGGCTGCACTCGACAGGTCGGGGCGGTATTTCCCAGGACTCGTAGTGGAGGGAAGAATACACCATATTGCGCTGTATGCAGACAATCTCCTTATGTTTCTGCCGAATACTGGGGATGCGTTACGGGGAGCGCGAGTCTTGCTGGAGACCTTGGGGAGGATGGCGGGCCTCAGGGTGAATTGGAATAAGTCCTGTCTATTCCCTACCAGGCCGGGGGCGCAGGAGCAATCGAGGGTGGGGGATGTCTTATGGGAATCCCGGTGTTTACCGTATCTGGGGACACAGATTTACCATGACCCCGCTGACCTGCTGGAGGGTAACGTGGGGCGGTCAGTGCAAGGAGCAAAGGCCTGCTTTGAGTTTTGGGGGACCCTTCCGCTGTCTGTAGCTGGCAGGGTCGCTCTGGTGAAGATGATCATTCTACCTCGGTTTCTTTATTATTTTGGGACCCTCCCCGTATGGATTCCGAGCAGGCACTTTGCACAGCTGAACACTTTGATTACGGGGTTTCTCTGGGGAACTGGCAACAGAGGGTGGCGTTAGTCACTACAAAGTCCTAGGGCGGAGGGGGGTCTTGCACTGCCGGACTTTGAGGCCTACTATCATGCTGCGCAACTTCAGTGGTTCACGAAATGGGTGGCGGGTCACATTATGCGACCGGAGGACCAAGACGGGTCGGACCCAAGTTGGCACCTTCTGTCCTGCGTGCTACTGCGGGCGCCGCTGAGAGTTACCCTCCTGCCGCCGGAGTTGGGAACGATCCGCCACTGTTGGGCATGGTTGATTAGGAGAGCACATGGGGGGACCCCTTATGCTCCTGAGATCCCGTTGCGGATGTGTGATGCGTTGCCACATGGGGGGAACTCGAGTCAGCTGCTGGCCTGGGAGGAAGCGGGAGTCACGGCCATAGGTGATCTGTATGAGGATGGTGGTCTTCTTCCCTTTCAAGACCTCTGTGAGCGCCATGATCTACCGCGGGGGGACTTTCTTTTGCACGCTGCGCTGTCTGCAGCCATTAGGAAGCATTGGCGCAGTGGGCTGGGGGAACCAGATACGTCTCTCGCTTGCCAATATGTGGTGATAGCGGCGGGCACGTTTAAAACGGTGACCTGCCTTTATCGTCGGATCACGAGCGACATGCGCACACCGCTGACAGCGCTGCGTCTCAAGCGGGAGGCGGATCTAGGGGAACCCATTGCAGAAAAGGCTTGGGAGGCGATTGTGGAGCGGCCGTGGAAATGTTCTCGGAATGCAAGGTTCCAACTTATCAAATTCTATATTTTCCATAGGGCCTATCTCACCCCCGGTAAAATTGCTGAGTATTTTGGTGGGTCGGGTGAATACCCCCGTTGCGCTCAGAATGGGGCGAACCTTATGCACATGTTCTGGGACTGCCCGCGGGTGGGAGACTTTTGGCGGGAGGTGATGACTGCCCTGCTGACTGTGACGGAAAGGGAGCTAGTGATGTCGCCTGGACTCTGCTTGCTGCATTGGTTTCCGCACACCGCTAAGACCAAGGTTACTAGCCGATTTAAAGATCTGGGGTTGATCCTGGCTAAACGAGAAATTACCTCCCATTGGAAGGCGAGGCAGGCTCCTAGTTTGGTGAGGTGGAACAGGGAAATGGTGAAGTGGGCTGGGAGTGAAGGGAATTATAGGCTACAGCTGGCCCGGCGTAGTGGCAGTGAGAAGTCTCAGGAAATGGCGCAAGCATGGGTGGCACTTCTGGAGTTGCTAAAGCACCCTCCGGGTGACGTTGCAGAGGATTTGAAGGGGAGGGGTGTGGCAGGGGACACTTGAGCGACACTTCACCGCAAGAGTGGGAGTGAGGCGTGGGGAGGTACCTGGCTCGTGGGATCAGGAGAGATGATTTTTCCCGATGTTCTTGCCTGACTCACTACGGTGTCCCGTGTGGTAGGGAACGTGGGAGGTGGACTGCGAGGCGCATCTGGCTTAGTGAATAGTTTGGTAGCTGGCGACATGCTTGGGTGGGTGGTTGGGGGGGTATTGTTGGGGATGTTTTTGAATAAGAGGGTGGAGTGGGTGGGGGGATTGATGTTCCACTCTGTTGTATTGGAAGATACATGTATGGTGGGCGGTAGGATGATGTAGCTATTGTATGGAATGGTAGATATGGGGCTAGGCTGAGATTGTTTAACTGCTGATGATACTTCTTTTTGATCCTTGTTATCGTCCAGGCATTGGGCGACGGGGATGTGTTTGCTTTTCACATGAAAATTAATAAAAGTCTGTTTTAAAAAAAAAAACAATGTTGTGGCAGATTGGAATTCAAGGTATCTCAGGGATTACAGCGATTGGAAGCTGATTGGTCTATACTTCAAAAGGATTCTATAAGTTTGGGGTCCATTGGAGGTGGATTTATTTGCATCGAAGATGACGTTCCAGTTGGAGCGTTATTACAGTTGGAGACTGGATCCATTGGCAGAGGAAGTGGATGCATTCCAGTAGGATTGGAAGAAAGTTCGGGGGTATGCTTTTCCCCCATTTGCATTAATACAGAGGGTGTTGGTGGTGGTGAGGAGGCAGAGATGTCAACTGGTTCTTGTGATGCCATTTTGGGCTGGGAAGGCACGGTTTCCAGGACTTTTGTAAATGGCGATAGAGGAACCTTTCTTGATTCTTGAGTCAGAGGCCATGCTTCAAGGGGAGGAAGGAGCTTTTCATTCTTTGGTTATGGAAGGGTCTTTGATCCTTCTTGTTTGGAAGATTTCAGGAAAAGAGTGAAGTTCAGAGGACTTTCGGAGCAGGCTCAGGAGTTGCTCAGGGAATCTTGGGCACCAGGAACTAGGAAGAGGTATGTGGGAGCTTGTAAGAAATGGGTTAGTTGGTGCTTGGAAAGGCGTTTGGATCCCGTGGAGGCATCTGCCATAGAGTTGTAAAAATGTTTGTCATCTTTGTTTGAGAAGGGTTTCAGTTACAGAACTATTAATTGTTATAGGTCTGCAATTGCTGCAGGGCATGGTTTGGAAAGTTGTTCAATAGGTAGAGAACTGTTAGTATGTAGGGTTATGAAAGGCGTTAAGTTGAGGAGACTCCCAAGGCCGAGATACAATAGCTTGAGGGATTTTAACAAGCTTTTTTGTATGTTTGAAGGCTGGCCTGCTAATAAAAATTTGAGTCTGAAGCAGTTATCTGGTAAACTAGCGAGTCTTCTGTGTCTGGTCTCTTTCAGAAGAGTTTCTGGTGTTAGATGTTAGTAACAGATTTTTTAATCCAGACTGTGTTCGTTTTACGATTACAAAGAGAACGAAATGCCGGTCTTCCACTATTTTTTATCCAAGATTCGAGGATCATCCTAATTTGTTTGTGGTTAGATGTTTGAGAGAATATGAAGATAAGTTGTCGGAAGGCAGAAGGCATGGTGATAATCAGTTGTTGATTTCATATGTGAAGCCTTTTAGGCCGATAACTACAGCTACTATTGCTAGATGGGTGAGGTTGTGTATGCTTGAAGCGGGTGTGAGTTTGCAAGAGTATGGTGCTCATTTCATCAGAGGGGCGTTGGCAAGTAAGGTTTTCTTGTCTGGTGGTCGTTTGTAAGAAATTTTGCATGCGGCAGATTCGTCAAATGCTGATGCATTTGGAAAAAGATAATCGAGGCCTATGAGTCATGTATCATCTGTGGTTTTATCACAGCTTTGAAAATGCATAATGCTAGCCTCCGGTCTTGTCATGACATGTAAATTCTCCATGTTTGTGTAGAGAGAACCTGGATTTCATTAAAGACCCGTAGGCTAGCATTATCCCCCCCCCCCGATTGGAATTTAGAGGGGAAACGGCCACTACAACGCGGCCGTTTCCACGCATAGCTTAACCACGCATGCATTACAACGCATGCGTGGTTACCACGACTCGCCTTTACCACGCATACCTTTACTACAAGATACGTAGTAAAGGCATGTGTGTTAAAGGCTAAAATTTAAAAAAGGGGCTTGTGGGGGGTCTCCTCCCTCCCAAAAAAATGTGTGCAAAAAAAAAGGGGGCTGTTTAAGTAGCGATGTGGAGGCAATCAGGAGGCAATCGGCGTCGTTAGAGGAAACGGAAAGATACTTCAGTTTCCTCTTTACGACGTGCAACGTCAACTCGGAAGATCATGGAGAAGAGACGACGTGGAGAGGTAAGGGGAATTTTAGATTTTAAAAAAATAACGGAGGGGTCCGATTTTAGGGTTCAGGGGAGGGGTATTTGTAAGAAGGGTTTAGGGGTGGGGGAATAACCTTTACCAAGAGTATGCCCTTACCATGCATGAATCTACAACGAAAATCATTGTAAAAGTATGCGTGGTAAAGGAATATTCGTGGTAAAGGTTATGCGTGGGAATGGCATTCGCATTGTAACACATGCATGGTAAAGGCATGCGTTGCAACGGAATGCATTGTAACGTCATACAACTAATTTGGAGGGGGTGCGGAGTGGTTGAGATATTTCTTTTGACAAAGTCTCAATGAAGAAGGGTTAATTTGTGGTTTTTTTGTTAGCTTCAGATGTCCAGTGAAGGAGAGCATAGGGAAGTTTTTGTTCATGCAGTTATGTTCATGTTTGTGTCTGGAGCAGCTTAAAAGAGGACGATGGCTGCTGTGACAGGGTTTATATACATTGCTGAACATTCTAAAGTTCCAGAATTTTTATGTTATTGATGAAATACTTTGAAATGCTGCAATGAGCTGGCGATAAAAGTAATATGCATAAAGCTAGCCTCCGTGTCTTTAATGAAATCCAGATTCTCTCTACACAAACTTGGAGAATCTACATTCAACTCAACAGAACATTTATCAAAACGCAGGGCTACCAATTTGCTTCACACCACAGGCGCCACTTGTTGCACCAATTACATGCACACAGTAGTTAGGAAAGTGAAAGAGGCGTGTCCATGAAAGTTCATAAAATATTAAGCACCTCTCGATCTTAAACTAACAGGTGCTATCAGCAGGTTGTTATGCAACACAACAAACACCACTGCACACGATTTGAAAGAAATTGAAGAAGGTTACCTCCTTTAATCGTGGTCAAACATGTAATAGTTAAAATGTATACCCCTGGGTGTAGGGTAAGCTTGGAGAATCTATGTCTAGTGGCTATCTTTTTGAAGGTAGATCCACGAAACCTGTCTTACGATCCTGGCGTCTCCACCGCACCACATTGTGTGAACCTGGGCAAGTTAATTTATTCGAGACTCAGTACTCTGATCTGTCAAATAGGAATCCATATGAAACGAAATAACCAATGGCTTGAAACTATACATAAAATCACTCTTACACTGAGACAAATTAAATGATTGCTACATGCAGACATAGTCAGTCAAGAAACTGACGAGGATCCTTGCGAGAAGTCAGTGGAAACCAAAACAAAATATTTCATTTCTTTGAAGCATTGCCTGAGGCTGTACCTGTTCACATCAGGTTGTAACTTGTGAAAAGCAACGTTACCCTTGTTTTTTGTTTTTTAATGGTATGGCTTAGGCAGAACATTACAACTTGCAGAAGCAGAAATGTTTAACTAAAACCATGAAATACGCTGAAATGTATATCTCAGTGTCCTATGAAAACATGTGCTGGGATGCACGGTTCTGGTTAATGCAATACCCCACGACTACTTGCAAAATAAAAAAACAGGCTTTGACAGACAGCGCTAGAATCTGCAGCGACAGATAGCCAGAGAGATATTTTCCCAGCACTGCCATAGCAGGACAATACAATGCTTCGAGGGCAAATCCCAGCTAAACTAATCCAGATGCTGGGAATATGTTTGAGAAGATGGAAATGCTTTGATTTGAATCAGGACAGTCAGAAAACACAATTTTTCCAGCCTCAATTAACAAAATGCATTTATAGCACTGCACGTTACCAATACAAGGGAAGACAACACAGATGTAATACTAACAATCTATGGAGTTGCTGAAACGTATCGACCTAGATCTCTTTCAGGTGGAACAACAATTTCACATAAAAGTGAAGAAAACAAACTCAAACAAAACGGGTATAAGGCGTTTTTACACCCTCTTTGTACCATCCTGAACTCAGCTATGTTATGAAAACATTTACACTGACCTTTCAGACCTCAAACAAGATTAACATACACACACACCATTAAACAAGTAAGGAGGAAGGAAGGAAGAGGGAACATGCAACAACTGAGTAAGCGGCGAACAGGAAACATTAAATACGTAGACGACAGGGGATGTAATAAACAAGAGGCGCATGCGCATAGGCTTCCGGGCCCGAGGCGTCATATACTGGAGTCCTTGCAGTGCCGATTACCAGCTGCGGGGCCCCGCGTTGATAAAATAAAAGGCGCGCATGGTGATCCCTTTCAGGAGAAAAAACAATTTCACATAAAAGTGAAGAACATAAACACACAAAACTGGTATCAATCATTTTTACACCCGCTCTGCACCATTGTGAACTCGGCTATGTTATGAAAACTCTTACACTGCTCTTTTAGACCTCAAACACTTAACATATGCACACCATCAAACAAGCAAGGAGGACGGAACATGCTGCAATAGAGTAAGTGGTCGATGGGAAACAAAGACATCAAAGATGACAGGGAGCATAAAAACATGTGGCGTGTGTGCGTATGCTCCCCGGGCCCAAATCTTCACAAACTGGAGTCCTTGCAGGGTCGCTGTCCAGCTGTGGGGCACAGTGCTGAAAGGCGCGCAATGGTGAAACATGAAAGTGGGTGCCATGCTGGTAATACAAATGTGCTGAGATTTACAGACCTGTTTTCAATAGTGCTCGAAATCGAAAGGTAGGGGGAGAAGCTGTGTGAACGGAGAGCCTTCAAAGTCGCCGTGCAGAAACAGAAAAATAATAGTGAGCAGAAACAAACCTAAATGCACACAAGTGGAAAGCTACAAGTAATGAGGGCTGCTCTTTGGGAATGAAAAACTGGTGAAAAGGAGAGACAAGTAGGATATATTTAACCATTTGTAAGCAAGGATCTTTAAAGGACACTGAAATAAACAAATCAAAAGCAATGGGCAGGCTGTAATCCCACAAAGTATATCCAACATGTCTTGAAGAGACAGTGCAAGAGCCGTTTAGGCTCGACCGAAAAATTGGTATCTCCCCATGCCAACCACCGTCACATGCATGCCCATATTGAGGATTCCAAATGGCTAAACAATACGTATTTGCTCATTGTCCTCCCAGCCAATTCTTGTTACCTCCAGTCAGAATGGGACAGAAATTCAACTGAGGATATATCACCGAAGAGGACTGAAGGAAGTCCATCAAAATGCTTGAAGAGACGCAGGAAAAGGACCCTACCTAAAACCTTATTTTCACTCCTAGAAGTATAGATCTAACTTCTTTTCTTCATTGAACACCATATTTCGAGTTGATGCTCAATGCATTGGTTCTTTCAGACTCCAGTTTAGCCGGAGAAAAATATTGTGCATGAACATTAAGGTTTGCAAACAAATACAATCGACTAGCTAAATTGGGGAGACATCCGTTACATCGCGGTCTTCACACCGCGATACATTTACAACGCAGTCATTACAACGCAAGTGGTTACAACGACTTGTGCTGGATGGCTCTATACACTAAGGAATAGTATGATTTACTATTCCAACCCCTTCCCTACTGTCACGTCGGCTGGAGTTGGAATAGTAAATCATACCATTCCTAACGAATTGCGTTGTAATGACTGCGTTGTAAACATATTGCGGTGTGAAGACCGCGATGTAACATCATACATTAGTAGTTTCAATAGTTTATGTTTGAAAGACGACACTCCTTGGAAGGATTAGTGGGTTAGATAAAGAGGGCTTGCCTTGTTGAAAATCACTTTCCACCATTTTGTCACAGTGAGAGCACCTCAGCACAAATATGTTTAGCAGAAAAATTCAATGAAACAACAAAGTTTACTGGCCTGATTGAGTAGATAGTTTACGTTTGAATTCCGCATGGCCTTGCCATGTGCTCCTAGCCTGAATGTCAGTGCTGAACGTGTCAACATGTTTCAGCTCTTTTTGAAAGAAGGGAAATACTTGTGCACCTATTTCAGCGCCTGTTTGAGCACTAGAAACCTGCATAGCGAGACAATCTTCACCATCACAGCACAATTCACTTATTTTGTTTCTCAGCATGATTTTCTTACTGTACATCATATGGAAGTCACTGGCCTTGGCCATCTAAACCACAGCAGTCAGGTCGCAATCAGGCTGCATGTTACAAGGGATGTTAGGGTGAAGTGGGCAGATAGATCAATTATATCATCATTGAGCCCCTTGGTAACCTATAGTTTCTCCTCAAGGGGAGCAATACAGCCTTACTTTCCCCTTTTACGCTTAGACGTGGAAGAATTATGCAGCCTGGTGGCAGTGGACTCTGGCAAAAATAGACGACAGACGAACTTGACTGCTTAGCGGGAGGGGGGCACAATCATAGGCTCCCCCACACTTGGCATTGGCTGAATTATTTTAATTATATCATTTAATTTTGGCATTTTCAAAGGGGATCTGTCCCCCCCATACCTAACATACGACGTGGAGCTACAATGGCAGAGGCAGTTTCTTGGAAACCTTTTACAATTCTGATATCTAATCTCCTCACTATTGTCTTCGGTCCTTAGATATGAGCAGCACAAGTTTAGAGAGTCAGTGACCGATGCCGCAGTGTTCAGACCAAACTCAACAGTAAAACGATGTCTGTCGAGAAGGCGAACGATCTTATGTGGGGCATCTAGTTGCTTATCCATGTTCTCAGAAGGTCCCACAGGTGGCCTTCCCAAAGGAGAGCTCTGGCCATTCCAAAGCCCATTCATAAGTTGATCTGTCTCTAGTTTTTTGTGTTTCATGTGTGCCTGCACTCTTTTCTAGCCCCACTGAACAATGATAGTGTCTATAGGGTAGGGCTTTCCTGGGGAGGTGTGGGGGCAGTGAACTGGGTCTGTTACCCTTCGTTCCTATTTCAAGAGGCCCCAACAGCATGAGGTCCACTCTCAGGAAATCCATGCTATGGAGTCAGGGAACAGCTGCTGCTCAAACCCTTGCAGGTTACTCACTGTTCGATATGTCACACATTGTGGGTCTCTCTAAAGTTCTGTAACTTTGAAGCAAAAGAGCATTTATTCCCTTTGCCACAACTTATTCCTGACTTCCTTTAACTGGTGATGGAGCACTATATGCTGTACACTGCTGATTGATCATTAATGCGTGGTAAAGTTTCATTATAGGTGGTGTCTCTGAAAGGCTGCTAGGGCTGGGAGAGAATCAATAACAGATCAGTGAATACCTCAATTACATGGTTACATTGTTCCTCAGAATGTGTTTGAATACACCTCAGCATTTCTGTCCTTTCATAGACGCCAAACTGCCATAAAATGTTCCTATTTCTAAGAACATGTTAAAATAATTCACTTTGTGCTATTTCATCAAACCTTTCCAGATATTGAGCCAATTCGTTTTATACATACCGCCACCATTCATCTTCTTTCAAGCTACCCTTGGAGACAAACTACCTTGCCTATGTAAAATTGTATTCATATGTGCCTTTTGACAATTTTGCTGGCTCAATTTGCATTAAACTGCACCACTGACCAGTTTTTCCCACATTCCTAAGGGAATTTCCACTAGTCGACTATACAATATATATTTTTCTAATTACCTTTATTGTTCACATTGCATTAAAGTGATTTTGCCTATTCATGTTCGTAAAATTCTCCAATGAGGGTTCCTATCTTGGCGTAAATATTTCTTTAAAGACCCTCTATTTTTGACCAGCGACGGTCACAATATGCTTTCAAATACAATGTTTGCTATGGATGCTGGAAAACAATTTAGAAGAGAACAAGAATGAGACCAGCAATAGGGTTTCTCATCATTCTGAGACTGATAAAATTGGTATCACTAAGATTACTAATATGAACACTTGACATTACATGGCTAGAAAACAGTGAAACATGCTTAAACAAACAATACATAAAACAAATATTACCATACGTTTGGGAAGCTAAAGTTAAATGAGATATACATGGAAAAAAACACAAAAGATAAGTCTCAAAAGGGGATGAATCACATTAGTTAAGTAGCATTATTAAAATAAAAAAAAATTGCACTTTTATTCTTTCTAAAAATGCAAGGAGCGATGTAGTGTGCTATAGGTGAGCCTTCTGAGTTAGTGGAGGAATGTTTTAGCACTCATGTGTTCTTTCAAAAACATCTTAACTGGTGTGTTTAGTATCTTTGAGCTATATATTCTTAAGAGTTGTAGTCTGCACACCCTGTAGCTGTACCTCTGCCTCAAACCTTTCTATAAATTGCATGATCGGGAGATCGGGTCCCGCTGTCGTTTTTTTGGAGGTCTTTCCACCCACTGTCTTGGCAGCCTGCCCGCCCGATTTAGATGTTGGCGGGACCATAGCCGAAAGACCGCCACAGTGCAGCCGCCGCCAGGAATCTTGGACCGCGTCGACGGCTGCACAGCCAGAATCGCATGGCAGCGGGCCTCCAGCCAGGAGTCCCACCGAGCTGATTACAACGTGCTGTCCTGCCTAGGCAACTGTGGCGGGAATACCTCCAAGCTCTGGTTGGCAAAATTTAAGGGAAAAAAAAGATGAAAACTTATCTTACTTCCTCTCCAGTTTCAGTCTTGTACCCCATCGTCTAGGTCCCTCCTTTCCTGATCCGAAGTCAAATGACTCCATTGTCGCCGAGATCTCAAGTAAGCTACTTGTACTATGTCCTATGTATCGTGTGTTGATGATCGCTATAGACTTGTGGCGTGTGTGTGGTAAACAATGTGTGACACAAGGGAACATTTGACATTGCCTACATATCATTGCATACAAACATGTCATATATGTGTATTTAGGTAAAAAATAAGTTGCACTACCCATCTCCACGCCTCCATGAACCTCACTCTGTCAGGACTCCACCGACAGCACAACCGGAACATCGAAACTGGCTTGGTGCAGTCCCACCAGCCTGACGGCAGCAGAATACTGTGAGCCAGCCGAGAAGCCTGTCACCACTGTGTCTTCTGTCTCCAGCCGCAACATCTAAATATGGCAGGCAGAGCGCTGGCAGCTCAACGGAATACTTGAGACTGGCACCGCTGCAGACTGGCACCGTTACTGACTGACACCGCTGCGAACTGGCACTGCCGCAGACTGGCACTGCCGTAGACTGGCACCGCTGCAGACTGGCACCGCTGCAGACTGGCGGTAACAGTGCCAACATCTAAATCCGGCCTAGAGGTATGTAGTGCACCGCAGGGAGCGGTCAAATCAAAATATGTGTCTCTTCCATCTTTGATTATTAGCACCCGTCCAAATATTTTCAAAAAGCTCTTTGAAATGTGCCCACTCAAAATGTGGGAATCTGGGAAAGGTTAGAAATATATATAAATTGGAAAGGAGAGCTTGAATTGCAAACTGTATTAGTGCTGTCAGATACCACCGCAGGGGGTCAGATGCATCTTACTGGTCCTAGTAATCCAAATGTGTCCCCTTCCTTGATGCTGGGAGCCCCATGATGGATAATCCTGTTCCTTGGTAAGTGAAGAATGAGACTCGTCTGACAGTGGCAATGTCGGTTCCCCACGGTCACTCTGGGCTTAAAGCCTAGCGACACGAGAGCACTCAAGATCCCAGCACCGGGACAAAGCAGAGGAACTTTAGTGTTATTGAAAACGAATAAAAAAAAATATATATATATATATATATATATATATATATATATATATATATATATATATATATATTATCTACTGGCGGTCGCCAGTAGATAGTTATAGTTAGGACCGTGTTTCCATAGGAAATCCGCAACATTCTATTTGGAATAACTTTGGCGCCGGTTGACGAATCCTCGCAAAATTTTCAAAATAGGTGGGGCGCTCCGCTCCGCTCCTACCCTGAAAGTCTCGGGGTGATTCATCAAGCGGGGGCCGAGAAAAAAGGGGGGTCCCAAAACACGTTTTCCCCATGCATTTTTCCATAGGGACCTTTAGTCCAAGGTACAGCCCGAACGGCTGAACAGAATTACTTGAAATTTGGCAGAGAGGTAGTCCTCAGGTCAGGGAAGTGTCTTTTGCAGGTCTGGTGTCAATCTGTTCAGTAGTTCCTGAGAAAATCAAAAGTAAAATCATATATATATGTGGGCGGAGCCTAACCACACATCTCATCCTGAGATCTGATTGGGTGTCAGCACTTCATCCAAGAAGTGTTGGTGCTGCAGATCAGAGCTTATAAATTCTCCCTACTTCCACGGACAGAGTAATTTCACAGTCATACGCACATACACTCATCATACGCTGGGGCCCATCACACCAACATTCATTCTATTACTCTATCCACACTGAATATACGAGAGAACTCCTAAATCAATCTGCATCTAATCTGAGGTCAATGCAACCTAATTGATTTGTCTCGAGTCATGATTTAAACAATTTAAACACATTTAAGATCTCAATAAATTGACAAAGAAATAACCACCCGACAGTAATTCAAACAAAAGGTTATTTTATCTAAATTAGTTCAAATGAAAAGTCATTCAATAGCAAAATCATTATTCTCATAGTTACCTATTCTAGCTAAATGTCGTATTTAGGTCAGGACAGGTCTCTCGAAGTCTCCCGAGTCGCCGTCCTTTCAATCAGCATCGATCCTCTCGAGCATAAGTTCGGGAAGAAGTGGCCTCCGACCCTCTCAAGTCTAACAATATTTATACTAAAACTTACACATTAAAAGTTACAAACAAGCTCTAAACGTCCGTTGAGCAGAGCGAACAGGAAAGGATGTTGGCTCGCAACATTTAGAAAAAACCCTCCGCTCTCGAATATCTCAAAAATAAAAACACGGAAAAAGGAAGCACAAACTACATTCGCAACATCCATGGATGCTCTTCTCCGGAATTATAGTGAAGCCACCGCAAGTTTATCAAGATGTTCATCGTGACAATTGTTCTCTTCCAAGGATATCTGGCAACAAGCCCAGAGCTGCTGTCCTTTCGTAACTTTCAGCTCAGACAGAGGCCGAGGTCATATTTTCAACCATATTCAGCGAGGCCTCTTTCATATTTCATCTACTCAAATGCAGACTGTGGATGTCGGCCATTTCTCAATAGGCCAAAATGGACAATCTTAATTAAAAGAAACACAAAACAACGTTACTACATCGTATTGATTATACAGTGTTAATTCCCACTAATACCCTTATGTGTATGTAATTATCTAGCCATTTGCGACATAAAGAAGCATTAAAGCATATTATTTTAAAGCGCAAACACATAACAAATAGCACTTTAGCCATACATATTTAATTAATCTGCTCACCAACTTAGTTCACATATTAATTAAGCCATGCAATTGCATTCCCACGTATAATTCTTTCATTAATAAGGTTGATTAGTCAGTACACTCGACAAAAATTAATATTTAATAATTATTTGTTAGTAATTTTAATTATGACATATAGAAATATAAACTGAAGTTTGAGTTTAAATAGAAAACCCTGCTCCAGCAATCCCCCCTTTGGTGATATATCATCACCACAAAAATCCAACCCAAAAATGTAGTCCTCATTTCTTAGGAGAAATTCAAATGTCTTTTTGCATTTACATTACACACCAGTTTCTCTTTCATCATCTCTTTTCGTTTCTAAGTACATGCTCTCTCTAAATTCTTCTAATTCTATTTCTTGTGGGTCTCTTTTTGACCTCTTTTGCCTCTTTTCAATATTTTCTTTTACAATTTTCTTTTTACTTCTCCTGTATTTGCAACATAAACACCCTAATCTAAAAAACAATAAAACAACAATCACACATGTCAATGGAAATAAAATCTTACCAAAAATAGTACTACCTATCTTAGCTATAAAAATTTTAACAGTAATCATTTTATTAGCCATTTTAGTCCAAATACTTTCAGCTTCCAGTGGTACTAATTCTTCATGCAAATCAGTAATATTTTTGATATAGACCTTTAGATCTTTGCTTTCGTCAGGAATGTAAGTGCAACAATGTTGAACTTTCAGCATTCCACAGACTCCACCCTCTTTGGCCAATAGAATATCAAGGGCAAGTCGATTTTGCATAGACATGGCGCGTAAGGCAACCATCTCTGTATTTACCAACAGAAACCCTCCAGCGGTGCTTGTCGATAAGCGATCCACCACTGTTGACAGCTTCCGAATTCCATATGCATTTAATGAAATTCCCACTGCTGGAATCAAAGCTCCAAAAATATCTCCTACAATTTCTGACCAAGTTTCTCTCTTAAAGCGTGTTAGTAGACTAATCTGTTCTGCATCTTCTATTCTATCCATATAGAAAATCTTTGGAAAGACCAGGCCAATATAACATGTGCCATACCAATGGTCAGGCAACCTGTAATAAGCCTTATTCCCACAAATATAATACACTCCCGGTAAAACTGGATCTTCTCCTCCTTTAAATCCCCATCCCGTTGCAATAAAGTATGTATCATGACACTCACTAGTCCCAACAAAATAATTATTATATTGGGATTTCCTTCTAGTAATGCATAGTTTACCCTTCTGTGGTACATCTAAAGCCAAAGTTGGACTGGCCCCATTCTTCAATTCCTTTCCCATCTCAATGTCCCACACTGTCTCACTCATTTTATATCCTCCTGCCTTTTCATGCATGCTCATTCTCCTCTTCTCTACCATGTCCAGGAAAGCTTTTTCTTCTTCTTTCAAACTACAAGTTAAATTGTTTCTAAAAATGTAATCTAATGTTAATTCTTCTGTTTCAATAAAAATCTCACCAAAAATGTTAGCTTCTTTAGCAGGATTCAATTTTTTATTCATAGGCAATTGCCCAAAAATGTTATCTTTGTTAGACATCTCATAATCTATTTTCCCTAACAAATAAAAAATACTACTCAACACACTACATGAAATTCCATACGTAGCTGGAAGATGATGATAAGTAACTCCCTCTGAAACAGATGCAGGCAATTGCATACAGACGTAGCAATCCCTTACTTTCATTGTCTTTACGTATTCATACAATAATTTTGAAAAAACATTGCTGGAAAAATCATTAATTGACCTATCCTTATGTATGTATATATTACTAATTCTAGTTGGCACTACTTTTTGTGAACTCTTCTCTATGTTAGTCATATTCTCAGTATGTATTCCCAAAGTGTCTACTGTAACTCTAAAAGTAACTAATAAAGCAAGTACACTCCATAATAGCATTAATAATCCTGTACAGCAGCAGCACATTCTGCACCATCTTTTCAGAAAGGTACATCTACTTTGATTATTTTCTGTGTTAGCCTTCTTATTACTTTGGCAGTGTCTTTTAACTCAGCCTCTATTACTCCACTACTGAATCTCTAGACTAAAATCTGTTAACTTTAGAACTCTTCTTTTTCACTCTTCTCCAAGTGACTCCTTTTGTTCACTCAATTTGGATTTTCATCACTTTTCACTTCTTCTTCTGCAACATCAAATTGTATCAGATCCTGAATATCCTGAACATCTGTCTCTTCTCCAATGTCAGTCAAGATAACTTTCAGGATTCCTACAGTTTTCTCCTCCTCAACCACTCTCCGTAAGGTCCCCTCTGGATTTCCTTGACTTTCTGCCTCTTCTTCTCCTTCAGACAGTGCCACATACGTCCATTCCGGTGACCTATACTTCTGGTTGGGCTTTCTGATTCTCTTGATCTCCTCTGGTTCTTTTGATTTCTTTTGTTCTTCCTCTTTTGCTTGATTTTGACTTGACACTTCGTTCACCTGTTCAGCTTTTGATGAATTCACTCGTGTCAGTCGATACCTCAGCCACTTTATCTTGTTAGGCCAAAGATCTCCTTTTACACTTCTTTTCTGTTTCACTTCTCTGTTGTTTCTTTCTCCAATCCAAGTTCTCTTTCTCAGAACTCGACCCTCTGGTTTCTCATTCTCACTCTCATCAGATTCTGTCTCAGTTGCCCCTTGTTCATCAACGATTCTCTCTTTTTCCACAGTCTTCTTCTCCACCGATTGAGATTTCCCTACTACTGTCCCTCCTCGGGTCTCCGACACGCAATCTTCTTGCTGTCTACTTGTCCCTTCACCTAGCTTATCAGGAATATTCCCTACACCTCCTCGGGGGTCTTCTGCAATCTGTCCCTCTCTATCTTCTTCGGACCCTGCTTCTTCAGGAGTAATCTAAGGTGGATCCTCAATCTCTTCATCTGACTCAGGTGTAGTCTCTGCGGAATTGCTCTTTTCTCTTCTTTCTTTCTCTTTCTCTTTTTCACTGCTCATTGGAACTTCAGGCACCTTTCCAGAATCTGAACTCCCTTCCGAGGTCCTCAATGTTCCTCTTGAAGCCTCTCTTGGTAAGAAAAAAGAATCACCTGACTCTCTTTCTGACTCTCTTTCCCCCCTTTCAGGATTCTTTTTTCTTCTCACTGTTTCAGTGTCTGCATCATCACTGGAATCTGACTCTTCAAAGTACTCTTTACCAGTCCCATCCTTTGGATTTGGAACTCTCAGAGTATGACTTGCATGAACCCAGTTCTTCACTCCAGCACACTTCACAGCAGTCGTTGTAGTCAGAATAACTTGTCTTGGCCTTCCCCACCTTGGAACCAAGCAATTTCTTCTTCTGTGCACTTTTATTCTCACCCAATCCCCTGGGCTCAGATCATGGGCTTGCTTCTTTTCAAGTGTGGTGGCGTCTTCTCCAACCTGGTGAAACACAGAATGAACTGCGTCAGCCAGGCCTTTACAGTAATCCAAAATCATGTCATCAGTTATAGTCATCAGCTTATTGACAGGCACGAATGCATGTCTCATTGCACGTCCCATTATTATTTCATGTGGACTCAACCCCGTAGTTCTGTCTGGAGTAGATCTAATAGTCATTAGCACTAGAGGCAAGACATCAGGCCATTTCATTCCAGTGGCTAAACACATCTTACCAATTCTGTTTTTGATTGTGCCGTTCATCTGCTCAACAACACCAGAAGCCTCTGGCCTGTATGCACAATGTAGCTTCTGCTGTATGCTCAATGCTTCACAAATTAAACTCATGAGCTCATTGTAGAAGTGTCCCCCTCTGTCTGACTCAATTGTCACTGGGAACCCGTACCTAGGAATCAACTCTCTTAACAGCAACTTGGCTACTGTTATTCCATCATTTCTCCTAGTCGGATAGGCTTCCACCCACCTTGAGAACAAACAGACTACCACTAGAACATACCTCAATCTATTGACTTGGGGCATTTCAATGAAATCAATTTGCATTCTAGTAAAAGGACCTCCTTCTCTGCCTATTGTTCCTAAGCTCACTACTGTTTTCTTTCCAGTATTGAATTGCTGACAAATCAAACATCTTTGACAGATGCTCTCTGCAATCAGCCTGAACTTTGCATTGTACCAAGTTTGTTCAAAGGACCTAATCATAGCATCCCTCCCCAGGTGCCCCTGGCCATGATACATTCTTGCCATTGTTGACAACATGGAATTTGGCATGACTGGTCTTCCATCCCTATAGATCCAAACATGATCTTTTTCTCTTGGTGCACAACCTGCTTTAATCCAATCTCTCATTTCCTCATCTCCTGCTTCATCCTGCAACTGTTTCACCTCATCCCATGTTTCCAGTACATTAGTAAACATCACAGAACAAAAAGACATTTCCTTCTCTCTTCCCCTGTTAATCGAATGATTGTTCTTTGCACAATACTGTGCTATGTCACTTGCGAACCGATTACCAAGAGTAACAAAATCATCTCCCTGTCCATGAGCAGCACATTTTACAACTGCTAGTTCTTTAGGCAGCTGTATCGCCTCAAGCAATTTCCCAATCACTTCAGCATTCTTTATAGGAATTCCACTCGAAGTCAAGAAACCTCTCTGTAGCCAAAGCTGGCCAAAGTCATGAACCACCCCAAATCCGTACTGACTATCAGTCATTACAGTCACTCTCACATTCTTCCCAATCTTGCAAGCTTTTGTCAATGCCACCAATTCAGCTACTTGAGCAGATTTAACTCCTTTCAAAGATGAAGCTTCCATAACTTCTGAGACTTTACACACCGCATATGCTGCACTCAGCACACCTTCTTCTGTTTTCAGACACGATCCATCCACAAACAGCACATGATCACTCTCAGGCAGTGGCAGATCTCTTATGTCTGGTCTCGGTTTTGTACAGTAATCAAGCACATCCAAACAATCATGATCAACATCATCTCTCACACTCACATTTTTAGCATCTGGCAAAAGTGTCGCTGGATTCACATTCACACATCTTTCAAGAGTCACATTTGATGCTCCCAAAATGATTTTCTCATATTTAGTCAGCCGACTATGCGACATATATTGAGTTCTGCTTCTTGTCAAAAGAATTGCCACATCATGAGGTACGAACACCCTTACAGGATATCCCATTATTAAACCCTCACTCTGTTCCAAGCTTCTGCATGTAGCAGCTACTGCTTTCAGGCAACCTGGTAAACCCACAGCTACTGGGTCAAGGGTTGATGAGAAGTATGCAATTGGCCTTCTCAGACGTCCATGTTTCTGGATTAACACTGAAAGTGCACATCCATTTCTCTCACTACAGTACAGTTCAAACTCCTTCTCATAGTCTGGCATTCCTAGAGCAGGAGCTTCACATAATCTGCTCTTTAATTCTTCAAATGCTGCCATTTGTTCTGCATTCAGTTCCAATGTGTCTTTTACTTCACTTTTCGTCAATTTAATCAGTGGCTTTGCTATCAGGGAAAAGTTACTTATCCACTGACGACAATAACCCACCATTCCCAGGAACATTCTTACTTCTCTCTGGGTCATTGGGGCTCTCATTCCTCTGATAATTTTGATCCTGTCAATGGTCACTTTTCTCAGACCTTTTTCAATATTGTGTCCAAGATAATGTACTTCTTTCTTGCAAAATTGCAATTTGGCTGGAGATACCTTTAACCCTCCATCTGCCAGATGATTCAGTAAAGCTATGGTATCTACTTCACAAGCTTCTCGAGTCCTCGATGCCACAAGTAGGTCATCGATATACTGTACTAGTACTGAGCTTTCAGGCATGATTAGACTCTCCAAAGACTTTTTCAACAACTGATTGAAAATTGAAGGGCTCTCTGTATACCCCTGTGGGATTCGGCACCATGCCAAAATACGCTGTCCAAACCGAAATGCAAAAATCGGCTGGCTGTCATGATGCAATGGAATTGAAAAGAAAGCATGACACAAATCAATTACTGTGTACCATTCAGCATCATGAGGAATCTGATACAAAATCACTGATGGATTTGGCACAATGGGACAGCATGATACCACAATTTTGTTAATTTTTCTCAAATCTTGTACAATCCTGAACTTCCCATTAGGTTTCTTCAACCCCATTATCAGTGAATTACATGGGCTACTCAGTAATTCTCTCAAAACACCCTGCTGTATCATCTTATCAATTATTGGTGTTATTCCTTCAATTATTTCTGGTGTCAGTCTGTATTGTGGAATATTAGGATAAGTTATTCCCTCTTTCACTGTAATCTTTACTGGATCTACATTATTCATCAATCCCACATCTTCTCCAGTAAAATCCCAAACTGCTGCTTTTACTGTGTTTCTAAATTCTTGAGGCAAATCATCTGGATTAAACACAGCATATGTTCCAACAATCTCACTTTCTCTATTATCCAGAGTCATCATATATAAGACATCCTCATCCGGTGTCTCAAAAGCTATTCCATCCGGAGTACAAAAAATTGTGCAATTCATTTTACACAATAAGTCCCTACCTAACAAGTTCACTGGACTGGTGTCACAGACCACAAACCTGTGCATATCTGAAAATGTCCCTATCCTTACTCTTACTGGTTCAGTAAAACGAGTCTTAATCTGTGTATTAGCTACACCAACCACTTGGATTGCTTCGTCTGAGAGAGGAAGATTTCTTATATCTGCTGACCTGACAGTTGATCTCGTTGCTCCTGTGTCTACTAAAAAAGTAACATTTTCCCCATTTATTTTCCCATCTACAAATGGTCCTGCCTGGTCTATTTCTAGAGTTGCTCCAAGTATGCACTCTTCCTCCTCTCTTCGTCACCGTCAGTAGTCCCCTTCAGACTCACTCCCCTCATTCTTTAACCAGTATTGCTGTACTGGGTTAGTACGTCTCGGTTTGTTTACCTGTTCATCATTGTAGAATCCTGAGTCCTGGTTATATTTCTGAGACCCTCTGTTTTGTGGCAAGGGCGGTTTTGGCTCTTGATTCTGCTGCTTGACAACCTTCTGCTGTTGCTGCTGATGATTACACCCCTCGTTCTGCACCTGTTGATTCAAGGATTTATTCTCATTACTCACTAATGGTGGATTCGTACACTCGGATCTCCAATGACCCAATTGTCCACAGTTGTGACCTGGGAATTTCTTCTTGGCCTCTTCTAAATTCCCCTTTCCTTTTCCTGTACCATATCTAGGCCTATTTCCTGGATTATTTGCTTGTTCAACCAGCTGTGCTTCTTGTCTTTCTGCAACCTTCACCTGTGCCCACATTGCTTTCTCCTTCAGCTTTCTTTGTTTCGCTTCAATTTCATCACTGAAGTACTTCGCATGTCTCAAGATCTCATCAATCTTTTTACTCTGCCAATCGACTGTGTGCTCACGAATCATTTCACTGATTTCAGGTCTCAAACCATATACAAATCTGTATACGAAATGACTCAAATCCTTATCACCCAGATGTTCATCTCCACTGAACTGTTTAAAAGCCAGTTTCAACCTTTCATAGAAAGCATGAACTGATTCTTTTGCTTCCTGATGTGTTCGATCTATCTTAACCCAGTCTGTCTCCTTAGGGGGTACCTTATTCTTCAGGAACACAATAACCTGTTCATACTTTTTCATAACCTCCGGGTCTGGAGCTCCTGTTCTTTGATCTCTCGGGTATTCCTTAGCAGGCCAATCTACAACTATTTTACACTCTGCCCACAAGTCTGCTGGAACAATTATATCAAACAGACTATTCAGGTAAATCCACAGCACTTTTGACAATTTCACAAACCTATCTACCTGCCTATACCACTCGACGGGCTTTTCTCTCAGTCGAGGGAAATCATTCGTAAATGACAAAATATCCTGTCTAGTCCATGGGACATGTACATATCCTCCTCCAGGAATCTCTCTCATAGGATAAGCATCCACTGTTTTTTCTTTTCTCTCATGGGGAATGCTGAGTAAGTTCTGTCCACTGAATCTTCTCTTTTCTTATACCACCTATCCTTCCACTTTTCCACATCACCCCATTTTCGCAATAAGGAAATCATTTCCTTAATCTGCCCTTTTTTGCCAACATCATTTAGATTCTCGATATCTTTATCAGAAAAATCCACTCGGTAAGGCTTCTGCAAAGCTTTCACCTTATCCATGTCAACTCCCATTTCACTCGCTATTCCTTTTAACCTGTCATGTGTACTCTTAGCCCTCCACGTGATACTCTTGCACATGAATAACAACTCTCCATCATGATGATTTTTCAACATTTCTGTAGGAATTGTTCCTGCTATAAGTTCCTCCAGTTATATGCGCAACCTTGCTACATCAATTGCCTGAGAATCTTTATCCTTCTTTTGGAGAACTTTCAACCAATCATTCAAATCCTCAGCCGTTATTTCTGTAGACCTTTTCACTGTACTCACTTGTTCTGCCATCCTCTGTGGTTCCAATATTGATCCTCCCAAACAACCAATATTCAATCCTGAATTAGGCTGTACATCTGACTCTCCACCACATGTGTCATGTCTCAACTGTCTCAAATGATTCTCTCCCGTCCTCATTCCTGACTCTCCTGGAGAACCCGGAGAACCAACCAAACCATTTCCTACATATGGAACTGTCAAACCATTTTCACCCATTCTTTGCTTATCGAAAATAGGCATAACCGGACCTATTGTTACAGGCACTGTAACAGCTTCTAGATTCTTGGTTAATTCTCTAATTTTCTCAGTCAACTCGGATGTGGTTCTTGCTAATTCTCTTGTTTTCTCATCCCCGATTGCATTCTCTCTCTCTATCGTTCTCTCTCTCTCTCCCTTTCCGTGAAAGAGCTACCACTTTTCAGATCAGGTGTCGCAATTTCTGTTTTAACGATTCGCAAAGTATCTCTTATGGGAGTAGCAACTGGTGTTCTCACTTCTGGTTCTGGTCTATATGGAGGTGGTCTCTTATAGATCATGTCATCTAAGACTTCATCCTCATAGTCATTAGCCCCATACCTCCTCAATTCTGCATCCTGTACCTTTTCCGTACCTTTCCTCCCTTCCGTTTCTTCAACAGTTCTCATAGGATACAGTCCCTCTGACATACTAGCATCTCGCCATCTCCTCATTCGATCATGATGAGTTTCACGATCATATTTCATCCCAAAAATATACCTATAATTACCTCCACTCCTCTGCTTTTCTCGCTCATGCACCTCATCTTCCCATTCCACCAATGCCTCGAACTGTGTCGGCCTTGGTCTCGGCTCTAGACACCTCCTTTTTTCCCCGTAAGTTTCTCAACACGGCCAGATTAAATGAACCATGTTCCGGGAACGCTAGAACACCATCTTCTCTAGTGTACTTCGCCCAATTGTCTAACCATATACAGGTATGATACCCATATTTCGCAACCATGAAGGATGCAGGTGTTCTTGTTGGAGGTAGCAATTCACCTTCTCTAGTTATTATGTCCTTATCCTTGTCGAACCACTTTTTAATTTTACCGAACAAGGATTTCTTCTTCTTTTCCTCCGTTTGGTAATACATTTTCACGTTTACCACAACCCTCTAGTCCTTTCCACAACTGTACGATCTTTTGTCCAATAACAGCGCGACTCACACCAACGCACCAATACCGGAGCGTCTACGTCACCCTTTACTTCTTCCAATCCCTGCGCGGCTCACACCAACGCACCAATCACAGCGCGAACACTGTTCTAACCCACTGTCCAATCACAGCGCGGTCTTTCGGACGTCAGTAGTCGCTGCAGTCGCTTCTACTCATGTCTCCTGTCACTCGTCTACCCCTCCTTTACAAAGCCTTCTTGGTAGACTCTGTTTCAGATTCTACAAATCTATTAGTTACAACATATAAACATCTCCATTGTCTGCTTCGCTAACCACAGAATAGCAAAGACCTTTTTTTCACAAGAATACCGCTTCCTGCTAGAACAGCGCTTACCTCTGCTCCACTACGGAATTATTACTTTCGTTGACACAGTAGCACATCCCTCTACTCTGCCCTTCTAACATGCATCCATTAACTGTTTCCTCCCGGAATGCTCCAAAGAGTCTCACAATCAACTAAATGCTCATACATTCACGCACTTTCACACCAGAAAATGTAGTACATTTACACAGAATCCTGCCTTTCCCGAGAACAGCGAACAGTCTGTCCCACTACAGAATTATAACACACGTTAACCAAGCAGCGCTTACCTCTGCCCAGTCCTTCAAACAAGCTCAGAGAATACCTATTACTTCTCCAGCGATAAGCTTTAACGGCGAACCTTACGGATCCCTGGGACTTAAGACCAGAGTTTCACAGATAACCTTTGCTACCGTACACACTCCTCTTATACAGAAAATATATCTCTAGTAGTAACACACGGCGATGTCACTGAATCCGAACCCAGACAATGCGACGCGCAACTTCAATTGTCACACGCTTTTCCCTGCATACGTACAGGGCCAACAATCCCGTCTTTCCCGAGAGCAGCACTCATTTCCCTCTGCCCTACTACGGAACCGTCACCGACTCCCTACGTCCCAGAAGCCGTACACACTACATATAACTCAATACGACGACTTCAACATTTAGTGTTAGTACATGTATCAACATCAATCAATAAATCAATAAATCCGAAGCCTATGTACAAGCAATCTATCAGATCAAGACAATAATCAAAACCATCATACTGCTACCAGGAAACTGCTGCAGATCAGAGCTTATAAATTCTCCCTACTTCCACGGACAGAGTAATTTCACAGTCATACGCACATACACTCATCATACGCTGGGGCCCATCACACCAGCATTCATTCTATTACTCTAACCACACTGAATATACGAGAGAACTCCTAAATCAATCTGCATCTAATCTGAGGTCAATGCAACCTAATTGATTTGTCTCGAGTCATGATTTAAACAATTTAAACACATTTGAGATCTCAATAAATTGACAAAGAAATAACCACCCGACACTGTAATTCAAACAAAAGGTTATTTTATCTAAATTAGTTCAAATGAAAAGTCATTCAATAGCAAAATCATTATTCTCATAGTTACCTATTCTAGCTAAATGTCGTATTTAGGTCAGGACAGGTCTCTCGAAGTCTCCCAAGTCGCCGTCCTTTCAATCAGCATCGATCCTCTCGAGCATAAGTTCGGGAAGAAGTGGCCTCCGACCCTCTCAAGTCTAACAATATTTATACTAAAACTTACACATTAAAAGTTACAAACAAGCTCTAAACGTCCGTTGAGCAGAGCGAACAGGAAAGGATGTTGGCTCGCAACATTTAGAAAAAACCCTCCGCTCTCGAATATCTCAAAAATAAAAACACGGAAAAAGGAAGCACAAACTACATTCGCAACATCCATGGATGCTCTTCTCCGGAATTATAGTGAAGCCACCGCAAGTTTATCAAAATGTTCATTGTGACAATTGTTCTCTTCCAAGGATATCTGGCGACAAGCCCAGAGCTGCTGTCCTTTCGTAACTTTCAGCTCAGACAGAGGCCGAGGTCATATTTTCAACCATATTCAGCGAGGCCTCTTTCATATTTCATCTACTCAAATGCAGACTGTGGATGTCGGCCTTTTCTCAATAGGCCAAAATGGACAATCTTAATTAAAAGAAACACAAAACAACGTAACTACATCGTATTGATTATACAGTGTTAATTCCCACTAATACCCTTCTGTGTATGTAATTATCTAGCCATTTGCGACATAAAGAAGCATTAAAGCATATTATTTTAAAGCGCAAACACATAACAAATAGCACTTTAGCCATACATATTTAATTAATCTGCTCACCAACTTAGTTCACATATTAATTAAGCCATGCAATTGCATTCCCACGTATAATTTTTTCATTAATAAGGTTGATTAGTCAGTACACTCGACAAAAATTAATATTTAATAATTATTCGTTAGTAATTTTAATTATGACATATAGAAATATAAACTGAAGTTTGAGTTTAAATAGAAAACCCTGCTCCAGCATTGGCAGCCATCTTAGGACCAATATACATGATAGCACCTCATTAAAAAGCATTGCCGTGATTAGAAGGTTTTAAGACTTTAGTTACATTATAAATCATTTGTTGATGGTACCATACTCATTTTAGGAATTGTGGTATGTTCTAAGGTGATTTCACCATGTGAAAAAGCCTTCTGCTGGGATGTCATGATTGAGAGAAAAATATTTTCTCATGCTTTTCCCACAGAGGTTTGGAAGGTGATCTATAAGCTAAACTGAGAGCATATTTTCTGTAAATTCACATTATCTTTCTGAGTCATGTGAGAATGAAGTCTGACATTCTCAGTAAAACATGTACATCCAACAAGGGCAGAGACTGTCAGTTGATTCATTTGTATTCTACTGCAGCTTCCCAGTGTGTTCCAAAGAACAACTAGAGTGCTAACAGTCCTACTTATGATAAACGTATGGCACACCTGAAGCCATCTTGCTTGGATTAAAGTGGTAACTCTTAAAACATTTAATTTAAAAAGGAACAAAATGAGGGGGTTCATTTTTCCATAAAAAGTATGATTAGTGCTGCAGAAAGAAAAATTAGGGCACATTTTGAGTGACTTCTCAAATCCTCTTCTATTTCATTAAACAATTCTGACATGCAGACTGAAACATGCACTTTCAATACCAGCAGCAGTTTTCCCTGGTGAGCAGTAGCTTTACTACAGTGATCTAATGAGCAAAAAGAGTGCTAACATTCTGAATTTATGGCAAATGTGTGACACATCTGAATGCCTTCTTGATGGAATCAAAGTAAAAAACTGAAAGTATTTCCTACAGAGGAGACTGCAGTAAATGAGGAAATTAGGAAACTTCATAACAAATTAGTCTACCAAGATGGCCACCAGAGACAAAAGAGCCCAAATGTAGCCCAAATATCACCCAGATGTAGCCCTGTCGAACCACACCTTTTCTCTTTGTCAAGATTTCTCAATTTAACTCGGCTAGTGTTTTCACACTAACCAATAGATTTGGATTTTTCTGTACACTACCCATTCTCACACGGTGAATGATTTATGTCAATATGTTTTAATGATGATAGCATGTCCCATCGCGCATTGTTGGCACATAAGATTGTACATAACTTGAGAGTAACAATGTTGTACATCTCTGTGATGCGTAGCTCACATATGTTTTTTCCCCAGCCCTGAAGAAGTCAGGGGAGACTGTGCCCCGTGAAGAAACACGTGTTGGCTGGCTGTAAATCCAAATTCATCATAATACAGAAGGATAAAACAGAAATCAGAACATTGTGGTCCTTCATTGTCATTCGTTGTTTAATTGAATTGATTTGTTTGAAACTAAATGCTATGAAGCATGTTACACGGATGTTAAAGTGTGCACAGTTTTGATTTGTTTGTACAGTGGGCCGTGGCCCAATACTAGAGGGTTTAGGGGTTTTATCCCTCTCCTGTAGCACCGTTTTTGATATATACCTAGTAAATACTATACGTATTAACGTATTATAAAGAGAGCGCCCTGAAACAACCTGGCAGATAAATAATAAACCCCCCCCCCCTTTTTGAAAGTAACCACAGTAATGGACGCAGTCTAGCCAGGTCAGATGTGTTCTTTCTACCCAAGTCCAACAAAAGCGGGACTGTTGGAGTACTTTGAGGCACACCTACCAATTTACGCAGAAAATAATTCTCTGCTCTTACCAGGCTGTTCAAATTGGTAAAACCCCAAAGTTCCGATCCATAGAGAGCTGTGTTGACAACTTTCATATTATACACCTCAAGGGCGGGAGTGATTGGCCTAGTTAAGGAAGACCTATGTTTGAGGGATAGGGCTCCTGCAAGTTGATGAAATTTTAGTTGGGCCATATCCAAATGTCGATTCCATCCCATATTCGTTTGTAATAAAAGGCCAACATAAACAAAGGCATCAACCCGCTCAAGAGGTAGACCATTGAGTAAGATTTTACCCTTAAAAGAGTTAGTCTGGTTCAATGACATGAACTTTGTCTTTGAGATGTTAATCTCCAGACCGCGCTGGTTGCAGAACTCCCCAAATGCATTAACGGCCTTCTGTAGGCCGCTCGGGGTCCGTGAAACAATTAAGGTGTCATCCGCGAACATGAGAACAGGCACGCGGACTCCAGCCAATATGGGGGCGTCAGTGGGGGAACTACCAAGATGTTCCACTATTCCATTTATGTACAAGGAAAACAGGGTGGGGGCCAGAACACACCCCTGGCGAACACCACGCTCAACCGGGAATGGTTCTGTGACCTCGCCCTGAGCCCCCCATCTGACTCTCACGTAGTTGTTCTCATGCAGGCGGACAAGCAAAGACTGAAGATCAGATGGCATCCCCTGGTTGGTAAGAACAGACCAAAGTTTGCAACGTGGGACTAAATCAAAGGCCGTTTTTAAATCGACAAACACTGCGTAAAGTGTCCCCTTAGAGATCAGCACATTTCTCCAATATAACAAAATAAAGAAAAGGACTTGGTCGATTGAGCTGGTGCATGGACGAAATCCAGCCTGAAAAGGAGATAAAATAGCTTGATCATCAATCCACATCTGTATTTTACTCTGAATCAAACGACCAACCAGTTTTTGGGCTGAGTCTATGAGGCTAATAGGCCTATAATTATTTGGAAATGATTTGTCCCCCTTTTTGAAAACTGGGATGATTTCGGCTCCCTTCCATGAGGGTGGAATGGGGGCTCCCCTAGCCACTGAATTTGCTAGCAGTGCAAAATACTGGCACCATGAGGACCTGTCACTCAGGAAGATGTCAGCTGGAAAACCATCCATTCCTGGGGCTCTGCCTCTGGTGACACAGTCTAATGCGCTGTCTACATCGTCAGCTGTAAACAAATTATGTTGAAAAAAGATAGTAAGTGGGGGATTGCTAACTAGTAACTGCTGATTTCGGGCATATTGTGGTCTAAAGAATTCCAGCCATGAGTGCTGGGGGACATTATTTTGTGGGGGGTCCCCTTGTCCATCCCTATCCCATTTTATGATGTTCCAAAATTGTTTGGAATCCTTAAAAGCACATGCCGATTTCAGATCCTGCCATCTGTCCTCATCCCACTGCCTTTTTGCCGCTTTTTGGGCTGATCTATATAAACCCCTTGCCTCACGGACTCTCGTAGGGTTCTTAGCCTTAACTTCTTCACACAATAGTGACCTTGCATCCTTGCAGGCTTTATTGTACCATTTAGCTGTTATTGGTTTGAGATTTCTATTTCCCCTGGGAAAGGCCATCTGAAAGAATGTCTTTAGTCTAGAAAAAAGATTTTCATGGACCTTTAACATGAGGCTAGGGAAATCCTGTCTGTCAGTTTGGGCATTTATTTCCGTTAGTGCCTTATTGACTTCATTCTTAAGTGAGGCCAACTCGACAGGGTTCGCTGCTATTTTATCCCATTTAACGTGGCGCAGGTTATTAGTAGCTACAATATTCAAAGTGGTAGTAACTCCGACTTTGGGCTCTACTTTGTCCCCAGTTGGGACATTAAAAAGTGAGCAAAGAGGGTTGTGGTCACTTTCTAGACATTGTTTAATGACCATATCAACCAATCTATGCCAGAATCTAATGTCCACAAGTAAGTAGTCAATCCGACTGCTATTCCGCCCGTTATCAAAGGTACATGCACCCTGTTGATCAGAGGGGGTTCTCCCATTAGCTGCTCGAAGTCCTCTTTCAAGGCACATAGATTTTAACTGAATAGCTGCAGCTGACCATCTTTTGATGGGCGGGAGATCTAACTTGGGGACACCCCATCTATTGTCCTGTTCGGCAGAGATGTTCTGATCTTCTTGGCCGAGTGATTCATAGGTGGTGTTAAAATCTCCACCCACTATCAGGACAAACTGTACTGGGAGACCCTCTAATTGAATATCAAGAGCTGTAACCACCTCTGAGGCACACCCTCCTCGTTGGCCTCTAGCATAAACATTAAAAACGGCCAATTTGGTGCCGTCAGGCCACTCGAGTCTAACAACCAAAATGTCATTCGTCGGGGCTCTGACCTTCTGTGCTTTACAACTGAGAGTCTGGCGAATCCAGATCACCAGACCTCCCGAAGGTCGTCCTTTAAGGCTTTTTTCTGCAGGGATATAGAAATTAAGGTAGCCTACTCGATAAACTGCCTCTGTCGACCAGATTCCTGGAAAAGGATAATGTCATAATGGTCAATGAATGAGCACCATTCTGGGGTTAGGATCTTGTTGCCAAATCCAGCAAGATTCCATAAGATGAGGGATAATCCATCCTTACAAGGTTGGGGGATGTTCAATTTAATAGGATTATTTTTTTGGCCTTGCAAAACCGCATCTTGTCCCTCCATACAATGCTCTACCTCTAGTTCAGATAAGGGTTTAGGGATTTGGATTTCGCTATAGGTTACAGGGGAGCTTTCTGCGCTCCATGGATCCACGCCCCTGGTGGTCATTAAGTAATTATTATAGGAATACCCTATGTTCTTTTTTGGATCCTCCGGATTGCGTGTGGGTAGAGTTGGGCCAGAGTGGTCACCCTCACTGTATGGGGGGTGATTGTTCGAATGAGTCTCCCTTTGTGGGCTGCTAAGTACATTATAACCTGGGCTCAATAGTCAGTCACAGTCCTCCATGTCGGTCAGTGCCCCAAAGCGATTCCTCATGTTAATTCCATCAAGGGGAGATGGTAAACCCCCTTTCCTTAGTGGTCGAGGGTGGGTAGGCAATAGACGGGGCCTTAAGCTACGCCCTTTACACCATAATCGATCATAGAAAAATTCTAGAGTCAGTGGAATTATGGCCGAACTCCTAAGTTGAGGGGGGAATAGATTCGCTAAAACTGTCGGCAATGTTTGAGGGTTAGAAAAATTTACAACTATACACCCCCCCCAAATCTTTTCTTACTCGTACCCAGCCATGGTACCCTTCTGGCCATTATAATATCTTTAGCTAGTTGTTGTTTTCCCCTGTCCGAGATCCACAGATTATTGGATAACCAATGAAGAATTTTGTCAATTAGATTACTTGCAGATTCTTCTTTACCTGGGCTTAAACATGGAACATTTGCTAAAACGAGTACTAGGGGAGTGGCCTCGGGAATGAGTTGGAATGCTTCCCTATCTGGAGGGGCCAGAGAATGAACACACCTAGCATCTGAACTACTATTAGGGTTGGAAGGTGTGACCCCCTTACTCGATTTTGCTGGAGCCCTGGTATTCGACAGACCTTTAAAGCCTAGTGTTTTTTCCTTCAATGCGGAATCAACATCCCCGATTAGAGTGTCAATCTGACTCAGGGGTTGAGGGTGGTGTATGACGGCGGTTCTTGAGGTAGATAACTGGGACAATGGGACCAGGGGCGGTAATTCACAATGAACCAAGGGGGGGTTGGGTAGGCCATTCACTCCACAGCTCTTTTCTATACCGGACGTTTTTTCCTCAAGAGAGGATATCCTATCTATAATCGGGGCCAAGATATGGTCTAATTTCTCTTTAAATACAGCCCAGAGGAGATCCATTTGGTCTTCCAAAGGGGTGTTTGGTTTGACTTTTTTATGCCTGGGCTTTTGTAACCCTAGCCCCTTGGGGGGGGGGCAGCCTTACTTGTTAACCCCACCCCTCCAGCCCTAGTACAGCGTCTTTTCTTTTGGGCAGGAGTGGGAGTAATGCTGGGAGTAGAGTCATCTGTCACATCTATTGTGGGGGGTCTGGGCGACTGATCGTGAGTAGACATAACATTTCCTATTAAATCCCTTGGGATATCTGGCACTGTAGGGTCCAACTGGGACTCTAGTCCCTCAGGTTCTGCGTGAACCGACGCAATAGTAGTTGACCCTATATCCAGAGACAGTCTTCTCTCAGTTCTTTCAATTTCATCATTCAGCATACTGGATACTTTCACCAGATAGGAGTCCAATGTAGCTACGCCCCCTCCTTTGCCATTGGCAGCTCTTGTTTTTCTTTTCACCATCCTCCCGACAACGAGTCCGAATACAGATGTTACAGTACCTTTAGTTGATGGATCTTAGGGGGGTGGCCCAGCCCAGCCGCCTTCAGCTCCTGACGGCCACAGATGGCCCGCCCTTTGCCCGGGCTTAGCCCGGCGCAGTCCCACCCGCGAGGCGGTGGCTCTGCTTGAATTTGAGCACCCCCAGGCGCGAGATTGCGTGAGGCGGCTTCCGGTTCCGCCGCTGAGGGTGCTGGGCAACGTAGTCCGCCTCCACACAGCGGCCGCGTTTGGGTAGCGGCGGCGGGAGGGAGACAAGCAGCGACCGTTGAGCTGTGCCCAGGAGAAAGGTGATGCAGGTAAGGATTGGCCTCTAGACAGTGTAAACCTTCTGAGAGAGAACTCGCCCGCTCTGCCAGTGGCTCTGCTTGAATTTGAGCGCCTCCAGGCGCGAGATTGCGTGAGGCGGCTTCCGGTTCCGCCGCTGAGGGTGCTGGGCAACGTAGTCCGCCTCCACACAGCGGCCGCGTGTGGGTAGCGGCGGCGGGAGGGAGACAAGCAGCGACCGTTGAGCTGTGCCCAGGAGAAAGGTGATGCAGGTAAGGATTGGCCTCTAGACAGTGTAAACCTTCTGAGAGAGAACTCAAATAGAATACACGATTGCTTGTGCGTCTCTCGTTTGCAAGTGCCAAGAAGCACAGGTGTGCTTTCGTCAATCTTTAAATGCAGTGCGTGCATCAGAGTGCGCGACAGCTCATATGGGCTGTGCACACGCCTCTGAGATAAGCCCAAAAAAAAGTCAACATTACGCTTCTTCATGAAGCACTGCAAGTGACCGACAATGGAGCAGAGACATAAGATTCATTTTTAAAGCACACGATCACACATGGGGTTTCCTGGCGCCGAATGACAGATGTTTGTTACCCAAGCGAGTGGTGCTCATGTTATAGACCTCTGGAGGATAAGAGACGGGACAGCAGTCGAGCCGGTGACCACCGGTCAAACCCATTCACCTTCAGTAGAAACTTCAGTTTGCTGAGCCATCACACCCGGCTGCCTCCTGCTTTCGGCCTCAGAAGGATATGGGCGTATGCCCTGCCGGGATTGGCAGCTGCGCCCTGCAGGGCTCACACAGACTTCTGGAGCAGGTACATAATCCCACTGCGCCGTATTATTATTTTTGTTATATCCTTTAGTCTGAAATCCAATCTAAACTTCAGTTACAAGATTATTACAACTGCATTTTCTTTAAATGTCACTAGACGTCGTTCGTGCATCCGCAGCGGCGGGGTCTGAAGAGGTTTGCAGTCCACCCTTCATGCGAGGTCCCGGATGCTACTCATGTCTCGCACGGGAAGGACAAACTCAGGCTATGGCAGGGCCCGCCTGACAATGTGCCCCCCTTTTTGAGTGAAGGACTGACAGGCCAGGTGGAAAGGGGCAGGGGTCACAACACAAAAAGGTCGTTTGCAGGATGTTTTGCTGCTTATTCAACCAGGATAACTCATGTTGCCAGCTCCTGGCAGCCAGTGCCCGCAGCCCTGGTGCTCGGCAGTGCCCACCCGCTCCGGTGCCGCTTCTGACACTGGGTGCAAGCTGTCACCTTCCGACAGGCAGCGCCCCGCTCGCACATCCCACGCACACAGGTAATGTGTGCCTGGGTAAATATTAAAGGACGAGACATCAGGAAGCTGACATTATTTCCGCTACAAATAGCAGGAAAGGCCTATATTTAGAATTTGGAGGTAAAAAATGTATCCCGATTAGGGTGACCAGATTCTCAAAACAAAAAAAGGGGACAGGTCATAGACATAGAAGTAGGACTAAGGTTTACAGTAACCATCGACATAAAAGTAGGACTATTTGACAGCTGTGATAAACATAGAAAAGGGACTACAACAGCTCCCACCACAGACCGAGATGAAGCATTACATACAACAAATCAGAGGTCTTTTATCGGCCGTAACCATTAATTCCATTTAAACAGACTTTGCCTCAACATTTGCTATAGTTGGTGACCAAATTCCAAGTCTGTTTTCTTATTAGATAAGTATATATATTGTGATTGTTAACTGTGAACAATGAAGAAATTCGCACAATCGAAGAGGAGTTTGTGCTCTTGTTTTTGCCACGAGGAAGTGAACGAGTGCATCGCTAGTGAGTTTGATAGATAGATATATATATATATATTACCTACTGGCGGTCGCCAGTAGGTAGTTATAGTTAGGACCCTGTTTCCATAGGAAATCCGCAACATTCTATTTGGAATAACTTTGGCGCCGGTCGACGAATCCTCGCGCAATTTTCAAAATAGGTGGGGCGCTACGCTCCGCTCCTACCCTGAAAGTCTCGGGGGGATTCGTCAAGCAGGGGCCGAGAAAAAAGGGGGGTCCCAAAACACGTTTTCCCCATGCATTTTTCCATAGGACCTTTAGACACAGCTACAGCCCGAACGGCTGAACAGAATTACTTGAAATTTGGCAGAGAGGTAGCCATAAGGTCAAGGAAGTGCCTTTTGCAGGTCTGGTGTAAATCTGTTCAGTATTTCCTGAGAAAATAGCATTTAAAAGCATATATATATGTGGGCGGAGCCTAACCACACATCTCATCCTGAGATCTGATTGACTGTCAGCACTTCATCCAAGAAGTGTTGGCAGCCATCTTGGGACCAATATACATGATAGCACCTCATTAAAAAGCATTGCAGTTAATAGAAGGTTTTAAGACTTTAGTTACATTATAAATCATTTGTTGATGGTACCATACTCATTTTAGGAATTGTGGTATGTTCTAAGGTGATTTCACCATGTGAAAAAGCCTTCTGCTGGGATATCATGATTGAGAGAAAAATATTTTCTCATGCTTTTACCACAGAGGTTTGGAAGGTGATCTATAGGCTAAACTGAGAGCTTATTTTCTGTAAATTCACATTATCTTTCTCAGTCCTGTGAGAATGAAGTCTGACATTCTCAGTAAAACATGTACATCCAACAAGGGCAGAGACTGTCAGTTGATTCCTTTGTGTTCTACTGCAGCTTCCCAGAGTGTTCCAAAGAACTACTAGAGCGCTAACAGTCCTACTTATGATAAACGTATGGCACACCTGAAGCCATCTTGCTTGGATTAAAGTGGTAACTCTTAAAACATTTAATTTAAAAAGGAACAAAATGAGGGGGTTCATTTTTCCATAAAATGTATGATTAGTGCTGCAGAAAGAAAAATTAGGGCACATTTTGAGTGACTTCTCAAATCCTCTTCTATTTCATTAAAAAATTCTGACATGCAGACTGAAACATGCACTTTCAATACCAGCAGCAGTTTTCCCTGGTGAGCAGTAGCTTTACTACAGTGATCTAATGAGCAAAAACAGTGCTAACATTCTGAATTTATGGCAAATGTGTGACACATCTGAATGCCTTCTTGATGGAATCAAAGTAAAAAACTGAAAGTATTTCCTACTGAGGAGACTGCAGTAAATAAGGAAATTAGGAAACTTCATAACAAATAAGTCTCCCAAGATGGCCACCAGAGACAAAAGAGCCCAAATGTAGCCCAAATATCACCCAGATGTAGCCCAAGTATAGCCCAATGACAGAATGTCCCAGAATGTTCTTAAAAACAACTAGAGTGCTTACTGTCTTCATTATGACAAAAGTATGGCACACCTGAAGCCATCTTGATTGGAATAAACTGGTAACACTTAAAACATTTAATTTAAAAAGGAACACAATGAGGAGGTTCATTTTGCCATAGAAATTATGATTAATGCTGAAGAAAGAAAATGAGGGCACATTTTGAGTGACTTCTCAAATCCTCTTCTATTTCATTAAAACATTCTGACATGCAGACTGAAACATGCACTTTTAATACCAGGAGCAGACTTCCATGGTGCAGTAGTTTTACTACAGTGATCTAATGAGCAACTAGAGTGCTAACATTCAGAATTTATGGCAAATGTGTGACATATCTGAATACCTTCATGATGGAATCAAAGTAAAAAACTGAAAACATTTCCTACTGAGGAGACTGCAGTACATGAGGAAATTAGGAAACTTCATAACAAATAAATCTCCCAAGATGGCCACCGGAGACAAAAGAGCCAAAAGGTAGCCCAAAATCACCCAGATGTAGCCCAAATATAGCCCAATGACAGAAGTGTGCAAAACACTTATTATTTTGTGTTTTTGCAGTGTTATATAGTGCAGACTTGTCAGGTATTGGAGTGCTTTACATGAGCATTGGTTACATCACACAAGAACAAATTCATTTTGGTTGTAGACATGGGGAGACTAAGTGATTTGACCAGAATCACAGAATGTCGAGCTGAAGCAGAAACTTCAACCTGGTTCCCCAGTTGCAAAGTCTGCAGTTCTGGAAGTAACACCACATCCTCTCCCCTCAGTGCAACATTTAATCAAGTGGTCAACTGGATAAAAAAACATAAAGATAACAAATAATTTAAAAGTGCTTTGTCGCTATTTGAAAACTCAGAAAATATGTCCTTATTTTAGTCTTTTAGAGCACTAACCATCATTTTGATGCCAATAAGACCCTCTCATATATGTAATTTCTAAAGGAAATGCTCTAGGTATTACAGTTTTGATTACATCAAGATGATGTCAGGCGTTCCACACTTTTGTAATAAATATAGAATGTTAGCAATCTAGTTGTTCATTAGGATACTGTTGAGAGGCAGAGGCCAGGGGCACGGACTCTGAAAATTGAAGGCAGGTAGGAGGGTGCAAAGGCAACAATTTAACCACACTGAGCAGGCAGGAAGGGCCGTGGAAGCACAACAGACTATGGAGGGCAGTGGAAAGGGGGGCAGGGGCAACAAACCAACAATACAGGACTTGCAAGAGAGGCTGTTGGAGGGAAGATCTATTACGGGTCAAGGAAGCTAGGGGCGGTCCCCAGATCCCCGGGAGCCACCACAGAACTGAGCAGGAGAGTGAGTCAGGGACAAAAGGGGCACCTTAATTTGAGCCGGGGTGCCTAGGAACGCTTGCTCCAAAAATGAAGAAAACAGACATATGAGACATGGAATTGGAGGCAGAATACAATGGCAGTTTAATGAGAAGATGCAACTTCAAAGAAACCGCAGAATAGAGACATAAAGTACAAAATACAGAATCCAGATAATCATACAGCTGTCATAATATTCTCTGTATCTCAATTAATGTACTGACAGAGAAAACACATCTATAAATGCATCATGAGAAACAAGTTACACCAAGGAAAATGTTACCTAGGAACACTCACGTTTACTCTTAGAGCAAGCATTCCTGCAATTACAATACAAAATCTTTTAAATGCAAAAGTAAAGAGAACAATGGTTAAACATAACATGACATTTCATATAGGTAAAATAGAATAAGATACTTCAAGCAAAGCAGAGCAAGACATTTTAAGCAAAGGAAGACAAGAGCTCCCAGCTCTTGGGGAAAACCTGCACTGCCTGTTAACCTACATACAGACGGCGAGGTAGTCCGTCGATATCTGTGGGTGCTCCCTTTTTATATCATTTTGTGGGCTCCTTTGCACGCTACATCTACCTACGTATGCTACCCAAAAGCTTCGTCTGCAGATTTTACCAGACATTTCGTCATTTACCCACTTAATGCTGACAATGGACTGGGTGAAAAGGTCAGTCTCTCAGGCCAATCGCTTATCGTAAGTTCCATAGAGCAAGCAGAAAATAATGGGTATTGTACGGGAATTCAATATATTCATGTATAAAATCTCCTCAGTTCTCCTAACTTGACGCTCTGCGGTTGCCACTTCCTTAAAAGCGGGAAACCTGCCCAGGAAGCAAGTACCAGTCCAGGATGCAGCCTACTGTATGTCAACAGCTTCAGGGGGATGTTGAACTTTGATACGGAGCACGGAGCACTCGGGTAGGGTGGGGGCTACTAGTTTGGATCAGAAGGCCTCGCAGACCTGCCTTCAGACTGCTATACACTAAAATTGCAGAGCTATGGTCAATTTAACAAAGAGGCCTACATATTGAACAGAAGGGCCTACACAGGGGTTTTATGCTGGCTGAGTGGTAAGGATGTCTCAGGATAATTATATAGCAACACAGGACCCGCTGGTCAATTTAATACGGCCTACAAATGCAGCTGGCAGGGCAAGGACAAGGGTCTCATACTTCAGGTGTGGACAGAACGTGCCAGGGGCCCCCTGTGATACAAAATCTACCCTCCTTTAAGGCTGTGGCAATGTAATAGACCATTGTGGGCAGAAGGAAGAGGCAATGGTAGTACAACCATACATGCCAACAGACCCGATTCAGCCAGGAAACGTCCAATGTTTTTAAGCTCAAATGGGCTTTATTTGATCTGTCTCCTGTCTACAATATCCTCTTTTGCAATGTAACTCAAAGGGGAAAATCAATACCCCAGTTATTTTTCAAAATCTCCCTCTTACCAAGTTCAAAATGTTCGCAAGTATGGTACATTGGATCATGGAAGGAAATGGGATAGGGACATGGACTTGGATAACAGAGGACAGGAGGGACATGGAGAGGTGCACCAAACTGACCCTGCAGGGCAGGCATCAGGGTTTGCAGCAGCACAATACACCACACAGGGCATGCAGGACGGGAGTGCAGCACAACAATCCATAGAAAGCAAGAGGGAGGGGACAGGACCATGCACATGGACAACAGAGAACAGAGGGGCAAGAGGCAATGGTAGCTAGCTGACCATAATGGACAGACAGGAGAGAAAGCTGCAGCATAACAGACCATAAAGGGCAGGAGGGACGGATCAGGGGCATTACAATGGAACAGACAAGCCAGGAGGGAGGGAGTAGGGCTGGGGGCAAGGGGGCAGGGCAGGAGCAGCAAGATAGCCATGGAGGTCAGGCAGGATGGGCACTAGAAGCAAGACACACCATGAAGAGCAACAGTGAGACTGTGATGGCATACACACAGACCATGGAGGGAAGGTGGGAGGGGGTCAGGGGCAGCTAACTGACCACACAGGGAAGGTGGGAGGGGCCATGGCAGCACAGAAGACCATGCATGGCAAGTGGGAGGGTTAGTGGCAACACAATGGCTATGATGGGCAAGAAGGAGGGTGGAGGGGCATGCACAAAGGACGATGGAGGATAGAAGGGAGGGTCAGGACCTATGCACAGACAAGAAAGTTCAGGGGAAGGGACCTCACAACAGACCACACGGGGCAGGCAGGAGGAGCAGTTGCAGCACAACAGACCAGGGAGGGCAGAAGGGTGTGGCAGTACAATGGACCATGTAGGACAGGAGGAAGAGGATAGGGGCATGGCATGTGGACAGGCAGGGTGGAGGTGGCAGGGACAGGTTACAGTCATCTGACAATGCTAGGCAGGTGGGAGGGGAGTGGCAGCTCAACAGAACACTCAGAGTAGATAGGAGTGGCAGGTCCATGGGACATGGTGGGCAAAAAGGATGGAGCAGGGGCATGCACAAAGACATCGGAGGGCAGGGGGAAGGAGAATAGGGGCAGCAAGCTAAGCACAGAGTTTAAGCAGGAGGTCAATGATGGGGCATAGAATTGGGCAATGGAGGGCAGGAGGAGTGGACTGGTACATCATACTAAATTGAGGGCAGTGGCAGCACATCAGACCATGCATGGCAGGAGGGAGGAGGCTAGTCCATGGATTCACACAACAGAGGATAGGGAGGAAGGGGATGGGGCAGCAAGCTAACTGTTCAGAGAAGGCGGGTATTAGGAACTTTATTGTTTTTAAAACATTGTGTCTGTGCGAACTACTTAAAATATGAACAAGTATGCAGCATAATCTCACTTTTATTCAGGAAGAAGAGGACGTTTGTGACTGTGACTCCGGGCTCACTTCGCAGAAACACCCCCTGACCCTCCACCCCCTATCGCAAAATGTAATGCCCGTGAAAAGGGTAGGTGAACACAGTGTTATATAGAACATAGTCCTGAGAGCACGATTGAAAATGAAAACTAGATATAGTGTATGGTATAAACTATGCACCAAAAAGTGTGATATAAGATGAACCGGGCGTGAAATATAATATGCAATACATTGTGCGCAATGACAGATTCATTGGAGAGCGCGAGATAGCACAGGCACTAGCGCGTGCTATGCGATATGCGCCTTGGAGTGTAATATGCACAGGGCAGTGTTGTGTAACCTAACTAGTCTCTAAAGTTGTAATTTAAAATATGTGCTGGGGAGTGTAACGTTGCATATGCACTGTGACAAAGATATGGATCCCAGATTGTAATATGTATGGCATAGCACTGTGCGTTATAACATAGGCATCGAGAAAGGCACGTTAGATGGGGCAATATAACCCGTGCGAAGACAAGTGTGGCATGACATATTCACGGGGTGGTGTTACAGTGCACATGGGCTAGAGAGTGTCATAGCATATGCACTAGCTAGTGGAATACAACACAGAGGTGTGTGGCACTTGGCAGGCAATGGTGGGTGTAACACAGCATTGGGCTCTGTCAGGAGCACGCTGTGACTCTCAAGTGATGTTCGTCCCCTTTCCAGAGAGTAAAATAAAAAGTATTACACATCCGGCAGTGGATGTGTGTTTTATTAACCGTGAGGGGGGTTTCTTGCATAGTTTTGGTCGAATTTTTGTCGAATCCCCTTTGAATGGCTTGGTGTGCATGTGTATTAAATGTGCCCGTCAATAGCTACCCATGTTTGTATAAATAAACGACAAGGGTGTCTACCAGGATTAGGCACGGTAGGGCATCAGACATGTCAGAGCTTCACTAGTGGTGTAAATACATTCCACGTGGATTCATTGCATGCATAGTCGCCTTTTAATGAATATCACGCAAATCGTCATGGTGATAGGTACGTACGGTTTGTCCAGCATGTCCTAGGTGTGTCTATAAATATATATTTTTTAAAAATAATAAAAAACAGTGGCCGGCCCTGGGGATTGGGGTCAAAAAAATATAATTAGGAGACTGGCCCTGGGGGATGGGGTCATCAGGGCCAATAAATTAGAATAAGAAGGGGAACCAAACAGCCCCCCCTTCTTAAAAAACTAAAATAAATAAAAGACTGGCATTGTGCCGGAGGCCATGCCCCCTCCGTGCAGCACTCTGCAAACGCGCCCCCAACAGGCATCTCCAGTATGCGCCAGGGAGCTGCGCTGCAGCCAGGTTTTCTGAGGCCAAGCCCCTTTTTACACCTCTCTGCAACGCAGCTCTGTGGCGCTTACTGGAGGTACCTAGTGGTCTAGTTTGACCCTAGGGACCCTTAGGATTCAAGGGGACTTAATCTCTCAACTTAGAACAGCCACAGGGCGCGTTTACACAGTGGTGAAGGGAGGGGACGGGGCCTGAGGTGACGTGTGCAAACACGCACTATGGCACGTTTTAAATTGGGGATATAATTTCCCTTCAATACTGAGGGCCCCTGGGGGCTAACTAGCCCACCAAGTGCTTCCAGTAAGCGCCACTGAGCTGCATTGCAGAGAGGTGGTCCAGGCCGTGCCACTTTTTACACCTCTCTGCAACGCAGCTCTGTGGCACTTACTGGAGGTACCTAGTGGGCTAGTTGGACCCTAGGGACCCTCAGGATTCAAATGAACTTAATCTCCCAACTAAAAATGGACACAGGGCGTGTTTACACAGTGGTGAATGGAGGGGACGGGGCCTGAGTTAACGTGTGCAAAAACGCCCTGTGGCCTGTTTTAAGAGGTAGTTTTAATCCCCATGCCCTATTATATACTAGGGGCTTACAGAGGAGGTCATGCTAATCACAGGGGGACCCCAACGCATAATGTTCCCTAGTGTATGTAGGTGTTTTCACTGTATTCTAAGTGTCTTTTAACATAGCACTGGCTCTAGGACTGGTTAGTCAGACTCAGTTACCACCAGTATCCGTCTGAAAAAGTTGAGGGTACAGGATGATTTTGCAACAAGGCTTCTTTCTGCTCTTCTTTTTGTTCTTTCTGCACGTTATCCTTCTTCCTGCACTTATCTTCGTATTTGAGGACTTCTGTTGCTTCTTTCTGCACTTCTTTTGTTTCTTTCTGTGCATTTTTTCTTCTTTCTTCACATGTCCTATCTCTGTAGGCATAGTTAGAAATTAGCATTTAAAAAACCTTTGAAATTCACAGAAAAAACCATAGGTTTCAGGCACGTTATAGTTAGGAATTAGCATTTAAAAAACCTCAGAAATTCACTGAAAAAACCATAGGTTTCAGGGGTGTTATAGTTAGCTGGACTTTTCACTTGTACAAAACCATTGAAATTCCCCCGTTATAGTTAGTTCAGCTAACTATAACTCGCGCGCCCGCAATGCACTGCTGATGACGTCACATATTACATCACTCATGACATGGTCAGTGACATCACTCATGACATCACTGATGACATCTCAAATGACATCACTGATGACATCATCCTTGTGATAGAGTGGCAGACCTCCTCTCACCCTAATATAACCTTTGATACACACATTCAAAAATAGAGACTAAAATTTTCAAAACAATGGACATACCAATACCAGTTACAACAACCTCTTCAGTAATTCTAAGATCCACATACACATCCACTCATTCACCAACAGTCCTATACAGTCACTCATACATGTACTCACTCATCATATGTACTCATACACCTATACATCCTGTTACACAATGCCACTCATCCATAGAGTTACTCACACACATAGTCACTCATGCTAATAAAGAATCAAACATACATTTACTTGCATATACAGTTATACACACACCACCATACTTACTTCTACGGAAACTTACACATACTTAGTCTTTTAAACAATCACTTATAGAAACACATACTTATTCATACAGGAACTCTTTCAATCTCTCACTCTCACATATACTCACTTATATACACCAATAGTCACATATACTAGTTTAAAACATATGTAGTTACTCATAAAGACACTATTGAGACAGTCATTCACTCACTAACACACCCATACACACACTCATCCACCCATACAGTCCTGCACACATGCTGTGTTCAACCCATACAAACAGTGAGTCACTCATTCATGCACCTATGCACTACGTAATACCCCCCACCGAACCATGCAGACACTCAGACTGATACTCAAAAAACCAACTAATAACCTATATAGACACCCATGTAGCTACTCACCAACCCATGCAGCCACTTATACACAAAGTGAGAGACTGATACAGATATTTACATATTTAAACATTACTCACTAAGCCATGTATTCACTATGATACACTTAATCAGTCAGTTACACAATCAATTTTTCAAAAACAAATCATCCATTTAGACACTTATATACCCATTTATTCTTCCATCGACCTTGAGATATACATTTATCAAACATATTTAATTTTCAGAAAAACACACATTCCCTGGATGATGTCATCAGTGATGTCACTGACCATGTCATGAGTGATGTAATATGTGACGTCATCAGCAGTGCATTGCGGGCGCGTGAGTTATAGTTAGCTGAACTAACTATAACGGGGGAATTTCAATGGTTTTGTACAAGTGAAAAGTCCAGCTAACTATAACACCCCTGAAACCTATGGTTTTTTCAACACACACACACACACACACACACACACACACACACACACACACGCACGCACGCACACACACACACACACACACACACACACACACACACACGTCGCCAAAATCAGATACTGCCGTTTGTAGAATACTCCTTCCCATAAAGCACTCCCCCCTACGTTCAGCACAGTTGACTGAAATATAAATAATGTTTGCTTTATTAAAAAAAACACTTTCACATTTAAAGACATTCTTGATTGAAGAATTATATACACAGGGTAAAAATCCATAAAGTAGGACCAAACTGAAAGACAGCTAAAAATGCTGTTTGATGTACAAGGCCTATTGTTGCATTGCACAGTACTTATCTGAAGAATGGATTTGCCGCAGCAGCATTTTGTCTTGCATTAACCGATCATGGAACTCACTGCAGCTTTGTTCAAAGTTGACCCTAGTGATCAACAAGGCTTTTACAGTCTCCAGTTCCATTTGGTTTCTTTCATCAGTCCACGTGTTATTCATAATGGAAAAAATTCTTTCCACTGGAGCATTAGTTCCTGGCAGACATAATGCAAACTGGACCATCAGGCCAATGTTCTTAAACGTCATATTATGAGTTTGGAAACGGGTGAATATTTCCAGCCACCGATCCTCTGCAGTCTTCTTCTGGTCATTCCATGCGGCGAGTCCATCTCCTGTGTATTTTCGTACACAGGTGACTTCATCAAAAAGCTCCATTTCATCCATCTCAAGTGCGCTTGACACAGATTGTACAAATAACAGACATTTCAACATTATCCCAGACAGGAACAGCATCAAGAAGGATCCAGGAAAAAGAGCTCAAGTCAGAAAAAAAATGCCCCCCACTCTTCCAAGTAATCAATACTGCAATTGTAGAAAGCACATACAGAGTGACATATTTTTGTTTCTGGTGAGAGTCCTTGTTCTTTGAGGGATTTAATAAGCTCTTTCACCCTAAGGCCCATGAAGCAGGCATCTCTCCTTTCCTTCAATTTTTCTATTAATTGTGTAATTTGTCTTGCAACATCTATGACATTTGCATGCTGCTTTTCCATCGCCTTTATTGTGTCACTAAAAAGAGCCAGTTGGTTGCGCAAAAACCAGAGCCAGATTTCAGCAAGAGGGTTTTCAAAAAAACTTGACAATTGCTGTTGGGGGGATTTGCTTGGGACAAAAAAATACGAACTTAGGGCTGGGAACAGTTTTAGCACCCTGTCAACTGCAGGCAGTAGGGAAAGCCAGCGAGTGTTCCTTGTACTTAGGAGTCGTTGATAAGCTATATCAACAAACTCGCAAAATTCTTTCAGTTGTTCAGTTCGGATAGTGTAAATGTGGAAATATTTGTACAATTTTAACAAAAAAGATTTGGTGTCCATTGGCAGCCCATCAGCAGCGGATTGCACTGCATTATGGACAATGTGTGCCGCACAACCTATCCCAAGTACTTTAGTATGAGGAATAGCTTCCTTAAGCTTACAGAAAACATTGTTCTTTCCGGCTCTAACCTTTCCCCCAAAGTTTGTACTAGTATTATCTGCACAAAACCCAACTACTTTTTCAAGCAAATTACACTTTTGAAGGGCATGGTACAGTTGTTCAAAGAGTATTGCAGATGTTTCACCAGGAACGGAGGTAAACTCTAAAATGTTCACCTAAACACCCTCAAAATACTTGAAATACCGAATCACAATTGGTGTCAATTTAACTTCTTTCCTATTGGAAGCATCAATAGACACAGATATACAAGCAATACTACTCAAGTCAGAATTAAGGTCCATCATAGCGAGAGGAGCCAGTACTTTTGTAATCAAGGCTTCAGTCTTGGTGCGAGCACAGCAAAACTTTTCATCATACAGTTTCCGAATCAATGCTGATGTACAGTCCATTGACCAAAAACTGTGGTTATGTTTAGCAAGATGATATGCTAATGTACCTTCAGCAGCAGCCCTACTGAGTTCAGCATGTCCAGGGGTTGCCTTACCCAAAAAAGTGATAATGTTGCTGGTGCTGCTTGAAGATGCGGCCCAGAACTTGTGTTTTTTCGTCTGTATGTGCTCCTTTATATTAGCCTTTCCACCATGGCCAATGGAGAATGCAGATCTTGCAGAACACGGTGGCATTACTGTTCCCGACCTTGCTCAGAAAGGGGAAAGAGCTTTGCATCTCCTCGCTGACGGAACACCGTCGCTTAGGCATCTCTCCGGTAGGTAGCTAGCTATCCTTTCTGTGTTTTAGTTTGGAGAAGAAAAAAAAGTCATGTAACTATGACGCCTACTGACAAAAAACTGTAACCAAGTTTCATATAAATAAAATTTAAAAAAGTTACGTTTATGCACATAGCAAACACATTCTTCTTTTCCATAATGAAGCTCCAAGGACAAAATAGTGCCCATAAGTTAAAAACATTTCAGAAGGGAGCATTCATCAGCACTGTTGAAAATACCTGCAGCAATGTCTTGAACACTGAAGATAAAAATCAGATGAAAAATGTCCAAGAAGTCATTTTTACCATTTTGCCAGTTGTGTGATCAACCTTGCCAATTGGAGATTCTGGTATCAAATACCACAGTGCAGTAAAGTGTTGCCAACTTAGAAGCTCAATGTATGATTGGAAAAAGCATTTTGGGATGTTACTATTGTTCAATTTGTTAATTAGTTGAGGTATCAGCGATTAATTTGACGGTTTCAGGAGAAGCAGTCAAATCAGACAATTGATTTCCACCTTATATACTTGTGTTACATGAGAAAAATATTGAAGATCCAAGTACAAAAGGAAAGGGCATGTTGAAGCTTTCTTTTAGGCTGAGGAACGCCATGCTGCTTGAGCTTTTGGGTGTTTTGAGTAACCGAATTTTGAAAAAGCTTAACGTGATTCAATATTGTTTGGCATCATGAAGGCTTGAAATAGCTGAAGTTGGGTGGAAGGATTTCCTGAACAGGAGGCCCCAAATATGTCTTGGTCAGAGCCCTAAAGTCCATAAGATGGCACAGGGACATGTAACCAGACATGCCACACAATGGCACCGAGAACACATTGACGCAGTCCTGGGCTTTTCAGATAATTCATTGCTATCCGGTTTGCTCATCTGAGGAGTTCAATGGAAGCAAACCAAGATCACAACACCCAGAATACACCAAGTTGTCCCAAGAAAGACCCTGACAGTGATTGATGTGACCACCGTACAGGCACAGACCTCCCAAACCACTCTATTTGCCTGTGTGCCAGTCTGCCTCTCCTGCCAATGCACCACTCCAAGCACAGCACTCACATGAAAGAGGTGCAGAACAGCATTACCAATGAGCAGTTGCATTACATGAGGACACATTCATTTTTTTGTTAGGCAAATAAAAATACAACTTGACACAAGATACACAGCAATATGATCGTAAAATCTGTTTCCTTCAGACAAATTTGTATTTCAGAAACATCAATATTCTAGTTGTGGCTACCGGGTGGGTGCTGGACGTCTGCTGCCAAACAAAGGTCAAATGCGAACAGCACATGCACAAACAAAATACCTGAGAGACACCCATACTAACAATCAGAGATAGGCAAAACCTCCAACAAGAAACAAAGATATTAACTACTACAAACATAATACCGAGCATGGACTGAAGCTCAGATTGAGTCAAACAGAAGCTCCAAATAAAAGCAGAAAAACATGTAAAGCACAAGTGTCAAATATATTAACAGACTTATGGATGGCTGCACACGTTTAAATATAACATCTGACAATCAAGCAGCATTACAGTATTCCGCAGTGTTGTTATACACGTCAAATAATCAAAAGTGCCAAAAAGAGTCAGTCCCAACAAAAATATAAGAAAAAGTCATTTAGGCAGAAGAGCCAGTGCTAAGAGTCCCATAGAAAATCCAAAGATCGTAAAACAAAAAATGAAATCCAGAGTGTTGCAATTAAACAATAAGATGAACGAAGAAATCATAATAACCCAAAAGTAACAAACCACACACCCATGTGATAAAAGAAATAGTCAAAATGAGTTGAAAGAACTGGCAACTCTATAACGCAAGCAATTCTATTCTGTAAATATCTTATATTAAAAGTTGTAATCGAGATGTATAAGCTGCGACCGGATGTACTGGCGCCCCACCTGCGCGCGATGTTCCTGGCGGCCCGCTCGCGGGGTTCCCTTCCGCCGGACCAGCGTCTGGCCACGATCGTGGTGATCCACAAGGGGGGGGAGACCCCGTGAGCGGGTCACATCCTATAGGCCTATCTCGCTCTTGAACGCGGAGCCCAAAATCCTCGCCAAGGTGCTCGCCAACCGGCTGGTCGGCGTGGTGGGCGATTTGGTCCACCAAGACCAGTCCGGCTTCATACCCCATCGCAACACGGCCCTTAATCTGCGACGCTTGCACGGGGTGCTCGCGCGTGTCCCGTTCGTGCGGGAACCGGCCATCTTGGCGTCCTTGGACGCCACCATGGCGTTTGATACGCTCGAGTGGCCATACATTTGGGCGATGCTGGCGAAGTTTGGCTTCGGACCGGGCTTCATCAGCTGGGTCAAGTTGTTGTATTCCGGCCCAATGGCGCAGGTGGTGGTGAACGGACGAGTTTCGGCCCCATTCGCGCTGGGACGGGGCACGCGACAGGGTTGCCCCCTGTCGCCTCTCCTGTTTGCACTGGCCCTGGAGCCCCTGGCGGAGTGGCTGCGGTGGCACCCTTCCATCCGTGGTCTCCGCTGGACCCCCGAGCATGAGGACCGTGTGTCCCTCTACGCTGATGATATCCTTCTATATCTCGCCTCCCCGCGTAAATCACTGATCGTCCTAGTTGATGTTTTGCGCTCATTCGGTCGCAACTCAGGCCTCGTCATCAACTGGGCGAAATCCTGTGTATATGTGCTTGCCGGGGAGGCTCCGGTCCTACCACGGGACTGTCCGATCCAGATTGCCTCCCAGGGGTTTCGGTACCTGGGTATATATATTACTCTGGATCCGGAGGCCCGCTACGAGCGGAATTTGCTACCCCCCCTCCAGCGCTTGAAGGAGGACGTGGTGCGTTGGCGGCGTCTGCCGCTTTCGCCGCTCGGCCGAGCGGCCTTGTTTAAGATGATGTCGTTGCCGCGCTTTCTGTACGCTCTCCAGAACACTATGGACTTGGTCCCGGCGCGCTACTTCCGTGAGGTGGAGAGTTTGCAGCGTCGCCTGTTCTGGGACTGGAGGCCACGCATTGCCTTGGCTAAATTGACGCTCCCGTGGTATGATGGGGGGGTTGCCCTCCCGGATATTAAACGGTATTACTGGGCCTCCCAGCTAGCTGCTATTAATCATGGCCTTTACGGGCCCGCCCTGAACCCGGCATTTGAAATGGACAAGATGCTCCTGCCCGGTGGTGACTATAATCGAGCGCTCTACTCTGGCGCGCCGGACCCTCGCCTGACGGGACCGACGCGTGTCATGGTGCGTGTATGGCACGCGGCTAACGCAGCTATGGGGTGGAAGGACCGTTTGACCCGGGCGTCACAGCTATATGCGTCTGCGAGGTTGGGCTCCCTGTGGACCTCGAAGGGCTTCGAGAAGTGGGACACGATCGGCATCAGCACAGTGGGAGATCTCTGGACGAGGGGGGGATTCAAAACTTTCGAGACGCTGCAGACGGAGTTTCAGTTGCAAGGCAGTGAGTACTTTCGGTACTTGCAAGTCCGCCACGCGCTGGGCTCCGTCTTCCCGGATGTCGCGTCCATTCCGGAGTCTTCCCCCCTGGAGGACAGAGTGCTGGATGGCCATGTCCCAGACAGCACGATCTCCCTTATATATAAAAAACTGATCAACGACCGATTGGGCCTGCTGACTGGCCTCCGCGAGGCCTGAGTTGCCGATGGGCTGGAATTGGACGACGAGGACTGGATTTCCGCGGTGGCCTCTCCGAAGGAGGTGGCCATCCCGGCTCGCCTTCGCTTCGTCCAGCTTAAGATCCTCCACCGGGTTTATGTGACGGGGCCAAGGCTTCTACGTATGGGCTTAGCTGAGGATGGGCTGTGTAAGCGTGGCTGTGGTGCTTTGGCAACTTTCTTGCATATTCTGTGGGAATGCCCAAAGGTGGAGCGATTCTGGCGTGGTGTGCACGATGTCCTGCGAGTGGTTACGCGTGTCGCGCTGTTGCCTGAAGCGAGGAGATGCTTGCTGAATGTGTGGGAGCCAACTGACTACTCGGTTCCGCAGACGCGGTGGGTGACTCTGGGATACATGATAGCTAAGCGTGACATTGCTCAATTGTGGGGATCCCAGAGGCCCCCGGCGGTGTCGGCCTGGAAAGAACACATGGATTGGTGTATGTTTCGTGAAAAGGTGGTGTATGTTGCGAGGGGTAAGCCTGGGGCGTGGGTGAAAATCTGGGGCCCCTGGAACGCCTATCGCGGGGGTATTTGCGAGCCGCCACTGCTGCCGGTTGCCTCACCAGCTCCGTCCCCCTAGCCGACCCCCTCCCCCAGCCACGGGCACGTGGTTCCCCAGTCCCTGATCTGTTCTCATTCCCCTCTTCAGAGTTTGGCGATTGGTTGGGGACCCCACTTAAGGAGCGCGTTCTGTCACTTGGGATCGCGGGTTGCCTTGCGGGTGTGGTTTTTTTGTGTTGTTGTGTTTCGACAAAAGGAAACCGTATTGTGGGTTTGGAGTTATGTGGCCTGCACTACTGATATCTCCTGATTTACCTTTTTGCACCGCCAAGAGATTTTCTGTATATATGTCATATGCTTTTGCCACTCTAGCGGCCGGCCAGACGGTTGTAGGCCCATACCTGTAACTTTTTCAACATGCAATAAACGGTTTCAAAAAAAAAAAAAAAAAAAAAAGTTGTATTTCAGCAAGTACACCCTTTCTTCTCACATACATCAATAGTCATGGGTACAAAAAAAGCCATCCAAGTTTGTTAGGTCAAAGTAAGTTGCACCAGTCACTAAAAGAGACGAGTTGAAACAGGAGCATAGTATCCTCTGAGAACCCTTTCCAAACAGTCATAGGTTATAAAATGTGTGAAACACTCAAAGATAAATAAGTGTTACAATACATTTCTAGAGTAAATATGTTCATTTCAAATCAACCGTATCGACCTAGTTAGGAAAAACACTACTGAAACGTTGGTTAATTCTCGACCTACTCAAGCGCCACTCTCTAACTACAAACTTCTAGTATGCACGAGGCACAATATATGATCATAGGCAAACAGTACGAGAAACTTCTTGTTTTGCTTTTTCAACGTACATTAAAGATGTCAGTTTAGATGATTCCTGTGTCGGCAAAACTGGGCAACATTACAAAGTACCAAAACTATTTGTTGCAGCGCCTAGAAACCGCAAAAGCGCTATATAAAGAAGTTTTTTTCCGTTATTTTTTGCTGTTTGCTTCGATTCTGGCTCGAGGGTTCACTTACATAGTGTACAAAAATATATGCGGTGTATCCGAATCAGAAATGCAACGTTAAAAACAATATTGTCAATGGGGCTCACGTTTACGTGGAAACATATATGCACATTAGCATAGTAAATAGTTTAGAACATATAAGATATAAAACTCTCAGGGTTAAAATACTTACGTTGCGGGCTGGCAGGCTGGGAGGGCAAGGATTCCTGGATGAGGCAGCTCTGATGCTAGGCAGGGTCCCGACGGTGCTGGTAGGGCTGGGGAGGAGTAACGAAGCTGCTGCTGGATTCTGCTGTAGTTTGAGACTGTCCGACCCTCGCTCGCTTTAAGGCAGAGCAGGGTCACACTGGAATCTTGCTGCAGGCTGTAAAATCAGGGTCATGCCGGTCACAGGTGGTTCTAACCAGCTGCATGATGACATAGGTGGCGCTGTGTAGACAAAGAGAAGGGAAATCCCGAGAGAAAATGTTTCTCTTCAAAGGATTTCCCTTCCTGCTACAGCGCTCACCTCAGTGACGTCACGCACTGTGCAAACAGAGCATGCGCGCAAACGGAAGAGTGAACAACCGGGACATTTCTGTGTTCAATCCAGACACGATTCTAAAACGGAGACATTTGACTCCATTGGAGAAAAGTGTCGGGACACGGGGACATTTCACCCAAAACGGGGACCGTCCGGGGAAAACCGGGACGTCTGGTCACCCTAATTCCTATTAATGAAAAAAACAAAGTAGATAGTACAATTCACCACCTGAAGTTCCTTCACAGTACAGGCCATGAAAAGAAGAAAATTCAGTCAGTTGATTCTGTTACATATCTACAGCTTTCTCCAGAAATTGGAGGATTTTTATTCACCATCAAACTCCATGTCTGGCCCTAAACCTCTTACACACAAACCATTCAGGAGTCATCGTCCTTCCCACCAAAGTGGCACCTCTAAAAGGCATTCTACAGGGTGGAGTGTGCCTCAGCGGGAGCATGAAGCAGTTCAACACCACCACATCTTGATTGCAGTAACGACAGATGCACCCATTTGAGGCTCAAATCATCTTCAAGACCAGATGAATCACCGCCAAATCCTTCAGAACTGGCACCCGTCACATCTGCCCAAGATGTTAAAACTACCAGGCAGCCATTGCCACAGCATGCGCTAGCCCATTGCCTGACCTTCGACTGTAGAGGGCAATACCCCATGCAGAAAAGGACCACACAAATGACCCACCTCATTCCAAATAGTCCTAAATGATATTGCAGGGCTCTCGCCAGCTGCCAGGGCTCCTTTGCTTCTCCGCTAGGTTCATCTTATGCAAATATGACAACAGACATGCATGTTGTAACTAACCCTGGGCGGTGAACTCCGCTCGCGGAGTTTTCCACACTCCACGTTACGCGGAGTTCTGAAAAACTCCGCATAGCTGAGGATTCTTTTCCCCTCGCTTGCGTTCGTCATGTTGGCGAACAAGGAAAATACACCTCCCGGCGAGATTTTTCCTCGTTTGTGATTGTCAACATCAAGTTGGCGAGCGCAAATATGGAAAATCAACCTCCCGGCGAGATTTCTCGACGGGGGTGGTCAGATTTCTCAATGCGAGTGCTTGCGTATGCTCGTCCGTTCGCATTGAGAAAGCTGCCACTCGAGTAAAAATCTACTCGAGCGGCAGAAAGGAAGCAGTGCCTGCTTGCGCTGTGCATGGTGCCGTTCGCGATGATTGCACAGTTTGGACAAGCATCTGGCACTGAAAATCACTGCGAAACTGCATTTATCTAAAGCACTCTGCCGCTTGCGAAGCTCCGCGTATCACGCGGAGGTTTTTTTTGCATTTCACGGAGTTCTGCGTAGCGGAACTCTGCAAACTACACCCAGGCTTAGTTGTAACACTGCTTATTATTGTACGACCTTCTTAAATGGCTTTTGTGTCTTTCTCAACCTTCATCCATAAACACTATTTACTGTGGCGGACACACCACAATTCACAAGCCAGGAGTTGCGCTTCACCATTTTATTCACTATTAGTGCAAAAACGCTTCTAACGTGCTTTGAATTGACTTTAGTTTTATGGAAAACATTCCAGTGTTTTTGTGAAATTCCTCAACTTATGCTAAAACGCTTAGATATGAATAGATATATAGCAGTTGGGTTTGCAAACCATTTTGCAGACTGAGATTTGAATGTGAGCTGACCACCCGACTGGCTGCCAAGCGCTGAACAATTTTGCAGCTGCTGCAGCAGTCTTTACATTTGCACTGGCTTTAGCTCAGCCCTACTTATCCACTGGTCTATTCAACTGTCAATACATTGTTATTCCGCCCCCACATGGGGTCGACCCACTTTAGGCACTGGCTGTTTTCCACGGTTCCTGAAGGCATTTTCTTCCTGATCACGTGCCTATTCACCTGAAATGAAATGCACTTCGGGCTACTGGGCCAATGATTTAGATTTTAATTGTATTTTATTTCCAATCAAACTTTCTACTTTTAGGACTCCATGTGTGTTTAAACTATTTCTTCAGGTCTCAGTAATTCTTTTCTTTGGGCCAATAAATATGATTACAATTTTCCTGTGATATGAACTAAAACTAAAATGGTTTTTACGCCCGTTTTAAGTACACCTGCCTGCTAGGAATCCCCAGTACTGGTCTAGTAAAATAATATACAATAACATTTTTTAAATTCAACATTAATATTGCAAGCATACGGCTGCCACAATTAGACAGTGCATGTTCTCTTTTTTCTCTCTTTAGTTTCATGGCATATGCTTACACTAAGAATAAAAAATAAACATTGCACGAGGTTGCCTAGGTCTGGCTTACTGCCTTGCCACTGCACTGCTTGCTTGGTCTGGAAAGCAGCATATGAGCCTGCGAACTCCATCACAGAAACAAAATGTGTAAAATGCTTTCATGACATGAATTGTCGAAATAATGCTCATTGCTACTAGAAGATAACATACTACTAATGATAATGAAATTAAAATATACATTACAAAGAAAATGGAGGCAATGGTATTGAGAAGGTGGACCTGAAAAATGGTGTAGACAGGAATCATGAATGTTCTGGGACCAACTTAAGGTTTTATGAACAACATATGTCCTTAAATGTTATCACAGGTAATGATATGCCCAATAAGTCATACAGAACAGTATTGATTCAATACACCAACTGAACAATCATCAGTAGTTGAACTAACATTAACGTCTAAAAAAGCATCTTAGGGAGCTATTGACACCCAGTCATCACTAAGCAAAGAGATCGGTGTGGTTTATCCGAATGAATTGTTCATTTCACTTTGGCTTTGTAATGGCTCTGCCCTGAGAGAATGCAAGTGTTCTTTAATGAAATTAGGACCTGAAAAAGAATATATTTCACGGCGGGGGTGGAATCCGATTTGGATATGGTAGTCAATTATCTGGACTACTTACCAAGTTTAGATTTGGTTTTATTCCTTTTGGTATGTGCTTCCCGCTGGGGCACTTTGATCGGTGTTCCATTATTATTTGCCCACGTTAGGAGTATTCCAGCCGAACCCTATTGCATTTTACTTTCGCCTGTAAATTTTGTTCCATACGCAAAAAGATTTTCATTTCCAATTTTGAGAAGATCAGGCTTTGTCACATGCAAGGCTGCACTACAATGTCTTCAGCATCTGTACTTTGTAATTGGGAAAAAAACTTTTGTTGTAACCTTTTTAATTATGATTTTGCTTATGCTAATAGGACCTAATGGCCACACTTCTCTTTGGATGTTTTTATGCATTATATATTTAATATTATGTATGTTTTTATTGCTTTCATGATTTTATTATATTTTTAGTAATCAAATAAAGCTATGGTGAATATATTTTCCTAGAACAAATATGCATGATATTTACAATAACAGATAAAAACTATCATAAAATGTTTGTTGATTGTCCTGATGCGTTCAATTGCTTCATTTTGTAACAGGAGTACAATGTTGTCATGTTATGCAGATTTGTAGAACGCACTATATCACCCAGCAGGGTAGTCGGACACTGAGCAGGAGTGAGTCTAGGCAAACCTTGGTCCTAGTGGGACTACTCGAAGAGCCAGGTCTTCAGCTACTTGCAGAATTAAAGAACCAACTGAGAAGGAGGTATTTATGTGTAGCAGAAGTTTGTTCCAAGCTTTAGGACCGATGTACGAGACATTTCGACCACCAAATCTGGTTTTCACTATGCCTGAGATTTGTGCAAGTAGGAGTCTGGATGAGCAGAGGTGTCTGGAAGGTTTGTGAAAGCAGATGTGATTGCTGAGGTATTCTGGGCCAGTCTTATCTATTGCCTTGAAAGTATGGGTGAGACGTTTGAATCAGCGAGGGAGTAATAAGTTCACTTTTTACTTCACTGACTAAAAAGAGCCACAATAAGATTATTGATGTTCAAACCGTCAGTGATTTGTTGCATCTGAAATTTAATAGATGCAACTAAATCTGACTTAGCCCACAACTGAAAGTTTACCAATTTTTTGTATAGCGACAGTAACAAGAATAGCTGTAGTATTTGGTATGTTAGTTGGGGATCAGGAAGGATATTATTCACACGCTTACTGTAATTATAAATTGCATGTGAAGCATATATCGGTGTATATAACAATAGGCATAGCAGTTGTAACAATACACATTTTGTAATAATCAATGAACAGGGCTAATTATCTTCAATTGATCCAGATGACTAAGTTATACAATATTTGTTTAATGGAAGGACTATCACATGGACCTGTATAAGGTGCTGAAGAGACGATATCATTCAAATTAGGATGAAAGCTGTGGTACCTGGGCCGTCTGTGAGTCCTAGATCTGGTGGTTGACTTTAGGCTTGTACAAGATAAACTCTTGCAGATTACAGTGAGGTTCACACAGTTAGATGTGAAATGTGGAGCTTTGCAATGATTTGAACTAGAGGTAGACGACCTGCCAAGTAATATCCATTTACCATCTGACTAATAATCACACTGACTAATAATCACACTTCTAATTTGCAAGTACTCGAGAGGCGGTTCCCGAGAATAGCATGGAGCTATTGGGGCTGTGAAAACAGAACTAGCGACTTGTGGGAAATATTCTGTGTTGTGCGTTCCTGAGCATTCTTGGGTTGCTGGCAGCTCAACGAGAGGAATGTCCTCATCTGGCGACTATCTAGTGTCAGATCAGAATGAACAGAACTGGCCACATGGTGAGATTTATGACAGTCAAAAGGAACCTTACGACTTCTTTCAAACGGGAGTGGTGGGTATTTGTAGTGAGATGTGTTCTCTGCCACACAAACAATACAGTTCTGAAATAAAGAATGTAATTTTCCAGGCCAGATTATAATTTAGCAAGAGAAAAATGAATGGCTACAAATAATGCTCCTGGAGCTAATTTTTGGGATTCAAAATGTACAAAAGTCTATAAAAATAACCCCTGACCCGGGGTTAACACCTACAGACATCTTATGGAAGTAAAGCGCATTTACACTTATGCTGGGGAGTCTTGCTCAGTTCGAACTGTAATCCTGAGGGGATATTCAACCTAGGTGTGGGTGGCAGAGTAGCAAGGAGCCCGGCAGCGTACAGGTGCTTGCAGTTCAGCTCAAAGGTGCCAAACAACATGTATAAAAAAAGTAGACGCACCTCTGTGAAGGGAGAGGAAGCGGCTATTGGCCCTGTGGGCTGAACGCTCATTTGATTGATGTTAAAGACGTGGGTGGGAACGAGCACCATTCAATATAGCCCTCTGCATCACAGCTGGAGTCCATCATTCAAAACTCTTGCCAGGAAGATCATTGGCAAAGAAGCAAAACTGTTGGCTTGGCTCAAAGCTGTACACACAGTAGGAGGAGGAGGAGGATCATTACTCAACAAGCATGTTGTCACTGGTCTAAAATGGGCAAGCCATTTTAACATAATTCTCTTCTTCAGTAGAGTCCTAGGACTTTCCAAAACTAGAGCCCATTCGGGGGTATTGTGCGATCATCTGAACTCCTCTGGTTACAATACCCTTGCAACATCTCATCTCACAGCTTCTTGAAGCAAGTTCATCCAACTGACAGTGTATTTAACAGAATCTGGTCAAATAATCCTGTGAATCAGAATCAAGCCCTGAAGGCAAAGATTCAAGGGAGACGGAGAGAGCGCCTTTCCAATGTTCCTCTCGATGCAACAACCTCCTTTTAACTCTAGCAGGGACTCGTCCCTCTTCTGGGTACAAACTAGTCATAAAATCCCAGTGGGCCAAGCAGGAGCTTGTAAAAGGAGAACTAGAGTAACACTGGTGAGTAACTCTAAATCAATCTGTAAAGAGTTAAAACACATCCAAGCTTTTCAGAGATGCAACTCTTGTTTAAAGGCATCAAAATGTTAGCATTTGTTTTTAGAAGGGGCCTAGTATGTAGAGCAAAAAGATGACTGGGCTATGCATCTACAAGCTAGCTGAGAGGGACAAAAATGGTGACTTAACTGATCCTAGGGCAAATTAGTGCACCGGCCACATCATGGCACGCCCGCAGCTGTGCAAATGCACTCAGAATACAAAAGTAGACAGTTTTCCCTTTTGGTTGGCGTCAGATCGCGGCAGGAAACAAACAAAGAGCTCTCCTCAAAAGAAACAGCGGAATGATGTCCAGTAAATGTATTTAAGGGAGCAATACCAGAACATCTCCTGCATTGAAGGAAGCAGGCCACCAATACATGTGATCATACAATATCTGGATGAAGTGCCACAAATGAGGGATCTTGTGTGCAGCCACAATGAGTGTAACAATATAAATAATTCTCCCATCCATATAGGGCAATGGAAATGGTTTTTCTCCATGTCGATGCCTGCAAGAGGATATTTTGTTTAATACACATGACAAAGTACGATTTCTTGTCTTTATTTGTTTCAAAGGACTGAAATGAAAACATTGTGTTTTACAACAGAAAGGCTTACAAAACGAAGGAGGAACAGCAGGGAAGAGCAGATTACATAAAGACAGAATGAGGGGCAGAAACGCTAGTTGAATGACCTTTACCTTGTTAGACTGAATAATGTATACCGCTTAGCTTCTGGCATTATGCAGAAAAACCAGGGTAAAGGATGATGAATGGATTTTTAAAAAAAATATTAACACAGTAGAAACATTCCACACGTTCAGGGTCTGTGATATACAAAATCAGTAACATTTTTCTGAGTATGTGGGAGATTTATAGGACGGTGACTCCAAGCCACACCACAGAAGCCAAGATGTTCGGAATACTGTCTGGTTACCAAATGTAGAGTTTTACAGCCTTCCGGTGAACGTCTCGGCTCTCATGTGCTTCCCGAGTTCTTCATTTTATTTTTAAATGAACATTAGTGAAAAGACTCTTTGCCTCAGAGACATTTTAATTTTATTCCGACACATTACAGAGCTCTGTAACGGAGGGTGAACAGGCCCCAGTAATTAACCCCTTATACTCAGCAGGCTGCAGCACTAACCCTTCTTTGAGAAGGGACTGGGGTCAGATAAACGCAGACCACCAATAAGCTGCCTGCGTTGATTCAGTAGATAACTTTGCCTGATCAAATGAAAGCTAACATTTATGGATGTGTTCACTTCATCACATAAGAACAAAATAAATGGGTGTATTTCAGGTGTTCTGGCAGGTTCAGGTGATATAAGAAGCAGCTTAGGACCATAAGTACAGATTTTAGGAATAGCGATTTTCTAACTGCGATTCTCTGTGAAGCGCAATTAGGAAATCGTTATCCCAAATGTATGAAACTTTCAGTTTCATTCAGCGATTCCTAGGTTGTTTCAAATCTCCGTACCTCATGAATATTAATGAGGTAAGTCGCAATTTGCGACTCACTGGGAATAGCCGCCATCATAGATCACCATGTTTGATTGCTTAGTAATGAAGCAACCTTTTGTAAAAAGAAAAAACAATGCAGCCGATTTTTCTTAAAGTTAAACAGGATGCATTTAAAAAGAAAAAAATGAAACTTGGAAGTTTAATATATTAAACCACTCCCTGCTGTTAAAATGTATTATTTTTTTATTCTCATAGACGAATGGGTTAACACATGCTACTGAATCACAATATGCGTTTTGTACATATGTAAAAGTATGTTTTGAGGCCAGAAACGACCAGACCACAAAAAGGGTTTGTACATGTACTTAATTTCCAGTGAGTTAAGCTTCAACAACTGTCAGGCAGCTGGGTCTCAGTCTCACTCATGGGTATGTTGACGAATGCTGATAATGGAGGTCAGTAATGGATGTTGGTGATTAATATCAGTGCTGGATGTTATGGACTGATGTCAGCTCTGGTTGTTGGATGATGGTAAATGAGGCGAGTCCCGGATGTTGGTGTTTGATGTCAGTGCTGAGTTTTGGTAACAGATGTCAGTTCGGGTTGTTTGTGCTGGACGATCCCCCCACCCCGAGGTAAAGTTGCATCTTTCTTGAAAAATTACGGACCATTTTTATTCTGCACTATGAAACATTAGGATCTGTTTCGCAGTTGGTCTAAAACCTGCACTTCTTAATTTGTGCATAGGGCCAATAATACCATATTTCAGATGTTTGCACGATTTTATAGATCGACTGTTTAGGTTTTCTTCTGATTCAGATCTCTAAATAGGCTTAAACTTAACACACAGCAGGAGTCATGACAAAAGATTACATGAGGAAGGACAAGTTAGTGAAATGTTCTACATTACTAATCTTTACACTATTGACAAATACTATGGGTAGCATCTGTTGTGCAAAATATGTAAAGTCGTAGAATTGATTTGGTTTTCACTTTCACGGGCAATATCTTGAAGTGGTTTTAATAGGTCATACTGGGCAACAACTGGTCGCAATTGATTACAATTATTTGTACATTTTCATTTTTTTGTCCATCAAGGCATATTCCGACATTTGACATTCTTCAAAAACTCCTTGCATTGTTCTCTGGTACATATTTTATATTTCCACACTAGAGTCCATGCACAACTTGCTAAATTATTATACTGTTCACCAGTGTCAGGACGTTTCAATAACGATCCGCTTAAATCATTTCACTAATTTTAATTTGTTTTACTAGTACGACAACGAGCCAAGTCTAGTCTCTCCTGTTGAGCTTTACTCTTAAGCTTGTTGTAGGAATTTAGAGAAGAGCATTTCAGTTAACTGCGTTCACTTTTTTGCTCATCTCAATTTTCTTTTCCATATATGTAATCTCCTTGTTCTTTTCCATGAGTAAAGTCAAATGTGGGAGCAGCTCTTACTACTTAAACTTATTTTATGCAATTAATCTGTTGAAAATTTGGCATGGGAATGTTTATGAAACAGTATATGTGGTTGTGTGTGTGCAGTGTGTGTTGGGGTGGTGTGTGGGGGGTGTTGGGGGGGTAGGGTGTTTTTGGGGTGTGCGGGTGTGAGGGGGTGAGAGTGCGTGGGCGGGGGGTGAGAGTGCGTGGGTGGGGGGGTGAGTGCGTGGGTGGGGGGGTGAGTGCGTGGGTGGGGGGGTGAGTGCGTGGGTGGGGGGGTGAGTGCGTGGGTGGGGGGGTGAGTGCGTGGGTGGGGGTGAAAGTGGGTGGGGGTGAAAGTGGGTGGGGGTGAAAGTGGGTGGGGGTGAAAGTGGGTGGGGGTGAAAATGGGTGGGCAGTGCGACTGTGTGTGAGGGGATTTGTTAAAATGATAACATGTTCTCGGTATTGGTGTCTCCTGTTAAAGTAAATTTATGAAGGCCTGTCATGGTGGCTGTGGAGTGCATTCCCCATTTAAGGCATGCTGGAGTACTGGGCCATTTATTCTTTACCCTCTAGGTCCAGTACACAATTTAATTATTGCATTTTATTTTTTTTAACAGCTGAACCTCGTCTCTGGTTGTTGTTTTCAGACGATAAACAGGGCTTTTAGTTCTATCCACCATGTCTTGGGATTTTGTATAAAAAAATAAAAAAGCCCTTATGAGTTTCCACCTTGTAAAGGTTTGCAACCAAGCTAGAGTTGTGCTCACCTATTAAGTCAGATTACCATTCGAACTTTAGTTTTTCAAAGATGTTTTTTCACATGGAAACAGGATTTTTTCTCCCTCATATGCCAAGGCAGAGTAATTCACACATTCAAACACTTATGACTAGTCGCTTGGTTTTGCAGCACACTACTAGCTTTTTTGGCCAAGTACATGTTATCTCATAAGTGAGACTGATTTCACGATTAGAGCTTGCGTAATATTCACTGCACTTGTAGGGGTTCAGTTCAGGTTAATGTCCACATGTTGTAATTTCTTTTAGTTTACATGGAATTATGTAAAGAAACATCATTCCTGAGTGGAGGCGTGCCTAGTGTGCGTTCTCTCATGGTGAGTAAGACTAATTTTGTGGTTGAATCCTTTCTGACATTCACTGCACCAGTAGGGTTTTTCCCCTGTGTGAGTTCTCTCATGCTGGGTCAGATGAATTTTCTGACTGAAGCTTTTTTGACATTCTACACATTGGTAGGGTTTTTCTCCTGTGTGGGTTCTCTCATGATGTACGAGATGGATTTTCTGACTGAAGCTTTTCTCACATTCTGTGCACTTATAGGGTTTTTCTCCGGTGTGTGTCTTTTCATGCTGAGTTAGACTACATCTCTTAGTAAAACATTTCTGACATTCACTGCACTGATACGGCTTTTCTCCTGTGTGAATTTTTTCATGCTTAGCAAGAGTACTTTTATCGTGGAAGCTTTTCTGGCATTCAGTGCACTGATAAGGTTTATGTCCCAAGTGTGATCTTTCATGTAATGTGAGACTGATTTTATGACGGTAGGTTTTACCGCATTCAGAACACAGATACAGTTTTTCTCCTGCATGAGCACCTTCATGCTGAATCAAACTCGCTTTTTTGCTGAAACTTTTTGGACATTCAGTGCACTGATATATTTTTTGTCCCAGGTGTGTTCTTTCATGTCGTGTCAGATAGTGTTTTTGACTAAATCTTTTCTCACAATCAGAGCACTGATAAGGCTTTTGTTCCGAGTGCGATTTCATGTGTCGAGTCAGGTAGGATTGTTGAGTAAAGGTTTTTTCACATTCTGAGCATTGATAAGGTATCTCTCCTGTGCACCTCTTTTTCTGTACTGTCCTGTTCAAATTACAAGTTAGGTTTGTCTCTTGTGAAGAGCATGGGTACACTACTTCTGCAATCTGCACAGTCTTATAAATAATGTAAACAGTTTTTTGATTCAAATTGTGCTGCTGTTCCGGTTCTTGCTTTACAGTCACAAAGCCCTCCATCTCCCCAATCATGTGTGCCCTTGTTGCTCCCAACTTAAGGGTTCATTGACGTATAAGAAATTAGAGAGGCTCCAGAAACTGCATTTACAATCAGTCGGCGACTGATCTGTACTGTCGTTACTTCCTGGCCAAATCCAGCTTTCAGAAATTGGTTTCTTCTAAAATCTCTGGAACATCTCTCATTTTAATCTATTTGCTGCAAATTACAGAATCCTTAAGTTTTGTTTCCGTCCACACTTGAAGCCACCTGCAGAATAAAAAAATAAAAACAATTAAAATGAAGTATCTTTCAAGGTGTAAAACTAATTAACGAAATTATTCAACAGTCAATGGAAGCATTCTGGAAGTAATGCATGTACTTTTCCGATAGGATAGAGTTGGTCGGGTTTTGAGGCAAGGATAAATGAGACCAAGATAAAATAAAGCAGATTGATATGTTAACAATAAGTGTGCACTCACTCATATCAGTAACATATAAAATAATGATTTAAATTTTGTATAGACCGTAAAAGAACTTTAAAAAAATGTCTTGCCATGTTGAATAATACCGAACTGAATAAACTAAACTTGAAATTTGCATAATCTTGTAAAAAGGCAGACACAGGATGATGGCTGAATGGAAGCCTCGAGCGATTGCTCTGCCAGGCACACCGTCTAATCCTACGGAAACCTGTACTCTCCCAGGAGTTAGAGGTCAGACTGTGGGCCCCTTGAGGCGATCCCACGCTTAGAGCCCTCCAGCTGGTAGAGGGGGCTCGGACTGACTTTCTACCTTGATCAAGCACACGGATGCCAAGCTGAGAGCCATACAGTGGCAGCCCGACAATTGCACACTGAGCTCGGCGGACGCAAGCGGACCGCACACTCCACTCTCCACTCCCCCACCCCACGAAACCATGATGGGAACCGCATAGACGCCTGCGGAGGCATAGCTGAGATGTACTGGCAGAGCACAGTGGGGCTGAACGGCTGCCTAGAAATAAACTGACCGCGGGGCACCCAACGCAATGCCAGTTGGAGCCTAGAAGCTTGCGTAACCTGGAGGATGGTTGCCACAATGACAGCGGCTGGCTAATGGAGAAGAGGTCAGCACAGTCCTCAGACGGTAACTGCCCCTGCCCTTCCTGCGTTGCGGACTGCTAATGCAGAGAGCGTGCACAGTTGCAGCAGGCCTGCTTGAGAAGGCATAGAGGGCCGGGGCCTGCGAGGTGCATGCAAGTTGACATACAGGTGCCAGCTGTGCCACCCCTCCTCCCTCCCCATTGATGTGATCATACAGTGGGGACTGCGCCCCGGTAACCTTGAGCCTCCAACTGATAAGAGGTTGCCGAGAAGGGATCTTTAAGCTACTAACCTTTGAGGCATGGGCCGTAGTGGATGAGAGGGAGGCTTGAGGCCTAGGCCCTACTCATGCCTTGGGGGACATTGCCTGGTTCTGCTTCATCCTCTTGTTCTGGAGGTAGTAAGTAGTAGACAGCGCTAAAGAAGACAGTCTTACCTACAGAGGGCTGGGCCATTGAGAGGGTACCCAGGGAATAGGAGAGCACCTGCCGGGACATGAAATTTGGAGGAAACTAGCTATTCTGTGCAGCTATGAGCCGAGATAGATCTTCTAGAAGAGGTCCACAAACAAAAATGTACAGATATACAGAGGCGGGAGGAGGCCCTGCATGGAACACGCAGAGGAGACAGGCCTATTCCCACCGGCGGATGAAAGGTCCAATGCCCAGATACTGATGTCTATGACCCAACTGAAACAGATGCTAGAAGAATAAATGGATTCCATATTCATTCATATTAATAGATTGCGTGTGGATCACCATAAGGTGAGGGAGCGACTGCTGGAGACAGAACGAAATGTGGTTGAGCTCACTACTAACCTGAAGGACCTACGAACCACGGCACTTACCCTTACAGGCAGAACATCATACTTGGATACATGTCTGTTAGATACAAAGGGTAAATCGAGAAAGTGTAACCTCCTGTTTGTGGCCTTTCCGGAAACTGAGGAGGGAACCACACTGGAGCAGTTTATGGAGTACTGGTTTAGGAAACTGCATAGCCCTGACCAACTATAGCCATTGTTTGTAACTGAAAGAGCCTACTGTGCCTCGGTCCCCAGGTCCCCAGGCCCCCTCCTTGTAGCCCGCCCAGAGCGATATTTGCATGTATACTTAATTATAGAGGGAGGGAAAGTACTCTGAAATGACCCAGGAATCATGGAGTAGTTAGATTTTAGATACAGAGCATTAACATTTTCCCTGCCTACACCAAGAGTTCAAATGGAAAGGCAATTGAATGACACTTGATACATGGGACTAAGAGCAACAACAGACCTATCGGGTTGGATGAGCAAAGGCAATGGGGTAAGATGACGAAGCAACCCACATTGCAGATAGAGGTGCAACAAGATGGTACCCTGGCGATTACCGACTCTCTTGAGCACACAATGGATGAACTTACCAATAGTGGTCATACGGCAGAAGAAAACTTGGCCACACCAGTGAAAGGAGTAGACTCTGCAGCATGGATATTCCAGTCCCTCTGAGAACTTTGTGATTGGAGAGATGCTGCAATGTGCCAAAGGAGGAAAAAGATATCCTGAGCAGTTCCAGGTCTGCACATGCTTCCATTGAAACTGCTCCCAACAATGGATAGGAGTGTTTATCCCAGGTATATCAGACTAGAACTGAGGGGGAAAGAACATATCATCTAGGATATGAACGAGTAAGGTTGCCTCCGGACACAACCCACTGAGGAGCACCTAGGTACAATCTGACACTGAAGTGCTCACAAAGGATGCTAGGGGAGCCTCTGAGACTGGCTAGTAACTTGGCTGGCGGGAAAGGGAGGCCCTCGACCTTACCCACCTTAAGTGGATGCATGTTAGGAGTGCATCTATAGTTGGATAGCACTCAAAGACCATTTAATGGTTAAGCAACCCATGATTTGGGAGAAATATGGCAAAACACCAGTTTTAGGTCGAGCCTAGCAGTGCGCATGTGCTGTCTGCGAGGCATAGACCACGCCCACCGCTTGCTGTAGGAAGCTAGCTCTGTATATACTATACCAAAGTGAGGTATAGTGTGCACAGAGTCCAGTGGTTCCCCAAAGGTAGGCAGAGGTAAAGTTAGATAGCACCTCACTCTCTATTTGTGGTAGTGTGAGCGAGCAGTTAGGCAGCATCAGAGGACAGTGTTAAGCATTTGTTGTACCCACTTAATGAGCAAATGATTTCACACACTCAAAGACTGTACTTCAGACAAATCGCTTTTGTATAAAAATGTTCTTTTAGTTAGTTTATTTTCTAGAACCAAGCAAGCCTGGCACAGGTAAGTTGAGTAATACTTTGCAGTAAATATACTGTTTGAAATGCAATTGTAAAGGTACTTTGAAATGGGTACAGTTTGAATTACTGGTAATGCAATTCTGTGAAATGCTGTACATATACTTTGTATCTACTTTGCAATGCAAATTACAGGTAAACTACTTTTACTTTACTTTTGAGATTACTTTTTAGATTACTTTTTCTACTCCTAGATATCACACTGGGACATTTCCTAGAGAATAGTTAAGTAAAATCAGTTTTGCGCAATTGTTATATTTCAGGTTTCCATACAAATCAACTCCACGCACAACATTTTTCAGAGAAAAACAGTCAATAGGTTCCTATGGAGAGAAATGCCGTTAACAGTTACCAGGTAAGTAATCGGCCTTTAGAGTTGAGCTCCAGGGGATGGAACAAGGATTCCCCCAGGGTCAAGGATGCACTCTCGTTACACCCTCAGCGGCACTAGGGAGGCAGGGTGCAGAGTGCTGAGGCCCAATGTTATCCAATGAGGGATAGGGGGCCTCCGCTTTGTAGCTGCTGGTGAGCAGGCCACAAGGTTGTGGGAGCCAAGCTCCTGGTGTTCGGCTCGGGGCAAAGGGGGAATCCAGTTTAGCGCACAAAGTGCACCCGTAGCAGCGGCTGGGTGCAGGGAGCTGTTTTGGCGTCGGGTGCCCTATTTTCAATGAGTATTTTCGTTTTTGGTTTTTAGCTGCAGACTCGGACCCGGGAGACTTCCGGGAGGAACCAACAGCTGCGCAGGTAAGTTGGAGGACTTGGGGACGTAGGTGTACCTTACCGGGCCACTCGCGGTTGGAGGGGGTCTCCTTGGAGAGGCTGCAGGCGATGTCGGGGAGTCCTGGAGGGGTCAACCCACGGTTGACTTGGACTCTGGAGCGCTGGGGGACCTTGCTGGGACCGGTGGGCCCCTTGAACTCTGGCTGTAGGCGACGGGTGCAGTGGGGGTTCCAGGCGTTGGGTTTCTTTTTCCTCAGCAGGCTCGGAGTCTTTGTTTGGTGTTTCTTTTGAACATAGCTGCTGTTCACAGGCGATCGGGTATTTGTTGAAGGCAGTCAGATATCCCCGGGGTTCTGGAGGTCGCTGGCTGCAGGACAAGACGATTTTTGTCACAGGATCTTCAGAAACTGCAGACAGGCTGATAGGGCTGGGGCAAAGTCAGTGGTTCTCTGCAGTCTCCTCTGCTGGGCGTCTTCTTTCGTCCTTTTTCTTCTTAGGTTGCGGGAATCTGCTTTCTTGGTTCAGAGCTGCCCGCTAAATACTGTATTTAGGGGGCGTTTTAGGGGTCTTGAGGTCTGTAGCCAATGAGCTACTGACTCTAGGGTAACTACATCCTTGGTGTGCTCACCCCACGTGGGGGAGTGAGCACAATCCCTAATCATGATTGAGGAGTGCCTGCCATCTGCCAGATGGTGAGCACTGCAGAGATGGCTTCACCTCATCACCCCCACCTGAGGGGTGGAGTTGGCAGAGGTGGCCACACATTTTGGGTGGCTAGTTTTTCCCACCTGTCTTCCCGTCGAAAAGGAGGGGAGACAGGAAGGGGGCCTGCTCCTGCTAGCAGGAGAGGCTGGGGGTTGCATTACAAAGGCTGCCAGGCCTTTGAAGCTCCCCTGCCACAGATAGCTCTTCCTGGCCTAACGGAGATGTGAACACCTCCGCGCAGGAAAGGCTTTGTTTCTGGGCTCAAGGAGCGAAGGCTCCCACCCTAGGGGTCCAGAAATATGTCTCGTGGTGGTAGGCTGGTATGTACCAGGAGGCATCTCTAAGATGCCCTCTGTGTGCATTTTTTATTAAATCCCACACTGGTATCTGTGTGGGTTTAATGTGCTGAGAAGTTTGATACCAAACTTCTCAGTGTAGCCATTGTGGTGCTGTGAAGTTCTTAATGACAAGCTCCCAGCACCATATACTTTTTAATGGCAGCACTGCACTTACAAAGTCTACGAATGGACTTAGACACTGTAGGGGTACAGGGCTCATGCACCTCTACCCTCACCACTGGTATAGGGAACCCAGCTAGATGGGCGACTGATCAATGCAAGGGCAGTGGGTTGTAGGCATGGCACACAGGGATGTGTGCCATGTCGACTCTTCACTTTGTTTTGCACCAAAACACGCAGCCTGCAAAGGCAGTGTGTGTTTAAAGGTATAGGACATCTAAGGGTGGCACAATAAGTGCTCCAGTCTTTAGAGGCCTTCTCTGGTCACAGTGCCCTGGGTACCTGTGGTACCATTTACCAGGGGCTGGCCTGTGGCTAGAGATGCCAATTGGGTTAGGTTTGTGAAAGAACACAGGCCCTGGGAACCTGATTGGCAGGGACCTAGGGCACATCAAGTCAAAGTGCATCAGTAGTCAAAAAAGTGGGAGGGTTACTGCAACAAAAACCCACTTTCCTAAACTTGCCATTTGTTCTTTCCTTTGATTGTGAAAATTGCTTTATTCTAATTTGTTAAAGGCTCCTTATTATCCCGCCTTTGGGTGGGTTTTACTTTTGGTGGTGACTGCCCTGTCACTTATCCCCCTACTTTTGGCTTTTCTTCTTGTGTGTTTGGTGCACTATTTTCTTCTTTACGTCCAAATGTCCTCTGCCATTTCTTGTTGAACATTTGTAGAGCGCACTACTTACACGTGAGGTCTCAAGGAGCTGGGGGGGGGGGGGGGGGATGCTGCTAATGCTCGAATAGCCAGGTCTTGAGGAGTCTTCTGAAGGTTAGCAGATCCTGGGTATGCCGTAGCGGGATGGGGAGGGTGTTCCAGTTCTTGGCGGCGAGGTGAGAGAACGATTTGCCGCCAGAGGTCACTCTTCGGATGCGGGGGACTGTGGCGAGGGCAAGGCGGGGTGGCGGTTGGGGGTGTATAAGTTGAGTCTTCTGTTGAGGTATGCTGGACCGGTGTTGGAGTGCCTTGTGTGCGGAGCTTGAAGGTGATCCTCTTGTTGACGGGGAGCCAGTGCAACTCTTAGGTGGGGTGTGATGTGGCTGCAGCAAGGGATGTCGAGGATCAGGCGTGCGGAGGCGTTCTGAATGCGTTGAAGTAGTTTCAGGAGTTTGGCCGAGGCTCCTGCGTAGCGGGCGTTTCTGTAGTCCAACCTGCTGCTGACGAGGGCCTGGGTGACCGTTCTTGTTTCGCTGGGGATCCACCTGTAGATCTTGCGGAACATGTGGAGGGTGTTGAAGCAGGAGGACGAGACTGCATTGACCTGCTTTGTCATTGAGAGGGAAGAGTCGAGGATGAACCCTAGGTTGCGTGCGTGGTCGGTGGGTGTTGGAGCCGTTACCAGTGCGGTCGGCCACCAGGAGTCATTCCAGGCCGAGGGGGTGGATCCGAGGAGAAGGACTTCCGTCTTGTCCGAGTTTAGCTTCAGTCGGCTGTCCTTCATCCACTCGGCGATGGCTTTCATTCCTTCGTGGAGGTTGGTTTTGGTGGTGTTGGGGTCCTTGGTGAGGGAGAGGATCAGCTGGGTTTCGTCGGCGTAGGAGATGATGTTGAGGTCATGCATTCGGGCGACGTGGGTGAGCGGTGCCATGTAGATGTTGAGCAGTGTTGGGATGAGGGATGAGCCCTGGGGTATGCCGCAGATGATCTCGGTGGCTTCGGAGTGGAAAGGGGGAAGAAGACGCTCTGGGTTCTGCCAGAGAGTAAGGAGGTGGTCCAGTCCAGGGCCTTCTCTTGGATCCCAGCGTCGTGGAGACGTGTGCGTAGGGTGCAGTGGCAGACCGTGTCGAAGGCGGCTGATACGTCCAGGAGGATAAGGGTCGCGGTTTCACCGCTGTCTAGCAGGGCACTGATGTCATCCGTGGCGGCAATGAGGGGAGTTTCGGTACTGTGGTTGCTTCCGAACTCGGATTAGGACGGGACCAGGAAGCTGTTCTCCTCGAGGTAGCAGGTCAGTTGTCTCTTCTCGATTACCTTCGCCGGGAGTAGGGCCGGAAGTTCTTGAGGTCCTTGGGGTCAGCCTTGGGTTTTTGAGTAAGGTGTTGATTTCGACGTGCTTCCAACTCTCCGGGAAGGTTGCTGTCTCGAAGGAGATTTTGATGGCTTTCCGGAGATGGGGTGCGATAGTGTTGCTGGCTTTGTTGAGGATGTGGTGTGGGCATGGGTCTGACGAAGATCCGGAGTGGAGGGTGTTCATTATTTTATTGGTGTCGTCGTTTATGTAGGTCCAGGAGAGAAGGGGGTCGTGCGGATGGTGGCCGTGGGGGCGGAGATCTCAGTGGTTGTCGAGGCAGTCGTGGTGTTGAAACTGTCGTGGATGTCTGCGATCATGCGATGGAAAAAGGTGGCAAAGGCATCGCACAGGTCTTACGAAGGTGAGATGTCATGGTGTTGGAGCTGGGGTTGAAGAGTTCCTTCACGATGTTGAAGAGCTCTTTGCTGTGGTGTGCGTTGTTGTCTAGGCGGTCTTTGAAGGAGGCCCTTTTGGCAGATCTGATGAGGTGATGGTGTCTGCGGGTGGCGTTCTTGTGGGCTGCGTAGCGGTCCGTGTCTGTTCACGGTGCCATTTCTTCTCTAGCTTTCGGCAGGTTTGCTTGGATGCCTTCAGTCACCAGCTGGCTCTCTTGCTGGTGTGACTGTTGGAGGGTTTCTTGATCGGGTGAGAGTGTTGGCGCATTCGTCGATCAAGTGCCTGAGGTTGCGCGCGGCAGTGTCAGTGGGGTCGGCGGGTTGGCTCCGGGCGAGGGCAGTGGTTAGCTGGTCTTCGGTGACTTTGCTCAAGCAGCGGCGAGGGGGGTCTGTTGTGTGCGGTGGCGAGTGGTGGGTTTCCAGAAGGTGAAGTGGATGCAGCGATGGTCGGTCCAGTGGAGTTCAGGGTGTGGTTGAAGGAGACGTGGGAGCTTGCGGAGAAGATGGGGTCCAGCGTGTGGCCGGCAGAGTGGGTGAGTGTTGTGACGAGTTGTCTCAGTCCGAGGTTGGCGATCAGTGTGGTGGAGTTGGTGTTGTTCTCGAGGTGGAAATTCAGGTCCCCGAGGAGGATGTAGTCTGTGGAGGCGAGGGCGTGTGTACTGATGCAGTCCGCGATTGAGTCGCTGAACTGTGGCCAGGGTCCGGGGGGGGGGGGGGGGGGGGTCTGTAGACGAGGGTTCCTCGGAGGGTGGTGTTGGAGTCGGTGTGGATCTGGATCTGGATCTGGAAGTGCAGGTGTTCGGCGGTGCTGAGGGTGTCGGTGTTGGTAGAGACTCAGAGTGTTCTTGTGGACGATGGCGATTCCTCCTCCTATTCCGTTGGCGTGGTCCCTGCGGGTGATCTTGTAGCCGTCCGGGATGGCTATGGTGATGTCGGGTGCCGAGGAGGGGTTCAGCCAGGTCTCCGTCAGGAAGGCGACATCTGGGGAGGTTGAGTCAAGTAGGTCCCAGAGTTCAACGGCGTGTTTGCATGCGGAGCGGGTGTTGAGAAGAATGCATCTGAGGTAGTTTGGTTCTTTCCCGGTGGGTGGGTTGGCGGGTCGGATGCTGGCAAAGCTGCAGTTCTGGCAGGAGAAGGGTCCTTGGGTGCGCTTTGCGGTGGCCAGAAAGCAGGTGTGTGGGCGTCCTGTGTTGAGTGCGTGGAGGGTGCTGGCATCGTAGCAGAGACTGGCGTCGTGGCTTTCGCTGGCGCTGGGCACGCCACAGGCACGGACTGACGCAGATGGGCTTGGCTTAGGCACGCCTTTGGAGCACCATTGGCGCGGCCACCATAAGAAGGGGAGGTGGGTGGGAGGGAGGAGCAGCTGGGATCGGACAAATGGGAAAGCGGGGGGGGGGGGCAGGGCTACAGGGGCGGGACACGCGAGTGAGGATGCGAGGGGTGCAGAAGGGAAAACCGGCAAAGGGCACAGTAATGGCACAAGAGGGAAGGAGAAACAAAGTCAGGCGGTAAGCAAATAAAGCAAAATACAGAGAGAGGGGGGCGGGGCTGCAGGGGCAGGAAACGGGAGTGAGGAAGTGAGGGGTACAGAAGGCAAAAAATAGCAAACTGGCAAAGGGCACAGTAATGGCACAAGAGGGAAGGAAAAACAAAGTGAGGCAGTAAGCAAAATAAAGCAAAATACAGAGAGCACGAGCGGGGGGGCGGGGCCGCAGAGGACGCAGCTGTGGGAAACGGGAGTGAGGAACGGCGAGGGGTACAGAAGGCAAAGAAAGGGCAAACAGGCAAAGGGCACAGTATTGGCACAAGAGGGGAGGAGGAAAAACAAAATAAGACAGTAAGACAATAAAACAAATGCAGAGAGCACAAGCAAGAGCAAACCTTCAGCCTACCACTGGCCACCAGGGATGAGGCGCAGGTGGTAGCCTGTGAGTGGAGGAGGGCCTTGAATTCCGTCAGCAGCAGCGGCAGATGGGCTTAGGGCACAGGCACACAGGTGGTGCTGTGCGGCGTGGGGAGCGACCTGCCTATAAGGGTCAAGGGTCGCTCTTCAAGGACACCAGACATCACAGATACCGATTAGGGTCAGTCATCAAATTAGTTAACAAAAACGTGATTAACAGTAACCCGCCCGCTTAGTATGATAAGCAAGCCTCACCACCACAAAAGAGCAGAACAGCAGTTCATGCACTTTGTTTTGGGTGAGCCTTCAGGACGCTCAGTTCCCAGGTTCTCCTGTCAGCCTGCACCCAACAACATCCCGGCCCTCCCCATGGCCCTGCCTCACTCAGTCTGGTCTTGTGGTTTGAGTGCTTTCACTTTCGAGTAATGGGATATAAATAAATTGCTGAGAGAACAGCAGTTAGTCATGCATTTCTGCATGTTGCCACTGCTTCCACATTGGACTCATGATTACAGTTCTCGTATGTTTTTTTTTTAAAGAACTTCGACAGCTGGTCTACAGAACTATATTTACTGAGAAGCCGTTTGTAAAACTTGCTGCAAAAAGTCTAAGGTGGGACCGATCAAGGCTTTGTCCTTCCTGGGTCGATAGCATGAGGATAGCCCACCACCCTGTTCTATAGGAAAATCTAGTTTATCGAGTGCGCTGTGTAACGGGCCAGCTTTATTGAACAACATCTGCAGCAAAAAGCCCAGCGTCAAATTTACCATGAACGCGATTTGCGCCCTATATAAATAGCCGACCCCACTACTGCATGAATGCATGTGTTGCACTGGAATGCAACAATAAACTCGCATTGCACACCTAAGCACCAAAAAGGAGGATTAAACAAGCAGGTAAAACCTTCATTTGACAGCCACGCCATTCCTTACGTACAACTTCGTCCTGTGCCACAGGAGCAGTGCCTTCCCTGCTATCCTTCCCCATTCCCAGTAGCAGTGGAGCCTGTCTGGGGCACTTCGTTTATGGCGGCAGCATGTTAGTGGTGAGACTTCCACTCTCGGATTCCAACAACTGCCTGCCTGATCTGGCTTCGGTCTCTGGTCTTGAAATGGTATACAGCACAAAAACTATAGAGAGCACTTAAAAAAAAAAAAAGGCGAGGAACAAATCTCCTGCAGTATAAATGTTTTATGCATTGGCAGTTGTTTTCTTGCACTTAGAGACATACCCGATGTAACAGCTTTTAGAGATTCTGTTACAGTTAATAATCGGGAGCGGTCGCTTGATTTTACTCGCATCATGAGCCGTTTTGGACTCGTGATCACGTGGCAAGTTTGCAGACATTTGTTCACTTCCTTTGTTCACTTCCTCTGACAGTGTAACTGTATCCGGGTCACTTTGGTGCAATTTAATTAGCAAGAGTATAGACAGAGCTGCTTTACAGCAGACATTACGATGGAAATAGAAAGTGAAAATATGGACTATGCCTACTGGGAGTCGCATCTAAATGAGAAGTAGCATACATACGCAGTTGTGTGGTTTATAGTCTCAAAAAGGAGGGTGGTACCAGTACTGAGAAGGAAGTGGTCTTCCTATATACTATTTGGGCACCAGGCACTTTATTTATTCATGTATGTATTTATTAGTTTTCACTACGTAAGCACTTAAACTGATGCATGTTTTTGTCAGAAGGTGTGTTTTTTTACTCCAAGACGAAATAATTTTGCCCACTTTCAGTAATTGCCTGTTGTATGTCCCCAGGCTGGGTGGTGGTAGTAAACAGTGCAGCTGCCTTCTGCAGACAACAGCTTTTAAGAATATCAGACGCATGCCTTCACAGAGTGCGTGTGTGTGCACACAGGAGCTCACTGTACATATATTATTGAGCAGTATCATTTGTGGTGCCGGGCTTTTTAGGTCTCCGCTAGCGTAGGCTGCGCAGACATGCGCAGTCTCGCTGGCGAGATTTAATGAGTTAGGGAAGATTTCACTAGCTGGGTTTAAGCCACGCCCTCTTTCCCATTGGCCGGCGTCACCGTTTATGCTAAACGGTGGCCTGCCATTAGAAAAGAGCTTACAGTGGCGTACACTTTTCTCTTTTCGAGCCGTCCCAGTTGGACTGGCTCGCTTGGTTTACACGTTTGTGGTAAAAGGCTTCTTATCTTTATGGGGCCAAACACATGGCCCCATAAAGATAAGAAACCTTTTAGCAGGCGAGGCCTGGTTTTTCTCGCTGCCGCGTGCACATTTTCTGTCCTCCCCGTTTTGTATAATGTAACTGTCTGGTCTGGGTCGAGTTCGCTGTAAATAAATGGCCGCCGCTTGCAAGTACGGGACTTTTAAAAGAGGTACTGACTTTTGTGTAATGTAACTGTCTGGTCCGGGTCGAGCTCGCTGTAAATAAATGGCCGCCACTTGCAAGTATGGGACTTTTAAAAGAGGTACTGACTCTTAGCCTACAAATTTGCTTAAAAAATTATCGATATGGGTGTTTCAATTCAGTGAAATTATGTGAACATCCCATTCTACAATTACCGGAATATCCCTGCCCATCTCTTCTCTACTCTATAGGGGTAGATAACTTCTCCCTAGCGAGAGCCCATGGTCTCGGCCTTTAAATTGTTGAATCCTCCCAATGTAAAATGTCCCCCACTATTACTATGAGTGTGCGAACCAGGCGTAACGGAAGTACATCTCATATGTGAGGTCAAGGCTTGACTTGCATGCGCTAACACAGTGTTAGGACTGTGAGTAAAGTCATTTGGTTTTGCCGCAGAAAGATGGCGGTTACCGGGAGCCTTAGTGCGGAGAACTTGAGAGAAAAACTGCAGCGAGAGCTCGAGACCAAACACGTGGTAAGGAAGTTGTTATTAATAGGGTCTCATGGTCCAGTACGAATGTGGGAGTAACTTGACAGGGGCGAACTGCCCCTCTTACCGGTGACCACAAATTCCAAATGTCCTATTTCCATTCATTTTATTGATTTAAATGCATCATATTTGTTTACGTTTTTCACACCAAGACAAACGTACCTAAAGCAATTTCAATTGGGGAGGGGATATGATCCGTCGGCTGCGCTGCCCACTTTGGTGCTGGAAACCAGGGTTCAAGCCTCGGGGTCGAGTCCACATCCTGTGATTCTGGGCAAATCACCTAATCTCCCCGTGCCTGAATGTGTAATGTTGTTTTGCATATTTATATAGCGCGAACTCGGCCCAAAGGTATTGGAGCGCTTTACATGAGCACCGTATTTACATTACACGTCCAACTCTCTCCGCTTGCGGTGCTTTCCCCCATTGCGCGCTCTCAGCGCCACCTGCTGGTTGCTTTTCTCTCGTTTGTGAGAGACTGACAGCTGGGATTTGTTCCTCGCCGTGTTGAGCATTGGAGAGGGGGCTGCCTGCCTTATCTTTCAGGCGTTTTTGTGCTCTTTATTCACCCTGGTAATAATGTCTTTTCTGAAGACCACTTTTACTCCTCCATTCAGGGGGCTGAAGAGGAATGGCCTGGACCATGCCTATCTCGAGGGCGCTGGCCCCCCCCTGCAGGATAGGGTAGATCAGTTAGCCAGAAGTATCCCAGGGATGTTTGGGGGCCCTAGTTCGACGGGGGCAGGTCCCAGTGGTTCTCAGGGGGAGGGGAGGAAGGCCATAAAGCGTCACGCGGGGCACTTGGAAGGGTTTGACAAGTTGAGAGACACCTTCCTTAAGAGTGCACGGATGCTTAAACACGCACCCTGCCGGGAGGAAGAGGAGCCCGGAGAAACTTGCCACTCGGTCGCCCCAAAGTTGGACCCCGATGGCAGTCTTTCCCTTGAAGGGGAGTGTGCGTCGGAAGGGGACGTCTCCTCCGACGAGGATAAGGACTCGGGTCGTCCATGGCGCCCGGGTTCCCGTTCCTCTGAGTCCCAGGACGGGGACTGGGGGCATTCGGACATGTTTGAGCCCGCGCAGATTTACCATCCCAGGTCGTCCGAATAGTTCCCTGACGCCAAGGTGGCGGAGTACGTGGTGGCCAAGATTCGCCAGCCTCTAGAGAGGGAGGTTAGAACACGGATGAGGGGCGAATGTCCCCGGCCTTCGCTTAAAGGAAAGGTAGCGCATACTCCTGAGATTGATAAGCTTTGTACCTTTTTTTCCAAATATATGCGTGATCCCAAGAAGGGTATAGATGGGTCCTGGAGAAATTGTCAGGATAAACTCCTTGACGTGGTAGGTCCATTAACCCAGATTATCCAACTGGCGGAACGATCGAAGGAATCTGGAGACCCTTTGTTGACTGATAATAGTCGCGGATTGGGCGCAGCGTGCAATTTGCCTTCTGGGCAATGCGAACTGTGCCCTGGTGGCAGAGAGAAGATCACTCCTTATAAAGGTGGATCCAAAGCTAGGTGACTTAGCTACCTCGGAGGCGGGTCCGTCTCAGGGTAAGCTGTTTGTGGATCCGTTTGTTAAGGAGCTGAACAAGTTTGTCACCTCCTTTTCGGCCCTGGACAAGGCTCAGGCCTCTATAAAGAAGATTTTTCCTAGGCGTGTTTTGCCAGGGCCGGAAGAGGCAGGGGTCGCTCCTCCGGCCGTTCCCAGCAACAAGGACCCTCCGGTAGAGGTCAACAGTGACGGAACAACGGCTGGAATGACGGTCGCCAGGGAACCTTCTATCCCAGTAGAGGTTCCGGAAGAGGGAAAGGTCAGACCAACAGGGGTGGTGCGAACGCCCCCGTAGGCCCCTCTGGTAAGGATTACCCTTTCTTTCCCTCACGATCTACGGGGGAGGCTCCTTCTCTTCGCTCACAATTGGGGAAAGATCACATCAGACCCGTGGGTTTTGCAGACAGTAAGGGGTTACCATATAGAGTTCTACGGCTTCCCTGTTCAGACTATATGCCCCAGACCCTTACATTTCTCGGCAGAGGAGGAGAGTTTGATAAGAGTCCGAGATTTCGGATCTTCTAAGGAAAGAAGAGGTTTGCAGGTCGGTACTTCATCCGCAAGGTTTTCTCAGCAATCTTTTCCTGGTAGAGAAAAAGGACAAGGGTTTCAGACCGGTTATCAATTTAAAGGAGCTCAACGAGTGGCTGGTTTACCGCCACTTCAAGATGGAGGGAATACATTTACTTCGGGATCTCCTCCTTCAGGGCGATTGGATGGTCCGCATCGACTTGAAGGATGCGTACCTGACGGTTCCCATTTTTCCCCCCCTAACAGGCGTTTTCTTCAGTTTGCCTGGAACGGACAGGGTTTCGAGTTTCAAGCATTGCCCTTTGGCCTTTCTTCAGCTCCGTGGTGCTTCACAAAGCTGTTGCGCCCCGTGGTGGAGACTCTCCGCCGAAAGGGGGTAAGAATGATTATCTACCTAGACGACATCCTGATTTTGGATCAGTCTCTGGTACATCTCTCCCAGAACGTGACCATGACTATTGCTGTACTTCAAGATCTCGGGTTGGTCATCAACGCACGGAAGTCGGAGCTACGGCCAGCACAACAGATGGTCTTCTTAGGGTTTCTCATAGACTCTGTCTCGGCTTCCTTGAGCCTGCCGGAACTGCAGCTACACCAGCCTCCGAGCCGACGAACCACCCGCCAAGAAAGACCCCAACCACCTCCGATGCATACTACTGAACACCCGCTCCGCAGGCAAACATGCCGTCGAGCTCTGGGACCTGCTCAACACAACATCCCCGGACGTCGCCGTCCTGACAGAGACCTGTCTGAACTACGCCTCCGCACCCGACATCGCCATAGCCATCCCAGACGGCTACAAGATCACCCGCAGAGACCGCACCAACGGAGTCGGAGGAGGAATCGCCATCGTTCACAAGAATAGCATCAGGGTCTCGACTAGCACCGACGACGCGCTCAGCACCGCCGAACACATGCACTTCCAGATCCACACAGACTCTAACTCCACCCTCAGAGGCACCCTCGTCTACCGACCACCTGACTCCATCGCCGACTTCATCAGCACACACGCCCTGACCTCCACCGACTACATCCTCCTCGGAGACCTGAACTTTCACCTTGAGAACAACAACTCCACAACCCTGATCGATAACCTCACCAACCTCGGACTGAAGCAACTCGTCACAATGCACACCCACTCCGCCGGCCACACGCTCGACCCAGTCTTCTCCTCAAGCCCGTACGCCTCCGTCAGCCACACCACCGAACTCCTCTGGGCCAACCACTGCTGCATCCACGTCGCCTGCCAGAAACCCACCACACATCACCGCACCCAACAGATCCCCCGCCGCTGCTGGAGCAATATCACCTTAGACCAACTACATGCAAACCTGGCTCTCAGCCCACCCACCGAACCCTCCAATGCCGACAACGCTGCCCACAGCCTCAGACGCTGGATCGAGGACTGCGCCAACACCCTTGCCCCGCTGAAGAAACCCCCCCAAAGAGACACCAACAAGAGGGCAAGCTGGTTCACCCCAGAACTCCTTGCCTCCAAGCAAGCCTGCCGTAAACTAGAGAAGGAATGGCACAGTGAACAAACTCCGGACAGCCACGCAGCACACAAGGACGCCATCCGCAACCACCACCACCTCATCAGGGTGGCCAAGAGGACCTCCTTCAAAGACCGCCTCGACAACAGCGCACACAGTAGCAAGGAGCTCTTCAACATTGTGAAGGAACTCTCCAACCCCAGCTCCAACACCAACGTCATCCCGTCGCAAGCCCTGTGCGACTCCCTCGCCACCTTCTTCCACCCCAAGACAGCAGACATCCACAACAGATTCAACACCCAGACAGCCCCAACAGACAGCAACACAACAGACCCGCCGTACACCATCGACCACGACTCCCTGCTAGCCTGGGCTAGCATGAGCGTCGATGACACCATCAAGACCATGAGCACAATCCACTCCGGCTCTCCATCAGACCCATTCCCGCACCACGCCAACAAAGCAAGCAGCTCCATCGCACTCCACCTGCGCAACGTCATCAACCTCTCCCTCGAGACCGCGACCTTCCCAGAGAGCTGGAAACACGCCGAGATAAATGTCCTACTCAAAAAACCTAAGGCCAGTCACGGCTGGTGAACTCTGAAAATGGTAGGGCGGTACTGCCTGACTCATGTTGAAACAAGCAAGTGAAGCAAGATAACTTAACCTCTTGCAGTACACAACCTTAAAAAGACACCCAAAGTAGGATAACCTGCAGGATGTAGGATTATTAATGTGCACAGAGTAGTTGCAGTTTTTCACTCACATCAGACTCTCTCTCTAAAAGCACTCCTGGGTCTGCATGGGGGTCATAGGCCAAAAAAGTACATATTTTATGTTGGCAGAACATGGAGAGAGCATAGAGAATGCACAACAAGATGAGGACATCATCTGAAGATGGATACACGGTATAATAAAAAAAAAAAGCAAATCCTGTTAAGTTTCCTAAGTGTGGGTTAGCTATCTCGCATTACAACTACATTATAGAAAATGTGCGCAGGATAATAAATTAATTGTTGTCTCTGACTAAAAATGAAACTAATATTATTTTCACCCTGAATTGCTGTTTATCGTGCAGATAGCATAATCATTTCAAGCGAAATACTGCAGAGATGACACTCGAGAAAAGTAGTCATGTTAGAATGGATCATTAGGCAAAAATGTTTATGGCTGTGCGAGCATGCTCTGTTTCTGACGTGTACAAGAATTCATCTCATCTCATTGGTAGCACTGGCTCCGACACCTGTTTACTTTTCAGTTTGATCAAGTAGTGCTGTCTGTGCCTGCCTGGAAATGTAACGTATTCTCTGAATTGGCTGCAAGTAGTAATGCATCCAGCAGCACCATGATACACTTCTTTAACACCGGCAAGGTACGTCTGTTTTTCAGTCTGGTCAAAAACGTTAGCTGAAAAGACAGTCCTTTGCGCACACACACATCCAGTTACTGGCCTTTGGTGTCTTTATTTCAACCCTCTGTATGGCTTGGTAGCAGTCGCTTTGAGGCCCTGGCTAAGTCACACCCAAGGCCTCCTTCTTTGGTGCTCAGCTCTCGCTCTCAGGTCACCCCCTACTCCCTCCTAACTACTTGTCGTCCGTGCTGCCTTTTGATAATTAATCAATGGCCTACCTTGTCTCTGCAGAGTAATTGTCTAATCCATGTGTTTTCAAAGATGTCCCTACCATGCGTTTTGCAGTAAAAGTTAATGCGTCACCGTCACACAAATCCTGCCAGAGTCCGAGGCTCTGGTGGGAGGTTAGATCAGGAGGCCAGAGTCCGCTCTACACCGTTATCTCTGGTATTATCTGTTCTCCATGGTGCACTGTCCGAATATGTTCTTGGGAGGGTGGTGGAACGTTTAAAATGTTTTCCGTGGCGTCCTGGTAGGTTTGATGATTTGTACCTAGACTGCACTGCCTGAGTGAAGGGGCGAGGAAGAGCGACGCAGGCAGCATTACCACAAAGGACATTTTTTAATGTATTTACACAGAGAATTGTGTGGAAACTCACGCACATACACTGGTGCAGGCACACATAATATAGACATGCTTTCTGTCATGCACACAATGTGAAAGTTACCTAAGGTAGTTCTTAACACGCACATCGCGAATCACCATTCCCAACAGCCCAAGTGCCCAGATTCAACAAACAGGGTGCCAGAGCGAGGCTCAAAACCTTATGCCCAATCAGAAGCTCAAATAGGATGGGAGGCTGTCCTTTTCCATTATCGTGGCTTCTGATGGGGCATAAGGGCGCAAGACTGACAGGCCCCAATTTACCATTGTCTGATATGCTGCACTGCCTTCCGCTAGTGCAGCATGTCAGATATGTATTGCTTATGTGAAAGGACGGGCTGTAACAGCCCACGCCTGACTCATGCGCAATACAGCCCCGGGAGCCCTCTTGTGGTGCAGGGTAATATTACAGCTTTTACATGTAAGCAAAATGATCGGTGAGATCGTTCCATTCATGTAAAAGCTGCAATATCGTAGCAATTAGATGCAGAGTGAGACGTGATGGTTTGGGGGGGGGGGTCGCTGCCCTTTTGCCCCATTGAAGGAGCCGCCACTGCCTAAGGCAGACCCAAGAGACCTCAAGAACTTCCGGCCCATCTCTCTGCTCCCCTTCCCGGCCAAGGTCATCGAGAAAATCATCAACAGACAGCTAACCCGATACCTCGAAGAAAACAGAATCCTGGACCCTTCCCGGTCAGGGTTCCGCAGCAACCACAGCACCGAGACTGCCCTCATCGCCGCCACCGACATCAGGACCCTGCTGGACAACGGTGAGACTGCAGCACTCATCCTCCTAGACCTCTCCGCCGCCTTCAACACCGTCTGCCACTGCACACTACGCGCACGCCTCCACGCCGCAGGTATCCGAGACAAGGCTCTGGAATGGACCACCTCCTTCCTCTCCGGCAGAACCCAGAGCGTCGGCCTCCCCCCATTCCGTTCCAAAGCCTCAGAGATCATCTGCGGCGTACCCCAGGGATCCTCCCTCAGCCCGACACTGTTCAACATTTACATGGCCCCGCTGGCACACGTCGCCCGACAGCACGACCTCAACATAATCTCCTACGCAGACGACACTCAACTGATGCTCTCACTCACCAAGGACCCCATCACCGCCAAAGCCAACCTCCTCGAAGAAATGAAGGCTGTCGCCGACTGGATGAAGATCAGCCGCCTGAAGCTGAACTCGGACAAGACGGAGGTCCTCATCCTCGGCTCCAACCCCGCAGCCTGGGACGACTCCTGGTGGCGGACGGCACAGGGGGCAGCCCCGACACCCACCGACCATGCACGCAACCTGGGAATCATCCTCGACTCAACGCTCTCAATGACCAAGCAAGTCAACGCAGTCTCCTACTTCAACACCCTCCGCATGATCTACAGATGGATCCCGACAAATACAAGAAAGACAATCACACAGGCCCTTCGGAAACGCCCTCTACGCGGGAGCCCCGACCAAGCTCAAACGACTACAACGCATCCAAAACGCCTTGGCGCGACTGATCCTGGACGTACCACGACATGGCCACTTCACTCCCCACTTGAGAAACCTGCTCTGGCTCCCCGTCAGCAAGAGGATATCCTTCAAGCTCCTCATCCACGCACACAAAGCACTCCACAAAACCGGCCCAGCCTACTTCAACAGACGGTTCTCCTTCTACATCCCCAACCACCAGCTACGCTCCGCCGACCTCTCACTCGCCACCGTCCCGCACATCAGAAGAACAACCACCGGCGGGAGATCATTCTCCCACCTCGCCACCAAGACATGGAACACCCTCCCACTGAGCCTATGACAGACCCAAGACCTGCTGACCTTCAGGAGGATACTCAAGACCTGGCTGTTCAATCAGTAGTGCCCCCCCCCCCCCCCCCAGTACCTCGAGACCCTCACGGGTATGTAGTGCGCTTTACAAATGATTGATTGATGTTGTGAATTATGGTTTAGCTTTTAAACCATCAAGGTTGCTGGGACCAGCCACACATTTCAAGAACACACTCAATTTTAGTTTTTTCTCCTTTAGTATTGCTTGAAACAGAGGTGTTATTGAATACACATCTCAGTCTGCTCTCTACAAATAAGATTATTAACTTTTCTAAATAAAAACAACAATTTTTATTAACACCGTACCATAATTTTAAAGCTGTTGTTTTTTTTCCCCTTCAGGAAATGCCATACCATGTTCAATGAGTGGCTGTTTTATTAAAACAAACATATCAGGAGCTAGAGCACTGTCTGATGAGAACATGTATCATTTCCTCATTTGTTTATAAATTCTAATTTTCATTAGAGGCAAGTAATGGGACCCACCTTCTGCAGACAGGGGGTGTAATACTGCAGATTCCAAATTATTATGATGAATTGTAAAAATTAGTAAAGAGCTGAGCTCCAGAGCAGTGTCAGCAAATATGGACAGATGACTAGGCTTGTAACCATCAGGCAAGCTGAACATAGATGAGTGACCTTTAACTAGACGTTGACCAGAAGCGGTCAATTGGGGGGTGAGTGTTACAACTTTGGAAGAAATGACAGCAGTCAAGAAACACAAAAAGGTTTAGGAAGAGTTTATATGCCTCACTTTGCATGTTAAGATGTCCGCCTTGCTGTGTGTAGGTGTGTGTACTGGTATTTTTATGTTGCTACCCTAGCTAAAGAGAAAGAGCACTATACATTAATGCAAGTGTTTCCAGACAGAACAATATTGTGGCCATCAAATGAGGATTTACATATTCGAAATCCACAGCTGTTTTAAATTTCTTGAATTACCATTTTGGCAAAGGAGGATTAAGAGAGTTTAAGATTTTCAGGCAAGCGCTGAAGCTGGAATCAGAACCCAGATCCCCAGGTTCCACGATCGTCAGCTGAGACACTAGCACATATTTCCTCCCAAGATGTTCTTTTAATGTAAGTTGCCTCTGTGCTGATTGGGGTAAAATTGTGAAGTACAGGTTTGGATCTGGCAACTTCCACTCCCAGTGAGAAGAGCCATCTTCAGTAGCAGATAAGGCCACTGAGCTTTGCAAAGGTCTCTTCAGCACTACCATTTAAGTGCATGCCCATCATCACCCTACTAAAATGCAAATGTTATGCATATTTAGATCCTCTTGATTGCTCAAGGCGCTTATCCCTGCAAGCGTGGCACTTGGCAGAGTTGTGCTTTTATCTCAGTGCAGCATGTGTAAAGTCAACTTTTTAGTGTTGGCAACCTTTTAATGTGGCCCAGTCAGGGTCAGCTCAGTTCTTTCTGATGGTTGCCACTGTGGTGACTGCTACGCAGAGGGGCAACTACAAGAGTTATCCTCCCTGATTGATGAGGACACACTCCCAGAATCACAATTTGTGACCAATGGGACACTAATACGCTCCCTACATTTAAGTGCATGCCCATCATCACCCTACTAAAATGCAAATGTTATGCATATTTAGATCCTCTTGATTGCTCAAGGCGCTTATCCCTGCAAGCGTGGCACTTGGCAGAGTAGTGCTTTTATCTCAGTGCAGCATATGTAAAGTCAACTTTTTAGTGTTGGCAACCTTTTAATGTGGCCCAGTCAGGGTCAGCAGGGCCCAGAAATCTGGTGACTTGGCTCTGGGTCCAGCTCAGTTCTTTCTGATGGTTGCCACTGTGGTGACTGCTACGCAGAGGGGCAACTACAAGAGTTATCCTCCCTGATTGATGAGGACACACTCCCAGAATCACAATTTGTGACCAATGGGACACTAATACGCTCCCTACAGACACTGTGGAAGGGCAGCCACATCGAATCCAAAACACATGACGTCTTACAGGTTGTACATACATGTGGCAGTGGGTGCAAGCTCATATCTTGGCTATGCAAACCTATAGGCATTGACCACAACCCCACTGACGAAACTAAGGCCATACTGGGGAAAAAGCAATAGGACGAAAACAGAGACAAGAGCGGGGTCATATACGGTCACATCCATGTGAGGTCTCCAGACACACTAGATTCCACTACACGCAATTTAACAATTTGCACACCATGTACTTACACTTCACAGACTGAACATTATTTTGTTGACAACAGACACAAAATAAAAACGGTTCCACAAGACAGATGCAGATTTTATACATGTGATATGGGCTTGCCCATCCATTTGCGAGAGGTCACAGCAGACTTGGGGAGAGGGCAACGGGGGGAAACCCATGTGTTAACCATGGAGAAATGTCTACTGGGCCTGTATCCTCCCTCGCAGCCCCAGAACGTGCGGTCTAGATTTAGGGACTTAGGTTTGATCATGGCCCGCCAAGCATTAGCGATGGGCTGGAGATCACTTGAAGGGCTTCCCCACTGCCGCTGGAGGAAGTTCATAGAAGGGCATGAGCTGAGGGCACAGCCCTCCAAACCGAAGAACGGTGGGGGCTCCATAAGCACTAAACAGCAGACCTCTGGAATGAACTAACAGAATCATTCAAAGAACCCGCAACATAACCCCAGAGCAAAGTCACAGATAAGAACAGATATACAGAGGCCACCACAATTGACACTGATCAATACCATAACCCAGAACTGGACTATGAATGATAGACCAGCTGCTACCAGCAAACATAGTAAATTCATATATTTACAAAATTAGATAGTAAACCCTGCATAAGGGGAAATGGGGTTGCCATGGACTCATGGGTTCAAACAGTTGAAGTCTTAAATAATGAACAAAAACCAGCACCCCACACTATCAAATGCTGTCCACCAGCTGTACTACAAACCAATCAAATTTCCTTTGAAGTCTTTGAAGAGATGACGAACACCGGGATCACCAGTGGTTTAAATGGTAAAAAATAAGTGCAGGTACTAATTAAAATAGAGGTGTGGCAAGTGGGCGGGCGAAGGGAAAGATATGATCATACCCAATGACTTCTGTACCAGCTGAAGCACATGTCAAAACACACGAGAAATGCGTTTATGGCAGTAAAACAGATTAACCCATTACACGACATGCTCCTCGGAAGCAGAGCGGCATCTGCCCTGCACTGGAGGAGCAACCTTACCTGCGCCGGCCGTCCTCTGGATCAGGGTACCGGTACTCTCCCTGGCTCCAGAGAAGTGCCGGTACTGAAGGCAAAAAAAAAAAAATCGGAAATGCCGGTACTCAGTACCGGTGAGTACCGGCGCATTTAAAGCGCTGGCAGGTCACACAAAACATCGGTAAAGATAGACAAGTTGATCATGTTTAATAAGAAAGCTGTTAGTAAAGTCTCAAAAACATTCAGAGGGAATGAGGCGCTGCGCCCGAATGGACTGTCTGGGTCCGTGTTTAAAACCGATACTGACACGGAGACCAACCACCTCAGTCACCAATATTATTACTGCTCCGAGTCAGCTCAAATTCCACACTCATGGAGAGAATCCATATTACACCCAATCAACAAAAAGGGATCCACCATTGATCCATCGAAGTATCGATGAATTGCACTGTTAGACCTAGAAGCAAAATCGTAGGCAAAATTTTTACTTTAAGTACTTGAGGGTCTGTAGAGGAAAATATAATTCCGTAATACCAAACCGATTTTAGGCATTCTTCCCTACAGAAGGCAATTATTTCTCTCTATTCTAACACGAGTCCACATTAAGCTTGACAACGTAAAACAGAGTAACATTTGAAATATAGATAAATCGAGGCCTAAAACAGAAGTGTGTTAGCACAGATTATGTTTAATTTATATACAGCAGACCTGTGCCAAGTCGTATACAAAAGATAAAACAATACCACCAAGGATCGGGTCTTACAGAGTCCCTGTACTTCAATATGCAGAAAACCTCATCTTCCTGGACCACACTAGAAATAAACGCAGGAAGCATTGGACCAGTTGAATTCATTTAACATTTATAATATGCTTACTGTTAAAGCTGAAAACACTATGGTTGTGATATTCGGCAACTAAAAACGTAAGTCGAATAAGCACTGGAGGTTAGAATTGAAGATTAATAATTCATCAAATTATAACTATCTGGTAGTATGGTTCCCTAATAAACGCGAGCAGAGCACACAACTACAGTATCTTAAGAGAATAGCATCTGCAGTCATATTTGATCTCTGCAAATTAAATAAACACCTGCACAGTCCATCAGCCGAGGCAATAATTTGAGTTGTGCGTGCCAAACTACTGCCTACAGTTTCCTACGGCCATCAAACATACCCTGGGAAACTGTCAATCACACTAGATACAGTGTAATGCCTACAAGTAAATTTTCTGTCTACTAAAACACACAGGGCAGTTGAGCTACGGCTGAAGTTCAGCTTTACTAGGCAAGAGCTGGAGTGCAAACTATTATATATCAAATACTACCACTCTCTAGTTACTGCTGACCCAGGAACATTAAAGAAGGCTCTACTTGAGATATATAGACCCCTTGGGGGGTCAAACTTAGCAGCCACGGCCAATGATTTAAAGATCAGTTTAGAGTCAGTCTCTGCATCAACTGTTACGTCCTCATCTATCAGGTTTACTCTGAAAAAACAAGTTACGGCAATCTCTCGTAAAGCTGATACAGAAAAAGTAGGAGATGCTCCCTACGAACTTCTAATCTTTAATTCCTACAAAAACTTAAAGATCCAGCCTTATCCTAAAGAGTTATTAAATAAAATGACTAGACGCCCAAATTTGATGCCTAAAGCGAAGGACTCTTCCCATCAAAGAAAATCGAACAAACTGGGCAAAACAACTGAACTGGCAATGTTACAGATTTTGTAGCTATAGGCGAGAATGAGTGCTTAAAGCATTTTTAAAAGCATGTCGCACTTTGAGACCAATGTTTCATGAAATTCACGCCTCTAAGGTGGGCTAGGTATATTGTCTAAGTATCAACAGACTGATGGATAGAGCCCGGTTTGGATAGTTAACAAAAATCTTTCATCCTTGTGGGAGAGTTGGAAGATATCGATTAGGAGGCAGCATTAATGCACCGAAGCGAGGTAGCCATAAAGTTAAGGCTCCACTTAAAACAGTTCAAAATTCTTCATAGGGCATACTATGATAGGCGGAGACTTCACACCATAGGTAGCGAACAAGATTCTTGTTGTTTGAGAGGGTTAGATGGGGAGGGTTCCTTCTTTCATACTGTTTGGAGCGGTCCTTTGATGCAGGCCTACTGGGGAAAGATTGCTGAGAACTTCACAGAGTTCTTAAGCACTCGATCCTACTGGACCCTCCCTAAATGTATTCTCCTTGGGATTCCCAATGATGTTGATCTACCAAGGCCCAAAATAATGTTCTGCAGTCTGGGTTTTGTTGTGGCCAAGTGAGATATCGCCAGGTACTGGGAGGTGCATGTCTGCTCGACTATTCAATTATGGAAATCAGATTGGATACGTAGATGGTAGCGGACAAAGTCACATATGCAAATAGGGAGTGCCCTTAAAAGTTTAGACGAGAGTGGGGAAGGTGGATGTAATGCTACTCCCTGGACATGCTGGGAGAAGTTGGGAGTCAACATCAGGAGATGCTGTAGTGACTAATAATGACTTCTGGTGGAGAAATACCGGGACACATCTTTGGAGGTAGCTTTGCACTATATAAATTGCTATGAGTTGAACTGAATACAGCAGGCATGGATTCTAGGTTTCTTTGTGGATACATATGGCGACTGGCTGGTCCATGTTGGGGTGATGGGAGGGGAAGGGACAGAGGGAGTTTTGGGATGTTAATTAAGAACTGGTTTCAGGACATACTGTTTTTTGTTACAGAGTTGGGCATTAATGCAATTATCCTGATTGATATGCGTGTCATACCTGTATCAATAACAAAAAAGACAAATATTTTTCAAAAAAGAAAAGAAAATCTTTCACGCTGCAATGAACTGCCTTAACCCCTATGCATAACAGAGGGTTAATGCCATCTACGCTGGGTCCCTAAATTTGAGACCTCTGCATAAAAACTTTTTGGCTGCACCTTTATATCCATTTTATAATATTTTATTTTACACAATACTGTGATTTTAAATGGTGTTATTGTACCAATTTGTTAATTGGCACAATAAAGGTTTTACAGCGGCAATACCACAGCAAACTTGTAGCGTACTATAGTTCAAAATTATAAACTTATATGGGAAAGATAACCCTTCGTGATGTCACACTATGTATGATCTCTGTGAAATCTGTAACACGTGAATCTAATGAATTTTATATGAAGGCTGTGCCTCCACAATGTTCTTTTACACCTCTTCTGAGGACTATTCCGCCCGTCTAGCCTTTGGCCTTCACCCACGGCTGCCCATGGTGACTGGCAGCCACCCTTTCTTCAAGACAAAAGGACTGTAGCCCATGACCTCACATGGTGTGATGTGGTATGCACAGGCCATTCTTTCCACTTCCTATTACTCTTTGCCAGCTTTATACCCTGAATCCTACTTCTGAAGTGCTCAACACTTCCATTTCCTTCTGGGTGATAAATAGATGTGGTCCTGTGCATAGCAACATTCCTCCTCAAATAGCTTTGGAATTTTTCCTATCAGAACTGTTGGCCATTACCACTCAGATACTTTGGCACATATTCCCTGTGAAAAAACGTATCCAGGAACCCAGAGTCCACACACATCACAACTTCCACTTTAGGCCATTTTCAGAAAGGACCATAGATCCCTAATATGCATTTCATTTCCCGGTCGTTCTCCCATATGGGTCACCTCAATACTAACTTTACCAAGACATACGGGAATTGTTTACTGGGAACAAAGGTGGTCTGAATGCAAGCTGTGGATTATCAGAATTTATGCTTCCACAGAATCCTTCATCTTCCTTGTCCATCCTAGGCCCCCCAATACAATATTCTTTGATTAGCCCTTTGTTTTTCATATATCTAAATGGTAAGTGTCAAGAGTCCTCTTTCGCAAACTTTCCAGGGAAATCACAAGTTCGTTCCGCAACAATAATCCATCCTCTTCAGCCAATACTTCCTCACCTCCTATTCAGTCCCTCATTCATAAGCCAATGACATCTAATATATTCATTCATGCGTAGAAATGTTTGGGCTTCCCTACGTTTTTCCCCCCCCCCCAATTCCTCCTGTCTGAGACCATGGATGTTTTGCCTTTTATAATCAGGGGTGTGGAATTTATGAAAATATCTACTTGTCCATGGGGCAGGTTGCTTCATAAATCTACTTGTCCCTTTGGTGCCATGTTTTGCGGCGACAAATTATGGCAGCAATCTCATTATATAAGAGCTCTTGTATAGCCTCTCTGATTATGCCAGGGCTCATACCATAGTAGTGTTTGAATACTAGCAATCCGTTTATGTTGCTACGTTTCCGCAGATCTACATACTGGGACTGAAGGTTGTGGTAAACAATAGTTTCAGGGTTGGAATGTCCTTTTGAGTCTGTGCAAACCTACTAACTTGCATGTTTTAAGGGTTTTCAACAACTCTTCTCTAATCTTTTCCAAATACTGAGAAATGTTGGAAATTTACTCCTGACAATGGCAGACTTAAACCTTCTTCCAGAGTTGGGGAAAAAAGTGGTTGGAGGGAAAATAAACTTGCAAGCACTCAGGTTTTTTTCGTATGAGCAAATCTACACATGTATATTTGCTCATGCTAAAATGCAGTTCACAAATATTTTCTAGGAGTACTATTTCTTGCCCTACTGCTGTAAATTCTTGTGAATTCACGAAATCCATATAGCTGCCCTTAATGCAATGGCATATACCAAGGGTGCACCCTTGGGCCCCTAATTTGGTCTGGTGTTAACCATGACCTTTTGTGTTTATTCAAATTCTCTCTCTCTCTCTCTCTCTCTCTCTCGGCTGGCTTCACGGTGAGTGACCTTATTCTGCTCTTTCACAAGGAGCATATCGGCACACAAAGTAGTTTTGTTCAGTGCCAGTAACTAATGTGGCAGTGTGTGCTTTTTTGTGACCAAAAACAATGTTTGCTTTTGCTAATGTTTGTTATAATGGTGAGGGTCCGGCAGCTCTTACATCAATAAGGTTTTACAAAAACCTTGCCAAAACAAGTCGCGCATTGCCAAAACTAAAAAGCTGACCACCATTTCATACCTACTGGCTTTGCCAATGCTTGTTTATTTTTGTTTCCCAAAATCTTATTGAAACTGGTTACACTGATTTTCTAATATGAGTATTTTGGGGAAATGCTAGCATGCATCAATACATTTTACTAAATGATGCTGCAAAGAAATGGTACCTTAAAGTTTACAGTAGTTTAGCAAAAAAAAACTTCCTACTTTCAATTTTTGGGAACATTTTATATTGAAAGCAAAGAATCATTAATCTTGCTTTCAAGCTTCTGAAAATATTTGCATCTAATCAGATAGCATTCTGGGAGCATTATGCATAGCCTCATATTGCTATACTTTGAAAGCGTGTGTTCACATTTTTATACTGGAACCACTGTCAGTAGTGCAGTCAGAACTTACATTTACTGAGAGCGCTCACCCTAATAATAAAGACTTTCAATTAATGAACCACAAATACAAGTTTGAACAGCATTAACATATGCACACAAATATTAACTTAACTGCAGGCATGCCCTTCCCTTAGGGTGTACTGCAAACTGTCAGCCAAAGGGTTTGTGCTGCAGGGGTTTGGGCCTGCTTGTCCCAAGGACAAAATGCACATTAAAACTTGTTGCCCTTGACCCCAAACAATATGTTCTGGGCGTCGGGCTATAGGAATCCCACATCCCTGATAATCCTGCAACAACAAAAATCCCCATCCATTCTTTAGTACTTTTTTGATAGGTAATGGCATCAGACTTAAGTCAGCAACTTTTTTTCCCCACATATTGTACAGTGTGATTTAGTCGATCAACTTCATGGCCATGTAAGCCAAAGCAGCCACCGCCACCCACAATAACCTCATCAGATACACTAGGAAGAAAGCACTGCAGGGTCGAATCTCCGCGCACGCACACAACAGCAAGGAACTCTTCGGCATCATCAAAGAATTCACCCAACCCAACAGTGAGACAACCGACACCCCCCTCCCCTCCCAGGACCTCTGCGACAGACTCAGCGCCTTCTTACACCACAAAATCAAGACCATCTATGACAACTTCGAAGACAAGCTACACGAGGAACCTACACCCACCACCCCCTACACAACTCATCCTATGCTAGACAGTTGGACACCCCTCACCATCGAAGGCACCCTGAAGACTGACTCCAACCCACTCCAGGGCCCCCACAGACCCCTGCCCCCAGCACATCTACCACAGAGCCGGTGACATCATTGCCTGAGCTTCGTCAAATCATCAACAGCTCCTTCGAGATCCCCCCTTTCCCGACAACTGGAAACACACCAAGATCAACCCTCTGAAAAAACCCACGGCAGACCCCACCAACCTCAAAAACTACAGACCGATCTCCTTACTCCCGTACTCGGCGAAACTCATAGAAAAAGCCGTCAACAGCCAGCTCTCTATCTGCATAGAAGAAAACAACATCCTCAACTCCTCCCAATCCGGCTTCAGGAAAAACCACAGCACCGAAACCACCCTTCTCGCCGCAACAGACAACTGCTTACTCCTTGACAGAAGAGAGACTGTGGCCCTCATCCTCCTGGACCTATCCTTCGACGCGGTCTCTCACCGCATCCTAGCCCACAGACTACACGACGCAGGAATCTGGGGCATGGCCCTCAGCTGGATCCGCTCATTTCCTCTACAGCAGGACACAGCGGGTCAGACTCCCTCCCTTCCTCTCAGATCCCACACTGACCATCCTCTCCCTATCCAATGAACCAAACACCTCCATACAAAACTTTCAAGAAGGAATGGAAGCTGTCGCCAGGTGGATGAAGAACAGCTGTCTACAACCCAACACGGACAAAACCGAAATACTCATCATGGGCTCACATCCCGATGCCTGGGACGACACCTGGTGGCTCCCCACCCTCGGGAATCCACCCTCCCCCACCGACCATGCACGCAACTTCGGAATGATCCTGGACTCCGAACTCAAAATGGCCTGTCAAATCAACACAGTCTCCTCCTCCTGTTTCCACACCTTCTGCCTCCTACGAAAGACCTTCAACTGGATTCATCTCAAGCACAGGAAGACCGACACCCATGTCCTCAGCAGCAGACTGGACTACGGCAACACAATCTATGCCGGGATCAACAAGAACCTCACCTGCAAATCCAGAACACCCAGAACGCCAGACTAGTCCTCAACCAACCTCTCCCCTGCCACATCACTCAACATCTGCGGACACTACATTGGCTCCCCATCGAGAAGAGAATCACCATCAAGCTTCTCGCCCACACACCCCAAAGATCCCTTCGCTCAGCTCAGCTCTCCCTTGCGACAGTGCCGCGCTTTAAGAAGACCAGAACAGGATGTCACTCCTTCTCCTTCCTCACGGCCAAGGAATGGAATGCCCTCCCTCTTCACCTCTGGCAGACTCTCCAAGTTCAGGAAGGACTTCAAGACCTGGCTCTTAGACAAATAACTGAACTTCCAAGTGCCCCCCCCCCCGCCACCTTGAGACCCTTTTGGGTGAGTAGTTGCACTTCACCAACCCGTTGATTGGTTGAAACTGGTGGAAATGTTCAAAGCCCTCTCTCTCTCTCTATCTCTAGCAAGGAATATTTTATTTCCGCAGGTGAAACAGAGCGAAAGACAAAGGTGATAACTATTTCACATCCTTTATTACCACTTGGGTCAGGACTGTTCTTTAACCAGTACCAATTGCAGTAATAGTTACTACACCTTTCAGGATTGAAACCACATTCAGGCATTGCACTATAAATGTCCTTATTTCGTTCACGAAACCCTTCCCAACACTACTGGCAATTCAAATTTAGACTTATTCTTTAGCAATCGCCTGACAGTGTAAGTATTTTCTACAAAGCTATTCACAAACTTTGTGTAAAATTCCACAAGGCATAAAAGAGCCCTTGTATCTCCTTTACTGTTGGGCGGAGGGGCATTGTTAATTGACTCCATCAACTTCTCCTCTGGTTCTTCCTTGCCAACTTCTTGCCCTAGACATGCCACATCACCCTTAGTGGTCAAACCTTTGTTTCAGAATTCCTAAGCAGCTCCTTCAAATTTAGAACATGCCCATTTTTCATTATCCCAAACGTACATGCAAGATGTGGGGAGAAAAGGACATGGGGGATAACAGTGTGAAAAACTGCAGCAAAAAGTGGTATGAAGGGGAGATTGTGAGTGACTGGGACACTGATGGTTCATATACCCAAAGATCAATATTCGGGAGGAAGAAGCAGCGATTCATTCTGCTTCTATGCTTAGTCGATAATCAAAAAGGGAAAGAATAGTGTGTCTTGGAAATGCCAAGGTCTCCAAGTGTTGTAAAAAGGCCCTCATACACTATCTTGTGAGAGGCGGCAAATCTTGGTTCTCTGCCAGGAGCGGTTAGGTGATCGGTTTTATCACTGGGTCCTTTCCCGCCTGAGTTGCCCGTTCTCCAGGCAGTCAACCTTCCTCCACCTGGAGGGAGACCATCTGGTTCTTATGACGGTCGGGATTTCCTGTGTATTGGCGAAAAAAGTGACGTTAAAAATACCTCCTTTCCTGTGTACTGTATTTTATTAGCCAGGATGTGGTAAAGTTAAAAAACTGTGTGTGGTGCTTGGGTGGGTGTATTAATGGCCCACTGCACCTAAATGATTACTGCGTTGGTGGTCGACATGTTTCAGTCTGTAGGTGTCTCTAAAGATCGGTGGACTTTCTTCAGGACCGTAGTGATAGCGAAAATATTTTTGAAACGCTCTAACAATAGTTAAGTTAAACTCACTTACCTATTTTCATAATTGAGCCAGTGTTTGAGGAAGTTATCCGTTATCATTCTACCTATAACTTGTTCAGAGTTTTATTTAAACTCCTACAGTTACTGCGGGAGCTCTTGGCGGTGCTACTTGCATCTCATTCCTGCTGCTACCTACCATAGGCTGCACTCCCTGAAAGCCTCTCAAAATTTGCTAAACCCCCTCCCATTATATAGTAAAAATTCCCCATTTTCTAGCCACCCCATGCCCTCGTGCATTTACTAGTCAAACGTAGGCTTACAAGTGCAGAGATCTCTGCCTTTTTGATTGAGATTTTTTCAATAGAGAAGAAAGGGGACGCTGAAGTGGAAGTCTCCATCCTAGGTTAGTGAATAGTTCTGCTTCACATACTTCAAAATGCAGTCTGTAAAAAGACCCCTTTCAGGGGTTCTTTAAACGGAAACTTTCCACTGAATGGTCAAACAGAAATTGCATGCTCGGAGACCAATTTCAGGAAAAGCATGCTAATATTGGCAAATTGAAACTGGCTGCTTATGCTCTTGCATTGTGATATCCATACAGGATGTACAATAAGATGTAGGGGTGTCATCAGGAATGACAATAACGGGACATCCTGTATGGAACAAGAAAAAGACAATGAGGGGGGAGCATGAGTGAACCGATGTGCGATTATAATTAAGTGAACAGGAGTACCTTAAATTACGTACGAGCCATATGCAAGGTGGCATGCACACAAAGAAAAATCCATGTTACCTAACTCGCTTGGTAGGAGGTAAGCTGCAGGAAATGTGCATATATTAATTAAACGGATCACAGATTTCACTGCTGCAGCGGCGGTTTCTGGGAGTGGTTGGATGGGGCTACACCCTTCTAATTAAACCTGACATGGAAGGCAATTGCTAAAAGCACTTACCATCCTACTTAAATTATGTGAAAAGCACACACTGTCATGGCCAGCCTGTTCCGTTCTCCAAAACGGACGTCAGGCAGTTTTAAGTAGACACGTACACAAGAGCTAGTTGACAGCATTGATGGATGTGAACGTTAAGCAGTATGGGCTGACCTACTGTCAGCCCGATTCTGCAATAATTAGGGTCCTCTGGCAGGGATGTGGAATTCCAATACCACAACGCCCAGAACATATTGTTGGGGTCATTGACAAGTTTTCATGTGTATTTTGTCCCTGGGACAAGTAGGCCCAACCTCAAGCAGCTCAAACCCTTTAGTTGCCAGTTTACAGTTCCATATTATGGATCAGGGAAGGGCGCTGTCTGCAGTTAAGGTAATCTTTTTGTCCATATGTTAATGCTGTTCCAACTTGTGTTTAAGGTTTATTAATGAAATGCCTTCATTAGGGTGAGCCCTCTAAGGAAATGTTGTAAGCTCGGGCTGCACTACTGACAGTAGTTCCAGTGTAAAAATGTGTACACACATTTTCAATGTGTAGCAATATGAGGCTATGTATAATGCTCCCAGAATGCTCTCTGATCACATGCAAATATATGCAGAAGCTTCAAAGCAAGATTGACGATTCGTTGCTTTTAAAATAAAATGATTGTTTTTTTTAATGCAACTAGGAAAAAAACATTTTGCTAAACTACTGTAAACTTTTAGGTCCCATTTCCTTGCAGTATCATTTAGCAAAATGTGTTGATGCATGATAGTATTTCCCCAAAATAATCATAATGGAAAATCAATGTAACAAGTTTCAATAAGATTATGGAAAACAAAAATAAACGAGCATTGGCAAAGCCAGTAGGTCTAAAATCGGTGGTCAGCCTTTTGGTTTGGTCAATGCACGTCTTGGTTTGGCATGGTTTTTGTAAAAACCTTATTTTGTGGGAGCTGCGTGGGCCTCACCATTATAACAAACATTGGCAAAAAGCAAATATTGTTTTTGGTCTCAAAAAACATGCGTTGCCACAGCAGTTACTGCCACTGAACAAATCTACTTTGTGTGCCAACATGCTCCTTGTGAAAGAGCAGAATGCTGTCACTCACAGTGAAGCCAGCCCGAGGAGAAAAGGGGGGGGGGGGGGGAAATAGATTATATATAGTGGATTTTGTTATAGGACAAGTGGATTTATAAACCAACTAGTCCCATGGACAAGTATTCTATTAATTTCTACGTCCCTGCTCTGGGCCTGCACACAAATGAAGCTTAAAAGAGTCACATTCCAATGCAGCACTGGGTGTCTACAGCATCAGCCTTGTACTCCCGGAGCTGCTTGTCCAATATCAGCAGCCTTTTACGACTCCTCCCTTTCCAAGTCGTCACACTGTGCGACTTGGAAAGGGAGGGGTTGCAGCATTTGCAAAATAGTATGTGCTCTAAACAGAATGCACTGCGCATGCTTCTGCGCCTCATGTATTCCGTTTACAGAATGAATGCAGAGAGACTATCTGAAGAGCTGCAGCTAAGCCTCATGAAAGGCAGCGTTGTGGACTGTTTGTGTGCCATGCCTCCGTCCCCACGAAACATACCCTCAATCATTGGCCTCGCTTGCACCACAATTCATTCACTGGTTTTACGCTGCATCACTTTCAAATTCCACCAGCCGGTGGGCACTGCTATGTCCCCAACTGACATCGGTCACAAAATGGTTGAATTGTGGATACATGTGGAAGATTTTGGGAGTATTCATCATCTTGCATTTGAACCCCAGATCTCTATGTAGCTAACCTGCACTTCACTGGCAGCATGCGGCCTGAAATTAACATCTGGATGGTAAAGGACACTGAAGTGTATTACTACTGGGCAGTTATTCCCCTAATCTAATATGTCAGTAAGCCATGAGACTCACGGCTCACTCACTCACATTTGCTTCTTGGCAAATTTAGAAAATACAAAAGTATTGTTGAATGGCAATATATTCATAATAACGTTAAAGGAGCTATGATAAAACTGTATATCTAATTTCAACATTGAAATAAGACTTGTCAAATTATTTCCCACCCCCAAATATGAACCACTTAAAACTCTGAACTGGCATTTGACACGCCGAAACAATGCCAAAATAAAGTGTATATAGGACTAGTGAGCAGAAAGCAGCGTCTCTATCTCTCTCATAAAATATAAATAACACAGATGGGTAACTTAATGTGTAAGACAAATAGTTTTCTAAAGTGTCATAAAGGAGATTACTTCTTGCACATGCTCTTTGCTCGAATGAACACTCATTTCTAGGCACCTGCTGAGAATCAGATACAGAGTGGATTTTGCCTAGAATCACACAAATGGAGAATCCAGGATTCAAAGGATGTCTCCCTATACCGTCATCAGCAACTTGGCCACTTGTTCACATCTTGGTTTGTTGTTCTCCTCGTACTGCATTATTTTGACAAAAATCAATAGAATAAGCACTTTATGGTTGTGAGGGAGATGTACTGAAAGTACATAAAGATTAATGTTCCAGGAGCGAAACTGTAATGGATACTGCTCTGTCACAATAGTTGTCATTTTTAAAAAAATTCTATTGGTTTTGTCAGGAACTTAACAGATCACACAAATAAGTTATAGTCGTCTTGAACATGGAAACGATGCGTGACCGCATATAAATAAAGATGAAGCAGAGGTTTCGACTCGCATCTGCTGTAAGCTTCAGCACCTGTCGCTGTTTCAAGTTAAAGACAGAGGTGGACGTGCCACTGTAAACCCGAGCCAGCCTCTGGCTCAGCTCAAGATTCTGCTGGAACCTCAAGCCTATAACGAGCCGAGCTTTCTTGTGGCTTCTGCCTGCCATCCTTGCTCTACCTGAATGTGACTTTGAAACTTGGGTACCAAGTGCGACTCTCGGCGTCAGCTCAACATCCTGTGATTCCGGGCAAACACCTTAATCTTATTGTGCCTAAAATAAATTAATGTGACCATGTGTAATGTAACTAGTGGTCATGTAAATAACTTTGGGTTGAGCATGTAACAAATAAAAACTGCAGAAAAGGGTAAAAACAAATCATTAACCTTAAAAAGGAAGACCAAATAAATACCCACTTAGTGGCTAATTTTTACACAGTGAAACCAGAGATCCTGGATACATCGAAGCTTCCCATCTAACACTGTGTGATCTTGGGCACATATTTTATTTACCCAAAACTCCCTTTACTTTAGAATTATGGACGAGAGTGTTAGTATAAGTCAGAATGCCAGCTGTATAAAAACCTGTACTTTATATAATAGACTAGAATGTTGCCTGATAATGACCTGTCCACACACGGTTCACGTGGCAAGCGTCTTGCCTCTTAGTTCACTAATGCTATATGACAACATTTTAAAAGAGGCAAGAGGGAGATTTAAAAATAATAAATTTGGAGAATGTATTTTCACTCAAATTCTATTGAACAGAGGGATGAGGCGTGGACGTGGCGCTGCGGCCAGGGCAACTGACTCCGGAATCTGGGGATCGCGGTTCGATCCCCAACGCCTGATTAGCCCAGCACCATGTGACTCTGGGCAATAGCTTGCTTAATCTTCCCGACGGGCCCCAGCGCCTAGAGACCCTTACTGGTGATTGTTCGCGCTTTACAAATGTGGATTATTAAGGCGGGAGAGCACAAAAGGTTTATTTTGCTTCAGAGAGCGGGAGTCTCCCGCCTGCACGGGGTCTATGCCACGGGGACGGAAGGGTTTCAAGTTCACAAGCGATCACTCCTATTATGCGCTTCTAGCTGCGGTGCTCTCCTGTGACATGCTCGTGTCACAGCTCCTCGCGTTGTGAGCCTCGGAGAGCAGCTGGATCGTGCTTGAAGGGGCGGCCGCTGGATGAGTCCATGGCAGACATGTTCAGGCCTCGGCTCGAGCACGGGCTCGAGGAGCCGAGCCAGACACTTGGCTCGCCGCCGCCCTCCAGGGCCCCTGCAGCCTCCCCGGGTCTGCGAGCCGCCCGCACCGGGGCACAAGCGGCGACGCCAGGCGAGCCCGCACATATGCCCCCTCCTTACCTGCGGCAGCGACGCTCTCGCCCGGCCGGGCCCGGCTTCCAGACGCACGCTCGGGGGCACAAGACCCGACCACAGGCCTCGGCCCGGACAGCAGCTGACACCGGACCAACAGGAAAGACGCCTGGAGGTCAGAGAGGAGCGCAGTGCGCATGCGCGGCGCCGCAGACACTGACCTCCACGAAGAGCACAGCCATTGGAGCATTCCCGGAAGAGGAAATCCGCAAGCAAAGGTCGTGGTGACGTTTCAGATACGTACCTTCCGCCCGCCCTCTAATCGCAGCTTTTAAAATATCCCAGGAGTGCTACGGAACTGAGAAATGTGCTAGTGTAGTGAAGGAAACTTGTACTTCTGATAGGAACGCGGAGACGAGGATTCTGCATAACGTTATTCGCTTTTTAGCCAGCTGCCAAGGTTTCAGATTGCCATGAGTGACAATTTCATAATTTCAGTGTAATTATGAGTGACATTTCAAGGACTGAGAGGGACACTTTCTCGCGAGCAAACTCAATTAGTGGAGAAAAGGCAAATATGTACATTTCAGCAATTACACCTATTTGAGCATAGCTGCTAATGTTTCAGATTGCTTAAGTGTGACATTTTTTATAGATTCAGTGGATTTACGACAGACGTTTAACGTCTAAATGCATGACAGAGCGACACTGTCTTGTGGGCTGTGGCCAAAATCATGCAATGAAGTCCACGAATACAGACAAATGTCAGAAATCACACTGATTTGAGCAATACGAAAGTCGAACTCTGCAGCAGCTGCTTTTAAAGCAATATTTTTTAAAAAATAAATAGCACCCCAACCTCAGCTTCAGATGCGGCTGCACCACAAGTAACAAAGGGTTCTCTGTGACAAAAGCAGCAACCCACTGAGCTATCCACATATAATAGCTCATTACAATTGGATAACGCTGGTAGACTTGGACTTTCCTTTGCAGTAGGATATTAAACCCTTTAACTAAATTATCATTTTTTTTTTTTGAAACCGTTTATTACAGGACTCAAAAAATTGTACAAGTATGGGCCTACAACCTTCCGGCCGGCCGCTAGCAATAAAAGGAGCATACGGTATACATTTGTAAAACACATGGTGCCGCTGCCGAGCATTTACAGGAGATAACATCGTTGCGTGTCACATTATGCAGCCCCCATCATACGGTTCCATTTTAAATTTAAAGCACAGCAAACACAAACAAACCCACAAGGCAATCCTCAATCGAAATAGCAACACGTGCTCCCCTAGAGGGGGGAATCTAGCCATCCATAGGAATCTCAAGAGGGGGGGGAGAGATCAGAACTAGGATTGGGGACACCCGATGCCCAGGTACCGGGGGGATGAGTTGGCTAAGGGGACGGGGCCGGCGATGGATCAGGCAGTAGGGGTGGAGCACAGATTCCCCCGCGGTAGGCGTTCCAGGGGCCCCACACTTTCACCCATGTCGCAGGCTTACCTCTCGCCACATACACCACCTTTTCCCGAAACATGCACCAGTCCATATGCTCCTTCCAGGCCGAGACTGTCGGGGGGCTCTGGGATCCCCACAGCTGGGCAATATCACGCTTGGCAACCATATATCCCAGAGTCACCCACCACGTCTGCGGCACCGAGTAATCGGTAGGCTCCCACACATTCAACAGGCATCTCCTCGCTTCGGGCAACAGCGCCACATGCGTGACCACTCGCAGCACCTCATGCACACCTCGCCAGAACCCCTCCACTTGCGGGCACTCCCAAAGGATATGCAGAAAGGTCCCCAGCGCACCACACCCACGCTTACACAAACCGTCCTCAGCATAGCCCATACGCAGGAGCTTTGGCCCCGTCATATAGACCCTGTGGAGTATCTTGAGCTGGACGAAACGAAGGCGAGCCGGTATGGCCACCTCTTTCGGGGAGGCCACCGCGGAGATCCAGTCCTCGTCGTCCAGCTCCAGCCCATCGGCTACCCAAGCCTCACGAAGGGCAGTCAGCAAGTCTGAGCGATCGTTGATTAGTTTTTTTATAGATCAGTGAGATCGTGCTGTCAGGGACGTGTCCGTCCAGCACTCTATCCTCCAGGGGGGAGCACTCCGGGATGGAGGCAACGTCCGGAAAGACGGAGCCCAGCGCATGCCGGACCTGCAAGTACCGAAAGTACTCGCTGCCCTGCAACTGAAATTCCGTCTGCAGCATCTCGAACGTTTTAAATCCTCCCCTCGTCCAGAGATCCCCCACTCTGCTGATGCCTATTAAATCCCACTTCTCAAAGCCCTTCGAGGTCCACAAGGAGCCCAACCGCTCAGATGCGTATAGTGGTGACGCCCGGGTCAAACGGTCCTTCCACCCCATTGCAGTATTAGCCGCGTGCCACACTTGCACCATGACACGCGTGGGGCCCGTCAGGCGAGCGTCGGGCGCGCTAGAGTAGAGCGCTCGATTATAGTCACCACCTGGAAGTAGCATCCTATCCATTTCAAACGCAGGGTTTAAGGCTGGCCCATATAGGCCCTGATTAATTGCGGCTCGCTGGGAGGCCCAATAATACCGTTTAATATCCGGGAGGGCAATCCCCCCATCATACCAGGGGAGCGTCAGCTTAGCCAGGGCAATACGTGGCCTCCCGTCCCAGAACAGGTGGCGCTGCAAACTCTCCACTTCCCGGAAGTAGCGCGCTGGGACAAGGTCCATCGTGTTCTGTAACGCGTATAGGAAACGCGGCAACGACATCATTTTAAACAATGCCGCCCGGCCGAGCGGCGAAAGCGGCAGACGCCGCCAGCGCGCGACATCCTCTTTCAGACGCTGGAGGGGGGGAAGCAAGTTCCGATCATACCGAGCCTCCGGGTCCAGAGTAATGAAGACACCCAGGTACCTAAATCCCTGCGGGGCGACCTGGATCGGACAGCCCCGCGGGAGGATAGGAGCCTCCCCAGAAAGAACATACACACACGATTTAGCCCAGTTGATGACCAGACCGGAGTTACGACCGAATGAATGCAGAACATCAACTAGTACTATGAGTGATTTACGTGGGGAAGCTAGGTACAAGAGGATGTCATCAGCGTATAAGGATACGCGGTCCTCATACTCGGGGGTCCAGCGGAGACCACGGATGGAAGGCTCCCACCGCAGCCACTCCGCCAGGGGCTCCAAGGCAAGAGCAAAAAGGAGCGGCGATAAGGGGCAGCCCTGTCGAGTGCCTCGGCCCAGCTCAAACGGAGCCGATACTCTTCCGTTCACCACCACCTGCGCCAATGGGCCCGAATATAGCAATTTGACCCAACTGATGAACCCTGGGCCAAATCCAAACTTCGCAAGCATCGCCCAGATATATGGCCATTCAAGCGTGTCAAACGCCATGGTGGCGTCTAAGGACGCCAAAATGGCCGGCTCCCGTATAAACGGGGCACGTGCGAGCACACCGTGCAAACGCCGCAAATTAAGGGCCGTGTTGCGATGAGGAATAAAGCCAGACTGGTCCTGATGAACCAGATCGCCCACCACGCCGACCAGCCGATTGGCCAGTACCTTAGCGAGAATCTTGGGCTCCGCATTCAGCAGCGAAATGGGCCGATAGGATGTAACCCGGTTCCGAGGTCTCCCCTCCTTGTGGATGACCACGATTGTAGCCAGACGCTGGTCCGGCGGGAGGGAGCCCACCGAGTGCGCCGCCAGGAACATAGCCCGGAGGTGGGGTGCCAGCGTATCCGGTCGTAACTTATACAACTCGATAGGGAGACCATTCGGACCCATGGCCTTGCCGGAAGCGACCGAGCGTATGGCGAGGGCAATCTCGTCGGAGGTGGGAGCGGCGTCCAACGACACCCTGTCCTCCCCAGAAAGGGAGGGCAGCGCGATATCACTGAGCAGGGCGAGGGAATCCTCTTCCGAGCAGGGAGACACCGGGGAATACACCCCATGGAAATAATCCGCAAAGCAGGAGACAATTTCTTCTGGCTCAGTCACACACACACCATCCGTTTTCTCAATCAGCGGGACCACACGATTCGCTCTCTCTTTTTTGTCCAACCACGCTATAAGCTTACCAGCCTTATCACCCACATCATACAAACGCCCCTGTTGCTCTCTACTGAGGCCCCTGGCCGCCTCCGTGACGAGGGCCCTGTAGGCCGCCTGCTTGAGTTGGAGGACATGTAATGCAGCATCCGTCACCCCACCTTCTAAACTCCCCTCCAACTCGGCTATTTCAGCCTCCATCCGGGTCACCTCCTCCCGCTCGCGCCTCCTGGCATGGGAAATGAGGGATAGGGCCTCTCCTCGGAGTACTGTCTTGAAGGCCTCCCATAGCGGTATGGCCGAAGGCACAGACCCCGCATTCTCATCAAAATATCGCTGAAGGGATTTAATCAATACAGCGCGAATGGAGGGGTCGCGCAGGTACCAAGGATTGATTGGGACCACCCTACCCTCACCCCTCGGAAAGACATCAAAGTGCAGTAGGAGCGGGGAGTGGTCCGAAATACCCCGTGGCAAATGGCGTACCTCTCCCACCCTCCCAACATAGGCCGCCGGGACGAGGACATAGTCTAGTCGTGAGAGACTACCATGGGCTCCCGAGTGGAAGGTATACTGTAGCTGCGCGGGGTGTTTTAAACGCCAGCAGTCCACTAATCCAAATGTATCTAAGAGGCCGGGGAGCCACGCCTGTGCCCGGGGGAGGTCCCTAGGGGGGTGACGATCCAAAGATCCAGATACCACCGCATTGAAATCCCCCCCCACAACCAAAAGCCCCCCCGGAAGGCCAAGGAGAAGGCGCCCAAGGTCCGCAAAAGTGGTCGACTGCAGCCCCGGTGGGATGTATATTGACACAAAGACAACCACTTTGCCCTCCAGTCTTCCCACCAAGACCGTATAGCGTCCCCTATCATCGTGGAGCACCTCATCAATCTCCAACGGGAGCGAGTTCTTCACCATGATGCCCACACCCCGTGAGCCGGACGTAAAGCCCGAGTGAGCCACTAGGCGATAGCCACGCCGATTCATGGCGCAGAAGGAGTTACCAATGAGGTGTGTCTCCTGCAGAAAGACTACATCAGGCGAGATTCGCTTCAAAAATTGCAGGACCACACCCCGTTTGATCCTGTCCCCCAGTCCATTCACATTCCAGGATAACAAAGTTAGTTCCCTACCCCCCATCATATACAAAAGCCATCATTCGTACCCCGGAGAGCACTTTAAAACCAACACAATAATACGTTTGCCTTGTGGTAAAAACGAACAACACCCCATCCCTACCCACCCACCCCAACAGAACTCCCCCCTCCCTGCACCCCTGCATGAGCCCAAACAGCCCCCCCAACGTGCAGTGTGCCTGTCGCCCCATGTGTAAATAGACTAACTAAGCCCCCTAGAGGAGGAGGGAGAACCCCCAAGAGACCCAACACAACCTCCATAGGAGGGGAACTTACAAAAAACTGACGCAGAATTAAAAGTGGCATCATTTTCGTCCAGAGTGAGGCCCATTATGAGACCCTCAGTCCTGATCCAGCGTGCCGTCTCCCCCCGCCGCCCCCCCCCCGCCCCCCCGATCACGATCCCCAGGCAGAGTATCCAGCCAGTCCCCGGCCGCCTCGGGACGATCAAAGAAATGCGTGCGACCATCCACCTCCACACGCAACTTGGCCGGGAAAAGCATGGCATACTTGAGGTTTAGGTCCCGAAGACGGCGTTTGACACCTAGGAAGCTCAGTCTTTGCTTCTGGACCGCTGGAGTGAAATCAGGATAGAAATTAACCTCCATATTGTCTAGCTTGACCGGTCCATGCAGTCTGGAGGTTTGCAGGATAGCGTCTCTATCCCGAAAATTGAAAATCCGGGCGATGAGAGGTCTCGGAGGGGCTCCGACATTCGGCCGACCCCCGGGAACCCTGTGAGCCCTCTCCACAGCGAAGAATTTACTCAGCCCCCGTGGCTGGAGATGGGTAGCAATCAGGTCCTCCACAAAAAGATCCGCCGCCGCCTCCTCGCGTCCCTCGGGCACCCCGATAATGCGGATGTTGTTCCTCCGTGCCCGACTCTCGGAGTCCTCCAGGCGTCGATCCATTAGCGCCGTCGCCCGACTAAGCCGGCGCACCTCCGTTTGCAAGGCCGCCACATCTGTCGTTAGGCCCGATGCGGTGTGGGCCAAAGAATCTACTCGGTCATTGGTTTTGGAAAGATCGGCCCTCACCAGGCCAACATCCACAAGGACCGAGTCAATCTTCTGCGCCAGTGTATCAAACCGCTGGCCCACCGAGGCCTTCATCTTGGCAATGGCGCCCATAACATCTCGCAGAGTCAAATCTGCGGGCAGGTCTGGGGCATCAGGAGGAATCTCAGGGGGCTTGCGCGGTCCATCGGGCGATCCCTTCTGGAGGGTATAGCGGTCCATACTGTTGGCCTGATGGACGGCGCCGCGCCGGGTCGATTTGGTCTTTACCCGGTCTCCATCTTGTTTCGTGGCCATGGCCGCCAGTCTCCCAGTCGCACCAGCCACGTCGTGTAGGGCAGGAAAACAGACACAGGCTCCGGGGGGGCCCCCTCGGGGCAGCGGGGTGGATCACAGCCCGCAGGCAGGCAGGGTCTCCCAGCAAGGCCACACCACACCAACACCAAGGCCTCCGCGACCCAACCCTGCAGAGACAACAAGGTGGTGCGAAAGCGAAAGTGAAAGTGCGGGGCACGCGAGTCGCCAGGCCCTGCCTGCCGCTGTTGTTCACTTTGTCACTGGATCACCCCACTGCGCAAATCCGGGGTCCGGCGAGGGGAAGGCCGCACACTTCAATCGGTGCTCACTCCGGTGTCCGAGGTCCGATTCGGAAGCGGGAAACGGGTGCCACCTCAGCTCAGGTTCACCAACCTATTCCCCTCATCCAGGGCAGGATAATGTCAGGATATTCGTAGGAGGTCGCGGAGGTCCTCGGGAGCCTCGCACCTACGCGGCCATCTTGGTTGCGCGCTAGGCTCCTCCTAAATTATCAGTTTTGATGATTTATTAGTGCAGACAAAACTCGGAGGTGGCCTGCATTTACAGCACAGACAGACACATTTAGTGTACCCATTTGCAAGGCGCTATGTTGTGCTGAAGCCCCCCTCCCCATTCTCTTAATAAACATTTTGAATTTCAGCAGCAGATTATTAAATTAATATCTAATTTACCTGGTCTGGTCTCCTGAAAGTCAGAATGATCTGAGAGGCGCTGCCTGCGTGTTACAGCGGAGATCGCTAGCCTGTCTTCTTTACGAGAGCCAGAGAGCGAGCCATGGTGCACTGCCACAGCCTGTGCCACCTGCTCTCACCATGAGACTCAGGGTGGCGTGGTGAGTCTGGGGGCAAGTTGGGCTCTGCCTGGGCAGGGCAGAGCAACAGTACATGTCGAGGTCAGGAGGAGGTGAACAGGTGATCGATTGATTCTCGAACACCGGCTTCCTATTTAGCTTCACTGGGTCATGCAGCAGGGCGTACAGAGGAACAGCAATTAATTCCTGGGTGCCTTGGGCGGGGGCGGGCAGGAAATTAAAACATCCTGTCACAGCCTGGGCCCACCTGACACAGGTCCTTCCCAACAAACCATGTCCATGTAGGACCCGACGAGACCCGGGGTACATCTACAAAAGTAGGTTTGGCGCTAGTTCAAACAGATTCTTTGGCATAAGAAAGCCTTCATTCCCATAAATAACAGACTGGGGCGCTAGTTCAAACAGCTTCTTTGGCATAAGAAAGACTTCATTCCCATAAATGCAGACTGGGTAATTAATGCATTTGTTAAATAGGTGCCTCAGCAGTGTTAGAGACGAGCAGCAGTAGCTGCGTTTCCTCGATTCATTGACGGGTGCACCAACCCTACCGTAGAGAGACGCTTTCACACCTGCCTTCGGGTGGAAGTATGGGAACTGTGTGAATGCGCCGCCCTTGCCCAGACACCTTGTAATATTTGTCTGCACTGTTCCTATGAGGCACAGGGTCAGACTGATTTGCATATGGTTATGTCTGAACTGGGGTGGCAGAGTGAGCTAAAGAATGATGATGGATTAAACCCAGATCAGTTGATGGGGGTGAGTGCTTCCAATGTTCAACACTCCGTCCATTATCCCCTTTGGTTTTGCTTTGATGGATTAAACCCAGACCAGTTGACTGGGGATGAGTGCTTGCAATGTTCAACACTCCGTCCATCATCCCCTTTGGTTTTGCTTTATTCGCCCTAAGTTGGCAGGGTATGCCCAGACGTGGGCTATCAGGGCCAAAACATGCGTTGAGAAGACCCATCTCTTAGCCACCTCATATCAATTGTCCATGTCATTTTTTCAGTATATTTTCTCATTTTTGTCCTCACTTTGTTGAAATATATGTAGTAATAATTTGTCTGTTGTCAATTTTTGATTGCGTGACATTTGGGTTTATTTTGTAACCTACTGAAATGATGTTGTATCAGAATTATGCAATTTTTTGTATACTATCATGTGCACGACAACCTTTTTGATTATAAATGAATAAAATAAATTTCCAACATATTTTAATGTAGTTTAAGTATTTTCGCACTGAGCTCTCTTTATCATTTTGTTTGAGTTAATGAGTGTTTGAATTAGTCTTCTTTATACTGCCTAGGAGTTTTGCCTTCTGCTGTATTAATTACCCTGTCCTAGGAGTTCTAGAAGTATTACAGGGGGTCATTTATATTTGCACTAAAGGCCAGCTAGCTCACAGTGCTGCCATAAGTACCCCTAAACATAGATAGCTAGCAAACGTGTTTGGCAACCACAGAACATGCCAAACTGATCCCTCCCAGGAATTGTGGTAACACATCTAGAATCCTTTCGCTCAGGAACTCGTGCTCTCTTTATCTCAGTGAAATATGCAAGGAATACATGCAGGGCCATTTTTCAATGTTTATTGAGCCATAGTGATTCTTGTATAGAGTATATGTGCTGCAATGATCAATAGACAAAAGCAGATAAGAGTAATTAGCAATATAAGGACAGTGAACAGGATGAACAGTTCCACCATCTTGCTAAACAATGTATATATGCAAGCATATAAAACAGTATATAGATAGCGCACTCCTATTATGTGTTCCCTAGCATAGGTGTCTAGGGTGTGTATGCGTTCTGCCAAGAATCCCCTATTGGATGATTCAACCCCCGTTAACTGAAGGGAAAAAATGTAGGTCCCCGTCTTGGTCACGAGTCGGACATCCCTCCTTGCAGAGGGATCAGCAAACAGCCGGTCTGACGTTTAAGCATGTAGTGACCTCGCAAGTGACAGCAAGTGCTTCTCTGCCTAAAAGCCAGAAATGTTTGTTTATTTATAACAAAAATCATCCTTGCTCTGAACTGAGACCTCTAGTCAGGCAGCCATTATTTATGTTATATATATAGCTGCAAGTCGCATGGATGAATAAACAACCGCATTTGCACAATATATGTTCAGACCTTGTACGGGATGTTCAAGGTATTATGATAATGTTCTTACTAAGTGGAATTTGTAAGCAATGTAGTTGCATAGAAATGAGCCTTGCATTGTCACAAGCGCAAATGTGTGTTAAAAGTCATTGTGTGAAAGGGAAGGCAACTTAGGAAACGTGCAATGGAGAGTATAGTTCCCAGGCAACATATAATCATACAAGTACAAATATGGTGCAGGAAATGAGTATAAAAAGTAAATTATAAAAACAATAATGTTTAATCAAAAGAGCAAATACATTGACCTTTCATTAAAAAATGCATCAAATTTCTAACATAATTAAATTCATATTACAAAGAATATCTATTATGATTTAAAAACAATGAGTGGCAGAGATAAATTCTTCGACGCGCGTTTCGGCACTGTGGGTGCCTTCGTCAGGAGTTGCCACCAATAAACTTGTCTTAAAAATATATTAGGCTTGAGTCTTGTAGAATGTGGAAGACCCCAGGATATAGAGGAACAATCTCACTTTTTAATAGAGAGGCGTGGATGCTGATAAAGAAACCAAAGGAAGGAACTTCTCATTCGGATATTCTGTATTTATTTAAAATCTTATAATAGAAAGTAAGCATTGATACATAAACTCAGCAACGCTGCTATTAGATTCTTCGTATCGATTTTATTAAAAAGTGATAATTCCTTAGAGTTCTTGAACCTCTAACGTGTAAAAGTCCCGGGTCAGTCAGGAAACGTGTACATGTTTAAAATGTCAGCGTTTTTTCCCAGGCCTAACTATGGGGCCGATTACGATGGTGGGCGGACTTGAGTCCACCGCCATCGTAGCGGGGACTGGGACCGTCCGCTTGTAAGGCAGCGGTCCCGCAACCCCGATGCGACTGCCACCGTGGCGGTCGCATTGCCCATACTTTGCACTGTGGCGGGGGATGCGTACAGCAACCCCCGCCACAATGCATATGAGAGGCACTTGCATATTCCTGCACTACATGACAGGCACCATGCGGTTCCTGCCACATGGTGCAGGGATATGTAGGGGGACATCATAGATGCCCCCCAGTGCACTTGTCTGAGGTCTGGAGATGAAGGGGGGCCCACTACGAGACCCTGAATCAGTTTCCACAGTTCTTTTCGTGGCGGAAAGGGATATCGTAATCCCTACGGCTGTGGCTGCAAGGCACTGCTGCAATGTTAGCTTATAGTTTAGTTCTGCTAGGCGGTCCGAAAAGGTCCGCCTTGCGGAACCGTGGCGGCCGGTCTTTGCGACCGCCACACTGCCGCACCGATTTCCCCCGCCATCCTAATGTGGTGGGGGTAAATGGCTGTTTGATGACAGAGGGACCGCCACAGCATAGCTGGCGGTGGCGGACCCTCCGCCATCCTAATGAGCCCCTAAGACACATGACCGTAAAGTGTATATAGTTGGAGGACTTCCAGCTCCTCTTTGGAAGCTGCAAGCAGCCTATGTTTATTAAGAGGTGTGAAAACACCACAGGGCAGCAGCTGCAGCCCCAGCAACCTTTGTTTTATGGGAGGGAAAGAAGGTCGATGCAGGCAGGGCACGGGGGCAGACGTGACTCCAAAGGTAGTAATCAGCATAAAGCCTGGGTTTTATTGAAAAAATACAGGCACACACAAATGCTGTTTGCATGCGTTGCATATACAAACGCCATTTACCATTTTAAGGGAACAAGTATCACTATTATCCAAGCGAGACGGTTTGGGGCCTATAGAGTCCTCTAGCAGCAACATCGGGATTTTAGCCAGTTCCTACAAGGACAAACTGTGGCAGACTTATCTCGAATCGCCTCTGAACAAATCAATTTTAAAGGAAATCTTGTCAGTCAGACTAATGGTCACACCAGTAAAAGACAAATATTCGCTAGAAATCCCTAGAGGTGGTCACCTCTTGCAGACTGTGCCATTGCTATGAGGAGTCTCTGGCCCACAGAGTTTGTATCTGCCCCCAACTGAGCCACGCACGCTGCACTTTATGAAAACCACTGTTTTTAAAATACAGCACTCGTACCTGCCTGGACGCAATGAAACTTTTTTTTAACTTAGAGATCCCCATTGAGCAGACCGGATTAGGGAAGTATGCACGTCAACTTAAACAATTTATAAGCAAAGATCGAGCCTCGGTCTAAAGGGGTACCACAGGCCCAATTATGCGAGCATGTATTACATTTAACGGATTACTATTTTTGCCTTGTGGAACTGTTTGAAATTTATTAAACGAAATGATACGATGTTGTTTTTATTAATGTCTAAAGAAGGTGTGTGGAAGAACACACCATGCACGGTCTTTTGTAACAATTTTTATTACACAATAAATTATTATTCACAAATGCTATTTAGCTAGTCCTGCTAGCTTTGCCAATACTGGGAAAAAACAAAGGATGGCTTTCTCCATATAGTGCACACAGGAGATGAGGACCTTAACATGACAGACACTAATGATTTAGTATACTTCTCAGTGGTAATGCACTTTTAAAGTTCGTCATGCATTCCAGTGGAAGCATTGTTTAGAGGGTGCAATGAAGCCCAAAATGGCCAATGGCATGGGGTGGGAAAAATATACTCTTAGAAGTGAATAAAAAACTCCTCCTATGTGTATTTTAAAGAAGTGGTAACAATAGGACTTTGCAGACAGCTGCGCCAACGAGACCTAATCAATACCACTAATTCACACATTTTTTCCAAGAGGACATGAAAGGCATTTGCTCCCACTATGTAAAGTGCATTTACCATAGGCTCCAATTTAAGAATCTGCTATAACAACCGAGTGCAAGTGTGCATTGTCTATATAAATAAATGTGGAAAAATACTAGCTACAGTGTCTTCTTTTGCTGGCAACAAAAATAAATGTGGATAAATAGAGATAAAATTACCCCAAAAATAAATATGGATAAATACAGACAGGAATGGTAAAAAAATAAATACCATAAAACTTGGAGCCCTAAATATAATCAAGGGTTTTCACCCTAAGAGATTTATATATTCAGGCTGCTGTCTCCACGCTCAAACGTTAAATCTTTGTCTGAAGTTGGTGTCATCTCACCCCCACTATTAAACAGGAAATATATGTATTACACACACACACATATATATGTGTATGTACATATATATACATTACCTACTGGCGGTCGCCAGTAGGTAGTTATAGTTAGGACCCCTTTTCCATAGGAAATCCGCAACATTCTATTTTGAATAACTTTGGCGCCGGTCGATGAATCCTCGCGAATTTCTCAAAATAGGTGGGGCGCTACGCTCCGCTCCTACCCTGAAAGTCTCGGGGGGATACGTCAAGCGGGGGCTGAGATAAAAGGGGGGTCCCAAAACGCGTTTTTCCCATGCATTTTTCCATAGGACCTTTAGACAGAGCTACAGCCCGAACGGCTGAACAGAATTACTAGAAATTTGGCAGAGAGGTAGTCCCTATGTCAAGGAAGTGCCTTTTGTAGGTTTGGTGTAAATCTGTTCAATAGATTCTGAGAAAATAGCCTTTAAATCAATATATATATCTGAGCCCGCTTACGGTACGCTTACCGTACGCTTACCGTACGCGTACGGTGGCGTGCGCGAGCGCGATTCTGATTGGCTCTTAGATCTTAGTAAACATTCAAATCGGCCGAAACCAGGAAGCGGCGTCCGCCATTTTGTCTCTCGCACTGAGTGTTATTTATCAAACATGATGCCCAAAAACATGTTACGGGGCTGTTTTGACAACTCCCTCCCACATAGTCATGTTGAGGGAGTCCCCAAACATCCCCCAAGAGCAAAAACGGTTTTATTTTTTTTTCGGCAATTTCGCCGAGTACGCTTACCGTACGCTTACCGTAAGCGTACGGTAAAAAATAGAAATAAAAAAAACACTATCCACACTTACCCCACCCCCTGTGTTTTTTATGGCCGTAGGCCACCAAATGTACAGGGCTTATTACATCAGTAAAAAAACTATATTTTGGCAACATGAAATTATAAAATCGAAATAAAAAAAACACTATCCACATTGACCCCACCCCCTGTGCTTTTGGTGGCCGAAGGCCACCAAATGTACAGGGCTTATTAAAGTTGATAAAAACCGTGCACGGAACGCACTGCGTTAAGTGGGCGCGCACGCCTCGAATGGCGTAAAGTAACTTAGCATTTAAAAAACCGTACAAATTCACTGAAAAAACCATAGGTTTCACACACGTTATAGTTAGGAATTAGCATTTAAAAAACCTTAGAAATTCACTGAAAAAACCATAGGTTTCACACATGTTATAGTTAGCGGAAATTTTACTGATAAAAAACCAATGAAATTGCCCCGTTATAGTTAGTGCTGGCAACTATAACTCACGCGACCGCAATCTTCTGCTGATGACATATGTGTCTTTATAAAAAAAAAAAAATTGTAATATATGTATAGCTAAAAATGTATGGAAGAAGACATGGGCAAATAAGTGTCTAAATACAGTATTAGCATCAGCAGAGGATTGCGGTCGCGTGAGTTATAGTTGCCAGCACTAACTATAACGGGGCAATTTCATTGGTTTTTTATCAGTCAAATTTCCGCTAACTATAACATGTGTGAAACCTATGGTTTTTTCAGTGAATTTCTAAGGTTTTTTAAATGCTAATTCCTAACTATAACGTGTGTGAAACCTATGGTTTTTTCAGTGAATATATGTGTGTATATACACATACATATATATATATATATATACACATATATATAGATATAGGTGCAGGGACAGAATCTTGAATAAAAAATATTGAGTTGCACGAATATCGAGTTGCAAATATCGTGGGTCAGTAATATCGACAGCAAGAATATCGTGGTCAAGAATATCGACTTAAGGTAAGTAATCTCAAGTTTAAAAATATCAAAGTGTTTAATATCGTTTGCAAAAATATAGTTGCTAAAATATAGTTTGTTTAATTAAGGTTATCTATTTTAGTATATATTTAAAATTGTTTGTCTTTTTAATATATGTGTTACATTTTTGGTAGTTATTAATTTTTTATGTTATTTGAATTTTGCGTTTTTAGTTCCGTATCGGTTTGTGGGTTTATAGGGGAGTAGTTTAATTATATTAAATATATGATTTTTTATATTTGAATTTTGCGTTTTTAGTTCCGTAGCAGGTTGTGGGTTTATAGGTGAGTAGGGTGGAAAGTATTTTAATTATATTACATTTATTGATTATTTTTTATTTATTAAGATTTGTTTAGTTGAGCTGTTAATAGTTAAATGTGTAAAGTAATTTATTATTAATTATTAATTGGTTCATTTAAATTAATTAATTGGTAATTAATTATGGTAATTGTGTAATTAATTTTAGGTGTGTGTTTTGGTGTTTATAGGTGTTAAGTGTGGGAAGTAATTTATTTTTCATTGATGGATTAATAATTGGGTGTTAATTAATTGGTAATTAATTATGGTAATTGTTGGACCCGGCCTCGTGGCGTGGTCCCGAAACCTCCTACCCGACCAGACGGGGGCAGCCCCCACCCTTCGGGGTCCCCCTGGATTGTACCCCGCTATCGGCACCAGCCTTCGCGACGCGGCCCGCCCCGGCCTCGGTCCCAGTGAAGCCCCGACATTGGGGCACCAAGACCCGACCAAGGGGGGTAGAGTGGCCACTCCACAGGTCCCGGAGGAGGAGAGTTTCGATGGGGCCTCCAGCCGTCCCCCGACGCCTGGCTCCGATTGCCCTCTGGCCTCCCTAGGCGCTGGCTCCCCCACCCCCGCTGGGTGTCTGGACTCTCTCATCCCGGCCCCTCCGACTCCCCCAGGCGCAAGGGTCCGGACATCAAAGGGCTCCAACCCTATATCTGGGGCAGCCCAAAACCAGGACGGCAGTTGTATCCTGGAGTCAAGAGCCCTGCTGATCGTATCGCTTCTGACCCTACGGAGAGAGACTCATTGCCTGGAACTTGGAACTCGAGCCCTGCTGACTGCGTCGCGGCTCCCCCCCTTGCTGAGAAGAAGATCCTCACGGAACATCGGAGCCCTGCTGACCTCATCGCGGCTCGACCTCGCTGAGCTAACCATCGGAGCCCTGCTGACCTCGTCGCGGCTCGACCTCACTGAGCTAACCATCGGAGCCCTGCTGACCACGTCGCGGCTCGACCTCGCAGAAGTAACCATCAGAGCCCTGCTGACCTCGTCGCGGCTCGACCTCACCGAAGCAACCCTCCGAGCCCGGCGGACGACGTCCCGGCTCCCGGAACCCCCCTCAGCTAGAGGATTGAGAGCTGGGCGCAGGGTGTTCCCGTACCAGGCTGGTATTGAGACTGTCCCGCTACCCCATCCCTGCAAGACTTTGAGACTCTTTTGGATCCCGCGATCCACCTGTAAATATTGCCACAGAAATCTGCCTTGATTACCGATAAAGACTTGTGAGAATTGATACCCTTGTCGTGTCCCTTTGTGGTAGTGGGGTTGCTTGGCTGGTACGATCATAGGAGAAGGACCTTGCCCAGGAGGCTTCACAGCAGCGCTCGGCTACTTTCCTACGGAACGGTGGCTCTCGGGGTGGTCAGTCCGACACCATCTGACTCCCTGGAGGGCGCCCTTCTAACAGTAATTGTGTAATTAATTTTAGGTGTGTGTTTTGGTGTTTATAGGTGTTATGGGTGGGAAGTAATGTATTTTTAATTGATGGATTATTCATTGGCTGTTAATTAATTTTAATTATTAATGGTTAATGAATTATGGTGATTGTGTAATCAATTCTGGATGTGTGTTTTGGTGTTTATAGGAGTAAAGGGTGGGAAGTAATTTGTATTTGATTAATTAATATATATTTGTTAATTAATGTTAATTATTTGATATGTATTTTGGGTATATGTTTATTTTTTTGTTTGTTGTTTTTACTTTTAAAGAAGTAAAGGGTGGGTATTAAATACATTTTAATTACTTTATTATTAGTGGTAATAGTAATAGTTTTTAATTTATAAATACGTTTTAATTGTGTTTTATTATTTTAGAGTTTAATTTAGGTGTGTGTTGTGGATATCATAGTGTTAAAGTGTGTGTAGTCAATTAATGTTTATTAGTTTTTTTAATGAATAATATTTTTTTAATTGATTATCAATTATGTGAAATTTGTAAAAAAAAACAAATAATAAAATAATAAAAAAATGTTGAAGTGTTTTGTTATTGATGTGGTTTTATAGGGTAGGAAATACAATAAATACATTTATGTATTAATTAATGTATTTGTAAATATTTACTAGTTTAAAATATTTCTTTTTATAAATGTATTTATTATTTTATATTATATATTATTCGTAGGTTTCTTATATGTAATTAATATAATATTTTTTATTTGAATATATATAATATATTTGATTTTCATCTTTTAAATATGTTTTATTTAATTTTATGTTTTTTATAATTTGTAATCTTTTTTTATTTTTGTTTTAACTGTTTGAGTGTGAATAGTAATTTTTGTCGCTCCACTATCCAACACTTTTCCTAATTTTGCAGTCACTGGAGTGGGAATAGTTATTTTTGCCTCTCCGCTATCCAGCACTTTCTCTACTTTTGCACTCACTGGAGTGGGAATAGTAATTTTTACCCATCCGCTATCCAACACTTTCCCTACTGTTGCACTCTTTGGAGTGGGAATAGTAATTTTTACCCCTCCACCATCCAACACTTTCCATACTGTTGCACTCTTTGGAGTGGGGATAGAAATTTGTACTCCTCCCCTATCCATCACTTTCCCTACTGTTGCTCTCACTGGAGTGGGAATAGTAATTTTTACCCCACTGTTATCCAGCACTTTCCCTACTGTTGCACTCACTAGAGTGGGAATAGTAATTTTTACCCCTCTGCTATCCAACACTTTCCCTGCGGTTGCACTCACAGGAGTGGAAATAGTCATTTTTACCCCTCAGCTATCCAACACAATCCCTACTGTTGCTCTCATTGAAGCGGAAATAGTAAGTTTTACCCCACCGATATCCAACAATTTCCCTACTGTTGCACTCTTTGGAGTTGGAATAGTAATTTTTACCCCTCCGCTATCCAATACTTTCCTTACTGTTGCACTCACTGGAGTGGGAATAGTAATTTTACCCCTCTGCTATCCATCTCTTTCCCTACTGTTGCCCTTACTGGAGTGGGAATAGTAATTTTTGCCCCTCCGCTGTCCAACACTTTGCCCACTGTTGCACTCACTGGAGTTGAAATAGTAAATTTAATTATTTTGCTATCCAACACTTTCCCTAGTGTTTTATTGGGTAATTGAAGTTTAAATATTTTTTAATCGTTTAATGTTTTAAATTATTAAAGATATTTTTTATATTTTAAATTATTGATATATATATATTATTTTTATATAATTGTAAAGTTTTAAAACAAATTAAAGATAATAGTTTATTAATTATTCTAAATTAAATATATATGTATAAATTATTATGTGTGTGTTTATTTTTTTAAATTAAGTTTATTTGTAAAATTTATATTAAATTTAATATATTTTGCTAAAGTTATTAATATTTAATATATAGTATTTTATTATCTACTGGCGGTCGCCAGTAGATAGTTATAGTTAGGACCGTGTTTCCATAGGAAATCCGCAACATTCTATTTGGAATAACTTTGGCGCCGGTTGACGAATCCTCGCGAAATTTTCAAAATAGGTGGGGCGCTCCGCTCCACTCCTACCCTGAAAGTGTCGGGGGGATTCGTCAAGCGGGGGCTGAGAAAAAAGGGGGGTCCCAAAACGCGTTTTCCCCATGCAATTTTCCATAGGGACCTTTAGTCCAAGGTACAGCCCGAACGGCTGAACAGAATTACTTGAAATTTGGCAGAGAGGTAGTCCTCAGCTCAGGGATGTGCCTTTTGCATATATGGAGTCAATCTGTTCAGTAGTTCCTGAGAAAATCAAAAGTAAAATCATATATGTATGTGGGCGGAGCCTAACCACACATCTCATCCTGAGATCTGATTGGCTGTCAGCACTTCATCCAAGAAGTGTTGGCAGCCATCTTGGGACCAATATACATGATAGCACATCATTAAAAAGCATTGCAGTTAATAGAAGGTTTTAAGACTTTAGTTACATTATAAATCATTTGTTGATGGTACCATACTCATTTTAGGAATTGTGGTATGTTCTAAGGTGATTTCACCATGTGAAAAACCCTTCTGCTGGGATATCATGATTGAGAGAAAAATATTTTCTCATGCTTTTCCCACAGAGGTTTGGAAGGTGATCTATAAGCTAAACTGAGAGCTTATTTTCTGTAAATTCACATTATCTTTCTCAGTCATGTGAGAATGAAGTCTGACATTCTCAGTAAAACATGTACATCCAACAAGGGCAGAGACTATCAGTTGATTCCTTTGTGTTCTACTGCAGCTTCCCAGAGTGTTCCAAAGAACAACTAGAGCGCTAACAGTCCTACTTATGATAAACGTATGGCACACCTGAAGCCATCTTGCTTGGACTAAAGTGGTAACTCTTAAAACATTTAATTTAAAAAGGAACAAAATGAGGGGGTTCATTTTTCCATAAAAAGTATGATTAGTGCTGCAGAAAGAAAAATTAGGGCACATTTTGAGTGACTTCTCAAATCCTCTTCTATTTCATTAAAAAATTCTGACATGCAGACTGAAACATGCACTTTCAATACCAGCAGCAGTTTTCCCTGGTGAGCAGTAGCTTTACTACAGTGATCTAATATGCAAAAAGAGTGCTAACATTCTGAATTTATGGCAAATGTGTGACACATCTGAATGCTTTCATGATGGAATCAAAGTAAAAAACTGAAAGTATTTCCTACTGAGGAGACTGCAGTATTAGTAAATGAGGAAATTAGGAAACTTCATAACAAATAAGTCGCCCAAGATGGCCACCAGAGACAAAAGAGCCCAAATGTAGCCCAAATATCACCCAGATGTAGCTCAAGTATAGTCCAATGACAGAATGTCCCAGAGTGTTCTTAAAAACAACTAGAGCGCTTACTGTCTGCATTATGACAAAAGTATGGCACACCTGAAGCCATCTTGATTGGAATAAACTGGTAACACTTAAAACGTTTAATTTTAAAAGGAACACAATGAGGGGGTTCATTTTGCCATAGAAATTATGACTAATGCTAAAGAAAGAAAATGAGGGCACATTTTGAGTGACTTCTCAAATCCTCTTCTATTTCATTAAAAAATTCTGACATGCAGACTGAAACATGCACTTTTAATACCAGGAGCAGACTTCCATGGTGAACAGTAGCTTTACTACAGTGATCTAATGAGCAACTAGAGTGCTAACATTCAGAATTTATGGCAAATGTGTGACATATCTGAATACCTTCATGATGGAATCAAAGTAAAAAACTGAAAGCATTTCCTACTGAGCAGACTGCAGTACATGAGGAAATTAGGAAACTTCATAACAAATAAATCTCCCAAGATGGCCACCGGAGACAAAAGAGCCCAAATGTAGCCCAAAATGACCCAGATATAGCCCAAATATAGCCCAATGATAGAAGTGTGCAAAACGCTTATTATTTTGTGTTTTTGCAGTGTTATTTAGTGCAGACTTGTCAGGTATTGGAGTGCTTTACATGAGCATTGGTTACATCACACAAGAACAAATTCATTTTGGAGACATGGGGAGATTAAATGATTTGACCAGAATCACAGAATGTCGAGCTGAAGCAGAAACTCCAACCTGGTTCCCCAGTTGCAAAGTCTGCAGTTCTGGAAGTAACACCACATCCTCTCCCCTAAGTGCAACATTTAATCAAGTGGTCAACTGGATAAAAAAACATAAAGATAACAAATAATTTAAAATTGCTTTGTCGCTATTTGAAAACTCAGAAAATATGTCCTTATTTTAGTCTTTTAGAGCACTAACCATAATTTTGATGCCAATAAGACCCTCTCATATATGTAATTTCTAAAGGAAATGCTCTAGGTATTACAGTTTTGATTACATCAAGATGACGTCAGGCGTTCCATACTTTTGTAATAAATATAGAATGTTAGCAATCTAGTTGTTCATTAGGATACTGTTGAGAGGCAGAGGCCAGGGGCACGGACTCTGAAAATTGAAGGCAGGTAGGAGGGTACAAAGGCAACAATTTAACCACACTGAGCAGGCAGGAAGGGCCGTGGCAGCACAACAGACTATGGAGGGCAGTGGAAAGGGGGGCAGGGGCAACAAACCAACAATACAGGACTTGCAAGAGAGGCTGTGGCAATGTAATAGACCATTGTGGGCAGAAGGAAGAGGCAATTGTAGTACAACCATACATGCCAACAGACCCGATTCAGCCAGGAAACGTCCAATGTTTTTAAGCTCAAATGGGCTTTATTTGATCTGTCTCCTGTCTACAATCTCCTCTTTTTCAATGTAACTCAAAGAGGAAAATCAATACCCCAGTTTTCTTTCAAAATCTCCCTCTTACCAAGTTCAAAATGTTCGCAAGTATGGTACATTGGATCATGGAAGGAAATGGGGTAGGGACATGGACTTGGATAACAGAGGACAGGAGGGACATGAAGAGGTGCACCAAACTGACCCTGCAGGGCAGGCATCAGGGTTTGCAGCAGCACAATACACCACACAGGGCATGCAGGATGGGAGTGCAGCACAACAATCCATAGAAAGCAAGAGAGAGGGGACAGGACCATGCACATGGACAACAGAGAACAGAGGGGCAAGAGGCAATGGTAGCTAGCTGACCATAATGGACAGACAGGAGAGAAAGCTGCAGCATAACAGACCATAAAGGGCAGGAGGGACGGATCAGGTTCATTACAATGGAACAGACAAGCCGGGAGGGAGTAGGGGTCTGCACATGTAAACAGAGGGCTGGGGGCAAGGGGGCAGGGCAGGAGCAGCAAGATAGCCATGGAGGTCAGGCAGGATGGGCACTAGAAGCAAGGCACACCATGAAGAGCAACAGTGAGACTGTGATGGCATACACACAGACCATGGAGGGAAGGTGGGAGGGGGTCAGGGGCAGCTAACTGACCACACAGGGAAGGTGGGAGGGGCCATGGCAACACAGAAGACCATGCATGGCAAGTGGGAGGGTTAGTGGCAGCACAATGGCTATGATGGGCAAGAAGGAGGGTGCAGGGGCATGCACAAAGGACGATGGAGGATAGAAGGGAGGGTCAGGACCTGTGCATAGACAAGAAAGTTCAGGGGAAGGGGCCTCACAACAAACCGCACGGGGCAGGCAGGAGGAGCAGTTGCAGCACAACAGACCAGGGAGGGCAGAAGGGTGTGGCAGTACAATGGACCATGTAGGACAGGAGGAAGAGGATAGGGGCATGGCATGTGGACAGGCAGGGTGGAGGTGGCAGGGACAGGTTACAGTCATCTGACAATGCTAGGCAGGTGGGAGGGGAGTGGCAGCTCAACAGAACACTCAGAGTAGATAGGAGTGGCAGGTCCATGAAACATGGTGGGCAAAAAGGATGGAGCAGGGGCATGCACAAAGACATCGGAGGGCAGGGGGAAGGAGAATTGGGGCAGCAAGCTAAGCACAGAGTTTAAGTAGGAGGTCAATGATGGGGCATAGAATTGGGCAATGGAGGGCAGGAGGAGTGGACTGGTACATCATACTAAATTGAGGGCAGTGGCAGCACATCAGACCATGCATGGCAGGAGGGAGGAGGCTAGTCCATGGATTCACACAACAGAGGATAGGGAAAAGGGGGATGGGGCAGCAAGCTAACTGTTCAGAGAAGGCGGGTATTAGGAACTTTATTGTTTTTAAAACGTGCGTCTGTGCGAACTACTTAAATTATGAACAAGTATGCAGCATAATCTCACTTTTATTCAGGAAGAAGAGGACGTTTGTGACTGTGACTCCGGGCTCACTTGGCAGAAACACCCTCTGACCCTCCAACCCCTATCGCAAAATGTAATGCCCGTGAAAAGGGTAGGTGAACACAGTGTTATATAGAACATAGTCCTGAGAGCACGATTGAAAATTAAAACTAGATATAGTGTATGGTATAAACTATGCACCAAAAAGTGTGATATAAGATGAACCGGGCGTGAAATATAATATGCAATACATTGTGCGCAATGACAGATTCATTGGAGAGCGCGAGATAGCACAGGCACTAGTGCGTGCTATGCAATATGCGCCTTGGAGTGTAATATGCACAGGGCAGTGTTGTGTAACCTAACTAGTCTCTAAAGTTGTAATATAAAATATGTGCTGGGGAGTGTAACGTTGCATATGCACTGTGACAAAGATATGGATCCCAGATTGTAATATGTATGGCATAGCACTGTGCGTTATAACATAGGCATCGAGGAAGGCACGTTAGATGGGGCAATATAACCCGTGCGAAGACAAGTGTGGCATGACATATTCACGGAGTGGTGTTACAGTGCACATGGGCTAGAGAGTGTCATAGCATATGCACTAGCTAGTGGAATACAACACAGAGGTGTGTGGCACTCAGCAGGCAATGGTGGGTGTAACACAGCATTGGGCTCTGCCAGGAGCGCGCTGTGACTCTCAAGTGATGTTCGTCCCCTTTCCAGAGAGTAAAATAAAAAGTATTACACATCCGGCAGTGGATGTGTGTTTTATTAACCGTGAGGGGGGTTTCTTGCATAGTTTTGGTCTAATTTTTGTCGAATCCCCTTTGAATGGCTTGGTGTGCATGTGTATTAAATGTGCCCGTCAATAGCTACCCATGTTTGTATAAATAAACGACAAGGGTGTCTACCGGGATTAGGCACGGTAGGGCATCAGACATGTCAGAGCTTCACTAGTGGTGTAAATGCATTCCACGTGGATTAATTGTATGCATAGTCGCCTTTTAATGAATATCACGCAAATCGTCATGGTGATAGGTACGTACGGTTTGTCCAGCATGTCCTAGGTGTGTCTATAAATATATATTTTTTAAAAATAATAAAAAACAGTGGCCGGCCCTGGGGTTTGGGGTCAAAAAAATATAATTAGGAGACAGGCCCTGGGGGATGGGGTCATCAGGGCCAATAAATTAGAATAAGAAGGGGAACCACACAGCCCCCCTTCTTAAAAAATTAAAATAAATAAAAGACTGGCATCGCGCCGGAGGCCACGCCCCCCCCCCTTGCAGCACTCTGCAAACGCGCCCCCTGGCAATTTGTAAGTTGGGGAATTAATTCCTCTTCAATACTGAGGGTCCCTGAGGGCCAACTAGCCCAACAGGCATCTCCAGTATGCGCCAGGGAGCTGCGCTGCAGACAGGTGTTCTGAGGCCAAGCCCCTTTTTACACCTCTCTGCAACGCAGCTCTGTGGCGCTTACTGGAGGTACCTAGTGTTCTAGTTTGACCCTAGGGACCCTTAGGATTCAAGGGGACTTAATCTCTCAACCTAGAACAGCCACAGGGCGCGTTTACACAGTGGTGAAGGGAGGGGACGGGGCCTGAGGTGACGTGTGCAAACACGCACTATGGCACGTTTTAAATTGGGGATATAATTTCCCTTCAATCCTGAGGGCCCCTGGGGGCTAACTAACCCACCAAGTGCTTCCAGTAAGCGCCACTGAGCTGCATTGCAGAGAGGTGGTCCAGGCCGTGCCACTTTTTACACCTCTCTGCAATGCAGCTCTGTGGCACTTACTGGAGGTACCTAGTGGCTAGTTGGACCCTAGGGACCCTCAGGATTCAAATGAACTTAATCTCCCAACTAAAAACGGACACAGGGCGTGTTTACACAGTGGTGAAGGGAGGGGACGGGGTCTGAGTTAACGTGTGCAAAAACACCCTGTGGCCTGTTTTAAGAGGTAGTTTTAATCCCCCTGCCCTATTATATACTAGGGGCTTACAGAGGAGGTCATGCTAATCACAGGGGGACCCCAATGCATAATGTTCCCTAGTGTATGTAGGTGTTTTCACTGTATTCTAAGTGTCTTTTAACATAGCACTGGCTCTAGGACTGGTTAGTCAGACTCAGTTACCACCAGTATCCGTCTGAAAAAGTTGAGGGTACAGGATGATTTTGCAACAAGGCTTCTTTCTGCTCTTCTTTTTGTTCTTTCTGCACGTTATCCTTCTTCCTGCACTTTTCTTCGTCTTTGAGGACTTCTGTTGCTTCTTTCTGCACTTCTTTTTTTTCTTTCTGTGCATTTTTTCTTCTTTCTTCACATGTCCTATCTCTGTAGGCATAGTGAGAAATTAGCATTTAAAAATTCTTTGAAATTCACAGAAAAAACCATAGGTTTCAGGCACGTTATAGTTAGGAATTAGCATTTAAAAAACTTCAGAAATTCACTGAAAAAACCATAGGTTTCAGGGGTGTTATAGTTAGCTGGACTTTTCACTTGCACAAAACCATTGAAATTCCCCCGTTATAGTTAGTTCAGCTAACTATAACTCGCGCGCCCGCAATGTACTGCTGATGACATCACATATTACATCACTCATGACATGGTCAGTGACATCACTCATGACATCACTGATGACATCTCAAATGACATCACTCATGACATCACTGATGACATCATCCTTGTGATAGAGTGGCAGACCTCCTCTCACCCTAATATAACCTTTGATACACACATTCAAAAATAGAGACTAAAATTTTCAAAACAATGGACATACCAATACCAGTTACAACAACCTCTTCAGTAATTCTAAGATCCACATACACATCCACTCATTCACCAACAGTCCTATACAGTCACTCATACATGTACTCACTCATCATATGTACTCATACACCTATACATCCTGTTACACAATGCCACTCATCCATAGAGTTACTCACACACATAGTCACTCATGCTAATAAGGATCAAACATACATTTACTTGCATATACAGTTATACACATACCACCACACTTACTTCTACGGAAACTTACACATACTTAGTCTTTTAAACAATCACTTATAGAAACACATACTTATTCATACAGGAACTCTTTCAATCTCTCACTCTCACATATACTCACTTATATACACCAATAGTCACATATACTAGTTTAAAACATATGTAGTTACTCATAAAGACACTATTGAGACAGTCATTCACTCACTAACACACCCTTACACTCACTCATCCACACATACAGTCCTGCACACATGCTGTCTTCAACACATACAAACAGTGAGTCGCTCATTCATGCACCTATGCACTACGTAATACCCCCCACCGAACCATGCAGACACTCAGACTGATACTCAAAAAACCAACTAATAACCTATATAGACACCCATGTAGCTACTCACCAACCCATGCAGCCACTTATACACAAAGTGAGAGACTGATACAGATATTTACATATTTAAACATTACTCACTAAGCCTTATATTCACTATGATACACTTAATCAGTCAGTTACACAATCAATTTTTCAAAAACAAATCATCCATTTAGACACTTATATACCCATTTATTCTTCCATCGACCTTGAGATATACATATATAAAACATATTTAATTTTCAGAAAAACACACATTCACTGGATGATGTCATCAGTGATGTCATTTGAGATGTCATCAGTGATGTCATGAGTGATGTCACTGACCATGTCATGAGTGATGTAATATGTGACGTCATCAGCAGTGCATTGCGGGCGCGCATGTTATAGTTAGCTGAACTAACTATAACGGGGGAATTTCAATGGTTTTGTACAAGTGAAAAGTCCAGCTAACTATAACACCCCTGAAACCTATGGTTTTTTCAGTGAATTTCTGAGGTTTTTTAAATGCTAATTCCTAACTATAACGTGCCTGAAACCTATGGTTTTTTCTGTGAATATAGATATATATATATATATTTAAATCAATATTTTTTACATCTATATTATTTACTTACCGGTGTAGTTATGGGAGTCTATATTTTTGTAGTCTATATATTTTTTTGATATTTTTAACATCGATATATTTGTCATCGATATTTTGTGAGCTATATATATATATATATATATAGATATAGATATAGATATAGATATATATATACTTAATTTTGAAAGTCGTGTACTGAGCCATATTCATCTGTAACTCTTATATATTTTGAAGAATTACAGGTAAATATGGCACAGTACCGGACATTCTAAGTTGAGTATATTCAACACAGAAGGGTCGGATTTATGATTGGAAGAGGTGTTGGATGCCTCAACAATAGTGTTTAACAGCCTGTGAATAAGCACTTGCTCTACAGTCTTTTACTAAACATTAGCAGTACTATGCCCAGCACCATGATAGCACTAAAACCGCAGAACTTTCTGCTGAACAAAAAAAAATGTCCTAGCCCGACAAGGTATCCAAAGGCAAGAAAGGGTAGAACGCACACTTAGGAGGATAAAAGTGCTAGGCTGTGATCATGCGTGATCAAGACCTGGTGGTTGAAACGCATTGCAGGGGGGTGTTGTTTGTTTAAATGAACAGCACTTTTATCCTCCTGAGTACGAGTATTACCCTTTCTTGCATATGGATATATTTATTTATATATATATGTATTTATCTATATATATTCACAAAAAAAGGACATTATAGTTAGGAAATATAATTAACAAAAACCTTAGAAATCCACTGAAAAAAACAAAGGTTACAGAGATGTTATAGTTAGGCCAAGTTTTACTCATACAAAACCAGAAAAATTCAGCCATTTTAGTTAGCTGAGCTAACTGTAACTCACACTACTGCAATGTACTGCTTATGACCTCACATAATACATAAATCATCACATGGTCAGTGACATTACTGATGACATCACTGATGACATCTCAAATATTTCCTAACTATAACTTCCTTGTAACCTTTTTTTTTTTTCAATGAATTTCTACGTTTTTTTAAACGCGAATTCCTAACTATAACGTCCCTGTAACCTTTGATTTTTTCAGTAAATTTCAAAGGTATTTTTTATTTTATTTTTCTAACTGTAACCTGTATGAGTGGCTGTGGCTGTATAGGTTGGTGACTGGGTATGTGAGTGGCTGTATGGGTCTGTGAGTGAGTGGGTAATGTCTGGGTAATTACATAAGTGCATGAGTAGTGCCTGGGTGATTGTATGATTGTAAAGGTAGAGCCTGTGTGATTCTATGAGTGCAATTGCCAAGGACACACTGCGAATACCGGGTGTTTTTGACAAAGTATAAAATATATATATAGACATAGTTTCCATAAAGTTTCAGTGTAGCTATTTAGTAAGATACTAATTTAACTGTCCCCTTTGTATTCATTTGTTGAAATAACTACATCAAAAATGCATTTTCCTTCTTCACAGCAACACCGGAAGTCGCTATGACGTCAGTAGTCATGAATACAATTGACAAAGTGTAAAACAGATATTTAGATAGATTTTACAGAAAGTTTGAGTCTAGCTGTTTAGTAACATAATGGTTAAACTTTATTTGAGCAACAGATTTGTAAAAAACAACAGTTTCAAAAAATTACTTTCAACATCGGAACTCACAAATAGAACATAACTACCAAACAAAGAATTTACGCTGGTTTACACTGTTTTACAGCTAAAATTGTGCAATGCAGAATATGTGAAAAGACATTGTTAATTGGTGCAAATATAAAATATTCTTGCTGGACTACGTCCATGCTTTACCAACTAAAAACATACCATGGCAATCGTCTAAAAGCAGCAAGGCAATGCGAGGCTGAAGAACACTCAACCTCAATAGCAGCCGCAACACTGGGGCAGAGAGTCCCATCAGAGGTCTAATCTCAACTTCAAAATTTGGCTCCAAAGTTTTGCCAGATGGCATCATACTACATGGATTGTGAAGTTGTAATGAGTGCTATAGAGAAGTCCATAAGAGCCCTTCACAATGCTGCAAAGAATCATAAATGTTTTTTTGTTATTTTACCCTTCATAGTTTTTTTACATTAGCAGACATTTTATTATCTTACAAAATGGGTATCTAATATCTATGTGTCGTTGTGGGTGTGGCTTCGCCAAGCTGCAGTATGGCCGCCTTCTAGAGGGACTCTGCCGGCCAGGCCACATTATCCTTAAATATCGCCACTCGCACCCTGGATCCGATGCCACAAGTGAAGGGAATTCACTAAAGATATGTGAAGCAGCACAAGTGTGGCTTTACTAGCGTGTGGGAGAAGCTGAAGCTGACATATCGGACCTGAGGCACAGAGGCCTAGCCCAAGATGCAACATGGTCGCGGCGGCGCTATAAAGTGGGCAAACCTGTCTGAGCTCATCTAGGTTTGCCCCTGCTCTGGCCGAGCTGAGGTGTCCTGGTGGGAGCGACGCCGTTGCCAAACCATCTGTACCGGTGCTGTCATGCTGTGGGCTGCGGCTGAATTGCCCTGCGGGGTGCGGTAAGATCGACTTGGCTGCCGATGAACTGTGGATCCCAGCGCGCTGCGAAATCTGTGGAGCGACTGCTGCTGTGGAGGCACGGCTACCGTAGTTGCCCAGCGGTTGCTGAAGCGAGGTGACATGCCATCGGGTGCGGTGAGTGTGGGTCGGGGACGTGCGTGGCTGCATGCACTCCCTCTGCTTGGGCCAAGCCTCCTGAAAAAGCATTGCTGGGTGGGGTTGGGTTTGGGCTGCTGTGGAGCGTATCGGGGCCCGGGCCTCGCCGCGCACCGCCTGTGTAGCTGGATTTAGGGGGCACTGGAGGTCGCGGCCTGTCCTTGCTTGCTGCGAGCTTGCGAGCAGACATTTGTATCCTGTCCCTTGCAGTGCTGTGGGAAGCTGTGACTGGGATGCAGGGGCTGCCCATTTCTGCGGCAGCTGGGTGGAGTGACTTGTGAGTTACTCTCCCCTTCTTTTCCATTGGCGGGCACATATTAAACACTAAGACCTGTGCTCCACCCTTGCCTCACATTACATTACACTAGCCTTGGTGTATGAGCTGTGATATTCTGCAGTGAGAGAGGAAGACATCTGAGCCATTCAAGTCCAAGCTGGTCCTCCTGCACTCCGGGGTGGAGGCATTGCCCCAGATCTAGCGCCATTTTACACTCAGGTGGAACACTTGGAACTATGGGGAAAACTGACCCCCGTCAGTCCAAACTTCCCTTTGAGAATAAACGGCAAACCCGCACTACAGAGGCATCAGATACCAATCATTGCGCTAAAGACTTGGTGGACCAGCAAGAGGAAGACCTGCGCGCCATACTGCTGGATGTGCGCTCTAGCATCAAAACAATCGACAACAAAATTGATGCCCTCACTTCGAGACTAGACAGGGTGAACAAAAAAGAGTAGACACCCACGAAGTCCGATTAGACACCCTAGAGAACAGACTCTCAGATACTCAAGATGCTCAAGCTGAAGCTAAGTCACAGTTGCTAAATATGGAAAGGGTACTGGAAGTGATTAAGGCGAAAAATGAGGATTTGGAAGCTCGTTCCCGGTGCAATAACCTAAGAATTATTGGTCTGCCGGAGACAACTGCCATCCCCAAAATGGAGCCATACATCAAAAACTTGCTGAGTGAACTCTTTGAACTGGAGCTTTTTCCACTGATGATCGTTGAACGAGGTCATCGCTCCTTGGGTCCCAGGCCGCCGGCGGGAGCAACACCTCACCCATGAATGCACGTCTCTTAAATTACAGAGATAGAGACGCGATTCTAAGAGCAGCTAGCGATAAGGGGACTGTAACGCACCAGGGAAACACTCTTTCCTTCTTTCTCGATTACACTCCTTCGGTGCAGGCCGCCCACAGAGAGTTCGCATCAGTAAACCTGCAAAACACCTCCATTCCTTACGCTATGCTAAAGATAATGCACAAAGGACAGACGCACTTTTTTATAGACGCCAAGGCAGCTCTTAAATACTCCAAACATATATGCTCCGGAAAGTCACCGCCTTGCCCATCCCAGCAAACTGAAGCAGAGCAGAATTTGAGTGATGATGACTGATATAGTTACTCAGATCTTCGGTTTAGATAATGGTCTACGGTATTAAGTATGTACTCTTACAAACATGTTCAGAAGGTTTCCCAATGCTGTTAAGCTAACTGTTACCTATTCCCTTTAACTTTGTAAAGGCGCAAGTTTCACATTTATCGGATCTTATATGACTGAAATGGCCTGTCTACCCTGCCTCCAGGCAGGTTTAAGCCGGCGTCCCAAGCCCCCAAAGGGAGTTCCCCCATGTGTTTCTGCTTTTTGGTTATAAGGGGTTGTACAATGGGGGGAGGGGGTAAAATGTCACAACCTAATTGGGAGGTTGGTGTGGGTGGGGGGTGGGTTAGGGGTTTTTCAGCATCTTTAGACATGCAGTCGTTAGCTACACAGTACATGTATACAGTAGATCACTGTTCAAGATTTTTTATCTAACCCGTTGATCCAGATCCTATTGGCGTTCAGGTATTCTACTAGTAACCTCTCTGCACTGCTCTTAGCGCTATTATGCACTCGATTTCCGCAGGCATATACCATATAACATAACGGCTACACCATGACGGTGGCTAGATTCATTACTTGGAACATTAGAGGGCTTAATGACTTTAGAAAATCCAGACTGATGCACGCAAATCTAATTAGAAATCACATAGACATGTGCTTTATGCAAGAGACTCATCTGAAATATGATACAGACCCCAGATTGCACAACAGATACTGGGGGGAGACACACTCAGCACCATATTCCAACTACACAAGGGGACAAGGGGAGTTTCAGTGTTGATCAGACATGGTATGGGCTGGACAACTGGAAACACACAGATTGACCCAGACGGGCGCTACGTCATTCTCAACAGCACATTGATGTCCACAAAGGTCACTTTAGTGGCTATATATGGGCAAAATGTGGATGACCCTCAATTCTTTCTCACTGATTCGCAAAGGTGTTAGCGGCTGGGGTTGATACAGTTATATGGGGCGGGACTTTAATGTCACGTTAAAAATAAATGGGACAGAGTCGGGCTGCTTGCTGCCTACACACTAAGGCAGCCCATCAATTAAATAGTATTATACTTGATCACAACCTAGGAGATATATGGCGCAGTAGAAACCCAGACACCAGGGAAGGAACTTGCATCTCTTCATATCATAGCTCATGGTCCAGACTGGACTACTGGGCTGGTTACTGGTGACATTGCCTCCTGGACCACAGACATGTCACATTTACCCCGCACGTTATTGGACCATGCCCCTGTTGTGCTGCGCTGGACGATACCACAGACTATGCCCCGTGCTTTTAGCTGGCGCCTCCCACCACACGCTCTCTTAGATGTTGCATTCAAAGAAGAAATTAGAACTGAAATCACCCAAGTCTTCTCCACGAATGAGGGGATGGTAGACTCTCCTTCCACCTTGTGGGAAGCATTCAAAGCAGTTATCAGAGGTGCATGCATCTCCAAGCAAGCAGGGGTTTTGAAGGCAATTAGGACAACGCTAACGAAATTAGAACATGACATTAAAGCCACAGAACTGCTGTTTTTTTAGACAAGGCCACCCACACATCTCGCTTCCTTATGTGAGAAGATATCGGAATTTGGGGAAGAGGCAGAAAGAGAAACCTGATTCTTGGGGAAACACGCAAAAGCTCGAAGCTATGGCGAGGGAGACAGACCAGGTAGATCCCTCGCTAATGCACGTAAACAACGCACATCCCAGACCTTCATAACTCAGCCACTTGATGATGACTTGGCCCCTGTCAGAGGCCAGCAGGCCACTCATAATCTTCTCACATGCTTCTATGCGTCCTTATATTCATCCACACAAAGCGGCCCCACTCTGAGTTAGACACATACTTAGATTCCATTGAACTGCTTTGGCTCAGTGACACACAAATATCCTATTTAGACAAACCTTTCTCGGTGGAGGATATAATGCAGGTCATCAACGGCCAACCAGGGGAGAAAGCACCTGGATTAGATGAGTTGATGACTTCTTTCTATAAATCATACGCAGCGGGGCTAGCACCTCGCCTGCTGGATGTATACCAAGAATCGTAGGAGTGTGGGATGCTGCTGCCAAATATGTGGGAAGCAGTGATTATATCCCTTCTCAAACCTGATAAGCAAGCGAATTTATGTGACTCATATAGACCTCTCTCTTTAGTTAATGTGGATGTAAATATCCTTGCCAAACTAATTGCTAATAGGCTACAACCACATCTACTAATTATAGGTAGACCAGATCAGTCTTGTTTCATTCCAGGTAGATCCACAGCCCATAATTTGCGCACCTTCTTTGCCACAGTTCACCAAATTGACCCCAAGTTGCCGGCCATTGCGGCATTTCTTGATGCTACTAAGGCATTTGATTCCTTCGAGTGGCCCTTTTTATTTACCATATTGCCCAGGCTGGGTTTTAACCCTAACTTCACCAAGCTGATTAGCTTGCTCTACACCAATCCCACAGCTTGCCTTAGTGCTAATGGGCTTTTATCTGAACCATTCTCTATAACATGTGGCACAAGACAGGGTTGTCCATTGTCACCACTACTATTCGCGGTGGCGATGGAGCCACTGGATGCCAGAATACGACAGCACCATTCCTTCTGTGGACTGGCTTTCACAGACAGAAGTCTTATAATTTCAATGTACGCTGACGACATCACTTTATAAACCATTTGAAAATTTGAATCCAGTGCTACGTGAAATCCTTCAATTTGGCTGTATGTCAGGCATTAAAATCAACTGGTCAATGTAGGAGAGTAGGATCTGCCTCTTGTGGTTACCCCCACGTTTTGCTGATGTATCACTGTTTTTGACTTAGACTGACTGGGATCCTGCTATTCTGCTTTATCCTCTAAATTGATTGCATGTACTTAAGGTACACTCCAGATTGGATTCTGGGGTACCCTTATCAGTCCCTAGTATATGGTGCACCATGTACCCAGGGCATAGGTACCCCAGAGGCCTCCTAGGGGCTGAAGCATGTATTGTGCCACCACTGAGAGGCCATTCAAAATGACACCACAGGTCTGCTACCGCAGCCTGTGTAAAGTGGTGCATTCACCCCTTACTTAGATATAGGTTCCCTATATCTATTCCAAATCATTACACATATAAACCTGTCAGTCACCCCTATGGCAGGCCTTAGCAATCCTGAATGCAGGGTGCTGGGTTTTATGTGAGAGGGTGCCCTGGCATGAGTAGAGCCCCTCTGCAGCCTTCAGAATCTATTCTCTGGGGTTTATTTAATATATGGTTCGGTCTCCCCCTGGAGCCCGCTGTTTATTGTGCTATTTACTATTGTTCTATTGATTAAGTATTGTGTGCTTTGTGCCCTAATCTCGTATAGAGATTAGTAGAGTGTTTAGTAATAAATACATATATTTTACACTTGTGTGGTTCTCCTTTCATTTGATTACTCAGGAGGTTGTGATCTGGTAAAACAAACTGCTTTACATTCCTTCTAGACTTAGCATGAAGGCTGCTCTCAATAGCTACCACTAGGATAGCTTTCATAAATGTTATCTTTAACCTAATCATCATAAGGGTCTTTTGGACTAGTACAAGGTGCCCACTTTAAATAGTGACCAGCATATATCAGGCCAACTTCTCACACTGGTGTGCAGCGGTTGGCATTCAAGCTTGCTATTGTTTTACCAGATAAATCTCATTGAGTGATTAACTGAAAACCACTAAAAGTATTAGGTACATATAATACATCACAATTAGAATACAGTAAGTTCTACTGAACTTGGAGTTGGGTAAGTAGAGGGCATAGCACACCCTTTCTCCAACTCAAGAGAGTTTAGTTCCCCTTAGGTTAGGTAGGTGCCTACACCACATAACACTAGTATGTCTTCTAGAGAAGAAGCCAGTGGCTCTTTGACAACTAGGTATGATAGTCTCTCATTTCAAGAATTGAGAAACGTGCACTTCTAGGAAGCTGAAGACAGGGAGAAGTGCCAGCACTCAACACCTCATAGAGATATTGCTTCTAGATGACCTCAGAAAGACCCCAGGGTCTGATGAGGTAGGTAAGTTGGGTGGGGCAGGGAATGAGGTAAGGCAAGACAGTGAAAACTATGGTGACCTGGACTCAAACCCTGACCAGGAGAATCAAAATGTTTCTAACCTAGACAGCTTAGGTCTTCCTTTAGGTGGAAGAGAAGACCACAGTTGCCCTCTCTTTACCCCACCAGGGAGAGTACTGAGTATACCAAGGAGATCTAGATCACCCTCTTTGGAATCTAATCACTCAGGTACTTCTGTAGGGACCTCCATATCTAATAAGAGGGAATCCTCTTAGGATAAGCATTGCCAATTTCTAGAGATTGAGAGAATCAAGCTCAGGCTCAAGAGAGAGCAATTGGCCAAAGACAGGGAATCCCTTGAGCTCCAAAGAGCAACCAGAAGATTGGGACTAGAATCCCATTGTGGCAGCAACAGTGTCCCTAGAATTAGAGAGTATTATAATGTTCATAGGAACCTGAACAAGATAGTCCCTCCCTATCAGAGTGGGGATGACATCCAAAATTGGATAACTGCACTAGAGAGGGCCTTTATAGTGCAGAGGGTCCCTCAAGTGCAGTGGGCAGCTATCTTGTGGCTCTACTTTGCTGACAAAGGTAGAGATACGCTCCTTACTGTAAGAGAAGAGGATGCTGACAATTAGTCAGTCTTGAAAAGTTCTCTCATAGATGGGGTTGGTTTAACCACTGAACAGTATAGAATTAAGTTCAAAGACACCCAGAAGGCACAGACTCAGGACTGGGTTGACTTTGCAGATTGTGCTACTAAGGCTCTGGAGGGCAGGTTACTTGGCAGTAAAGTGTGTGATTTTAAAGGATTGTACAATTTGAATATGAGGGAGCAGATCCTTAATAATTGTCAAAATCAGCTGTTGCATCAGTACCTGGTGGACTCTGATCTGACCTCTCCCCAAAAATTGGGTCGAAAGGCAGACACATGGGTCAGAACCAGGGTGAGGCAGAAGGTTCCGAACCAAGGTGGTGACTCTAAGCAAGATTCTAAAACCTCAGATAAGGGTGGGGAGAAGGGTAAAGACCAGAAGTCTTCACAAGGGCCCCAAAAGTCTTCATCTGGGGAGGAGTCACAATCCATCAAGGATAAAGGCAAAAAGAATCCTTGGTGTCATATCTGTAAGGAGAAGACCCATTGGACAAAGGAAGCTGCTTGTCCAAGGGCCAAGGAATCTAGTCCAGCCACCACTGCCCCCAAGGCAACTGTTCCCCCTAGTTCAGTTCAAAGTGATGGTACACAGAATAAGGGTGTAGTAGAGTTAACCTGGGGGACTGAGATGGATTCTGGCCTAGTCAGAATTCCAACTCAGGCTGTGTTAGTCTGTGATGGAGGCATGGATATTGCCTCTTTATTTGTCAGTCCCAGTAATGTGGGCAAATACAGAAAACAGCCTTTGATCAATGGTAAGGAGGCCATGGCATACAGGGACACAGGTGCAAGTGTCACAATGGTGACAACAGATCTTGTGGACCCTGAACAGATCATACTTAGTGAGATGGACTAATGGACTAATGCAAGCAATGTCAGGACAGATCATTCCTTGGCAGTTGTGAATTTCACCTGGGGAGGGGTAAATGGCCCTAAGAAGGTTGTGGTGAGTGCAGACCTCCCTGTAGAATGCTTATTGGGCAATGATTTGCAGACTTCAGCATGGGCTGAAGAGGAAATCAGGACACATGCAGAAATGCTGGGCATCCTTGCAGATGTGTTTGCCATGACTAGGTCACAGGCAAAAATGTCTTCCACTGAACAGGCGCTGGATCCTGGAATAATGGACCAGGTGCCTTCCAAGAGAAGGAGCTGTAAGGGCAAAGCAGTGTCTTCCCCCTGCCTCAGAATACTGATCAGTCTCTTGAGGGAGATGATCTTAGTCCTGAAGAAGGAACTGTCTCAGAGGAACCTGAACCTAATCAGGTTGAGTTCTTGGGGACAGGGGGCCCTTCCAGGGTAGATCTGAGCCGGGAGCAACTGAGCTGCCCCTCTCTTGAACCCCTCAGACAGCAAGCTGCTGCTGAGGCTGCTGGGAGTGCCAGTGGGTCCCACAGGATCTACTGAGATGATGGACTCTTATACTCAGAGGGTAGAGACCCCAAACCTGGTGCCACCAGGAGGTTGGTTATCCCTCTGAAGTTTAGGGGCTTCCTATTGACACTGGCACATGATATCCCATTTGCAGGACACTTAGGCCAAAACAAGACCTGGGACAGACTTGTTACTCATTGTTGGTCTCATGGATCCTCAAACTGCATCTGGGCACAAATTCATAATAGTGGTGGTGGACCATGCCACTAGGTATCCAGAGGCAATTCCACTTAGGACTACCACAGCTCCTGTTGTGGCTAGAGCCCTCCTGGGAATATTTTCCAGAGTGGGTTTTCCTAAGGAGGTAGTATCAGACACAGATGCCAACTTTGTGTCTGGTTACTTGACTGCTATGTGGAAGGAGTGTGGAGTAAATTACAAAATTACCACCCCTTATCACCCGCAATGCAATGGGTTAGTTGAGAGATTCAACAAAACCCTCAAGGGCATGATTAAAGGTCTCCCTGAAAAGCTCAGGCGTAGATGGTACATCTTTTTGCCCTGCCTTCTCTTTGCCTACAGAGAGGTTCCTCAGGAGGGGGTTGGTTACAGCCCTTTTGAACTTCTGTTTGGACATCCAGTTATGGGTCCTTTATGTCTAGTGAAGGAGGGATGGGAGTTACCTCTCAAACCCCCTAAACAGGATATTGTGTACTATGTACTTGATCTCCGCTCCAGGAGGGCTGAATACATGAAGAAGGCATCCAAAAACCTTGAGGCTAGCCAGGAATTGCAAAAGGCCTGGCATGACCAAAAGGCTATACTGACTGATTATCAGCCAGGACAGAAAGTATGGGTGTTGGAGCCTGTGGCCCCAGCAGCCCTCCAAGACAAGTGGAGTGGCCCTCATACAATCATTGAGCAAAAGGGAGAGGTTACCTACTTGGTGGACATTGGAACTCCCAGGAGCACCCATAGGGTGTCCCATGTTAACAGGCTCAAACCATATGTTGACCGGGCAGACATGGGCTTTCTCATGGCTACTGATGGGGGACAGGAAGAAGAGAGTGATCCACTCCCTGACCTGCTCTCCCAGACCCCTGATGATGGTTCAGTTGATGGTGTAGCCTTGGCAGGCAGCCTCACTGACCAGCAGTAAACCGATTGTAGGCAAGTCCTGAATCAGTTCAGATATATGTTTTCACTGACTCCAAGTCAGACTAGATGGTGCCCTCATGATGTGGACACTGGAGACAGTCTGCCTGTTAAAAATAAGATTTACAGGCAACCTGACCATGTCAGGGACTGTATCAGGACTGAAGTCCAGAAAATATTGGAGCTGGGAGTAATTGAGCCCTCAGATAGCCCTTGGGCTAGTCCGGTAGTATTGTTACCAAAACCTCACACCCAGGATGGTAAGAGAGAGATGAGGTTCTGTGTTGAATACAGGGGTCTCAATGCAGTCACTAGGACTGATGCCCATCCAATACCCAGGGCAGATGAACTTATAGATACTGACAGCTGGTTACTGGCAAATCAGATTAGCTGAGGGTGCAAAACCAAAAACAGCATTTTCAACCCCTAGTGTGCACTACCAATTTGCGGTGATGCCCTTTGGCTTGAAGAATGCACCTGCCACTTTTCAAAGGTTGGTGAACAAAGTCCTTATAGACCTGGAAGCCTATAGTGCAGCTTATCAAGATGATATTGCTGTCTTTAGCTCCATCGGGGAGGATCACCTGGTCCACCTGAGAAATGTTTTAGAGGCTCTGCGAAAAGCAGGCCTCACTATCAAGGCCATCAAGCGCCAGATAGGGCAGTGTAAGGTTATATCCCTAAGCCACCTTTGTGGGTGGAAGTCAGGTTCAACCATTGCAAAGCAAAATCCAGACCATCATGGACTGGGTTGCTCGAACTACCCAAACTCAGGTCAGAGCTTTCTTGGGCTTGACTGGGTATTACAGGAGGTTTGTCAAAGGATATGGATCTATAATGACCCCTTTGAATGACTGAACTTCCAAAAGAATGCCTAAGAAAGTTCAGTGGGCAGTTAGCTGTCAAAAGCCATTTGATGACCTGAAGCAGGCCATGTGCACTGCTGCCATTCTGCAAAGTCCTGACTATTCTAAACAATTCATTGTTCAAACTGATGCATCTGAGTTGGGAGTAGGGGCTGTGTTATCACAACTGAATGAAGAGGGTCAGGATCAGCCAGTAGCTTTTATTAGCAGAAGGCTGACCCCCAGAGAGAAACGTTGGTCAGCTATAGAGAGGGAAGCCTTTGCTGTGGTTTGGGCCTTGAAGAAGCTGAGGCCATACTAGTTTGGCACTCACTTCTTTGTTCAAACAGACCACAAGCCACTCTTATGGCTAAAACAGATGAAGGGGATGATACACAACACAGATTTAGGAAACACCATACCACTGAATCAGCACTAATTGTGGCAACGGAAGACATATGTGAAATTCTTGATAGAGGGGGGACGGCGGCATTGGTGCTGCTAGACCTCTCCGCAGCCTTTGATACGGTCGGCCATGAGATCTTGGTCGACCGGCTCCAGGCTCTGGGGTTAAAAGGAACGGCTATGGATCGCCTAAAATCATTTTTAACGAACCGACAACAAAACGTGGCAATGGGCAACTGTGTCTCTAGGCAATTTTCCCTGCCATGCGGAGTGCCGCAGGGATCAGTATTGAGCCCTACACTCTTTAATCTATATGTTACGCCACTGGTGTCGATTATCAAAAACGCGGGTTTTACCCTGGCCTCATATGCTGATGACACCCAAATTGTGGTGTCTCTAACTAACAGGGGGAAAACGCTGATGGGGCATTCAGCTTATGCATGAATGTGAGCAATTGGATGGATTATAATTAAAGCTCCCAGTTTTCCGTTTTTACTGATTTTTACAGATCAATACAGACAGAAAACAAAGTGTTTCCCATCTGTATTTATTTTTAAAAGTGGAAAATTATGGAAAATAGTGCTTCTTTTTGGCGAATCTATATGCTGCTTTTTGTAATTTCCAGGACCACAGCTGAGCAGATAGACAGCATGGGAAGTTAAAACAGGCTTAGATTTCCCTAAATGCAGGCGGATGTTAACATATATTTGTATTATAATGCTGATATTTACCTGTAGGTGTAGTGTTTTGCTACATTTGGCTGTTTAATTTGCTAAAACGCGACAGGCAGCAAAGTATGAGTGCATGTTTGTCAGTTAAATACATGTGGAAATATACCATTTTAAGACTTCATATATTCACGAAACACAAAATAAATATGGATAAATACCAATAAGATGGGCAAAAAATAAATATGGATAAATACAGACGGAAATGTTAAATAAATAAATACCATAAAACCGGGAGCCCTAATTGTAATTGCCTGAAGCTGAATGCCTCAAAAACCGAGGTTATCATCTTCGGCAGCAAACCATCTCTCTGGACACCAGATTGGTGGCGGCCAGAGCTAGACACTGCCCACACCCTCTACTAAGGTAAAAATCTGGGAGTTGTACCGGACAATGAGTTAAAATTTAAAGAGGAAGTTAATAAAATAACATCTGCTTCTTTTTGCTACATAAGGATGTTAAAAAAAAATTAAAAATACATCTACCCCGATCTTTTAAAAACAGTGACCATGGCTTTGGTCCTCACGCAGATAGATTACTGTAATAGTCTCTGTCTCACCCAGAAATCAGGCCTTTTGAACAGACTCCAGATTCTGCAGAATGTAGCACCTCGATTCATTTTTCAAATACCTAAACACAAATCAGCAAGAGATGCCATTAAAAGACTACACTGGTTGCCAGTTAGACAACGGTGTAAGTTCAAGGCCCTCTGCTTGGCGTATAAGTCTCTGACCGGTTTATGAAAAGATTTAAATGGTATATACAGCCAAGAACTTTGTGCTCAGGCTCAGCCAGGAACCTGGTGGTCCCCCCATTTAAAAAGGCCACATGGGGGGGGAGAAGCATTTATAGGACAACAGCAATGCTTTGGAATGACTTGCCACTTTCTTTAAAAACAGCTACCTCTCTTCTTAGTTTCAGGAATACACTAGAAACGTGGCTTTTCCCACAGGATGGGTAAAGCCTTCTCGTCCCCGTTTACTACAGTGTTTAGCTCAGCTGCCTTTTGAGGAGTAGAAGACTACAGTGCCAAGACGCCTCTGGGCATAAGCTGCGCTTTATAAATTAAATTTACATTACATTACTATACAGTGGAACATATACCTGGGAGTAACCATGCCAATGCAGATAGACTCTCAAGATATTTCCACTTAGAATATGAAGACTCAACCGGTCATGGTTAGTTTAATGTCCCTACATTTGGGAGGGGGATGTGTAGGAGAGTAGGATCTGCCTCTTATGGTTAACCCCACTTTTTGCTGATGTATCACTGTTTTTGACTTAGTCTGACTGGGATCCTGCTATTCAGGACCCCAGTCAATCTGCTTTCTCCTCTAAATTGATTGTATGTACTTTAGGTACACTCCAGATTGGATTCTGGGGTACCCTTATCAGTCCCTAGTATATGGTACACCATGTACCCAGGGCATAAGTACCCCAGAGGCCTCCCAGGGGCTGAAGCATGTATTGTGCCACCCCTGAGAGGCCATTTAAAATGACACCACAGGTCTGCTACCGCAGCCTGTGTAAGGTGGTGCTTGCACCCCTTACATAGATATAGGTTCCCTATATCTATTCTAAATCACTACACATATAAACCTATCAGTCACCCCTATGGCAGGCCTTAACAATCCTGAAGGCAGGGTGCTGGGTTTTGTGTAAGAGGGTGCCCCTGCATGAGTAGGGCCCGTCTGCAGCCTTCAGAATCTATTCTCCCAGGTTGCCTGTGATGCAGCCAAACCATATATAGTGCATTATAACCTCGCTGTAAATGCTAACTTTAAAACGGCTGCTTAGAAACATGTCATGTTTGGTGTCAAACACCTTTGAATCATACCTCTCCGCCAGTTACTGGCGGGGGAGGTATGATTCCACCCTTATAGAGTGACTTATGTGAAACACCGGTACACCCGGTACCAGCTTTCTCGACCTGGGCATCACAAAATGGATGCTGCCAGCCACAGACACGAGTCTGCCCTCCTGCTGCTGAGACAAGCTCAAGCAGAGGAAGGCCTGACAATAGGTTTCCTGTCACAGGGAGGTGTGGCCACCTCCCAGACAGGCTTTAGTGTATTGGGGCTGGGTGGGTGCACTCTTAGAGTGCCAGAAAGTCTGCACTGGGGGCACATTTGGTATCCCCATGCATAGTCCAGCTCAAACCGGTTGCAGGAGTGATTTGCTCCTGCTCTGGCACGAAACTGGATAAAGGACATGGGTGTAGCCACCCCTCTGTCCTGACCCTCCCCTAGGAGGGTCCCCAGAGTTAGTCCAACCCCTTCCCTGGGTATAAAGTGGGAAACCTGACTACAGGACTTTGGATTTTACCTGGACTAAACTCTGCAAGCAGAAACCAAGTACTTCGACAGTCTACACTTCGCTGGACGACAGAAAAATCTCCCTTGGAGTAAAGGAGTTACTTCCCTGCAGCAGCAGGTGCTCCAGCGTGGAATGCTAAATTCCCTCCCACCGTCACAGACCGAAGATCTCATAGACACACACATTCAATACATACGCTGGTGGGGCCCATAACACCAACATTAACTCAGAATCGATCTGTATTTTTCCCAGGGAGGGGATTATTATCCCAAACACTGATATGAGAGGAACTGCCTCTTCTACCCTAATGAGAAACACATCTACAGTACCCTCCGTAACTCATTAGGCCCTAAATTCCACTTCTTGGTATTCCTCTCATAATTTTGGTCGGTGGATCTGCTAGTTGCTGATTTAAATGAACTTCTAATTCTAAATCATTTCAGTATAATACATTTTCTACAAATAAACAACCCAACAACTTTAGTGATGAATCCAATAATTCTTTATCTAATAAATGCAAGTTAGACCATTCTTTTATTCAAATCACCAATCGTCATATTTACCTATTCTGGCTTAATTGTCGTCTTCTAAGTCAAAGTTTGGTCATCAGTTCAGTCTATCAAAGATTCAGGGAAACAGCTGTCCTGCAGTGTCACCGTCCTCTCCGTCAGCATAACGTCAGGAAATGGTAAATTGACATGTCACCTCTCTATCCTAACGTAATTTATAGTATAATCAGTGATACAAGTAACAATATTTAGAACATCCGAGTTCGCTGATTGGACAATCAGGGATCATCCTTTGTGTTTCACACGAAAATGTCTATTAGGATATGACCTTTGTCAGTTCCGGTTCACATACAGTCTTTGTTTCAGATATATATGGCAGATTGCCCGGACTGTCCTTGGAGGGTACACGTTCTTCTGGGGTCAGGTCCAGGCCACAGTTGCTAGCAGTGACGCATGCGCACTTCACCCAGAGCCTCGTGAAATGGAGTCGGATTGTCAGAGATAGATGTCAGCCATTTTGTGGCCACTTCCGAATGGTCAACTTAAGCAAAGAAACACAAAAACTTAATTAATACATAGAAATGGCTATTAAAATGTTATTCCCTCGCTAATACCCATATGTGTGTGTATTTATCTAGCAGAAGCACAATACAATCACATCACTTAAAGCAACATATATCATGCAATTTTCTAAATGTCTATCATTAATATGCGTACAGAGTTTTAATTCACGTATTTATTAAGCCATGCAAATGCAATTCCAATGTGTAATTCTTTTGTTAATATAGTTGGTGAGTCAACACTTCAAACAAATTAGTAATATTACAATTAATTGATTATTCTTATTAATATAAACATGCAGAATGAGGGGGTATACAAATATTTCATTCCCCGCTCCAGCACAGGCACCTAAACGCATCTGACCGGTTTGCATCTCCCGAGCTCCTGAGGACTCCGAATATTTCTGCAACACAGGTGGTCCATCTGCTCTCTCAGCATTCCTGAGATCAGTATCCCTTGTGGGGACCGTGCAACCCGAACCCCTGTGCACCGTGTACTTTTGCAGCAGCCTATGCTTTTTGTCGATTCCTGAGGCTGTGCTTTGGACTACGTGTAGTCCAGACCCCGAGCAGTATTTCCACTGAAGATCTCCAGCCTCCACTCCACGAGTGCTCTGTGGGCTGGTGTTTTGTGATTCAGCTCGAGGTCCCTTTGCGATCCCTGGTCCGTTGGCCTGTGGGTCATAGCGAGGGTCACTTTGATTTTCCTTGGGCTTTCCTGGATGCTCCAGATGTGCCCTGACTCCCCATAGCTTGGAGAGTCCCCTAGACCTTGCTGGTCCACACCGCAACCTGTGTTCTCTGTCCGCGTGGGTGTCATTTGTCAAGGCTTGTTGGTGTTCAATCCGGACACGGACCCCTCAGCACTCGACATCCTTTGTGGGACAGCTCACCTCCAGACTTTGGTCGTCGTCGACATCTCCTGGTCCCCGTGGCTGCAGAGTCAAGCATCCTATCTTCACACCTGAAGCACCTGACATCGGTGGGCATTCGTCTACCAAGCCCCCGGTGACCCTGAAGTGACCCAGACTCTGTCCCCTCTGCTTTCAGGTTCTTTTCACCTCAGATCCCGGCTTGGATTCCACCGGACACTTTTCATCTTCCCGGCAGCAGCACTTCTTCGCATCACGCCATTGAAAACGACGAGGGTTTCCGACACCACTTGACCCCTATGCACTCGGCTCCGCTGGGATAGTGCAAGAACCACGGAAGCGGAATATGTCCAGAATCAGGTTTATTGCAGAAGAACAGGCAGGTACAACCGCAGGCCAGCTCCACTAACGATAACTGATCCTGCACCCCAACAGTCTAGAACTGGTGGCATCCAGTCACCTAGGAACAGGTATCTAGGATACCACATCATCCCCCTTTAACAAAATATAATAAATATAGAACAATGTAATCATGCTGTTAAACAATTAGAATGGAAAGAAATAATAACTCAATAATACAGAATGAGTAAACAATTAGAAAGAAACTAAACAAGATGAAATACATCAATAATCAGCAATGCATATGCAAAGAAGAATACATTTATGCAATTAAGGTATACAGTCACCCCCCTTCCTTCTCAACAAAATCAAAAAACTCAGAATACTAAATCTTTAAATTTCTTTGGAAGAACAATTTGTCTACTTCTTGAGGAAGAGGTAGCAGAATTTCCAACAGGACAATCTATATCATCAACAGGTAAAGACAATGCAGCTTGGGCAACTAAAGGTGAAGTACCTGAAGCACCACTTTCAGTATTGGAGTTAGTAACCTCCTCCCACAACCAGTTGGTGGAAGAAGTAAAATTGCTGTCATGAACACGGCCCCAATTCAAAACTTTGCTGCACCTTGACATTCTGCCAAAATGCCACACTTTACCATCACTCAAATTTGCAGATTTAGAGTACACTTCAATTACTCGTAAGGGATTAGAACATTTGCTGCTACCTTTCTTTGTTTTGTGTGCAAACTTTACTTTAACCCAGTCACCCCGCTTAAGGAAAACTTCTTTAGTGTTATGTTTATGATCATAATGAATTTTACACTTCTCCTGTAACTTCTTCAAATTAGATCTTACAACAGCAGGTGACCACTTGCTACAAATTTTCTTTTGATTCCAAGCAACATTATCTTTTGTGAAAGGTTCTCTACCTCTTAAAATTCTGAATGGACTATAACCAGTTCCAGTTGGTGTAATCCTGAACGCCCAAATGGTTTTAAAAAGTTATTTCCTCCAATCCTTACCTACACTAATTGAAGCTTGAATACTGCCCATTATCACTCTTTTGAATAATTCTACGATTCTGTTTCCAGCTGGATGATAAATAGGTGTCGTTTTCCCTTTAATACCATTCCTGATCAGGAAGCAATTGAATTTTTCAGCACAAAATTGAGTACCATTGTCACTTAAAATGACTTTGGGAATCCCTTCCCTTAGAAACAAACTCTCCAAACAATCAATAATGCTACCGCTTTCCATATTATCGACTAAAACTACTTCTGGCCATTTTGAAAAATTGTCTACTATTACAAATAGATACCACGGTTTCCCATCAGTATCTGAAACAGGACCTAGTAAATCAACACTCAACTCTTACCAAGGACCATTGGGAATACTCCTCTCACCTAAAGATGGTCTGAATAACAATTGTGTTTTATCAGAATTAGAACGAACACCGCAGGATTTAACTAAGTCCTCAATATCTTTGTCCATATTAGGCCACCAGTACCAGAGTTTACCTCTCTTTTTAAGTTTCATTATACCAAGATGTCCACTGTGCCAAATACTAAGAACTTTTTTTCTTAACTACTGTTCTATCACCTCTTAGAACTACATCATTGTCATCAACAGATAGTTCTTCCCTAATTTCCTAAAAGCTCCTTTGATGAGATAAAATGTCCTTCTTACAAGGCCAACCATTGACAATGAATTCCTTAATTACTGTGAGAACAGTGTCTTTAGTGTATTCTTCAATCCACTCAGATTTAGAAATAGCGTTTGGGTCTACATTTGGGTCTACTTCATGAATGGTTGCTACACTACAATTGTCTCAATCTACAAAATTAAATTCAGAAATGCAAGCTACACTAAAGTTGTCCCATTCATTTTCAGTATCGACAGAATGAGGTAGGGGGCTCTGCTCAAGAAATCCGCCGCTTGATTTTTCTTACCCAGTAAGTAAACCACATCATATTCAAAATCCAAAAGACGTAAGGTAGTTAAAGATCTGGACGCAAAAGCCACTGTGCATTCTTCATCTAATTCATTATTTTGTGTGAGTACAGCCCCTAACCCTTTATCACTTGCATCAGTGGTTATGATGCTGTGGGCAAGTGGATTGAACCCCTGCAAAGGAAGAGCACAACATAGTTCTTTTTTGATAGTATCAAAATCTTTTTGTAATTCAGAATTCAACTTAAATTCTTGTTTCACTTTGAGTAAATCTCTCAGGTTGTGAGTTTTAGTGGCAAAATTATTGACGCATTTAGAGTGGAACTCTGCGAACCCTAAAAAGGACCTTAGATCTTTTTTGAAGTCGGAGAAGGGGCTTCTTTTATAGCTTTGATAAAAAAAAATTCGGGTGAAATACCCTCTCCCCCAACCTCATGAACACAAATATGTTACAGATTTCATGGCAAATTTACATTTTCTCAACTCTGCTTTCAAACCATATTCAGAGAGGTTGCTCAGCACCAATTCTAACTGTTTGTCATGTTCCATTTGATCTCGACCCATCACCAGAATATCATCCTGAAAGTATGTTACCCCTTTTGTGCCTTTAAAAATGTTATGCATCAGCTTCTGAAAAACAGCAGCGGCTGATGCTAACCCGAAAGGCATGCGTACAAATCTATAGCATCCAAAAGGGGTAATAAATGGAGTAAGATTCCTGCTGGCAGGATGTAATAAAACCTGATGATAAGCCGAGGTCAAATCTATTGTTGAGAACCATTTTACGCCTTGAGACTGAACTAATAACTCATCAATTCTTGGAAGGGGAAATGTATCCACTATAATGTTCTTATTGAGATCTCTCAGGTCAATGCATAGATGAAGACGACCTTCAGATTTCCGTGCGACAACCAATGGGGCCAAGCACTCTGCACTTTCAACAGGCTCAATTATTCCTTTTTGCTCCAAGGAGTCAAGTTCAGTCATCACACCGTCTCTTACTTCTAATGGAATATTCCTGGCTTTATGACAAACTGGGACAGCTCCTTCTTTTAAAATGATTTTATGTACAAAGCTGTTCAGCTTCAGGTTTATTGCAGAAGAACAGGCAGGTACAACCGCAGGCCAGCTCCACTAACGATAACTGATCCTGCACCCCAACATTCTAGAACTGGTGGCATCCAGTCACCTGGGAACAGGTAACTAGGATACCACAGATAGGTAACACGGGTACCTCGGTACTCACAAGAGTGCTGGTCTTAGAACCTTCTATTCCAAAGGGTTTGCTTCAAGTCCTCTCCGTAGTGTCCGTAAACTGCAATTTTCCAACCGTGACTTTCCCATAGAGTTGTACGGAGCTCGCGTCTGTGTTCCCACACTGCACCCGTCCTCCGTGGGCTCCCTGTGTCACTCCTTTGGGTGGTTCCTCGGGGTCCCAGCGATTCTACGTGCTCTAGGCACTGTGTCTAGTGAAGTCGTTGTTGTTATACCATTTTTTTAGTATATGGTTCGGTCTCCCCCTGGAGCCCGCTGTGTATTGTGCTATTTACTATTGTTCTATTGATTAAATATTGTGTGCTTTGTGCTTTAATCACGAGATTAGTAGGAGGTTGTGATCTGGTAAAACAAACTGCTTTACATTCCTTCAAGACTTAGCCTCAAGGCTGCTCTCAATAGCTACCACTAGGATAGCTTTCATAAATGTTATCTTTAACCTAATCACCATAAGGGTCGTTTGGACTGGTACAAGGTGCCCACTTTAATTAGTGGACTGCATATATCAGGCCAACTTCTCACAGTCAAAATCATCGATTCTGCCACTAACTGAATCCCCAGTTGCTACTGAATTAGAATTCCCGCTCAAATAGGCTGATGGAGCAGTAAAGTATCTAGGTATCTGACTCTGCAGAGATATACAGGAGATCTGGCGTTTGAACTTTGGTAAACTGATAGAATGGCTGGAGTGAAAATCTAAATTTTGGTCAACTCTGCCTCTGTCCCTGGCTTGTAGAATCGCCATAACAAAAATGATAGTTCTACCCAAGTTTCTCTATCTATTTGTTAATATACCCATCCCTCTCACCCGAGCCTTTTTTACTTCTCTTAGCTCTATTTTAATATTAATAGTATGGGCTGGCAAGTAGCTGCAAGTTAGCTGGGAACTTCTAAGATGACCGATTTCACGAGGAGGCTTGGGGGCCCCTGACCTCGAACTTTACGCATTGTGTGCACAAGCCCAATTCCTCAATTTTTTGATATACCCCACTCGATTTCAGCCTCACGTTACTGTCGAGAAAGATGTGGCAGACCCAACTCCTTTGCATGCAGCTATATACAAGTTATATCATAGAACAACCGGCGAAGTAAATACGGTCGAAACACTTAGATGGGCCTGGGAAGGTGTAAGGAAGCGAGTAGGCACCCCACTGATATACGCTCCATCTACCCGTTTAGCATACAACTCACTAATCCCTATTCTGCACAACAAGGGTAACATTGCGCGAGCACAACATATGGGCCCGTCTACATTGGGAGACTTGTACCCACAAGATACTTTCCTGGAATTGCAGCAGAACCGAGTTGAATTATCCTGTTCCAACCCTGGACCTATTACTATACTACCAGCTCAGAGCAGCCTGTAAGTCCCTGCACCCTTCGTTCCCATCTCCTCTGGCCTCTATGAAGCCGCTGGAACACCTATTAGTCACCCCGTTTTCCCGTAAACGAATCACCAGATTATACAACCTTACGCAGTTAAATACTGCAGTTGCTGCCCCGAGGGCTGTACTTCAATGGAGGGTGGACCTGAACAATTTGCCCACAGACAAACAACGGGCATTATGTTGTTCCCAACTAAAATATCTATCCCCAAATTACCAGCTAAGACTCATACATTTTAAATTTATCCACAGGGTGTACCGGACCCCCTGGCAATTGCAAAAACTAGGGCTACACCAGGACGCTCGGTGCTGGAAATGCAAACTGGATAACGCAACCTTCTTGCATGTTGCATGGAGCTGCCCATACATAGCTACATTTTGGGAGGGGGTGTACAGTACCATACAGGAATTCACTGGGATATCACTAGAAATCACACCATTGGTAGCCCTGCTGGGTTACGTTGAAGGGATTATACCTGAGAGACGCTGACTCATAGCCATGATGCTACTTTTAGCAAAACATTGTTTAGCTATACAGTGGGGCGCAGATAGAGAACCCCGCATAGACGCCTGGGTGCAGAATATTGCTTGTGAGGAACAACTGGCTGCATTCTGGGATCTTATCGCTGCTACATCTTGCCCAAAACACATATGGGAACCCTTCACGTTTTGGCTCAGAGAAAGAGATGCGACAGGTGAAGACGCCGCAACATAGGACGTAGATACTTAATTCTATATTATATCCCAATTGTAAGCCTAGTTAAGATCACCCAGGGAATGTGGTTATCCCTCATATTTGTTACTAAACTTGACACACCGTGCACTCTTTACGTCATAAGTCGATGCAATATTTTTTGCCTGGACTCACATACAGGTCCACTGATACCTAATTGTTGGACCCGGCCTCGTGGCGTGGTCCTGACCCCCTTTTCAGGCCGACCGGGGACCCCTTCACCCTTCGGGGTCCCCCCTGGATTGTACACATCTACCCACACCAGCCAACGTGACCCGGCCTCCCCCCGGCCGCGGCCCCAGCGAAACCCCGACATCGAGGCACCAAGATCCGGCCCGGGGGCACCACCTGACCAATCCCCCGATCCCGGAGGAGGGGAGTGTCGATGGGACCCCCTACCGTCCCCCAACGCCTGGGTGCGATCGCTCTCCGGCCTCCCTGGGCACTGGCGCCTCTCCCGCTGGGCGTCTGGCCTCTCCCAGCCCGGCCTCTCCGCCCCTCCGGACGCAAGGGTCCGGACATCAAAGGGCTCCAGACCTATATCTGGGGCGAACCCGCACCAGGACAGTAGTTGTATCCTGGAGTCGAGAGCCCTGCTGATCGGATCGCGGCTGACCCTACGGAGAAAAGACTCTTATCTGGACCTGTACCTCGAGCCCTGCTGACTGCGTCGCGGCTCCACCTTGCTGAGGACAAGACCCTCGCGGAAACATCGGAGCCCTGCTGACGCCGTCGCGGCCCAACCTCGCTGAACGACCCTCGGAGCCCTGCTGACGCCGTCGCGGCCCAACCTCGCTGAACGACCATCGGAGCCCTGCTGACTTCGTCGCGGCTCGAGCTAGCGGAACTGACCCGTCGAGCCCTGCTGACTCCATTGCGGCTCAACCTCTTCGAGCTGCCCTTGTGTCCGGCACCCGACGCTCCAACTCCCGGAGCCCCTCCCAGCTTGAGGCTTAATACCTGGGCGCAGGGTACCCCCGTACCAGGCTGAAACTGAGACTGTCCCGCTACCCCTTCCCCACAAAGGCATTGAGACTGTCTTGCGGATCCCTCGATCCACCTGTACATATTGCCAAAGAAACCTACGATAATTACTGATAAAGATATATGAGAACTGATACTCGTGTCGAGTCCTGTGTGGTGGTGTTACTGGGCTAGTACGATTATAGGGGAAGGACCTCTCCTCGGAGGCTTCTCAGCGGCGCTCGGCTACTTCCTTGCAGTAAGGAGGCCCACTGGGTGGTCCCGCCGACTCCCCAGCGGTCCGCCTTCTAACATTTGGTGGCCAGCGACGGGATCCGAGCCGGACGCAAATCGTACAGCAAGTAACTCACCCGCTACCTAACCAGACGCAGAATAACCATGAGCAGCCAGGAGACCACCACGACCGCGGGGTTCCAACAAGAATGGTTGGAGGGATATACCCACAAAGAACTCAAACAGTTCTGCAAAGACAAAGGTATTTCGACCACCGGATTAGGCTCCAAAGAGGACATGCAGAAAGCCCTAAGAGCCTGGGTAGAGTCCGAAGCAGCATCGCCCCAAAACGAAGGAAAGTCAGAACTAAACGTAGCCTTGCAGCCAACCACGGCCCCGGCAAATGGGGGGAGAAACCGCGTGGAAGCCGGCCTATCCCCAGAAGAGATACGGGAGCGGGAGAGGGTCCGGACCCATGAATTAGAACTCGCACGACTCCGGCTGGACGGAGAACTCCTGCTGGCGGAAAAGAAGTTGGCCCTAGAGCAACTACGGTTGCAAGAAGAGATTGAGGAAAAAAAACGGCACAGAGAATTGGAGGAGAAAAAGCTAACCCTCGAGCACGAGCGGAGCCTCAAGGAACTTGAACTTAAGTCCAAAAAGGGGGAGACCGGCACCCCACGGAAACAAGGACACTCCTCCGCCGACAGAGGCGAAGGTACATATCCCCAAGGATGTCGTCAAAGAATACTACAAAAACGATGACATCCAACAATGGTTCAAAACCTACGAAGTGGCCATGACCTCCCATCGGGTACACCGGAAGGATTGGGGTGGCGGCCTATGGGGACGATTCCTCAGCGAGGGTCGAGACACCCTGCTACAGCTCCCGGACGACGTAATGACCTCGTACGATCACATGAAGGAGGCCCTGCTCACCTGCTATGGCCTCACCGCCGAAATGTACCGCCAGCGCTTCCGAGACTGCAAGAAACTCCCCGGTACCACTTGGGTGGAGTACGTTGACTTTTTAGCAGAGCCCTGGAAGGGTGGGTCAAGGGCAGCAAGGTCACCTCCTACGAGCAGCTGTTCGACCTCATTGTCTGGGAGCATCTCTCCAACAACTGTTTCGTCGAGCTAAGACAGCACCTCCTCGACAGCAAACTGACCGAGCCACGGAAGCTCGCCGTCGAGGCCGATCGGTGGGTGAACACCCGGGTCCCCCGGAACTCAATGGGGGAGTACCAGCGGAACGCCACAGGACCCCCCCGCCAGCGCGGCGGAGGAGGGGGATCAAACCAGAACCGAGACTTTACAGCAGGGCCGCCCCGGAGTCCTCCTCGGGGTCCGCCCTCGAACCGCACGTCCCCGACCCTAGCACGAAGGGGGACAACCCCAGCCCGACCAGGACCTTGGACAACGGTAACCTGCTACAGCTGCCAACAACCAGGACACTATGCCAGTGACCCATCCTGCCCCATGAACCGACGAAGCAGGGCCACCGGGCCCCTGCCCCGACAGCTGGCAGCCGCCGCCCTGGGGGAAAGGGAAGAGGAGGAAGAGAACCCCGACGCCGGGTCCACCGAGTGGGAGCCGGCCGCGATGTCCCTCGTATGCCTGGGCAGCCGAGAAATGGTGCCCCAAACCCCCATCCCGATTAACACCCAGAAATACCAGCAGTGGGTCACCATTAATGGACGCCGGGCCGAAGCCCTCCGTGACACTGGAGCCAGCGTAACCGCTGTCCGCTGCCACCTGGTGACCTCCGAACAGATCCTGCCTCATGTACTATGCCCCGTCCGGACGGCCGACAACACCGAGAGCATGTGCCGGATGGCCCGGATTCCATTCGAGTGGGGAGGAGTGTCAGGCCTGCTGAAAGTAACCGTCCGCGACGACGCCCCGGTGGACTGCTTCCTGGGGAACGACCTGGAAAGTTCCCCCTGGGCCCAGGTCGAGCGCTGGGAGCACCTAGGGATGCTGGGACTGCCTGAATGGGCCTGTGCCACCACCCGGTCCATGACCACTCAGGGCCACCGACCAACCGTAGCGGTGGCCCCCGACGAGCCAGAGGGGCCCAAACCACCACCTTCCTCTGTCGAGGAGGAACCCGACGCGGATGCCGGGCCGTCCGAACTTCCCCAGAACGAGATCGCCTCCCTCGGCGAACTCCCTGAACTTGCACAGTGGCGCCACGACGGGGGCCCCACCAGGGAACAGTTCCAGCAAGAACAGAAAACCTGCCCCTCCCTCGAGGGGACCCGACAGCAGGCGGCCGCCCAGGCCGCCGGTGACCAAACAGGAACGCACTGGGTCTATTGGGACAATGACCTGCTCTACAGCGAGCAGAAGATCGCAGAACTAGGGGCCGGTCGAGTGCTGGTGGTCCCCCTCCGATTCCGAAGATTCCTCCTCAATTTGGCACATGATGTGCCCCTCGCAGGGCACCTGGGGCAAGACAAAACGTACAGCCGCCTGGTGACCCACTTCTCCTGGCCCCGAATGCATAAGGACGTGGAAAATCACTGCCGGACCTGCCCGACCTGCCAAGTCAGCGGGAAGACTGGGGGACGGGTCAAAGCCCCTCTCCAGCCCTTCCCGGCCGTCAACACCCCGTTTGAGCGAGTGGGAATCGACATAGTGGGGCCCCTGGACCCCCGAACCGCCCTGGGTCACCGCTTCATCCTCGTCCTAGTCGACCACGCCGCCCGATACCCTGAGGCCATCCCTCTCCGAACTGTGACAGCCCCCGTGGTGGGCCGGGCCTTGATGGGAATCTTCTTGAGAGTGGGATTCCCCCGGGAAGTGGGGAGCGACCGAGGTACAAACTTTATATCAAAATACATGCGGTCCCTATGGCAACAATGCGGGGTCACCTACAGGTTCACCACCCCGTACCACCCCCAGGGGAACGGACTAGTCGAACGTTTCAACAGAACACTGAAAGGGATGATCAAGGGCCTGGAAGAGCCCCTGAGGCGGAAATGGGACGTCCTGCTGCCCTGCCTCCTATTTGCCTATCGGGAGGTCCCACAGAAGTCTCTAGGGTTCAGCCCCTTCGAACTCTTATACGGACACCCTGTCCGAGGTCCCCTCAGCCTGGTCAAGGAAGGCTGGGAGACGAACATCCGAAATGCCCCTCCCGACGTCTACCGGTACCTCCTGACTCTGCGGAACCAAACCCGGAGGTTCCGGACACTGGCCGAGGCCAACCTCGAGGCCAGCCAAGAGGACATGAAACGCTGGTATGACCAGAACGCCTCCTCCATTTGGTTCGAGCCGGGCCAGCAAGTCTGGGTCATGTCGCCCGTGGACCCCTGTGCCCTCCAGGACAAATGGACCGGGCCCTTCAAGGTGGTGGAGAAGAAGAGCCCCGTCACCTACCTAGTCGACCTGGAGTCCCCCAGGAACCCCCTCCGGGTTCTACACACAAGCCGGCTCAAACCCCACTTTGCCCGAACGGAACTAAGCCTGCTGCTGGCTACCGACGATGGGGGCGAGGGCGACTCCGAGCCCCTACCCGACCTCCTGAGAACCTCCGACCAAGACGGCTCCATAGAGGGCGTCAAACTCTCCACCACCCTGACCTCGGAACAACGCCACGACTGTCAACAGCTGCTGCAACCCTTCGCTGCCCTCTTCTCCCTCACTCCCGGGGTCACTCCCTGGTGCGTCCACGACGTCGACACCGGGGACAGCCCCCCCGTGCGACACCGGGCCTACAGGGTGCCCGACCGAGTGCGTGCCTGCATCCAAGCCGAGGTCGCCAAGATGCTAGCCCTCGGGGTCATCGAACCTTCCGACAGTCCCTGGGCCAGCCCGGTGGTCCTGGTGCCGAAGGCCGCCGCCCCAGGCACCGCCCCAGAACTCAGATTTTGCGTGGACTACCGAGGGTTGAATGCCGTCACCAAGACCGATGCCCATCCCATTCCTCGGGCCGACGAACTAATCGACCGCCTAGGAGCCGCCCGGTACCTAAGCACCTTCGACCTCACTGCCGGATACTGGCAGATCAGGCTCACCCCCGGCGCCCATGAGCGATCCGCCTTCTCCACTCCCGATGGGCACTACCACTTTTGGGTGATGCCCTTCGGCATGAAAAATGCCCCGGCGACCTTCCAAAGACTAGTGAACAAGGTCCTGGCCGGACTGGAAGCGTTCAGCGCCGCCTACCTGGACGATATTGCCGTATTCAGCAGCCACTGGCCGAGCACCTGGAGCACCTCGGGGAAGTTCTGGCCGCCCTCCAGAGAGCCGGACTCACGATAAAGGCCAGCAAATGCCAGTTAGGCCAGGGATCCGTGACCTATCTGGGCCATCAAGTGGGGAGCGGCCAGGTGGCTCCCCTCCAGCCAAAAATTGATGCCATCAAGACCTGGGAGCCCCCAGCCACCCAAACCGCTGTCCGGGCCTTCCTGGGCCTCACGGGCTATTACCGGCGGTTCATCCAAAACTATGGGAGCATTGTGGGACCCCTCACGGAGCTTACGTCCAAGAAGCAACCCAAAAAGGTGAACTGGACACCCCGCTGCCAGGCGGCCTTCGAGACCCTCAAGACAGCAATTTGTACCGCTCCTGTGCTGCAAGCCCCCGACTACAGCAGGGAATTCATAGTACAGACCGATGCCTCAGAGTACGGGGTGGGGGCGGTCCTGTCCCAAGTAAATTCGGAAGGCCTTGACAGACCAGTGGCCTTCATCAGCCGGCGACTGCTGCCCCGGGAGCAGAGATGGAGCACCATCGAGCGAGAGGCCTTCGCCGTGGTATGGGCCCTCAAAAAGCTCCGACCCTACCTCTTCGGCACCCACTTTCGGGTCCAAACCGACCACCGGCCCTTGCGGTGGCTAATGCAAATGAGAGGAGAAAACCCGAAGTTGTTGCGATGGTCCATCTCTCTGCAAGGGATGGACTTCACAGTAGAACACCGGCCCGGCAACGACCACGCCAATGCTGACGGCCTGTCCCGTTTCTTCCGCCTTGGCGAGGAGAACCCCCAAGGAGATGCGTGACTCTCCCTGCCTTCGGCTGGGGAGGACGCCTGTTGGACCCGGCCTTGTGGCGTGGTCCTGACCCCCTTTTCGGGCCGACCGGGGACCCCTTCACCCTTCGGGGTCCCCCCTGGATTGTACACATCTACCCACACCAGCCAACATGACCCGGCCTCCCCCCGGCCGCGGCCCCAGCGAAACCCCGACATCTAGGCACCAAGATCCGGCCCGGGGGCACCACGTGACCAATCCCCCGATCCCGGAGGAGGGGAGTGTCGATGGGACCCCCTACCGTCCCCCAACGCCTGGGTGCGATCGCTCTCCGGCCTCCCTGGGCACTGGCGCCTCTCCCGCTGGGCGTCTGGCCTCTCCCAGCCCGGCCTCTCCGCCCCCTCAGGACGCAAGGGTCCGGACATCAAAGGGCTCCAGACCTATATCTGGGGCGAACCCGCACCAGGACAGTAGTTGTATCCTGGAGTCGAGAGCCCTGCTGATCGGATCGCAGCTGACCCTATGGAGAAAAGACTCTTATCTGGACCTGTACCTCGAGCCCTGCTGACTGCATCGCGGCTCCACCTTGCTGAGAACAAGACCCTTACGGAAACATCGGAGCCCTGCTGACGCCGTCGCGGCACAACCTCGCTGAACGACCCTCGGAGCCCTGCTGACGCCGTCGCGGCCCAACCTCGCTGAACAACCATCGGAGCCCTGCTGACTTCGTCGCGGCTCGAGCTAGCGGAACTGACCCGTCGAGCCCTGCTCACTCCATCGCGGTTCAACCTCTTCGAGCTGCCCTTGTGTCCGGCACCCGACGCTCCAACTCCCGGAGCCCCTCCCAGCTTGAGGCTTAATACCTGGGCGCAGGGTACCCCCGTACCAGGCTGAAACTGAGACTGTCCCGCTACCCCTTCCCCACAAAGACATTGAGACTCTCTTGCGGATCCCTCGATCCACCTGTACATATTGCCAAAGAAACCTACGATAATTACTGATAAAGATATATGAGAACTGATACTCGTGTCGAGTCCTGTGTGGTGGTGTTACTGGGCTAGTACGATTATAGGGGAAGGACCTCTCCTCGGAGGCTTCTCAGCGGCGCTCGGCTACTTCCTTGCAGTAAGGAGGCCCACTGGGTGGTCCCGCCGACTCCCCAGCGGTCCGCCTTCTAACACTAATGTTTCTATGTTTACCTCCGACTGATCTGCCTTGTATATATGGTCTGTAAGATAACACATTGTGCATAGAATAAGAACACCTATGGATAAATGGATGCAACACAGTACGGTTATGCTTTGATCTACAAATGGACACTGTGAGCTGTAACCCTGGAAGGTAGCTGTATAGTTGGTTATTGAGTTCCTGAATGTAACTGCATATATTTGGAAAATGTCAATAAAAAATAAAAAAGTAAATAACATCTAGGTGTCGTTCATTTTATTATCTTCTCATTTATTCTAACACTACTTACATATAGCTTGCTGTGTGGATAAGTCAAAGTGTTCCTCTACAAATAAATACACAGCTAACTTTTGCCAGTTCTACAAATAAATACACAGCTAACGTTTGCCAGTTATTGTACCTGTTCTCCAATAACTTGTACTACATTTGTAGATACCATCACCTCTTTCATTATAGGATTGCCATTCTTCATTAAATAACATTGTCCTCCATAATCAATAGCATAAACGAATCTATTATCTTGGAGATAGCTTTCTTCATTAAAGAAAGACTCTGCACTAGAACTATGTATGCATTCTCCACTAAAAACTGTACAAAAGTAACTTCTATTCACTATTTTTTTCTGGTATTGTTTCCTCATGCACACCATTTTGCAAGAGTCTTCATTCTATTTATGATCAAAATGCAAAGCTTCCTCTTCAAATCTAAGGCTTATCAACTACTCTCTCAACTCGTTCTTTCTGTTTCAGTACCTCTCTCCTTTTTCTATACTTCTTCTTCATAGTTCTCTGTAGATTTATAAATACTCTACTACGAATCATCCCGGCTCTCATTTCCTTGAACTGCTCCTGTCTCCTGGTTAAGGGGTGTTCATCTTTTTTACATTATTCCCTGTTCTTGTTACATAGATTTTGGCCACTGTTATTCTTTAGTTTAAATTTTATTTTCATTATTTTGTAATCTTTGGAAAGTCCACATATATTTTTAAGAAATGACTTTGTTCTCTTACCAGTAGCTCTTTTTTCTTTCACCACTTTTTCTTCATTTTGCCCCTGATGTGTCTCAGTTCTGCATAGATACTGTACTTATTGCTGTTCCTTTTTCCTGCAAGCTTTCGTAGGCATTCTGTCTAAATAGAAAAACAGTTTTTATGTTATGTTCCAGTTTTAAATCTACAAATCAACCTACCTACATAACTACATGCACTTACTTCAATATACCAATCCCAAACCAAAACACAAAACTTAATTTATTACTTACCTTTTAATATTATAGCACCCTCTCCTATAACACAGGTGCACCATATCTCAGTTCTCACTTATACATGCTAACTTTATCCCTTTGGTACTAATTTTTATAATAAACATCAACCAAAGTACATAAGTACATACAGGGTCTCAATACTATAAATCCAAAAACACAATATAAGACTATTTCTGTGCATCTCTATCACTGTCAGTGGTATATTTAGTGTTTCAATACATTTCTACTTATATAAGTCAGATTTAAATTTTGAGAAACACTGCATATACAAATCTGCACATTAATCTGTATCTCAGCGTATAGCTCACTAATTCTTCCAAGTAGATGCAAACCATGTGTGACAGGTTACATATATAATTCACCACATGGTTCTAAAAGAGTACATATTCCTCACTAAATCTTGTAAATACATGTGTCTGGTTGAGTGCAACAATACTCCCTGGATGATTGGATGAGTGCATAGATAGTGCCCAGGTAATTTCCTCAGAATATAGGCAGTGCCTTCATGATTCCCTGAGTATGTAGGAACTACATCAGTGGTTCCATATGTGCATAGTTAGTGCCTGTGTATTCACATAACTATATTGCTACTATCTGGGTGATTGGATGAACGCATGGGTGTTGCCTGTGTAGTTCAAAGAGTACCTAATTAGTGCCTGTGTGATCAGATTGTAGAAATCAAAACCTTCTCTGGGGCTTCACTGATACACCTGGTCCTTTTAAACCACCAAAGAAGAGATTGGCACAGAAGCTGTAATATAAAAGACATCTTTTTATTTAACCTCTAAAGAGGGAAAAATGCGTCATACAGAATTCTCAAATCACTGTAGGAGACATTTCTAAGGAGTACAGAGAACAGGGGCATTATATACCCACACGGGGGCTGAAAAAAGGCAGTACAAGTACACATGAGAAGAGTTACACACATAGATGGTCATACAGAAAATGCACAGTCAACAAGTAGGAGGAGTAATAAGTTGCTGACATCAGTTAGAACAGCCTGACAGTTCTATACTAGGAACAGGTGCACTCTATTAGCTAAGCACCTCTGAGCATGTGCAAGACTCTGGGAGAGGGAAACAGCAAATGGCCAGCACATAGCTAACTAAAATGGCTGCCAAGTACAAAATGGCTTTCAGCTCATGCTAAGAGATTAATGCAATCTTCAACAAGATGAGTGCATGTGTAGAGCCCGGGCGATTGAATAAGTCTAGATATTATACTTGATATCTCATTCCATACATGCCTCTCTAAGAGGATACATTGCTCTGTTACTCAGCGTGCACATACATCAGTAAGTTTCTAAAACTGAAAACAACAATTCTCACCTTTTGAAACCACAAAACGGTTTATTTATGGCATACCTACATCATGTTGCTAATATTTCTTGTGTCTTTAAAACATATATTTAGCATTTCTCAAAAAAAGTTACATACCAAGTAAGGCTTGCACACAAACTCTCAAAAGACATTCTATACTATCAACCCTCCCCAATTTTTAACAGGCACTCTCACACCCATTCATGTACTGATAGACACACTATCACACCCATTCACAACCTATACAGACACTGTCACACACATTTACAAACTCATGCAGACACTGTTACACCCATTCACATACTCAAACAGACACTGTCCTACCCAGTCACATACTGATAGAGACACTGTTATACCCTTTCACAAACCCATACAGACACTGTTGCACCCATTCACAAACCAGTAGATACACTGCCACGCCCATTCAAAACCTATACAGGCAATGAAACACCCATTCAGATAACAATAAAGCGATGGCCATGCCTATTTACACTGTCACACCCATTCACAAACCTATGCACACACTGCCACACCCATTGAAATACCTAAAAAGAGACTCTCACTGGTTAACAGGTCAAACCTTTGGAATATTTTGTTGGAAAAGGGACTTGATCCTTGTCTAGTTTATTTTTTAGCTAATCTCCATCAAGATCTGACGGCTTCGGTTAGGATATCCCAGGCTGGTGATTGCACTAGAGGGGTGTCCGGCAGGGTTGCATTTTGGCACCCCTCCTTTTTACTGTTTATATTAATGATCTGGATAAATCACTTCTGGAGGCAGCTCTGGATATTCCGTGTGTGGGAGACTGCCCAATCCCTGTTCTCCTATACACGAATGACGCTGTACTTTTAGCCCGCACTGCGGTAGGCCTGCAGCGGCTTTTAGATGCTTTTGGGGCGTATATGCACTCTCTGGACTTGATTGTGAATGATGGAAAGTCACTAGGTCAGTAGGTCACAGAGCTAGAAAAACTAAACCCTTCTACTGTAATGGAGCGGAAGTTTCCCCGTGTCCTTTTTTACTTACCTGGGGATCCTTTTTGACGCTAGGTCATCATGGGTTTTGCAACAAAAAGTTAAAAAGGACGGAGTCACACGATCTTCTTTATCTCTTTAAGGGTTTGCACAGCGGTTGGGGGCCAGACCGATAGAGGCTATGCTAAAGGTTTATAGAGCTTAGTGTTTGTCCATTGCGGCCTATGGATCCTCTATATGGGGCTTTAGAACATTGGAATGTGGAGGACTCCATTGCAGACAATGGAGTGCTCCATGCTTCTACGGGTCGGTAAAGGCCCGCAGAGCAACATTCCAATGTTTTACAAAAGCCTCTCGAAGCTCGAGGGGATTTAAATCTCCTCGAGCTTCGAGAAGCCTTTGTTTAATTTCTTAGAACATTCTGCCCTCTAGTGGCAGAATGTTCTAATAGCCTTATAGCCCTTCGTAGCAGGGCTATACCGCTATTAAAGTCCCGCTGCTTTTGTTAAAGTCCCTCGCCTTCGGCTCGGGCCTTTAACGCTGCAGCGGGCCTTTAATAGCCGGTATAGCCCGCTACGGCGGGCTATAAGGCTATAATAAAGACCAGGTTGGGATACAGATAGCTGAAAATAAATTTGTACGGAGTCTTCTGTCTGTACCACAATCCACCCCATCGTATGATATACATCAGGAGTTAGGACTAGGTTACGTTACTGATATTTTGAGTACAGCTCCGTTGCTTTGCTGGCTCAAAACGTGGCTAAACACTGATTCAATCCTGAATCATCTGATTTTACGGGACTGCGTTAAGTTAGATAAGCCTTCTAAAATTAAGTGGCTGTGGTATGTTAAAAGCATGTTATCTAAAATAGGATGGCCAGAACTTTATGAGGACCCTGATAAAATCCGGAAGGAGGATGTGATGTGGGTAAAATCGAATTTTAAGAATTTTTTGATGCTGGGGTGAGAAGAACAGGAGCTATGCAAACCTTTAGTTAGGGCTCATTCCTTGTTAAAAACAACTATTAATATGGAACCTTACCTGTCAATGGTAAATAAGCCTTATCATCGCTGGCTCCTAATTAGGCTCCGCTTTAATTTGATTCACTTCACATTGGGGGATTACAAGGGATGGTGTAATCCTGATGACGCAGAACCCTGCCAATGCGGAAAATTTTCATCCCAGGATACTTTACATTTTTTGATGTTCTGTGACTTTTATTCTAATATTCGAATGAGATTTCTGGTACCCATCCTGAGAGGAAAGGGTTTTTCTCAGGTTAGACCAGCGTTAGTTTTTCTACAGTCATTGAGTAACTCTGGTGACATTTTTAATTTTGCATCTTTCCTCGTAGCGGCGGTGAGGTTAAAAAAAAAGAAACTTGATGATGATTCCTTCCTAATTAAGAGTTTATGGACTAATATTATTTGAGAGAGAGAAAAAAAAATTTGGTAACTCGGATAAGGGGTTTTATCCTGTGATAGTGTTTTAAATATTAAGCTTAAATGAACTGCAACATTGTCTGTGTATTTTAATTATTATGTTAACCCCTTCTGTGCCCATGACGAGATAGTCTCGTCATGGAGCGCGATTGCGCTGTGCCCATGACGAGACTATCTCGTCATGGACCCCGCCCGCTAATACAATGCCCGGCACAGGAGGGGGAAAGGGCGGGGCACTCAAGGGGTTAAATGATCTGTAATATTGTTTATGTCTGTTGTTTGTTTTGTACTTTTATGATTTTAACTAATCGAATAAAGTGGATTGACTGTCTGACTGACTGCCTACCTAAAAAGAGACTCTCACGCGCATTTGCATACTGATAGGCACACTACCATACCCATTCACAAACCTATACAGATACTGTCACGCCCATTTACAAACCCATGCAGGCACTGAAACACCCATTCAAATATCAATAAAGACACTGTCACACCCATTCACAAACCTATAGAGACAGTGTCACACCCATTTAAAAACCTATACACACACTGTCACACTCATTGACGTACCTAAACGGACACTCTCATACCCATTCACATACTGACACACTACCACACCCATTCACAACCTATACAGACACTGTCACACCCATTTACAATTGTAATTGTAATTGATTTTTATATAGCGCTAATCACTGGTGGGTCTCTTTCAGAGGAGTAGCCAGAGGCCGTGGGCAGATGAAAGCCCCAAAGTGTGGTGAGTGTAGACAGTGCCCAGTACTTCCCTAAACAGGAGCATTTTGAGTTGTTTCCTGAATGGGAGAAGAGCCGGTTCTTTACGCAGGTGGTCGGGCAGCTGGTTCCAGAGTTGTGGGAGCAGTACGGAAAAGGCTCTACCCCCTTTAGATGTTGTTGCATCTGGGCGTGGCCAGGTAGCAGGCCTCAGAGGACCGCAGTGTGCGTCTCGGAGCATAGTTCTTCCAGCGTTCCTTAATATAGGTCGGGGCTTTGCCAGACATTGCTTTATGGGCAATGCAGAGGCCTTTAAATTTTACTCTCTGCTGGACGGGAAGCCAGTGGAGTTTGCACAGCAGGGGAGAGGCGTGGGCCCGTCTGGGCAGCCTAAAGATCAACCTAGCTGCGTTGTTAAGTATACTTGAAGTTTATTGATGAGCTATTGAGGAAGGCCGTTAAGTACTACTTGAAGTTTATTGATGAGCTATTGAGGAAGGCCTATGTACAACGCATTTCCGTAGTCCAGTCAGGAAACAATCATGTGTAGGGAGGCAGTTGAGAGGAGGGGGACATAACTGTCTTAAAAGCCCTATCCTGGTGTCTATCACAGTAGTGACTTGGTTAGCCATGGAGAGCTCTTGGTCCAGTTTAATGCCTAGGCTTTTCACGACAAAGGCTGGAGTGAGGGTGGCACCCAGCTCCTGGGGCCAGAAATCATCGCTCCATGGGTTACCGTTTGTGGGGACTTCAGTTTTCACAGGGTTAATTATTAATGAGTATGAGTTTGCGGTCATCCAATTTACAGTGAATCTAAGAATATTTTGTGCCGCTTCCTGGGTATGGGTGGAGTTATCAATCCGGAAAATGAGCTGGGTGTCATCTGCATAGTTGAAGACACGGCAGTCCATATGGGCCAGGGCAGTCACCAGGGGCTGTAGATAGATGTAAAAGAGGAGCGGGGATAGTGCAGAGCACTGGGGGACGCCGCAGGTGAGGGCGCCACTGTTCGATACCCGTTCCCCCACCTGAATCCTCTGGGACCGCCCTGTTAGGAAGGATTCTAGCCACCGGTGTGCTGACCCCTGAATACCTAAGGATGTTAGTCGATCCAGTAGCCGAGTGTGGTTAACTGTGTCGAACGCCGCTGAAAGATCTAATAGAAACAGGGCGCTCGGTTGTTTTCTATCAGCCATGGTTCTGAGGTCGTCCAGGACAGAGAGCATCACCAGTTCGGTAGTGTGGTGTGCTCTAAAACCCGCTTGTTGCATTTGGAGTAGTTGGTGTTCCTCCAGAAAAAGTGAGAGAGTTTTAAGGGCATGTTGTTCTACTACTTTCGCTACGAAAGGGATCTGGGAAATAGGCCTATAGTTCTTGAGACTGGCCGCATCAGCTCCCAGTTTCTTTAGGAGGGGAATTACTCTTGCTTCCTTTAAGTTGGAGGGTAGGTGGCCGGTCACCAAGGATTTATTCAATATTGAGAGAAACTGGTTTTCCAGGCCAGGAACGGCCATTCGGAAGATCCTCGGGGGGCAGGGGAACCTGATTTAATACAATTCATTAGTTGTGTCAGTGATGTATGATCCAATAGAGGGAAGGCAGTAAGTTGGTTGCGGGAGAGTGGGGATACCTGGTGTTGAACTATGTTGTTCTGGTTAATTGGGGTGTTATCGATCTCGAAGATAATATCCCTGACTTTTTGCAAGAAGTAAGACTGGAAGGTGTTGCAGTCTAGGGAGGCATCTGTAGTTTCACTTCGGCTTTTTGACTAAGTTCTTTCAATATTTTGAAAGTTTCTTTCTGCTTATTAGGTACGATGGTGATTCTCACCTCATAGTAATCGGCCTTCCTGCCAATAATGGATTTTTTATATAGGGTAAGTTGGGATTTATATATTGCCAGCTGCTCTGGTTCATAGGCTTTCCGCCATTGCCTCTCGGCATGGTGGAGGCTTTGCTTTAGTACCCTCAGGGTCTCATTAAATCAGGGCGCTCCCTTACCTTTGTTTCTCACTCTGATTCTTCTCTCAGGGGCAACTTTGTCTATGGCTCGGCGTAAGGTGTTAGTCAGGGCTTCGCTCTCCTGGTCCAGGTTTCTTGAATTGAGCGTGTGTGACTGGGGGGGACCCAAGTAGGGTTTCTACTAGATCGATGGCATCAATTTGCTTCCAATTGCGCAACTTACTCCACCCTGGGGGTTGTAGTAGTTCGCTGTCCATTGGGCCCCAGCAGCTTAAAAGTGCATGGTCCGCCCAAGTGCAGGGACTAATATCTATTAAGCTGGCCCATGGATGCGAGGTCCAGATGAGGTCAAGAGTGTGCCCTTTCAGGTGGGTAGGGGCATTTACTAATTGGTGGAGCCACATTGTGCACATTCCTGTCTCAAACTGGCTAGCGTGCAGCTCTTTCGGGACAGTGTCCCACTGATAAATAAAATCACCTGTTACAAGAAGTCGTTTGTACCAGGAGCAGAGATCATTGACAATTTCCAAAAATAGTTCGTTAAAACTAGGGGTTAGCCTTGGGGGGGCGGTATGCGACCAGCATTAAAAGGCAAGTTGATTTAAATAGGATTTTAACCCCTAGAATATCTGCCTGGTCGATACTCTCTGCCACTATTTTGGTGGCCTTTATCCGTTTATTAAAGATGATGGCTACTACCCAGGCAGTTCCTTGTCTCTTTTGCCAGAGAGCATCGTAGTTCCCTGGAAGAGCGGCGATAATATCTGGGACTGAGGTATAACCTAACCAGGTTTCAGTGAGGGCTAAAAATGTATAAATCTCCATCCTGGAGGAGTGAGAAAACTTCTAAGTGGTGCTTCTGTAAGGATCGAGTATTTAGGACTGCCGCTTTCAGGTCTGATGGTACTTAGCGTAGTACTGATATTGGGGGGTGGGTCCGGAATTTTGATGTGGGTACAACTCAGCAGGTTTTCAACTCTCAACTTATCTACCACTCTTTCACTAAGGGTGTGACTGCCTGAAGCAAGAGTGTACAGGTCTGCCTTGGAGTAAGTCCAGATTTGACATGGGGTTCTGGCCCCAGGCCCCGGTCGGCCGCAGACGGGCTTGCCGTAGGTGCGCCTTTGGCGCGCCCGCTGCACACGTCCGCTGCGCATTGAGGCAGGCATCGTCTTTTTATGGGGAATGTATACAGCTAGACCAATGACCTCTGCCGCATTTTAACCGGAAGTATGCTAAGAATACTTCCTGTGTGCGTTCGTATCCTCCACACAACCAGAACCTTTCGTGGTGGACCGGGGAACACGCAAGTCAAGCAATATAACAGGTAAGACAATGAGATTATGACAGGGGTTAAAAAGGATTTCAATCCAGAGGGTGACAAATGTTTTAAAACAAAGTGCGCAATTTAAAAACACAGCGAGCTGAGCACAGTTTCTCAGTAGCCCTTCACCAGGTGCTTCTGCAGGATGCAGTACTAACCGCACTGGATGTCTGATATTAAACGCTTCTAACGCGTCCGCCATGCAGACACTGTTACACCCATTCCCATACTCAAACAGACACTGTCCCACCCAGTCACATACAGATAGAGACACTGTTATACCCTTTCACAAACCCATACAGACTCTGCTACACTCATTCACAAACCCATACAGACACTGCCACACCCATTCACAAACCCATACAGACACTGTCACACCGTTTAACGTACCTAAACAGACACTGTTATACCTATCACTACACCCACAGAGACTCTGCCACATCCATTCACAAATTCATACGGGCACTATCACAGTCATTCAGATACCGATAAAGACAATTTCACATCCATTTACAAACCCATACAAACACTGTGACACACATTCAGAAAGCCGTACATACAGTGTGACACTCAGACTACCTAAACAGTTACTATCACACCCATTGACAAACCCATACAGATACTGTTGCACCGATCCAAAACCCTATACCGACTTTCTCATACCCATTCACATACTGTTTGAGATGCTGTAACACCCATTTAAATACCTATACAGACATTGTCACAGGCATTTTTATACCATAAAGACAATGTTAGACCCATTGACAAACCCACTGCTGCACGTAAAATGATACACATTTAGACTCTGTTATACCCAGTGTGATATGCATTCAGAACCCTTTACTAGAAATATTAAGTGTGCTCTTTTGCATTGAATGTGTGCTTTTGGTTTGCAAATCCCTGAGGGATCCGCAGAGTTGATAAATTTAAAAAAAAAGAGGATGTACAGTTAAAAATAACTACCGATTGAGACATAGGGTGCCTCTTAGAAGAGCTGTTGTATTCATTGTGTGTATATGATGACTACATATGCGAGCGAATGCAGTTTCGAGTTGTTCAGAACTCACTGTTGCCTTCATCTGTGAAGTGAACACCATCTCTACTATATATTCCATGCATGTTGAAGTGCAGGTTATTATTGTAGACAGAGCCTATGTTATGGTCTCTGACGAATGCTCAAACAGTTTTATTAACATGTTTCCTGGCTTTTTCCATCTGTGGAAAAAATTCAGAAGACCAGTTCCATTTCTGCCTCTGGCATATGTTAGAAAACACCAAGGCAGTGATAAACTTTTATTGTTTAGTTAATTAAAACCGTAACAAACGATTAAAAAGAAAAATTGTCCTTTACAATAAAACGAGTAAAATTTTTCAAGATATAATTTAAAAGGCAAAATTTCTAAGGATAACAAGAACTTTAACAATTGCACGTCAGTAAGGCAATCATTAATATAAAAAGCCTTTTTGTTTTAAATTTCATATTGCTTTCAAACGCTTTTCAAAGGCTATCAGGAACTTTATCAGCTTGCAGTTAATTATGGGGGATGTTGAGTCCAGAGCACCAATAATGGCCGACCTGCAGGTGCGTAGTCTCTTGGTCCTAAAAATGTTCTTTAAAAAGTACATATGCTCCTGGTTCAGAGTCTTACAGTGGCATATGATGTGAATTAAATTTTCTTTTGTAGTGCCGCATAGTCGACAGACATCTGAGTCTGGTCGTTTCCAGTCCGGTTCGTCTGCCAGAGTTGGTAATTTACCGAATCTCAGGGCCATCAGCCTCTTTTTAATGAAAACCGAATATGTTGTGTCTAAATAGGCAGCCGGGGTGAGTTTTTTATAACTGTTAATCACAGACCAAGAATGGGAGCGATCTGAAAAGATGGCTTTGTCTGTAATTAATGAGTGAAATTTGGCCCCCTTATTTAGTGCCTGTTTAAAAGAGATATATGGCAGGTTTTTGTCCCAAAGTTTGGCGGTGCATGTTTGCTCCAGTGCACAAATCAGATATTTATTGGCGGCTGAGTTTTGTTGGCTTTCTAATTCCTGCCACAAAAATCGGTTCATAGTTTTATTTGTGGAGTTCATTTTAATTCGGTACCATACTCTGATGCTTGTGTAAAGTCGTCCCAGTGACTCATTCATTACGCCAAATTCTAGGCGCACCTGAGCAGGTGAAGCTGAGCTTGGTAGTTTTAAGACCTTCTTATAGATTTTTGTGATGAGGTTGTTTAAAATAACAGCGTCCTTGCCGTGCATTGCTACACTAGCATACGCTAGGGTAGGAAGAACTTTGGTGGCCATCACTGTCAATAAGGGTGTAAACGAAGGACCTTCCAACTTTTTTGAAAGTATACTTAAAGCAAATATTAAAGCTCCTGCTCTTTGCGTCATGTATTTTTTTGGGGCGTTTAAGTTCAGTTTGTCGTCGATGTAATATCCTAAATATTTGTAATTTGAAACTCTTTCCAGGAGTTTTCCTTCAAGCTTGATATTAAGATGTGCAGAACGGCGGTTGGTTATTAACATTATTTTTGTCTTAGACAGATTGAGAGCTAGGTTGTTTGCCTCCAGGAATTCCGATGTTACTGCTAGTAGTCTAGACAGGCCCACTTTGGTTAGGCTCAGAAGCACAATGTCATCGGCATAAGCCATATGAGTAAGTTGGAGGTTGCCAAGTTTCGGTGCATGAGCATTACAGTTGTTTAATTTGTCTGAGAGGTCAGAAATGAATAAATTAAATAGTTGTGGTGCCAGGACGCAACCCTGTTTTAATCCGATCGATGTATAGACTTTTCTTGATAGATGTGACCCTTCCCCTAGCTTGATTTGTGTCCAGGTCTCAGAGTAAAACAAGAGTAGGCCCCTAAGTATGCCCTCCGGTATGGCCCATCCTCTTAACTTCGCCCATAGTAGCTTGCGATCAATACTGTCAAATGCCGCCTGCAGGTCAATAAAGCAGAGGTTAAGGTCCTGTTTAGCGTGCTGGCATTTTTCTGCTATCATGGTTATTGACAGTATGTTTGACATAGTTCCGATTCCAGCTCTGAATCCAGTCTGGTTAATTGGGATCATTACTTTGTCTTCTGCCCAATTTACCAGATCTTTTAGAAGGAGTGAAGTGAAGTATTTAGCTTCTATGTCCTGGAGTGTTATTAGACGATAATTTAGAGGATTAACTCTGTCTCCTCCTTTATATATGGGCGTGATGATAGAGCCTTTCCAACTTTCAGGAATGCGATTACAGTTTTGAACATCTGTAAAAAGTTTTTCTAGTGGTGGACCCCAAAATTCTGGTGCTTGTTTAAAGGCAATTTGCGGGATACCATTTGGTCCTGGTGCCCCGTTACTTTTACCCTTTCTAATAATAGTGATTATCTCCTCAACTGAGTAGGCGCCAACTGTGGTCGCGGGGTGTACCGAATTCCTTGGGACCATTGTCGTTGGGTGGATACGGCGTTGATCTTTGCTATTGTTCGTGTAGGGATCCCCCGAAACGAATTGCTGCCCAAGTGCCTTCGTTGGGTTTTCTTTAAATTTTGACGACAAAAAAGTTGCCCATTCAGTTTCTTGGATGTTTGATGTTAATACATTTCGCGGTCTTATTAGCTGGTTTATAATTTTCCAAAATTTATTTGAATCCTGGAGCTTAGTGCTGGCCAACAAATTGATCCAGAATTCGTCATTCGTCTCCCTTTTATGCTCCCAAATCTTTTTTTTATATATCTTTCTTTGAGCAAGAAAAGTTTCCAAGTAGCTCCGGTCGTTAGTATTTAGTTGCAGGTTTTTTTGACTTCTTCGTAAAATCCTTCTTAGTTCTTGTAGCTCCAGCGGCAATTTCTTTCTTGGGTTCTTTCTCTTGGCCCCTGTTTTAAGTGGTTTCATTTTTGTTTGTAGTTTCTCTATAAAAAGGGACCAGGCTTGAATTTTGTCCATTGTTGCACTTTCCAAATTTTTCAATATGACCTCTATTATTGCGATCCAATTCTCTTCGTTCAAGCTATTCCAGTATATACACTTTAGGTTAAGTGTACCTAGTTGGCCCTGTAGGGAATAGGCAGGTTGAAGTGTTTCTGCAAAGAAGTTGAGTTTAAGATGTTGCATCCCGTGATCACTCATTGGTGTATATTCTATGTAGAAGGTGAGTAATAGGGGGATCAATTGAAGACTAACAATGGTAAAGTCCAGTATTGATTGGGTGTATGTCCCATAACAAGTTTTTTTCGGGGGTCTGTCTTCCTCTATCCTGCCATTCAAAACTTGCATGCCTAGGTACTCCGGCTCCGTTACCAGATGTATGGCTAGGCTGTCCTTTCGACTCTTTATTGGTCCATTTAACTGCTGAGGGACATTCCAGTGCGTGTTCTCTTCAGTTAGTATCACGTCTTCCTCTGGAGTGTATATCAGATTGGAATTGAAATCTCCTGTTAATATAATGTTCCAAGTTGGCTCTGTACTTCGTAAATTTAGTATTTCCTTACATAGCATATCATTTTTTGCCTTTTTTGCTTGGTGATTTGGTTGAATGTAGTAATTGATCAAAATTGTCGTTTTGTGGCCGCATACATTTTGGGCGGATAATTTTACAAGCTGGATGCTTGGATCTGGAGATTTAAGTTGTTCTGAGTTGATTTTAGTGCAGTAGACACGTAAACTGAAAGACCTCCAATTGCTCGGCCAAAGGTTTTGCCTTTTTTCGCAGGTACCGTGTAGTGAATAAATCCGGCCAGTGCGATGTCTTCCTGGAGCCAGGTCTCTTGCAGTGCAATTATGTCGGCGTTGTCCCATTCATCCGGAGCAAGACCGTCCTCCAGCAATCTTTTTGCTCCGGCTATATTCTATGAGATTATGTGTATGTTGTTATTTAATACTTTATTTATATCTGAACCGTTCGGTCAATTCTTCCGATTATTCAGCATACCGGGAAGCCATTTCCAATCGTCAGATGGCGCTACCGAGTCCCCCATTCTATCGGTATCAGGTACTTCGCCTATGGTATCTGCCTCACTTCTGCCTTTGGCGTTGTATAAAATAGAATAAACTGTTTTTTTCGGTGCAAGGTCCGCCATGCTCCTTGTAAATTGGCAGCTCTTTGTCTTTAGGGGAAGCGGATATCTTGGAGTGATTGGCTGCGATAATTGGATACCCCACGATTGGAATATATCCGATTACCCTAGTATTAATTGCACTATCGAGGCGGTTTTCCAGGTTGTCATCGTTTGTTCATTTGTTAATTCTTTTGTGCTACTTAAAAATTGAACTCGATCTAGGTCGGAAGATTTGATGGCAGACAGATCCTTGATTTCCTTCATCAATTTTAAAATGTTACTCCTATTTAGGATATCATGACTGCCTTGAGTCACGTACTCCGGGGTGAAAATAATTTGGGAACAGACGTCGTCTAGCTTAATGCTGTCTGTCGCTGGCTTCGTTACCACCTCGTGCTTAGACTGCGTATTTTCATTGTTCACAATGCAGAAGCTCAGTTTTGTCTGGACCACATTACGCTGAGTGACTGATGTTAGGTTATGAAGTATTGGCCCGGAATTTTGTGCAATGTCTTGCATTCCCCATTGGTGAGCTATTTTTGAATTGTTAGCTGTTGAAGCCGGCTTTTCCGCTTCTATCAGGTAGGCCTTATCTGGTTGACTACTAGCGCATTCTTGGGCCTCTTTATGTCCCTCTTGGTGTACACCGGGTTGAGCAGTTTGGGGTATTAATATTGGTGTTATGTTGGTTAAATTAGTGTGCCGTGCCGCATTTTCAGTTACCAGGACTGGCACCGCGTCTTGAAAAGTTGACCTGTTTAAGACAGTCTTAGACTGCTCAGTAACCTCTTGGTCAATAGTATTGATGTTATCCCTTTCTACGGGAATTTTTTGTTCTGTGCCCATTGGCGGCAGGCTAATCAATTTTACAGTGGCATTTAGCTCGGTTATTGACATTAATGGGTGATTTGTAGGACTTTCTGATGAGCGTGAGGCCATGGGTTCCTTTTTTGTCGGTGTATTTGTAATAAAGTGCCTACTGACTTCTCCTGTTGCCTCATGACTACTTCTCCTTTGGCAGCCCTCTTTCGTTTTTAGTGTTTGTTGGTTTGTAAATATTGGATACATGCTAGTATGTGAAAGAGAGTCTTCTTTTTTTTTGTTTCTCGCTTTCCGTTCTTTTTTCTTTTGTTTTTTTGTTAATATTTGTTTCATCGGCTCAGCGATAATAGGCTCAGTCATTGAATTTTCCATGATGTCATTGCTCTCTATATTGATCACAGACGTGGCTGGCTGATCTTCAATCATTTTTACGCAGGACTTGTTGCTGCCTGTTTGTAGAAGCTCAGTTATGGTGATATTTGGGCCATCTGTATCTTTTTCGCGGCTAATGGCTCGTTTATTTAAGTTAATGATCTGTTCAAGGACCATTGGTAGGGTACTCAGTTTGTCGAGAATAGGGCCAATAGGACAAGATGGTTGCAAATCGGTGGTGTTAGCTTGGGCTCTTTTGATTAGGGTGTTAAGGTTATCTACTTTTGTATTTATCCCAGCTATATAGGAGGCGATTATGTTCGTTAGATCAATTTGGATGTCCAACTTGTCGGATTGCATAATTAGCGTAGCCGTCGCTGTTTGTAGTGCTTGCAGAAGGGGAGCAACGAAAATCAGGGACCCTTCGCCTTTGTGTGAATTCATGTCTGCTTCATTTATTGACGGTTTAATATGCTGCGTTTCGTTTTCTGATGGGGCATGTTTTCCAGCTAGGTCCGTTAATCCGGATGAGAGTCTGTTTTTACTCATATCTAGTGAGCGTCGTTCTCCTTGAGCTTTGTGGTCTCTGCATTAGGTACTCCCTGGTTCAACCAATGGTCAGGGCCTGTTTCAACCAATAGATCTCTGACTTGTGATGGGCCAGTGTTAGACCGTAATTGAAGAGGCTCATCAAAGCTTGAGTGGAATAAATGGGTATGATTTTGTTGTAATATATCCCCACTGCTTAATCTAGGAGGTCCACTTAGTTGATTTTCTTGAGAATTTTGTTGTACTATCTAAGTCCTCCTTGCTCGCTGTATGTATTAATGCTGATATAGTGAAGCTTGTTTCTCTATAAGGCAATTTTTTTTTGTGCTCGCCGTTTAGTTGGTAGTCTTGAGCTATAGTAACCGGGCAGTCTTTGCTGGATTGTGCAACTTGATTCACGGATGCTTTCACCGGCCGGTCGTTCGCTTCAAGTTCTTTTGCTGGGACCATTGGGGTCAGTAATCCCACAGCGTCTGCTGTTGAAGAAAACAGTGCTGAGCCCGGATCTTTCAGGAACTGGAGTCGTAAATCCTGTAAGGAGTTTTTGCTCGCTATTGATTTTTCAAAGAGGGTGGCAATTGGTGAAATTAAAGGGTTTTTTAAGGTGTTATTTGCCATGTTTGCCGTTGTTTTTTCAATTCTTCTCCGTTTAGCTGTGACCTTAAGTGTCGTTGACTTCTCGCCAGGGGCTTTTCTTACTTTGCCAGACCTCATGTGTAGGCCGGAAGGGGCTGGAGCACCCGCGGCTAGAGTCTCACAGCTTCCCCGCTACGCCCAGCGGCTTTCTCCCTATATTATTATTATTTTTATTTTTTTCTTGTTTATGGATTCTCACTGTTGGTAACGGGCTGTGGTCAGCGGCGGTGTTGTTCTCACAGCGCTGAACTCAGCGCCCACACCTTCATGCAACCTGCCTCCTCTGGTTTCCTTGCGCAGCTCGCGCTTGAACTGACCGTAACTCCCAGGTTCAGAGAATGCGTATCCCCTGGTGTGGCCCTGATGTGGCCAAAATGACTTGTGCGTCCTCTCCGGTTTCAGCCCTTTGTCCCTGGTGCTCCAGATTTCTATTCCACTTCCGCTTAGCTTCCCGCTCACCCTCCCAAGCCTGTCTGCCCCCGCACGGTAGGACAGCTGCCGTCAGGGAGGGAGCGGGGGCAAATAGCGGTGCTAGGCTGTTTGACCAGGTGTAAGGTGGAGGGGAGGGGAGCTCTGACCTGCTTGTGTGGGCTGGTGAACCACTATTAGGTAATTGGATTGTTTGCTCGATTATTAAGTCATAGATAAAAAAAAAAAAAAAAATGTCACAGGTAGGCCACAGGTAGGCCTCTCTCTGCCTCTCTTGATTGCAGGGATGCGTTGAATTGCGCTGAAGTGTTTGAAACATTGAGGCGTGAAGTGCGCTTTGCATCAACTGGCTGGATCCCACACCTCCCCCTCCTTAGACCAATATGCAATCGCTGGCCCTGACTTGCCTTAGCCTCCTGCCGCTTCCCCCTGATACCTGCAGCCGCCCGTCCCCTCGTGTGACTAGGAGGGAGGGTCCTTGCAATCACGGGGCTGTGTGTAGTGGCTGTGGGTGTGTAGCGGCTGGCGGGCGGTGGCGGGGGTGGCAGTGACGCCCTCTCAGCTAGCGCTGCCGTAGCTCTCTGTAACGCTTTTCGTAGCCGCTCGGAAAGTCAGTGCCCCCCGCGGCTCTCACCGGATCACTGCGGCCATCGACCCGTGGCTCTCCGCAACTCTCCGCAGCTCTCTCAGCGGTGGCGGCGGCCTCAGTGTACGCATCTCTGAATGTCTTAAAGTCTGAACGGCGTCCATAGCAGTGCCTTCCGCTCCACTCCGTACCGCACCCTGCACACCGCTGTGGCTGCGGCTCCGTTTCCGAGCCGCTGCTGACCGCTGCTCTTCCTGCTCCACCTGCTGCTGCTATGCTCCGCTGTAGCGCCACCGGAAACAGTGTCATTGTTCCAAGGTATTTTTCATTCGGATTTCTAGTCCTACCCAGTCAGTGGTCCTAGGTCATTGCCACCACAGTGCACAATTATGAGGTCTGGATGTTTGGAAACCATAATGCTTTCAACTAATGGAAGCAATTGATGTCTCTTTAACCTCCTGCGGTCAAACAAATTAATAGCCACATTAGGCAAACCTAGGTCCCTGTCAATACCTCTGTTTCCAGCAAACTCTCTCATTGGAGAAGTCTACAGCTGATCGAGGCAGTTTTCAAAATGATGTCAGTTAAAAATGACTCTAGCAAGTAAAGTTTAAGACATCGCCTTAGCTTGGATGGTGTAAGTAAAGTAGTGATTAAAACTGTGTTGTGCAATAAATCTAAAATAACGTGTGACTGATTATGAGGAATAGGTTTGTGACTGTATACACTGAACCATACCTACAAAAGTTGACTTGGAAGTTAGCATGTTGATATAGACACAGTTGTGAACTTCTGATCTACTGGTAACAGAGAGTGTTACAGTGGTGGTTACCATGGAAACAGAGCTAGAGGAGTATGGGGAAAGGGAAAAGAAAAGACTAGAATGTTAATGTGAAAAGACTTTGTTTATATAAGAAATAGTGAATAAGATTTGTTTGGGTCTAAATTTAGGGATTTGTAGGAAGTGGTGTGTAAGTGGAAGTTTATAGAAATAGTTTAAAAAAAAATCTCAGTTTACCGAAAGGATCTGTGGATTCTCCGTGAGGGTACATGGCGGGCTATGCTGGCAACCCCAGATCCCCACCCAAACTCGCTACCGAATTGGGCTCTCTTTAGAGGAGTTAAACAAAGAGTTAAGAAATGTGATCATTTAGAAGAGTTGTATGGTTAGTAAGGAGGTGAAATAAAATGAACGCATTGTTTCTTTTTGTTTGCTGTCTCTGTAACCTTGAAAGCAAAGTTGAATAGGGTGCCTTTACTCGTTTCCTTGTATGAGTGGTTTACTATTCTTCTGCTCGGTTTTTCTGTGCTTTCTTGAGACATGTTTGACAACCTGATATTGAGAAAGAAAAATACTCACCAAGAATCACATTTAACAGGCATGTGTATTAAGCTGTAGCATAAAAAAGTTGATATAGAAGGACTGAGTGTGAGTAAGGAATGAAAGTGAGCAGGATATTTGAGAATAGTAAAAAGAAATGCTCAAAGTGAGTAGAAGATGAAAAGTAAGGTGTTTTAATCAGAAACTATAAATAAAAACAGGTTAAGAAAAACAAAACAGAGGTATACACCAATGAAGGGAGTGACACAAAGAGTGAAATGTTAATGTATGCAGTGAGATATGAAGGTATTTTCGTATGTATAGTTATGCAATGAGAAATACACAGATATATTGATTAACATGAACTGATTCACACTGATGCTTTTACTAAGACAGGAGGGTATAGTTAAAGATATTTACTTGTCACAGATAATGATAGAGCTATGTATACAGTAACAGATCAAAAGGTACAGTGATGTATATATTTATATAGCAAACACAAGGTGATGATGGACGGAGCGCTGAAACTTTTCAGACACTCACCCCCAGTCACAGATCTGGGTTGAGTCCATCATCTTTTCCAGCTCACTTTGCCACCGCAGTTCAGACACAGTTACATGCAAATCTGTCTTGACCGTGTGTCTCATGGGAAAAATGCAGCCCGAATTGCCAAGCTATGGGCTCCCTGGACCGGAAACAAGCATCCTGGGACCGGTTTCGGGGTTACACCCCTCATCAGCCAGGCTAGCTTGACTCTAGTGGCAAAGTGAGCAAGGGATCCACGTCTGGACATACCCTGCCAACCTAGGGTGAACAAAGCAAGCTCAAGAAGATGATGGACGGAGCGCTGAAACTTTTCAGACATTTGTGGTAAATTTAAATTACCTGGACTTAATTTATGCGGTAAAATACAATACGAATAACTCAGTAAAAATAAGAGGCAGAATCCGTGGTATTCGAGGGTATAATAGGGAGTTTATTCCTTACAAAGGAATGATGGTTCGAACCAGGCAATCGAGTTCCGTCACCACGAAGGTTCAGGAAGGGATCCGCAATACATTATTGACAGGTTATGGCATATATAGTAATGCATTACAGTAAAGACAGATGCAGGAGGCGTAACAGCTGATAAGAATACACATGCGTAATAGAAAAGGCGTTACAATAGGAGTGCATAGAGGCGTATACTAAAAACGTCATTATGATGATGACACAAGTGGGTGGATCCATAAGAGAATCCTGCAAAGTCAGCAGAAATACATGGCAGAGATGCGCGCGCAGCCGCATGACGTGTGATTGACGTGTAACTAGAGGGTGAAAGGAACTTGACATTTAGCCCTACATGAGGAGACAGAAGTCTGGGGTGTCAGGACAACCTAGTCCTAAATCATATCTAATATCTTGTGTTTAAAGAACTATATTATCTAGAAGGAAAGGTCTTCTCGGACAGATCTATACTGACTGCTAGTGCGTGTACAAGCGTCTAAGTGTCTACATGAGATGCGAGGGGGCATGGGCCTACCATGGTAACGAGAGTCATGAATTACTTGCACGGAGACAGTAAGGCCGGGCCCTTTGCTCTGCAGCTAGAGGGATGTTTACCTAAGCTACTTAGACAGGAATGCATTTCTTGAGGAGCGGAACAGATAACTTGAAGGCTGAATACAGTTTTTGGCAGGCAACAGGCCGGGCTAGGCACCGTTAGCCGCGCAGGAAGTAAGACAAAGTTCATGGATACAGATGCAGGTCCAGGCTGGAGCATTCAGAGGCAGAAGCAGGAAAAGCTCGATGGCAGAATTCAGGGCCTACCTTGCCAGAGCTGGAAAACGTGAAAAGTATACCATATAAAGACGGTGGCAAGGCATACTTAGAAACGGAATATCAGGGCCAATCATGGCAGATATGAAAGAGTACATATTAACGTTGGACACAATTGTATTTGCGTCTTCATAGCTTGAAGTGGAGGGAACATACATGTACTTGTAGCATGTACATGGAGCCGTTGGGGTCTAGATAGGGGACACAATTGACCATAAAAATTCATATTTCCTCATTCCCTCCTTGTCCCCTACGGACCCTCATGAAATATCGATCTTCAGGAATCCATCAATCTGTTCATGTAACATCATTTGCTCTTCTTTCTTCTTCCGGGATCTTGAATGAAAACTTGAACGTGGAATACACGATGTGGCACACAGGCCGCAAATCGCTGGTCCACATTGTAGACATAGGCAGCAACTGAATACTATGAGAAGGCCAATACCTAGGAAGGATAGGACCTTCCATCCCCAGGCTGACAACACGCTCCAGAACCAACCGGACCATGTCCAGGTGCCTGCATTCTGATGTATCTGGTTTGCAATCTTGTGAAGACGAGTTATGGCTTTATATACAGATGGCGCGTTTTCTGGGATGAAAACACAGCAACTTGATCCGATGACCCTACAAGCTCCGCCCCTATCTGCTAGGATGACGTCAAGGACAAGACGATTTTGGAGAACAACAATCCGCATCGCAGACTGCTCCTCTGTTAAGTTGCCTAGGGCAGAGGTAGTTTCATTCACTACTGCTTCAAGGGTTCTGGTTAATCTACGTATCAGTTTACTGTTTGAGACAACACCTATGTAAGGAAAGAGACCTTTATTGAAGTCTGTATATTGTTCCCATGCTGTTTCGGTGTAGTCAACAATCGGGATATCTCTCTGGGGTCTATGGTGTACTAGATTGGTATTTCTATGATAATCAGGAGGGGCTAGGAAAACAGGTGGCAGAAGGAATGCAATGTAACAGGTACCATCCCAATCTAGGGGTAGGCGTATATATGCGGTGTGGCCACAGATGAAGTATGAGTGACGGGAAGCTCTAAATGTAGACTTGCCTTTATCACTGAATTCGATCACAGTAGTACATTTACTATGACCCAGGTGTACTGAACCATTCTTTCTTACACAGAATTCACCTTTGACTGGTAATACGGACATAGCAGGCAAGACTAGTGTAGCTTCAGATTCAACATTCAGAATCATGAGGTTAAGTGTAAAATTACCTAATCCATATACTTCATTTTCTAGGTTAGTTCCTGTTCTTTTGGGAAGTCCCTCCTTGTTAGGATAACAGGCTTTAAGCAAAACTAAGTTCAGGTTTCCCCATACCCAGTTGCTCTGGTAAACTACAGTGTTTGAATCTAAAGAGTTAATCAAACTAAACCATGCTCCACAAGAACCATTGTGTGTAAACGGGTACGGAAAGAGAGGCAGAACTCCTTTGTACTTCTGATAGGGAGGGAGTCGGCCACATATCCAACAATTTGTAGCGTTGCTGGTCTGATGGGAATGATGTAACATACTAATGAATGTGTTGTTGCGCAGCGCAAATCTATAGGACAACTCATGTGGAGGTAGTTCACTAAAAGAATGTTCGGCTGTAATATTGTAAGCACGCTTGGAAATAGGATAGTACATGTGTAACAGTATACTTGCAGCAATAATAAAAAGACTTAGAAAAAACATAATCAACAATGTCACTATACAGTGACTATGAAGTGATTTACAGTATGCATGTTTCTTGAGCTGTTTCTGTCTATTTCTCTCTCTCATTCGGTCTAGAGGATACATGTCAAGACTTAATTCAACCGATTCACCTTGGAGAGGACTTAAACAATCGAATTGTCTGACTTGCTAGACCTTAGTTTCAGTTTATAGTTTTGAGATTCGGTCGGTTCAACCAGGGGGAGTTTTGAATCAGTCTCTGGAAGGGGGCAGGGCTGAGAGTTCAGATCGGCTGGTAGTCCATGAAATTTCTTGATATGACTCGAGTGTAACCAACCCTTGCGACCCTCGACCTTCACTGCTGTCCTCGTCATTAGAAGAACCAGCTTTGGTTGTAGCCAGCGAGGCTCCAACGGGCTCCTCCTGTCGAAGTTTCTGACGAAAACGAGATCCCCAGGAACCACTTCATGGGGCTTTACCTCGGTGTTGTCGGGAAAGGCTGCAGCTACCTGTGAACGGCAAGATTGTAGTGCAGACATCAAGGAAGCAAGGTAATCTGTCAGCATATTACAATCAACATCAGTTATTTTACGAGGTATGGGCGTCCCCCACATATTTGGTGGCCTACCGAAGACCACCTCGTACGGGGATAGCCCTGTGCGAGAATGTGCTACCATTCTCATGTAAAATAGTGCAACCGGTAAGGCTACTATCCAGTCGACACCTTTCTCTCTACAGATTTTAGAAAGTCGTATTTTCAGGGTCTGATTGTGACGTTCCACGAGACCTGCTGCCTCGGGATGTCGGACACAGTGGAATTTCCATTGATAGCCTAACAAGAGTGAAATGTGTTTCATTAGCTCGGATGAGAACGGCTGGCCATTATCTGAGTACACGATACGGGGCAAACCATACCGTGGGAAGAATTCACGAACGAATTGTTTGGCAGTAGTCGGGGCAGTGTAATCTGAGACGGGATACGCCTCTGTCCAACGGGAAAGAGCGCATACAACTACAAGGACATATTTGAATCCTCGACATCGTTCCATCTGGATATAATCCATCTGGAGGACTTCAAAAGGGTGATCGGGAGGTTGAAATCCACCCTGCTCTACAGGTACGCCTTTACCTGGGTTGAACTGACAACAAATCATACAAGTTCGGACTTTCTGTTTGGCTGCAGCTCGTAAGTGTTTGTTGAACCAAATGTGTTGAATACTGTCTAACATGGCTTTTTCTCCTAGATGTGCTGGACTATGTATTGTGTTAATGATAACTTGAACCATTGAGTCGGGGAGAAACCATATAGATTTTCCCTTCGTCATCCATCCCTGATCTGTTTGGATCCCTCCTAATTCAGTCCATTTCTTTATTTCCTCTGGTGTAGCATGTGTCTGTATGTCAATTACATCAAGGGCGGGATCCTTAACTGTCATGCAGTGTGTCGGCGTCGGAACTATTGTCTTTGTCAAGTCAGTTGCAGGAGTCTGATTCTGTGCTGTTTGCTTAGCTGTTCGGTCTGCTAGGTCGTTACCCTGGGAAATAATATCGGTGATTTTTGTATGGGCTTTACACTTCATGATAGATATTGAAATAGGTAGATGTATTGTATCTAACAGAGCTTGAATGAGGGGACCATGTTGAATGTTGGCACCGTGAGAAGTCAAATAACCTCTCTCTCGCCAAAGGACTCCGAAGTCGTGTACAACTCCGAATGCATAACGTGAATCTGTGTATATGTTAACTTTTCTATTCTTGGCTTGAATACAGGCTTGTGTCAGAGCAATAAGCTCTGCTGCTTGAGCTGATAATGTGTCGATACAATTTGTTTCAATGACTTCGGTGTCTGTCGTGACTGCATAAGCGGCCACTAACTTTCCTGTACTTGTTCTCATACATGAACCATCTACATAAAGTGTCAGGTCGGGGTCTGGTAATGGGACATCTGTCAAGTCTTGTCTGGGTTTCGTCGTAATAGTAATGACTTCAATACAACCATGTGCCAGTGGGTCTGTTCCACTTAATGGCAAAAGTGTGGCAGGATTTAATGTACTACAACGTCTGATTTCTATGTGTGGCTGAAACAATGTGAGTTCGTAACCTGTCAGTCGTGCTATAGTCAAGTGTTGTGTCTGTGTCCGGTTCAAGAGAACTTCTACTGCATGTGGTACTTGTACTGTCAATTGATGTCCTAGTACTATGGAATCGCTTTGTCTAATCGCTAGAGCTGTTGCTGCAACGGATTTCAGACACGCAGGAAGAGCCTGAGCTACGGGATCTAACGTGCTAGAAAAGTAAGCACATGGCTTGTGTGATCCTGCTTGTTCCTGCGTGAGTACTGACAAGGCAGTACCTTCACGTTCTGTAACAAAGAGTGTAAAAGGCTTACTGTAACATGGTGTCGCTAAAACAGGTGCTTGGCATAAAGCTTTCTTTAAGTCTTCAAAAGCTTGTGTATGTTCTGAAGTCCAAGGGAGGACAGTCGATGTCGCTGCCTCCTGCGTTGTCAACTGAATGAGTGGTTTTGCTAAAAATGCATGTTGGGGAATCCACTGCCTGCAGTACGAAGTGAGGCCTATGAAGGCCCGTACCTCCTTTTGTGTCTTGGGTGGTGGCATGTTTACAATTAACTGGATGCGATCAGGTGTGAGCTGCCTCCCCCATTTGGACAGCAAGTGCCCTAGGTACACAACTTGCTGGGCACAAAATTGCAGCTTTGAAGGGGACACCTTGTGCCCCTTGTCGGCTAGGAAATGTAAAACCGTCAGTGAAGCCTTTTCACATTCGGGTTCGCTTCGGGCGGTGATCAGCAGATCATCGACATACTGAAGCAGTGCAGTGTTAACAGGCATGTGGATACTGTCAAGTTGTCTTTTCAGTGCTTGGCTGTAGATGCTAGGACTTTCTGTAAATCCTTGAGGCGCGCGTGCGAATTTAAAACTTCGTCCATTCAAACTGAATCCGAACAAATATTGGCTTTCCGGATCTATTGGGACGCTGAAGAAGGCGTTCTTGAGGTCAATTACAGTAAAGAACGTTGCCTCTGAATCAATAGCTGTCAGTAATGAAGAGATATCTGGGACCACGGGATATTGTGGTACAATGCATTTATTCAATTCGCGCAGATCAATAACTAATCGATATACTGGGGGTGCTTTTGGATCAGTTTGTTTAAGAATCGGAATAATCGGAGAATTACATACATTGGAGTCGGTTTCTACAACCACTCCTTGTGTAATGAGCTCGTCAATGATTTGCAGTAAAGCCACTACAGCATCTGGCGGTAACTTGTACTGTCGCATTCGTGGTAGTACCACTCCTGTTTTGAGTGTGACTCGATATGGTGTAATGTGCATACAACCTACATCAGTGGGGCCTTGCGCCCATAAATGTGCAGGTAGATTCTGTAACCGGTGATCCATGTCTCTAGACACGTAGTGACCTTTAAAGTCACGCAAAAATAGTCTTACTCCGTCCGGAGAACAACAAATTATAGCTCCTAGAGCTTTCAATGTTTTTATACCTAACAAGTTTTCTGGGCATGATTTTGTAAGCAATAGATCTGTAGTCCGTGTTAATGGACCGACTGTAAATGCAAGTGGTTGCGATACTTCGTTATTAGTAGGCTTTCCTGAAAAACCAAGGGAAATATTTTGTGAGCCTGAGAGGGGTGCCCCTGGGACTTCATCGTGACTTATAGTTGTTCTGCTTGCCCCTGTATCAAGTAGAAACTTTCTGTCTTTCCCTAATACTTGACTCTGTACATAAGGACCCTCTTGATCTACAGGAACCTCAATAAGGGGTAAGCCAACTTCCCTCTCTAGGCTATTTCATGTGTAACGCTGATACTCTGGATAGTCATTTTGTGCATATTGGTACATCTGCTGTGTCGTGTTCTGTGTTGCAGCAATAGGCTGTGGCTGTGGTTGTGGTACGGTCTGTTGTGCAGCTTCCATAGGCTGTATATTCTGAGGTACTTGTTGTTGGGTCTGATCCTGTCTAGGCGGACGCGGTCTCTCCTTGGTTTTACCCGTGGAGATATTATGTTTTAGAACTGCACAATCATTTATATAATGACCTGGCTGTTTACAATAGTTGCATGTCCCTTTAACGGGAACCGCTGAATTACTGGACTGTGTCGCACCCTTTTTATGACCGTCAGCTGGAACTGACTGAGCGACAAGCATTTTCATTTTCGTGTCTTTCATACGTCTTTGTTCGTGTTCTTGTTCTTCTCTAATTCTATTCTGGTGATACTGTAACATTTGTAACATTTGTGAAGGAGTGTTAGCTTGCCAAGTGCTTTCAACTTTCAATACTCTGTTTTTAACCTGTGGTAGGGAATTCTCGACTAATTTTGTTACAAAAAGATGTGGATATGACTCACTATTTGCTTTCAGGCCGCTATTAATACCAAAACATTTTTCAAATCGGGAATAAAAATCACTCGTGTCTTCATCGGGTTTCTGTTTACAAGCTGAGATTGCTCCCCAATCTTCCTTTTTCGTAGTTAATAAACGTGGCAATACTTGTACCAATAAACCTGGCAATGCTTTTGTTTTGTCCCCAAGCCCTACGCCTGCAGTTCTGCTATTTTCTTCAGTTTCTAATGCGGTCCAATCAATCTTTTGGTCTCCCACCTCCCATTCTTTTTCCTTGAGTTTCTCATAAATACCGGCAGGCAATAATACTTTCAATATTTTCATAATGTCGGGATAGGTATAATCACCCATGAGTAACATGTCCTTTAGTTCACGGTGAAAACCTGCTGGATCTTTGTCATGGCTGGGCACTAATTTTTTCATTTCCAATAGTTCTATTTTGGTTATGGGCGTGTACACAAACACGCGTCTAAACGTATTGTCATCATTCCTGACTGGGTGTACTTCGCGTAAGGGATTCTGTCTGTCTATGTAATACGTTTTTCTCTCCATGGAAGGAGCTGGATCATGTTCTGGGCACAAAAAGGCACTATATCTATGTCTGTATTCTAGAATTACTTTAATTAGATTGGTACCTAAACCTCTCCATTTATTCATGAGCAGTTCTATCAATATATCAGGTAGGGGACCAGGATCGGAGTGTTGGCCTTTATATAATATAAGGAGATGTTGTATAATGTATATACTAGCTAAACGCTGTTCGTCTGGGGCGAGATTCAGAAACGTGTGTGCTAGCGCATCATCACTGTATTTTTCAGGGCTATCAGCCCATTGTACTGCTGACCTGGCTAATTCTTGTTCATCCATAGAATCGAGCATATGGTACCCCCTTCGTTCTCGAAGTAATTTATCAGTAGCCTGGAATAAGTGTTCAGGGGTCCTTGGATTTGAGATAACTGTTTGAAAAATTCTGTTACATTCTGGACGTATCGGACGTATTGTTTTATTAAAAGATCTTCCTTTTCCTACATAAGCTATCATTTGTTTAGCTGGTAATTCATATTGTCCTGTGTTCGTTTCTGACTGTTCCTCCTCCTCTTCCTCTGATTCAGTTTTATCTGCTTCTACTCTGCTTTCATGTATTCGTTCTACTTCTTTTCTGATCCTTCGGCACATGGCTTCTATACACTTCTGTTTATCATGTCTCCCGTCTGTTATATTCTGACCCCATTTGGTGAGTGCTTGCATTTCCTCCGAATCTACCTCAGGCCTATCTCTGTTTCTGATCAAGCAGTTTATGAAAAAACGTAACAATAATTTTTGTATGTCTACTTTCTGGTATTCCATGGCTTCGGCAATACTTTCAGGACCTTGCCCTGTTTGGATAAAGCGATATATTTTGTCTAGATGTTCAACCATTCCTGGTAACGTCATTAAATATTGTGTAGCTCGTTGCAAACGTACTGAAGACAGCAACATTCTGTCGTGTTTTCCTGGCACTGGATCATATCTACAATCGGAAAGAGGCTCATTTAACATATTGTCTGATATTCTTTGGGGTGTACGTTGGTATGCTAAATCCCTATAAATCAATCTAGTTGCTGGCGGTGGCGTGGAAAAACCTCCTGTCGCACCTCCTGAGGTGCCAAGTCCAAAAGGATTTGTTGGGTGTAGGGTAGAGAGTGTGGGTGCAGGAAGGACTGTAGAAACAGATGGAATGGTTAGAACTTGAGTAGGAGTTTGTTGCTGCGGAGGTGGGTGCAGCTGATTTTGGGGTTGAGCGTCGTTAACGGGTGGTGTGCGTGGCTGCGCACCATTAGCATATTCGGGGGCTGCATCGTCTAAATAGGAAGAAAGGAAAATGTCTTTTGCGGTCTTGGGATGTACTTTAATCGGGAGTAACGGAGGTGGCAGATCTTTTGGTACCTCCAAGGTGGCCTTAGGCAAACCCTCGGCCAGAAGAGGATACATACCATTCATAAGAGTGTTTCGTTGTCTGTCTACTTGTTCTGTTTTTACTCGGGTACCTTCGTCAATTAATATGTTTTCTCGGGCTTTTTCTGAATCTTCCCTACTTTTCTCTTCCTTTCTGAGCGCTTTCTCTGTGCGCCTATGCGATTCTTTACGCCATAGTTCAATGGCATCCTTCTGTGACTGTCTGGCTTTCTTTTTCCATAACGCTTCTTCTATTCTCATGATGCAATCTGCATCCCATGTTCCGGCAGCGGGCCATCTCTGACTCTCTGCTAAATCCTTGGTGTAGTCCACCCATAGATCAAGATATAATACGGCATCTAGGCCATGTTTATGGTACATAAAGTACCCTGGAGTGTCCCTAGGTGGGATGGGAACAGCTTCCTCGAGTATCCCTTTTCTAGTTTTTATCTGTCTTAATTTTGAAAATAGCGGCATCTTGAACCTTGCTACTTAATTCTTACTCGGTTTTTGAACACAATAATTAGAATAAACACAATAATGAAGATCGAACAATCACTCATACCACGACATTTAAAACATATCAAAACATTTTAGAACGAACAATAATAATTAGAATAAAACTAGTTAACTGCATAATGCTAAATATACTGTATGTACTGCTAAACAGCACAGATACACTGCTAACACAGTGCAGACCAGGTCTGTGTACCCAGACCCGTCTTGACCGGCACAAACCAATGTGCACGTCTAGATGCGTCCCCAGCAACGGTACTCACCGGGAAGCACGGAACGGAAGGCCTCGGAAGTCTGGACTGGACTAGACCAAAATGGACTGGACTCGACTCGTGACTTAGATACTTCGGAACTTCGGAATCTGGTGGGCCTCTGTATACCTCGGATCTTGCTCTCTCAGCTAGGCTCTGGTCGGGATTCTCCGCACTCCTCACCGCCTCGTCTGGGTGTTGATCGCAGCCTCAGTCGCCCCCGTTGGCCTGAGGGAGATACAGGAAATCCTGCGGGTACGCGTAATTGTCCGTCCGGCTGTGGCAGGAGACCGGGTCTGCAACGCACCTCCGGCGCGTGGGGTGTGAGAGGTGTCCCTATTCGGGCGCCAATTATGTGGTAAATTTAAATTACCTGGACTTAATTTATGCGGTAAAATACAATACGAATAACTCAGTAAAAATAAGAGGCAGAATCCGTGGTATTCGAGGGTATAATAGGGAGTTTATTCCTTACAAAGGAATGATGGTTCGAACCAGGCAATCGAGTTCCGTCACCACGAAGGTTCAGGAAGGGATCCGCAATACATTATTGACAGGTTATGGCATATATAGTAATGCATTACAGTAAAGACAGATGCAGGAGGCGTAACAGCTGATAAGAATACACATGCGTAATAGAAAAGGCGTTACAATAGGCGTGCATAGAGGCGTATACTAAAAACGTCATTATGATGATGACACAAGTGGGTGGATCCATAAGAGAATCCTGCAAAGTCAGCAGAAATACATGGCAGAGATGCGCGCGCAGCCGCATGACGTGTGATTGACGTGTAACTAGAGGGTGAAAGGAACTTGACATTTAGCCCTACATGAGGAGACAGAAGTCTGGGGTGTCAGGACAACCTAGTCCTAAATCATATCTAATATCTTGTGTTTAAAGAACTATATTATCTAGAAGGAAAGGTCTTCTCGGACAGATCTATACTGACTGCTAGTGCGTGTACAAGCGTCTAAGTGTCTACATGAGATGCGAGGGGGCATGGGCCTACCATGGTAACGAGAGTCATGAATTACTTGCACGGAGACAGTAAGGCCGGGCCCTTTGCTCTGCAGCTAGAGGGATGTTTACCTAAGCTACTTAGACAGGAATGCATTTCTTGAGGAGCGGAACAGATAACTTGAAGGCTGAATACAGTTTTTGGCAGGCAACAGGCCGGGCTAGGCACCGTTAGCCGCGCAGGAAGTAAGACAAAGTTCATGGATACAGATGCAGGTCCAGGCTGGAGCATTCAGAGGCAGAAGCAGGAAAAGCTCGATGGCAGAATTCAGGGCCTACCTTGCCAGAGCTGGAAAACGTGAAAAGTATACCATATAAAGACGGTGGCAAGGCATACTTAGAAACGGAATATCTGGCCCATTCATGGCAGATATGAAAGAGTACATATTAACGTTGGACACAATTGTATTTGCGTCTTCATAGCTTGAAGTGGAGGGAACATACATGTACTTGTAGCATGTACATGGAGCCGTTGGGGTCTAGATAGGGGACACAATTGACCTTAAAAATTCATATTTCCTCACATTCGCCCTCAGTCACAGATCTAGGTTGAGTCCATCATCATTCTTCAGCTCACTTCGCCACCCGAGTTCAGACACAGCTATATGCAAATCAGTCTTGACCCTGTGCCTCATGGGAACAGTCCAGCCCGGACTGGAAAAACGATGGATTTAGGCCCAGATCTCTGTACTGGGGTGAATATATGGCATTGTTCTGCATACTGTCCATCATTTGTTCTTTTTGCATATATTTATATATTCAGGAGGAAGCTGATGTGTGCACGTTTTCCCATACTCATTCAGACCTCCTTTATTCCCATTCATACACTTATGCAGACACTGTTATATCCATTCACATACTGATACAGAGACTCTGACATCCTCTCATATACCCATAGACTCTTCCATACCATTCATACACTTTCACACCCTGTCACATACCCATTCAGACCTCCTTTATTTCTATCCACATATCCATACAGTCTGACACCCATTCACATACCCAGACAGTCACACCCTTTCATATACCCATAGACTGTCACACCCACTCACATACCAATACAGATAGTGTTATAACCATTCACATAGGCAGACTATTACACCCTCTCACATATCCATACAGACACCCTTATATCCATTCACATAGCTTTATTTTTATCTGTAAAGTTTTGTATAGCGCGAACAAGACCCAAGAGGGTATCTGAGAGCTTCACATCACAGGGTATGCGGGATACAGTAGTGGGAACAAACACTTATTCAGTATATGGCTAAAGCTGGAGTCAATAGTTGTACATAAGAGTAGTGGACAATCAGAGCATTGGAGTAATAGGCAGATAGATAAACAATAAAACATACTGTGTCTTAGGGCAAAAAAGTTTTCACTTAATTTTTGAATGAAGAGGTAGATGAGATTCGATGGACTTTCGGTGGCAGAGATTTCCATATCTTCGGGGCAATGCCCGAGAAGGCTCTGTAGTTCGTTCTCTTTTTTTGGAAGATCTGTGGTTTCAGTAGTAATGAGTTTGCACTTTGTGAATGTGTGCATTCCCCTGATAACTCAAGCTTATGCGCCAGATATATGGGGTCTTGAAATGTAGGGCTTATTGAGTCATGCACGCAATCTTTAGCAGAATCCTTGCTTCATACAGGAACCATTTTAGAGATTTTAGGGCTGGAGGCATGTGATCCTTTCTTTTAGTGCCGGTTATCAGTCTGGCCACAGCATTAAGGGAGGCCCTTAGGGGGCCCCCTTGTTGTGTTTAGGAAGACCTCAAAGGGTGGAGCTTCCGTTGTAAAGTCTAGGCAATACAAGAGCTTGGCTGCGCATGAAGGTGGGAGGTCATGCTGTGCTAGCAACTACCGACGATGGTGTGCGATGTTTCCTGTTGGTGAGACCTGTTCACCGAGGCACCCCTCTTGTTTCTGTTTGTAGCGGCTGGTCCGGCCGCGATCAGGTCCCGCTGCTGATCTGGCGGCTCCAAGTGCACGCAATCGCAGGCACTGGTTGGACTTCAGGAAGCCTCATTGCCGGGATATAATGGGAAGCTGGCTGGCATTTCACGCTCTCCTTCACCCACTTGGGGAGATATTGAACTTAACATACAGGAGACTTTATTTTAACAGTTTGCAGAGGTGGGCAGGACCCACTGGGGTGTGCATTTCAACCTTGAGCCCAGGCAACGATTTAATGGACTACAGTTACCATGATGCCATGCGCCCAATGGGGCGGGACTCTTATTAAATAAATATGGTTGCATCTATTACCACCTCTACATTTCCTTCTTGGCCACTGACGAAGAGCATTCGCTCGAAACGCGTTTGGCTGCGCATGAAGGTGGGAGGTCATGCTGTGCTAGCAACTACCGACGATGGTGTGCGATGTTTCCTGTTGGTGAGACCTGTTCACCGAGGCACCCCTCTTGTTTCTGTTTGTAGCGGCTGGTCCGGCCGCGATCAGGTCCCGCTGCTGATCTGGCGGCTCCAAGTGCATGCAATCGCAGGCACTGGTTGGACTTCAGGAAGCCTCATTGCCGGGATATAATGGGAAGCTGGCTGGCATTTCACGCTCTCCTTCACCCACTTGGGGAGATATTGAACTTAACATACAGGAGACTTTATTTTAACAGTTTGCAGAGGTGGGCAGGACCCACTGGGGTGTGCATTTCAACCTTGAGCCCAGGCAACGATTTAATGGACTACAGTTACCATGATGCCATGCGCCCAATGGGGCGGGACTCTTATTAAATAAATATGGTTGCATCTATTACCACCTCTACATTTCCTTCTTGGCCACTGACGAAGAGCATTCGCTCGAAACGCGTTTGGCTGCGCATGAAGGTGGGAGGTCATGCTGTGCTAGCAACTACCGACGATGGTGTGCGATGTTTCCTGTTGGTGAGACCTGTTCACCGAGGCACCCCTCTTGTTTATATATATATATATATATATATATATATATAAGGCCTGGTGGATGAGGTCCCCAGGGCTCTCATAGGCTCAGGGAGGGGGCAGCGTGGCTCCTCTCCCCTTTTATTATATGTATATATATATACACATACACCTACACAGCCCTGGGGGATGGGGTCCCCAGAGGGGCTAATAAGGCTCGGGGAGGCAGGCCATGCAGACCTACTCCCCGTTCAAATACAAAGGGCCCTGGGGGATGGGGTCCCGATGGCCTAATGAGACACGAACAGGGGTCCCCCTACCCCTCAAAAAACACAACCCTGGGTGTTGGAGTTTCCAGGGCCTTAAGGCTCAGTGAGAGGCCCCATGGCCCCTCTCCCCTTTTTTTCTACATTTTGGCCACAGTTGTGGTCTCCACGAGGCCTATATTAGCTCGGGGAGGGGGTCCCATGGCCCCTTTCTCCTTTTAAAAAAGGGGCCCTGGGTGATGGAGTCTTCTGAGGCTCGGGGAGAGGGGCCACATGGGGGGTTGGCTTTACATATGGTAATAAAATATTACAAACTAGAAATTCACTTGAAAGAACAAAGGTTAAAGTAACATTAATTTAGGTATGATAAAAGCTCTGTTTTTATTTACAACAAAACAACCTTGGAATTTCACTGAAAATAACAAAGGTTAAAGTAATGTTATAGTTAGGTGACTATGTCTGTGACAACATTAACGTTTTGAACAAAAAAAAAAGGAGAAATTCACCAGTTATAGCTAGCAGAGCTAATTGTAACTTGTGTTCCAGCTATCCACTGATTATGACAATACATGGGACATAACACATGCTCTAGGACACCATTTATGACATTTCTGATGACATCTCAAACAATATTGATGACATCAGTGAGGACATCATCCACGCTTCATTTGCGCATATTGTTCTATAAACTAGTAAAGAATTAGAGGCCTTAAAGTAAGTACAAAATACCTCATAATAATATAAAGCATCATTAATAACATCACAGATACAATCCCTTAGGTGTAGCAAACATGGGTTATGTGCAAGATTGACCCTATACCACACACTTCACGGGTAGCCTAGTTCACATTAACAATCAACCACAGGTACATGGGAAACCCTCATTGCACATGGTGTTCAACCTGTATACAGATGCTCAAGGAAAGCCAAGTTCCTCAAGATACTCAATGTCTATTCCAAAATGAATCCCTACTATGCTCAGCTTTTATCTCTATCAACCCCCTTACAATCACTGAACCTACATTTAGAAATGAAGTTGATATGAGCAGAAAAGTGGGTACTGTAAAATGTGTTTACTCTATGGGGAGTTTACTCTGTACTACACAGTTTTCAGACAGTGAAACTCTGAAGAGAAATACACCACAGATTATTAAAAAGTACCTATTGAGAGTGTACACTCTATAGAACACTTGTCAAAAAAGACACTATTCATTTAAAATAGCCAAGGTCTGAAGGTGTTAAAGATTATACTACCTGCAGCCTTAACATTGTGGTGAAAACTTTACAGTTAGGCTATTTTCTGAAGCAAAAGAAGCACATCTACATAGACTAGTAACCAGTGCGCATAGTCTTCTATGTTATGTAGAAATTGTCATGCTAAGACAATTCAGTCTAATAACACAAGGATGCTTACAATACATAGTATATACTAAGTAGAATCTTTACCCTGTTGGAAACTTTCTCTGTAGAACCAAAAAATGTATGGATCATAATAGACACATGCAGTCAACGGTCATCTGCACAAAGAATTACTCTTCAGTGCAAAGATTTATAAGGTGTTCAATACCTCTACGATGTGTTAAGAGCACATGAGTTTTGTAATAATACCCATTACCTAGATACAGGCTGTAAAAAACTATATAGAAATGCAAAATGGTAACTACTCACCACTGTGTAAACAATAAAGCAAACTAACATACTTTGAGAGATGTCATCAGTGATGTCATCAATTATGTCATCAGTATTGTCATGCTGGTGTGACGAGCAGTGTGCGGCCAACTGGATTTGTTATATAAAGGCTCCCTTGAGCCATTTGGGCTGACGAGCTCTGGACCAGCACCTGCGCGCCATGAGAGGTACTTTACCTGTTATTACGTTATTGGCAGTCCACGCGGCACCCACTTACACTTACCTGCTCCCTGCTGACGAGAGGCAACTACCTCGAAACACGTGTCCAGGGATGGCTAATGCGACACATACTTTTTTTATCAACATTGTGGCATAGGCGTACTCGCCGTCGCCACTACATCGACCAGAGTTCCTTGGGGCAACATGCTGGTGTGACGAGCAGTGTGCGGCCAACTGGATTTGTTATATAAAGGCTCCCTTGAGCCATTTGGGCTTACGAGCTCTGGACCAGCACCTGCGCGCCATGAGAGGTACTTTACCTGTTATTACGTTATTGGCAGTCCACGCGGCACCCCCTTACACTTACCTGCTCCCTGCTGACGAGAGGCAACTACCTCGAAACACGTGTCCAGGGATGGCTAATGCGACACATACTTTTTTTATCAACACTGTGGCATAGGCGTACTCGCCGTCGCCACTATATCGACCAGAGTTCCTTGGGGCAACATGCTGGTGTGACGAGCAGTGTGCGGCCAACTGGATTTGTTATATAAAGGCTCCTTTGAGCCATTTGGCCTGACGAGCTCTGGACCAGCACCTGCGCGCCATGAGAGGTACTTTACCTGTTATTACGTTATTGGCAGTCCACGCGGCACCCCCTTACACTTACCTGCTCCCTGCTGACGAGAGGCAACTACCTCGAAACACGTGTCCAGGGATGGCTAATGCGACACATACTTTTTTATCAACACTGTGGCATAGGCGTACTCGCCGTCGCCACTACATCGACCAGAGTTCCTTGGGGCAACATGCTGGTGTGACGAGCAGTGTGCGGCCAACTGGATTTGTCATGAATTATGTTACAGAACATGTTATGAATGATGTAATATGTGAGGTCATAAGCAGTGCATGATGGGGCAAGGTTATAGTTAGAACTGGTGAATTTTGGTGTATTTTTAAAAGTTCAAAAGATCTGTTTTTGTTTAAAAAAAGAAAAAATCAGAAACCTTGGCGGAGCGAACTGGCCCAAGGGGAAAAAAAGCTAATTGCCCAAAAAGAATGCTCTATTTTTTAACATTGGGTTCAAGGTACTCTTGTAAGTGTCCCTCAAACCGAACCGTCCAGATATACAATCATTTTTTAACCTTAATTTCTCAAAAACTACTGAATGGATTTATATTGAAACACAAAAAGCACAGTTTGTGGACCAAAATCTAGCTTCCAGCAGAATTTGGTGTAATTCCATTTAGCAGTTTTTGCTGTAGCCCATCTTAAAAAAAGCCTATGAAAAATGCATGGGGATTTTGCGATTTGCGACCCTCCCTTTTACCTTGACCACTGATTGCTGGGTCACCCCACAACTTTCCAGGAAGGAGCTGAGGTGGATGAACTCTTTTTTGGAAAGTTGGAAATTGGGCCAGAGTTATTACCAAAACACCCAAAAACATTCTGTCTATGGAAAAACAGACCTATCTATAACTACCTAGTGTCAATGATGCAGCGTGGAACATCAAATTCCCCCTTCGTCACAGACCAATTACTTCAACATCAAATTCACTCATATACATTCAGTGGTGGGACCCATGACACCAATACTTACTCTCAGTTGATCTGTTTTCCTAGGGAAATAAGCTTCCAAACGCTGACATGAAAGGAATACCTTTACCTTACCCTAAACACATTGACTTCAAGCCTAAGATATCCCTCTGATAAGGAGATGGATCATTTAGTTGTTGTCTATGATTTTAGTGACTAAACTCATCTATCTCCACATTACTTTTTTCTCCTAATGCTCCTCATCAAATAATCGACAACACATTTGTCAATTGATCAAATATTCTTTATCTAAGAAATATTGCAAGAAACGTTAGAGATCATCATCAGCATTTCAGAGCATCATATTTACCTATTCTGGCTAAAGTCGTCCTCTAAGTCAGTCAGTCAGTCAAGGAAGAATTTTATTCAGCAAAGTTAGGCCGCAATTCAGTCTCTCAAAGATTCAGGATACCAGCTGTCCAGCAGTGTCACCGTCCTCTCCATCAGCATAACGTCTGGAAATCAAGTTCGTCAAAGAAGTGTGGAGAAGTGTGGCTCAATGGTGGAGAAGTGTGGCTCAATGATTAGAGCGGCAGACCCTGATGCAGAGGTCTAGCCCAGGACCAGGGTTCAATTCCCCGCCTTGGCGGGTCTTGGGCTCAAAAATTCCACGGACCTGATAATTCTCACCTCGGTGCCTTTTCCAATCATGGAGTCCCAATCTGCAACTCTGGGCAATAGCTTGCTTAATCTTCACAACGGCCCCCACAACGCTAAGGATGCCTGGCCTCCACCTTGGGGGTGCCCAGGAGTGGACGCCTCACAGGGAAAGCCAGGATGGGTTCCACAGCGGTATTCGTACAAGCGCCTTGAGACCCTTGCGGGTGAGTAGTGCGCTATACAAGTATCAATTTACATTTACATTACATGACATTACATTTACATTACATTGCATTACATTACATTACATTACATTTACAAAGAAGAGCGTGCTCAAAAAGTTCAATTCGCTACCTACTTTTATAATGAAAATAATGTCAAAATGTATCAAGATTGGGGTTTTAGACTGTCCCCATTGGTGGACGTGGGGTCAAGCGGTAAAGTTCTCACATAGTCCGCAGGATTAAGTCATCGCACTTGCTGGTTCCGGTTTTAAAGACAGTCCACTGTATTATCCTTGGCGGAGCTCCCAGAGTGTCCTTGGTAAGAACATCATCTCCTGGGGTCAGGACTAGGCCATTGTTGCTGGCAGTGACGCATGCGCACTTCACCCAGAACCTCGTGTGTCAGCAGCAGTCACGTTATACGTCCCGGTCAGCCATCTTGAAATAGGCCGAAATGGTCAACTTAAGCAAAACAAACATAAAAACATAATTAAAACATGGAAATGGCTAATAAAATGTTAAACCCTCACTAATATTCTTATGTGTAAGTAAATATCTAGCAGAATAGCAACATTCAAAGCGTTTATACTCACTCAATGATGTGCAACTTACAATTACATCACAAAAGCAACATATATCATGCAATATTCTAATTTTCTACTATTAGTATGCGTACATATGTTAGTATACAATTAGTTTAGCCATGCAAAGTGCAACTCCCACGTGTAATTCTTTTGTTAATATAATTGGTAAGGCTTCCACTGCAAACAAATTAATAAAATTACTATTAGTTGATTATTCAGATTAATATAAACATGCAGAATGTGGGGGGTATACAAAATGTTGTACTACAAGCTCCAGCAACAACACCACTTGATAACACACACACACACACACACACTTTTTAATGAACACATTTAAATGAAAATAAGCAACTTGAGTTCGTAAAGCTTGTAGATATTAAATTTCAATGCACATAGAGCTTTACTGAAATTAATTGCCAGAAGCGTTATTCAACTTAAACATTAAGTGACACTGTTACACAATAACAGGGTGCAGCCCCTCCAAGTTGATGTATTGATGAAATGCATTGATCAGGAAAATAAATACCACAAAGCAATTTTCACTGGTACTGCCAGAGCTGCAGGAAACCATTTTTGAAGAAAATATCAGCCAGCAGAAACATGCAGTTATGAGAAATTCTGATGTGATTACAGGACGCAAAAACCTGTATCAGCTGTGGTGCAGGGTGTGGACACCACAAAGGACTGCAGAATAACTTGTCACCAAACTTTAGAGTTGTGCCAGAGGCGGTAAGTCTTGAAAAAGCAGTTTATTTTTTCCTAGAACTACAGTCCCTGTGCAGACATACAAGGCCAGGAAACTACAGCAACTGACTAGCCTAAGAGCAGAAGCTATTTATGTACACACAATGGAGATGGAGCATGCGCTGCAGTAGAGCAGAGGAAAAAAAAAACACATAGGGAAATAAACACCTACCAAACAGAAAGTGGAGGGAGAATTGAGAGTGAAAGCACAGTAAATGGCGATAGAGGGTGAAGAATGCCTTATAAAGGAAATCTAAGTTTTAAACAAGCTATACATAATTGTATTACAACAGAGAGGTTTTAAACAGAGGGACACACAGAACAGAGCAGATGAATTTTTAGAGACAGGACGCAACATGCTTGGTGAAGGTATCCATAGTTATAAAACTGCCAAGTTTCTCAGGTCCTGGCGTGATGTGTTATGCCAATTCTGTTTTTTCTTTTCTTTCTAGGAGTTATAGTCTTGTTTTTCCATTAGAAAACAAAGACGTCAAGGACTGGGAAACAAAGCAGGGGTGCACAGTTTGTTTGGTAGTTGGTCTCGTGCTGCCTTCATGATTTTCTCCTCCAGCATCAAGTATCCCAGGGTTGTTGGAGTCATCTTCGTCATCACTAACTCACGTTCTCCTCCTAGTAGAGCCTTGAAATATGGTGAGTTGCGAGTGATGGTGTGCTCATCTCACCAGGCCGTAGTCATGGTGCCATGGACATCAGTGATCACATAAAGCTGAGGGGCTCAGTCTGTATCATCCTTGTGATGAATACTTAACTTGGCAAGTACCAGATCGCCTTGTTGGAGCTTCGACAACTTGGCAGCACAGCGATTGTCAGCATAATATTTTACACATTTTATGCATCCTCATCCTTTTGTTGAATTTGACATGATATTCATGAGTTTGGACCCTCCATACAGTAGGGTGGATGTCCACAAAGGCAGCAGAAGAGGAAGAAAAAAGACAATGCAAGTGGAGACGTACAGTTCATCGTTGAAAAAGATTCCCAGGTTTCTAACTGATTTATTGGGTTGGGAGAGAGGAACTAGACAGTGTCTAAAGCTTTGGTGCTATTCTGACATAGCCAATTGTTTGTCAACCATTTCTGTATGTGTTGAAGGCAATGACACAGTTACCTTTTTTCTCTAGTTCTTTTGGGATTTTAATGTGTATTATGGTTTTGTCACCATACGTGGTAGCCACTGCTGGTGTTGTCGAGGATAGAAGTGAGTGGAGCCATTGTAGGTGAAGAGAGTTGGTCTGAGAGATGAACGCTCAGAAACATCACTGGTCATTGTAGTTACTTAAATGCGATCTGAGCCACTGGAGTCAAACACATTTGAGCCCAAAAGAGGTCTAAAGCTGAGAAGAGAGAATGATGTGGTTGTCTGTATATAAAGCTGCGAAAAGAACTAGGAGGATCAATATGCAGCTTTCACTGTAGTCCCTTGCAGAGAGGGATGCTTTATGAAAATTAGAGTTGTGCTGTTCCTGAATAAACTAGAGTGTAGCAATATACATAAGACAGTAGGCTATAGAGTCAAAGAGATGGGAATCCATTTCTTTGGAATATAATGCTCTCACACACCCAGTTGGGTATCATGCTTCAACATTGGGCTGCTCCTCGTCTGACCGGCGCTGCAATGCCTAGCGGGATCCCAATGAGGGGCACTTTGGCGGAGATCTTTTTCCAAATTGCCGTTTGGTGCCGTGGGGGTGAGTGGCTTAGTGAGTGTAGATTAAGAAGTGGAGTGTGATGTTTATGTGAATTAAAACAGGGTTGGGAGTACCAGCAAAAATAATTTAATTGTGGGGTCTCCTACCCTGACTAAATGAAAAGGAAAGGCGCAATGCTAAATTAATGTTTCAGGTGTAGTGCTCTTCCATGTGGTTGGTCAACATGTTTCTCGCCTCTTCTACAAGTCTAGAGGCGATTGGTCAGGACCAAAATTTAAAAAACTATCTACACTAAGGTGGACCGTAAAGACAATCATGAACTAATGTTTGAAATTTATGCCACCATGACTTACTCTGTCTAATGACTGGTAGTACAGGTTCTACCTATTATGGAGACAAAATCATAAATTAATGCATAATATCAAACCAATATTCTGAGTATCAAACACTACTGTCCTATTCCCTGTGTGTCTAAATCACAGCACACAGTGGTGAGGTGTTACAAGCATATATACACCAGGTGCCAAATATTGTTGTGGTCGCATTATTTCTCATGTGTGTGGTGACCATATCAGTGTATTAAAAACCATAAAACTGCACAAAGAGCACAAGACTCACCCTATTTGGGATATACTACTGTATCATCAATCCCCGGCAGGTCAAGATATAAGGAACTTCCCCATACACTAGAAGGGTATACAGATGAAAGGAACAGTTAAGAACTGCCAACTTGCGAAATTAATAGCGCTTTAATTAAATTAGAGGATTTGATATGTGGGCTTCCTTAAAATGTATAGTAACACGCTCCTCCATCACGTTATCTGTTACATGGAGAAATTAACATCATTCAAGGGGAGTTCATTTAAGTTGCCCAATTCATTAAAAGTCATGGTCCCTGTTATGATGGAAAAACACAGGCTGCATATGTGTTACTGAAGTTTTTAAGGAAACAAAAAGAAGGGGTAGGGAAAGTGCATCTACCTAATTGACTGTGGTTAAAATGGCAGAGAAACCATTTAACAAGGATTGGGAAATAGGGAACATCAACAGACCACCAAGGTTAACATAGTACTCATGTTTGCGTAGTACGCAACATTTCCAAGGACCTACCCACTGCTACCGGGAGGTATTGTGTAGTGAGAAAGCCCAGTTTAAATACCCGCTACTCCTCCTCCTCAACTCCTGATTGCTACCATCTGTTGATAGACCGCTCGCGTGCGTGAGGGCAGCCATTGTGCTGATCTCTACACTGCGGGCACCCTTTTGGAGTAGGCACGATGACATGGGCCACAGGTAAGATTCTACGAATATCGGCTATGGAAACATCCCCAATGGGGTGCAGGGTTTGAGAGCTTGTTGAATTAGTGAAGCATACAATCGCCCGAGCATCCGTCTTAATTTAAGAATAAAAAGGTGTATTCATGTTAAGCGGACGTGAAGCAACATAGGATATATGTTGCTATACCCCACATTGTGTTTAAATGCAGAAAGGAGAGTAACCTATTAATTATGTGTCGAGTTATTAAGGGATTTACTGGTTGGCAACCATCATGAGATAGGCGCTACCTTCGTTCGTGATAAAGGAAAAAATGGGGGCCATTTTGAAGTCTATGGAAAGTTTGGGGGCCATTTTGGAGTGGAGTAAAAGTCCCACTAAGGCTTCATTATCATCCCCTGAACGGTGTCCCCAGTATACAATAACACGCAGTGTAATTATGTGTCGAGTTATTAAGGGATTTACTGGTCGGCGACCATCATGAGATTTGCGCTACCTTCTTTCATGATAAAGGAAAAAATGGAGACTATTATTAAGTCTAAGGAAAGTTTGGGGACCATTCTGGAGTGGAGTAAAAGTCACGCGAAGGCTTCAAAATCATCCCCTGTACGGTGTCCCCACTATGCAATAACACGCAATGGGAATCTTAATGTACCGGCTCAAATGAAGGTCAATAGGCATCAATGATGCAGTGATAGGATGCTCTTCCCAGGGAGTTTCAAGTGCGTAAAGCGCTCCAAGGAATGTCCTCATTCAGTCCTTGTGTGTCAGAAGACAGTCGACGCACCCATCTTTGTTCTTTGTAAAACAAAGCTTCTTTGCTGATTTTGGTGAATGTTTCAAGAATCACCCAACGAAAAGAGTCTGGTGAATGTTTGGTGTTAAAGAAGTGTGTGCTCATTTTGGTATTCACTCTTTGACACTGAAAATTACTGCGATGTTCCGTGATTCTCACTTTGACCGGACGTGTGGTCATCCCTATGTATCTGAGGATACAAGGGCACGTAATCATGTAAATGCAATTTGCCGTATTACAATTAGTCTGTTTACGCAATTCCCAAGTGAAGGTTGTATTGAAGATGATATACTTGGTCACAGATTTGAGGGCGCAGACTGTGCAAGTGCTGCACGGATAGTGACCCTGAACAGGCAGAAGGTCCCACAACCGTCTTTGTGTGTTAACCGTTCGTGTCTTAGGCCTGGTGTGGATCAATATATCTTTCAAGTTCCTTGATCGTTTGAAAGCAAAGCGTGGTTGTTCAAGGGTCATGCTTCCAGTATTTAATATGCCCCAATGTTTCTTGATAACATTTTTTATCCTATTGGAGGCTGGAGTGTATGTCGTTACACATGTCAAGGTCTCTGTTTCTGCTTTTTCTCTAGGTTCTAATAGGGCCTCCCTGTTATTTTTTCTTACACGTTTTTTTGAAAGGGCAATACTGCGTGTTGGATATTTACGTTGTGCAAGACTTTTTGCCAATTTGTTTCTGCTTCTGTCTTATAGTCCTCCAGTTGACTACAATTTCTGCAGAGTCTCAGAAACTGTCCCACTGGAAGATTCTCTTTAAGGGCTCGCGGATGGCAACTGCTGAACAGTAGAAGGCTGTTGCGATCCATTGGTTTATTATATATTGTTGTAGTCAAGGTACCATTATCAAGCCTTATCAAGAGATCAAGGAACTGTATTTGGTTGTCAGAAATGGAGCTTGTGAATTTGAGGTATGGATTCAAAGTGTTAATCCACGCACAGAAATCATTACATGTTTCCACATTGCCACGCCAGAAGATGACTATATCCTCTATAAACCTCTTCCAGAGGCATAGATTTTCCCGGTATGGGTTAGAGTCGTTCGAAATGAATTCCTCTTCAAAAGAGGCCATGTATAAACAAGCTACACTAGGGGCCATGGTGCTCCCCATGGAAGTTCCCTGAGTCTGATGGTATAATTGACCTTTGAATTCAAAAAACATTTCGGTCAAGACCAGTATTGCTAGTCCCAGAACAAACCTACTGGGTGTGGGTGTGTTCCATGCTGATTTGTTGAAGGCTTCCTCAATCACACCTAGAGCGGTCCTCCGTGGGATGTTTGTGTAGATAGCTTCTTCATCAAGGGTGACAAATAGACTGATGTTACTGGCGTTGGGAAAGTTAGCTCGTAGACATAGCACGTCTGCGGTGTCCTGTGGATATGAGGTTGTCTGTTTTACCAGTGGCTGTAAGATGTGATCACAAAACTTGGACAAGGGTTTAAGTATCGAGTCTATCCCAGATACTATGGAACGGCCCGGGACTAGTTGAACGCCCTTGTGGATTTTTGGCAGTGTATAAAAATATGGAGTTTTAGGATCCTTTTTAATCATAAATTCCGCCTCCTTTTTGCTTAGCCACCCTTGGCTTTCTGCCGAGAAAACCATTGATGTTATAGTTTGTTGTAATTGTGTCCTGGGACTACTAGCGATAGGCGTGTAGTACTGTCGATTCTCTAATTGCCGTTGGCATTCAATGTCAAAGTCACTAGTAACCATTATCACAGTGGCTCCTCCTTTATCTGCCTGTTTGATGGTTATGGAGGTGTCATTGGGAAGAGAGTTAACAGCTGTCAACTCTTCATTAGAGATGTTTTTGAAATGTTTCTTAGTTGCCCCACTCCTTAGATCTTTAAGTACGGCCTGTTCGAAGGTTAAAACTTTGTTGGGTACCACCCCATTGTTGGGAGTGAATGTCGAGGCATTATGTAAACCAGAATCGGTTTCCTGTGGTGTTGGTGTCTCATTAAAGAAGGCTTTGAGGCGTACTTTCCGAAATAATGTTTGTAGTTCACACTGTTCCTGGAACCTGTCTGTCCTGGGAGTTGGAACGTACCCAAGACCCTTTTCTAGGACTCTTGTCTCGACATCTGTCAGAGTCCTTTGAGAGAGATTAACAATCAGGGTCTCCTTTTGGTGTGGCTCCAGGTTTCCACCACATTCTGGTTGGATTACTGCCATTGAACTCTTCTCTGTTGCTGTTGCTGATTCCCTTACCTGAGGTTCAATAGGATAGTTTTAGTACTTCTTTGGTGCCTGATGACTGGCTAGAAGTCACTAAGAAACTTCTAGGATTTAGTAATACTGGTGTAGGCCAGAAATCAGTCTATATTTGGCAACGAACATTCAGGTCACTGGCAGGTGTCTTTACAAGAGGTGTAATTATAATTAAGGCTCCCGGTTTTCCGTTTAAACTGATTTTTACACATAAATACAGACGGAAAAATATTTTTTTTCCGTCTGTATTTATAAATAGAAGCGGTAAAATACAACCAAATCGGATTCCGAGAATTGTTCGGCAATCTGTGCTCCAGCCCAGGGTTGGCTGCCATGCCCCTTTTCCTGATTGTGGTGTATGCCTGCCCACATTAACACCTGCTGGGCCATTAATCTCTGGCAGGCGCCTGGTTAACACTTAAATGGTCTTTTAAAGACCTGTGAAGTACTCGAGTGCATCCCAGAGATAAGCTCATGTTTGTGTGTGCCTGGGAAGCTCTCTATGCCCAGGCTGACACACAAGGGGGAGGGGCGGTGGGGGCTGAAGCCCTTTGAGCACAATGGGCGTTGCGCGCCAGTCTCTTTTAGCAGTTCACCCAAAAGAGGGGCAGTGCGTTGCTGCCGTGTATTTTATTAAGAGTACTCAATGTGCCCCCACGGGCAGGTGCATGTCTTGCAGCACCTCACTCAAAAATGAGGTGCCCAGGTCTGTGCCCAGCAGCCTTGAAGAGGAACGCCTATTTCACCAGGGCATTCATTTGCGCACCTTGAGGCAAAGCCTGTGCCCTACGATCGTGGCTGGTGGCTCCAGGGGCAATCTGCTGCTACCCACCTAGTAACTCCCCGGGAAGCTGCCTCGTAGTGCCTTACAGCAGCATTGCTCTGGAAGCACAGTGCTGACAGGCACGCGTGTTTGCTGCCAGCATTGCACACTTTCACTGATGCCAGTAGTGAGTAGTGGTGCACACAATTACGTGTTCTATCCTAATTCAGGGTTTAAATGACATTAAAGTTACGTACATGTGCCCTCTTGGGTTCATGGGTGCAGAGGTCGAAGCTGCTGATATGAGGGGCCCCCTCTGCTTGGCTCAAGGGGCCCTTGCACTAGTGACAGGCACACCACCTTGTGAATGTTATGCCTTTGTTTTCTGAATGCAGAGACAACCAACGGTGTCAAACGTGAAGGCGATGAACTGAAAGCGCCTTTCAGCATAACTAATCCGGGCCAATGTGGGAACACATGTTGTGAGAGTGCTCTGTGCCCCAGACTGCAGGTGCTTTCCACGCTCGTGTGCAAGTAGCAAAGGGATTCAGAGGCGAAACTACAGTCACATCGTGTCCTCTGTAGGCCACCGTAGTTGGCAGAGGCGCAACTAGAGCCAAATTTCGGGGGGTGGGGGGCTAATTTCAGGTCACTGAAAGTGCACAGGTGCACTTGTCTAAATTCCAAATGTGTTTACATTTAGTAATCATGGCTAATGACAGTGTTTTCAATATTGTAACACAGCAGCAGCTCACTAATACTGCAAGTAATCTGTGGCAAAGTTTTCAGATGAATGTATTGTGTTTACTTAATTTGGCGCATATATACATATAGCTAAACCTATAATAACCATGTGCACGGTCTATTTAAATAAATGTGGAAAAATACTAGCTGCAACGTCTTTTTTTACTTGCGACAAAAATAAATACAGATATATACAGATATATATGCAGATATATGTGCACGCGTCCTTGCGCGATCATCTGGTTCTGAACCAGATGATCGCGCAAGGACGGGTGCACACTATCACCGACATACGCCTAGCCCTCATGAAACTATAGACGCACAATGTCTGGATAAATCTCCTCTCAAACAGGTTCATTTAGACATACTGGAAATGGATATTTGAAAATAGAAAAAGTCTATATTGTGAGCCCTGAAGAAGTCCGATTGTGGACGAAACGCGTTGGCAGTTGCAAAAAAGTATACATGTGAATAAAAGATGAAATTCAATACCAACAGAACATATCGACTCCTTTTTAAGCAAACAACTGTACAATTCAATTCAATTCAAAAATAGCTTTATTCAACAGTTTTGTCATAAAAGCAGAACACATACATTACAACATATATATTAAGATAATTAATATTCTGGATCTAAAACATTTAAAATTGAATTAAACAATAAATACTGCTGAGTAAATTGATTCTGGAGAATAAAAATACATATACACTCAAATTATCCCAAACAATTCATACCATGGTTCAACCTATCTTCGGAACTGAGAGCAACAAAATCAGTTAACCTGGAGCAACACCCTAGATCTGATGAACCAGGCCCAACCTAGAAACGTAGCCATTGCAATTGCTATTGGCTCCGAAGAATCCGTTGTGAGGATTCTTAGGGCCTCATCATGCTTCCTGAAGCCTAGAAGCTTACAAATAGGTATGACCCACATAGCCCGAGGTTTTTTATACAGTGGGCAAAAAAACAACAAATGACTAACCGTTTCTTCTTTATCTGAGCATTTTGGGCAGACTTTCATAGTAACCCCAACCCAGTTGCCAGTGAATGATCTAACGGGAAGGGTACCAATCCTCATTTGGAAATATAACTTCCTGTCTAAAGGTTTCTCAATAGAGTCTCAATAATGTTCTAGTGCAGGTTTTATCTTCAGTTCAAGGAACCGGCCTGACAGGTGTTTTACTGCACCCTTCGCTCGTGTTGTTGCCATTATCATGTCCCAATACTTCTCCTTCAATATCTTCTTTGATGGAAAAGGAGCATTTTGGGGATCGTCCCAAAGTTCTCTCAGACCTAGGTTCAACAACAACAACCTTATCTCCCCTAGCCATTTGATCCTATGGAAACAATCTGTGTCCATTACATCTTTTAACCCTCTTGCGTAATGTGAAAGTTCAACCGTACACCACAATCTGCGCCAATATAAAAGAGGGCGAAGTTTAGCCAGATCCCTTACTGTTTTCCTTCCCAAGTCAAACAATAATGGGCACATGGGAGTACTTTTTGGGACGCCGGTGACCTTGCACAAAAAAGAGTTTTCAGCAACAGTTATGGTAGATAGGTTCTGGAACCCCCATAGCTCCGCACCGTACAGAGTGAAGCTTAGGACTTTCAAACCATAAATCTCCATCTATGGGCTAATTGGTTTGGAGAAAGAGGTGTTAAAATTAACTGCGAGAATCCCAGACTGTTGTTTATGCTTTAGGGTAGCTATATTAATTTGTTTAGACCAGCTCATATCTGACTGAAGCGTAACCCCCAGATACGTGAAGGCGTCTACTTTATCAAGAGGTACATTATTCATAAATACCTTGCCCCGGAAGGATTTGTGCTCATTAAATGTCATAAATTTTGTCTTTTCTGCGTTAATTACAAGGCCCCGGGTTGAACAAAAGTCCTCAAACCTACTAAGGGCTTTTTGTAAGCCACTAGGGGTCTTGGAAACTATCAGAGTATCGTCCGCGAACATGAGGATAGGTATGTGTTCTTTCGCCAGCACAGGGGCATCGGTGGGGGTCTCCAAGAGGAAATCAGCCAACCCGTTCACAAAGAGCGAAAACAGGGTAGGCGAAAGCACGCAACCCTGGCGCACTCCCCTGTCAACGGGGAATGATTCAGTGACCTCACCCTTTGCCCCCCACCGGACCCGCGCATGATTATCCTCATGTGGGCGGACGACCAAAGACAGAAATTCAGCAGGCATCGCCATTTCACTTAAGACACCCCACAGCCTACGTCGTGGCACCAGATCGAAGGCTGCTTTCAGATCAACGAATACCGAGTACAGGGCTCCTTTCCCCAATACGACTGTCTTCCAATAGATGTTAATAAAACGGAAGACCTGGTCGATGGTACTTGTAAGGGGGCGAAAACCGCTTGTAGTGGGGTAAGGATTTGTTCATCATCCATCCATGACTGCAGCTTTTGTAAAATCAGTCTACCCATGATCTTTTGGATGGAGTCTATAAGACTTATTGGTCTATAGTTGGCAGGAACGGATTTGTCCCCCTTTTTAAAAAAAGGTATTATCTCGGCCCCTTTCCAAGAGGCCGGGATTGGAGCCCCACAAGCAATAGCATTTGCTAAATATCTTATATACAGGCGCCATGAGGTTTTGTAATTCAAAAACACATCTCCAGGAATATTATCCATTCCGGGAGCACGACTAGGGATAATGGTATCCAGAGCCCTATCTACTTCCCCTAACGTGAACACCTCGCCAGAGAAAAAGGTTAGATCAATAGGACCCATAGACTGTTCATCCTCCAAAGAAGCGTACTGGAGTTTAAAATATTCCACCCATAAGTGGTGGGCAACATTGTTCTGCGGGGGGTCCGGGATCCCCCCCCTATCCCACTTAAACGTATCCCAGAATGCTTTAGGGTTTCGTGACTCACAAGCTTCTTTAAGCTCAATCCATCTTGCCTGATCCCAAAGTTTTTTTGCAGCTTTAACTGCTCTTTTATAGGAGTCCCGTGCCAACCTTACTTTTGCTGGGTCTCCTTCGCCTATAGCTAGCCCCAAGTTTCTCCGCATCTGTCGACAGTTGTCGGTAAACCATCCATCAATTTTCTTCTTCTTACCCTGGCAGTACTTGGCAGGTTTGCAAAAGAACAGTTTTAATTGTTCGAACAGTGCTGTATGCATCTCGGTAATATGGGTCAAGGGAATCTGGCTTCTTTCACCAGAACCCCAAACTTCTAATACCCTGTCCACCTCATTATTCATCACTGTCAGTTTTGCCTGGGATGTTGAAACGTTTTTCCATCGCAAATGTCGTATGTCGTTAGTCAATACCAGGCCACTGGCTCCTACCACTGGGCTAACTGGCATAACTTCATCTAGCAACCCGGCCATTGTGATAATGAGTGGGTCATGGTCACTTACCACTCGGGTAACTACGATCATATCCCTCACGCAATGCCACAAGGGCAGGCTTACCAAAACATAGTCAATGCGGCTCGCCCTACGTCCATTGTTAAAGGTATTGGCCCCCTTCTTATCAGACAATGTGCGCCCATTTGCGGCCCTCAGCCATTGCCCGATACACAACCCTTTCATTTGTATTGCCGCCTCTGTCCATTTTTTAATTGGCTCAACCTCAAGTGTGGGTATACTCCATTTTGCATCCTCATCCTCCGTTAAATCTTGGTCCTTTAGCCCTAGGGGTTCAAACGTAGTGTAGAAATCCCCCACGTCCATCGGACTAGATTCCCTTGGTATATCGTCCAACAGCCTATCCAGGTCAGCTACAACGTAAGAACGTCGCCCATCAGCCAGGCCTCTAGCATAAACTTTAAAAATATATAGGCTAGGACTTTGTTCTGGAGTGATTTTTATCCCAAGGATATCATTACTATTTGTGGGTATTTGTGTAATTTTACACCTTAGTGCCTGCCGTACCCAAATAACCAAACCCCCCATTGGGCGGCCCTTCTCTTGTCTTACCGCAGGGACCTGGAAAGTAAGATACCCCAAACGAAACAGGGGCTCTATTGCCCAAGTTTCTTGAAAAAAACCTAAATCATGGGTTTCAATAAAATCTGACCATTCAGAATGTGCTAGTTTGGAACCCAACCCTGCAATATTCCAGGATAGGAACTTTAAGACTATAGGTCTATAGATACAAGAATCCTTTAGCATGGGACGGCCAGAATGAGTAGGGGGAAAACCCAAGGTCGTGGTCATCCCCATCAACAATGCTGGCTCATTGACCCCATTTTTCCCATGGAATTTCCCACTATCGTCAGAAGGGATTTTTTTTGCTATAATCCCATCTAAAGGGGGATTAGGTACGGTTGAATTTCCATAACCCACGTCGGGCATCTTCGGACTTTGATCTGGAGGGTTGATGCCTTTGGGAATACATACCGAGTTATGGTGATTAGTCGTGGTTTGTAGTCAATCACACTCCTCTAGGCCAGATAAAACATCAAACCTATTTCCTGTCAGAACTCCTAGCTCCCCCCCAGGCCCCCCTACCGGACCACTCCTACTTACCCTAGCTTTCCAAGGGCCTAAGGAGGGGGCAGGGTAAAAATATGTTAGGGGAAGAGGTTTTATCCTAGAATCCATGCCTTGATGATACCAACCACAAATGTACTCCCCGGCACTAGTGTCCCCAAAATTAATGATAATACAATCACCCTCAATCGTTATCTGTCTTGGCCCAACCCAATCCACCCTTCTTACAAAAATAATTTTAGCCAAGACACCAGGAGGTAATGTTCGGTTCATGTTAAGCCAATGAATACACTTATTTTTTAAATCAGTGTAGTCCTCACATTGTCCCGTTCTCAATGGGGAACCCCCGTCAGAATACACACATAAGGAGTAGATGCAGGGGGAAGGTCTATACATGGAAGTCTGCCTAAAGATAAATCATTTGGCACCCTACTACCCCTGTCTAAGACAGGGGGGATTAAGTTAGAACCACCCAACACTACACCCACCCTACATGGGTCCTGTGCTCCGGTTGTAGCATGCAAGGAAGACTGAGGGATAGGAGCACTCAAAATCACGGTAGGGTTACTTTTAGATACAGCTATCTGTGGGGACTGTGCTGAAGGATTTAACCTTGAAATAATCTCAGTGGTCCCCAACATACGCTGCCCAATACTAGCACTATCCACAGACCTCACACTATTAGTAGTTTTAGCTTCTACACCTTCTACACCTTCAAATAGATCAAGTCTTTTTTCAATGGAGATCAATCTTTTGTAAATAGGGATACAGATTCTGTTGAATAACTGTTCGATTTTTTCCCATGTTGTCTGTGACAATTCAGACGGGGTATCTATCCCAGGTAACATTGCTTGGTCTATCTCAGCCATCGTTGGAGACAAGATCTCAGCACTATTATCTAGAGGCATCCATATTCCTCCAGAAAGTTTGGTTAAAGCATTTGGCTTCTGGATTTTTTGCCTTCCTGCCCTTCTTGGCCATACTCCCACGCTTCCTCTTGGTTACTGGCGCTGGGTGCGCTGGTTTTACACCACGTTTATAACGAGTCCTAGCATTACTCTCCACTGGATCAGGCGAAATGCTGCCAACTAAAGAGCCTATTTGACCCTCAGGTGGGGATTCAAGTGTAGATACGAGCTCCGACCCCCTATGGGGTTCACTGGGGGCTGGGTGTACTAGAGCAGTGTGAACACCCTGATCCATACCAATACACTCACCTGGCTGAACAACTGGGCCAGGGTTAATAATAGGGATGATTGGAATACTGGTAGAAGAAATGGGAGACACCGCCCCAGCTAGAAGACCCATTGAGGACCTTCTATTGGCCGCAATGTCCAATGACAGTCTTTTTTCAGTGCGGTCAATTTCATAGGCCAGAATTGAGGAAACACGTACAATAAATTGGTCCAATGTTCCCATAACTGAGCCTGTAGGGACTACCTTCCCACCCTTGCCCAACTTGCCCGATTTAGTTGCCATTTCTTCCCGCTGAGAGCACTTCTCTTTCCCTGTCAATTCAGAAAAACACACCGAGCTCCAGATGCGTAAATTTATAGATGTCTCCGGACGTAATAGCAACGATACAGGGGAGCAGAGCAAGCTGCACGATATCCAATAATAACAACAGAAGGGAAATCCCTAGTAGCAAGAATGACACAGGTGGTGAACAGTTAGGTTTTTCCCCGGCAGCAACGAGGAGTCAACAATACCTTAAAAGGGAGGAGGAGCCTAGCGCGCATCCAAGATGGTCGCGTGAGCACAGGGCTCCCCGGACCCTTTCTGCTCCTCGGAATAAATCCTGAGACTATCCTGAGTTGGTGTATGGAATCTGAGAGAAGAAGACCAGCTGACTATATATCTCTTTCCAAAATTCTAATCGGACCTGGGAATCCTGAGTTATCGTCGCCGGAACTTTTGGGACCCACCCGACGGAGGAGGCCGGGGTGGAGGTGACCCGTGGGGCCGGGCTGCAATTGAACAACAGCGGCCTCAGCGCGGTGCCAGTCACCGATTCAGCACTTTCGGTTTCGATTTTGGCCTTCAGGAGATCAGCTGGCGTGCGTGCTCAGGGTGGCGGGGTGCCTCTTGGGCCTCTGCCCGAGGTTTGCTTCCATCTGCTACGGACGGGTCTGACGCCTCCGACCCCTACACCGACAGTTTGTGATTCTTTCCCTGGCACCCGTGCACCCCTTGATCGGAGGTCCCATTGAGTGACGGCGCTCACATGGCGGGCAAAGGGGGACCGGAGGGGCGCAAGACCAAGGCTTCACTACGCGGGGGAGCGGTCCAGAGCAACAACATGGACCGCTATACCCAGGGCAGGGGGTCCCCTGGCGCTGCTGGCCTCTCCCCGGATGCTGCGGGGGGAGGCACGACCGTCGCTGCGGAACCTTCCCTACAGGACATTATGGGCGCCATCGAGGGCATCAGGGAAACTATCGCGACGCATTATGAGGCCCTGGCCCGTAAGATCGACACTGTCGCGATCGACGTCACCCTGATTCGGGCCGACCTCTCTAAAACCAACGAGAAGGTCCAGGCCCTTGATACACGGACCTCCACCTTGGGTGCGGAGGTGTCGGATCTGCGGGCCGCGCTTGGGGACATTAGAGTGGTCAACGACCACATGGCCCGGCGGCTTGAGGACTTCGAGGGACGGGCCCGACGCAACAATATCCGTATCATTGGGGTACCGGAGTCCTCCGACAGCCGCCCGGTGGACCTCGTGGTCGAGGAACTTATCCTGCAGCAGCTGTCCCCGGTTGGCCTAAGTAAATTCTTCGCTGTGGAGCGGGCCCATCGGGTTCCTGGCGGCCGGCCGCGGCCGGGGGCCCCCCCGAGGCCTATCGTGGCTAAACTGTTCCACTACAGGGACCGCGATGCTATTCTGCAGGCTTCACGGACCCGTGGCCCGGTCCGCTACGAGAACTCGATCGTCAACTTTTACCCGGACTTCACGCAACTGGTCCAGAAACAGCGGATGGGATTCCAGGGGGTGAAGCGCCGTCTCCGCGAGCTAGGCCTGAAGTATTCGATGCTCTACCCGGCGAAACTTCGAGTGGAGCATGGAGAGCGGACAGTCTTTTTTGACACTCCTGTGGCCGCAAGTGACTGGCTGGACTCGCTGCCGGACGGGGGTGGCCGGCCCGGGCCCTCTGGGGGCACCGCAGGTGACGGGTCCCCTTAGACTGACTTTTGGTCCTTGCTTTTGCGTTTTTGCACTGTACAGTTGGGTCTTACTTCTTTTGCATACTGTGTTTTACCAGGACCCGTGAGGGGTGCGGGCGGGTTCGGGTCCCTTTCCTCCTCCGGGGTCTTTTTGTAGAATGGGGTTAGCGGGGCGACAGGCACACTGCAAGTTGGGGGGGGTCTTAGGCCCGCAGGGGTGCAGGGTGGGGGGCGGTGGACTTGGGGTGGGGTTGGGGGGGAAGAGGGGTTGTTTAGTTGTGTGTTTTTTATTTACAGGGCGAGGAATTGATTTTTATCCATATTTGGGAGCGGTGCTGCGGGCTGGGGGCTTCTTGCTCTATTGGAGGGGATGGGGGGAGACGGGTTGAGGCTTATGTCGTGGAACGTCAATGGGTTGGGGGACCGTATTAAGCGGGGTGTTGTACTGCAATATTTGCGCCGTTTGACTCCTGATGTGGTGTTTCTCCAGGAGACGCATTTGGTCGGCAATGTCTGCCATGCGATGCACAGAGGGGGATACCGCCTCGTAGCCCATTCTGGTTTCACAACTGGCTCCAGGGGGGTGGGCATTCTCCTGCGAACCTCCCTTCCGGTGGAGATCACGAGGATAGTCTCGGATGACAGAGGGCGCTATGTGTGTCTGATTGGGAGGTGGGAGGGGCAGCCCCTTACCCTGGTTTCAGTCTACGTCCCCCCGGGCCTCCAGAACTCCACCTTTGCTGATTTGGGTCGAATGTTGCTTGACCTCCCGGACGGCCTCCTGCTCATGGGCGGGGACTTTAATTCTGTGGTTTCGGGTGAACTGGATCGTCACCCACCGAGGACCCTCCCCGCTGCCCAGTCATGGCTGGGTGGGATGTTGGAGACCTTCGGCTTGGTGGATAGTTGGAGACTACTGCATCCGACCCAGTGCCAGTTCACTTTTCATTCGGGGGCGCATGGGAGTCTCTCCAGGTTAGACTACTTCCTTATGCCAGCGGCGCAGACTGGTCGGATTCGAGAGGTCAGACACCTGGCGCGTGGTATCTCCGACCATTCTCCGCTGTGGCTTCTCTTTGACACCGGGCCGCGGTCCGCAGGGCGGATAGCTCCCATTAACCCCTGGTACCTGCGGGACCCTGTGACTCGTGACAGCCTGGTTAAGGCCATGGACCAATACTTCAGTGAAAACGAGGGGTCGGTGTCGTCTGCGTTGTCCCTTTGGGAAGCCTTTAAAACTGTTATACGCGGACACGCCCTCGCCCAGATAGTGGTGGCCAAGAAGGTTAGGAGCGAGGCGGTGGTGAAGCTGGAGACTGACGTCTCGGGGCTGGAGTCGGCCTTGGAGGCGAATATTACTCCGGACGGGCTACATGCCCTTAGCCTGAAACAGTTCGAATATAGGTCCCTGGTCACTGACGCGGCCAAAACTATGTATAGGGAGCAGCAGGGCCGATTGTATGACGCGGGGGACAAGGCGGGAAAGTTGATTGCGTGGCTGGACAAAAAGGAGAGAGTGAATCGCGTGGTCCCCGAGTTGCGTGCTGCGGATGGTGGGTGTGTGACTGAACCGGATGAGATTGTGGAATGCTTCGCTGACCACCTCCGGGCGGTGTACTCCCCGGTGACTGACAGGGACGAAGATGACTCTCGCCTCCTATTGAGAGATATTGCTCTGCCCGGCCTGTCCGTTGAGGACCGGGAGCGGCTGGACGCCCCCTTATCGTCGGATGAAATAGCGACCGCGATTCGTTCCCTTCGCTCGGGCAAGGCTATGGGTCCTAACGGTCTGCCCATTGAACTATACAAATTGCGTCCTGATAAGCTTGCGCCCTTCCTCGGCCGCATGTTCCGCGACTCTCTTGCGGCGGGTTCCCTTCCGGCCGACCAGCGCTTGGCCACTATAGTCGTTCTCCCCAAGGAGGGCAAGCCGCGTGACCGCTGTACCTCTTACCGGCCTATTTCACTGCTCAATGCAGAACCTAAAATCCTGGCGAAAGTCCTGGCCAATCGATTGTTGAGTGTCGTGTGCGACCTTATTCATCCGGACCAATGCGGCTTCATCCCGCACCGCAATACCGCTCTTAACTTGCGGCGTCTGCACGGGGTCCTCGCCAGGGCGGAGCTCCTCACCGAGCCGGCCGTGCTGGTCTCTTTGGATGCCACGATGGCATTTGACACTATTGAGTGGCCATTCCTCTGGGCCGTCTTGGATAAATTCGGCTTTGGGGAGGGATTTATTGGCTGGGTGAGGCTCCTTTACACGGGACCCATGGCTCAAGTGGTGGTGAATGGGCGGGTCTCTCGGCCCTTTGCCCTCGGCAGGGGCACGAGGCAGGGGTGCCCGTTGTCCCCGTTGCTTTTTGCTCTCGCCCTGGAGCCACTCGCTGCCTGGCTCCGTTGGGAGCCCTCGCTTAGAGGGATCCGGTGGGGCCCGGGCTTTGAAGATCGGGTCTCGCTGTATGCGGACGACATTCTCCTGTACCTCACCTCACCGCGGCAGTCACTCAACGTCCTCTTTGACGTTCTGACCTCCTTTGGGAACAATTCGGGTCTCACGATCAATTGGTCTAAATCCTGCGTTTATCCCATCGCTGGTGGTCCTCCTCTCCTGCCGCCTAGGCTCCCGATTCAAATATCTCTGAGCGGCTTTAAGTACCTGGGGATATACGTTTCGCTGGACCCGGTGGCTCGCTACGAGCAGAATCTTCTGCGTCCACTTCGGCGGCTGCGGGAGGACACGGCCCGGTGGTGCAGGCTGCCCCTGTCCCCGCTGGGTCGGGCCGCGCTGTTTAAAATGATGTCCCTTCCCAGGTTCCTCTATGCACTCCAGAACTCCTTTGACGTTATCCCAGTGGCCTACTTTCGGGAGGTGGAGAGCCTGCAGAGGAGACTGGTGTGGAACGGCCGGGCGCGTATTGCTCTTGCCAAGCTCACTCTCCCCTGGTATGACGGGGGCATCGCGCTTCCTGACATTCGCAGGTACTATTGGGCCTCGCAGCTATCTGCCATTAACCACGCCACGTATGCGCCCGGCTTGAATCCGGCGTATGAGATGGACAAGTTCCTGCTTCCCGGCGGGAACTACAACAGGGCACTTTATTCCCGCCTGGCTGACCGGACCCTTACGGGTCCTACTAAGATTGCTGTGCGGACCTGGAGGGCTGCCACTGCGGCCACGGGCTGGAGTGAGCGAATGACATGTGCTACTCCCTTGTTTGCCTCCGACCGCCTGGGCAGCTTGTGGACCACCAAGGGGTTTGATCAGTGGGACACGATTGGTATCAGCAAAGTGGGAGACCTGTGGCACAAGGGCGCGGTCAAGACTTTCGCGGTGCTCCAGGCCGAATACGAGCTGACCGACAGGGAGTTCTTCCGCTACGCCCAGGTTCGACACGCCCTGCTCTCGGTCTTCGGGGAGGGGACCACGGTCCCTGTTTCCTCGCCCCTCGAGGACCGCGTACTTGACGGACATGTCCCTGATAGTACTATTTCTTTAATTTATAAAAAATTGATTAATCACCGGGCGGATCTCCTGGTGCGCCTTCGGGAGGCTTGGACTGGGGATGGGGTCGAATTGGATGACGAAGACTGGCAGTCTGCACTGTCGTCCCCCAAGGAGGTTGCCATTCCGGCTCGTCTCCGGTTGGTACAGCTCAAGATTCTCCATCGGGTGTATGTTACGGGTCCGCGCTTGGTCGCGATGGGATTTTCCGACGACGGGCTCTGTAAACGAGGCTGCGGGCTCAGCGCCACCTTTCTTCATATCCTTTGGGAGTGTCGCGAGGTGGCGGACTATTGGCACCGGGTCCACACGGTTATGGGACAGGTCACCGGGGTTGTACTGCTGCCGGAGGTGCGTCGCTGTGTCCTGAATGTGTGGGAGCCCAATGACTACAACGCGGCTCAGACTCGGTGGGCGGCCCTAGGGAACATGATTGCCAAGAGGGATATAGCGCAACTTTGGGGCGCTCAACGGCCGCCCACCGTGTCAGTATGGAAGGAGAATATGGACTGGTGTATGTTTCGGGAGAAGACAGTGTATGTGGCCCGTGGCAAGCCGGGGGCATGGGGTAGAATTTGGGGCCAATGGAATGCGTATCGCGGAGGCATCTGTACGCCCCCCCTGGTAGACACTGATATCGCCATGTCCCCCTGACCCTCGACGGTTCCTGGCGCTTTTTGTAATAACTACATAGGGACGTTCATCTTCCTTGACCCCCCTTTCCCCCCCCCCCCTCCGTCCCCGGCCTCCCGGTACTCCTCTCTTTAGCGGATTGCTCAAACGTTCTGACTGGAGTTTCCCGGGGGGAGCCTGAACCGCACTGGTATCCCTCGTAACTCGCCTTTTGTTTTTATTGTTTTTTTTTTTTTTGTTTCTGTTACTGTTGGACTGACGCTTGCTGTTCTTCGAGAACTATCTTGAGCCACTGCGGGGCAGTGCCCTGGGAACGGATTGCAACTTTGATATGTGTATATTTCCTTATGTACCTAGCGGCCGGCCCGGGTGGTTGTAGGCCCATACTTGTGACCGAATTGTTGCTCAATAAAAACTTTTTCACAAAAAAAAAAAAAAAAAAAAAAACAATACCTTAAAAGCACCAGCAGGAAGTCAGCGTTAGGGTGGGTAGCCCAGCCCTGCCTATTCCTGGCGATGACGGGCGAGGGACGGGCTTTGCCCGGGCGAGCCTGCGCGCGTCCCGCTCGGCGGGAGGCGCACCGAGCTTATGAGGGCTTCTGACGCCCTCAGCTGACGTGCTGCGCGCTGATAGCGCTAGAGCCTCTGGGAGTTGTAGTCCTTTTTGGCTGCGATGTTAATACCATTCCCCTCACGGCTTGCAGGTAAGGACCCAGGCAGATGGCAAAAGATGAAGAGATGATCAGGTAATCAGCCGTTTCCCTCAGGGCAAGTAGAGAAGTCAAGGATTCGAGTCCACTTATCAGCTTTGGAAGTTAGACCGCTAGATGTCATCCATGCTTTTGTAAAACTGAGCAGTAACACAAGGAGCTTGTTTCTTAGACCAGGTTGGTTTGACAAGATCTGCCAACAAAATCCTTTGTATGACTCTGAAATTACAACCATGAATCAAACATCCCCCAACACTGCAGATGAGGAAGCGGAGCACCCAAAAAACGTCCGTCCTTCAGCTATTCCGTGATTCCGCCCAAATGGCCCATAACGAGGAGGATAGGATGAACAACTGTACTATAGACGTACTTTATTGTGGATTGTTCATATTTAATACTTACAAGTGTTCAGAGCTATTTCTTGTTGTATGTTTTTAGAGGAACCAGTTGGGTCTCTCCTGGTTTCTCTATTTTGGGACCTAGGGGATTGTGTCCCAGGATCCTTTGCACCTTGTTTTGTGGCTAAACTACAAGAGATGTTAAGACTGGTGCGGGTATTCATGCTTTGATCCCCATTTCTTTGTGATAAGTAACAGGTTTTAGTTTGCTGGTGATTTTATTTACAAATGCTTTCAACTAGTGTGGCAGAGGAATCCCAGCAGGAGCTTCGGTCTGCAAGGACAATGATCTCATTCTGGCGGATATGGGACGTTTATATTAGCGAGCATATTAATGTCAGTCAGTCAGTCAGTCATAATACTTTATTTCGATAAATAAATATCATAAAAAGACATAGGAACAATACAATATGATTTCACACAATCAATAATTCATAATTACTAAAATGTTTAAAAGAGGTCAGTTAGTTAAAAAATCTAAACACATCATTTGCATATTACATTTATATTCTCTTAATTTCACAGAGGGACCATTTCATATAGAAAAATAAAAATGTAGCCATTCATAAAACCATATTAGTTGGATTAATAGCCGACTTCCTCTTCTTAACCCTAGCAGCACCCACTAGAAAGCTAGCAACATGGAACATAATCCTAGGGGTCTGCAATAGCTGTAAAAACAGAAGTGCAGGTTTAACCTGATTAAATCCAGCATCCTTTAAAATCGGAATCAAGTATTTCTTTTTTAATGCCGTGAAGTGATCACAGAACATCAAAAAATGCAATGTGTTCTGGATCGAAAAATTATCACATTTACACGGCATTGCATTTTCGGGAGTGCACCAGGTTGGGAAATGACCAAGGGTTAGATGGATCAGGTTAAACCGAAAACGTGTTAAGAGAAAACGGTGAAAAGGTTTATTTACAATAGTTAAATATAATTCAGGGCCAACATGTGTGCTCAAAATGATACTAGCCCGCACCGAAGGTTTCTCCAGTTCTACTTGTTCCCTTTCAAGTCTTAACAAATCTCCCATCATGCCTTTGATCAAACCAATGTCTTTAACAGTTATCGATTCCGGGGAAAAAAAGAAGTCTGGTCTCCCCAATTTAACAAGGCAATTTTTAATGTAGACTAGCCATGCTATTTTATTTACTTTATCCAACTGCAGGCAATCTTTTAGAATGATATGATTGAGGGGAATTTCTTGATTCACCCAAGTCTTTAGCCAGGCCAAAACGGGGGCCACTCTAATCAGATCTGAAATATAACCTACACCAAGTTCAGTATGGACAATGTATGTTGGCGTAGACTGTGGAACAGAGAGAACAGATCTTAAGAATTTATTCTCCATGATCTGTATACTTTCCATGGAACGATTACCCCAGATCGCACTTCCATATGTAGCAACTGCGAGACATTTTGCTTTGTAGATTTTTAACAAAGTTACTATTGGCCTTGCTCCCAATTTTTTCATAAAACCCTGGAGTGCAGAAGATGATCTAGCAAGGGCGATATTTCTATTTTTTATCTGGGGACTCCAGGTACCTCTCTCATCAAAAGTGATCCCCAGATATGGGAAAGTGGCTACTCTACACAGTTCTTGCTTCCCACAAGTGAAAGTTTTTAAGAGTTTATTTTTACTACTCTTGCCCATAATCATTATCGGAGACTTTTTAACATTGATCTTTAGATCCAGAGAACCCATAAAGACCTCAAAAGCGTCCAATAATCCTTGGAGGCCAACACCAGTACGGGAAAGCAAGACGGCATCGTCCGCGTATAGGAGAACTGGAATTCCGAGTTCTCCTATACGTGGAATGTCAAGGGTTGCATCTTTTAGTGTAGGTTCCAAGGCATTTATATAAACGGTGAATAGAAGGGGTGCCAAAATGCACCCCTGCCTAACTCCCCTTTCTGAATTAAAGTGACTCGTGCAACGCCCCTCTGGGGTCACTCTGACCGAGGCTATTAGATCAGTATGTAAATCTGCTAAAAGATTGACAAGGGCCCTGTCCAGTCCCATATCGAGCAAGATTTTCCATAATTTGGAACGATTTACAAGATCAAAGGCTGACGAGAGGTCCATGAACCCCAGGTAGATGGACCCCTCCTTGGCCATCGTGTATTTTTCTACTAGTAAATGCAAGTTCAGGCCTTGGTCTATTGTGCTCCTTTTTGATCTGAAGACGTACTGAACGTCTGATAAGACCCCTTTCTCTGTTAACCAGTCGTTCAGTTTTGTTAAGATAACCCAGCCTATTATTTTCACCGACGAATCAATCAGTGAAATCGGTCTGTAACAGAATGGGTCTTGCCTGTTACCCTTTTTAAAAACTGGAATAATTATGGATTTCTTCCACGAGTCCGGGATTTTATCAATTAAAAGAGCATTAAAAACATTACATAGCACTTTGGACCAAAATTTCGGAGCACTTTTAAAAACGTCCCCTGGTACCCCGTCGGGGCCCGGAGCTTTATTTTTCAGGGTCAAATCTATAGCCCTTTCCACATCAGCTGCCACAAAAATAACAGTGTCCTCAGCAGTGCAGAGTTCCCCGGCTGCAACTTCTAGAGTGCCATCAAGGGTGGCAGTATTACATGTTTCCGTATATATCTGACTAAAATGTTTAATCCAACCCTCATCAGGAATATTTGCCTCTAGAGGGGTATTTGTGTCGTCCGAGAAGAGAGGCTGATTTATGGTTTCTGGTTCAAGTAGTTGGATCAAAGCATTGTCTTTCAATTCCCTCTTTCTTTCTAGAATAGTGTTTTTGTACGCATTCCTTGCATTAACTATATCTGCACGGTTTTTAGGAATTACTTTTAGTGCTTTTAGTAGTACTCCATGCGCTTTTGAGCATTTCTTATCGAACCATCTTTTGCCCACTAGCGCCTTCTGCCTGGATTTGTTCTGGAGACTACGATTAATTTCCTTGCAGATATTATCAAATGCTACTATAACCTCTTTAGGCTCTGTACTTTCCGCTAAACATATTGAGACTTCATCCTCTGTTTTGGATGAAACCTCTTGAAGAAAGATTTCAGGGACTATTTTTGTCCATTTCAGCCTACGATTCTGGTCTTTAACCTCAAGGTTCAGGCCCCCTCTAACTTTTACTGTTTTAAGAGAAATTAATTCAGTATTCTTTAATACAAGTAAAACAGGATTATGATCACTAAAAACTGACACATCAGTATAATAATTTAACACGTTATTTAACAAAAAAGAAGACACAAAAATATAATCTATAACAGTACCCATGTCTTTTCCCTTAAACGTAGGGGACCTATTATTGCCTTCCCCGCAACCTGACTAAATTCCATCTTGCGAAAAAAAACTCAAGATATTCTCCACGCCTGGTATGTTCCGGATGAACAGATGAAGAAAGGGGAGGACCTTCATCATCCCGTCTAATACATGGTAAGGTGCATGGGTGTATATTAAAGTCCCCTAGTACTATTAATTCAAAAATATTTACATTAATACTATAGACTGACAAAAATGTATCCAGTACTTCCAAATTTTGACTGGTACACTCATTTGCGTGTGAGTTATAAAAATTTACAAAAAGAATCTTAGCCTTATCTTGGGTAGAAAGCTCAACAATTAGACAGTTTTCAGAGCCCGATGAGCACTGAGTTAATGTACCTTTAATGTCCAGTTTAAATAGACTTAACAAGCCCCCCTTAGGTCTTCCAGCCACACTACTAATAGCTGGGTTGCAGAAATGAGTATAACCATCCAGGGAAAAGCTATTCATACAGTCCCAGGTCTCTTGCAAGGCAATAATGTCAAAGGATTTTAATGTCATTTCCCATTCGGCAATCCCAATTTTATTCTTTAAACCGGCAATATTCCATGTGGCTATCTTGAGGGACTGTGCTAAAGACTGGGTAGAGTTCCCCAAGTCATCGGGCAGTCAATCATTTTCCTCTAATGATGATAGGGCAGTGTAGCGATTGTAAAGAGGTAGGATGTTATCGGACTGCCTATTAGCTAACTGAAAACAATGTCGGTCCCCGCTGTTTTTAGCCCGAGACATATTCTCAGATGCATTCAGAGCACAACCAACCATCCCCCTTCCGTGCCCATTTAGAGGGTTCCTTTGCTCATGGGGCAATCGATATTGGGTATTGTCCAAGTGGTTATAAAAGAAGCCAAGGGGTCTGACACGTACTGAGTTTTCCAGGGTTGGCAAAGTGGCAGCTCTGAGGAGGACTGTTGCCACATGTTGTGGATATTTAAAGTTTATAATAATACAATCCCCTCTAGTGTTTTTTGTACCATTGCCAATCCAACTAACTCTACGGGTAAATAATATATCATTAGCAAAAGCACATGGGAAACCACAATTCCGATTCAGCCAGGCAAGTGTTTTATTTTTAAGGGCATCATAAGTTTCTAACCTAGGATCAATCATACAGGAGTCAACCTCTGGTACATTTGTTAATACCACGGTGTATGGGACACACTCCGGAGGGAGATTAATAACATTTTTCCTCCTAGGTCTACTTCTCCCAACAGTATCTACCCCTGCTAAATTATCCTGACTGCTTTTTTGTGCGATTTGTGATTGTCCTGATATTTGTGCTGTTGCAATTCCCGCTAAAGATAGGTTCGAAGATGGAATATTCAGAGCGATTGCGCCTGAAGAAGCTTGAGCATTAAGCCCTGAGCCATTACCCCTGTTGCTATCTAAAGCATGTGCTGTAGGATCCACTGTATTATTACCCATTGTACCTAATGAGCCAGATTGAGGGCTCGGCAAGGTAGTAAACCGGGTCATACAAGAGTCTAAGAGACCTTCCAAACTATTGACCCTTCGGAGCACTAGATCTAACTTTGCCACCAGGGGTCTAATCAGTGCTTCCAATTTAGACTCGAAGATGGTTGCCAGAAGATCAATCTGAGCTGAATGCACATTACTTCCCTCTACGATATTTATGGGCTCAGGGGTATCTCCCCTATTGAGAGGTGTTGTACCAGCCTTTTTGATCTTCCGACCTACCGCCCTCTTAGCAGGAACCTTCCTACAGGCACGCACCACTCTCCGAATAGGAGATTGAATTGCAGAGGGCCTTGGTGATGGTGTCGGGCTCTGACTTGTGGTAATTTCATTAAAAATTCCCTGCTCTTCCGTGGGTACATCAATACTTGTATCATCATTATTAGTATTATTAACCAAACTACTATCGGGCAACGGTAAGGTAGACAGACACTGCCCTGTAGGTGACGTTTCTGGACTTACCCTACTCAATGATAATCTCCTATCCTTGTTAATCTTACTGACTACTTTAACAAGATAGTTGTCCATTGCCCTTGTATCCTTGTTAGCCGCCAGTTTGGAGGACCTGAGTTTGGACATAGTAGGGCCAGTGAATACTAACTACCAAATGAATAGTGCAACAATGGGTTGTCTAATTAATGAGAAACACTATAATATGGACAAGGCCAACTAACAAAATATACACAATGAACAAAATAGAAAGAGATATGTTACTACGTAACCTGGTTCAGAGTTCTAGAAGCCAAAGTCCGTGGCCCTGCCCTGCCTCCTCCTGCCCCGGACGGCCACAGACGGCCCGCCCTCTGCCCGGGCTCAGCCCGGCGCCGCCCACGCGCGTCCCGCGACGCAGAGGGAGCTGCAGCTGATGTAGCGCCTCCGGGCGCGCTTTCTGCCGGAAATGGGCGGATCAATGCAGGATGCCGGGAGCTGTAGTCTCTCCCTACGGCGGCCTCTGATGTCGGAAGGCGGCGGGGGAGACACACAGCGATGGAGCCAAAGATGTCTGCACTGAAGCCCAGGTAGATGCAGCGAGGTAGATAGCAGGCGCAGTTATCGGCAAGAGACCCCCCGCTCCACCGAGGGAGCCGCAGCTGATGTAGCGCCTCCGGGCGCGCTTTCTGCCGGAAATGGGCGGATCAATGCGGGATGCCGGGAGCTGTAGTTTCCCCCTACGGCGGCCTCTGATGTCGGAAGGCGGCGGGGGAGACACACAGCGATGGAGCCAAAGATGTCTGCACTGAAGCCCAGGTAGGTGCAGCGAGGTAGATAGCAGGCGCAGTTATCGGCAAGAGACCCCCCGCTCCACCGAGGGAGCCGAAGCTGATGTAGCGCCTCCGGGCGCGCTTTCCGCCGGAAATGGGCGGATCAATGCGGGATGCCGGGAGCTGTAGTCTCCCCCTACGGCAGCCTCTGATGTCGGAAGGCGGCGGGGGAGACACACAGCGATGGAGCCAACGATGTCTGCACTGAAGCCCAGGTAGGTGCAGCGAGGTAGATAGCAGGCGCAGTTATCGGCAAGAGATTAATGATCTTGCCATTGGAAAACTTCAAGTCAAATATGTAAAACCAGGATCTAAGGAATATTTCTTTCTCCAAACGTCCCTCAGAACATGGGTGGAGCCTAGATCCAGAGAACCTTCAATGTACGACCTTTATACTTTCTAGCCCCCGTGCCTACCAAATCCACATTCAAATTGATATTAAAATCCACACACATGATAAGCGGGAGTGGCCACAAGGATAACTCAGAGTTTATCCAAACAAACACCGCTGGGTCACCTAAGACTGACCCATATACTGACCAAAGTGTAAAACCCTCTTTGGGGAACTGACACTGAGCGATGACCCAGGGTCCATATTTGTCTCGCAGAACCCTTGGGAACATGCCCCCGCCTTTCCACGCCAAAATTGCCACCCCCATTTATGTGCTCCTTGAAAAGTACTACTTACCACTTGGTACCCTAAAGACTCTAACAGTGTCTTCCTAGACCCCTCAATGTATGTCTCCTGCCTTGAGATAAAGCATATCAAGGGCTACCCAACGCCTTTTCATGGGGTCATTTAACCCACAAATGTTAATAGTTGCAATCCGCAAATTACTCATTCATAATGTGTGAAAAGCCAATTGTCACCCCCCTTGTGCATGACTGTCTACTTTGATGACCTCCCCTGCCCCTACCCTTCCCCCAACCCACCCTACTGCACCCACCGCCTGATCACCCCATCACAAACGAGCAAATAGGTCAGATCTCACCCTGTTGATGCCACCCACTCCACCTTCCCCAAAGTGCCCCCAGGCTCCAATACTCATGTAAAAACCAGGGCAGAAAAAAAGACGAACAAAGGAAAAGTAAGAGTAGGTGGTAAAGATAATATAAGTAAGAAGAAGAAAAAAGAGCCGCCTTCTTAATGTCCATAGACTGCCAGCTGCAGACAACCTCAGAGAGTTAACATTATGGGAAATGTTTCATTCTAATCCTGGCACCCTTGACCCTCCTTTGATCTCCTTGAGATACTCTTGAGCCTTAATTTCAGACGTAAAAATCTGCACCCTCCCTTTAGAGATGACTTTAAGACAGGCCGGATTTAATAGATACGCCTCACTAACTAGTCCCTGAAAGGTTGAGATCAGCTGGCGTAGTCGCCATCACGTTTCCACAATAGTGTGGCAAAAGTCCGGGCGGACAAAGAACGTATGCACCTCATAGGTGCTCTTGCCTTCTGCCTTGTTGAATATGGATTACCGGAGTAGGAAGATACCCAAGAAAAATAAAACTGGTCGTGGCCATTCAGGTTGTACTGTCACTAGGTTTTTTCTTAGCGTAATTGTAAAACAATGAGCTTGCTGCACCTCAGCGTCCCAGTTTCACTGAGGAAAGTCAGGAAAAACTCCCTTTAGAAGTCCCACCATAATACAGCCTTACACTGGCTTCCGATTCACAAGAGAATCCTTTTCAAAATCCTCCTAATTACATATATGAAATGCTTTTATTGATGTGTAATGGTTTTAGTAACCACCTCTTTTATTCTTTTAAGTGTTACACCATTTTATGCATGTTGTTCTCTTTTATGGTCCATAGTGACCGAAATAAAGATTTTTGATGATGATATAGAGCCATGATTAAATCAGGACCTAAGTATCTCTCAGCATGGTTTTCCCCCTATATTACTACTAGGACTCTTAGATCTTCGACAGCTAACCTCCTTAAACCTACCACCTCTAAACTAATAACAAAAGGTGGAAAAACTGTCGCCACGCTAGGGACTAAAGCCTGGAATGCCCTCCCAGTACAATTAAGACTACAAAAAACAGAAACTCAATTCAGGAAGGCTCTGAAGACATGGATTTATAATACCCCTGATGCTTGCTGTCTTACAATGATCTAACATGGCCATGAATTAGTACATCCAGGACCCCCTCTCACCTCAAATTCCTCAGCGCCAGGATTCTCCTCGTGGAGTGACAGTCAGCGCTTTATAAATTTCAATTTACATTACATTACATCTGATATCACTTCCCTCAATGTTTTCTGCTAGACCCAGAAACCTAAGATTGTTTCGGTGCTGTTGGTTCTCAAATTCCTCAAGTTTCCACATTACATCCGTCATTTGCGAATAATGTGCCTCCTTATGCTGTGGAAATATGGATTTTTATGATCAGTTATGTCCCCTATCTTGGACCCCAACGGTTTCATGTATAAATCACAAGTACATGTATGTTCCCTCCAGTTCCAGTTATGAAGACGCAAACACATGTGCGTCCACCGCCAACATGTCCTCTTTCAGATCCGCCATGAATGGGTCGGATATTCCATTCCTAAGAATGAAAGGCCACCGGCTTTATATGGTTCATTTATCCCATTTTACAGTCCAGGCGAGTAGGCCCTGATTCTGCCATTAAGCCTTTTCCTGCCTTCTGCCTCTGAAAGCTCCAGTCTGAGCTCGCATCTGTATCCATGAACTTTGTCCTATTCCCTGCGCGGCTAACGGTGCCTGACTCCAGCCTGTTGCCTGCCAAAAACTGTATTTCACCTTCGAGATTATCTGCTCCGCTCCCTATTCAATGCATTCCTGTCTAGTAGTTTAAGTAAACATTCTTCCAGCTACCGAGCAAAAGGCCCGGCTTCTCTGTCTTTATGCAAGTAATTCATAGCCCTGTTACTATGGAAGATTTCTGCCCTCGCATCTAGTGTAGACACTTAGACGCTTGTACACGCACACACAGTCAGTATAGAATAGATTTTGTTCGAAAGACCTTTCTTTTTGGATAACATAGTTCTTTAAACATAGGATGTTAGATATGATTTGGGATTAGGTTGACTTGACCCCCCAGACTTCTGTCTCCACATGTAGAGCTAAATGTCAAGTCCCCTTCACCCCCTAGTTGCACGTCAATCACACGTCATGCTGCTGCGCGCGCATCTCTGCCGAGTATTTCTGCTGACATTGCGAAATTCTTTCATGAAACCACCCATTTATGACATCATACCTGATGACGTTCTTTAAGTTACGCCCAGTTACACCCATTTTAGTTACGCATGTATGTTTTATCTTTGTTATCAATTGTTACGCCTCCTGCATCTGTTTCACTGTAATGCCTATTGTATAAAAATGATTACCTGTCAATAAAGTATGGTCCTTCACTTCCTGAACCTTCGTGGTGATGGAATATGGAGTCCATCAATTCGAATTGATTTTGGAATAAAGCCCGTTCCGAACCTCTAATACCACGGATTCTGCCTCTTATTTTACTGAGCTATTATTATAGATTTTCCGCATCAAATTAAGTACCGGTAATTAAATTATTTACCACATATATGGCGCCCGAACAGGGACACTTTCTCATCTCACGCGCCGGAGGTGCGTTGCAGGCCCGGTCTCCTGTCACAGCTGGACGGACAACAACGCGTACCCACAGGATTTCCTGTATCTCCCTCCTGCCGAGCGGGGGTAACTGAGGCTGCGATCAACACCCAGACGAGGCGGTGAGAAGTGCGAAGTATCCCAACCAGAGCCTAGCTGAGAGAGCAAGATCCGAGGTATACAGAGGCCCACCAGTTTCCGAAGTTTCCGAAGTTTCGAGTCGAGTCCAGTCCGGTTCAAGTCCAGTTCAGTTCAGTTCCGAGGCCTTCCGTTCCGAGCTACCCGGTGAGTACCATTGTCGGGGAGGCGTTCTGACGTGCACATAGTTTGTGCCGGTCAAGACGGGTTTGGGTACACAAATCCGGTCTGCACTGTTTCAGCAGTGTATCTGTACTGTTCAGCAGTATATCAAGTATTTCTAGTATATAATTCAGAATTACCTAGTTAGTGCCGAGTATTATGCTTAGTGACTAGTTCCCTAAATGGCCATCATTGTTGTTCATTCAATGTTAAATGTTAAAATGTTTTAAATACGTTCTGCATATTGTGGTGTGAATGACTGTTCATTATTGTGTCTTGTTGTATTAAACGTGTTCAAAATTAGGTATCAGATCAGTTCTCAATATGCCGCTCTTTTCGAAATTAAGACAGATCAAAACTAGAAAAGGGGTACTCGAAGAAGCTGTTCCCATTCCTCCTAGGGACACTCCAGGGTACTTCATGTATCATAAACATGGCATAGACGCCATATTATTTCTTGATTTATGGGTAGACTACACCAAGGAATTACCAGAAAGTCAGAGGTGGCCCGCAGCTGGGACCTGGGATGCAGATTGCATCATGAAAGTAGAGGAAGAATTATGGAAAAAGAAAGCTAGACAGTCACAGAAAGATGCCATTGAATTATGGCGTAAAGAATCATATAGACGTACAGAAAAAGCGCTCAGACAGGAAGAGAAAAGTAAGGAGAATTCAAATAAAGTTCGAGAAAATCTATTAATTGAAGAAGGTACTCGAGTAAAATCAGAACAAATAGACAGACAAAGAAATGCCCTTATGAATGGTATGTATCCTCTTCTGGCCGAAGGATTACCTAAGGCTACTCCAGAGATACCAAAAGACTTGCCACCCCAATTGTTTCCGATAAAAGTACATCCCAAAGGGCATCCCAGAACCGCAGAAGATGTTTTTCTTTCCTCTTATTTAGACGACGCAGCTCCCGAGTATGCTAATGCTGCGCCACATAGACCGCTTGCCGAGGGGGTTCAACGCCAAGACCCCCCTCCGTCTGTACCTCCGCAACAGCAAACTCCGACACCAGTTCCGGCAAGCACATCTGTTTCTACATCTGTATCCACACCTATGGTTGCTATATCACGTTCAACGAATCCTTTCACATCCAGCACCCCAGGTGGTGCTACCGGAGGTACATCAAACATTTTTTCCACGCCACCCAGAGTAAATAAACTTTCCTTTCAAGAATTAGCCCACCAACGTACGCCCAAACTAGTAACTCCCGACACGTTCAAGGAACTTCTAATAGATTGTAGATATGACCCGGTGCCCGGAAAAGGGGACGAAATGCTGCTGGCATCATTACGTATCCGACGAGCTGCAATATATTTAGGGAGGCTACCAGGAATGACTACACATTTAGAAAATATATATCACTTTGTCCAGTCAGGGCGAGATTCTGAGAGTATTAACAGAGCCATGGAGTACCAGAAAGTGGAAATACAGGGGGAACTGTTACGTTTCCTCATAAACTGTGTGATCAGAAATCAAGACCGACCAGGGGTAAATCCGGAAGAAATGCAAACTCTTACCACATGGAGTCGGAATATATCAGAGGGAAGACATGATAAACGATCATGTATAGTAGCTATGTGCCGCAAGATCCGCAAAGAAGTAGAACGAATACACGAAGAAAGATTAGCAGTAGACGAGCCTGAACAAACCGAGGAGGAGGAAGAATTAGAACTGCCCACAGGACAGTTAGAAACCATGGCCTATGTAGGTAGAGGAAGATCTTGCAATAATACTAGATGCTTTACTGATCCGATACGTCCGATACGTCCAGATAATAGCAGAAGTTTCCAAACCCCTATAATAAATATAAGGTCCCCCGAACATTCGTTCCAAGCCGCTGACAAATTACTCCGAGAACGAAGGGGTTATCATATACTCGATTCTATGGACGAACAAGAATTAGCCAGGTCAGCCGTTCATTGGGTTGATAGTCCCGGAAAATATAGTGATGATACATTAGCGCACACGTTTTTGAACCTCGCCCCAGATGAACAGCGTTTAGCTGGTATCTATATGATTCAACAACTCCTTATATTATATAAAAGCCAACACTCCGATCCTGGTCCCTTACCTGATATGTTGACTGAATTACTCACGAATAAATGGAGAGGTTCAGGTACTGAGTTAATTAGAGAAATCCTAGAATCCAGAAAACAGTACATTCTTTTTGTATGTCCCGAACATGTCTCACTGCCCATCAAGGAAAGAACGACGTATTACATGGATAGACAGAATCCCTCACGCGAAGTGCACCCGATAAAAGGTGATGACAATCAGTTTAAACGTGTGTTTGTATACACACCCATATCTAAAATAGAACTATTAGAAATGAAGAAAGTGGTACCCAGTCATGACAAAGACCCAGCGGGTTTCCACCGTGAAATTAAAGACATGTTGCTCATGGGAGAGTATACCTATCCCGACATTATGACAATATTGAAGGTATTAATGCCTGCGGGCATTTACGAAAAACTCAAGGAAAAGGATTGGGAGGTGGGAGACCAGAAGATAGATTGGACAGCATTAGAAAACGAAAAAAAAGGTCGAGGTCCAGGTTCAGGGCTTGGGGAAAAGACCAAAACACTACCAGGTTTACTAGTACAGGTACTGCCACGTTTATTAACTACGAAAAAGGAAGACTGGGGTGCAATCTCAGCCTGTAAACAAAAACCAGATGAAGACACTAGTGATTTCTATTCCCGATTTGAAAAATGTTTTGGTATAAATAGTGGAATAAAAGCAAGTAGCGAATCGTATCCACATCTGTTTGTGACAAAATTAGTTGAAAATTCCTTGCCCCAAGTTAAGAACAGAGTATTGAAATTCGAGAGTACATGGCAAGGTAACACTCCGTCACAAATGTTACAAATGCTACAGTACCATCACAATAGAATTAGAGAGGAACAAGAACATGAACAAAGACGCATGAAAGACACGAAAATGAAAATGCTAGTTTCCCAGACAGTTCCAGCTGACGGTCATAAAAAGGGTATGACACAGTCCAGTGTTTCAACAGGTCCTGTAAAAGGGACATGCAACTAATGTAAACAGCCAGGTCATTATGTACACGATTGTCCAGTTTTAAAACATAATATCGCTATAGGTAATACAAAAGAAAGACCACGGCCACTTAGACAGGATCAGAACCAACAAGGAGCTCCGCAGCATGCACAGTCCATGCCAGCTCCGCAACAATATATGACAGCTCCACCACCGCAGCCTATTGCTGCCACACAAACAACGACACGACAGATGTACCAGACCGCACAGTATGACTATCCTGATTATCAACGATATTCATGAAACAGCCTAGAGAGGGAAGTTGGCTTACCCCTTATTGAGGTCCCTGTAGATCAAGAAGGACCTTATGTACACAGTGAACTATTAGGCCAAGATAGAAAATTTTTACTTGATACAGGGGCAAGCCGAACAACAATAAAACGTAGTGAAGTTCCAGGGGCACCCCTCTCAGGCTCACAGAATATTTCCCTTGGCTTTTCAGGAAAACCTATCATTAACGAAGTATCACAGCCTCTTCCACTTACGATTGGTCCCTTGACACGAACTACAGATTTATTACTTACTAAATCATGTCCAGAAAACTTGTTAGGTATAAAAACATTGAAAGCCCTAGGAGCTATAATATGTTGTTCTCCGGAAGGAGTAAGATTGTTTTTACGTGATTTCAAAGGGCACTATGTGTCCCGAGACATGGATGACCGACTGCAGATTTTACCCACACATTTATGGGCACAAGGCCCTACAGATGTTGGTTGCATGAACATTACACCATATCGAGTCACACTAAAGGCAGGAGTGGTACTACCACGAATGCGACAATACAAGTTACCCCCAGATGCTGTAGTGGCTTTACTGCAAATCATTGACGAGCTTATTACCCAAGGAGTGGTTGTGGAAACCGACTCCAATGTATGTAATTCACCGATAATTCCGATTCTTAAACGAACTGATCCAAAAGCCCCGCCAGTATATCGATTGGTTATTGATCTGCGCGAATTAAATAAATGTATTGTACCACAATACCCCGTAGTCCCAGACATTTCTTCATTATTGACAGCCATTGATTCCGAAGCAACATTCTTTACTGTAATTGATCTCAAGAATGCCTTTTTCAGCGTCCCAATAGATCCGGAAAGCTAATACTTGTTCGGATTTAGTTTAAATGGACGAAGCTTTAAATTCACACGCGCACCTCAAGGATTCACAGAAAGCCCCAGCATCTATAGCCAAGCACTGAAACGAGAACTTGACAGTATCCACATGCCAGTCAACACTGCCCTGCTTCAATATGTCGATGATCTGCTGATCACCGCTAGAAGCGAACCTGAATGTGAAAAAGCCTCACTGACGGTTTTACAATTTTTGGCCGAAAAGGGGCACAAGGTGTCCCCTTCTAAGCTGCAATTCTGTGTCCAGCGAGTTGTTTACCTTGGTCACTCGCTGTCCAAGGAGGGAAGGCAGCTTACACCAGATCGCATCCAGTTAATTGCTAACATGCCAATACCCAAGACACAAAAGGAGGTGCGGGCTTTCATAGGCCTCACTTCATATTGTAGGCAGTGGATCCCGCAGTATGCATTTCTAGCAAAACCACTCATTCAGTTGACAACACAGGAGGCAGCCACATCGACTGTCCTACCTTGGACTCAGGAACATACACAAGCTTTTGAAAGCCTAAAGAAAGCTTTATGCCAAGCACCTGTTTTAGCAACACCATGTTACAATAAACAGTTTACACTCTTTGTTACAGAACGCGAAGGTACTGCCTTGTCAGTACTCACACAGGAACAAGCAGGATCACACAAACCATGTGCTTATTTTTCTAGTACATTAGATCCCGTAGCTCAGGCTCTGCCTGCGTGCCTGAAATCAGTGGCAGCAACAGCTTTAGCAATCCGACAAAGCGATGCCATAGTGTTAGGACATCCATTGACAGTACAAGTACCACATGCAGTAGAGGTTCTCTTGAACCGCACACAAACACAACACTTGACTATAGCAAGACTCACTGGTTACGAATTAACATTGTTTCAGCCACACATACAAATCAGACGTTGTAGTACATTGAATCCTGCCACACTGTTACCAGTAAACGGAACAGACCCACTAGCACATGATTGTATTGAAGTTATCACTATCACGACGAAACCCAGACAAGACTTGACAGACGTCCCATTGTCAGATCCAGACCTGACGTTGTATATAGATGGTTCATGTATGAGAACAAGTACAGGAGAGCTAGTGGCCGCGTATGCAGTCACAACAGACACTGAAGTCATTGAAACAAATTGCATAAATACCTTGTCAGCTCAAGCAGCAGAGCTCATCGCTCTGACACAAGCCTGTATTCAAGCCACAAATAAAAAAGTCAACATATACACTGATTCACGTTATGCATTCGGAGTTGTACATGACTTCGGCGTGCTGTGGCGAGAGAGAGGTTATTTAACTTCTCACGGTGCCCACATTCAGCACGGACCCCTCATTCATGCCTTATTAGATGCAATACATCTACCCACTGCAATATCAATTATGAAATGTAAAGCTCATACGAAAGTTACTGATATCATTTCTCAAGGCAATGATCTAGCTGACAGAACAGCTAAACAGACTGCTCAAACTCAAACATCTGACATGACAAAGACAATAGTCCCGACACCAACACATTGCATGATGGTTAAGGATCCCGCTCTTGACGTAATTGACATACAGACACATGCTACACCAGAGGAAATAAAGAAATGGACTGAATTAGGAGGGATCCAAACGGATCAAGGATGGATGACGAAGGAAAAATCTGTATGGTTCCTTCCTGATTCAATGGTCCAAGTCGTTATTAATACTGTACATAGTCCAGCGCACCTAGGAGAAAAAGCTATGCTAGACAGCATTCAACACATTTGGTTCAACAAACATTTACGAGCAGCAGCTAAACAAAAAGTTCGTACCTGTATGATCTGTTGTCAGTTTAACCCAGGTAAAAGCATTCCCGTAGAACAAGGTGGATTTCAGCCTCCTAATCACCCTTTTGAAGTCCTCCAGATGGATTATATCCAGATGGAACGATGTCGAGGATTCAAATATGTTCTCGTAGTTGTCTGTGCTCTTTCCCGTTGGACAGAGGCATATCCGGTTTCAGATTACACTGCCCCGACTACTGCCAAACAGTTGGTTCGAGAATTCTTCCCACGGTACGGTTTACCACGTGTTGTCTACTCAGATAACGGCCAGCCGTTCTCATCCGAACTAATGAAACACGTTTCACTTTTGTTAGGCTATCAATGGAGATTTCACTGTGTCCGACACCCCGAGGCAGCAGGTCTCGTGGAACGACATAATCAAACTCTGAAAATTAGATTGTCCAAAATATGTAGAGAGAAAGGTGTCGACTGGGTAGTAGCCTTACCAGTTGCACTCTTTTACATGAGAATGGTAGCACACTCTCGAACAGGGCTATCCCCTTATGAGGTGATCTTCGGTAGACCACCAAATATGTGGGGGACGCCTATACCACGCAAAATAACTGATGTTGACTGTAATATGCTGACAGATTACTTGGCTTCCTTGATGTCTGCACTACAATCTTGTCGTTCACAGGTAGCTGCAGCCTTTCCCGACAACACCGAGGTGAAACCCCATGACGTAATTCCCGGGGACCTGGTGTTAGTGAGGAACTTTGACCGGAAGTCTCAGCTGGATCCTAGGTGGAAATCGCCCCATCTCGTACTGTTAACCACGAGGACAGCCGTGAAGATCGAAGGTCGCAAAGGCTGGATACATTCAAGTCATATCAAGAAATTTCATGGACTACCGTCCGATGTAAACGACACACCTCGCGTGTCTTCACCGATTGACTCAAAGCTTCCTTTGGTTGAACTGAATGACAAGGAACAATATAAACTAAAACTACGGTCTAACAAGTCAGACAATTTGATTGTTTAAGTCCTCTCCAAGGTGAATCGGTCGAATTTGTCTCTGACATGTATCCCTTAGACCTGAATAGAGAAAGAAACCGAAGGATGCAGTTGAAACAACATGCGTACTGTAAATCACTGCGTAGTCATTGCACAGTGACGTTATTAATTTTGTTTTTCTTAAGTCTTTTAATAATCGCTGCAAGTATATTGTTGCACGTATATTATCCTATTTCTAAACATGTTTACAATGTTACTGCTGAACATTCTTTTAGTGAATTACCCCCGCATGAGTTGTCCTATAGATTTGCGCTGCGCAATAACACTTTTATTAGTATGTTACATCATTCCCATCAGGCTAGCAATGCTACAAATTGTTGGATATGTGGCCGACTCCCTCCCTATCAGAACTATAAGGGAATTCTGCCTCTCTTTCCATATCCGTTCACACACAATGGCTCCTGTGGAGCATGGTTTAGTCTAATTAATTCCCTAGATTCGAATTCCGCAGTTTATCAAGACAACTGGGTATGGGGAAACCTGAACTTAGTTTTGCTTAAAGTCTGCTACCCTAACAAGGAGGGACTTCCCAAAAGAACAGGAACTGATCTAGAAAATGAAGTATATGGATTAGGGAATTTCACGCTTAATCTCATGATCCTGAATGTTGAATCTGAAGCTGCACCAATTTTGCCCGCTATGTCAGTATTTCCAGTTAAAGGTGAATTATGTGTAAGAAAGAATGGTTCCATACATATGGGCCATAGTAGATGCACCACTGTAATAGAATTCAGTGATCAAGGCAAGTCTACATTTAGAGCTTCTCGCCATTCCTACTTCATATGTGGTCAGACTGCATATATACGTTTGCCTCTAGATTGGGATGGTACCTGCTACATCGGATTCCTTTTGCCACCTGTTTTCCTAGCTCCTCCTGATTATCATAGAAATACTCATTTAGTACACAATAGAGAACGGAGAGATCTCCCAATAGTCGATTACACTGAGACAGCATGGGAAAAATACACAGATTTCAATAAAGGTCTCTTTCCCTATATAGGTACAGTTACCAATAGTAAGCTGATACGTAGATTAACCAGAACCCTTGAAGCAGTAGTGAACGAAACTATTTCCGCCTTAGGCAATTTAACAGAAGAGCAGTCTGCTATGCGGATTGTTGTGCTTCAAAATCGTCTTGTCCTTGACGTCATCCTGGCCGATAGGGGCGGAGCTTGTAGGGTCATCGGATCAAGCTGTTGCATTTTCATACCAGAAAATTCGCCATCTGTATATAAAACCATAACTCGCCTTCATAAGATTGTAAGCCAGATACACCAGAATCCAGGCACCTGGACTTGGTCCGGTTGGTTTTGGAGTGTATTATCTACCTTTGGATGGAGGGTCCTATCCTTCCTAGGTATTGGCTTTCTCATACTATTCAGTTGCTGCTTATGCCTACAATGTGGACCAGCGATTTGTGGTCTGTGTGCCACATCGTGTATTCCACCACCAAGATTTCATTCATCACGGAAGAAGAAAGAAGAACAAATGATGCTATATGAACAGATCAACGGATTGATGAAGATTGATATCTCTTAAGGGCAAGTAGGGGACAAGGAGGGAATGTGGAAATATGGATTTTTATGATCAGTTATGTCCCCTATCTTGGACCCCAACGGTTTCATGTATAAATCACAAGTACATGTATGTTCCCTCCAGTTCCAGTTATGAAGACGCAAACACATGTGCGTCCACCGCCAACATGTCCTCTTTCAGATCCGCCATGAATGGGTCGGATATTCCATTCCTAAGTATGAAAGGCCACCGGCTTTATATGGTTCATTTATCCCATTTTACAGTCCAGGCGAGTAGGCCCTGATTCTGCCATTAAGCCTTTTCCTGCCTTCTGCCTCTGAAAGCTCCAGTCTGAGCTCGCATCTGTATCCATGAACTTTGTCCTATTCCCTGCGCGGCTAACGGTGCCTGACTCCAGCCTGTTGCCTGCCAAAAACTGTATTTCACCTTCGAGATTATCTGCTCCGCTCCCTATTCAATGCATTCCTGTCTAGTAGTTTAAGTAAACATTCTTCCAGCTACCGAGCAAAAGGCCCGGCTTCTCTGTCTTTATGCAAGTAATTCATAGCCCTGTTACTATGGAAGATTTCTGCCCTCGCATCTAGTGTAGACACTTAGACGCTTGTACACGCACACACAGTCAGTATAGAATAGATTTTGTTCGAAAGACCTTTCTTTTTGGATAACATAGTTCTTTAAACATAGGATGTTAGATATGATTTGGGATTAGGTTGACTTGACCCCCCAGACTTCTGTCTCCACATGTAGAGCTAAATGTCAAGTCCCCTTCACCCCCTAGTTGCACGTCAATCACACGTCATGCTGCTGCGCGCGCATCTCTGCCGAGTATTTCTGCTGACATTGCGAAATTCTTTCATGAAACCACCCATTTATGACATCATACCTGATGACGTTCTTTAAGTTACGCCCAGTTACACCCATTTTAGTTACGCATGTATGTTTTATCTTTGTTATCAATTGTTACGCCTCCTGCATCTGTTTCACTGTAATGCCTATTGTATAAAAATGATTACCTGTCAATAAAGTATGGTCCTTCACTTCCTGAACCTTCGTGGTGATGGAATATGGAGTCCATCAATTCGAATTGATTTTGGAATAAAGCCCGTTCCGAACCTCTAATACCACGGATTCTGCCTCTTATTTTACTGAGCTATTATTATAGATTTTCCGCATCAAATTAAGTACCGGTAATTAAATTATTTACCACAATGCTTTTAGAGATTCCCACCTTCCCCTCTGTTACTCTGGCCCTTTCCTCCACAATGGTCACTCTCTCCTTCATTTCTGAGCAAGTTTACTGATTTTCCAAATTGACCCTTGCAATTTTTTGTGGCGTAGTGGGCCCAACGATTTTCCAACCGGGCCTCCCCTTGCATTTGCTTTAAGGTTGAGTAAATAAGTTCAATAAAGGGAGGTCTTTTGGATCAGGGAAGTTGCCAAAGCCAACTGGAGTTAAGCTTTTTCCTCCCCCGTCCTCACTGTAAACTTGATGGGTAGTAGAATAGTCCCACCTCAGTTTACCGGCAGTGATGGTATCCGTATCTTGGGCGGTTCAGCTTGTTCTGGTCTTCTTTCTCCATTTTTGAGTAGCGATTTTGTCAGGGACTACCCCCCAGGGCTGACTGATGAGCCTCAGTCCCTAATTTTCCAGCTCCACATAAAGTTTATGCAAGGCTAGACTATTTTTTTTTTATTTCCCTAGATCTTTTGCAGGGTAGCCGAATAGAGAAATATCCCATGGTCACGTCAGACCATAACCTTTTGGTACTAGAAGTCCCTCATCTAGATAAGTTGGGTCAGTTGCGGGATTGGTCTTTTGAACAGGCTCGGTTACTGGATGATGCACACCTCAATTATATGCAGGAATGTATTCCAGTTTATATGTAAAAAAACATGGGTAGTGCTTCTGTTGGGATAATCTGGGATGCCTTCAAAGATGGGGTTCGAGGCAAGACTGACCGGTACAGCTGGGCCCATCAAAAAAGAGAGAGATTCCTTCTGGGTGACCTCTAAAAGGCTGTCACTCGCAGGAGCTACGGTGAGGGAAACAGTGGTCTTGGGTATAGAGACTCAGACGGCACAGCTGAAAGTGGCTATGGCTAAAGCAGCAACAGTGAGTCTTTGGACAAAGAAGGCCGCAGACAAATTTCTGGCACAGAAATATACATTTTACGAATATAGTGAGGGGTGGGTCATCTCTTGGCGGTGCGGACTAGGCAGCAAATTGCCCAGTCCCATATTCGGGAAGTTCAAGATCCTGTGTCAGGAATAGTCTCAGATCGAGAAGGAATAAGGGCTGCCTTTTAGAGATTTAGCAAAGGTATATACCGAGGGTGTGGGAGGGGAGTCTGAGAACTTGATAAGATATTTGAACTCAGTGATGATGGGGAATATAGGAGAGGAAGACCAGGAATATTTAGGTCAATCAATCACTGTAAAGGAAACCGAGTTAGAAACCTCTGCCCTCGCAGCTGGGAAGGGAGCTGGAACGGATCTCATTCCGGGAGAGTTCTATAAGATTTTGTCCCCCTGCCTCAATAAGTACCTACTGGAACTTTTGCTGATAGTACAGGGAGGTGAGGCACCATATGGGTCTTGGGCCTTAATAAATATTGTGGTATTCCAAAAATAAGGGAAGTCTCCATTAGAACAAGGCTCATACCAGCCGATTACCCTAATGAACAGTGGCTCAAAAATCTACTCCAAGATCCTGTCTACAAGGCTGTCTGGAACAATCAGCAAAATAGTGTCTCCTTGGCAACAACTGACCACGTCAGGCAGGTAATCACACTTTTTGACGCAGCAGCAGTGAAGGAGACTCCATACTCTTGGATGTTGAAAAAGCATTTGACAGGGTCTCCTGGCACTGTGTCTAGTTTTTGATCATGCAGATTCGTTTAGGGGCCAGGTTTTAAATGGCCTTGAAAGCATTGTATCAGCAGCTCAAGGCTAGGATTTCCATGATGGAAGGCCAGTCGGAACTTATAAAAATACAGTGAGGTACTAGACAGTGATGCACCTGTTCTCCCTTGTTATTTGCCTTGTATATTCATCCTATGCTAAGGAGGATAGTAAAAAATGTTTATTCAGCCTATTAGGTCGCATGATTGGGAAACACAAATACTGGCCTACGCCGATGACTTGGCAGTAGTTACTACAGATCCCAGGGAAGCATTAAGAGAAATAAATGAAGAGGCTGACCAGTTCAGCAGATTTTTTGGGATATTCATTAAATCAGAATAAGAACCAAATTGTTAAAAACACAGAAGTGGGATTATTGGCGAGTGGTAGAGGGGGCTACCTATTTGGGTGGGGGAGGGAACATCATAGTTGTCGTAGATAAAATTATACAGACACATTTGGATCCATTAATAAAATGTACAAGGGTAGAATTTGGCAGAATAAACAACTTACAAATGTCTTTAATAGGTAGAATCAATTTGATCAAGATGATTTTTTTGCATAAAATACTCTACTTTTTTCGGGCCATCCCTCTTCAAGTAGGGAACCAATGGTTTAAGGTTATTGATGGGGCTTTTTGTGGGCTTATACTAGGCCTATAAGTGTGCTGCAATATCTGACCCTCCTGAGAGAGCGCAGGGGGGTTAGCGATACCCTATATAACAATCTACTACTGGGACACTGCCTTGTAACAGAGGCCTTTTTTGTTGGGGATAAAATGAGAGGCTTATCAAAGTCCTAATCACGTACAAGCTTCTGATAGCGGATGCAGTATGGGGTGTATTTTGGAGGCAGCTTTAGAATGGATACTATAAAAGAGTTCGATTCAAGACACTCCGTTGTTTGTTCGAAATATGGGCCGTGGTCCGGAAGAAAGTAGGGCTGGGTTGGCTGAACCTTTACACTGCATTACACAAAATCTCTAATCTCCCGGTAATTTTTGGGGACTCCTATATAAATTGTTTGAGACCCTACTGCACAGGTTTAATCTAGAGCATCACACGTTTTTTTAAATATCTTCAGCTCCGTGATTTTTTACAGAAAAAAGCAGGAGGGGCAAAGGTATTTCTAGGGTTGAACTGGTTGATAGAGTCTTGATTAGCAAACCCCCCCATCGGGAAGCTTTATCAGTTGTTGAATAACCTCATGCCAGATGATATAGAAAAGCTGATAAATTGATGGGAAGTGAAGGTTCAAGCAGGAACAGACGTTCTCTCGGAGTCCCGAAATCTGCACAGACAATCTTAATTTTGGACTTTCTGCAAGTACAGCATTTTAAAACAGATTACAAGTTGTACTACACTATGGGGAAAATAGCTAAATGGGGTGGAACCAGAAACGAGCACTGTAAACCGTTGCCATTCATACGGGGCGCATTTGATACGCTGTTTGCAACCTGCCGAGCCCTAGGTGGCTTGATTGGGAACATTACTGAGTTCCTGGAGGGAAGACTGGGACTATGTATAGTACAGAGCCCGCAACTAATATTATTGGGTGTTAGTAATGAATCAATCTCTAGCCAGTCACAGGCATTTGTGTTTATTGTAATGACGGCTTTTCGGCTACGTTTGGCTATGGCATGGCAAGACCTCTCTGCACCATCGGTCCAACAATGGCTTGCTCGTCTAATGACCATTTATCATAGGGAAGTTGCAGTATAAGCAAAAAAAAAAAGGCGAGGGGGCAAGGAGGAAAGGTTCAAGGGTGTGGGCACCTTTGACGGGTGGGTGGGTACACTCGAAGAGAGATAGTAGAGCATCTTTCTATTCTCTGTGAGATGTGGGAATGGGGGTCAATTGGGTACATTTTTCCACAGGTGTTTTCTACATGGGAAAGATAGGAATATATGTATAAATGTTTGATCTGTGTAGAAGACGTGACATGAATTAATCTTAAGAATTGACTGTCCACTTGGATAGGTACGTTAGAACGTAAGCTATAAAATGTGCAATAAAGATTTATTTATTTTTGAAACTTTATTTTCAATTTATATCATGAAAAACCATGTAAACACAAATTGGCATCAAATCAGTGTATGCAAGCAAATCGACAACCTCATTAGCGGCACTTAGGACTACAGGCGTCATCAGGGAGGGAACGGACTCATGGGGGAAGGGAAAATAACATACAATTAAAGCACCGTGAGGCAGGAACCAGGCATGGCAGTTATGCAGTCGGTGAACCCTACTGGGGTCAACCCTCTCGCTCCCCGTCAGCCCCAGATCCAACCCACTGCCGTCACTATCAGTTGTGTCCTGTGGGGAGGACTCCCCTTCTGCAAACCCAGACGCACACTTGACGCGCCAAGCCATTAAGTCGTCCTGCAGTTTCTCATCCCTTCCAGGGAGTTGCATGTGGGTTTCCTCAGCCAGGGACCACTCGCGGACATCTCTAAGCCAAGTGGGTATCTCCGGGGCCCTCTGCCCCATCCAAGTTATCGCCACCCTGTGCCTGGCTAGTACCAACATTAATTGTAGGATTTTATACGACAGTTTCTTTTTCTTAGGTTTCCGGACTAATGCGAGTAAGCATTGCAGGGGTTCAAGTGCCATCCGGAGGCCTGTAGCTGCAACTATGCGGTCCACCACCCCCACCCAGAATTGACTGACCAAAGGACAGTCCCATGCTAAGTGTAGGAAGCCCGCTTTCACAGCAGCACATCTAGGGCATCCATCTCCCCTGTCCCCAGAGATGCGTCTCAGGGATACCGGGGTTAGGTAGGTGCGGTGTAAAAAATTGAAGTTCGTCAGTTTAAACCTCGCATTGCATGAGACCGTGCGTGTAAAGGAACCTATTATCCCTGTTCCAGCAGGGCGACGAGATCTGCCTCCCAGGCGGCCCGAGACGGCAGCACCGGGGAGGGATGGGGGGTTTTGAGTCCTGCTTCATGGCCTTGTGCAGGAGAGAAATCAGTTTACGTCCCCTGCCGCAGGAAAGGAGGACATCCAAGGTGTGGGTCAGTGGTGGGATGTCTGGCAATAAAGATATGTTTAAAAGAAAAAAGTAAAACAAGTCATTCTCAAAGCTGTTGTGAAGGTAACCCATGAAACTTAGAAGAGGGGCCTGTGAACTGTGTTTGGGAGAACCAAAGACCTATTTGAGGAATTATCAGTGTCAGCTTTTTGAGATTGGCAGTAAACCAGTTTTGCTCTTAGTATAGATGGTTTACAACCACTGCAATGGATGTGACAAGTGCTGCTGGCAAAGGGTATATTTCTAAGGTATTTCCCTCAGTGTGGGTTCTCTCACGTCGAGGGGCGTCCATCTTACATTCAAGTGTTTCTGACATTCAGAACAGTGATAAGGATTTGGCACAGGACTCATTCTTTCAAGTTCATTGAAATTAATTTTCTGAATAAATCTTTTCTGGCATTCAGAACACTAAGACACTTTTTCTTTATAACATGGCTCTTCCAACTGGATCTTTACATGCCTTCATAACACTCATACATTTATTTTAGCTAGTATGGGCTTTTACATGTGGAGTGAGAATTATTTTATAACTAAAGCTTCTCTGGAATTCAGAGCACCGAAAAGGTTCTTCCCCCAGTGTGAGTTCTCTCATGAACAGTAAGATGACTTTTCCGACTAAAGGTTTTCTGGCATTCAAGGCACTGATAAGGTTTTTCCCCAGTGTGAGTTCTCTGATGTACAATAAGACTGGTTTTATAACTGAACTTTTTTAGGCATTCAGAGCACTGATGAGGTTTTTGCCCAGTATGGGTTTGTTCATGGTGAGTGAGACTAGCTCTATCACTAAAGTTTTTGTGACATTCAGAGCACTTATATGGTTTCTCCCCCGTGTGAGTTCTCTCATGGAAAATAAGACCAGTTTTCAGCCTATATCTTTTCTGGCATTCAGAGCAGTGATATGGTTTTTCCCCGGTGTGGGTTCTCTCATGTACAGTGAGAAGGTATTTACGACTAAAGTTTTTTTGGCATTCAGAGCACTGATGGGATTTCTGCCCAGTATGGGTTAACTCATGCCGGGTGAGAATGTTTTTCCGACTGAAGGTTTTTTGGCATTCAGAGCACTTATGAGGTTTTTGCCCAGTATGTGTTCTCTCATGTCGAGTGAGATCGGATTTACATTGGTAACTATTTAGGCATTCAGAGCACTGATAAGGTTTCAGTTTAGTGTGAGTTCTCTCATGTTGACTGAGAAGGGTTTTACAAATGAAGCTTCTCTGACATTCAGAGCAATGAAAAGGTTTTTCCCCAGTATGTATTCTCTCATGTCTAGTAAGGCTGAATTTACATAGGAAACCTTTGTGGCATTCAGAGCACTTATGAGGTTTTTCCCCAGTGTGAGTTCTCACATGTCGATTCAGATGGTGTTTGCGAGTGAAGCGTTTCTGGCATTCAGAGCACTGATGAAGTTTTTCCCCAGTGTGAGTTTTCTCATGCTGACTGAGACTGGATTGACAACTAAAGGTCTTCTCACATTCAGAGCATGTATGAGACTTCTTTTTGATGCTAATATCTCCAAGTTCGGCTTTGTCTTGTATACATTCCATTATGAGATAAGATTTCTTTCTGGAGTTAATATCTCCAAGCTGGAATTTTTCTAGCAGACACGCCATAAGACAAGACTAAATCTTATTCAGCATGTGTTTAGCATCACCCACTCAAATGTGCTGCACTTGTTCAACTTAACACTTGTGGACACTTATTTAGCCAAAGATCACTTCTCTGTGGTGTTCACAGTTTATAACCTCTGTAGGCAACCTAATTCACCCTACAACCTTAATATCAGCAGCCCCAGGTACTTATGGGGAAGCCTCTCATGGGATTATTGCCTCTTCATTACATCCATGTGGATTCTCTAACCCTTTTCTCATACTAATTTAAGAGTTAATAAGGCTCTGATGGGTCTTTGGTTGGTGTTCAGTATTTCAAACCTAGGTACATATTCACATAATGTACTGGCATGAACATTTAGAATACTCTTGTGTAGGAGTAGCAGCACATTGTTTCTTGTCACCCTCATTACAGATGTCTTCTATGTCTGTATACAAGACTACAATGAGGATGTTAAGGATTTTGCAGGTCTTGCCTGGTAATACATACCCGAGGTCACTTCTAATGGGTAAGAATGGTAGTGGACATGTGGACCCGGACTACAAGCATTAGGTCATTGGTCACAGTGGTGCATTTATTTTCCCTTAGTCTCCTTCCCTTTGTCCCAGATATACCCACGTCGCTAGTTCGTAACTAGCAGATATCTTAGTCCTAACCTGACTACCTGGTCTTTTAAGCAGCTTCATTAACACTTTATAAGTGATGAAAAAATATTTGTTGATTTAAAGACAATTCACTGGATATTGTGCTCAAGTGTTCCATTTGCTGAGGTCTGTTATAAACTCTTCAAGTCCCACTTGTTCTGTGTGTATTATCTTCTCTTGGATCAGATAGAACTTTAGACCGATGCTTGCCCTCTCTGCTTCAGACAGATGGTGTTCCTGCCCTGGGTTAGCATCACCAGGGCATTCTTCATATACCATTAGAGCAGCAGGAAATCTATTTAGAGAAACTGCTTTCACATTCTTTATTTTACTCTAATTCAAGTTCCTCATCACATCTTTTTCCTGGATACTTTTCTCTTGTTGGAGTTCTGAAGCAACTTTAATTCTTTAGCATCGGTCCTTTAATAGTTTTCAATTATTTGCTTATTACTGATCACCATTTTGTCTTCTATGCCCACTCTTCAATCACCTGTGGATTTAAAACCAGAGATTGTTAAAGAATGCAAACTGGCACAAAGGAATAACATTTATTAACTAATACAGACATCCAGAGTCTGAGTACATTTTGAGAGAGGGATGAGAGGGCTCTAGGCAATTTCGATATAGAAAGCTTGAGAACACTGAAACACTAGATTGAGGAAGTCTAAAGATGGAAAGTCAGATGAACAGTTTTGTGCACATCAGTAAGCTATTCAAGTGTCTAATCAAAACTTCCTCCCACTCACTGTGCGGGTTACCTCTTCGCACAACTCCCCAAACCAGGCAAGCAATATCTCAAAGAACAAGCATACACACCCACATAGGAGTCTCCCCTTCCCAGCACCACAAACAATGCTACTTCACCCGGGCAAGCATGTGCTAACAACTTCGAGTCGACAAGAGACACGATAAGACAAGAATTATGGAATATCATGACCAACCTTAAGCTGGCAGTTGAAATAACTACTGCTTAGGAAACTAGGAGACCGCATAATCTCCAACCACCACAAACACAGAGTATCAAGCACACCTAGATGGATCTCTATGCCTTTGCCAAACACAACTATCTGCCTCAACAGGACAACAAACCAGATGTTAGAGGTGGACATTGATGACCTTTGCCAATCTTACATAACATACCCTCACCACACACTATAGCTATAAATTCTTCTCTGGAGCAACAAATCATAGCTTCTACTATAAACCTCTCAAAAGTAAGACAGATCACCTTCATCCCAGGTAATCAAGACAGAAAAAGAGAGCCTAAAAAGACACTGAAACGCTTACTGCACAACTGCAATCAGCAATTAAATATGCCAAAGACATAGCCAACCCCATCCGGTCACATCCAGGGGTATGGAATTTAATAAAATATCTACTTGTCCAAGGGGCAGGTTGCTTCATAAATCTAATTGTCCTTTAGTGCCATGAAGTGTGGCAACAAATTATGGCAGCAAACGTATTATATAAGAGCTCTGATATAGCCTCTCTGATTATTCTAGGGCTCATACCATAGTAGTTTTTGAATACTTGTGATCCCCTTATATTGCCAAATTCTGCAGATCTACATACTGGGGCTGAAGGTAGTGGTAAGCAATAGTTCTAGGGTTAGAAAGCACTTTTGAGTCTGTGCAAAGCTACTAACTCACATATTTTAAGGGTTTTCAACAACTCTTCTCTGATCTTTTCCCATACTGAGAAATGTTGGAAATGTACTCCTGACAATGGCAGACGTAAACCTTCTTCCAGAGTTGGGGAAAAAAGTGGCTGGAGGGAAAATCAACTTTCAAACACTCAGATGTTCGCATGAGCAAAGATACACATGCATATTTGCTCATGCCAAAATGCAGTTCACAAATATTTTCTAGGGGTACTATTTTATGTCCTACTTCTGTAAATTCTTGGGAATTCACGAAAGCTGTATAGCTGCACTTAATGCAAGGACATATATCATGGGTGCACTTTTGAGACTGTTTAATAATTGGTTCCCTAATTTGGTCAGGTGTTGACCATGACGTTTTAAGTTTATTAAAATGTCTCTCTCTCTGTATCGGCTGGCATCACTGTGAGTGACAGCATTTTGCTCTTTCGCAAGGAGCATTTCAGCACACAGTAGTTTGACTCAATGTCAGTAACTACTGTGGCAGTGTATACTATTTGAGACCCCAAAAAATTGTTGCTTTTGCCAAAATTTGTTATAATGGTGAAGGCCCGGCAACTCCCACACCAATAAGGTTTTACAAAAACCGTGGCAAAACAATTCGCACATTGACAAAACTAAAAAAGCGGACCAGCTATTTCAGACCAATTGGCTTTGATGATGCTTGTTTAGTTTTTTTTCCCATAATCTTACTGAAACTGGTTACACTGATTTCCCATAATGAATAGTTTTGGGAAATACTAGCATGCATCAACACATTACTAAATGATGCTGTAGCTGCAAAGAAATGGTACCTGAATTTTAAACAGTAGTTTAGCAAAATGTTTTTTTTCTGCTTTCATTTTTTTATGAGCATTTTATTTTGAAAGCAAATGCAGGACTTATCCTTTTTGGCTAAAGTTCCCTAAACTTTTTGCTTTCCACCCAGACCGTTTTCCTGACACAGAGTTGCCAATTTAGATGCTTTGGGTACTTTGCCACTGCCGATCAGTGCAAAGTACAAGTGTTCCCTGTGTAAAATGTAATGGTAATTGGTTGGCCATGATTGGTATGTTTGCCTTACTAATAAAGTGATGTGCACTGTGTGTGCCAGGGCTAGTAATGCAAAGGTGCGTGGAGAAGAGAACTCAGGCCTGTAGTGTAGGGCCTGCCCGCAGTTTAAGTTAGCATGTTGTCCTGACAAGTGCAACCACTTGTCAGGCCTTACTTTCCCTTTTGCGTACACAGTGGGCACCCCTGTGGTAGGTCCCGGGTAACCCCTGGGCACAGTGCAGTGTAAGTAAAAGGCAGGACATATACCGAGGTGTGTGTTATGTCCTGACAGTGAAAAACACTCCATTTCGTTTTTCACTGGTGAAAGGCCATCCTGCCCATTGGACAGAATGGGGGAGGCTGGGAATTGTGTTTGTTAGCCTAGTTTCCCATAGGTTTATAATGGAGAGGTGAAGTTTAGTATGTATGAACTCACAGAGTCATAACACATCTTTCTATGAAAGTGAAAGTGGTTTTGTCACTGGGTGTTCAGAAGCCACTCTTTTAGAAAGTGGCTTGAGTTTTGTGCTTTAGGCATTTCTGGGTGTCTCTGCTGAATGTGGTTTGACTGTCTGGATCTCAGAGGTGAGAGGAGCTGGGAGAGGTCTTGACCCAGGGAGGGGTTGAGATGGCACCAGGCTGCCCTGCATCTGGAGAGTAGGGGGGAGGAGAAACCCGGGAGATGAAAAGGCCTGGGTTGCTGCTATAAAACAACTGACCCATCTCCTGCTAAGTGATTAAGGATCCAGGCTCCCAGTATCAAAGGGAGAAAGGGGACACTGGGAGGGAAACACCCAGAACTGATTTAGGCAGGGGTCAGGGACCCCTGAGCACAACGAACTTTAAAGACATTTAGGGGTATAACTATGAGAGCTGAGACCCCTGAATGTTTGAATAGAAATGGATTGAGACTGAAAAGGCTTGGACTCATTTTGTGGTCAAAAGTAACCTCTGCTAAGGAAGGGACAACTGAAAAGACTGCTGGGAAGTACCAACCCTTGCTTCCTGATCTGGTCTGCAGTTTTAACCAAGGAAGAGGCTGGTTGGACTGTGTTTTGTGCGCTGGGTCCCCCTGCTTGAAGAAGACTATGCTTTGTGCTGTGTCTTGTTACCCCAAGGGCCCGAGGTGAGCTGGCTCCCTGTTTGGAAACACAGGAACATAAAAGTTTCCGGAGAAGTTTCAAGCAACGCGGTGGGTGCATGTTGTGGCAGCTTGAGACCCTTGGAAGGTGTGCCCTGTGATCTTGGACACACGGAGAAGCAAGACTCGGACGCGCTGGGTGCGTGTCGTGGTGCACAGCAGGCGTTGGTGAAGAGCACCTGGTCAGCCTGTGCACCGGAGGTGAAGGGAGTTTCGGACGCGCAGTGTGCGTGTCATGGTGCACAGGAGGCGTTGGTGAGGAACGCTTGGGAAACTTGTGCATCGGAAGTGGAGTGAGTCTCGGGCGCGCAGGGTGCGTGTCGGGGTGCACCGGAGGCGCTGGTGAAGAGAACCTGGTCATCGAGTGCCCTGGAGGCGAAGTGAGGCTCGGACACGGTGAGCGTGTCGTGGTGCGGCCGAAGGGGTTGGTGAAGAGCGCCTGGATATCGGGGCACCGGAGTTGGAGTAAGTCTCAGTGAAGCAGTGTGCGTGCTATGGTGCAACCTGGGACTGTGGAGGTGATCGGCTGATCATCGTGTGCACCGAAAGAAGGTGAGTCTCTACATCACGGGGTGTGTGTCTTGGTGCCAATTGAGACCGCAGGAAGGAGTGCCTGGTGAGCGTGCTTACAATACGTAGTATCTACTAAGTAGAATCTTTACCCTGTTGGAAACTTTCTCCGTAGAACCAAAAAATGTGAGGATCAGAATGGACACATGCAGTCAACTGTCATCTGCACAGAACTACTCTTCAGTGCAAAGATGTATAAGGTGCTCAATACCTACACACCTATGATGTATTAAGAGCACATGAGTTTTGTAATAATACCCATTAGCTAGATACAGGCTGTACAAAACTAGGTAGAAACGTAATATGGTAACTACTCACCACTGTGTAAACAATAAAACAAACTAACATACTTTGAGAGATGTCATCAGTGATGTCATCAATTATGTCATTTGAGATGTCATCAGTATTGTCACAAATTATGTAACAGAACATGTCATGAATGTTGTAATATGTGAGGTCATAAGCAGTACATGATGGGGGCACACACGTTATAGTTAGCTGTGCTAACTATAACTGGTGAATTTCGGTGTTTTTTTAAGTGTTCAAAAGATCTGTTTTTGTTTAAAAAAAGACAATTCAGAAACCTTTGCGGAGTGAACTGGCCCAAAGGGAAAAAAGTGAATTTCCCAAAAAGAATGCTCTATTACATATCTACACACACACAAACTACATTTTTTAATGAACACATTTTTATGAAAATTAGCAACTTGAGTTCGTAAAGATTGTAGATATTACATTTCAATGCACATAAAGCTTTACTGAAATTAATTGCCAGAAGCGTTATTCAACTTGAACATTAAGTGACACAGTTACACAATAACAGGGTGCAGCCCCTCCAAGTTGATGAATTGATGAAATGCATTGATCAGGAAAATAAATACCACAAAGCAGTTTTCACCGGTACTGCCAGAGCTGCAGGAAACCATTTTTGAAGAAAATATCAGCTAGCAGGAACATGCAGTTATGAGAAATTCTGATGTGATTACAGGACGCAAAAACCTGTATCAGCTGTAGTGCAGGATGTGGACACCACAAAGGACTGCAGAATAACTTGTGACCAAACTTTAGAGTTGTGCCAGAGGCGGTAAGTCTTGAAAAAGCGGTTTATTTTTTCCTATAACTACAGTCCCTGTGCAGACATACAAGGCCAGGAAACTACAGCAACTGACTAGCCTAAGGGCAGAAGCTATTTATGTACACACAATGGAGATGGAGCATGCGCTGCAGTAGAGCAGAGGAAAAAAAAAAACACATAGGGAAATAAACACCTACCAAACAGAAAGTGGAGGGAGAATTGAGAGTGAAAGCACAGTAAATGGCGATAGAGGGTGAAGAATGCCTTATAAAGGAAATCTAAGTTTTAAACAAGCTATACATAATTGTATTACAACAGAGAGGTTTTAAACAGAGGGACACACAGAACAGAGCAGATGAATTTTTAGAGACAGGACGCAACATGCTTGGTGAAGGTATCCATAGTTATAAAACTGCCAAGTTTCTCAGGTCCTGGCGTGATGTGTTATGCCAATTCTGTTTTTTCTTTTCTTTCTAGGAGTTATAGTCTTGTTTTTTCATAAGAAAACCAAGACTTTAAGGACTGGGAAGCAAAGCAGGGGTGCACAGTTTGTTTGGTAGTTGGTCTCGTGCTGCCTTCATGATTTTCTCCTCCAGCATCAAGTATCCCAGGGTTGTTGGAGTCATCTTCGTCATCACTAACTCACGTTCTCCTCCTAGTAGAGCCTTGAAATATGATGATTTGCGAGTGATGGTGTGCTCATCTCACCAGGCCGTAGTCATGGTGCCATGGACATCAGTGATCACATAAAGCGGAGGGGCTCAGTCTGTATCATCCTTGTGATTAATCTTCGACTTGGCAAGTACCAGATCGCCTTGTTGGAGCTTCGACAACTTGGCTGCACAGCGATTGTCAGCATAATATTTTATACATTTTTGGCATCCTCATCCTTTTGTTGAATTTGACATGATATTCATGAGTTTGGACCCTCCATACAGTAGGGTGGATGTCCACAAAGGCAGCAGAAGAGGAAGAAAAAAGACAATGCAAGTGGAGACGTACAGTTCATCGTTGAAAAAGATTCCCCGGTTTCTAACTGATTTATTGGGTTGGGAGAGAGGAACTAGACAGTGTCTAAAGCTTTGGTGCTATTCTGACATAGCCAATTGTTTGTCAACCATTTCTGTATGTGTTGAAGGCAATGACACAGTTACCTTTTTTCTCTAGTTCTTTTGGGATTTTAATGTGTATTATGGTATTGTCAGCATGCGTGGTAGCCACTGCTGGTGTTGTCGAGGATAGAAGGGAGTGGAGCCATTGTAGGTGAAGAGAGTTGGTCTGAGAGATGAACCCTCAGAAACATCACTGGTCATTGCAGTTACTTAAATGCGATCTGAGCCACTGGAGTCAAACACATTTGAGCCCAAAAGAGGTCTAAAGCGGAGAAGAGAGAATGATGTGGTTGTCTGTATATAAAGCTGCGAAAAGGACTAGGAGGATCAATATGCAGCTTTCACTGTAGTCCCTTGCAGAGAGGGATGCTTTATGAAAATTAGAGTTGTGCTGTTCCTGAATAAACTAGAGTGTAGCAATATACATAAGACAGTAGGCTATAGAGTCAAAGACATGGGAATCCATTTCTTTGGAATATAATGCTCTCACACACCCAGTTGGGTGTCATGCTTCTTCATTAGCCTGCTCCTCCTCTGGCCGGTGCTGCAATGCCAGACGGGCTCCCACTGAGGGGCACTTTGGCGGGGATCTTTCTCCAAATAGCCGTTTGGTGCCGTGGGGGTGAGGGGCTTAGCGAGTGTAGATGAATTAGTGGTGTGTGATGTTTATGTGAATTAAAACAGGGTTGGGAGTACCAGCAAAAATAATTTAATTGTGGGGTCTCCTACTCTGATTAAAATAAAAAGGAAAGGCGCAATGCTAAGTTAATGTCTCAGGTGTAGTGCTCTTCCATGTGGTTGGTCAACAGGTTTCTCGCCTCTTCTATAAGTCTAGAGGTGATTCGTCAGGACCAAACGTAAAAAAACTATCTACACTAAGGTGGACCGTAATGACAATCATGAACTAATGTTTGAAATTTATGCCACCATGACTTACTCTGTCTAATGACTGGTAGTACTGGTTTTACCTATTATGGAGAGAAAATCATATTAATGCATAATATCACTGTAAAACACTACTGTCCTATTCCCTGTGTGTCTAAATCACAGCACACGGTGGTGAGGTGTTACAAGCATATATACACCAGGTGCCAAATATTGTTGTGGTCGCATTATTTCTCATGTGTGTGGTGATCATAACAGTATTAAAAACCAAAAGACTGCAGAAAGAGCACAAGAGTCACCCTATTTGGGATATACTATTGTTTCATCAATCCCGGCAGGTCAAGATATGAGGAACTTCCCCATATATTAGAAGGGTATACAGATGAAAGGAACAGTTAAGAACTGCCAGATTGCAAAATTAATAGCGCTTTAATTAAATTGGAGGATTTGATATGTGGGCCTCCTTCAAATGTATAGTAACATGCTCCTCCATCACGTTATCTGTTACATGGAGAAATGAACATCATTCAAGGGGGTGAAGAGAGTTGGTCTGAGAGATGAACCCTCAGAAACATTACTGGTCATTGCAGTTAGTTAAATGAAATCCGAGCCACTGGAGTCAAACACATCTGAGCCCCAAAGAGGTCTAAAGCGGAGAAGAGAGAATGATGTGGTTGTCTGTATATAAAGTGGACTAGGAGGATCAATATGCAGCTTTTACTATTGTACCTGGCAGAGAGGGATGCTTACCTGAGGTTCAATAGTATAGTTGTAATACTTCTTTGGTGCCTGATGACTGGCTAGAAGTCACTAAGACACTTGCAGGATTTTAGTAATACTGATGTAGGCCAGAAATCAGTCTATATTTGGCAAGGACATTCAGGTCACTGGCAGGTGTCTTTACAAGAGGTTTAATTATAATAGCATGTACGTCTGGGATGTTTCCTACCAACAGAGATGTTTTGACAAATATGGTGATGATTGTCACTGAGGCATATTGGTCATGTTTAATGGTTTTGGCACTGCAGGTTTTTGAACAGGTTGTAACATGTTTTACTTTATTGATAATTTTATTTACAAATGCTTTCAACTAGTGTGGCAGAGGAATCCCAGCAGGAGCTTCGGTCTGCAAGGACAATTATCTCATTCTGGCGGATATGGGACATTTATATTAGCGAGCATATTAATGATCTTGCCATTGGAAAACTTCAAGTCAAATATGTAAAACCAGGATCTGAGGTAGATTTCTTTCTACAAACGTCCCTCAGAACATGGGTGGAGCCTAGATCCAGCAGAGACCTAAGAGCCTTAGATGTACAACGTTTATACTTTCTAGCCCCCGTGCCTACCAAATCCACATTCAAATTGATATTGAAATCACCACACATGATAAGCGGGTGTGGCCATAAGGATAACTCAAAGTTTAGCCACACAAACACCGCTGGGTCATCTAAGACTGACCCATATACTGAACAAAGTGTAAAACCCTCTTTAAAGAAATAACACTGAGCGATGACCCTTGGGAACATGCCCCTGCCTTTCCACGCCAAAATTGCCACCCCCGTTTACGTGCTCCTTGTGAAGTACTACCTACCACTTGGTACCCTAAAGTCTCTAACAGTGTCTTCCAAGACCCCTCAATGTGTGTCTCTTGCACACATGACGCCTGCCTTGAGATAAAGCATATCAAGGGCTACCCTACGCGTTTTCATGGGGTCATTTAACCCACAATGTTAATAGTTGCAATCCGCAAATTACTCATTCATAAATGTGTGAAAAGCCAATTGTCACCCCCCTTGTGCATGACTGTCCCTGTCTACTTTGATGACCTCCCCTGCCCCACCCAACCCCTCCCCAACACACCCTACGGCACCCACCCCCTGACCACCCCCACCACAAACAAGCAAATAGGTCAGATCTGACCCTGTTGATGCCACCAACTCCACGTTCCCCGAAGTGCCCCCAGGCTCCAACCCTCATGTAAAAACCAGGGCAGAAAAAAAAGACAAACGAAGGAAAAGGAAGATTAGGTGGTAAAGATAATATAAGTAAGTAAGTAAGAAGAAGAAAAAAGACCCCCCTTCTTAACGTCCATAGACTGCCGGCTGCAGAAATCCTTAGAGTTAACATTATGTGAAACGTTTCATTCTAATCCTGGCAACATGGACCCCCCTTTGATCTCCTTCAGATACTCTTGGGTCTTAATTTAAGACGTAAAAATCTGCACCTTCCCATTAGAGATGACTTAAGACGGGCCGGATGTAATAGATATGCCTCACTAACTAGACCCTGAAAGGATGAGATGAGCTGGCGTAGTCGCCATCGCCTTTCCCCAATAGTGTGGCAAACGTCTGGGCGGACAAAGAACATATGCACCTCATAGGTGCGCTTGCCTTCTGCTTTGTTGAATATGGCTTACCGGAGTAGGAAGTTACCCAAGAAAAATAAAACTACCCGAGGACATTCAGGTTGTCCTGCCATTTGGTTTTTTCTTAGCTGAATTGGAAAACAATGAGCTTGCTGCACCTCAGCGTCCCAGTTCCACTGAGGTAAGTCAGGAAAAACTCCCTTTAGAAGTCCCACCATAATACATCTGATAACACTCCCCTCAATGTTTTCTGCTAGACCCAGAAACCTTAGAATGTTTTGGTGCCTTTGGTTCTCGAATTCCTCATAATGTGCCTCCTTATGCATTTAGAGTTTCCCACCTTTCCCCTCTGTTACTCCGGCCCTTTCCTCCACAAGGGTCACTCTCGCCTTCATTTCTGAGCAAGTTTTACTGATTTTCCAAATTGACCCTTGCAATTTTCCAACCAGGCCTCCCCTTGCATTTGCTTTAAGGTGGAGTAAATAAGTTCAATAGAGGGAGGTCTTTTGGATCGGGGAGATTGCCCGAGCAGACTTGTGTGAAGCTTTTTCCTCCCCCGTCCTCACTGTAAACCTGATGGGTAGTAGAATAGTCCCATCTTACTTTGCCGGCAGTGCTGGTATCTGTGTCTTGGCCGGTTAAGCTTGTCCTGGTCTTCTTTCTCCATTTTTGAGTAGCAATTTTGTCAGGGACTACCCCCAGGGTATCAGTCCATCATTTTTCAGCTCCACATAAAGTATATGCAAGGCTAGGCTATTTTTATTTATTTCCCTAGATCTTTTGCAGGGTAGTCAAATAGAGAAATATCCCACGGTCACGTGAGACCATAACCCGTTGGTATTACAAGTCCCTCATCTAGATAAGTTGGGTCAGTCGCGGGGTTGGTCTTTTGAACGGGCTGTTACTGGATGATGCATACCTCAATTATATGCAGGAATGGATTCTAGTTTTTATGTTAAAAAAAAAAACATGGGTAGTGCTCCCGTTGGGATAATCTGGGATGCCTTTAAATATGGGGTTCAAGGCGAGACTGACCGGTACAGCTGGGCCCGTCAAAAAAGAGAGAGACTCCTTCTGGGTGACCTCTATAAAAGGCTGTCACTCGCAGAAGCTATGGTTAGGGAAACAGTGGCCTGGGGTATGGAGACTCAGACGGCACAGCTGAAAGTGGCTGTGGCTAAAGCAGCAACAGTGAGTCTTTGGACAAAGAAGGCTGCAGACAAATTTCTGGCACAGAAATATACATTTTACGAATATAGTGAGGGGTGGGTCATCTCTTGGCGGTGTGGACCAGGCAGCAAATATTCCAGTCCCATATTCAGGAAGTTCAAGACCCTGTGTCAGGAATAGTCTCGGATCCAGAACGAATAAGGGCTGCCTTTTAGAGATTGTACCAAGATATATACAGAGGATGTGGGAGGGGAGTCTGAGGACTTGATAAGATATCTGAACTCAGTGATGATGGGGAATATAGGAGGAAGACCAGGAATATTTAGGTCAACCAATCACTGTGGAGGAAATAGTTAGCATCCTCCACCCTCGCAGCTGGAACGGATCTCATTCTGGAAGAGTTCTATAAGATTTTGTCCCCCTGCCTCAATAGGTACCTGCTGGAACTTTTGCTGATAGTACAGGAAGGGGAGGCGCCACATGGGTCTTGGGCCTTAATAAATATTGTGGTATTCCCAAAATAAGGTAAGTCTCCATTAGAACTAGGCTCATACCAGCCGATTACAATAATGAACAATGACTCTAAAATCTACTCCAAGATCTTGGCTATAAGGCTTTCTGGAACAATTAGCAAAATTGTGTCTCCTTGGCAACACAGCTTTGTTCCGGATCGAGGATCAACTGACCACGTCAGGCGGGTAATCACACTTTTCGGCTCAGCAGCAGCAGTGAAGGCGACTCCATGGCTTCAATACACTTGGATGTTGAAAAAGCATTTGACAGGGTCTCCTGGCACGGTCTCTGGTGTTTTTTTTTTTTTTTTAAACCTTTATTTTCAAAAATCTGGACACAGCTATTCAGCCGACAACCCGGAGGTTCGGCAGCTTCGATAAAAAGGAACAGAGACGCGTCCACAGTACAGTGAAGGAGAAGTGCAAAGATTCCATTTTTTAAATAAACACAAAACACACAACAACCCCCAGCAAGGCAAGAACACTTAATGCCCATGGTGATAGCCCCCCCGGGGAGGCAGGACCCCAATCATCTACCATTTACAGTACTGTGAAAAGAGGAAGAAGGGGGACAGCAGAGGCCAAAGAAGTCCATTAACCGTACTGAGCTGGAAAGAAGGTTAGGAGGAAAGCTGTTCCTCGGGGGGGGATCCAAATCAGGGGCAAGACAAATTCCCCCCCTGTATTGATTCCACCGCCCCCAGATGGCATGCCACTTCCGAGGGCGGCCTCTAGCGCAATATACCGTCTTCTCCCTTAGCATACTCCAGTCCATATTTTCTTTCCACGCGGTCAATGTGGGGGGCCCCACGGATCCCCACAATCGCGCTATATCTCTCTTAGCGACCATGTTACCCCGAGTCACCCATTGGGTCTGCGCCGCATTATGATCAGTGGGCCCCCAGACATTCAGGAGACAACACCGCGCTTCCGGCTGCATAGCAATGCCCGTCACCTCCCCCATCACTGCATGGACTCAACTCCAGAATTCAGTGATGACACCACATTCCCAAATGATATGCAGGAAAGTACCCACCATACCACATCCCCTCCTGCATAGGCCGTCCTCCGAGAATCCCATGTGAACCAGCCTTGGCCCCGTCACATACACTCGATGCAGTATTTTAAGCTGCACCAGCCTCAGACGCGACGGGATCGCAACCTCCTTAGGAGAGGAAACAGCAGACTGCCAATCCTCGTCATCCAACTCGAGGCCATCCCTAGACCACTGGTCCCTCAATCCCAGAAGCATATCCGCCCGGACGTTGATCAGTTTCTTATAGATGAGCGAGATCGTGCTCTCGGGCATATGGCCATCAAGGACCGGGTCCTCCAAAGGAGAGGACTCAGGCACCTTCTCACCCTCTATGAGGACTGATCGGAGGGCGTGACGCACCTGAATATAGCGGAAAAACTCAGATGGCCCCAGCTCATACTCCTTCTGCAACTCTTCAAAGGACTTCACCCTCCCCTTAATCAGGACATCTCCGACCCTGGAGATGCCGATCAAGTCCCATTTGTCAAAGCCTTTTGTGTGCCAAAGCGTACCCAGTCTCTCAGATTCAAACAGCGGGGTAGCGAGGGTGAGCCTATCCTTCCAGCCCAGCGAGTCAGTTGCCATCTTCCACACACGCACCGCCACACCAGTGGGCCCCGTGAGGGACGAGTCCAGGGACCGCGAATACAACGCCCTGTAATAGTTACCACCACGCAGCAACCACCTGTCCATGGCATACCCAGGGCTGAGGGCAGGGCCATAAAACCCATGATTAATCGCACTCAGCTGGGTGGCCCAATAGTACCGTCGGATGTCTGGAAGCGCAATACCCCCGTCGTACCATGGAAGCGTCAACTTTGCAATAGCTATTCGCGGCCGCCCGTCCCACAGCAACGTTCGTTGGAGGCCTTCGACCTCCCGAAAGTAGTTGGCCGGTACCCAATCCAAAGTATTCTGCAGTGCGTAGAGGAACCGGGGGAAGAGACATCATTTTGAACAGGGCCGCGCGCCCAACGAGGGAGAGCGGCAGCCTCCGCCAGCCCTCCACATCCCGCCTCAGGCGCGCTAGGGGGGGGAGCAGGTTCCTCTCATATCGCACGGCAGAGTCCATGGAGATAAAGATCCCCAGATACACGAAGCCCTGCTGAGCAACCTGGATCGAACAAGTTCGAGGGATCGGTGGAACCTCGCCACTAAGAACATATAAATACGATTTACTCCAGTTGATAACGAGACCAGAGTTCCTACCGAAAGATGTGAGTACGTCACAGACCACTATAAGTGATTTCTTGGGTGAGGCAAGATACAACAGGATGTCATCAGCATAGAGCGATATACGGTCCTCGTGTTCAGGCGACCATCTAAGTCCCCGTATATCCGGGTGCCAGCGCATCCACGCAGCCAGCGGCTCAAGGGCGAGGGCAAACAACAATGGCGACAGGGGACAACCTTGCCGAGTACCCCTCCCAAGCTGAAACGGAGTCGACGCCCGGCCATTTACCACCACACTCGCGAGAGGGCCCTCATACAGCAACCTCACCCAGCTCACAAAACCGTGGCCAAAGCCGAACTTGGTCAACACGGCCCACAAATATGCCCATTCCACCGTGTCAAAGGCCATCGTGGCATCGAGAGACGCCACAATAGCTGGTTCACGCAGCGTGCCTGCCCTGGCGATTACACCATGAAGGCGCCGAAGATTTAACGCTGTGTTACGGTGCGGGATGAATCCGGATTGATCCGGGTGGACCAAGTCACCGAGTACCCTAATCAACTGGGCCGCCAGGATTTTAGCCAGAATTTTCGGCTCTGCGTTAAGGAGTGAGATAGGCCTATATGAGGCGCACTTATCTCGGGGTTTGCCCTCTTTGTGTATAACCACAATCGTCGCCAGTCGCTGATCCAACGGGAGGGCCCCACTCCCCCGCGCCTCCACGAACATGGCGCGCAGGTGAGGGGCAACCCTATCCGGAAACAGCTTGTACAGGTCGACCGGCAAGCCGTTCGGACCCGAGGCCTTGCCCGAGTTCAACGCGCGGATAGCCCCCGCCACCTCATCGACCGTTATGTCACCATCTAGATCGTCCCTATCTATATCAGAGAGACAGGGCAATGCGATATCACGCAGGAGGTCACGCGAGTCCTCGGGCGGCCTGTCCGACACTGAGGCATAAACCATACGGAAATAGTCCGAGAAACACTGCACAATCCTCTCAGGTTCCACAATCACCTCTCCCCCCTCTCCCGTCAACTCCGGCACTACTCTATTGACCCGTTCTTTTTTGTCCAGCCAAGCCAGGAGTTTCCCGGCCTTGTCACCAACATCATACAGACGGCCCTGCTGTTCCCTACCGAGGGTCTTAGCGGCATTCGTCACCAGGTCCTTATACTCGGATTGCTTCAAGCACAGCTCATGCAGTGAGGCCTCTGTAACCTCCTCCTCCAGCGCTCCCTCCAAAGCCGCGATCTCCTCCTCAACCTGCAAAACCTCGCCATCTCTCCGCCGCTTGGCAGCCACTACAAGGGATTAAATGCTTCCCACAGCGACACTGCCGAGTCCACGGATCCCTGATTGTCCTTGAAAAAATTATCTACTGTCTTTACCAGCGCGCTGTGCATCTTGGGGTCTCGGAAATACCAAGGGTTGATAGGGGCCACCCTTCCCCCTCCCTCTCGACCCAGATCCAGCCTGACCCACACCGGCGAATGGTCAGATATACCACGCGCCATGTGCCTGGCCTCAGACACCAATGAGGCATGCGCAGCCAGAGTGAGTAGGTAGTCAATCCTGGAAAGGCTACCATGCGCCCCGGAGTGGAAAGTGTATTGGCTCTGTGTGGGGTGCCGGAGCCTCCAGCAGTCTATCAGGCCAAGCGTATCTAGAAAGTCTGGAAGCCACTTCTGAGCCCCCCCCCAGTGTCTCTGGGCGGGTATCTATCCAGCAGGCCGGAGCCAACAGCGTTGAAATCACCTCCCACTACAAGCATACCCCCCGGGAGATCCAGCAGGGCCCTACCCAGATCTGTGAACGTGGAGGCCTGCAGGGCCGGCGGGACATAAACCGAAACTAAAACCAAAGTACTTCCTTCCCACCGCCCCGCCACCGCCACAAACCTCCCCCTATCATCAACAATGGTGGAGTCCACCTCAAATGGTAGCGAGGCTCTGACTAGGATGCCCACACCCCTGGACCCAGAGGAGAATCCCGAATGAGCTATGAATGTATAACCCTTCCTATTCAGGGCATAGCACGTATTACCTATAAGATGCGTCTCCTGCAGCAGGGCAACATCCAGCAATGACCGTTTCAAGAATTGCAAAACAATCCCACGCTTAATGCGATCCCCCAAACCATTAACATTCCAGCTTATAACACTTAAACCCCTACCCCCCATCCCCAAACGTAAAGAGGCCCACCCCACACCCGAAGAGCCACCATGGAACAGTCCTGGAAATAATCACTATGCCTTGCGGAAACAAACCCCCCCCCCCAACAACAAACCTAAAATCCCGGAAACCCCCCCACCCTGCACCAGCTTACAAAGCCCCCCCAACTTGCAGTGTGCCTGTCGCCCTACCAAACCCAAAATCTACAAAAAGTACCCTAAGGGAGGAAAGTCCTCCCACAACCTCCGTATTTACTGCAAGTCATTATCTGAAGTCAGTCCGAGTCAGTCCGGTTCCGAAGACATCAACCTTGTTCATCCCGGCCACTGTCCCAGTCTACGGCAGTGTCCTCTTCCGTGCGTCGTCGAGGCAGAGCGTCCAGCCATTCATCCGCCATGGCAGGCGACTCAAAGAAGAATGTTCGGTCTTCAAACACCACACGTAGTCTGGCAGGGAAGAGCATGGCGTATTTCAGTTCCCTCTCCCGAAGCCTCCTCTTCACCCCCAGGAAGCCCTGCCGCTGCCTCTGCACCTGCTGGGTGAAGTCAGGATAGAAATTCACCGACGCGTTCTGGAAGGGGACCGGGCCCGTTACCCTCGAGGCCTGCAGGATAGCGTCCCGGTCTCGAAAATGAAAGAGCCGGGCGACGATCGGCCTCGGTGTGGCTCCCACCTTGGGCCGCCCACCCGGCACTCTATGGGCCCGCTCAACTGCGAAGAACTTCCCTAGACCCTTAGGCGGTCTCTGGTTTTTGATCAAGCAGATTTGTTTAAGGGCCAGGTTTTAAATGGCCTTGAAAACCTATCAGCAGATCAAGGCTAGGATTTCCATTATGGAAGGCTAGTCGGAACTTATAAAAATACAGTGAGGTACTAGACAGGGATGTCCCTCTTCTCCCTTGTTATTTGCCTTGTATATTGATGCTATGATAAGGTGGATAGTAAAAAAATAGGTTTATTCAGCTTATTCGGTCGCATGATTGGGAAACAAAAATACTGGTCTACGCCGATGACTTGGCAGTAGTTACTACAGATCCCAGGGAAGCATTAAGAGAAATTAGCATTTTGGCAGATTTTTGGGATATCCATTAAATCAGGATAAGAACCAAATTGTTAAAAAAAAAAAAACAGAGTGGAATGGGAGGATTGGCGTGTGGTAGAGGGGCTACCTATTTGGGGGTAAAAATCACAGTTGACGTAGATAAAATTATACATCCAAATTTATATCCATTAATAAAAAGTACAATAGTAGAATTTGTCAGAATAAATAACTTACAAATGTCTTTAATAGGTAGAATCAATTTGATCAAGATGATTTTTTTTTGCCTAAAATACTCTACTTTTTAGGGCCATCCCTCTTGAAGTAGGGAACCAATGGTTTAAGGCTATTGATGGGGCAATCTCTCGATTTTTGTGGGCTTATACTGGGCCTATAAGGTTGCTGAAATATCGGACCCTCCTGATAAAGTGCAGGCAGTTAGCGGTACCTAATATAACAACCTACTACTGGTCCACTGCCCTGCAACAGATGTCTATTTTATTGGGGATAAAAGGAGAGGCTTATCAAAGTCCTAATCCCGTACAAGCTTCTGATAGGGGATGCGGCATGGGGTGTACTTTGGAGGCAGCTTTGGTATGGGTACTATAAAAAAAATTAGATTTAAGACCCTCCGTTGTTTGTTTAAAATATGGGCCGCGGTCCGGAAGAAAGTAGGGCTGGGTTGGCTGAACTTTTACACTGCATTACACAAAAACTTTAATCTCCCAGTAATTTGTTGGGACTCCTATATGAATTGTTTGAAACCCTACGGCACAGGTTTAATCTGGGGCATGACACGTTTTTTAAAATATCTTCAGCTCTGTGATTTTTTTACTGAAAAAAGAAGGAGGGGCAAAGGTATTTCTAAGGTTGAACGAGTCCTGATTAGAGCCCACAACTTATATTACTGGGGATTACTAATGAATCAGTCCCTAGCCAGGCACAGGCATTTCTGTTTACTGTAATGATGGATTTTCGGCTAAGCTTGGCTACGGCATGGCAAGACCTCTCTACCCATCGGTCCAACAATGGCTCGCTCGTCTAATGACTACTTATCATACGGAAATGGCAGTATATGCAAAAAAAAAGGTGAGGGGGCTAGGAAGAAAGGGTCAAGGGTGTGGGCACCTCTGACGGGTAGGTGGCTACACTCGAAGAGGGATAGTAGAGCACCTTACTATGCACTATAAAATGTGGAAATGGGGGTCAATTGGGTAACTTTTTCCGCAGGTTTCTTCTGCGTGGGAAAGATAGGAATATATTTATAAATGTTTGATCTGTGTAGAAGACGTGACATGAATTAATCTTAAGAATGGACTGTCCACTATAAAATGTGCAATAAAGATATGTTTAAAAGAAAAAAGGAAAACAAGTCATTCTCAAAGCTGTTGTGAAGGTAACCCATGAAACTTAGAAGAGGGGCCTGTGAACTGTGCTTGGGAGAACCAAAGACCTATTTGAGGAATTATCAGTGTCAGCTTTTTGAGATTGGCAGTAAACCAGTTTTGCTCTTAGTATAGATGGTTTACAACCACTGCAATGGATGTGACAAGTGCTGCTGGCAAAGGGTATATTTCTAAGGTATTTCACTCAGTGTGGGTTCTCTCACGTCAAGGGGCGTCCATCTTACATTCAAGTGCTGCTGGCAAAGGGTATATTTTTAAGGTATTTCACTCAGTGTGGGTTCTCTCACGTCGAGGGGCGTCCAGCTTACATTCAAGTGTTTCTGACATTCAGAACAGTGATAAGGATTTAGCACTGGACGCATTCTTTCAAGTTCATTGAAATTAATTTTATGAATAAATCTTTTCTGGCATTCAAAACACTAAGACACTTTTCCTTTATAACATGGCTCTTCCAACTGAATCTTTACAAACCTTCATAACACTCATACATTTATTTTAGCTAGTATGGGCTTTTACATGTGGAGTGAGAATTATTTTATAACTAAAGCTTCTCTGGAATTCAGAGCACCGAAAAGGTTCTTCCCCCATTGTGTGTTCTCTCATGAACAGTAAGATGACTTTTCCGACTAAAGGTTTTCTGGCATCCAAGGCACTGATAAGGTTTTTCCCCAGTGTGAGTTCTCTGATGTACAATAAGACTGGTTTTATAACTGAACTTTTTAGGCATTCAGAGCACTGATGAGGTTTTTGCCCAGTATGGGTTTGTTCATGGTGAGTGAGACTAGCTCTATCACTAAAGTTTTTGTGACATTCAGAGCACTTATATGGTTTCTCCCCCGTGTGAGTTCTCTCATGGAAAATAAGACCAGCTTTCAGCCTATATCTTTTCTGGCATTCAGAGCAGTGATATGGTTTTTCCCCGGTGTGGGTTCTCTCATGTTGAGTGAGAAGGTATTTACGACTAAAGTTTTTTGGGCATTCAGAGCACTGATGGGATTTCTGCCCAGTATGGGTTAACTCATGCCGGGTGAGAATGCTTTTCCGACTGAAGGTTTTTTGGCATTCAGAGCACTTATGAGGTTTTTGCCCAGTATGTGTTTTCTCATGGTGTGTGAGATCGGATTTACATTGGTAACTATTTAGGCATTCAGGGCACTGATAAGGTTTCTGTCCAGTGTGAGTTCTCTCATGTTGACTGAGAAGGGTTTTATTATTGAAGCTTCTCTGACATTCAGAGCAATGAAAAGGTTTTTCCCCAGTATGTATTCTCTCATGTTGAATAAGGCTGAATTTACATAGGAAACCTTTGTGGCATTCAGAGCACTTATGAGGTTTTTCCCCAGTGTGAGTTCTCACATGTCGAGTCAGATGGGGTTTGTGAGTGAAGCGTTTCTGGCATTCAGAGCACTGATGAAGCTTTTCCCCAGTGTGAGTTCTCTCATGCCGACTGAGACTGGATTGCAAACTAAAGGTCTTCTCACATTCAGAGCATGTATGAGACTTCTTTTTGCTGCTAATATCTTCAAGTTCAGTTTTGTCTAGTAAACATTCCATTATGAGATAAGATTTCTTTCTGGAGTTAATATCTCCAAGCTGGAATTTTTCTAGCAGACACGCCATAAGACAAGACTAAATCTTATTCCGCATGCGTTTAGCATCACCCACTCAAATGCGCTGCACTTGTTCAACTTAACACTTGGGACACTTATTTAGCCAAATATCACTTCTCTGTGGAGTTCACAGTTTATAACCTCTGTAGGCAACCTAATTCACCCTACAACCTTCATATCAGCAGCCCCTGGTACTTATGGGGAAGCCCCTCATGGGATTATTGCCTCTTCATTACATCCATGTGGATTATCTAACCCTTTTCTCATACTTATTTATGAGTTAATGAAGCACTGATTATGTCTTTGGTTGGGGTTCAGTATTTCAAAGCTAGGTACATATTCACATAATGTATTGGCATGAACATTCAGAATACTATTGTGTATCAGTAGCAGCACATTGTTTCTTGTCACCCTTCTTACGGATGTCTTCTATGTCTGTATACAAGACTACAATGAGGATGTTAAGGATTTTGCAGGTCTTGCCCGGAAACAAGTAACTGAGGTCGCATCTAATGGGCAAGAATGGTAGTGGACATGTGGACCCGGACTACAAGCAATAGGTCATTGGTCACAGAGGTGCATTTATTTTCCCTTTATTCTCCTTCTTCCCAGATTTACCTACATCGTTAGTTTGTAACTAGAAGATATCTTAGTCCTAACCTGACTACCTGTCTTTTAAGCTGCTTCTTTTACACTGTATAAGTGATGAACAGAAATTAGTTTTTGATTTAAAGACAATTCACTGGATATGGTGCTCAAGTGTTCCATTTGCTGAGGTCTCTAATAAACTCTTCAAGCCCCACTTGTTCGGTGTGTATTATCTTCTCTTGGATTGGATAGAACTTTAGACCGATGCTTGTCCTCTCTGCTTCAGACAGATGGTGTTCCTGCCCTGGGTTAGCATCTCCAGGGCATTCTTCATATACCATTAGAGCAGCAGCAAATCTATTTAGAGAAACTGCTTTCACATTCTTTATTTTACTCTAATCCAAGTTCCTCACCACATCTTTTTCCTGGATGCTTTTCTCTTGTTGGAGCTCTGAAGCAACTTTAATTCTTTAGCATCGGTCCTTTAATAGTTTTCAATTATTTGCTCATTACCGATCACCATTTTGTCTTTTATGCCCACTCTTCAATCACCTGTGGATTTAAAACCAGAGATTGTTAAAGAATGCAAACTGGCACAAAGGAATACCATTTATTAGCTAATACAGACATCCAGAGTCTGAGTTCATTTTGAGAGAGAGCTATAGGCATTTGAGATAGAAAGCTTGTGAACACTGGAATAGTAGGTTGAGGAGGTCTAAAGATGGAAGTTCTGATGAACAGTTTTGTGCACATCAGTAAGCTATTTAAGTGTCTGGTCAAAACTTCCTCCCACTCACTGTGCGGGTTACCTCTTCGCACAACTCCCCAAACCAGGCAAGCAATTTCTCAAAGAACAAGCATGCACACCCTCATAAGTCTCTCCCCTTCCCCGCACCACAAACAATGCTACTTCTCCCGGGCAAGCATGTGTTAACAACTTCGAGTCGACAATAGACACGATAAGACAAGAATTATGGAATATCATGGCCAACCTTAAGCTGGTAGTTGAAATAACTACAGCTCAGAAACCTAGGAGACTACATAGATCTACAACCACCACAATCAAACACACAGTATCAAGCACACCTAGATGGATCTCTATGCCTTTGCCAAATACAACTATCTGCCTCAACTGGACAACAAACCAGATGTTAGAGGTGGACATTGATGACCTTAGCCAATGTTACATAACATACCCTCATCACACAGACACAACTTATAAAATACACACTATAGCTATAAATACGTCTCCGGAGCAACGAATCATACCTTGCTTCTACAATAAACCTCTCAAAATTAAGACAGATCACCTCCATACCAGGTAATCAAGACAGAAAAAAAAGAGCCTAAAAAGACACTGAAATGCTTACTGCACAACTGCAAACAGCAGCTAAATATGCCAAAGACATAGCCGACCCCATCCTGTCACAATCTAGGCCAGGGGTGTGGAATTTAATAAAATATCTACTTGTCCATGGGGAAGGTTGCTTCAGAAATCTACCCGTTCTGTAACAAAAACCACTCGTCCCTTTAGTGCCATGTAGCGTGGCGACAAATTATGGCAGCAATCTCCATATATAAGAGCTCTGATAATGCCAGGGCTCATACCATGGTAATATTTGAATACTTGCGATCTCCTTATGTTGTCACATTTCCGCAGATCTACATACTGGGACTGAAGGTAGTGGTACACAATAGTTCCAGGGTTAGAATGCCCTTTTGAGTCTCTGCAAACCTACTAACTTGCATGTTTTAAGGATTTTCAACAACTCTTCTCTGATTTTTTTTCCATACTGAGAAATATTGGAAATGTACTCCTTACAATGGCAGACGTAAACCTTCTTCCAGAGTTGGGAAAAGAGTGGTTGGAGGGAAAGTGAACTTGCAAACGCTCAGATGTTCGTACGAGCAAAGATACACATGCATATTTGCTCATGCCAAAATGTAGTTTACAAATAATTTCTAGGAGTATTATTTTTTGTCCTACTTCTGTAAATTCTTGGGAATTCATGAAAGCCGTATAGCTGCACTTAATGCAAGGACATATATCATGGGTGCACTTTTGAGACTGTTTAATAATTGGTTCCCTAATTTGGTCAGGTGTGGACCATGACGTTTTGCGTTTATTAAAATTATTCTCTCTCACTGTACGGCTGGCTTCACTGTGAGTGACAGCATGTGCTCTTTCACAAGGAGCATATCGGCACACAGTAGTTTTGCTCAATACCAGTAAATACTGTGGCAGAATATGCTATGAGACCAAAAACAATTGTTGGTTTTGCCAATGTTTGTTATAAAGGTGAGGACCCGGGAGCTCACACACCAATAAGGTTATACAAAAACCATGCCAAAACAATTCGCACATTGACAAAACTAAAAAGCTGACCACCAATTTCAGACCTACTGGCTTTGCCGATCCTCGTTTATTTTTGTTTCCCATAATCTTACTGAAACTGGTTACACGGATTTTACATAATGAATATTATTGGGAAATACTAGCATGCATCAACACGTTACTAAATGATGCTGCAGCTGAAAAGAAATGGTACCTGAAATTTTACAGTAGTTTAGCATTATGTTTTTTTTCTTGCCTTCATTTTTTTATGAACATTTTATTTTGAAAGGAAAGAATCATCAATCTTGCTCTTGAGTTTCTGCAAATATTTGCATCAAATCAGAGAGCATTCTGGGAGCAGTATGCATAGCCTCATATTGCTAAACTTTGAAAACGCGTGTATACGTTTCTATACTGGAACCACTGTCAGAAGTGCAGGCGGAGATTACAACATTTACTTAGAGCGCTCACCCTAATAATAAATGCTTTCAATTAATGAACCATAATTACAAGATCGAACAGCATTAATCTTTGGACAAAAATTTTACCTTAACTGCCGACAGTGCCCTTCCCTGATCCATAGTGTGGTTCTGCAAACTGGCGGCCAAAGGGTTTGTGCTGAAGGGGGTTGGCCCTACTTGTCCCAAGGACAAAATACACATGAAAACTTGTTGCCCTTGACCCCAAACAATATGCCCTGGGCATCGGGCTATAGGAATTCCACATCCCTGCTAGACACAACAATCCTAACAGTGGCCCGACTAAATAACTCTTCCACACCACTATTAAATCTTAGTTCCACCCAACTACAACATCATTAGACTGAACCACACACTAACACCAAGTTGGGGGCGTGCGGGCTGCGTGCATTCACAGATCAACCTTTCAAATCAAACGATTCCAAATGGAAAAGATATCCTCCTGTGAATATATGGGAGTTGAAGTCCTCATGGGTTAGGGGCATTTATTCCCAGACCAAGTTACACATTATCTACCACCCTCCTGGATACAACCAGACCCTCATGAGCAAATAATCACAGTACAGACCTTACGACACCCCAACACAACTTTTCTAGGGGACTTCAACCTAAATTGCAATTAAATTGAAGATCCACATGTGACTGCACTAAATCTTTTTTCAAAGACCATAATCTGGTGCAATCAGGGGAGAGGAGTTGGCCATAACGGCTAGGGCGACTTAGAATCTGGGGAACTGGGTTTGAGTCTCGGCAATGACGCGGAACATCCTGTGATTCTGGGCAAATCACTTAATCTCCCCATGCCTAATAAAAAAATGTGTCCTCATGCAAAGCAACTGATGCTATGTAAAGCGCTCCGATACCCGATCCGGGTCAAGTTCGCGCTATATAAAAAAAACTGTAAAAAATAAATAAGTAAAACACATGTACAGGTCAAACACACGGCAAAGGAACATCACTAACCGTTATCTCCATGGCAGAAGCACTATGCATAGACTCCATAACGGCATACGATTGGTCAGATTATCACAGCATCTCAGTCCACATCTCAGCTCCTGAAGCAAAGGCAACGAGATAAGAGGTTGGACCTAGACGGTGGGTCAGGGATACTAGAAATAAGAATAGAGATGATCTATGCCAAAGAAAACTTCAACCCCAGAAAAGCATTTCCGATGTTCACAAACTCATGGAACACTAAAACAGAACAATGAATGACATAATGGAGACGGTAGCCCCCCCCCCCCAAAAACAACAAAAAAGAATAAAAAATAAATGAACACAACCTTGGTATAACGGTCACCAAAATGAAGAAAGAAGAAGACTCCGATTTGCAGAGAGACGATGGAGCGATAGAGGCAAGCACCCTCACCACACCTAAAACAGCCCAGAATTCTGACATTCATATAAAAATTTATATTTTTTTTATTTATAAAGTTTTGTATTGCGCGAACATGACCCTAGTGGGTATCAGAACGCTTTACATGACAAGAGGTAGGGTATCAGTTTGACTGGTAAAATAGACAGATAGAGTAAATGACAAACACAGCAATGAAAGTACATAGACTAAAAAGGTTGATCTCAATAATAGTCAGCAATAAGATGGCCAAGCATCATAAAGAGTAATCCGTATGGTTACATTTTAATAAGCATAAATATATTGTCTTAGGGTAAAAACTCAGTCAGCAGAAACGATTTTGCTTCCTTTTTGAAGGAGGTGGCAGAAGAGATTAAACGTCTGGTGGTAGAGAATCCCATATCTGAAACGCGACAACGCTCTGGCGCCCGTTTTCTTTTTATGGGTTCATTTGGGTTTCAGAAGCAGGGTGTGCGCACTTCGCGAAGGTCTGCAGCCCCCCCCCCCCCCCCGATTGTCTAGCTTTTGGGCCTGATATCTGGAGGTATTGACGTGTAGCACTTTATGAGTCATGCATGCAATTATGTGTTGAATTCTTGTTTCGTACAGTACTTCAGGGATTTTAGGGCCGGGGAGATGTGTGTATTTCTTTTTGTTCCAGAGACAAGTCTGGCTGCCGCGTTGAGGGAGGCTCTTAAGAGAGGCCAACTTGTATCGAGGTAAGCCACATAGAGTGGCACTACCATAATCCAGTCTGTGCAATTCGAGAGCTTAGAACGCTTGTTTTAGTTTGTCATGTGGAAGGTAGGGTTTAAGTTTCCGCAGAATGCTCTGCTGCCAATTCGCTACTTTGTGGACTGCGCTAATGTGATCCTGCATATTCAGATGTTTGTCTAATGTAAAACCCAAGGATCTAGCAGAGCCTATGATGTGAGGAGAGCAGTTGAGGGCTGCAAGATGTTTCAACCAAAGATCGATCTTGGGGATGTTATTCAGCGGTGAGATGAGAAAGAATTCTGTTTTGGCAGTATTGAGTGGGAGATGGTTATCGGTGAGCCAGAGATGTGTATTTTGCAAGGTGGAATATAATTAGGCCTGGGCTAAATTTCCGTTCCGCTCGCGGAAATTGCGATTTGACATTTTTGCGTTCCGCGGAGAGCACGAAAATGTCAAAATTTCCGCATTCCGCAGCTTAGCGATAATTTGTTTCTTGCTCGCGCTGTAAAATAATACATTCTCGCGCGATCGCCTTACCTGAATCCCCGCATTCGCCGACAAGTTTTCCCGATCCGGTCGCGTTCTCCACGAGATGTTGGATTGTTGGTAGCCATTTGCGCTCGCCTTACCTGAATCCCCGCATTCGCCGACAAGTTTTCCCGATCCGGTCGCGTTCTCCACGAGATGTTGGATTGTTGGTAGCCATTTGCGCTGTCTCGACAGTTCGCGACCGCAGTGACGTCATGCGTCACGCGATCACGTCTTTCTTCTCGCGATCATGCACCGCGAGAAGAGTGAAAACAAGATGGCCGCGCCCGCGAGCAACCGCATGGGTAAGTTGGCGAGCCGCGACCATGCAGAAAATACCGCGAACGGGCGGGAAAAAACTTCCGCATCTTTGCGATATTTCCGCGTGTTTGCGGAGATTTTTAACATTTTCGCGATAATTTGCGAAAGTGGCTTTCGCAAATTCCGCCCACCCCTAAATAAAATGTCCTCTGGGAAGGTGATTTTGAGATACAACGGAGTGTCATCAGTGTACATATTATAGTGGATGGTAGCGGATTATAAGTGGTTTGCCAGTGGTTCCAGGAATAGATTGAAGAGAATGGGTGAGAGAGCAGATCCCTGAGGAAAGCCAGGAGTGATCGCATTGGGGCGTAGACAGAGATCGATTCATTTTGACTCTCTGAGATCTGTTTTAGAGGAATAAGGAAAACCATTGCAATACGACCCATAATAAGCCCATCCTTTGTTCCAATAGTCTATTGTGATTAACTGTGTCAAAGGCAGACAAAAAGTCGAGCACTATCAGGAGGTATGATTCATTTAGAGCCAGCGTTTTTAATAGGTCATCCACAACATGAGTGCGTGCAGATTCAGTGCAGTGACCTTGACGGAATACTGATTGGTGTTGTTCAAGGAGTTGAAAGTTGTCTATGTGGTTGCATAGTTGGATCTAGACACATTTTTCTAAGAGCTTCGCAAGAGTGGGGATGTTGGAGATGGGCTGAAAGTTATTAGGATCAGAGCAGTCTGCGTTGTTTTGTTTTTTAATGTGGGGGTTACTTGTCCTGATTTTAGGCAATCCGGGATAGTGCTTTGATGGAGAAAGGCATTTACTATCTTAGACCATAGTGGGAGAATGAAGGCTTTGATCTCTTTGAACATAGATGGAGGTAGAGGGTCAGTGAAGGGATTAGATGGGTTTAATGATGAAAGAATTTTGTAAATGTCACTTTTGTTGATTGAAGAGCAGGTGCGGCAAGAGGCATTGTTTTTGGAGGGGTGCCTGGATGGATCACTACCTTCAGTATACTGGGTGCGGAGTGAAAAAGTGAGTGAGGCAGCTGGTAGTAGTTCATTCACTAGTTGTAGTTCATGATCTTTGTAGTTTTTTTCCATGAAGAAGGCAGTCAGTTCTTCACAGTTTGGGAAGGTGCTGGTTCCGGCGTGACTGCTGCTTGACTATTTCAAATTGTTTTTTGGGCCTATTTCTGGCTTGGTCAAGCTGTGCTATAAAGAAATTAGCTTTCACTTGCCTTATTCTTCTGTTGTATGTGTTCCTCGTTGATCTTAAGCATTTTAAAAGTTCTGAGGATGGAAGGGATCTCCAGGCTCTTTCTGCTAATCTTAGATTACATCTTTTGATGTTCAAGTTGTCGTTGAAATACAAAAACTGAATATACAAAGAAATCTTCAGCACACGTCATAGGTATATCAACAATTCGTTAAAGTGCACATTGTAAGCACAAATTATACACAAGTTATTCCAAGTCTTACTTTTTTTTTTTTTTAAGTTCTTTTGGTCTTGCTTCAGACAGCCAACACGCCTATACCTGGAACCACTGACGGAAATACTCAAACAAGCAAACCTATCTTAACACATTTCCGTAAGTGACAGAGAGATGTACCTAAAGATATAGTCTCTAGAAGATATCGCAAGACTAAATGGCACACTCATGGAAACAACACTGGCTGGCACAAAACAACCTAAAACTAAACACACTAAAAACAGAATTCTTACAACTATGCCCACCTTATGGGTCTCCAGCAGCAGAAGAATGGATTAGCAACTTTACTGCCCTTAGCTGCAAACAGATCGAGTCAATTAATTCACTTGGAATAACGTTAGACAAAACCTCAATATTCAAGGACATGTCATTGCAGCTACAAGAGAGGCCTATTTCCAAATGAATTAGTCACCGATCCAACCCTCGGAGCAGGACACAAAATCGACCCTACCTTGTCTGCGAGCAGAAACGTCACCCCACCGAACTCCTCTGGACCGACCACCACTGCGTGCACTTCGCCTTCACCAAACTCACCGTACACCAACGCCCTCACCCCCCCAACGGCCGTAGCTGGAACAAGGTCACCGCCTCCCTGAACACTACCACACTACCGACAGCCGCAGATGCCAATGGTATGTTCCAGATATTATCTGACGTTCCATCGGATATCAAAGTTATATTTGCATCTCCAACCCTAGTCCCTCATCTAAAGGACCCTCAGTTTCACCACCTTTTAGGAATAGCCCCAACCGCACCCCCTCACCAAGTCTATCCCACATCTCTCTAGTTTCCCTGGATGGAGTCAATCAGATCTCTTGGCTGGTCTACACATTTACCACCACCAAGTGGTGTTCATGGAAGTCTCAATTCAGTTCCATAATCTGTCTTTCATTCCCTTCATGGCATCTGTCCTCTGTCTCTGACATGCGTTTCTCTGGTGTCTGACAGTCTGCCATCCTTCCACCCAGTACTGAAGTAAACACCAAAGGGATGGGTGGAATAATTGAATTAATCTCAGATCACTGGTTAATTACTCAGGCCATATCCCAGTTCATAATTTATGCCCACTGTGCCACTTCAGATTGGACCCAGGCATATGCAAATCAGCCTTGTCCGTGCTTCAAAAGCAGTCCAGCCCACACTACGAAGCAGGGTACTCTTCCAAACGTAATTCCAGTACCCCAACTCTCCAATGTCAAAAAGCACCAGGATTATTTTTCAAGGAGGACCCTCAGTCATGGTGGGAAAAGTATCATACATTTCATGCCCTTTTGCTGGAGATCTTTCCTTTTTTTTTTTTTTTTTTTTTTTTAAAAACCTTTATTTAGCACTGTGTACAAGACAAATACGGGCCTACAACCATCCGGCCGGCCTCGACACTTCTGAAGCTTGATAGCAAAGTATACGTCCACTCGGTGGCACGGCAGCACATAAAAGCATACGACCTATGTTACAATAAATCCACGTGCACCGAGTGGCAGGAGACAGCAAGGTTAATTTTAAAACTTTTTATGTAAGGAGACACAGAAGCTAGAACGGATCAGTGTACAGAACAGACGATCATATGATAAATGGGTAACAGCCAACAGGAGAGTCAACTAACAGTGAACACATCTAAAATGGCGGCACGAAACTATAATACCAGGATATAGATACGCAGCGAAGTGTGCCTCCCAGCCGCTACCCTCCTAACAGCAGTCCCCCCCACTGACCCTAGAAAAAGACGTAAGAAAAGGACGGAAAAAGGAAAAAGAAGGCCCATAGAAATAAAAAATGTGCCGAAGAAGACCCCCCACCCTACACGCATGCCGAGGCTATGGCCTACCCCCCCCCCTAGCTACGTGTCTGTCGCCCCATAGGAACCCGAAATGTAGAATTAAGAAAAGAAGAAAGGAAAAAGGACCATAGAAAAAGAAGAGTGCACTACCCTATTACTCCCAGGAAAAGGAAAAGCGGGGAGGAGCCCACCCCACTGCCGAACTCCCGGACTCCCGCGCCGCCCATACCTCCTGCGCCATGTACAGCACAGTATCAAAAGACCCACGTAAACCCGGTGGTCCCGAATCAATACCCCCCAGCACTTCAGTACTTCACAAGTCTGCCCCCCGGCAGAAGAAGGAAACAGGGGGCGAAATCACAGCGACATGTAGCAAAAAACAGGTCATTAAAAACTACTCAGCCAATATAGCAAAACGTGTATCAGTCCAGGTCCCCGTCCGCCGATCCAACCAAAGCGACAACGAGCCTGCCATCACCCCTGTCCGGACCGGCAGATGTGGTTCAGGCCCGTCCATTGCTGCGAGTCACCTTCAGCCAGGACAAAGAGACAAGATGGCCGCTCTCGAGGAAAGGGGACAATAAAGCCGTATCGTACCGCAGGGTCCCAAACGCAGCAGTAACATGCCACAGAAGTCCAGCGATAGGTGCCTTCAGGGTAACATCTGGCAAGGGAAGTGAAAGGCTAGGTCTCAACAGGTAGTTCGTAGGCAGAGTCACAGCGTTCAAAGTGGAGGGTGTCCCTGCAACTGTATCCGTGTCGATGGGTTGACGCGTTACATTGTAGCCAGGAGGACTCCGCGCCACCGCCCCTCCGCTCTGCAACATTGTTTCACCTCCAGGAGAAAACATGGGCGGCGGGGGATCCTCCAGCCGGGAACGTCCCGTTGCAAACAGTGCCTCATCGATTCTCCGGGTCAGCGCCCAGCAAGTACTCTGCATTGCCACTTTAAACGCCACGAGGGCGGCCAATACATCCCCACAGGTCGGGTCTCTCTGTACCAAGCATCGGTCCGCCCTATCCCGCTGCTCCTCCGATGCGGCAATCAGCTCCGGGGCACATGGGCGCGCAGACCCTGCGAGTCCAGGATCAGCCAGCGTCTCAGCAAGAAGAACAGGCGCCATTGTCATCTCCACTGCAGGCACTTAGTAGCGGGACAAAAGTGACCATGTATACCGGAGATCCGAGGATGTAGACACCGGAAAAACTTCGTGCTCCACTCGGGAACTGCACAGGGCGAGAGCGCCCCACGGTTGCCGTGAGGACCGGCCGTTCGCCGCAGGAAGACACTTCAAAATGGAGTCCGCTCGCTTTTCTTCAGGGTGGCGGAGGAGAGCTAGTATTAGGGGGCTCCAACGTCGTCCACACCACTGCCAGCGCGAGGGGGAGTCCGACCCGGACGTAAGGGTCCGACTCCAGTCGCACAGCCAGCGTTGTCACCCCCGCGACCACCCGCAGTATTCCAGCTCAGCACCCCGTCCACATCCCTCGGCGTCCAGCGGCGGCCATCTACGCAGGGACCAGGGGGAGCGCCGGAGGTCGAAGCAAACACCGAGTCTGCTACCAAACCCGCCGACAAAGGTGTCAGGAGAACGCCAGTCACTTCAGTGCCGGTAATCCGCGGCGGTAGAGCGGCGCAGGTCAGGAGAATTGATCAGGATTAACAAAGGAAGCCAGACGGTCCACGGAGCCGGGAGCTCAAGCGTCCGTCCCGTCGGCCATCTTGGCTCCTCCCCGAGATCTTTCTTTAATGCTTGAAAGCTAGTCCGCTCTTTCTGCACTGCCCAGGAGAAGTGAGGGAAAACCTGCACTGTTGTACCCTTAAACAGGATGCGTCCATACATCCTTTGCATGATTGCAAAGGTGGGGCAGGAGCACAGAGTGCTCTTCTATTGAGAGAAAAAAAAGAGGACAGTCTCTTAGACTTCATGGTCTTTGTACTCCAGTCCTGGAGGAGGAGATCCATTGATGGCCCTTCAGCCTTGCTGTGCATTTCCAACAGGTGAATGTGATTACACTTAGCTCTCCCCTCGGCTTCCTCCGCTCCTTGCAAAGGAGTTGGATTTCATTTATTAATCTTTTCACAGACTCCTGCAACTTCTTAACGTCTGGTGACGTCGTTTATCTGTTGCGCCCATTAGCGTTGACACTTTCTGAATGGTCTCCTCTCGGCAGGTTGATATAAATGTTTACTGTATCAATTGTTTGCTCAAGAGCAGTGTGGTGATCACCAGTTCTTTAGGAGACACAACTTTGCTTTATTTTTCAGGAGTCTTACTTGCCTAACCAGTTGCATGTCCCTGCACCAGTCCTTCTTTCCTTCCCTATGTTAGTTCTCACTGTGGACGTCATTTTCTCTCAAAGCAGCGTCAACAGGGGTGTCTCGCTGCCCAAGGTTGTCCAGGGGTAGGTGGTCCATTATGCAAACCCCCGTGCCTGGTCTCAACAGTGAGTAGCTGCGCAGTGCAGAGCCACATGTTCCAGAACTTGATTAGGAACACACACTAATCAGTTATATTTTTCCCTATATGGCCCAGCTGTATAGAGACTGACCCGTGGGTGCAGAGAGTGAGAGCAACCCTGAAATCAGGCACTCAGACACTACCAGGACAAAGTTTTAAGTTTACATGGCTTTGCTGCAAATTCACTGACACCCATGAGGGTTTGGGGCTTAACACCTTTCACAGTGACAGGTAGTAAGAGCCTTCTTCCTTCTTTTACTTTATTCCAATCCCTACCTCCTAGAACTGCTGTGCCTTCATTTATTTTGAGGAACTACTCAATTCTATCCTCATGGACTCCTCAAGACAAATGAGTCCCTCTGCTGCTGGGTGGCACTTAGATCCCATTACCTCCAAAACGAAATGTGCCATTTTCCTGCAGGCATTTCCCATTCCTCACTAAAGAGAGTTATGCTTTATTAGACAAGGGGTTTAGGAGTCAGACAAACCAGCCAGAGAAGCACGACACCCCCGCAAAGAACAACAAGACAAACCGGCACTGGGGATGAGGGGGGAAGATGGCGCAACTTGCAAACCATCATGTGTGGAGCTCCTGGCGACCATCCAGGGTTCCAGGAAGGTCCTGGAAAGCCAAATTGAGACTGTCATTGATATGAACATATTGAGAGCCGATTTACGTAAAGTAGCAGATGAAGTATCCACGGCACAGGGAGACATAGTGGACTTAAAAGGGGAGGTGGCGGCACTTAAGCAGCGGGTGTCCCAGACTTTCACAGTCACAAGGGCCCTTGAGCGCCAGGCAAGGTTGCGGAGAGGCGCGCAAGGCACAGCAACATAAAAGTCCTAGAGTTCCCTGAACAAGTTGATGAGGGCAGGGAAAAGCAATCCCTGAAGCGGTGGATACGCACCCAGTTGCGTCCGTGGGGCTTACTCTTTGCGTGGAGAGAGAACACAGAGCCTTGGTGCCTTCGCCGCCCCACTTTCCCGGGCAATAATCACAAAAATATTGAACTATCAAGATAGAGACTGTATCTTCTGGGCTGCAAGAGAGACTGAGAATCTCTGCTATGAAAACAGTAAAATAGTCATATTACCAGAGTATACCAAGCAGGTCCAGGAGCCGCGGAAAACCTTCCTGGCGGTATAACGGAAGCTCCGTGATATGCAACTGTAGTACATGCTGCTATATTCAGCCAAACTGAAGGTAATTGCACAAGGCAGGACCTATTTCTTTTGAGATGCCGGAGGTGTGGGAATGGCTGGAGATCCAAGGGGACGCCCTCCCCAGAGTGGGACGGGTATGCCCAGACATTAGTCCCGTGTTCTCCATGCCACTGGAGTCAAGCTATCCTGGCTGATGAGGGCTGAGAGCCCGAAACCGGTCCTAGGAGGCTTGTTTCCAGTCCAGGGAGGACCTGGCCTGGCAGTTCGGGCTGGACCGTTCCCGTTGGGCACAGGGTCAAGACTGATTTGCATATGGCTGGGTCCAAACTGGAATGGCATGGTGAGCAAAAAAAAAAAAACGATGGATTTAGGCCCAGATCTCTGTACTGGGTTGAATGTATGACCTTGTTCTGCATTCTGTCCATCAATTGTTCTTTTTGCACTCCCCCCCGAAGTACAGCATAGCAAAAGAAGGGGATGGGGCACTTGGTCTCGGGAAGAACTCGAAATAAAAGGCCCCCCGAAGTACAGCGTAACAAAAGAAGGGGATGAGGCACTTGGTCTCGGGTAAGAACTCGAAATAAAAGGCACCCGGGTCAGACCGCGGACAGGGACCCACCAGATGAACAGAGAATTACAGTGGGCGAGGACTGCACCATGCATCTGGAAACCATTGAGCGGGTGCCTTCTCCTCACCGAACACTGAATCTGGGCCTGAGACAGAGGATACCCCGGAAACACTGAACCCGACGACGGACATAGTACTTGAAACCATCCTGGAACCAGCTCCAGCGACAGAAGCTACACGAACAAGCATTTATAATGCAATAGGTCTTGCACTGACATTATTTTGAGCTATTGACATTGTAAACAACTTTTTTTTTTCTTTTGTAAAACATAAATAAAAACGCATTGTAATTTAACCCCTTCGCTGCCAGGCCTTTTCCCCCTCCTGTGCCAAGCCTTTTTTGGGCTATTTGGGGTAGTGCGCGCTTAGGCCCCTGTAACTTTTTGACCACATTAGGTATCCACGCCAAATTTGCGTCCTTTTCTTCAAACATCATGGGGATTCTAAAGGTACTCAGGGTTTGTGTATTCCCCTGGAGGGGTCACAGAAATGAGCCAAAATACAGCAAAATTGTTTTTTTCCGGAAAAATTGGAAAAATAGGCTGCAATGAAAGCATCTGGGTTTTTCCCTGCAAATGGTATCAAAAAAGGGTTTGTGGGGTTGAAATGACCATTTTCCCAGCTTTTCGGGGATACCAGACTTGTCAGAAACCCAACATTTTTTTACACAGTTTTGGCATTTTTCTGGGACATAGCCTATTTTTGCTATTTTTTGTGCTTTTGACCTCCTTCCAGGTAATGGCAGAAATGGGTACAAAAGCAATAATGGATCCTGAAAAGCTATACATTTTCGAGAAGACGACAAAATTCTGAATTCAGCAAGGGGTCATTTGTATAGATCCATCAAGATTTTTTTATAGAAACAAACAGTTAAATATAGGATAAATTGAAAATTAGTTGAAAAAAACAGCCTTTTGTGTCAACGTTTTCACCTGTAACTTCTTCTAATTAGGACTGCTCTTTGAAAGCAATATACCGTTGCATCCGCTGGACATTACTGGTTGTGGGGATATATAGGACTTGTAGGTTCACCAAGAACCCGACAAGCCCAGAGCCAAAAACTGAGCAGCAACTTGCAATGGTTTTTTTATTATGTACCGGGTATATAGTAATTATTCTGTAAAAATGTGTACATGGAAAAATCGGTATGAAAGACACATATGTATTTCTGAAATGGGAACAAAATGTATTTCTGAAATGGGAACAAAATATAGAGTTTAGAAACAGTAGATATTTGCACATTTCTGAAATTGGGAATACTCATACGAGGCATGAGAATTATCAGTCATTTTTTAGAATGACTGATTTTTTACACAATGTCTTTCATTTGGAAGGCAGAAATGCATCGAAAGTCAATAGATAATAACAGTTCCTTTACAAAACTGAATTACCCTAAGTCTCCCGATAACAATGGTACCTCACTTGTGTGGGTAGGCATAGTGCCCGCGACAGGAAACGGCGCAAAACGCAACGTGGTCACACCTCAATTTCGCAGTGAAAAATGACCCTTTTTTGGCAAAATGACTAGCTGTAGTTTTTGAACCCTAGCTCTGCGGGCACCTTGGGAAACCTAGCAAACCTATACATTTTTGGAAACTAGACACCCAGGGGAATCCAGGATGGGGTGACTTGACTGCCTCCCACCAGGGTCTGTTACCCAGAATCCCTTGCAAACCTAAAAAATTGTCCAAAAAAAAAAAAAAAGACATTTTCCCCACATTTCTGTAGTGGAAAGTTCCGGAATCTGCGTGGATCCACAAATTTCCACCCACCCCGCGTTCCCCGAAGTCTTACGAGAAAAACGGTACCTCACTTGTGTGGGTGTGCCAAGTTCCCGCGACAGGAAACGGCGCAAAACGTAGTGAGGCAACATCAAAATTGCCTATCTCAAAACCACCTGGTTTTGCAAGGGGGGGGGGGGGTCACTTGGGTTTTTGGCCCGGTGCTCAGCGGCCATCTAGGGAATCCTACCAAACCCATACATTTCTGAAAACTAGACACCCAGGGGCTTCCAGGGAGGTATGGCTTGCGTGGATCCCCCAACGTTTCCTTACCCAGAATCCCCTGCAAACCTCAATTTTAGCTGAACAAAATCACTTTTTTCACACATTTGGGTGTGGGAAAGTTGTGGCATCACCGGACTCACTCAAATTTCCCACCTCCCAGCGTTCCCCTGGGTCTCCCGGTAAAAATGGTGCCTCACTTGTGTGGGAGGCCCCAGTACCCGCGACAGGCAAGGGCCGAAAACGTAGTGATGCGACATCAACATTGCCTATCCAAAAAAAACGTTTGGGCCCTTGCCTGTCGCGGGTACTTGGGCCTCCCACACAAAAGTGAGGCACCATTTTTACCAGGAGACCCAGGGGAACGCTGGGAGGTGGGAAATTTGAGATGGACTTCAGAATGGATTGTGGTGGACAGGCCTTCAAGGTTAACCCAAAATTGACACCACTAGGGAACACCTGCTTGTGCTAAGACATCAAGCCTTCTAAGGTCTAGTGGGGCCTTCTACGGTCTAGCATGGGAATGTGCTCCCTCAGTACAGTGGTGTGGTGGACTGGTCATGAATGCGGAACTCGGTTCCCCAGTTCCAAATTCCACTGCTCTGGCCATAGTGCCACATCCCCACTGAACACCATACTTGCCCACTGAAACTCGCACTGCCTTCAGCTGTAACCTAATTGTGCCCGCTATAAACACTTGGATGTGGCTCAATTCAAATTATGCACTTGATAAGAGTAATATGCTGCCAGAAAAAAAGAAAAAAAAGCAACCACTCAAAGGGAATGCAAAGCATGTGAAATGTAAGCAGAAACAACATTGTTACCTAAACGATCTCTCACTAATTATTCAGAAATCAGCGAGTGGTTTCACCTGAAAAGTTATGGACATGACTAGAGGGCCCTGAAGGGAACCGTTTCACTGTCCATTGCTTACATCCTTACAAAACGTAAGCAGTATGGTATACAAAGACCACATCCATAAACACAGAGCCATGGTACACATTGTGTTTTCCAATCCACCCATCAACCAGGTATTGCAGTACCTCCAGGAATAGTACACTCTCCCAACCTGGAAACAACAATGCTCTTCAAAGAAAGACGAGAAAATGAAAGTAGCACTTCACTGGCAAACTCTGTAAAGTGATGCTGGTGTATTTGGATGTAAAAAAAACTAATCTGGCCACTTTGCAACCCCTCTGTCTTGCTATTATTCTCATATATGAAATTCTATTTCTCTACATGATGCTGCACTTTGGATTTGAAAAATTAAAAAGAAGGGCATTGCTCTGCATTTTTGGATCCATTTCACAGGGAAGCAACTAGAAAGACGAGCATTTTTCAAATTTGGATCCAGTTCACAGGGAAGCAACAACAGGCACACACAAACGAAGCCGAGCCTCGTGGCATGCCTGGGCATACCAAAGTGCCCCCACCCTATCCCAAACCCACAGATGCAAAAATCCCCCCTCCCCAGCCCCAAAACTCACCTTTACTCTTCGTCGCGCAGGAAGCAGATAGCTTCCTGCGCCACGGAGAGCAAACGGGAAACCTCCAATGACGTCAGCGCGTCTCGCGCGCTGACGTCACTGATGGGGAGGCAGGGTAAGGTCTTCGCCTGCCTTCCCAGTAGAAAGAAAGAAAAAAAGGGGGGGGGGGGGGGAGAAGCGCCAGCGCTTCCCCTGTGGGTGGGTGGGTGCCATGACGAGCTGGACTCATCATGGGCACAGAAGGGGTTAATATGGCAATTGCTAAAAAAAAAAAAAAAAAAAAAAAAAAAAAACATTTAAATGCGAAACCTATTGCATTTACACTAGTGTACTCGCAGTGCTTTGTCTGCCATAACCCCTTCGGGGGTGAAATAGCTCAGTTGGTTACTGTACCTGCTGCAGCAGTCTAGCAGTCCGCAGTTGTAAATCTAGGCCTTGGATGACCCGCTTTCAGGGACAGGTTGGCGGAAGTGACTGGGTTAAATATGATGTATCCAAATTGTGCCCGATTTAGAAAGTGTTTATAAGCTGGTCTGCGTGCTTTTATGTGACTCTTTCGGGGCTTTTTTTATTGGATTCCTTGGTGACCGTTTCTCTGATTTTACATTGGATTCTGTTTGTGCCTGTTTCTCTTAAACATCTCTCTTATTATTTCATTGTTTTGCGTTTGTTTCTCTGTTCATAAGATATTTTTTCCGATTGTGTGTTTATCTCTGGCCCGTGACATTTGTATATGGATGTTTCTTGATAATTTATTTGACGTCATGTGATTTTTTTCTCCGATTGTGTGAATGCGCATTTCTCTGTGATTTTTGCTCATGATTGTCAGAGACAGTAGCCAGCACTGCTGATCAGCTAACAACTCTGAAAGATAACAGCTCGGGGGGTCGTGGGTGGGATCAAATGCAGAGACACCAGGAAACAGACAAACGATTACACATGTGAAGGCACACGGAAACATACAAACACAAGCATGTGCTTACACACAGAAACATGCATATATATGAAAGCCCGCATCCACACAGGTTTATGTACACATTGGCACACGCAAGCATGCAGACATACACATATGTACGCGCACGCAGACAAGCACACATTCACAGTTCATAAAACCCCCCAGCTGGGTTCAAGGCTTCAATCCCGGCGCCTCTCTGAGTGGTTGCCGTGTCTCCTGGATGGATTATCAGGCCTGAAGATTTCACACCCGAAGGTTCCAGGCACTGAAACACTTGTAAGTGCGGAGTGCGTTATTTCACCCAGAGCTACCACAGCGGGTTAAACATAGCAACTTGTATCGAGGGACGTACGAAGTCAACAAACCGCCGCCAGTCCAGGAGAGACCTGTAAATGGTCCCGCTCGCCGGGTATTGCACCCACCATCTGCAAGGCGATCTGTGCAAAGGGTTTCACTCTTTCCTTGTTTCCGCTCAGCATAACAAACTGTTTAAACTTCCCTTACATCTACTAATATCATCGAATAACACAGGGTGATACTTGACAGACAGGATATCACTATCCTAAATATCTATGCCCCAAACGTAGACGATCCAGGCTTTTATCAGTCCATACAAGACATACTGGCCCCGGACCTGGAAGCTCCTCTTCTCTGGATGGGGAGATTTTAATTGTGTGCTGGATCCAAACTTGGACAGGCACCCTCCTAGACAGCGAAATAAGCCGCAGATGACCTGCTCATAACACACACAGCAGATTGGACAGGGTCTTGGTGTCGGGGATGGAGGCCTTCCTAATGTGGAGGTGACCCATCTGGCTCGATTTCTGTTTGATCATGCCCGGATCAGTTGTGTGGAACCGCTAGGTCACCCCCACTCACCTACCCAGAACATGGCAAATTCGGCAGACAATCTAGAAGACCTGGTTGGTACGGAGACCACATCCCATGTCTTGACGGACTACATGACAATCAACTGGGAGGATGCAACCACCACTAGGGCAACAGAATGGGAAGCACTGAAAGTGGTGGTACGGAAGGCCTGTATGGGACTGACCTGTGGTGTTTGCATACAGCTGCAACGAGACCTCAGGGCAGAGGAGATGGCATTAGCGGAAGCACGGGCGGCAGATCTGACCAAACCAGCTGCTGCTGCTCGGGATTGGGCTGTTCGTTCACGCATCAGTGACATATGGGAAAGACTAGATAAACATACGCTCCATCAGTATCAGCAGCAGCCGCATAGAGACATGGGGACAGGTCCGGACGTCTTCTAGCTTGGATTCTCCAGAGGGAGCAAGCCCTTACCCTGACCACTGCCTTGCGCACATCGACAGGTGAGACCGTATACACCAAGGCCACAATCCTGGAGGTGTTCCAACGACACCTACAGACAGTCTATGCAGCAGACCCGGCGGTCAGGGAGAACCAATACGTACCATTCCGGCAAACACTGACCCTGATGCACCTCCCCTCATTGGCCTTTAAAGAACTGGACGCACAGCTGTCCCTGGAGGAAGTACAGGAGGCACTACTGACGCTCCCGGGAGCTAAGGCCCCTGGAGGAGATGGGTTCTCACATGAGTTCTATCGAGCTTACTCTGGCACTGTGACATAGGCGTTACTGTTGGTTTTTTGGGAGGTCTACCGTGGAATCTTATCCCCCCACCATGAAAGAGGGAGAGATCTGTATGATCTTGAAACCGGGAGGGGACTGGTTCGGGATCGACTCAGGCGCGATGACCTACGAAAATTGATCAGGGAATATTTCCAGCTTAACAAAACCAGGTGACTCCTCTCCCTCAAAGACTTGGGATGCCTTTAAGGTTTTGCTAAGGGGGTATTGCATAGCTTTAAATTCCTCCCTGAATAAGCAAAGAGCTGCAGAAAGACAAACATTAGAGGACGAGCTTGTGGAGGCTGAAAAGTCTCACAAGGAAAATTCTACTTTGGCCTACCAAAGAAAGGTAACGGCCCTAATTGGGGGGGGGGGGGGTGGACTAAACTCCATCTATACCAACCAGGCTGAGCTCACTGTCCTGAAGCTTCAGCGGACGATGTATGATCAGGGGAGTAAGGAGAGCTCCCGCATAGCAGTTGAGGGTTAAGAGGGAGAAGGAATCCACAGGGGGAATTAGAGGGAATGTGGGAGGTGTTACAGTCTCTGATGTTAAAAAGGCACACACATATTTGGTCACTTTTACGAGACCTTATACACGACAGGAGACGGAGGAACAGACCCAAGTTGAAAACTTTGATGAGGTCACTCTTCCTCAAGTAACGGAGGCACAGAAAGAATTACTCTGGAGCCCAATTACAGAGGAGGTGGTTCAGGGAGCAATAGGGACCCTTAAGCTTCATAAAGTCCCTGGCCGAGATGGGTTGACTGCCCAGTTTTGCCTAAACATTTAGTTCTGAACGCACTCCACATCTAGTGTCTATTTTAACCATATGGCTGTTTCGGGGGGGGGGGGGGGGGGGGGTCACTGCATCTAAGAGTGAAGCACTTGTTTAACTTATACCAAAGCAGGGCAAGGATCCTAGAGCATGTGGCTCATACCGACCCATGACGCTCTTAAACCTGGATGGAAGACTATATTCCAAAGGTCTGGATCGGAGGCCATGCTCCAGGAACGGACACATCCACAGGGAGTGATAGAGTCTTGACCGCCAGCGCCGACTTTCCCCCCCCTCCGGCACCACCCTGAGTGCCTGGCACTTACCCAAGTCAGCCGCGCTGCTCCAGGAAGGTGGAGGGGCCGCGTGGGGTGGTCGCCTCCCGGCGCCTCTCGTCTCTAGAGTCAGTGGTGGATAGCTGTCCTTCGGTGCCTCCGCGTGCTCCGATGCTCCGCTACTTCCGTGTTCTGATGCTGGGATACTTCCGGGTTCTTCTTTTCCGCCTTCACGTGACGTGGGCTTGTTCTCCCGTTTCATTGGGCCATCGGTCTAGACGTGAAATCCAGGGGCGGAGTCATCCTAGAAGCGCTCGTGCGGGAAAAGGCGGGCTGGAGCCTAAGACACCGGCGGAGTCCGAGGAGGAGCCGTCCTACGAGGCACGCAGCGCCAGTCACGCAGCTTCGGTCCGTGGGCCACGCGCACCGTGGCCTCCTCACAGGGAGGGAGGGAGGGGCTGCTGCTGCGACAGGTCTCCCAGGGGGCAGCACGGTCGAGTCACCAGTGACTGCGCATGTCTCCAGGGGCCGTGCTGGGGGCTCCCGGTGTGTGGTTGTTTATCACTTGGTTCAGTGGTTCCCATGGCGCCCCTCCGTCGTTGGTGCCGCTTCCACGGGTCGTTCCCCTGGCCAGATGCGCAACTAGAGCCAAATTTCGGGGGGGGGGTTGAATCTTTAAGCAATAGGCAGAGTGGAGCTGCAGGGGTGTAAAGATGACTGCTCAAGTAAGATTCATAAGTTATTTATTCACATATGGACAACGCACTCAACCAGGAGGCACAGTGCATAAAGAATAACTGACGATCTTGTTACGTTCCTCTTATGTCCCACTTGGGACACCGTTCTAGTTTGCCACTGTGTGTCCCTGCGCGGACACCATACCTGTGAGGTCATCAGCTGTCCAACTGTAGCACTGACAGTTGACAGCTGATCGCCGACACTGCAAGTCGTCATTCGCTCCTCCCTTCTGGAGCATGTGTTGGTTTATGCTAATTAAAGGAACTTTCTGCTTCATTTAAGTGTGAGCACATTCTTAACAACTTGGCGACGAGTGCCAACACGGAACCCACGTTCGCCGTTCAAAGAAAGAAAATTCATTCTTTCCTGACAAGAGACTTGCATTTTCTTCAGTCGGATTTCCTTATTCGTGAGTTACTACAGGACATCACCTGGAATTTGAGGCACTTGCAATCAGTTTCATTTGACTTCGTTTTCATTCATCGTGCCAGCGGAGCGCTAACTATTACTACTAAGAACATCCGCTTCTCCTGAGGTGAATATTCTCCTATGTAACATTTTTCTGTTCAGAAAAAAAAAAAAAAGATCTACAGAATTATTTTGTGGCGATTTCTATGTTAAGAATTAACTATTGAGCAGTGGCTGACAGTGGAAAAAAAACCTCCGTTTCTTTGACTGATATTCAACGGTTTCTCCAACCGCCACAACTGTCACCTGAACTGTCATCCGTCAACTGTCAACATTACTTGACTCGATCTCAGCTGCTTCGCACGTCATCACGCTCCTACGTGATACGTGCCGCCATCTTGGAAAATCCTTCGTCCAGCTTTTAGCGGTCTAGTGTTTCCCGCTGACGATCGCCACGACGTTTAACGCTGCATTCTTCCTTTCTTCTGTCAATTTCAACGCGCGCACCGGATTAAGCAAACAAACCACCACCGGTGCAGCGCGCGCTCAAGGAAGACCACACAGTGTATCAGGACTATCCTTTGGGACTTCAACACCAGTAAGCATTTTGATTATAATACTGGCATCTTGTGGATAGTTTTAACCCTTTTCACTCCCAAGGGCTTGGCAGATACGTTATCCCCTGCGTTTTTTAGCACATTTTCATTACATCTTCGCTCACCTTGAGAATTACCCTCACTATTTCATAACGTGTACTTTCCTCATTTCACTATTGTTCTTTCACCAACCTTTTTAACATAACCCTTGCCATGGCATCTGGATATGTGTGGAATCTCGCACCACCAGAGACATTTTTAAGAGCAGGGGATGAACCAGTTCTCAAATGGGAAGAGTGGAGAGACTACTTTTTAAACTACATATCCACACTGGAAGAAGATGACGAAGTCAAGCCTGAAAGGAAGTATAAATTACTTATGCATTCATTGGGGGCTGGTGGCATAAAAGTGTATAATGCTATAAACAAAAGGATTAGGGCCGAAAATGAAGGCGACGTTTTCCTTAATGCCATTGACGACCTCAATACGTACTATAAACCCAGAGTATGCGTCGGTGTGGACAGATACAAATTTTTCCACCGAAAACAAGGTGAAAATGAATCTATTGACGACTATGTGTCTGTATTGAAAAACCTAGCACTAAATTGTCGTTTCGGGGACCTACATGATGAACTTATACGTGATCAGATTGTAATGCAAGGATCTAACTCCAACATACAAGACAATCTGGGCTAAGGGAGAGTATCCTCTACAAAACATAATTGATATAGCCAGAAAGGCAGAACTTACAGGGCGTTGCGCCAAGGCAGTTCTGGCAGAGACGAAAGAGAAAAATAAAAGTGACGTCGTGGGGAAGGTGGTTGATAAAAAGATCTATAACAAAACCAATGTACATCAAAAAAACTATAGAAAAGTGTACAAGAAAAATGATACCAAAACTGAATTTCATTGTTATCGATGTTTGAGCCCATCTCACTTGGCCAATGATCCCAAATGTCCAGCCAAAGAAAGTAAATGCACACATTGCGGGGTTAAAGGGCATTATGTGAAAGCTTGTAATAAAAGAAAACCGCAAAAAATTAAAATGATTGAGTACAGTGGGAACTCAAGTGACAGTGAAGATGAACATGATGACGTTAACATGTATGTACTATGCATTGAAGAAGAAAAGGGCGAGTACGTAGATGTAATAAACACCACAGGAAAAATAACCAGAACAAGAAAACCCATATGTCACATGACTATTGGAGGAATAAATATTGACATTGTGGCAGATTCCGGATCTCCATACACCATAGTCAACAAGCAAGTATGGAAGGATAAGTTCGAATCTAAACTGGGAAATGACTTAGAGAAACCAGACATAAAAATAAGGTCATTTACTGGAGAGCCAATTGAGGTTTGTGGTTACAAGAGACTAAATTTCAAATATAAAAGTCGTGAATCCGACAGTAAACTGTATGTCTCTGAAGTTGGTCCATCTGTATTGGTATGGATGGATCAGGGAAGTTTGGGAATCATCCTTGATCCGAGTAGAGAGGATCCCGTTCTAAGCCTTTTTGATGACATGAATTACGCAGACTCTTTGCTAAAGAAATACCCCAAGGTATTTAGTGGGACTGTAGGAGAGCTCAAGGGATATCAACATAAGATACAACTTAAACCTATTAACACACCTGTGATACATAAATCAAGAAATATCCCTTTTGCCATCAGAGAGGAGGTTGAATCTCAATTGGACCAACTCCTGAACGAGGGAATTATTGAAAGAATCGATGCCTCTGAATGGGTCGCCCCATTGGTCATTGCCAAACGAGCCAACGGAAAATTGAGGCTCTGCGTCGATTTGAGAGACCTCAATCAAAACATCATTGTAGAACAGTACCCACTTCCCAAAATAAACGAAATGTTGGCTGCAACCAAGGGTATAAAGTGGTTTTCAACGGGGGACTTGAAGTCTGCATACCACCAAGTGCCACTACATCGTGACAGCAGGTCATTGACGACGTTCATTACTCCACATGGCTGTTTCAGGTTCACCCGAGTACCTTTTGGTTTGGCCTCAGCGGCAGCTATGTTTCAAAGGCTTATGAACCATGTCTTCAAAGGAATTAAAGGAATTTTACTATTTCAGGATGATATCCTGATTATGGGAAAGACCAAGGAAGAACACGATGTAAGAGTTGAGCAAGTCCTCGAAATCCTGGAAAGTAAAGGTCTCACCGCAGAACATTCCAAGTGCAAATTTGCATGTAAATCTGTAAATTACCTGGGCCATAAGATAACAGGTGAAGGTATTAGCCCAAAAATGGAATTGTTACAGGCAATTAAGGATTCCCACATTCCATCCAACAAGGATGAAGTAAGATCGTTCTTAGGTCTGGTGGAGTTTTACTCCAAATTCATCAAAAACTTTGCATTGAAAACATACGATCTAAGACAACTGCTCAAAACTAAGAACAGGTTTGAATGGAGCAAGGACTGTGAAACCGCTTTTCAAAACCTCAAGAACGACATGTGCACGGCTTTACCGTTGCAAGGATACGATTCAACCTTGCAAAACTATTTGACAACTGATGCCAGTAACAAGGGCATTGGTGCTGTCCTAACCCAAAAAGACTCCAAGGGCAATGAGAATACTGTGGCTTTCGCCTCACGATCACTAACTCCAGCGGAGGAAAAGTATTCCGTGATTGAACGTGAGGCACTCGCGTGTGTATGGGCATTGGAACATTTCCGGCAGTATATCTGGGGAAGGATGGTCCATCTCTGCACTGACCACAAGCCTTTAGTCAAAGTGCTGACAACCAAGGGATTATACACTGCATCCTCAAGGTTAGCGAGAATGTCTGTACGCCTGTTTGACTTCGTGTACAAGGTGCATTACATACCAGGTGTGAAGAATGTCGTGGCTGACTATCTCAGCAGAATGCCTTTGAAGAACAGGGAGCAGACTGAAGAGGAAAATGAAGAAATGTGCATTGCTAAAATTTTTGATGAGGACAGCCGGTTGGAAAAAGACGAATGGTTCGCTGAACAGAGCAAAGATGACACCATCGTTCAAGTGATGGAAAAAATTAATAAGGGGTGGCCAGCAAAGAATAGGCTACAAGAAAAACTGAAACATTTTAGGGAAGTCAAGAATGAATTGTGCCAGGAGGACGGATTTTTGATCAGAAACGGAAGATACGTACCACCGGAGTCATTACGTACCAAAATTCTCAACATATGCCATGAAGGGCATCTGGGTATTGCCAAGACTAAGAGCAGAGTGAAAAATATGTACTGGTGGCCAGGCGTGAGCAAAGACGTTGAAAGGGTGATCAGAGAATGCAAGTTATGCATGGACGCAGATAAATCACAAGTTCCATTTAGACCACCATTACAACCCATAGCTTCACCCGCCATGCCATGGGAAAGAATCGGCATTGATGTGATGGGACCCATCACGGAAGCGCAGGAACAATGGTATGTGATAGTAATTAAGGATCACTTCAGCAAATGGCCGGAAGTAAAAATAACCAGTAAGCCAGATGTGCACAACCTTGTTAAATTTATGGACGAGACATTTACAAGGGAAGGTCTACCCAAGCAGATTATTAGTGACAATGGGGCACAATTCATGTCTCACATTTTTCAAAATTATATACAAAAACACAATATAAAACATAAAACCACATCTGTGTATCACCCCGCTGCCAATGGTGCAGTTGAAAGATTTAATAGAGTGTTGAAGGGGACCATCAAACTGGCAGCGAACAATAACCTCGACTGGAAACAAGAGGTGTTGAAAACTGTGTGGGCTTACCGCATTACACCAAGTGACACCTCGGGTTATAGCCCATTTGAACTTATGCGCGGCAGAACGCCACTATCCAAAGACAACGTGGGGAGGATAAATGCTGCCAAAAGAGTGGAGTGGTCAGCAAGAGAAATCCAAGAGAGACTTAAGCGAGCCCAGCACAAAACAAAAGATTTCTATGACAAAAAGCACGGATGCAAGCAAGTAGAAATCAAAGTGGGTGATCTTGTTAAGGTAAGAAGGAGTGGTCACGTGGGGAAAATGCAGAATAGATATACCCCACCCTTGTCAGTACGGGACATTTATAGCAACTCAGCTCGCTTGAGCGACGGAAGAGTGTGGCATTTCTCAGCACTGTCAGCGTACAAGTATCCAGCAAAACCCGAAGCTGAGTCCAAGAAGGATCCCGTTCCGGAAAACTACAGGGATAATCTAGGTGCTGCCTCCAAAGACAACAAAACATCCATGGACTTTTCAGACTACGAGTCTGACTATGAGTTCCCTGCAACACCCGTGACTGTGGAAAGAAGCGATACAGGAACCACCATGGATCCATCAAATACGACTAAAGACACTCAGGATATTAAGGAAAACCGGCGCAAGTTGCCACCCACACCTCTTGAAGGAGATTCACCACAAGTCCGCAGAACACGTGCGGGAAGGTTGTTGGGGGCGCCCATGAAGCTCAAGGACTTTGTTTGTGAATGAAACTTTCCTCACTTAGACCTGTCAACTCTTCCATAGTTTCCTGACTCTTACGTTGATTTAAAGGGGGGAAGATGTGTTACGTTCCTCTTATGTCCCACTTGGGACACCGTTCTAGTTTGCCACTGTGTGTCCCTGCGCGGACACCATACCTGTGAGGTCATCAGCTGTCCAACTGTAGCACTGACAGTTGACAGCTGATCGCCGACACTGCAAGTCGTCATTCGCTCCTCCCTTCTGGAGCATGTGTTGGTTTATGCTAATTAAAGGAACTTTCTGCTTCATTTAAGTGTGAGCACATTCTTAACAGATCTAAGCTTAGGGGGAAGAGAAGGTTAAGTACACAACACAACAAGGGGCTCTTAGAAGGGGTGAAACAACAGAAAGGCCTCTTTAACATGCAAATGGTCTTTTAAAGACCCGAGAAGTGCTTGGGTGCGGCTGTGTGTGCCCGGGAAGCTGTCTCATTCCGGGCTGCCACACACGACTGCGGTGCTCGTGCGTTCCCAGATGAGAGGTGGTGGAGTCAGGGGTCGGCAGCGGGTCCCTGCGTGAGCGGGCCCAAGTATCACTCAGGCAGTCTGTTTGGTGTCCTGTTGCCCCACCGGCACAGCAACGACCTCCCCATCGGCACTGTGACCCCCCATCGGCACTGTGACCCCCTCTATCAGCACAGTGACCCCCCCTTCGGCACTGCGCCCCCATCACTGTGACCCTCCCATCAGCAATTGGACCCCACCCCCCCCCCCCTCGGCACTGCGACCCCCCCTCAGCACTACGACCCCTCTCAGCACTACGACCCCTCTCAGCACTACGACCCCCCCTCGGCACTGCGTCCCCATCCCCCCCACTGGCACTGCGATTCCCCCCCCCACCACGGACACTGCAACTTCCCCCACCGGCACTGTAATTTCCTCCACCACCGGCACTGCAACTCGCCCTCATCGGCACTGCGACCCCCCTCTACCACTGCAATCTGCTTGCCCCCCTCCCTCACAACACAGTCGTGGAGCACATCAAGAACACCAAGGCAACGGAGCAGCGATCACTGGTACCCGCTGCCCACCCACACTCATGTGCTGTTCCTTATTCCCATCCAGCCACACGGGACCGCAGCATCCTCCCCGTGTGTCCCCACAGCCTCGTGCCCCAAGAGCCCCCTCAAGCCCCCTTCCCGAAGGTGTCCATCCGCTCCCCAACCACCCACGCACACCACCTCCAGCCTCCCCTGCATTCCACTGCACCCCTTCATCCCCCCTGCACCGCACCCCTACATCCCCCCACCCCCCGGCCAAGCTCTCCTGAACGCCACCATAGGCACCATGGTTATTTGGCAACAAGCCGTAACTTTTCCAATTAGCCTCAGAAGGATGAAAGGCAGGACCCGAACCCGCCATCCAAGGAACCAGCAGCTCCTTGAATCCACTCTCCATGCGAATTGGAGCCAGCCTGGCAGTCCACTGTAGGGTGGAGAGCCGACAACCTTGCCCCATCGTGCCACCTGCTCATAGCATTACTGTGCTCGCCATGAGGCGACGACCCCCTCCACCCATCCGATGGCACTGCATCCTCGTTTTCCCTCCTTCCTGCATCCTACCATGTTCTGCCACGTGCACCTCGGTGCCACAGCCGCAGCAAAACACCGACTGGAGCAACAAAACATTATGCCCAGCACCGATTTAATCACGGCAGCACTTTCCAATCGGAAACGCTACACTGCAAGCCGAAAGCTCTTCATCTTCGCCCCCCACATCAACACTGCACCACAATTGCGGGCACATGGTGGCACTGCCCTGCTCCGCATGATGGACGGCCAACCATCTCGTAGGTCGGCCCCGGCCAGCCGAGCATCACATTGGGCTGACCCAGCCACCTGCCAATTGCTGCTCGCCGTAACTTTGGTGGTAGACCCTAATGTACCCGTGGCTGATTTGATGGTGGTATTGTGGAGTCTCCCCTAGCTGCCGGTCTCCTTGTAGGAGCACCCTCCCAGGACTGTGCAGTCTGTATCCAGGTACCAGGCAGCATCACCTCGAATCCACCCTCTCCCAGCTGTGAATCAAAAAAAGGGAGGGGGGTGTGTCTGTCCCCACGTGTGCGTCACCCAGTATTTCTCTCCCATTGCTGGACTGGTGCCTCTTTCAGCCCGAACTGCCAAGCCATGCCTTCCCTGGACCGGAAACAAGCTTCCTAGGACTGGTTTCTGGCATTTCAGCCGTCTTCAGCCAGGCATGCTTGAATCCAGTGGCAATGTGAGCAAGGGCCCTTGAGGCACAGGGTCAGACTGATTTGCATATGGCCATGTCTGAACTGGGGTGGCAGAGTGGGCTAAAGAACGGTGATGGATCAAACCCAGATCTGTTGACTGGGTGTGAGTGTTTGATTGGTTCTGATGCTCCGTCCATCACCACCCCCTTTTGTACCGCTTTCTTAAAAAGACAGCACGCAATTGGTCCAAGGCAGGTGATTGTCTCGCCTTCTTTGTTCCCTGCACTAGGGTACTCGGGAGCGAGCATCAATGCCATTTGTTTCCAATTATCGCGTTCGTGTTAATTGGAAAAAGATGGTGCTCGCGTTTTTCTTTGTTTTCCCTTAAGAGTAAGCCTCGTGGCAGCCATGAACACTGCCTCGGGCTAAGGCTCTGAAGCGAGCAGCAGCGCGGGTGGGTGCCAGCTGCATTCCTGACATTCCTTTCGTGGCCGCTCTTGTTGTTAGATGGGAATCCATAAACTACAAACGTGATAAAAAGGCTTCAAGCTTCAAAAATAAAATATGTAAGAGGACATGAAATACCCGTCATTTCATTACAGTGCGTGTACTAGATTAGTAAATGTGCTGTGAAAATGGGTGATTTGTGAACTCCCAACCCCGAAGCAGTTGAAGTAAAAGAGGATGCTCCTGCCTTGTCACAATACATTCTGCTACAACGTGTCCCGGGGAAGCCAGCGTCCCGGAGTCAGGTAAAGTTCAACGCGCGTGCTCACCAGCAGCACTATTTCAGAAATGCGAAGGTTTTCGTTCCACTGATCCACCCTCCACTTCCTCTGTTATTAAACTGGTAGTTTTTACAACATCAATAAAAACTTTCTTCCCAATTGCCCCGGACAAAAGCCCCAAAACTAGGTTTGAACTATGAAAACTCTGCGTTGGGTTCACTCGAGTTGTTTTGCTGTTTCAAACGCTCGTTGAGTTCAAAAGTTCAGATGAACCGTAAACTTTGTCCTTCCACAGCAGGCGATTTTACAAATATATAACCCCAGGAAAAAAAAATATTATTTATCATCTTCCTATTATGTCAGTAGCACTTCCTCCTCGTTTGGGGTGGCAGGCGGGCAGCTGGCTCACGTCTACCCACTGAATGAAAATATTTTCAAAGAGCGGAAAACCCTTGTGCTCCAGGTTTACAAACTACAGAAAGGTGATGTCTGGTCCTAAATCACGCCGCGTGGCACGGAAGAGCATGGAACCCAAGCTGCAACCAGAAGCAGCATAGCACCTGCCTTTTAAGCATAAGTGCAAAGTAGGCTTCTGCCCAGCCTTACTGTGAACAATTTGTCTCACTTTTTTTTTTACATTTTAGAGCTTTATAGCCTTGCATTTATGACAGGAAGAGCAAAACACAAACAACTAGAATTCAAAGGGAGGTCATGCATGAACTCCACACACCTGGACGACACTGCCCTTCATTAGAGACAGCGTATGTTCAGTGCAAGATGTGGTGCCTTATCTCACACCTTGAGCCAAAGGGAGGTCCCCTCCTGGCCTGCTCTCCGCTGCACCACTAGCTCTCACCTCCAGCCCCCATCAGACTTCGCCCATGCTTTCCGGTCGATGATTATATTCCCTCACCACCAATACCAAGCATCATTTGCTCTGCTTTCATCACTTGCATAGGCCCACCCCATGTTCCTATATCAGACCTCAACTCTTTGCTGCCTCATCAGATCTCAGCTGCCCTGCTCTCTGACAAGGATTTGCCTCCCTGCACCCCTCATCAGGCCTCCAAGCACTGCTCCCTCATTAGGCCTCAAATCTCTCCTACCCCATCGCCTTAGGCTCAGGTTGTGAGTGAGACATGTTGGGGTGCAGGGGTCTCACCTACCTGCAGCACATAAAAATCACATCCTTACGTTTCCATTAGAACTCCCAGCCGAGCTCTTTCATTAGCCCTTGCTCTTGTGTCCTTACCGGGTCGCTCCTGCGTCTCACCTCCCTTCCCTTAAGACCTCACTCACATCCTTACTCTTCCATCAGTCCTCCCCGCTCTCTGTTCCCATTAGGCCTCACCTCCCTCTTGCCCTCTCAGGCCTCACCATGCTGCTTCTACTTTCTTCCCCAAGTTAGATATCTTCTCCCTGGTTCCAGCCAAGCCTCTCCTTCCTGTGTCACAGCCAAACAAGTCGGATAAATAATTACTAATGTTTCAACATAGTTAGCAGGATTAATTTGCCATTCCACAAGCTTCAAACATTTCTGAGCTGTTTGTAATCAACCTCTGACCTTTTGAATACTTGGACTTTTAAGGACTGTTCCCAATTAATTATTTTATTTGTACATTTTAATCTTTTCCCTGTATTTTTAATGAAGTTTTGGTCTATTGTAGTTTCCAGAATGCATCTAAAAAGGTTAAAATTCCTGGTAACACACATGAACCAGCATTAGCAAAGCCAGTAGCCCTGGCATTGGCCAACAACCTTTTGGCAATTCTTATTTGCTGCTGGGACCTCATCAATCTAAACAAAAACATTGGCTAAAGGAAAAAAGCATTGGCACAGCAAATAGGTCTCGCCTTTGTGACCTTATAAGTATTTAATTATGCAGCACAATATCCTTGGTGCAACATCAACTGTTGCATGACTAAACACTTGTAATGTCCCAAAGGCGAGACCTATTGGCTATGCCAATGCTTGTTTGTTTTAGCCTGCGTTCGTGGTGACACATTACCTTTTTCCCTCTATCACATTAGTATTCTCACAAACCTAAATAAACTAGGTTGCTGTCTGCGTGTCCTTAATAGTGACAGCCCAGCTACAAACCACCTGCAGGCTGCAGCACGCATCTCACATACCCTTCTGTTTAACAGTACTTCATCCCTCCCAAGGCCCACTGCTCCCCGGACCCCCAACCCCCTCACCTCACACTCTAGCAGCAGCACCTCTTCTCTTGTGGAAATTCCCTGGAGAAAGAGGGCCCTGTGCCAGGCGCCTCCGATTAAATAACCCCCCACCTCCCTGCCGAATTCCTGAGATTAAATTTATGACTGAGCTGACCCAGTGCTGTTATCTGCTGGTCCAGTCCTTCCCTGCCTCCCTTCTCTTGTCCCTATTCAGTTCTGTCCGGGGTCTGACCCAGCGCTGTTTTCTGCTGGTCCAGCCCTTCCCTGCCTCCCTTCTCTTGTCCCTACCCAGTCCTGTCCGGGGTCTGACCCAGCGCTGTTTTCTGCTGGTCCAGTCCTTCCCTGCCTCCCTTCTCTTGTCCCTATTCAGTCCTGTCCGGGGTCTGACCCAGCGCTGTTTTCTGCTGGTCCAGTCCTTCCCTGCCTCCCTTCTCTTGTCCCTACCCAGTCCTGTCCGGGGTCTGCCCCAGCCCTTCCCTGCTTCCATTCTCTGCAGGCTGTCTGGGGTCCACGAAGGGGACCCGCCTAAGAGGGCAGCCGCCTTAGTGTCACATGAGGGCACACAAGGCAACCTCCCAGTGTTGAGGCCCCTAGGGGTCCGCGCACCCGCGTCACATCCGGGCAGGAGTGGGGGAAGGGGGCTAGGTACGAATACCTCTCCTGCCCACTTGGCGTCCTCTTTGCCCACTACCCTGATGCCGTTTGGATGTGCCGATGTCGTGTCCTTGGTCTGGCGTGCCCCCCCCCCCTCCTGCTGTTGTGAGCTTAGTCCCAGTGAGTGCAGAGGTGTTGTCAGCCCCCTCCCTCAAGTCTTTCTTCAGTATGATGCGGTGCGGAGGGACAGTCGTGCGGCATGGTGGGTAACCCGAGGCACCCTGTGCAGTGGTGTTGTGTTTTTTGTGGTGTGCTGCCTTGTCGGACTTGGCTTGTGAACGGCATGATTTCGTGCCATCCGGTGGCTATGCCAGGCACGGTGTTTTTTTTTTTTTATCGCTTTGAGCAGCGCGGGGCTCCAGGATTGCTTCGCCTTTGTCTTGTTTCACAGAGCAAGGGAGGAGAACGAACATTGACATGTGGGCTGTGTCTGTGATAGGATTGCCGATCCTTAGTGCATGTCTCATGTAATGTAACGCTGGCGAATGCTGATTCCACTTTCGCGCAATATTGGGCGTTTCTATGTATGGGTCGCTTTGTACAGCTCCAGGTCAGAACTTTTGTAGCCCGTTGTCGGTATCACTTGATTAAGGGGGCCTGTAAGCCTACAGTGCAAGTGTGGGAGGGGCTTCATCCTCAGGGCAGTAGGTTTATATATTAATGAAATGCTTTATCTTTTAAATTCTATAATTTATAGAGGATATGCAACATATCATGGTATGGTGCAATAGCGGAGTTCTTAAGAAAGCTGATCAATGAGTGCGATAATACGGCCTTACTGCCAAGACTACCGACCTTGGAGCTGGGGAACCAGGACCGAGCCTCGGCCTGCGCATCCTGGGATTCTAGGCATATGACTTCTAATCCCCGTGTCCTTTTGGGGGAGTTGGATATTTCTAAGATATCGTTCACATTGGAGAGACTGGGAGGATCGGCTCTCAGCTGGGGAGGCAATTTGGATGCAGGTAATTGGCTGTTTATATCAGAAAAGGTCCACCCTCGAAGGCAAGGGAGGTAGGTGTCACCTGCCAAGGTATAATGATGGAGCGGGTTCACGTCTCCAAAGGTTAAGGAAGGAAACATTTATTTTGTTACGGGAAGAAACAAAAGCATAACAAAATACAAACAAAATACAATATAAAGGGATTTTAATTCAATGATATAGTAAATGCATTCTGTGTAAATTACCAGTATTAAGAATTCACAGGATACACAAAGTAACTACATAAACAATAATATATACAGTTGACATACTTAGTGAATAATTAGATAAATGTGTCTACCTCCACAAAAGAGCTCTACACAATGTAATAAGATAAAAAGGCAAATACATATGCTTACACCAATCTCACCATTCATACAAAATACATTCTCACTAGAATCATCTATAGCAGGTACTATACAGAAACAAGCCAAACATCTAAAAGGCAGAAACCCAAAGAAACATGAATAATAGAGGGCGATAGTGTATCAAATCGGTACAATCAATGATTTTTTTGCCCAATGGTTTCTGGCTTGCATGGTGCTGACGCGCGTTTCGGTGCTAGGCGAACAAGTAGCCATCACCTTCCTCAGGGCACTGGAAACTTAAATATCTAGAGCGAGCACTACAGTGGGGAGGACCAGGTAGCAAAGAAAATATTTGTAGATACTGCCTGGAAATATATACTGTTAAGGGGTAGCAGCTCCAACACCGCTGTAAAGAAAAAAGATATGTAAAACAAGTATGAGAACATTCTCCCCAGCGGGCTGATATCTACAATAAAAATGGTATCCACATACTTTACTTGGACAAGAGTGTGCAGAGAAAAGAAATGCGTGCTGATACATCTCAGATACTGCAGAAATAAGGACCAAAGACTGCCCCTGGGTGGGATCAGAAAAGTAAGGAAAGTTGTGAGGTCGGTAAAACGAAAGATTCCTACGTAGCTGTGTTCTGATGCAAGTGGGCATGCACAGTTCCCCGTGAGAGTATAAAGTATAATCACATGCCAAAATATAGGGGTGTTCTTATTTAGACTATGTGGAGAAAGAAAGAGTGAAAAAATGCTGAAAAAATAAAAAAAAGGGGGGCAATAAAGGCACAGGCTACCTTGCTAATAATCCAACGAGTGACTCAGATTCAGATTTTAATGTCTTTATTTCGATAATAAAATCATAAAAGACAGCAGAATTTACACAAACACTTTGGTCCATGCTTTACAAACGCCATATACTGTCCAGATTACAAATATTTATACACATGATAAAAACTATACATTAAAAACAATCCTTGTTAAACATCCCATTTATATTTAGACGATCCGTTTATGTATGCTTTTTAAAAACATAAAATCAATAAATAAAACCATCTTAAAATACTATACAATATCCATCTTTGGATAGGATGTTTTAAGTACGAATCGTATAAGCAATCATTTCTAACTATTTATGGGCTCTGATGATCCAAACCCAGCCAAGGAATTTCGCTGTGCTCACCACAAACAACTCGGAGGTATTGGTCTTCAATGCCCGAATGGCCTCCGCGGACCTACTACAAGTAAGGCGTTGAAACAGAGGTTTTATCCATTTTCTGCGAGGGTCGTGGTACATGGGGCAGGCAAATAAAAGGTGACCCTCTGTCTCCTTATGACCAGGACACCATTGACAGAATTCAGTTACTCCAGTACCCCAATTTTTAGTGAATGTATTCAAGGGCAAACAACCCACCCGAAACTGATGGTAGAGTTTCTTATCTAGCGGCCTGTTAATGATATCCCAGTAGTTCTCACGGGAGGGATCCAGCTTGTTAGCCAGAAACCTACCTGTTAGACTTGTGGAACTAGAAGCAGACACTAAGGTTTGTCGAACCGAGGCCCAGTACAATGCTTTAAATTCTTGTTTGGAGGGAAACACATTGGTTCCAGGAGACAACCACAGCTGTTCCAAACCCATTTCAACCAAGATGGTTCTAACCGTGCGTAGCCATGGAATTCTCCCGGATCCCTCTATGGACCTAACTTCGACAAGTTCATTAGCAAATAAGGCAAGGTCAGGAGAAGACCAAATCCGTCTCCAAAAGGCAACCAATCTGAACCTCGCCATCTCATTAATTGGATTACAACCTAAGTCCAAACACAGGGGTATAGATGGAGTTGATTGCGGAAGCCCCACTAGATTCCGCAAGAACTTACACTGTGCTTTAAACAGACTAGAAAGATCCATATACGCCCAAAGATCCGCTCCATATAGAATAGCAGCGTTAATCTTTGCGTCATAAATTTTTAGCGCTGGGTGCACACGTTTAGTGATGGATCTCTTTTGTTCCCTAAGGAGACAGCCAGTTAAGCGGGCCATTTTAAGCTGCTGTTCGACTACCTGCTCCTTCCATCGCAGGCGAAAGTCTAGTGTAACCCCTAGGTAGGACATATGATCTACTTGTTCCAAATTAACCCCACCCATCCTTACCGAGCTCCGAACCGAGATGTTCTTAGTAAAAACCATAAACTTAGTTTTGCCCACGTTTACCTTCAAATCATTGATGACACAAAACTCCTCAAAGCGGTTCAGAGCCCGCTGTAAACCGCTTCTGGTCTTAGAGAGGAGCAGAGTGTCGTCAGCGAAGATAAGCATGGGGAACTTCTTCCCAGCCAGGGAGGGAGCGTCAGTTGGGAAGGTCTTGAAAAAGTTTACTACCTGGTCAATAAATAACAGGAAGAGTGTGGGCGCCAGGACACAACCCTGACGAACCCCGCGTGTTACTGGGAAGCTGTTCGTCACTTGTCCTTGACCGCCCCACCGAACCCTAGCAAAATTGTCCTCATGCAGTTTAACAATTAAGTCCAGAAGTTCCAAGGGCAAACCCAAGTCTCTCAAGACACACCACAATTTAGCCCTCGGGACCATATCAAAAGCCGCCTTTAGATCAATAAAAGCGGCGAAAATTTTCCCCCCGCCTAACAGCACCACCTTCCAGTAAATCAGACAAAATCTAAACACCTGGTCGATGGTGCTGATACCGGATCTAAAGCCTGCTTGCATGGGAGACAAAATGCACTCGGAGACCATCCAACCCTGAACTCTACCGAAAATCATACGTGCAATGACCTTTTGGAGGGAGTCAATAAGGCTGATCGGGCGATAATTGCCCGGGTTGGACCGATCCCCTTTTTTGTGGATTGGAAGGATCTCAGCCCCCTTCCAGCTCTTTGGGATTCTGGCTCCTTGGGCAATTGCATTAGCTAACCTGGTAATATACGGTACCCAAAGTTCTGGGTTGGATTTAAACAAATCGACAGGGATTAGGTCCATCCCTGGAGCCTTCCCCCGCTCAGTCAAACCCAGAGCTAATTCTGTTTCTTGCTCTGTGAAGAACAGGACCCCACCGTGATCAAACAGTATGTGCTCATAACTTAGCATAGTGGAGGATACCGAGATCTCAGACCTAAATTGGGCAGCATAAAAATCCACCCAAGTTCCGGGGGAGACATGGTTTGTAGGCGTTCGTGAATCTGGGTCCCTGCCCCACTTTACCAGTTCCCAGAATTTAGTCTGGTTATTGGATGTCGATGCATCCAGAAGATCGGACCAATGCCTATCTTCCCACTCTCTTTTAGCATCCCACTGTTTTTTTTTATACTGTACCCTAGCTAACTTGACATCACTCATAATCCGAGACTTGACCGCCTTAACTAATTGGCTATAGGCCTCCCTACATTTCCCGTTGTACCATTTCTGACGGCAACCACGTATTTTTGACGGGCCTGCCAAGTATGGACTGGATAAGAGAAGTTTAAGCTGTTCAAAACAACATTCGTGGGTCTCGGTTACATGATCGGGGCCAACCCCCTCTGACACAGTGGGCATGAGTTCGTTCACCGTGTAGGTGACCAATTTTTTAATACTTTCAAGGAGGGTGGCATCACCCACTAACCTAGACCATTTCAGCCTTCTTCTGTCATTGGTCAAGGTGAGATCTCCTGTCCTAAGAGTATCTGGATTCCTCAATCTATCAGAGCCCAGAAGCCTTAAACTAAGCGACAGAGGGTTGTGGTCGCTTTCTGGGTGGGATACCACTTCCATGTCGATCATATATTGCCAGAGTTCCAACTTTAGCAAAATATAATCTATACGGCTTTTCCTTAAACCATTATCATAGGTGTTGCAGGCACATTGATCTGATAAGGAGCGGCCATTAACTGCCCTTAAGCCCCTGTTCAAACATAGGGCCATCCAATTCAAAGCTGCCTCAGTCCCTTTGGCGATTTTATCAATTGATAGGTCCGGAATGTTCCAGACTGCATCCTCTGAGGACCCCCAACTGTCCCCAACTGCCTGGAGCGGCTCAAAGGTGCAGTTCAGGTCGCCCGCTAGGACAAAGAGATTATCACTTCCTAAACTATCAAGATACCTATCCACTACATCGACAATACCAGGGCAGCGGCCACCAAGTAGGCCTCGTGCATAGATGTTAATAATAATCAGATCCCGATGGGCAGCTTTGCTCAACTTGATACCCAGGAGGTCTTGATGTTCCAGAGAAATTTCAGATAAATGGACTCCCAAGGATTGCTTCACCCAGATCAATAGGCCCACTGAAGCGCGCCCTTTGCTACCACTGATTGCAGGTTTTGAAAAATTAATGAACCCAACCCTATGGATTGGGACCGTAGCCCAAGTTTCCTGGAGTAATATAATATCAAAGGTATCTATAAATTCCAACCACTCCTCTGAGTGTAGCCGGCCCTTGATCCCAGCCACGTTCCAGGAAGCTACCTTTAAAATATCGTGTGGGGTTATTACATTACTTTTATATGATTGAATCATTGGCATAGTGGGGAAAGGGATCTCCACTACCTTCACAGGTTCAGCCCGTAACTCTAATCTAAGAGTCATGCAAGCACCATCCACCCCCACAATTTCCTCTAAAATATCCTCTGTAGTTGCTTCAACCGACCCCCCCATAAGATTTAACAATGGACCCCCCTCAACAACATGCCCCATAGAAAATTCCACCCTTCCGGGCCCAGGTATTACATTCCTGTGACTCTCCACAGTGCTGTACTCCTTGCTTGGTAAATGTAGTCAATCAACAGCCTCAAGGTCAGAAAGGGGGCCGTAACGATTGAAAAGTTGAAGATGTTGGGAGTGATAAGGAGTTCTCACAATCGAACGCCTCCTGTCTAATAATCTCTTGGGATGGGGGCCTGGTGTGAGTTTAGAATTTCTTTCGGGATAAAAATAAGCAAGGTCCAGTGTTTGTACATCCCCCATTCTTGCAAACCTTGCTTCCCTTCGAATGGACTCTACCACCCAGGGATCCTTAAACGATACCAAAATGCAGTCACCCTCTAAATCTTTAGTCCCAAAACCCACCCAATCAACTCTCCTCACTAATAGGATTTCGGTTGAAGTAGATGGCGGGAGAGGGCGGTTTTTATTCAGCCAGAATACTACTTTATTACGTAGGTCCCTGTCTGTCTCTTTAACACCCTCCTTGACGGGTGCTGCCCCAGTTAACACAATGGTATATTGGTTTGCTTCTGGGGGTAGGTCAGTACGGGGGTGAGCACCCTTAACAATGTTTCCCCCGGTATGAATTATGGGGTTACGAATAGTAGTTGACTTTCCTAAAGGAGGCTGGGATGGGGTACAATGTACACCATTTGCCCTGTCATCCGCCCTACCAGTTTGAGCTCGTTGCGCTGTTATCATAGAGGAGGTTTTACTAGACTGAAGAGACACTCAGTAGGCCGAGGGAGAACTCTCTATCAGTCGCAAATAATGAAGTATTGCTTCCAACAAAAGGAAGTCCGAAGTCAATGGGTCAGAATACGGTGGGATCTATAAAAATGAGAGGGAGAACAGCACATAGAAGGTAAATTAGTCAGATGAGGCGCAAGAATGACCAGTGATCTAGAATTTAGCACGCTGCTCTGTGGATAAAACCGATACGATACTTCTACCTAGACCGGTCTGTATTTCGGACGTCAGTCCGGGTAACGATGGGTTCACACCTCCTTAAGATCAACCGGGAGACTCAACCGAAGCGGGGTCTGTAATCTCAAGGGAAAAAGAGATAATGACCTAACAAGAGAAGGAATTCAATGCAGGAATAAAAAGAACAAAAAGACTAGTGTCCATAGGAGGATACTTGAAAATATGGGCTTCCGATACCGTAACACATCAGCAGCGGTCCGATGAATGAGGAAAAGGAAATTTGAAAAAGTAACTAGGGGGACGGCAGCATCTAGTGATACGCTCCTAAGGGAACAATATATCCCATGGGATGAAGGTAATAGAAAAGTGGCAAGGTCCTCTATATCTGCACCAAAGTAAAAAAAAAAGAAATGGTGAGCATTCTTACTTATGGTGAGCACAGACTGTCGAGCTGTCACCCCGGCGTCTGTAGTGATCCAAACCGGGATAGAATTTAAGCAGAGGTCCCAATCTGCAAAGGGGGGAACAGGTTTTCCTCCGAGGGCGATATCAAAACTCCAGCATTAAACACACCGAGGAGCGTGGGAAGGTCTGTCTTGGTCGACTATCCAAGGCTGCAGGCGATTGGTCGGATGAACAACTCAGTTATTTATTGGTCCGCAAGTCAACAATGCGGACGATCCACATAGGCAGCGTAATCCATGCTATGGCTGGGTTACTTGAAAAAGACAATGGACTATCGGTGAGTGCCGCTTTCATCAGGGCAGTGTTCTGCTTTCATCAGAACAGCGTTCTGCTACGTGGAGAAAACGGAGGGAAATAGCGCCGCCATGATAAGAATGAAAAAATAAAGCAAGAACTAAGTTCTAGAATTGATACAAAATGGCATGAAAGCCCAGAACGGAAGAGTTGGAAGTGCACAGGAGTCGAGGGCCTCAATCTATATAGGGGGATGGAGGTGCCAAACGCCCACTGTTTACCCTGCTATTACCCTAAGGCGATCGTAAAATAAAACACAGATCTAGAGATAAATGGGGAGGAATAGATGGCGTGTTCCCAGGGGGTATGTTCATTTAATCCTTGTTTCTCAGAGTTGAGATAGAAAATCCAGAACACTTCCCTGACTTTTCGAAATTTGCTGTCATCATGAATTTTTGCCAAGGTGATTTTTTTCAAGCGCAATCCATTTAAGGTCGGTTTCCTTATGTCCCCTTTGTTACCAATGTTGTACTATGGGAGCTGATTTTCTGGAGGCCTGAATATTAGATTTGTGCTCACCAATCCGCGTTCTAATCTCTCTACCCGATTCCCCCCACATAAGGGAGATTGCATGGGGAGAGAATCCAGTAGACCACATTGGTGGTCCTGCAGTTGGTCATTTGAAGATTGATAGATTTTTTTCCAATGTTGATGTGGTCAGCACGCCTGGCCCTTTCCACATCTGTGGTTGCCTTTAATAGGAAGGTCTCCTGTGATGGACTTTTAAAGAAAAAGGTTGGTTTGGTCAGGTTTAGCTTTAACGAGGAAGTTCCGGAGGTTCTTATTTCGCCAGAAGGCGAAAATCGGTTTGGGAAGTTTCGGAGTGTCCTCACAAAGATTGAGCAGATGCCACTCGGAGTAGATGGCTTGTTGGATTTTCTGATTCAGATTCGAGTGGTGTGTCACGCAGACTAGTTTTTTGTCCGTGGAGTCAGGTTTGGGCATGAACATAGAGTCTCTGTGAAGTAATTAGCCATCTTATAGGAGTCCCGAACCAGTCTTTTTGGATATCCTCGGGCTAGAAATTTAGTTTTAAGGATATCCACATGGGTGTCATCATGAATGTTGGTGCAGTTCCTACGCAAGCGCAGGAACAGGCTGAAAGGAATCCTGTCTTTTTGACAGTGGGGATCATAACTGCTGTGGTGAAGGAGCGTGTTTTTAGCCGTGGGTTTGGTGTATAGGGATACAGTAGTATGGTAGTCCCTGTGTTCTATCCAGACATCTAGTAATCTTGTAATTGGCTGTTTATAACCAATCTCTGTGCGGACCTGTTTTCCATCCAGGGTGCCCCTACGGGTTATGGTGCGTGTGCTTGTTTGGGGGGCCGTGTGCTCCTGGCGTTGCGGGCGGTGCACTTGCCTGGAGAGACTGCTGGTGTGCCCAGAGCGGGCCGCTTTATTTGTGGCAGGCTGTGCTCAATGAGTGAGCACTCTGATGTATTTGTTTTCATTGTATTCATAGGGCACGCACCATCCCCAGGGGAACGTCTGAATGAAATAGGGGAGACTCTCTCAGCACGAGTGCAAGCAGATGTTCCTATGACGGAAGCAAGTTGGTTATGGTGACCAGACTAGGACTGAGTCACGGTACTGCACAATTATATTCCTTCATTCAGCCGTTGAAAGGCTATGCCGTGCAGCAGTTGTCACTGGCCAAGCTTGCAATTTTGTTTCTCAGAGTGAGGTGGCTGCAGGGTCGGGGCACGGTCCAGGTGCCTGCTCTGTGCTAACCACATCCTGCCTTTTGGTGACTCAAACAGGCCTCGCCCGGCTCGTGGGCCGGGACAGAGGACAGTCCTTTCTAGTAATGCGCTTTCTGCAGCTTTCTCTCGCCCACTATTCAGGTTCCGCCGGCTGGGCGCGATGGCCCCTATCCCGCCCGTAACAGAACACGGCAGCTCGGCCCAGGAGCAGTAACATATTTTAAAGAGGGCTGCATGTAGGGGCTAAGATGCCGCCTTCGTGGTGGCATGTTGTGTCGTGTCGCTCATGGAGTTAGTGGTGAGTGCGTGGGGTCCTGTGGTGGCCTTGGCTTCTTTTCTGGACGGCTGGCTCTTTTCGCCTGGCTGGGCGTGGCGCAACTACTGACTATGGTCACCACTTATTGCAGAGTTTGTCAAGGGGGTGACATTTAGGCATTGGTTATTTAATGCGATTTTATAGGGCGCAAACTTTACCCGAAGGTGTCAATGCGCTTTTCAAAAAAGACCAGTTACGTTACATAGACTTCAGAGTACAGGGGTTACATCTAAGAGACAAGCACAAAAGCTCTAATGCACATATGAATGATGGTGAGCACAATAGTTTAACACATATACCCGTGGTTAGTTACATATTTACAAGTTGCAAATTAACTCAAGCATAAGATACTAGCATACTATGTGTATGTCTCCTCTCTGGAAGGGCATTGAGGGGAGTTTTAAACGTTACTAGAGTTTAGCTAGTAGAGTTGTTTAAATCAGCCAGTTCTTGAATACCCTCCACCTGCTGTGCAAGAATATACCCAGGGTGAATCAAATTTTTGACCCATAGGCAAAGCTACAAAATTTGCCCAGCAGCAACCTTCATGCTGCCGTGGGGTTCTAATCCTGATACCTTTATAAACTCATTTGGGCAGATTGCAGCACGGTTGGTATTCGCCTTACTGTGCATAACAGTTCTGTACTTGTAATGCCTCACAAAGACCAGGATATCTAGTTTTCTGGGCTAACAAAAGGGCAGACGTTTCTCTAGCCTTCCTCAAGGTTTATTTACACGCCACACTGGCATATTTCAGCCTTGGTGAGGACAGTGCATATAGGGGCAAGGGTAATGTTTTGCATTGGTAGGCTGGCAAGCTCATATGAAATAGATGCACCCATTGTCAGCAGACCAGGCTCGGGTAAACAGTACCCACTCCCATTTGGCACGCATATGGACTCGTTCATGTGGTGTGGGGTTTGTGAGGTTGGACCAAGGGTTGCCCTTCAGTGAGGTAATAGGATACGTTTTAAGTCATGCAACTTGCAACCACCGGAAGGGCCCTGGCTTGCTGTAGGTGCAAGGTTATGGGTGGTTTTATATATATGGATGCTATGACAGAGGAGGGTGAACCATGCAGCACGAATTGCGAAACTGTCAGCATAATGTTTTAACCCAATGACCAAGACAGAGAAACTGTTCAGGTCTGAATCATTAGGCCACAGGGTGGCACAACAGAATAATTCTAAACCTGCAGGTGGCACATTTGAATAGGTGCATGTTAATCATGCCGTCTGACATTGTGGTATCTGGTTTTTCCCGCCCTCCACCCCTCGCTATCCTCGGAGGGGATATGCAAGAAAACCATGTGGTAGATACAGGACGAAGAGCCTGAACGGTGTGGCACAATATACCAGGAAAAGTTTACAGCTTAAATGTTTTAACCCTATGTCATGATAGTCTAATCGTCCAGGCCAGATTCATGGGGCCACCGGGTGGCACGACTAGGCACTGTGCCTAGGTGCCCCTGGGGTCCCTCTTAGGACTCAGCTGGCTGTCTTACTACAGAAATGGTTATATCAAACAGTTGGCATCATTGTATGCCACTCACATTTTACATCTGGCCTTTGAGACCGTGCGACAAGGGGGAAGGGTCTTTCAAACTGTGCCTTTAATTTTATTTTATGTATGTTATCTTTAAAAGAGATTCTTCTATTTTGCAGTACCTCAGATGCCCAGTTAAATGCAACTTGATTTTCTGTGTCCTGCAATCTAAGTGCTTGGTCGGGTGTTGCTTTCACGTACCAATCGGTCTACAGATTTCCACACTAGGAACAAGAACTCTCTGTACTCCCTTAACAGCAGTATCTGTTTGACAAAAGCTTCTTTAGTAAGAAGAGATCAGTGGGTTAAGGCGTGCACTGCAAGGATCGGTGGGTAACCGTCAAATGTTTGCTTACAAGGTCCTAAATTGGCAGGGTACGCCCAGACGTGGGTCCTTTGCTCACTTGGCCACTGGATTCAAGCAAGCCTGGCTGATGACGGCTGATTAGCCAGGAACCAGTCCCAGGATGCTTGTTTCTGGTCCAGGGAAGACATGGCTTGGCAGTTCGCGCTGGACTGTTTCCATGAGGCACAGGGTCAGACTGATTTGCATATGGCCATGATGTCTGAACTGGGGTGGCAGAGTGAGCTAAAGAAAGATGATGGATTAAACCCAGATCAGTTGACTGGGGGTGAGTGCTTGCAATGTTCAACACTCCGTCCATCATCCCCTTTGGTTTTGCCATAATCTATAGGTCACAGATTTGCATTCTAGTGCATGTCCTATGGTGTTCTTACATTTGGCATAGAGATTGATGTGTAATCCCAGGTCAAAGATCCTTTGCAAACAAGATAGCTCACTGGGGTATGTGCCTGCTGCAAACCCCATCTGTACTGTTCAGGACATAAGTAGCTAGCTCAAGCTTTCACTCTTTGAGTGTGCTAAAATTAGTACCAGTAAGTTGTATTGCAATTAACAGCTTTAGTAAATATCAAGGAAAAATTACGATTGTAATGGGTGTGATATGCTCAGTTATTATTAGTGTAATGATTCCGCTACACCTGCACAAGTTAGACTGGGATGGGACTCTGCCAACTGAGCAGGACCTCTTATTCCCCCGGTTTCTGCTGGCTCAGTGTACACTGCGGGGGCCGGGGTTCTACCTCCTGGTTCCCCCGTACCCTCCCCCGTTGGGGTTTCTCTCACCATGGCAACTCCCTCTTCAGCTCCGACATGCCCATAGGTTCAACCACCCGGTTCTTAGGAAAATGCCACTGGCGCTGGGAGGGCTATAGCACAAAGAGCAAAGGCTGCAAGTTATTGGACTTTCGTAGCGATTGGAATTGAGTGCAGTTTGACTTAGACCGACCGACATATCATTGTTACTGGCATCTCAACCCCTGAAGATAAGCAGGCCATAAACACAAAGCCAGTTTTCCTATGAGCAATGCTATCCAATAAAATTACTTCGAGTTTGAGGAAAAGATTTGTTCACTGACCTATTGCGAAAAGCCACTTATCACTCAAAATGTTTCCTTCTCAGAGTTGGAAAGTTCTACCCTCGTTTTCCCTATGTAATGTTCATCGCTACCATCTGCTTTGACATTTTTAAAGAGCTATGTCAACCACTAACTCAGAAGCAACTGCCTAGCATCCTGATTGAACACCTACATTTTACAAGTAGCTCCATCTATGAAGAGATTACTCAGTCCTGGTACCGCGCACATCCAATCCAGCGACCGCGTGAGAGCCTCCAGTGTGGTGTTACAAATTGGTTACATTTGGAGAATCAAAATATTACTTTATGAGGCTTTTGTTGAATATTAATCTCTGAAGTAATCAGGAATGTGGTTTCCCGAACGAATATCAGTCTTTACTTCACTGCACTTTACAACATGGCCTTTACCATACGGGGCTTTTCACTGTTATTTCCTTAAGCCTATGGAAAATGCTCTTCTCTCCCATATATTTAGATCAATGATTACATTTTCATTACATTTTTTAAAATAACCTTTTCTTGCTGTATACACATAAGTGAAAATGTATGCTGAAAATATACGGCCTATTCACAAACTGCATTTTGTAGTAAGTTTAGGAGTACTACATTAGTACAAAAAATGCTATTCACTAACTTACAAGTGTAACTCGTCTCCTATCTTTTTTATAGAAAGATCCTCACACAGGTACGTTTACTACTTAGTACTAAACGAGGAGGACTGGGGAAGCGGTTCAGAAAGGGGGTGTACTTACTACAAATTAGGTGGACTTTAGGGAGGAGTAAGGCGGGGCCTAAGGAGGGTTACGGATGGGTTTAGGGAGGGATGTGCTCCAACCCACAAAAGTGTAAGCCCCCCTGGACTTCCGAATTCACTTTAGCCGAAAAGACACCCAAAACAGCCGTAAATGACTCCAGATCAGAGCTGAAGTAAGACCAGCATCACACATGGTCATCTGTGGTGCTGGAATTACCACGTTTTCTTTTGGCAGTAGTAACTTACACCTGTAAACTTGGGTCTTCCATCTTCTGGAGGTGGTGACGTGTAAATTTACACTTCTGAGTAACTTTACTCTCTTATTTTATCAAAAGCAGTAAAGCTACCAAAAGTGTAAGAGTAAACCTACAAGTGTAATTTACTCACAAGTGACAGTTATATTTTTTAATACTATTATTATTATTATTAGCACTTACAGAGCACAAAGCTACCCGAACTCATCCCAGCACTGAAAGTACAGTGCATAACGCTACACAGGGAGTGTACTGTGTTATTAAATTATGTTTTGAAAAAGCCAGGTTTTCAGCCCCTTACTGAAGGGAAGCAGCCGGCTTTCAGACCCCAGGGAGAAAGAAAGAGTTCCAGAGTAAGGCCGCGTTGTATGAGAATGAGCGTCCTCCAAATCTTTCCCTTCTGATGTGAGAGGCATTGAAGAAGCGCAATGTTCTTTTGGGAAGGTGAAAAGAGAGCAGAGATTTAGAGATTGCAGGTCCATTGCCCCACAAAACCTTACAGGCAATGCACAGAGACGTAAACTTAATTTTTCCGCCCTAGGGAGTCTGTGCAGGGAGGTCAGAATTCGGCAGATAGATTGATAGCTAGGGATGTTTAGCGGCACGGTTTTGGGTGACTTGAAGTTTCCTGATAGTATCCCTTCAGTTATCCCAAATAGAGGGGGTTTCTGTAGTCCAATATGGATAGAATTGTAGCTTGAACTGTCAGTCTCCTTGCATTAAAAGGGAGTATCTTGCGGAGAATTCTAAGAAGACCATGGCAGGTGGCGGCTAACTTCACTGTCTGATGGTCCAATTTAAGAGAGTTATCTAGTATAATGCCAAGACTATCGGTTGAGTTTTTAGGTGTGGGGGCATACCTAAGCAGGAAGGCCAATCCAGACCCCACTCTGGGTTTGGGTTGTTGCCCAGGAGCATGAGCTCAATTTTGTTTCAGCTGAGTTTAAGGCAGGAATGTTCCATCCGTGTAGCCACTGTGCCAATGTAGAGCTCCAAGGAGGAGGGAGAGAGGTCTAGCTTTTGAATCAGAGAGAATATCAATTGCGTATTATCGGCATAAGTAACTATTGAGATGCCAAATGGTAGGACGATGTCTGCCAAAGGCCTAATATAGGCACTTAATAGAGTGGGACTCGGGGAGGACCTCTGAGGCACTCCACATTTAAGTGGCAAACTGTCAGAAAGACAACCATCTTCAAATACTTGGATAGGCCTGTTTCCAGGAAGGATTTAACCCATGCAAGAACATTCCCTGGTATTCCCACAGTTGTCAGTCTTTCCCCAAAAATGTTTTGGTGTGCAGTGTTAAATGCCGAGCTCAAATCGAGCAGGATGATGGCAACGACTCCTCCTTGGTTGAGTAATCTTTTGGTTTCTTCGACTATTGCTAGGAGAGCAGTCTCAGTGCCATGGTAGGGTCTGAATCCCGTCTGGGTCAAATGGAGTAGTGTGTGACTTTCTAGATGCTCTGAGATAATCTGATTGACATATCTTTCCGATATCTTGCTAATAAATGGGAGGAGATAGATAGGACGGTAATTCCCTAGTATGAGAGGATCCAGCTTCGTTTTTTTTCAGCAAAGCTTTCATCATAGCATGTTTCCAGGTCAAAGGAACCAAGCCTGTAGTAAAAGAAAGATGTTTCACTTCAAGTATCACAGGAAGTATCAGATCAGAGACTTTGGCTACGATGTGAGGAGGGGCTGGTTCGGTGGGAGACAAAGAATTTATTTGGGAGAACATCTCTGATAGTTTGTTTAATTTCAACCTAGAAATTTCTATAAGTCTGCTGTCATTGGGAAGTATATAGGCATCTTGGCTCGCAGGCAAGACAGAGGGGGAGGAACAGTGGAATGAGTCATAGATGTCTTAGATATTGTTATGGAAGAAATTTGCTAAATCATTGCACCACGCCGGGGAATAGCCCTGAGCATCTTTAAATATATACATGTATTTTTAACCATTTAAATGATTTTAAAATTTATTTTGCATGTCTGAAATCTCTTTCTCCGAACTAAGGTTGAGGTATTTAAAGCATCCCATAAATATCGGATGCGTTAAATAACACTCAACTCGTAATTCCGACCCATGAATTAACAGGAGTTTACACAAGGGTTGGAAAAAAACACCAGACTCGTTATCTGGCCCTTAGTCTTATTTATAAAATTACATTTTAGAGTGAAAAATGCATACTTATATTTATAAAGGTTACTCTTAAATAGCATATAAAATAGCGTTGACCATTCTGTGGACACTCGTGAGAAGACCTCTGAACAGTTCAGTACCCAAACAACTTCAGGATAGACATCACTACAGTGCCATCTACCTTTCCTAAAGGGTTGGCTTATTCTAACATAATAAATATCATTAACATTGCTATATAGTAAATGTACAGAATTTACAAATGTATTTTTTTCTTGAAAATTCATGCAGGAAAGTAGTTTTGAGCAAAGATCAAGTCAGGAACCATCTATGTAGACCGACAACAGAACTTTAAATTAGGTTGTCCTGAGACAGAAACAATCCAGTTCAACCCAACTCCAAATCTACATATTGAAAATGTTCTTTAAGGTAATAAATTGCCAGACTATTTTAAACAAATTACTAAAAAACAAAACATGTTTTCTTGACAGAACCGAATTCTTAAAAAAAAATAATAATAATTATATGCGAATTTTTTTTTTTACCTAAAACAAAACTATTTTTAACAGGTGATAAATAATAAATATATTCAGAAACTATTAGACTGGGTACCATTGGGGTGGGTCTCCCTTCCATTTCTTTACTATGCCTCCTCTGTAGTTCACATTTGTTTGCTGGTTTAAATGTTTTGGACAATTTGCCACTGCTAATCAGTGCCAAAGTGCAAGTGCTCCCTATGATAAATTGATTTATGGATTAGTGACTCCATGATTGGCTTATTTGATTTAGTGTCAGACCCTAGTACAGTGCACCGCGTGTGCACAGGGCCTGTAAATCAAATGCTGCTGGTGGACTTGCAGCACTGGTTGTGCCACACACCAGAGCAGCTTGGAAAGTGTGTCTCAGGCCTGCCATTGCAGAGTCTGTGTGCAGTCTGGTACTGCCATGTTGACTTGGTAAGTGCACGCACTTACCAGTCCCCAAACCTTCCCTTTTCTGCATGTTAGTCACCACTAAAGTAGGCCTGAGGGCAGGGTGCATTGTAAGTAAGAGGTGGGACATGCCCTGATGTATGCGGCATGTCCTGATAGTGAATTACAGCCAATTTTGTTTTTCACTATTGGTAGGCTACCTGCTCCCATAGGCCAGAATGGGCAGTTTGAGTATAACATCTTATAATCCTAACTGACCCGGGGAACATGGTAGACAAGCATTTGCAATGCAATAGGTCTCGCATTTGCGAGAGTTTTAGCTATTGGCATTGTAAATGACAATGCCTTCTATTCATGTGTTAGTTTTTAAAACATAAATAAAAGGCATTGTCATTTGCAATGCCAATAGCTTAAACTCTCGCACATGCGAGACCTATTGCAGTGCAAATGCTTTTTTTTTCTATGGGCCATACAAGCATTGTGACATTTACAGTGCGGCACGGCAATGATCACATGCATTTTACGTAACAGTCCTTATTTTAATAGACTTCACTGCTTACGATTATATCTTTTTTTCCTAGCGCACTTTGTTTAAATAATTTTAAGGAGCTTCATACGTAGATTATTTTATATTTGTTTGCACTTAAATGCATTAACTGGCACTATTTTGCTCCGAAAATTAATGAATTTTTTGTAATAATATTATGGTATTAGAAGAAATGGTTGTAATTAACTGTAATAAACATGAACAATGTGTGAGGGAAGCAAAGGTTGAATGAGGCGGACCTAAAGCCCACCATGTGTGTATTGGAATCTTACAATATGTAGCTGCACTGTCAAAACCAATACCTAAAAAGCCACAAACCTCACTTGCAGGAAGGGGATAGTGAGAGGCAGTTAAAAATAACAAGAGAGGGGTATCAGACATGGGTGTGCTTGGCCAGTGCACCCACTGACGCCTCGAACTAGGACCGGAGTGGGCACTGAGGTGACAGGTGAATGCCTCAGTATAACCACTGCCCACCTGGCTAATCATGCTCTATGATCCTTAACTTTCAAACTACGTCCTAACCATGACGGAAGAAATGTGCCAGGTGCGGCCGGCAGCCCTGAGAACGCTTGTCGTCCATCCTTGGAGGTCACGACTGCAGCATTGTTCTGTAACAATCCAGGCACTGGGGTTACATGAGGGATGACTGGGATAGTCCATCCAGGAAGGGAGCTGTCTTCTGCCCTCCTTCAAGTTCGTGTTTTCTCCTCTCCAAGGGACGAAAGAGGAACGGGAGTCAGAAAGAGTCGTGGAGAGGTGGACCAGGGAGCACAGGGGGAGCAGTAAGAAATGTGGGCAGAGCGACGGTCGAGGAGGCATGCAAGAAGAGCTGTGGAGAGAGGGACGAGGGGAGAGTGGAAGCAGGGAAAGCTGTGGAGGGAGGGGGGAGGGGTGAGAGGAGAGCGGAAGCAGGGAGAGCTGTGGAGAGAGGGGCAAGAGGAGAGCGGAAGCAGGGAGATCTGTGGAGAGAGGGGCGAGAGGAGAGTGGAAGCTAGGCAGAGCGGTGGAGAAGGGCGTAAGGAGAGTGGAAGCAGGGAGATCTGTGGAGAGAAGGGCGAGAGGAGATTGAAAGCAGGGAGAGCTGTGGAGAGAGGGGCGAGAGGAGAGTAGAAGCAGGGAGAGCTGTGGAGAGACAGGCGAGAGTAGAGTGGAAGCAGGAAGAGCTGTGGCTAGAGGAACAAAGGAGTAGATGCCGAGCAGGAACACCTGTAGAGTGGGACCATAGCAGCGAGGGAGAGCTGAGAAGAGTGGGATGATAAAGGTCAGGAAGAGCAGTAAGAGCTGTGGACAGAGGGACTATCATTAGAACCACTGGAATTGTGCAATTCTGCGGTTTTGGCGTTTTCCACATAATTTTGGATGTGCCGCATTTGCACCAAAATCCATCATCTACACCATGGATACTCACAAACTTTCTCCCGGCGGCCAAATTTACAGTGTGGTTTGTGGCCGAGGGCCGCCACTGGTGGGGGCGGGGCTAGAGCAAGAAAATAAACTGACCATAAGGTTGAACACAGGCCCCTGCAGCTGACGCATTCATCCCCTGAGCCACCTGACCCGGCATACACATATCTATCTATCTCTCTCTCTACATCTCTATCTTCTATCTGTCTATGTCTCTGTCTACTTATCTGTCTGTCTGTCTCCGTCTCTCTCTGTCCCTGTCTGTCTGTCCCTGTCTCTATCTGTATTTGTCCCTGTCTCTATCTGTATGACCCTATCGCTATCTGTATTTGTCCCTGTCTCTATCTGTATGACCCTGTCTCCGTTTGTCAATGTCTCTCTCTCTCTGTCCCTGTCTCTATCTGTCTCTCTGCCTCTGCGCCTCTATCTGTCTCTGCGCCTCTATCTGTCTTTGTCCAAACTAGAAAGCTTCTGAAAAGGCCCTTTTAAAAGTCAGCTGTGAAAGCGCTTACAGCTGACTTTTAAAGAGCATGTTGGGAAGCTTTCCAAAGGTGCCCTGACGTCAGAGAGGCCGGCAGAAAACACAGAAGGTGGTCGCAGAAGCATACTTAGTGAATACCTATTTAATACGTATTCACTACGTATGCTCCTGCGGTCATCTTCCGTGTTTACTGCCGGCCGTGGAAACTGTAAGGCAAGGTACGTGGGCTGCCAATGAAGCCCTACTGGGCTGCTGGCAGGCTGTACAAGGAGTACCACGGATCTACAGCATAATCCAGCAAATTTTAATAAAAAAATAGTTTTTAGCTCAAGTGAATGAAAAGTTGCTAAAAACGCAGTGACCGGTGTTGCGTAGCGGAAGGCAGTTCGCAAAGGCTGACCGCCAGCATTCTATTGCTTAGTGCGGTATTAAGATGCCATACTGGCAATAATGAAGTGAAACATCATGTGTAAAACTGACAAACCAATGAAGTGATACCACCCCTTAAAACTGCCACATTAGGCAGCATAATTTGCCTTCTGTTGCAGGATGATTAATCAAACGTGCAGCTTAATTCGGACCTCCCCTACCGCATAATTCCAGTGGCCCTAACAACAATGGGCATGGGAGAGAAAGAAGAGCTGTGGAGGGTAGAACGGGGAGAGCAGGACGAGTTGTGAAGAAAGGCTGCAGAGAAGAGGAAGCAGGGCGTTTAGACTAGAGACTGAGTCCGGAGAAAAGCAAAGAATTCAAATAATTAGTGGTTTGGTGAAGTAACTTTCAGGTTCTGAGAAGACCGTATTCTCGCTCCCCTTTTCAGCTGGAGTCTGTTTCCGTGGAAACCTCCACCGGTCCCTGAATTTGCACACACCGCGCGCTGTGGTGGTGGTGGGGGCGAGGAGGGAGGGGGCGCCTGCGATGACCGTCTCCTGGGGCGCCAGCACCTCTTTGACTCAACGAGGGCTGGATGCTGGGGGAGAACTGATAGGAGGTCCGCGTAGGCGGAGCATGCTAGAGTTTTTCTGTGCCTCGCTGCCCTTGTTTATCAACACTGAGCGCTTGGAAATGGTTATACGTCACCATTAAGAGCTATATTTAAGTTAAAAGTGCCATTATATTTAGTGTGAAAGGAGCAAAGTATTGCACTTTTCAAGTTTATACACCTTCAAGTCTATTTGCGAAGTTGCTGTTTAAACGTTTATATTTACAGTGCCATGAAATAAGAAGACAGCGACAGTCAGCTCTGGAATATATAAATGCTGTAATCATGGCCCTTGTCCATATCCGGGCCGAAGTTTTCTTGTTGCCAGGGCAACTCCCAAACAGATAATGCATCTGAACAACAGCCTACGAGGGAGAAGGTTCAAACCTCAGCATTACGCTGCAAGCAAACAATCCAGTCCGGATGGGCGGGGCCTAAAGGAGACAGGGCAGTCACTAAAAAGCCTCACTTTAAATCGGAGGCCTGCATTTATCATAAAGGATGACGCGTGCCAATTAAAAGCATGAGCGCAGCTTCGACCCCAGTTCCGAAAGCAACCCGACAACAATAGATCTCGCAGAGCAAGCAGAGCAAGCAGCGCAAGCGCTGCGACGCTAGGCGAGACCTAAAAAACTAATTTAGTATGCCTGAACTCAGAATGATAAAATACATCTTTTAGTGAAGTTGGTTTTAACATTCTGTGTTTGAAAATACCACTTTTAGAAAGTGGGTATTTTCTTGCCTAACCATCCAGCCTGCCTCTGCTAGGTTGTGTATTGCTTGTCTGGGTTTTGAGTGACAGAGGGCTTGGGCTCTAGCAGTCTGATGAGTCAGGGCTGGGCTGAATAGGACCTTGGCTGACTTGAGAGTGGGGGTGGGGGGCGGAGATTTCCTTTCAGTGCCCCCAGCCCTCATAGAATAGAGAGTAGGGGGAGCAAATTTCCTTTCAGCTACCTGGCCCAGGTCTGCTTTCAACAATGCTGTCTCTACCTCCTGTCAGGAAGCTGCACGGAACTAGTTCTGGCTAGGTACAGGCACCCTCTGCCTTCAGAGGACAAAGGATTTGCTAGTATAAATATTGAAGCCCAGACCCCAAGACCTTAGTTCACTTCTGGGACTCAAGACGAACCTTTGCTGAGGAGAAGAACCAGGAAACTGAAGGAGGAGACTACCCCTATGCTGCGTGTTGTTGGGGTTGGCCTGCAGTGGTTGCTTTATTGCCAAAGAAAGGAGAAAAGGACCGAGTGTGCTTTCATCATCTTGAAGAAGATCTCCAAGGGCTTGAACATTGAGCTTGCCTCCTGCCTGAAGTCTCAGGTATACAAGACTTCACCCCTAGCTCCCCTCCTGAATTCCCTTGCTGGGAACTGAAGTGCCTACTGCTGTTGAGCCTTCTGAGGGACTGCGTGTAGCTGGGAGCTGGAAGCGCAACTCAATGAAGCTGAAGCGTGTCGCCGCCGCAGCAGTTGCCATCGCATCGCCGAGTAAGCGTGCCGCCGCTGTCTCCATCGCATTGCCGAAGCACCTAGCATCACCGGAGAAGTGTGCCGCCGCCACAGAGGTCGCCGTCGCATCACTGGAGAAGCGTGTCGCAGGGCCTGTCGCGGCTCAGAAGTTCACTGAGTCGCCGCACGGGCGTCAGGTGTGCACGCATCACGTCTACGTTGTCGCACCGTAAGCAAGCTGCCATTTTGTTGCACCGTCATCGAGGCGCCATCTTGTCGCATCGTAACCGGGATGCAGAAGACACTGACGCATCACCTCCCCACGTGGAGAAGAACCAGACGCACCACCTCCTCTCCAGTAAGGAACCGATGCATCACCGTCCCTGCTCTGCAGTAGGGATCCGATGCATCACCTCCCCCAAAGCAAGGAACCGACGCATCCTCGTTCTTGCGTATAAGGAATCGAAGCATCACCTTCCCTGCAACCCTTTTGTTTGTTTTGCGTTACGCATCCAAAGGTACATTGAGAGTAAAGTGTCGCATTTATCATCAACATTGAACTGAACTATTTTCTACCATTTGACAGTCATATTTTTGAGTAGTATTGTGGATTTTTGTCGAATGGTTCTTGTGTTAAGTCTATATAAAAAAGACTTATTTTTATAATACAACCTGTGTGGTGTCCATCTGTAGTGTTGTCACTATATTACTGTATGTGTTCACAAATGCTTTACACACTGCCTCTGAGATAAGCCTGCCTGCTCGTGCCAAGCTACCCAGAGGGTGGGCAGGGGTTATTTTAGTAGTGTATCCTCCTTCCCCTGAAGCAAGGGTCCCTATTTGGACGAAGGTACCTACCTCCGCCAACTAGAGACCCCCAGTTCTAACATTGGTGGTTAGCGGTGAGGATTCTGGACTTGCATTTGTGTCTCATATACAGTGATTGGTGTACACTACTAGTGAGTGCAGACCAAACACAATCACATATATTTTGATGCATTGTTTTTCCTGGGATTTCTATTTTTGCCAAGAACTGCCAAGTTTAGTCACCATGAGCAAAGAAGCGTCCGTCGCATCTGTGGATTTAGATTTTGAGGAAGAGCAGCTAGAAAGTTGCAATGTGAAACAGCTAAAGCACTTCTGCAGGAGATTTAAAGTTGCTACCACAGGCTTCACCAAGAAGGATGAGTTCCAAAAGACGCTGAGGGCCTGGGTGAAAGCAAGAAGTACCCCTGAGCCTGTGGAAGAACAGGTGGAGTGGGCTGAAGATGCAGAGGGGCAGCTAGATGGGCCATTAGGTCCAGAGGGGAGGAAAGCACCTTCCCCAGCAGGCAGCAGTGTTTATTCTAAGGGCCTGTCCCTAGGAGAGCTGGAGGACAGGGAGAGAAGTAGGATGCATGAAATGGAGCTGACCAAGCTTAAGATGGGTGGTCAGTTGGAATTGGAAAGTAAGAAATTGGCCCTAGAGGAAAAGTGGATGCAATTGGAGCATAAGAGAAGTTTGAGGTAGTTGTAGTTGAAAGCTTGGAGATTACTCCCTCTGGTGGCAGCACACCGTCCATGCCTGTTGAAGCAAGGGTGTATATACCTAAAGATGTGGTGAATTTTTTTAAATAAAAATTATGATATTGGTCAGTGGTTCAAGGCATATGAGGTAGCTATGTCCTCCCACCGGGTCCCTGAGAAGGATTGGGGAGCGGTGTTGTGGGGGCGGTTCCTTAGTGAGGGGCGGGTTACCTTGTTAGACTTGCCCTCTGAAGTCTGCAATTCTTATGGGTGGAGGCTCTGAGAGACACCGGAGCCAGTGTGACAGCTGTCAGTTGTCGGCTGGTGTCTGAAGAGCAGGTGATCCCCAATGCATTTTGCCCAGTAGTTGCCACGGACAACTCAGAGAGCCACTGCAGAGTGGCTCAGGTTCCCTTTGAGTGTGGGGAGGGTCTCTTCAAGTAGCTGTGAGGCCAGCCATGCCTGTAGACTGTCTGTTGGGCAACGATTTAGAATGTTCACCCTGGGCAGAGGTGGAGAGAAGGTCTCATCTGGAGATGTTGGGTCTGACTGAGTGGGCGTGCGCGATCACTCGGTCTATGGCAGCCTATAAAGGTGTTCAAGAGGACCTGGAGCCTGAGAGGGTGGCGCAGATGCCTGCCTTGAAGAGAAGAGGCAGGGGGCATGGGAAACCGGCCCTCATAGTTCCCACGGTCCAGGAGGAAGCAGAACCTGAGGGGGATGCTTTCGAACCTACAGGGGAACAAGTGGCTGAACTGGGGGACCTACCGGAGCTGACCCATTGGCAGCAAGAAGGAGGCCCCTCCAGGGAGGAGCAGAACAAGTGCCCTTCTCTTGTGGGTTTGCAGCAACAGGCCACAAACCAGGCAGCAGGTGATCAGTCTGGATCACATTGGATCTACTGAGAGACCGGTCTCTTGTATAGCGAGTCTAAGGTTGCTGAGCCTGGGTCAACCAGTGTGCTTGGTGGTACCTCAGAGCTTCAGAGCCTTCCTACTGGGTTTGGCTCATGATGTGCCTTTAGCAGGACATCTGGGGCAGGGCAAGACATTTGTCACCCACTTTTATTGGCCCCAGATGCGCAAGAGTTCAGACACTCATTGCAGGACATGTCAGACTTGCCAGGCAAGTGGGAAAAGTGGAAGGAAGCACAAGGCTCCTCTCCGCCCTTCCCTGTGGTCAGCTCCCCCTTTGAAGTGGTGGTTATTGACATTGTGGGGCCGCTGCCCCTCAAGACAGCCATAGTCAACAGGTTCATCCTGGTCTTGGTGGACCATGCCACCCGATACCTGGAAGCTATCCCTCTTCGGACAGTGACGGCCCCCGTGGTGGGACGTGCACTGATGGGGATTTTCTCCCGCGTGGGGTTCTCCAAGGAGGTGGTGTCCGACTGTGATACAAACTTCATTTCCAAGTATATGAAGTCCCTGTGGCAGGAGTGCGGTGTAACGTACAAGTTCACCACTCCTTAACACCCCCAAGGTAATGGGCTGGTTGGGAGATTCAACCGGACCCTGAAGGGCATGATTATGGGTCTGGAAGAACCCATGAGGCTTAAGTGGGACGTCCTCTTGCTATGCCTTCTCTTTGCTTACAGCGAGGCGCCACAGAAGTCCTTAGGGTTCAGTCCCTTTGAACTGCTCTATGGTCACCCGGTAAGAGGACCAATGAGTTTGGTGAAAGAAGGCTGGGAGAAAGCTCCCAGTAAACCTCCCCAGGATGTATTTAGCTACATGCTGGCCTTTAGAAACCAAACTTGGCGATTCAGACCTGCCGTGGCGAATCAGGAAGCCAGCCAGGAGGAGATGTGAAGAACCAGAACCTTTTGGACCTGGCGGCGCAGGGTACGCCCAATGTCTCCGGAGTTCTCCTGCTTCGCTACACAGAGACACGGGACACTCTGTTGGCGTTAGAAGATCAGGTTTATTTAGCTGCAGCTAGTACAGTTATCCTAGAAGTACACAAAGTAGGTTCTCAGGAGACTGCCACTTCACTCTGTGGCGCACAGACTTATATACAATATGGAAACAGAAACATAAAATAAGTTTACTCCCAGAGTATACAAGAAAGAGCCAAAAAGGAAAGCTGGAAAACAGGGTAGAACCAATAGGAAAAGTTGGAAAACAAAAGTGTCAGTTGACTCGAAGAGACCTCTCCTCCGATTATGTTTGTTATCCCTCCCTCAAGCTAATTTTTTAACAGATTCATAACTAACTTGCAGGTGGCGAGATACGTTTGTGTGTGTTGGAGGACAGTTGTGAAACGATAGAATGCTAGCAGAAGACAGTGAAGGCCAGACGATAAGATAAGGTTAGGGAAGAATAGTGTGAATCAACAGATAGTTGAGACGGGGATTAGAAAAGCCAGACAGGGATTAGTGTACTCGGCTAGGTCTAACACAGCTTTGCAAATAGAGGCAGAAGGCGTATTTTGACACCAGGCTACAGAAAAAGCAGAATAGACTTTGCTCGCCATGCTGCCTGAGTGATGGCAACACAAAATGGCGGCGCAGCACAAAATGGCGGGTCGCTTCGATCGCGATCGGAAATCGAAGTTCCTCAGACCCTCCTTTTGCCAGAACTCAGGCAAGATAGACTCATGCTAATCTGAGTCCACATCAATGGCCATGAGGTCGTCGAGCTGTTGCTGTAACATCATTCTTATGTTTTCTGTTACTTGTGGTTTGGGTTTTGGGATGCACATAGTAGCACAAAGGTCACAGATAGCGGGACCACAGTGCATACAAAGGCAACAGGAGAAAATAATGGTCAAGATTATACCAAGAAATGTCAATGCTTTCCAACCCCATTTGGACAGTAGTCCCCAAAACCACTCCGTAAAAGACCAATCTCCTTCGTCCTGATGAATAGACTCAGAGATTATGTGCAACTTGGAGATAGCTTGGTATACTGTCGGAGCGTCATTAGGTATGAAAATACAGCAACTTGACCCGATCTATCTGCACACTCCACCTCGATCAGCGAGAACAAAATCTAAGGCAACTCGATTTTGTAATGTCATAAGATGATCCGCCTGTAGTTCTGCCGTGATGTTGCTTAAGGCTCCTACAGTGATGTCTATTGTAGTTTCTACGACACGGACCAATTGCCTTATATTTCTGCTGTTAGCCATTGGACCCCAGAAGGGGAGAAATCCTTTAAGGAAATCCCCTCCCTCTTGTCCTGCTGTGTCCTTTGAATCAATAATCCCTCTGCCGTATATGTTTCGATGATGATTTGCGGAAGCAGTGTAAGTAGGGGGAAGAAGAAAGGCTATATAACAAGTACCAGAGAAACCCGTTGGCAACCAAGTATACGCTCTATCATAGCAGATGAAATAGGTGCCTTGAGATGGCACTAGAGGAGGCGAGTTTTGAGAGGAATAAACGTACGTGTAGGAGCAGTTATTCCTTTGTATAGTGTCAGAAGAATGATCGTTTATCTGTAAGCAGAAGTTACCCTGATGTGGTATAATCCAGATCGGCGAAGATTTTCCTTTTCCAATTTTACTACTAAGACTAGACATATATTGGGTGACGTTCCAATTAGTGTACGCTTTTCTTTCGTCAATGGAAATTTTATTATTTTCCATGATTTTAGCCATAGCTACCATACCCTTAATCAAAGAGCTATGACTGAAATATGGATAATTAATATGTGAATTAGCAGATCGTTTGAATTTGCTTTGATAAGCGTTGGAAAAAATGACAAAGTAAGCCCAAGCAGAACCCTCGTAAGAAAAAGGAACAACTAGATATGGCATACCTTTCTCTGTGGTATGTGGCATAAGACCGCATACCCAACAATCAGTTGTATTAACCACTAATTGATGCTGATGTAATAGCTGGATAAAGGAATTGTTGTAATATTCGGTTCTTCTAACGAGTTCATGTGGAGGAAGAGTATGAAAGAGATGTGGAGAAGCAGTAGAAGAGAACGAAGAAGAAGTGGGAGAAACAACTTTTCGCTGCAGAGCATGAATAATCCAACCTATAAACGCCAAAATAATACACAGTAATATAATAACACATAAAACTACGCTGAAACGACTGTACATTATTTTACAGGATGCTTTCTTCATTTCTTCTTTTCTTTCTTTATTATCTAGTGTAGTTTCCATCTTTCTAATGGATGCTCACGGCAATCTTCCTCACTCACTAAATCACGATGTTCCACCGTCCTATGACACTGAAGATCCTGCCGGCCTATTGCCACTATTCAGGTCGTGATCCAGACTCCTACCGTGACCCTGCAACCGGGACAGAATACTACACAAAAAGAAGAGTCTTAAATGTTCTTTGGTCTAGGCCTCAAATTATATTTTTCCTTCCCCGGAACATTCTGGTCTTGGAACAATGTTCGTGGTTTAGTCGTGTCCAAGCGACGATGTGATGGAATCGCTTCCTGCAAAATGTCGTCGTCCTCTTTCTCAGATTGTGTCCCATTCAGGTGTGCATCGCTAAAGGGTACGAATCATGGAACTTTTTCACTTTCACAGTCACCAACACCTCGGCATACCCATTGATCGTATGGCAAAGGCAAAGGCACTTTCTTACAATGCACACCGTGAATCCAATTTTTCTTTCCTTCGACTTTAACTGCTGTCCTTGTAGTGAGGAGGACCATTCGAGGCTCTCGCCATCTGGGTTGCAAATTGCTGGACCTCTGGAAATTCTTCACACACACCCAATCACCTGGTCGGATGGAGTGACCTGGGTCTGTGGAAGCCTTCGGCAGAGCGCTCTGAACCTGTTGATGAAGGGCACGCAATTTAGTCGTAAGGTCATACAGATAGTCAATCAACATTGGATATGGCAAGTCTGAGTATTTCTTAGGACGAGGGATTCCCCATACGTTAGCCGGACGACCAAACACCACTTCGTATGGGCTAAGTCCCAAACGAGAGTGTACTGCAGTTCTGGTGGATAGCAGAGCTAATGGCAAAGCATCGGGCCAATTGAGTCCTGTACTTGCTTGAACCTTTGCTAGCTTTAATTTCAAGGTTCCGTTGTAACATTCTACTAAACCCGCTGACTGTGGATGATTCGCCGCGTGGAACTTTTGTTTGATACCAAGACCTGCACAAGCTTTCTGCATGACTTGGCCAACAAATTCGCTCCCATTGTCACTCCAGACAATGCGCGGCAAACCAAACCTGGGGAAGAATTCTTTTAGTAGAATTTTGGCTGTGGATAAGGCTGTGTTGTCTTTTAAAGGGTATGCTTCTATCCATCTCGAAAAGGCGCATACTACCACCAGAACATATTTGAGGTTGTTGCATCGTTCCATATGAATATAATCAATTTGCAACACCTCAAATGGATATGTTGGAGGAGCAAAGTGACCCGCTGGAGTTGGGGTTCCCTTTCCTGGATCATACATTAGACAGACAATACAGTGCTTCACTACATTGTCTGCACATTTTGGGATACCTTCATTCTGCCACACTGGAGCCAGAAGTTTACAAATACCTTTTGCACTTAAGTGGGCTGGACCATGTGCCATAGTAACCACTGGGAGAACATAGGCATCTGGTAACAGCCAACGTTGATGTTCAGATAGTTCTATCCAACAACCCATCTCATCCAACATTCCAGTACTTTCTTTCCACTTGCTTAACTCTCTTTCTGAAGCTTCTTTCTGAATCGCTTTCACACTTTCCACTGTATCTTCATACATTCCTCTCTCTCTGACCCAATTCGCAGGACCTGCCACATACATTCGACTTGTTGAATCTCTCGCTGTTTTCTTCGCTATCTCGTCTGCAAACGCATTTCCTCCACCAACATCATCCGTAACCTTTTTGTGTGCACTACACTTCACGATCGCTATCTGGGTAGGTAAGGCAAGTGATTCGAGGAGATCAGTCACTAACTGGCCATGTTGTATTTTGGTGCCATGTGAAGTGAGGAAACCCCTTTCCTTCCATAGACGCCCAAAGTTGAACGCTACACCAAAAGCGTATTGGCTGTCAGTGTATACGTTCACTCTTTTCTCTTTTGACAATACACAAGCTCTTGTTAGTGCTATCAATTCTGCTGCTTGCGCTGAATTATGTCTAATGCGTGCAGCTTCCACAACTGTATGTAGGGTAGTTACAGCATAGGCCGAAACTGTATCTCCATTAGGCATTTTAAAACAAGAACCGTCTACCCATAGAGTTCCATCCGGATTCTCTAGCGGTGTGTCTCTCAAATCAATTTGTCCTTTTGTCTCTTCCTCAGTACGGAGGAAACAATCATGCTGTTCCTCAGCATTTCCCTCATCTGGAAGGGGCAACAGAGTAGCTGGATTCAGGGTATTACATCGTTTGATGTGTACATGACTAGACAAAAGCGTCAGTTTGTATCCAGTTAGACGAGCACTCGTCAAGTGCTGTGTTTTTGTTATGTTTAGCAAAGTATCCACTGCATGTGGTACCATAACAATGAGAGTGTTATCCAACACCACTCCAGCAGACTGCCGAATAGAAATTGCTGCTGCTGCTGTCGCTTTGAGACAACTGGGCAATGCTTTAGCTACAGGATCTAATGTAGCCGAAAAATAAGCACATGGCCGTTGTTTGTCTCCGAACTGCTGGGTTAAAACTGACAATGCACAACCTTCTCTCTCATGCACATAAAGCATAAATGGCTTAGTGTTGTCACGTGGTTTTAGGCCACTCCCTATTTACATTGCTAAGTTAGCTCAATCACGTTAGCTGTTAGACAGCCATCTTACTGCTTTTGCTGCCTTTGCACCCGACACTGTTGTTACATGTTATTCATTTGAGAAATGCAGACTCGCTCTTGTCTCAAGTGAATGTTATTTATACATCCTTAACAGTTGCTAGTGCCCTTGGTCTGTACATCGAGTAAAGAACTGTTCTAGGACACTAGACGGTGCCGGCTGATTGTGTTCAGGGTGATCGTACCACTGTTTAGTCATAACATGCACGCCGCTGCAAATACCAGAAAGTCGTGGGCTTTAATATTACAGCGCAGCAGGTTTTTAGACACATTCGATAGAAGAGCTGAAGCAGAGAACACTGAGCTGATCCTGTGATGTGATACACCTAAGCTGATCTATACGGTATGGGGTCCCCTATGCAAGCCTATGAGACCTTCTAATAGTCTACTAATATTTTATTAGTTGCTAGAGAAAGGAGGGTGGTTGTTCTCCACTGTCATTATTAATATGATCGCTCCTTTCATTTTCTATGGTATTGTAACAATGCTGATGGTAATGATCTTAGCCATTTGTCTGCTTATGTTAGCCAAAGTACTGTATAACAGGACTCGAGGTTTATGAATAAATTCTTTAAACTTTACTGTGTCTTAGTTATTCTGTTGTGGACTGATATATAAGTGCAAACGGGTGTTTCGGGTTCCCACCATTCCTGAGAATAACTAAGTCGCATGTTCTGGGTTGTCTATACATTGGGACCGCCGAGCTAAATCTCGGCTAACGAATGTGACACTAAGCTAGTCGGATAAGGGGTTCTTAGTTCTGAGGGGAGTTTCTGGTACACCACGATTCTCTAAGGTTCTGGTTTCCTGCGCATAGTTCTGTGCATACGCAGAATCCCTACAACATGGCGCACCTAACGTTTGGTCTTAATATCTGAGATGTCTTAGTAGTGCTTTTATTAGTCCACAACGCCCTCACTCTGGTTTCCGGATAACGGGAGTGACGGTTTAACCTACCTAGGGTTTAGGCTATAGGTTCTTTCAAGCTTGATAATAAAAAAGGTTACACTAATCTAAGCCCAAGTGCTACTGAAGATCTCGTTGAATCTTCTTTTTAGTCCTCATGGCGGTAGAAATTCCCGCTCATAGTAGGGTGTCTCTACGTGCTCATTTGAGGACGTATGGGGTGCCTGATGACGGGATGTCGGTGGTGTTTGTCGTTAGTGCAAATGCCACTTACCCTTATGAGTTGTTTTACTCTTGGGTTACTTTTGAGGCAGTGGAAGACGTCGATAAGACGTTCCACAAATACACTGCTACGCAGGTGCCTCTTCATTATACCCCCTATATGGCTTTAGAAATTCCTATTTCTACCTGGCAGCACACTATTTGGTTTAATGGCGCCCTCCCCCACACGGTCACCCCGGCGAGACTGGGTCCTTTGTCAATTGAAGGAGCTACTTGGCCGGTGCTGGCCGGACATACACCTCATCCACGCTACCTGACGGTAGGTGTGGATAGCTTACGTATACTTCACACAACCCTGATTACGGTCCATAGGGCTTTAGTGCAGTATGTGTCGCGAACTGTACAGGTGGGGGCACCTGCAGTTGCGGGACACGGGACTGAACACCATCATGCGGTGGTGATCAGTCCTGTAATGGTAAATGCGGTTGTTGGCAAGCGCCCCCAGAATAAGGATGAGTATCCTTATTGGCTTGCAGAGAAATTCGATCAACTAGAAGCCGTGTTTCCTAACACTAGTCCTGTAGAAAAACACAGGATACTCACTATTACTTTGCCGAAAGAACTAGTCCCTGACATTGTCGATTGTGACAATTGGGGCAAGGTCTTTGCCGCGACCTATTCGAAGTGCTTCGGCACTACGTCTATGTCGGTACTACCTTCCGTTATCAAGAAAGTCCAGGAGGATCATGGTGCGGAAGCAGCTATTGAATTGGGAATGCGGCTTATCGACAGCTTCGATATAGTATGTTCCATGATTATGGGAAATCTCAAAGGAGATGCCATGCAGTTTCAAGTGGGAAACATGATGGCGCTAATTGCAGATGAAGAAAAGCCGAGGGAGTTTGCAAAAGTTATTGCAAAAGCCTATAGGATGGATGGACGTAGTGCCCTAGGCGTGAAACCCAACATCAAAATTCCTGATGTAGTACAGCAAACTAAGGTGAGTTCGTCTACAAAAGACGAAAAACCCAACTTTCCAAAACAAAATTGGCGAGCTAAGAAACAAGATAAACAGCAACAGAAACAGGATACTCGTCCTGCCTCTCCTGTTCAGGTGTATGTTGAACGCACTTATGATTTGCGTGATCGTTCTCGTATTAAGTCACCTGATAGGTTTCAGGTTCCTGACCAGCACTCTCCTCGTTCTTCACAGGAATCAGCGGCTTCACACTTTGGTGGCGGAGACCGTGGGAGAGGCCGGGGTACTCAAGGTCGTGACCAGCCCCGACAGGCAGACGGAAAAGGCAAGCAAGAAGATTCTGCACGTCCGCGTCCCCCGTTTCAGAAAAAGAAAGTTGCTGCAATCTCAGCGAGGTATGCCTCAGATGGTACGGACACAGCTTCTGAACATGAAGTGGGCGCTGACGCTGCTAGACAGCGCGGCGGAAGTTACAGTAGTGCGGGAAGCACTGCGTCCATTTCTGGAGGCGACAGCAACTGACATCTATGTGACAGTAGAAACTGCTGATACTCGCGTAGCCCCCCCGAGAGATTATTTGAAGTAGTCCTCAATATTGAAGGTGACATACAACGAAAAATTAAGGCAGTATTTTGGGATAATCTAACGACCACCTATGATATACTATTGGCGGAGAAAGATTGGCCCCCGGCTTTCGTTCTAAACGCTCCAAGGGGGGAAGAAGTTATTCTTCCTTCTTTTGGCACTTAAACTCGCACTGCCGGAATTGTGCGGTACAGAATACACATAGTTCGGCTCTCGTCGATAGTCTTGTGAGAAAGAAGTTCAAAACCACACTCGACTTATCCAATGGCTTTTATTGCCATAACTTATCCCCTCATAGTTATGAGTGGACCGCTTTCACCTCGGGTGGTAAACAAAAAGTGTTCAAAAGGCTCCCTATGGGCTATAAAAATAGTCCTGGGGTCTTTGCTGCCCGTGTGGTCTCTCTCTTAGAGATGGTAGACCCGGAGGCATACTCGTACGTTGATGACATATACTTAACAGACGACGAGTTGCTTCCACACCTTGCTCGCGTGGACAACATAATTACTATGTTTGCGGACTTTGGTTACAAGTTTAACTTTAAGAAATCCCACATTGCCGAGTACACAGTGTTATTCTTGGGGTACGAACTCAACAATGAGGGCCGCGGCTTGGCTCTGCAATTCCTTGAGAAATGCGCACGCCTTCGTATCCCTACGACACTGAAACAACTACAATCATTGCTGGGCTTTTTGAATTTCGGTCGGACCTACATTCCTGAATATGCCCAGCGTATCAAGACACTTTATGCCTTGGTACAACCAACTTTTACCAAATCTTGCTGGCTGCCAGAACATTCGGCTGCATTACACTCTTTGCAGTCTGACCTTCTTACTGCGAAATATTTACAGACTCGTGATAACCACACTAACCTGGTCATAAGAATTGTACCGGGTGTGGAGGGGTTCACGTACTTAACATACAATGAGGGCGACACAGTCCCCATTGCTTACAAATCTCATTTATATACTTCGGCTGAAATGCGTTTCTCCACTGTCGAAAAGGTTTTGACAGCAGTTCAGATGGCAATCCTGAAAGAACGAGCGCTATCACAGGGGAAACGCATGATGGTGGTGACACCGTTTCCTGCCCTAGAGGCAGTCACTAAAGCTAGCGTGCCGAATTCTAAAGCTTTGCATCCAAGGTGGATACAATGGGCGACCTCCTTAGCCTCGCCTGACGTCGAATACATCTTTGACGCAGGGCTACAGACTCAGGAGAGTTTGGAGTATGAATTAGTTCATCCGGCTCCACTTACTTTGCGCCCGTTGGAGGAGTTCCATTGTGTCATATACACTGACGGGTCCGCGCAGCCCGCAACTGGATCAAGGCACGCTTATTCAGCGGCTTGCGCAATTGTTGTTGGTGCTTTCGTGAATGGAGAATTCAAACAAGATGCGGTGCATACGCAGACTTTGGGTGATTGTACCGCACAATTGGCGGAGCTTCGTGCTCTGGTGCTTGCACTGGAGTTTGCTGATTATAGAGTCACGACTCTTATAGTGAGTGATTCATACTATTGTGTTCAATCTTACAACGACAATCTGACGTTTTGGATCGCGAATGGATTTCGTGATTCAAAAGGTAGCACAGTGAAGCATAAAATGCTTTGGGCTAGGGTGGCTGAACTAAAAGACAGTCGGCCCCTTGTGAATGTTATTCACACTCTTGGTCACCAACGAGTTGGCGTCCATGCTGTCGGTAACAGTTTGGCTGACGAGGCAGCAAAAACTGCAGTGGCAACATACTTAGTAGCAGCAGTTACAAGATCCAAAAGTAAGATCGATGATGACATCTTGGCGGCTATTGCTGCTTCAGAGACTGGGACAAACTTCCCTAGAGGTTTCCCTTCTCGATACCATTATCACTTAAGTCCTGATAACGTACCGTTAGTGAGGATTAATGATGTTGGGGATAGAGTTATTCCCAATGCAGACTGCAGGCCTGCTTTGGTACAAGCTGCACACGAGGGTGTTGCGTCTGCGCATGCCGGAGTGTCTGGAACTGTGTCATTGTTGCAGCAGCGTTATTGGTGGTACGGTTTGTACAAACATACGCGGACTTATGTCCTCAATTGTGGTATTTGCCAACAAATAAAGCCGTCCTCTGTGGCGCGTCCACCACAAACGCAGCTGCATATATCTAATCAACCACTAGCGTGTGTTTATTTAGATCACTGCGGTCCTTTTTCCTCTGATACTGCGTACAAGTATATCTTGGTTGCAGTGGATTCATGCACACGTTTTCTCTGGGTGTGGCCACACAGGAGTGCTGATGCCCGGACTGTCATCAAAGCATTGCGTGTCTTTATAGGGAGTTTTGCGTGTGGAACCCTTCACTCTGATGAGGGCCCTGCGTTCGCCTCTAAGGCGTACAAAGAAGCTATGAGAAGTTTGGGGGTCCAAGTCATATTTTCGTCTCCATACCGGCCTGAGGGCAATAGTGTTGTGGAACGAATGAACCGTGACCTAAAGCAATCATTGACAGCCAGGGTGTTAGGTACTGGCAAAAACTGGCTAGCCCATTTGTATGACGTCCAACGTGCACTTAATAATCTCCCTAGAAGGTCTCTGGGTGGGCGGACCCCGTACATGATGCTCTTCGGGGTTCGAATGTTTGTCCCAGACCTTGAGGGTCTAGACATGGCGGCGGCCGCGCCTTTTGACTTAGATGACCACTGTAATGTCTTACAGAATTTTCAAGAAGCAAGAGACACTCTCGCAAAAGAGCACATATCCTCTGCATCCGAAGCTGCACTTCAGATTCCGGTAGTCGGCTGGCTACCCAGAGTTGGTGATCTGGTCCGTGAGAAGGTGGAGAAGAAAAAAGAATTCGGCCCCTCTTATCGTGCACCAGTGCCGGTGCTTGGAGTAGAGGGTACACGTACTATTGTTTTACCTCCACTTCCTGGTCACAGAGACAACAGGTACATTTCAATTGACAATGTCAAGCTACACAGGGTGGCCGATTCTCCATAGTCTGACACCTTCAGTTTCTTGCCCTTCAATGATGCGCAGTTCTGTTGTGGTGCCACCGTCTAACATCTTGCCTGAGGTTGCCATTGAAATGCAAGTACTTTCTGATTCTGCTGTATCGCCTACGGATGGTGAATTGCCTGATGATGCTGAGTATTCTTATCCTGCTGATGTTCCATTGCCCCTTTTGCATTCAACAGACATTATCCAGTCTAATTCTTCCTTTGGAACTGAATCATTGACTTCCACTGCCCCTTCCAAATTTTCAATTTTTTTTGCCTGGTTCAAGAGACAATTTTTGGTTCCCCCGTGGACTTATATTTGGCTGGTGCTCATTTGCATTTTTTTGTTCATGTCCATTAGCTTTGTGGTGGTGTTTTTTAGGCTTATAAATGGACACTACCTGAATGAACGTTCTGCAATTAGATTAATTAATGGAACTTTGGCCCCACATTCCTCATCGCACATCATGAAGAGGGACCAGATTTTTGTGAACATCACCGCCTGGCCTGTCCATGATGGGATAGCATGGGATGCAGTTAAATTTCAAATTCATGGGCCCACGGAAGTGATTAATGTGCCATCTGTATATCGTGTTTCTATGGGTGATGTGGTAAAACAGAACATTCGATCTGATGATTGGGATGTAAAAACTATAGAGACACTGTTTTCTGATTTGAAATACTATGCCGCATTTGATGCTGAGGATTTGTATTGGAATACTGAAAACTATGCAGAGCAGTTTTGTTATCAACATTATGGAACTCATTTTCTTCATAGGGCAAGCACATTTCGTAGTTTAGTCAATTTTACTCAGTGGGAACATTGCCCTGCCCCGATGATTGGTAGTTCGAAGACTTTGATCAACAAATTCTCATATTTTTCAGATTTTAGTGTGTCCAATAATGCGTCCTTTTATTTTAAACTTAGGGACGAACCTATTTCAAAGGTGCGTTTGACACACACTAAATTGTTGTTTTCTAAGTCCTTTATGGACGATTTGGCAATTGGAGGTTATCAGGGGTGCCTAGTACAGGAGCAGAACACAGAGCGGCACGTAAATCTGTGAAACTCTTTTGGCACTCATCAGTCCAAGGAAGGGGGTGAGGCGTATCTTTTAAAGTGAGTGCCAACAAAGGTTTAGCAATTAGAGAGAAGTTAGGGATCCACTGTCTACAATAAGAAGTAATACCCAGAAAGGCACGTACTTCTCGTTGTGTGGAGGGTACAGACATTCGCGCAATCGCCTGAATTCGTTCTGGTGTCAATCGTCGTCCCTCCTTTGATAGGAGATGACCCAAGTAGGTAACCTCTCGACAAACATATTGTAGTTTGGAAGTTGAAACCTTGTGATTCAATTTAAACAAGTGGCGTAACAATGCAACAGTGACATCTTTGCAGATATCTTCCGAATCAGCGGCGACTAATAAGTCATCCATGTACTGTATAAGGGCAGCACCAGATGGCAAATGAAAAGTATCAAGATGACATTTTAAAGCTTGGCTGTAAATAGAGGGACTTTCACAATAGCCTTGGGGTGCGCGTTTAAACCGGAAGCTTCGGCCTCCAAGAGAGAAGCCAAAAATGTCCCTACTCTCTTCTGCAATGGGAATACTAAAGAAGGCATTCTTTAGATCAATGACAGAAAACCAAGTCGCTGTGGAAGGTATCATTGTCAACAGAGCAGTGATATCTGGAACAACAGGGAATTGTGGAACAACAATTTTGTTTACCTCCGGCAGATCAATTACAAAACGATATACAGGTGGTTGGGAAGGATCAGTGCGTTTAAGAACAGGAAGAATTGGACTATTGCATGTGTTACCTCTTGTTTCTTCAACCACATCCTTCTGTATCAAGTCATGAATGATTCCCAAAAGCGCTTTCTCACCTTCAGCAGAAATTTTATACTGTGGGATACGCGGCAATTCAACATTAGACTTGAGAGTGACAACGTAAGGCGGAATCTCAAGACAACCCACGTCATTCGGACCTGTGGCCCAAAGCGCAACCATTCGTCAACAGAAGCGGAGCTTCCAAATCATAAGGACCAACTGAAATAGGCAAGGGGCAAGAAACTGGATTGCGAACAGGGGCGCCAGAAAATCCTACAGAAACATTTGTTAAGCCAGACAAAGGTGCCCCAGGGAGTTTGGAATGAATGATAGAACTTCTCATTGCCCCAGTATCCAGAAGAAATGGCTCTGAAACACCCATTGTAGTGACGTTAACATAAGGTCCATTTTGATCTACAGGGATTGGCACAACTCCCTTACTTTGTCCATGGCTGTCCTAGTTAGCATGAAGACTTTCATTTTCGCTTTCAACATAATGGTCTTCATTGTAATACTGTGCGGACCTTGCATTCTGCTGATCAAAGTAGTTCACGGAGTTGGGAGAAGGAATTGCACGCTGTTCTTGAGTCAACATACCCCGACCTCTACCTCTGTTTGCTGACTGAAGGCCAGCACGACCTCGTGGAGCAGATAACGCTCCATTGCATTGCAATAAAACCGGACAACTATTCTTAAAATGACCTTCCTCTCTACAATAGGCACACTGATTAGGTCCTAGCAAAGGTCGCGGAATATATGGCTCAGGTTTCTGATACAACCTTTGAAGCTGAGGAGGCTGCTGAATTTGAGGCTGAGCGTAACGTGGCGGATAGGCTTGTTGCAAGAGAACCTTTGTTTTTAAATCTTTCGTCTTTTTCTCTTGCTTTTCTTTTTCTTCTTTATCCCTGTTTTCATAATATTGTGCAGTAGCCAATATCTGGGCAGAAGAAGAAACAGCCCATGAACTTTCTGAATCTTTTAATTTGTGTGACAGCTCGGGAAGCAAATTGAATACAAATTTGTCCACAAATAATCGCTGTCCACCCTCTGTAGCCATGTCTTGACCACTGTGGTCGATAAATGTCTCCTCGAAACGAGTAAAGAAGTCAGAGACACTTTCATCTTTCTTTTGTTTGCATGCTGCTAACTTATCCCAGTTAACTCTCAATGCAGGCATCATAGTATTCATTAACGTAATGATTCTACCAGGTAGTTCCGAGATCAGAGCGTCAGGTTTTGCACCACCCACTTGGTCTCTATCTGTATTAGCTATAACGTCCCAAGTAGCACCTAGTTCCTGCGCGTGATCCTCTCTACGGATCTTAGCCCATATTGTCTGTGGGACTACATTTCCCATCAACATGTCAATATCTGCTAGGTTCATAATGCAGGCGTCAACTGTCTGCGATAGTTCTTTATAATAACCTGCAGGGTTTTTGCGAGGATCTGGTAGAGTCTGCTTAAGAGCCAAAACTTCAGATCTCTTCCAAGGAACATGTACCCATATACGTTGAAAATGAGCAGGAATAGCTGCATTAGCACCTACTGCCGCAACCTCTTCCTTCCATACTGGAGGAACCTCTCTCATAGGATAGTTTTTCAACGTCAGTCTGACCGACGGATCTGAATCAAGGAAAGTCTGAGAAAACAACAACGATCTATAAGAGATAAGTGTCCTTACAGCTTCCTTAACTTTAAAACCCACAATAAGTCCTTTTTCAAAATCAGTCTGAACATTTAACAGATCTTGTGGGATCGGACTCGAACTCATATCTTCCCATTCTTTAATGAGAGTGTCGCACATTATATTAAAAACATATCTTTGTGTAGGTGCATTCCATTGCAGAAAGGTAGGCATAATATCAAGCACACTATATTGTGGACCCTTCTTGATCCATCTACATGCAAGAGAGTCCAACCTCTCTTGTTCCTCAAAATCTGGGAACTGACTACGAGATTGTCTTCGAGCAAAAGCCGGAGACGCATTTAAAGCTCCAAAGAAAGGAGATAGAATACCAGTTACTGCATCTGTAAGACGCTTACGCACAGATGGTGAATTAGACATGAGAATTGGAGACAGAGTATTAGGAGAACTGTCAGAAGGAGAATCGATAGTTACAGGAGGAGCAGAAGGCAAAGGAGATTTAGGATCAGGTGATGAGGGCAAAGAAGTCGAGGTTAAAGGTAAAACCGGCAAGGGCGGTAATACTGGAGGAGGCAAATGCTGAAGAGCCGGAACAGGCGGAGGTACCGCTGGCGGCTGGACAGGCTGTAACGGCTGAGGTACATTAGCACTTTTTGCATAGGGCGGAGGCAACCTTAATAAGTGGGACATTAGGGGATCTTCTTCTATATCTTTCTTATTATCCAAAGGAGAAACGGGCAACACCGGATAGCATTTATCTACCGCCATACAATGCTGTCTTTATGAAATTTCAATCGCATTATCAACTTCATCATCTTTGAACTGTTGCGGAGCCTGTATAATTGTCATACCCTGTGCTTTCTTATCTCGTTTTGCTTGTTTAATTTCTTTCTGTTTGGCTTCCTTACGCCATAGGCGGAAAGAGTCAAACATTGCCGGCCGGGCTTTTCTTTTAAATAAAACTGCTTCTAAATTGTCTAGCACTTCAGGATTAAAGCTACCATTTTCTGGCCATTTGAGAACACCATCTTTCTTCGTGTATCGGGTCCATGTCTCGTTAAAGGCAATGGGGCCGATACCATGTTTTGAATAGAGCTCATATGTGGGAGTTCCAACCGAAGGAATCGGACATGAGTCCTCAAGTCGGGAATCCCTATTACAACCAAGACAACAAATTCTACCAAACTTAGTCAGACCAGGCATCTCGCGATTTTTCCTGTCTGTTCACAAACTTCAAGGGAGTAAAACTCAGTTTACGCAGCACAAATGCACTTACCCTCGGCTTTGTAAATTGCAATGTACAAATCTAAGAACCAAAGAAAACCAAAGAACCAAAATTGTGGGCGCGACCCACGAAGATACTTAACTAAGGACGTCTTCTCCCACCAACAGAGGCCCGTCTATCGTCTCGCCTTACCATACATCATCAAAGGAAAGGCCAAAGCAGGGCGGCAGTCAGGGCAGCGGTCATCAGTAGCCGTCAGGAAGGAGTAACCGCGCTGCAAAAGACCTTCGGACCACTTTCGACATACAGGGGTCGCTTAGTGTGGCTCGCGAACCCTCCGGAATTTTCTTGCGGGGTTCCTCACGACCTTCGAGCAGAACCGGTACCACTGAAGCCGCCCTACGTTGGGCGCCAGTTGAAGAACCAGAGCCTTTTGGACCTGGCGGCGCAGGGTACGCCCAATGTCTGCGGAGTTCTCCTGCTTCGCTACACAGAGACACGGGACACTCTGTCGGCGTTAGAAGATCAGGTTTATTTAGCTGCAGCTAGTACAGTTATCCTAGAAGTACACAAAGTAGATTCTCAGGAGACTGCCACTTCACTCTGTGGCGCACAGACTTATATACAATATGGAAACAGAAACATAAAATAAGTTTACTCCCAGAGTATACAAGAAAGAGCCAATAAGGAAAGCTGGAAAACAGGGTAGAACCAATAGAAAAAGTTGGAAAACAAAAGTGTCAGTTGACTCGAAGAGACCTCTCCTCCGATTATGTTTGTTATCCCTCCCTCAAGCTAATTTTTTAACAGATTCGTAACTAACTTGCAGGTGGCGAGATACGTTTGTGTGTGTTGGAGGACAGTTGTGAAATGAGAGAATGCTAGCAGAAGACAGTGAAGGCCAGACGATAAGATAAGGTTAGGGAAGAATAGTGTGAATCAACAGATAGTTGAAACGGGGATTAGAAAAGCCAGACAGGAATTAGTGTACTCGGCTAGGTCTAACACAGCTTTTCAAATAGAGGCAGAAGGCGTATTTTGACAACAGGCTACAGAAAAAGCAGAATAGACTTTGCTCGCCATGCTGCCTGAGTGATGGCAACACAAAATGGCGGCGGAGCACAAAATGGCGGGTCGCTTCGATCGCGATCGGAAATCGAAGTTCCTCAGATGAAACAGTGGTATGATCAGAATGCCACTCTGATCGAGTTTCAGCCTGGGCAGAAAGTGTGGGTCGTGGCCCCCGTGGAGCCTTGCGCGCTCCAGGATAAGTGGACCGGACCATTTGAGGTGGTAGAGTGCAAGAGTGAGGTCACCTACTTGGTGGACTTGCGAACTCCCAGGAACCCTTTGCGGGTCCTATATGCAAACCGCCTAAAGCCCCATTTTGAGAGGTCCAAATAGGGCATGCTCCTAGCAACAGATGTTGGAATGGAGGAGGAGACCGAGCCTCTTCCTGACCTCCTGTCTGCAAAAGAGCAAGATGGGTCAGTGGAGGGTGTGAGCCTCTCTAACTCCCTGACACCTGAGCAGCAGGAAGACTGTCGCCAACTGTTGGGACAGTTCCCTGACCTGTTTTCCCTGACTCTTAGTGTCACTGATTGGTGCACCCATGATGTGGACATTGGGGACAGTCCTCCTGTCAAGCACAATTTCTTACAGAGTGACTGCCAGGGTGAGAGCTTGCATCAAGGAGGAGGTCTCCAAGATGTTTGCATTGGGGGTGATTGAGTCCTCTCGTGACCCTTGGGCCAGCCCAGTGGTCTTGGTCCCAAAGGCTGCCGCGCCTGGTGCAACGCTCGAACTCTGGTTCTGTGTGGACTACCAAGGACTCAATTCAGTCACCAGGACTGACGCGCATCCCATCCCCAGAGCTGATGAGCTCATTGATCGGTTAGGGGCTACCCGATACCTCAGCACATTTGACTTAACGTCTGGGTACTGGCAGATCGCCTTGACTGATGGGGCCAAAGAGAGGTCAGCATTCTCCACACCAAATGGGCACTACCAATTCCGGGTTATGCCCTTTGGGATGAAGAATGCCCCTGCCACCTTTCAGAGGTTGGTCAACTAGGTGTTGGTTGGACTGGAAGATTTCAGTGCTGTCTACCTGGATGACATCGCAGTGTTCAGCACCAGTTGGGAAGAACATCTGCTCCACCTCTGGGAAGTGTTGATGGCTCTGCGGAAGGCAGGCCTCACGATCAAGGCGAGTAAGTGCCAGATCGGGCAGGGTTCCATGGTGTACTTGGGACACCAGGTTGGGAGCGGCCAGGTAGCGCCCCTACAGCCCAAGATTGATACCATTCTGGCTTGGGAACCTAGGACCCAGGCAGAGGTGAGAGCCTTTTCAGGACTCACCGGGTGATTTGTCAAGGGGTATTGCAGCATTGTTGCACCCTTGACAGAGCTGACTTCCAGGAAGCAGCCCAAGAGAGTGATTTGGACTGACACCTGTCAGAGAGCTTTTGATGCCTAGAAGACTGCCATGTGCAAGGTGCTCATCCTTCGGGCGCCAAACTTCTCAAAAGATTTTCGATGTTCAAACAGGCACTTCAGTGCATGGTGTAGGGGCTGTTCTGGCACAGTTAAATGAGGAGAGCCTAGACCAACCTGTAGCCTTCATCAGTAGGAGGTTACTTCCACGGGAACAGACGTGGAGTGCTATTGAGCGTGAGGCATTTGCTGTGGTCTGGGCACTGAAGAAATTGAGACCATACCTGTTTGGGACTCACTTCCGGGTTCAGACAGAGCACAGGCCCCTCAGATGGTTGATGCAGATGAGTGGTGAGAATCCAAAGCTGTTGAGGTGGTCCATTTCCCTACAGGGGATGGACTTTACGGTGGAACACCGCCCTGGTACAGAACACGCCAATGCTTATGGTCTGTCTAGATTTTTCCGCCTTAGTGATGAGAACTCCCAGGAGGTAGGGTAGTTCTCCCCACATTTCAGCTGGAGAGATCACGTGTTAGACCTGGTACTATTGGCGTGGGTCTTCCTTCCATTTCTTCGCTATGCCTCCTCTGTTGTTGACATGTTTTTGCTGGTTCAGATGCTTTGGGCACTTTGCCACTGCTAATCAGTGCCAAAGTACAAGTGCTCCCTATGATAAATTGATGTATGGATTAGTGACTCCATGATTGACTTATTTGATATACGGTCAGACCCTAGTACAGTGCACCACGTGTGCCCAGGGCCTGTAAATCAAATGCTGCTGGTGGACTTGTGCCACCAACCGGAGCAGCTTAGAAAGTGTGTCTCAGGTCTGCCATGTCGACTTGGTAAGTGCACCCACTTACCAGTCCCCAAACCTTCCCTTTGCTGCATGTTAGTCACCCCTAAAGTAGGCCTGCGGGCAGGGTGCATTGTGTAAGTAAGAGGTAGGACATGCCCTGATGTATGTGGCATGTCTTGATAGTGAATTACAGCCAATTTTGTTTTTCACTATTGCAAGGCTACCTGCTCCCATAGGCCAGGATGGGCAGTTTGATTATACCATCTTATAATCCTAACTGACCCATGGAACATGGTAGAAAAACTAATTTAGTATGACTGAACTCAGAATGATTAAATACATCTTTTAGTGAAGTTGGTTTTAACATTCTGTATTTGAAAATACCACTTTTAGAAAGTGGGTATTTTCTTGCCTAACCATGCAGCCTGCCTCTGCTAGGTTGTGTATTGCTTGTCTGGGTTGGGAGTGACAGGAGGGCTTGGCCTCCAGCAGTCTGATGAGTCAGGGCTGGGCTGAATAGGACCTTGGCTGACTTGAGAGTGGGGGGGGGGCGGAGATCTCCTTTCAGTGCCCCCAGCCCTCATAGAATAGAGATTAGGGGGAGGAGATTTCCTTTCAGCTACCTGGGCCAGGTCTGCTATCAACAATGCTGTACCCACCTCCTGCCAGGAAGCTGCACAGAACTAGTTCTGGCTAGGTACAGGCACCCTCTGCCTTCAGAGGACAAAGGATTTGCTAGTATAAATATTGGGGCCCAGACCCCAAGACTTTAGATCACTTCTGGGAATCAAGCCGAACCTTTGCTGAGGAGAGGAACCAGGAAACTGAAGGAGGAGACTACCCCTATGCTGAGTGTTGTTGGGGTTGGCCTGCAGTGGTTGCCAAAGAAAGAAGAACAAGCATTGGCATAGCCAATAGGTCTCGCTTTTGGGACCGTATAAGTGTTTAGCCATGCAACAGTTGATGTTGTTGCACCAGGGATATTATGCTGCATAACTAAATACTTATAAGGTCCCAAAGGCGAGACCTATTGGCTATGCCAATGCTTGTTTCCTTTAGCCAATGTTTTTGTTGAGATTGATGAGGTCCCAGCAGCAAACAAGAATTGCCAAAAGGTTGTTGGCCAATGTCAGGGCTACTGGCTTTGCTAATGCTTGTTCATGTGCGTTACCAGGAATTTTGACCTTTTTAGATGCATTCTATGACAAGGATTTGCAGAATATGACACACGATAGTGCGTAAAGTCGGAGGCAATTGAGCAGGAATGTAAATCCAGCTCTCATGGAGAGGGTTTCGAGCTGTAGTGTGCTACGGGAGTGATGGACTTATATGCTCATGTCGCGCACTTCTGCAGCTTCTGATATCCCTGGCCCTGTGGGCCACAGCCTCCGGTTACTAAGCGCAGCCTTCTGTCACATCGCACAGCTTTACGAAGTACAGAGACTGGAAAAGATACCAGCTAAATGCCGATTTCTACTTGTTATATAAAGAATGGGTACTAATGTGCCGCAGAACTTCTTTATGCCCTAAAAAAGAAATATCGTCCACTACGAACAGAAATGTATTCTATTTCGCTTAGTTTGGAAAGTCCCTGATTTCTGTATCCCGAAGCTGACAAGTCTGTCTGTTGGAGTAGAGCAGGTTATGCAAACCTTGTACTCCGAGTGCCTGAGAATCCTGCGTGGCCAACCACCGCTTGGCCTGGAAGGAGCTGTCTGCCACTTGAACTTTAAAATGCCAATTGGGAACCGCTGTACCCTTTGCCAGGCTGGCACCGCTCCATCTACAAACTGGATCCTAAGTAGGGGGCATTTGACCGAAAACGTCTGGGCGGAGGGGGCAGATAGGGCGGGGCTATCCTTGGTGTTGTCCCAAACATAAATAAATCAACCCCCCCACCCCTAAACCGAATGCACGTCTATCCAGTCACAGTGCGCAGATATGCAGCTTTCTTACCCCACATACTCGGGCTCTCAGAGGGCAGCACGTGCCAACGGGGACCAGCAGTCTCTGTCTGCCCCCCTGTGGCATAGGCTGGGGTGTTTCCAGGTGGATACCTTCCCCGCCCCTATGCTAAAGGGTCAATGACGGATGAACCCGCTATACGCACTAAGGGGGTTCTCTTGTCTGTAGAATAGCAAGCATGGCGCGTGCTTATCCAGAAGTTCAAAGAAAAGCAGCAACAGAAACTCGGCTGATGTTCGACAAAGTAAAGCAAGAACTTGGTTTCATTGTAGATTTATACATCCGGGGCATGTTTCATAATTCTTATCCGTGGGTGCAGGATAAATAAAGAGCTCAGAGGTTACCCGGCGGGCGTAGAAGAAGTGGCGGCGGAGGAAGCGAAGAAACGCAAGGGCAGGAGGACGGGGGAGGGTCCTGTGGGGGCACTGAAGGGGTTCTTGTGGGGGCACTGAAGGGGTTCTTGTGGGGGCACTGGAGGGGTTCCTGTGGGGCACTAGTGGATGGTAGGAGGTAAGCTAGAGGAGAAGAGGACAGAGGGGGAACTGGAGATACTCAGAACAAGGCAAAAAAGATTAAACACAAACACGGCCCCGCGGCAGCGAAAGTGAAAGCCTAACAAGTGGGAGGGGTGGGGGGAGGGCGAGAGAACACACAGCGATTCCCTTGCGGGAGCGAGCCTTGGGCGCCATGTGTTTGCAAGTTAATTACAAACACATGGTGTCAAGCTCGCTCCCGCAAGTGAATCGCCACACGTGCACGCATTGCCATTGAAGGCAGTGGAATGCGTGCACGTTTTGGGCTGAAAAGCGATTCCTAAAGGTCTTTTTTCCTATGCAGCGCATGTGCGCTGCGTAGGCGAGACCTAAAAAGACTGAGTGTGCTTTAACCATCTTGAAGAAGACCTCCAAGGGCTTGAACATGAGCTTGCCTCCTGCCTGAAGTCTCAGGGATACAAGACTTCGCCCTCAGCTCCCCTCCTGAATTCCCTTGCTGGGAATTGAAGTGCCTACTGCTGTTGGGCCTTCTGAGAGACTGCATGTCGCTCGGAGCTGGAAGCACGACTCGACGAAGAGGAAGTGTGACGCCGTCGCAGCAGTTTCCGTCACATCAGCCGCCGCTGTCGCCATCGCATTGCCGAAGTGCCTCGCATCACCGGAGAAGCGTGCCGCCGTTACAGAGGTCGCCGTCGCATCACTGGAGAAGCGTGTCGCAGGGCCTGTCATGGCTCAGAAGTTCACTGAGTCGCAGTCGGGTGTGCACGCATCACGTCTATGATGTCGCACCGTAAGCAAGACGCCATTTTGTCGCATCACGCCGGATCGTCATCGCATCAAGGCGCAATCTTGTCGCATCGTAACCGGGACGCAGAAGACACGACAAATCACCTCCCCATGCGGAGAAGAACCCGACTCATCACCTCCTCTCCGTTAAAGCACCGATGCATCACCGTCCCTGCGCTGCAGTAGAGAACCGACGCATCACCTCCCCCGAAGCAAGGATCCAACGCATCCTCGTTCTTCTGTGTAAGCAATCGAAGCATCACCTTCCCTGCAACCCTTTTGTTTGTTTTACGTTGCGCATCTAAAGGTACATTGAGAGTAAAGTGTTGCATTTATCATCAACATTGAACTGAACTATTTTCTACCATTTGACAGTCCTATTTTTGAGTAGTATTGTGGATTTTTGTCATTTGGGTCTTGTGTTCAGTCTATATAAAAATACTTATTTTTATAGTACAACCTGTGTGGTGTCCATCTGTAGAATTGTCACTATATTACTGTATGTGTTCACAAATGCTTTACACACTGCCTCTGAGATAAGCCTGCCTGCACGTGCCAAGCTACCCAGAGGGTGAGCAGGGGTTATTTTAGTAGTGTATCCTCCTTCCCCTGACTAAAAGCAAGGGTCCCTAATTGGACAAAGGTATCTACCTCTGCCAACTAGAGACCCCCAGTTCTAACAGAAACCTAATAGTGAACACTTTTCTGCTGACAGATCTAACTGAAAAAGAGATAAGCAGAAAACCTTGGAATAAACCTACTCGTAAAAAATCAGTTACACATAAATAAAGAAAAAAAAAAGGATTACTGCATTGAAGAGACAAAGGTAAAATGATGCGAAGCTGAAAGAATTATAGGAATTTAGCATAAACATTTATTTTAGCATTGTTCTTGGTTTTACTACCTTTACAATACTAAAAATAGCAGAAAATAAACGCCTGACATGTACGTACATTCTAAGAGTCAAATCAGGATGCTAAGTCACATGGGCTATGTTTATTGCAGGGAAAAAGGTACACCGATTATCAAGGCCAGAATACTTATGCGGACGCTTAATGCCACTACTCGCCGCCCACACCTTGAAACAGTTGTAGGTTTATGATGGAACATCAAGATTGTAACAAAATGCATGGAAGGGTGTCCGGTAAAGGTCACCGGAGAGTAGATCCTATTGATGAGAAGTGATGACTATTAGAATTGGCTCACCTCTTTCTTCACATTTCCTTCAGATTTTAGTGATAGTTTCAAAGACCCTATTCTACCAGAAAGCAGACTTTTTTCCTGCCTTAGGAGCTGTGAGCGAGTGCTCTGCCACCCAGTGGGAAAGAGGATTGAGATACAAGAGATTCGGAGTAATTTGCCACCTAAAATGCAAATCATGATAATGTCTCAAGTTTAATAAATTCAATGTCACACCTTATTACTGAATACCACTCAGTCAGCTTTTCCCTTTGACAGTTACTTTCGACAGATAATCAATTTGCCTTTTTAACTTTACTTTATTTTCAGACAATGTCCATAGGATCTATTGCAGCAATCTTTCCTCCTGAGGTACCTTAGTCCTTTTTTGAGGCAATGTTTGTGCAATTTGAAGGAAAATTCAGAAGGAAGGCAGACTCTCCAGATTCTTCTTTAGGGACTTACTCCATCGATGAGAGCGCAAGGACAGTCTCGACCCCTTGGCCTTGGATTTCACAAAATCTGTATTCAAGTTCAGCAAAATTAACAGAATGTAAATGTAAATGTCAAGGTACTTATAGAGCGCACTGTCACCAGACGGCCACCTTGCGGTGTCGCCTTTGCGGTTTCCTGGCGCTGATACTCATACCGCTGTGGAACCCCTCCATGGCTTTCCCTGTGAAGTGTCCACTCCTGGGCACCCCCAGGGTGAAGGCAGGCATCCTTAGCGCTGGTGGGGCCGGTGTGGAGGCTAAGCAAGCTATTGCCCAGAGTTGCAGCGTGGGGCCCGTGATTAGAATAGGCACCGAGGCGAGAATAGACAGGTCCGAGGAAATTGAGCCCGAGCCCCGCCTAGGCGGGAATCGAACCCTGGTCCCTGGCCAGAACTCTGCTTCAGGGTCTGCCGCTCTAACCATTGAGCCACACTCCTCCACAACATGCACAGTTCTACCCCATGGGGTGGCTTGAGCTCAGGATTCAAGATCAGCTCCAACACCAAATCAGATGGATTTTTCAAAATACAGTCTCACTCAAAGAATGCCCCTTTGAGGAGCTCACTACTCTAGTGAAGATACCCAGTGCTTATCCATAGCTGATCTATCTCTGGCAAATGTTCTCAATTACTGCTAGTTGGGATCAGGACAAACTGGTATAACTCGACTAGCCTCACTTAGCATGGCAGTGAGATCTTACATCCTCCAGTGAGAGCCTGCGAGATCTTGCATCTTCCTGTGAGATTTCATAAGGCTTCACGCTTCTAAAACCATCATATAGAGAGTAGGGCAAGGTGTACACAACCTCCGCTCTCGCACCTTGAGGAAACATTGCAGCAGTACATAATCGGGCTTTCGACAGTGTTCAAAACTAGTACTGACACTGCTTGTCCAAGACAGGCTGGAACAGGAGATGGATGTGGCTGTAAGGTCATAGAATGCGATGCCAACAGTGGAGGTTAAACTAGGATCTGCCGTGACCACGATCCCCAGGCTCAATGAAAGTGAGTCAACTATTTTGCTGGCCATTACATCGGCAGAGCACTTACTATAGACCTCAGCGCATAAGTACTCTGCCTCTACCTTGGATGTTGCCAAAAGAGAGACAAATGAAAGATGCAAATCATGGTTAGCACTTCAGTGAGCCCTTGGGTTCAATCCTGAAAGCATCACAGAATATCCCTCCACTTGTTGCCAGACAAATACCCACCATCCCTAACCTACAGTGAATAATTCATAGACAACGACTATCGAGGTGAGCTCTTCCGCTCCAACCTAAAACCTTCACTACCCGGAAACCCAAATTCAGACATTTTGTTTTTCACTGTTCCCTGGCAAGCTGGCATAATATTCAACACCTTCAAAGCCCCTAAGCCCAGTAGACAAGTATTGTACCCCCTTTCACATCTTAAATCCAAAGGGACCGTTTTACTAACCATGAAGAACATCCTTTGCTAAATTACTTTTAGGCCAACTGGATTGGTCATCTAAGCAATTTGGGTCACAGAAAACGTCCATGTTACAACATTCAATGGTGGAACTGCTACACAGCCTGCTTAGAGAGTTGTGCAAACACTAACAATGCAATGGTAGGTTGGAATAACTCCTTTGTTAGTACGACTGACAAACCCCAACCCTATGTTTAGCATTTTGTAGAAACTTTGAAAACAGAGCATATTTTGCAGGTAATGTTAAAAGCTACATTTTTCTGTGGTAAAAAGAACAAAGTTTCCAGGAAAGGAGAGAAGCATATTTTTCTCTGGGAGTCCACAACTAAAAAATGCCCAAAAAGCAAGGGAGAATAACGTACAATTGCTTTCCAAAGTACATCTATTTGACACATTTTTGGAGGTAGACTACCTCAAACTAATAGCCTACATTCTGCACTTCTAAACCTAACAAAAGATATCCAAAACAAAACTAAATCCATGCTTGTCATTACCAAATGCAAATATTGGCCAAAAACAATGCGAACACCTAAAATCCTAATAAAAAAAAGCTGCAAATACTAAATTAAAAACAGAAAACATTGTTTAAACTTGCATTTATAATTTTTCTGTCTTCAAAGTGAGGGGGAGCATTTTTTGGAGTAGAACCCAAGCACCACATTTTATATCAAATCCAAGTGAATTGACTACCTCCAGCTCCTCGCTGCATTGTCCAAAGCATCCAAAACTCGAAAATACATTAAAAAAAGAAAAAGACAGAAGAGGAAAGATAGAGAGTGTAAGAAATTGGGGTATTAGTCGAGGGGTGTAATTGCCCCCCTCAAGTAATAATCACAATCCTTGTCACTGAATAAACCCGAGCTCACCCCCTGGTACCCCCGGAACAGAACAGACGGGCTTAACTCTGATGCAATGTGCAAAGTATTTCTGTGGTACTAAAACAGTGATAAACTTGAAATGCAAAACAACAAAAAGCCCATAATGTATTAGAAACATAGAGTAAAATGAAATAAACAAAAATGAGACCAAAATGACATTCAATAAGGAGACCAATTGCTATGAATTTTTAAAGTTTTATATAAAAATAGCACCATGAAGCACAAATGAAAGACCATGGTCGTGGTAGAACAGGACCTAGGTGCAATGTGATGTTGACTGCAATAGAGCATTGTTCGGATACACCAACCCAGGTTGTCCCGGGCACAAGATTTTACCTTTTGACTGTAGTCATTTAAATCCCAATCCAACTCCAGGAGTACACTTCTAAAGTCCTCCCCACCCCCATGACCTCTGGGGAGGCACTTAAGACGCTGAGCAGTTGCAAGAAAGGCCTCCTGTAGTTTGTTGTATTACTATAGCTTGAACAGGAGGTCAGCCTTATGACCCTTGGAGCTCACTTCTTTGTCCTGGGTACAAGAGAAAGCAAGTACAGTCCTCCGGCTCACGTCTCCGGTTGCAGGCAGGAGGTTCAGTCCTCTTATCTTCCTCAGATACAGGAGTGTTCTGAAGTGGGTGCATGGAGATGCCACATTTATATCTGGCTGGCTAGTGGGTGGGAATGACCCCTGGGCATTGCCTAGCCAATGTAGTAAAGGTTCCTGGGGCTAACCCTGCCCGCCATGGGCATTCTCAAGATGTCAAAAGTCTTCAGCCACATTAACTTTGGGCCCAGAGCGCTGGCGATGTGTGCAGTCGTACCTTGGGGTAGATTGCTTTGACCCCTGATCCCTGCACAATGCTTAGAAATGAAAACGTGGTTCTCCCCTTTTCTAAATCAAGATGCTCGGGAGCCACTTGAAGTGGGAGACCTGTGACGCACATCCTGATTTACTTCCTGACCCTGGGGTAAATCATTAGGACCCCTTACCTGAACATTCTCATCATCCATGGGGAGCTCCTCCCACAGCCCACTTTGTGGGTTGGAATACTTGGAAATCTTCCTACCACGGAAATCCGTACCTTTCAGGACGTGAGCCGGTGACTGTCGTCTATGCCTGTGGATTCTCTAGCCTTGCCACAATCCACCCACGTACCTACAAAACCTTCCAGGCAGCTATCACCCAATGATGTGTTATCTATGTCCCGATGATGACCTCCAGTCGCGATAGTTGAAACTCTGTTGACTTGCACAAGCTAAATTTGGACTCTGAATTATGACATGTTTTTTATAAACTTCTTCATAAATGTACTGATTCATGCATAGCTTCGGTTTGAATTCTGGTCCAATACGCTGTAGCATCCTTTATTCTTTTTTTCACTTGCGGTGTTTAATATGTCTTCATCAGCCCGAAGCGTTCACCTTTTCACTTAGTACACAACCATAAACGCATGGTTAGTGCTGCATTTAGATTTGTGTTAACCTAATTTGTTTGTTTTTTCTGACACTATAACTGCTTTTAATCGTGTTCTTGGGACTATTTAATGTATGCATTGTAATTAAGTTATTGCTTAAATCATATTCCCTCATTAATTCCTATTGAGACATTGATGCATGTTTCTCCAGTTGCTTGCAGTGATGGTTCATCAGCCTAGTTCCTCTGTGTATCAGCTGGCCTGTGGGCAGGCTGTTGCCATTGGGTTGTGCTTCAGGGAAACCAGGGTGTCAGCACATGCTGTGATCCTGCTGTTGAGGTTCATGATGGCTTTCGGCAAGTTGCTAGTGTGCTCAGGCCACTGCGCAGCAAGAGTGAAACCCCTCTCCGCTTCTGTGATGCTTTTCCAGATGCGATGGGCGGTTCCGGTGGTGACAGGTCTGTGGTGGTGCCTGTTGGGTGTGCTGAAACTGACGAGGGCATGGTCTGTCCATGTCATAGCTACTGTGATGTTGGTCATTGAGGAAAAAATCTCCAAAGACACCACCAATACCAACATCCACAACGGCATTACAGACATCGTGAACTGGAGGTAGGGCAACTGCCTGAAGCTCAACAGAGATATGACTGAGGTACTAATCTTCGGAAACAAAAGCTCATCAAGGGACGCATCCTGGTGTCCCTCGAAACTCGGACCCACTCCCACCCTTACTGACCACGCTAGGAACGTAGGCATCATTTTCGACAACGAGCTAACTATGATGACTCGGATCAACTCTGTCTCCTCCTCCTTCTTCCTCATCCTCTGCATGCTTTGTAAGATATTCAAATGGCTACCCCAAAGCTCGAGACTCGCTATTACCCAAACCCTCATCTCCAGCCAACTGGACTAAGGCAGCACTCTCTATTCAGGGCTATGCAGGCATCGCAGCTTACCTCCTTTCACTACAAACCATACAGAACACAGCAGCCAGACATGTCCTGGATTTGCCTAGATGAACCCACATCATGCCCTACTTCAGGGATTTCCACTGGATCCCTGTATAGAAAAGATGCCAGTTCAAACTTCTGACCCATGCATACAAGGCCCTACAGGCCCTACTGAACTGCGGGCCTGCCTACTTGACCCACCGCCTAAACTTCCAACAGCCCACCTGACACCTCTGCTCTGCTTCGCTTTCTCTGACCCTAACCCCCTGCATCTGACATAGCAGATACGGAGGCCACAATTTCTTCTACCTAGCATTGCAGACATGGAACGAGCTAGCCTTTTATTCCCAGACCTCTCCATCTCTTCCAGAGTTCCGAAAGTCTCTGAAGACCTGGCTATCCAGCTAATAAACGGGACCTTGCAAGCGTCTGGATATCCACACGAGTGACAAGCAGCGCTCTACCAATCTACTGGTTGATTGACGATTGATAAAAGTCCACCAGTATGGGTGGGTTCGGAAACATGCTGGGTGAGACCAAGATTTGCGAGGTTTTCCAGATGGCTGTAGTGTTCGGGTTGCTGTGGTCTTCTAGGTGAAAGTTAAGGTCTATGAAGAGGATAAAGATGTTGGCGTTGATGATGAGTGGGTGCAACAAAGTCTGTGATGTCGCTGGTAAAATGAAGCAGGGTCCTGGCGGTCTGCATACAAGGGAAGTTGGCTGTGTTGCGTTTATTGAAAGTGAGGTGTTAGATGTAGCCAGTCGCGGCCGGCATGACTCGTGGGTGGGGGGGGTGAGGTAGGGCTTGCAGGGGGGGGGGGTTATTTTAATTAAAAATATATATAACTTACCTTAGCCGGCCCAATCCAGTCCCGCGCCGTCTCTGCTTCTCTGCTCCTCGCAGGAAGCAGGCAGCCTCCCTTCCCTCCCCATAGCCAATCACAACGCTGCTATGGCAAGGTTGTGATTGGTGGGGATTGGTGGGGATAGCCCAGCCAGGCGCCTATGGGGAGGCCATTTTCTCCATGTAGGCTGCATGAAGCATACATGGAGAAAGTGGCAGAGTGTGCATGACTGGTTTGGTCCGCCCCAGAGGGCTGACCAAACAGTCGGGGCCTGCAACATTGGGCTAGCTACTCCTCCCCTGCCCTGTTGCAGGACCGCCCACCCACCTGCCCCCAACCAAGCCCTTCTGCTTTCTCGCAGTGCGAGAAGCAGTAAAATAAAATGGTATTCATACCATTTTATGTTATTGCTTCTCGCACTGCGAGAAAGCAGTGGAGCGACGCTCCTCCGCCCACACGGAGGAGCTGCCCCTGCATGTAGCTGGCTCAACTGATGGTATTTTTAAATATGATGGTGGCTCCACCTCCAGGCTTGTTCTGATGGTCTTGCCTGGTGATCTTGTAACCTTCGGGAATGGCTGTAGTGATATTTGGTGGAAAGGTTAGGTTAAGCTACGTTTACGTGAGTAAGAGCAGGTCTGGAGCAAAGTTGTGCAGTAGGTTCCATATCTCCGTGGTATGTGTCAACGATCACAACAATATGTGCTTACCTGGAAGCCCACACGGCTTGATTCGCGGGGAAGTTATAGACCAACTACCTCGTACCCTACCTTACTGCGTGTGAAGTGACATGTAGCACAAGGGAGGTTCAGTAGGGCTCAGGGTAGAGGGCCTGATGGAGGATGATTTTGATGCCATCACGTAATTGTCGACCTGTGAGGCAAAGGGGATATACCATAAATTCTATGGGTTCTCTCTGTGTTCTGCCCGCACCCGCGGTATAGCCCGATGGTCAAACTCCCTGGTACTCCTACCTGCAATCAACTGCCTTAATGCCAGACGTCCGGTGGTTGGATGTGATGCAGTGTGTCGCCAGTGATTCTCCCTATGGAAGCAGGAGGCTTGGTCAGCCGTGATCTAGACCTATTCTGTAAGGCAGTGCTTTCCAAACTTTTTATGTTGGTGACACACTTTTTAGACATGCATCCTTTCGCGACACGGTAATTCAGTCCTATAATTAGATGCTCATGTGCACTGGGAGAATGCCAGTCTCTAGCAGCATAAGCCTGACAACCTGTGACCTCTCCTCGGACCTGGCATGGTCACAGGAGCTGCAGCAGAAGTTAAATACTTGAGTCACAAAGACCAGATCAGTCGACATGCTCAGTGAGCTGCTGAAAAATATTTTGTATGGTAAAAGTAATTTGAGCAACTGTTGCCGCTATGATGTGTGTGACAAACTATTTAATTATCGGAATGCGGTAACAAGGTATTCGATTTAGCTGAACAGCAGATAAGTGACACTTGGCAGGGCTGCTCTGGTTCTATCAAGGGTGGTGCAGAATGGTTAGCAAACATCAGTTTGGATCCCAATGTGCGTTACTTTCATTGGTGTGCCTAGCCCAGCCTGCAATAGGGACGAGGGTCCTTCTTCGGTTGGGCAGGTAGGTGGTGAGTTATCTGCCCTCTGCCCGTGGCCCTCCTTGTCTGTTATTTCATATTGTTCTCACTTACCGCATTTCTAATTGTATTTGATATTTAACATAGACTGCACTGAGTTCATTATTGACAAATGGCGCCTGAGGATAGATTGTTTTTCGGGCATGAAATACTGCTGCGTGAAAATCAGCAGAGGACCTTTACAGCTCATCTCAAGTTTGACAAAGATATTGGAAATAAATGGAGGAAAATGAATTACTTAAAATAAAACCCACATGAGTGTGAGCCGTGTATTTTATACTTCAGCCACAGCTACATCCAGAAGGGAGAACAGCAACGCGATGCTCCTCCTCTTCTGCGGGAACAGGTACTGCGTCACTCAAGTGCGCAGTGCTGTCCTGCATGAGGAATAGACCGCTTCTCATAGTCGTCTGATACCAGGCGCGCAACACCCATTGGACTCACAGGGCTTCAGCCCCCCCCCCCCGTCGTGTGTGGCAGCCCGGGATGAGACACCTTCCCGGGCAAAAAAGCAGCCGCACCCGAGCACTTCACAGGTCTTTAAAAGACCATTTGCATGTTAATGAGGCCTCGCTGTTGCTTCACCCCTTCTAAGAGCCCCTGCAGCTCCACTCTGCCTATTGCTTAAAGTTCAGCCCCCCCCCGAAAATTTTGCTCAGCCCCCCCCCCCCCCCCAAATTTGGCTCTAGTTGCGCCTCTGTCTGATACACACCCACACATCTCCGGCGACACAGTAATGTGTCGAGACACATAGTTTGGAAAGCTCTGCTGTAAGGTAACGACAATCTCATTACACCACTCCAAGTGGGTAGGAACCCCATCCTCCCTACTATGTTACACGGGTACTTATAACATACAATACGCCCTCTCACGCAGCCAAGGAAGGTAGTGGAGTCTGTCGATTCAGGTAGGTGACACCAGGATGTTGGTAAGAAGTAACCATACAGGTAAGTAACAATTGTAATTTCTGTAAAGCGTTCTCACCTTTTTGGCTTCACAAGGTTTAAATTCCCAAGAGTTCACAATTACTATTCCTCCCAAAAATTATTCTGGAATTGCTAACTTTGGTTATATGAATCACTCTAGAAAACAAATGTCCAAGTAACCTTACTTGTGCTTGGTACCTGTGGCTCTATGAGCGCAATACTCGCTGGACATTTTCTTCTTGTTTACAGGAATCTGAGCACCAGAGTCAGAACACCAGGAAACAAAGGTATGAAGACTCCAGGGATCGGAGGCTCTCAGAAGTTTCCCAAGACTGCCCAGAGGAGCTTAAGAGAACGCAGACAAGCACGAGAAATCCTGAAGGGAAAGCGCCTTCTAGAAGCCTGGCATGGCATTAAATACCAAAGCCATGTCCAACATTGCCACCGGACGTCGTTGACATACTTCAAGATCTCGGTGGCGTTTACATGCATCAGATGCTATCGCTGGCAGAGCGGAACGCCACTGTTCATGTGCACCATTGCTGAGCCCAAATCTGATGTGAGCAGCATAACATGTTCATGTGCGCCATTTGCTGAGCCTGGTGTGATAACGAGCCCTGGTATCTAGCATACGTAAAACAAACATCAACAGTTTTGCATGCTACATAACTAACATATGCAATCAAGCATAATCACAACACTATACCTACTCCTGACAAAGGGTAGTGCTGTTGCACGGGATGGGGCAGATTTTGCATGGGGGAAACCAGGACCTCCGAGTTCTCTCCTGAGTGTGTTCTGGAGGTGTGCTCATGGTTCTGAGGAACGCCCGTCCTTGCCGTAGTCTTTCCAGTCCACTAGAAAGTGTAACTTGCCATTGACGGTTTGGAGTCGAGGAGCACCTGCACCTGGTACTCCTGTCGCCTTCCCCCTCTATGGGATGTGGAGGTGGGGTTTCCTAGTTACAAGGTAATACGGTTTTAATAGAGAAACAAGAAACACCAGATGACTCCTGTAGGTGTCTGATAAGTCAGTTGTACAGCTACTGTGTTTAAGAGGGGCCTATGAAGCATGGGAGGAACTTCTGCTTTCCATTAAGTCTGAGATGTTTGGTGGATAGCCAAACCGGATCTCCCGTGGAATAATGTGGTTGTGATGTGCGATGTGGGTCCATTAAGCGTTTCTGGGTTTCCTTGACCTTGGCTAAGTGATACTGAGCCTGTTGTTGAATGGTGCGTAAATGTTTGTGAAAGTCATGTACTGTCTGGACTGCTATGATTAATTCATTTATTTATTTATAAAGTTTTATATAGCACAAACAAGATCCCAAAGGATATGACATTCTCATCCCAGGGAATGTCTTTTGGAGGATATCCTGGAGTACAACAGAATGGAGACATACCTAATGTAGAGTGATCAGCTTTATTGTAAATGAGTTTAATATAGGTTTTTGTATTTACTCTAATGTGCTAGTGAGTATTGATTAATTTGATCACCTCTGACCAGCAGTATGAAGCGCTGACTGCCTTCTTTGTTAAAAAGGTAGAAAACATCTACAAATGCTTCCCTACGATCCTCCCTGATCCCCCTGAGGTACCCTGTAACCCCTCCATCGCTACATTAGAGGCTTTTCCCCCCCATTCCTCAGAACTCACTGCTCACCTTTTGTTCCAAAGTCAAGTTGGGTTCTCCTGCTGATCCCCTGAAGCCCAACCAATTTCGGAAAATTCTTCCTACCATTCTGCTCCCTCTGGAACAGGTGATCAATGCATCCCTTAGTTCAGCGGTCGTGCCTACAGCTTGGAAACAGGCCAGGGTGTTACCGCTGCTTAAAAATCCTTCCTCAGACCCTAACAAGCCAGAGAACTTCCAGCCAATCTCCCTGTTACCTTTGGCTGCAAAGATCACGGAGGCCTATGTTAACTCTCTCTTCATGGAATTTTAAAATGCCAATAACAGGTTTGACCCTTCCCAAAATGGCTTCAGCCCTGACCACAGCACTGAGTCAGCGCTCTTGGCTGTGACTGAACATCTGTGGAAAGCTTTAGACGCCGGGCAGACGTCGGCACTAATCATTCTAGACCTTAGTGCCGCGTTTGACACGGTGTCTCATGCCATCGTGCTGCGTCGCCTGGAGGAGGCAGGAGTTACTGGCTCTGCTTTGCAGTGGCTGACCTCTTTCCTTGCGGATAGGATGTTCCAGGTGATTGCCCCTCCTTTCACTTCCAGCATCCATCCCATAAGTCAGGGGGTACCTCAGGCCTCCTCCCTGAGCCCTCTGCTTTTCAACCTCTATGTTAAACCTCTGGCCGGAGTAGCCAAGAGCAGAGGGCTGACCATGGTCTCCTATGCAGACGACACACAGTTGGTGGTGGCTCTCTCGTGCGACTCTAAGCAGGACGCCCTGACATTTCAGGGTGATCTCGTGGCAGTCGCCGAGTGGATGATCGCCAATTGTCTCCAGCTAGATGCCAACAAGTCGGAGGTGTTGTTGGTGGGCAGAGACCAAGGTCTATGGAGTGAGCTCTGGTGGCCCAAGAGCCTAGGCACTGCTCCTGTCCCAAAGCAAGCAGTGAAGAACCTAGGGGTCTGGGTGGATGCCTCACTTGATTTCCAGACTCAGACAAAAAAAGTGGCGGGTACCTGCTTTGGACTGCTGCGGGGACTCATTCTGGGCTTTTTCGACGCCCCTACTAGGCAGATCATCATCCAGGCCCTGATTATATCACGTCTGGACTACGCAAACTCACTGTATTTGGGAGCTAATAAGTCTGAAGTTCAGAGGCTACAGAGAGTCCAGAACACAGCTGTTAGATCCCTCTTTGGTCTGCGCCGAGTCTGCTCAGTAACAAGCGCCATCCGCCGTCTACACTGGCTACCTGTGGCTAGGCGCATCGAGTTTAAGGCTCTTTGTATAGCCTTCACAACTCTGAAACTGGCATCTCCTAAAATCTTGACTGACCTGCTCTCACCTTATGTCCCCTCTCGCCAGCTCCGTTCTGTGGGACAACATCTGGTGGTGGTTCCTAGAGTCAAAGGTTTCGTGCTGGTGGTCGTTCCTTTCGGCACAGAGCAGCTATTCTCTGGAATTCGTTACCGGCCCACATTCGGGGGTTCACTAACTACCTTGAATTCAGGAAATCGCTAAAAACCTTTCTCTGCCCCATTCCATAGGTCCCTGGCCTTTTATGTTCTGTCACCAGACTGCTGGTCAGCGTCGGGATGCCTCTTTGCTGGGGCAGCTGTTGCGCTTAATAAACCTGTTTAACATAACATAACATAACAGGCAGACCCAACATCTCCAGATGAGACCGACGTTTTACCTTCTCCCAAGGGGAACTCTCAGGTCATTACCAAGAAGATAATCAACAGGCATGGTTGGACTCGCAACTACTCTCAAGGTACCTGAGACCCCCCCCCCCCCCATCCCCATTCAAAGGGAACCTGTGCCACCTTACACAGGCACTCAGTTTTACGCTACAACTACAGGGTGAAGTACACTAGGGACCACCTGCTCCTCAGACACCAATTGACACCTGACGGATGTCACACTGGCTCCAGTGTCTCTCAGAGCCTCTACCCTACGTCCATTGATAGTCACCCACTGGCTGGATATTTTTGTGTTATCAAGCACAAGGGTCCTCTGGACCATCTCGCTGTCCCCTAGTGAGACAAGGGTCATCTCAGCTGGCATGCACCCATCACCTGGGACCAACTCCTTCCCAAGCACTTCACTAGCCAACCCACATGACTGCACTCCAGTGGGTGCCGCTGCGTACTTGGGACACTTGGTGTCCCCCCTCAAGGGATCCTCCAGACCATAAGCAAAATACTTGCGGGGACCCTTCTCTGCAGGCTTCGCTGTAGAAATCCAAGGTTTCTTACCACTAGAGGGCTGGGAACCTTTTCCCAGGGAAATAGATTGGGGCCCTTTAGAGAGCTTCTGTTTACCCTTGTCCCCTCCACTTGGCTGAGTCTCCCACATACCCCTTGTGGATCCTGGTACTTGCCCAGCTGTCTGCATTCTGAGAAAGCTTCCTGAGGTCAGTCAGCTTACTATCCATCAGATGCTGGCGCAACTCTGTCAAACTGTCAAACAAAGACTATACAAGTGCTCCCAAGCGATCAATCATACAACCCCTAATAGTCAGTTACCTTGCTGCCCGTTATCTAACCATCTAGTGCTCTGCAAAAAGAATTAACACTTTCCAACTATGTATCAGAATCAATTTTCTTAAAAGACCTAAGCTTCTCCTTATTCTGCCCAGGGGTGAGCCCATACCTGGTAAATAAGGTCTCCTTCTTGATAGGGTTGGTGAGGTGTTTGTGCCCCTTGGGCTGTCAAAGTGTCCCTTCCCTTTTTCTAATAGTGTTTCAAAAGGGCCCCTCCCCACTGCTGCTCAGGGACATCATTCATATGACAGGCTGCCTCATATCCCATAAACCAAGCATGTATGTCATCCCACCTAATGAACAAGTTACTTACCTTCAGTAGAGCTGCAGATGTCTTAACTTTGAATTTCCCAGGCGTCAGACTGGATCCGGAAACTTTTACTGAGCAATACCCCTTGCACGCGACATCAGGTGGCTCCATTTGGCTCCGCGTGACGTCGTCGTCCGCGTCGGTTATGAGGTTGCAGTGCCTATATAGGTGCCAACCAGGTGCGCGGAGTTCTGAGTTGGAGGAGTCCGGTCCGCAACTTGTAGGTTGCCACTCACCGTCGTGAGCAGACCAGAGCAGAGGAGAAGACACTGCCAGTCGACTGCTGACTGCCGCGGCTCCCCTGAAGAGCCTGGCCGTCCCCCAGCTGATCCTCACACCACACCACGGGGGGCCTGGCTCCTCAGCCTCGCTCAATGTGTCGGGAGTGAGTGGGAGTGACGAGCAGTGCGGCACGGTGTGAGCTACGACCTGTGCGAGCTGTGACCTGGAGCAGAGAGAAAAGAGCTCAGTTGAGCCCGCCGAGCCTCATCGAGCTGCGGAACCACCACTGTGGAACCACCCTCCTGCTTGACAGCTTGATAACGTATGACAGTGAGTCTTGTGGGAGTGCCGTGGGAGCAATGGCAGAGGCAGCGGTAGCAGGGTGAGGTCGGTTCCAGGACCAGTCCCAGGCCTAGGTCAGGTCCAGAAATAGGACCAGGATCAAGTTTAAGGGAGCGCCACAGTGATACAGTGTTACATCAGGGGGAACAGCGACCCCGGGATACTGTATGCCGTGTAGAGGCTGCATCAAGGCAGCACCAAGGCGCCTTCAAGGCCCAGTGAGACGCAGTCAGGAGCCGAGGAGCCTAAGAGCCTTTAGAAAGTAGGACCAATGAAGCACAAACTGAAACAGAAGTCATACATAAGCCACACATCGTACTGAACATCCCAACATATCTTGCCTCGCATACCTAAGTGTTGGCCCACATCTGGCACGGGCGTGGACAAAGACTGGGACAGAGCTGGGACAAAGACTAGCACAGAGCTGGACAAAAGCTGGGCCTAAGCCATAAAACTGAGCCAGGGTCGGCTGGGACTAATTTGGGCCACACAGGCACAATAGGCAACTGCTATACCAGAATTTGAATATCAAAAGTAAAAAAGCCAGCCTCCCCAGTGAAGTCGCTCAACGTGGTAATGGACATATTTCACATCTTTTGTGGATTCGCGGTAGATAGGATCAACTGGTCCAAATCTGTGCTCTACGTCCTTAGTGGGCAGAAGCCCCGACTCCCTCGGGGTTGCCAATTGACAGAGGCCATGGAAGGGTTTAGATATCTGGGAATCTGGGTATCCAAAGACTTGTCTCGATTTTATGAGACTAACCTCCGGCCTCCGCTAACACGTCTAAAATCTGATGTCCAGCACTGGAAGTCGCTTCCCCTGACTCTCCTGGGGCATGCGGCATTATTTAGATGATGTCCCTCCCCTGACTTCTATATGCACTGCAGAACACGCCTATTACGGTCACAGCGTCGTACTTCAAGGAACTAGAGTCTACAGTACGGGAACTGCTATGGGAGGGTAGGCCCTCCCGCATTGCCACGCAAAAACTCATGTTGGGATGGTTTGACGGTAGAATTGGGCTTTCTGATTTGAGAAGGTATTATTGGGCCTCGCAGCTCGTTGCCATCAATCAATGCAGATACAGAAGGCACGATGACCCGGCCTTTCGGATAGACCGATGGCTCCTCCCAGGAGGCGGCTTCGAGGGGGCGTTGTACCGAAAATCTCCGTCATCTGTCCTGTACGGTCCGGCTAAACAAGCCGTACAAATATGGGAAGACACTACTAGAAGCCTTGGTTGGGAGGGCAAGCTCACCAGGGCCACGCCGCTCTGGTACTGTGACCGGTTGGGGCGGCTGTCGAATTCCCAGGGGTTCGCTAAATGGGAGATCATTGGTATCTCCAGAATAGGGGATCTATGGAAATTGACATGGCAAACGGAGGCGACCATTCTCCCGATTGCAGAGAGAATACAAAATGGCCAATTCTGAGCAGTTTCGGTATCTCCAAATCAGACACGCTCTGCTTGCAGTTCTCACTAAAGAGGCTGACCTCCCTGAGTCCTCTCCGCTGGAGGACAGGATATTAGATGGCGATTTGGCTGAGAAAGCTATATCTCTCATATATAAAAGGCTTATCAACAACATGTCCGATCCCCTGATCCGCCTTAGAAGTAAATGGGACGTGGCTGGGTTGGATGACGAGGTGTGGCGGGCAGCGGTGGCGTTTCCACGAGAGGTCGCCATTTCCTCCAGACTCCGATTGGTCCAACTGAAAATCCTTCACAGAACGTATTTGTCTGGACCCTCATTGGTTCATATGGGCTACGCCCAAGACAGTAGTTGTGTACGTCAATGTGGGCAAGAGGGCACTTTTATCCATACTCTGTGGGAATGTGCTATAATACAGAAATATTAGGAGGGAGTGGGTGTGTGTGATGGAGGAGGCATTAGGACAAATACCATGTAATATCAAATTGATTTTATTGAACATTTGGGACCCCACGAACCTCAGCGTTAAGGAGAGAATTTGGGTGGCTCTGGGCTTCATGGTGGCCAAGCGAAACATTGCACGTCTAAGGAGGGCCCTGAACCCACCTAGCATTGCTGATTGGGCCAAGGACATGGACTGGTGCATGGTGACGGAAGTTCCTATTTATGCCTCTAGGAGGTGCCCGACGAAATGGTCACAAATATGGGGGTCTTGGAACATTTTTCGAGGGGATATATGTGAACCGCCTGGGAGTGGGGATGAGGGTGCTGCTGCAGTTGTATAGTATGTGACTTCTGACGACATTTAAAATGTACTGTGCAATAAGTTATTAATGCTGTATTACTGTGCTCTATGGATCTTCTGAGTAATGTTGTGCTCTGATTGTTTACATGCCTCTTTTTCAATAAAAAATTTAAAAAAGTCAAAAAGCTAAACCCAGTGACACATCCACGGAGGATGAGATCGGGCAATGTCAGGCGGACGCCGAAGCAGCGTCAAAAACCCCAAAAGGCTAAGAAAACCCCTAGCGCCGACCAAGGGAACACAAAACAAAACAAAATCACAAACCACAACCCAATGCAGACAAAAAAAAGTAGCATCAACAGCCGCACAAAGCCTACTAATCTCCCCAATTGCAACCATGAACAAAAACCAGGAAGGGAGAGGGATAACAGGAATAAACAAGACCTTCTTCTTCCTGAAAAATCCAGGGGCCACACTCTTCGACACCACGATCCCTGCCAGGCCTGCCTGCCCCTCTAACCCCTCAGAAGGCAGATCTCAACAAAGGACCAGTTGTCGCTCTAAATGTTTTAACTGCCAGCCATTGTTGAGTCTAACAGCCCCTTCCGAGGACCAAATGACCACAAGCGGCCAAAGTCCACATCAGGATGACAGAAGAGCAAATAAACATCAACCCAAGGAAACTGTAGAGAACAAGCAGCTGAGGGAAACTACGCCAGCTCGGGTCGACACCGGGGAAATATCAGCGTCAGCAACTGAACTGGCGACATCAGCAGAGGGCCGTGGCAAGCTGAAGGCAACAGCCCCAACTCCTCTTGTCATAGACAGCAATTGGAGGAAGGAAGGAGAGAAGCAAGAAGAAAGCTCAACAAAACCAGAATCACACACAACCCCTAAAACTGTACTAACTTCCACCACACAATTCACATCACCTAGCGCCCTAACAAAGTCACCAAGACTTGAATCAGTCGTCAAACAGGCATGGAGAACTGAAGTCATTATACACAAGGCGCAAAGGACAAGTATAGCAGAAGTGAATGACTTGAATGACTCTGAAAATTCATGGTTGAAGTTCCTAAGTTCCACATTAAGCCCAACAGTTAACAAGGAGACTTCACAAGATTTAAGCAAAACCAAATCCAAATCAGCAGCGGCCAACAAACCCCCCGAGTTTAATGAAGGGGAGCCGACCATCCAGGAGGACAAACCCCTCAAGTTTAACGAAGGGGAGCCGACCAACCAGGAGGACAACCAGGACAAAATACTGGAAAAAATTGGAACAGTAATGACATCAACCCTGAACTCCAGCAATAGCCTAGTATATCAAGAGCACAATCTGGGAGATGGTCATTCATCATACCAAAAGATTGCACACAGTGCCGCCATAACCCACCCGGAGCTTCTCACATCAGTAATAGAAACTCTCCAGTCATCCGCAAAGGCACTTAATTGGCAATCAGACAAACTGGGTGTTCAAATAGATCTAATGAACACCATAGCCCACTACATCGCTGGGATAGATGTCAAGCTGGACAAACTGAATAAATTGATAACATCAGCTCAATCAAAATACACATTAGAATAAAGTCCCTGCTTTTGCGGTCCAATTATAGATAAGCTGAGCCTCCTTCCTAATATTTTAGAACAAATTCTAGCTCTCAGACTATCAAGCCCCCGTCGTTTCAAGCACAAAGAAGCTGACAACAACACACAACCAACCTCTCTCAAACAAACGGACAAAGAAAAACTAAAAGTGACAAACTCGGAAAAGGCAGGCCCGACGTCAAACTTACCTGTCTCATCTAAACCAACTACACTAACTAGACGACAAAAAAAAAGTGAAAGGAAAGCAAGGAACAAACTATCGACAGGGAACACAGAGCATGTACCAAAAATGTTCCCGATTTTCACCACCCTCAGAAAAAAAGATGACACATTAAACACTACAAGATCGTCTGAGGACCCAATAGACACATCAACTGAGGCACCAACAAAGCAGTCCCTAGCTAAAATAGGAAGGGACGATCCAATCCTAAAGGAACAAAGTGACCACATTACGAACAGTATAGCAGAACCCACACAAGACAGAAAGGACACAGCAGTAAGCCCCAAGAAGAGTGCGGGCCTTGCAATACAGATAAAACAAACATCAATCCCACAGAGCAGTACCCGCACAGAGGGCGTCGTGAAAACAAGCGCTGGCAAAGAACAACATGGGTAACCACCAAAAAAGTGAACATACTGACTGCCCACACAGCATTGAGACAAGGCAACAAGAAAAAAAAGAAGGGCAAAACAAAAAACCCATGCCGCATGGGTTTAAATCCTGCGGCAAACAGGAGAAGCGGAAGGAAGGAACAACACATACCTCACCCGTAAAAGAGACATTAAACCCTCAACAGAGCAAGACACAAAGTAAGGTACGAGGGAACAAGGACCGACTGCAGTCTGAACGCACTGGTAACAACCTAGAGGAAACCTCCGACATTACAAAAGCACCGCAAGGCAATGGCACCAAGAAATCCCCAGGTGGGACAGTCAAGCGCTCACTCTCCACTTCAGCCATAAAGATTGTCCTACATCACAAAGGCCAAAGTGTAAACATAAACAACAAGGGAGAAGCTGCACCCTGGGAAGACGCACAGGCAATTCACACAAGGGAACCAATTCCCGAAAGTAACACCAACGGTGCAATTGGGAAAGAGAACAACAAGGCCAGTAGGCCTCCGTTAACAATTACACTACAAAACGTCGAAACAAGCATTAAGCCGAACAGCGTAAAGCGTTCAATACAAACACCCACCTTGACGGGCCCATGCCATGAAGCCAGCTCCTACTGCAGGACAGACCATGAAGCCAGTGCCGGCCGCTGGACAAGGAAGGAAGAACAACACCTCCAACAACTGTTATTAACTCCGTAATACGAAACTCAGGGGCTGCACGACACACTAATAGGGGCAACATACTCAAACTGTTTGCAAACATCCAAGGGCTACAACATCTAAACTCAGCCCATCTATTCTCAGTGGAATTTTGTAAACCAGAACACAACAAGACGTTGGAACAAACTCTTACGACATGGCAAACGGAGGAAATCATTCAGCTTATAATGACCTTCAAGCAACAATTCGACACATGGGGCATAAGACTTTCAAGACCAGCAAAACCACGCTACCCAGGACCACTCAGGGAATCATCGGAGATGAAGGGAAAAGCGGGGCGAACGCCAGAGACAAAGGAACAGGTACACTCAGTACTTCGGAATGTAAGAGGGTACAACCCACCACCGGCAAGATACAGCGTGAATAACTCAGGAAGACGAGAAAATACTCCAAGAGCCATAGATTACAGGAGCTGGCTAGCCGGCACCCTGAACAAGGAGAAAGACAATTGACCATGCCATAAACAGCCAACGAACAACTGTCAAGATACCCTCCATTTAATATCATGGAACATAGCCGGCGCCAGGAAATGGCTAGAAGACAGCTGGCCCCTTCGAAACTGGGCATCATGCGACATAATCGCCTTACAGGAGACTTGGGCACTAGAGGAGCTGCCGCTTGTCGGGTACACGCACTTCAGTACCCCAGCAGAAAAAAGCAGCAAGCATGGCTGCCCAAAAGGTGGGCTATCAGCCTACGTTGCGACAGACTTCAACATCAGATCTGAGCAAATAGCCCCACACGGGCCAAACGTGCAACTAATAAAACTGTCCTTTCCCAGCAGAGGGGCCCCTGTACTACTAGTAAACACCTATGTACACCCATACGCGAAAGAGAAGCAAGCCCAGATAAACCAGTTAATAACCATGATCAACGCCATACGAAATACCAACCCCTTCTGGGAAATAATAACAGGTGATTTTAATTCAAACTTAATATACACATAGAGGATGACAAGCTAGCAGCAGACAATGAATTCTGGAACGTGAAACTACAATATCAGCTCAAACCAGAGAGCCCCGATCCAGTAGGGCAACAACTGGTAACAACCCTGGAATATCTGGGCCTGCGGATCCTAAATGGTAGAACTCCAGAAGACTACCCTCCAAAGCACACTCATCTTGGAGGGATTACACTATCTAGGCTCGACTATACAGCGGTATCACTTCCACTACTGCCTTTCTCCAACAGTTCTCAATTGAATACACGACAAAAAGCGACCATTCATACCAGCATAGCTTTTTCAACTTAAAGCCTATTAAACACCAAAATAGCAGGATAATTGAAGACAGCTCGCTCTCAACCAACCTGAAACGACTGAAATGGTCATCAGACAACATCAAAGACCTACATGTAAAAGTTCAGAGAATGAAAATAGAAAGTGAAACAAGCGCACACAACCAGATTCAAAACTGGGAGAGCTTCACAGAAGAGCTAACAACAATTATGACCATCACACATAAAAAAGTTCGGCCACTTTCAACGGAACTGGTTAAACTCAAGTTAGAAATAAGAAAAACCGCAAGGATACTGAAAAAAACAGCCACGTCACGCACAGACTGGGACCAAAGACAGAATCTCAAGAATAAATACAAAAAGGCATTGTGGGAACATAAAAGAATAAGGGAGGACAACTTTTGGGCAAAATTACCAACTAAAGTGAGTTTTGAAGAATAATAAATGGGCTCAACCACCCCGCAAACCAAACTACTTCAAGCGTGCAAGAAGCCGACTGGGCCACACTAATAACAAAGAGATTCACAGACACGGCACCTCTGAAACATCTAGAATGGAGGCAGAGGACACAAGTAGTGCGAAGAGCAACTAAACAAAGACAGGTGGGCCTCACAAACTACAAACAGCTCCCCAACCTGTGGACGATCTACATTGCACAACAGAAGAAGCATACTTGAGAGAAGAACGGAGGGCAGTGCAAGCACCAGGAACGGGCGAACGGCGTGCACTGCATCACGCAGAAGATACATCATCGAGTGAGAGCTATAAGACAGCAGACGCATCCGGACATCCAGGCTTCTGCGACGACGCCGTAAGAACACTTATGAAGAGCAGTGGTAGTGGGGCCCCAGGTCCAAATGGTATCCCCCCAATAATTTTTAAATCTGACCCAGACTTCTGGAGCGGAAGACTAAAAAAACTGTTCGATGAAGTAGAGAGAGAATGTCAAACTCCGTCAAGCTGGCAAGGCTCAGTGATTTTCAAAGGCGGAGACCGAATATTCCCAGCGAGCTACAGGCTGATAGCACTTTTGGACGTGGACGCCAAGTACTACGCCTCATTACTCTTGGAAGACCTGACTACTTGGTCTGACAGCTCAAAACAAATTCCGCTTAATCAAACAGGCTTCAGGAAAGGGTGTGGGACAACAACAAATATTTTATCACTCTCACTGATAGCCGATAAATATATCCGAAGGAAACAACAGCTGCGCCTCTGTTTCATCGACCTAAAGGCGGCCTTCAACAGCGTGAACCATAACATTCTATGGGGAAAGCTGTGCAGCTGGAACGTCCCGGATAAATACTCAGAGGAATACTTCTCTTATACTCCAACACATGGATGAGAGTAAAACTGGAAGATGGAGCAAGGCAATCAAGAAAGGTCAAAACCAGCAAAGGGTTCAAACAAGGTTGTGTCCTGGCCCCCCATCTTTTCAATCTTTTTATGGCAGACCTCGCGCCAAAGCTCAACAAGATCACATCTCATCCACCTAAATTAGGTACTCTACCCCTAACCCACTTATCCTATGCGGACGATGTCATTTTGATGAGCTTAACCAAGATTGGCTAACAAAGGTCACTTGAAGGAATGTCGGAATTCATAGCCTACAATAACCTAGAGATAAACATCACTAAAAGCAAAACAATGCTTATCACTAGACGATGGACGGCCAAACAACAATTCCAACTGGAGGGAAAAAAGTTAGAAGTAGTATCTAACTATAAGTACATGGGGTTTTACTTCGATAACCGCCACAACCATCAGCAGCAAAAAGCCTACATTTCTCAGAGAGCAAACACCTATCATTCGCCTTCCAGTCCTTTTCCAAAAAGCTCAAGGGGACAACATTCAAGCCCCTACTGGCAACAATAAAAGCCAAAACGCTACCTACGCTATCATACGGCAGCACACCTTTCCATGGGAAAGACGCTGACCTACTAAACAAAGCACAAGTGGCAATTTACAAAAGAGTCTTTCAAATTCACCAGGGAGCTTCACCAGCACAGACTAGACTCGAATTTGGGGTAACAAATGAAACGCTGGGAAGAAAGTATGCAACCATCAAGCAATGGTATAGCCTGAAACAAAACATAGCAGTCTCGGAACTGAATAAGGCTCTGTGGGACGAAATAGAGGAAGACACAAAGTCCCCATACAACCAATACCTACAAAAGGCTCTAACAGATACTTGCATAAGAGAACTCTGGGAAACCAATCGGCCTTTAAGCAAGCTATAAATAAATCAGTCAAGCTCCACTCATTGCTAGCAGTCAAAACAACCTTTAGCACGAGAAAACATGCCTGGATGGTAATATCCAATTACAAATCACTTACCCCAGCACCATACTTAACTATCACGTTCTCGGCCCACAGAAAACTACAATTAATGGCCCTGCGTCTGGGTAAATTTCCATCCACCATAGACCAGCCAATTTGGGTCCACGACGGGCCTTAAGACTGCAGACTATGTGGGAGCAGTAAAGAGGACCTTGTCCACCTTGTCTGTATTTGTCCGAATTTATCCCAAGCACGAATCACTTTCCAAAAAAAAGCCATGAACACTAGAGGCATAAGAACATGCAGATCGGCAATTATGGCGCCCTTGGACCCAACTGACACTCCATTGAATTGCCAACTAATAAAGTTCCTCTCAGCTCATGCCAAAGCAATAAAAAGTAACCCTGTGCCCTGCTCGCAAAATGCAAATAAGACGGCCAACTCAGAAGCACTCCCGAACACAACGCAGAATAACATCAGAACACTGGGAGGAACACTGTTCAGGGATTAATTAATGCTCCAGACTTACTAAACTGTAAACTATGCACGTTAAAAATGTCTTCATTTTTTTACAGTAGAAACGAATTAAAACATTTTTTTTTAAAACAATGTGGAAAAAATGAAAAAAAAAAATTTAATCGCAGTATTCGGTTTTAGTAAATGTATTGTTGTGGTTTTAATTAACTTAAACAATAAACTTTTTGACATGACTTGACTTGAGGTGCGCGGACGTCAGTATTTTCCACGCCAGAAGCGCAGAGCCACGAAGAAACTGACGTAGTCGTGTGCAAAACTAGGGCCCTGAAAAGGGGAGTAACCGTAGCCCAACAATATTAGTCTGAAGAGCGGGGAGGCATGAGTGGGGCTGTAAGGAATCTGCAGCTAGATAGAGTCTCTACCAGATAATGCGATACCGAAGGTAAGTAACTTGTTCATCTGATAGAGACTTCTAGCTGCAGATTCCTTACCTTTGAATCAGATACCCGAGCCCTACCATCCCGGCGGTGGGATGCGGACTCATGATTTAAACTAAGAAGTCTTGCAGGACTGAACGGGCAAAGTGCCCATCCCAGCACACTTGACCATCAAGGCAATATAATTTGTGAACGTGTGCAATGAAGCCCACGTTGCTGCCTGACAGATGTCTTGGACTGAGACACACCGAGCCAAGGCCGTAGTCGCAGCCTTTCCCCTGGTTGCGGGGGCCCTTAATCCCTAAGGGGGCTGATTCTTCGCCAAGGCAAAACAGACTTTGCTTCCACATACCCCACAAAAAGTTGGTCATCCACCTGGAACTCTACTGTGCGGTCAAGGTAGAATGACAATGCTCTTTTTGGGTCGAGTTGGTGGAGATGCTCCTCTTCCTTAGAGGGATGTAGGGAAGCAAAGAAAGTGGGCAAAGTAATGGACTGACCCAGATGGAATGGGGTCACCACCTTTGGTAAGAATGATGCGCTGGTTTCGAAGCACCACCTTGTCCAAAAAGGACATAAGATAAGGGGGAAAGCTGGATAATGCCTGCAATTCACTCACCCTCCGGGCCGATGTAATCGCCACCAAGAAGGCTGTTTTGATGGTCAACAGCCGGAGGGGACAATTGTGCAAAGGCTCGCAAGGAGCGCACATCAGGTAAGTGAGGACCAAATTAAAGTCCCACTGTGGCATAACTAAGGGCGTAGGTGGAAATAAATGGCCCAGCCCTTTCAGAAATCTATTTACAATAGGATATATAAAGAGAGAAGGCTGGTCTGGCAGCTGCAAAAAAGCAGACAGGGCAGAGAGGTAACCATTGAGTGTTCCCAAAGCAGAACCTTGCAGGGCAAGCGTTAGAATTAATAAAAGGACAGTAGAAAGAGAAGCAGAAAGAGGGTCAATGTACCTTTCGGTACAATATATTAAACATTTCTGCCAACAGCAGGCGTATACCGTCTTAGTGGAGGGTCGCCTGGACACCAGAAACAGGTTACAGACTTAATGAGCAAGCTATCAACTGCCCGCTCAATCCCCACGCATGGAGGCGCAGAGTTGATGAGTTTGAGTGGAGACCCCTCCCCTGCAGCTGCAACAGAAGATCCTCCCGAAGGGGCAGCTTGATCAGAGGATCGATACTCAAGCTCACAAGCTCTGGATATCAGACTCTCCTTGCCCAGTCCGGTGCCACAAGAATGACTTGTGCTAGGTCGCCCCTGATCTTCTTCATAACCCTGGGCAGGAGTGGTATGGGTGGAAAGCTATACAACAGGCCTGAGCACCACTTGCGACGAAACACGTCGCTGAGCAATAGCCGCCTTGGAAACTCCAGCACGCAGTACTGCTGACATTGTGCCTTCTCTTGGGAGGTGAACAAATCACAATAAACACTCAGAGAATTAGGGTCAAAGGGATTGTTAGAGTCGGGGATCTCTGATTGGCGCAAGGTTGCCCTTGTGTCAAGCAGGAACCCTCTCCTCCACGTCAGGGCGCAGGATAACCCCTCGCGAATGACCCTTGCTCACCCTCTAGGTGCGTGGCGTGAGCAGCCAAGGCGATTCCTCAGGCGTTGTTGGTTAAGCACTTACAACCATACACACAGTAAATACATCAATCCCCCCAGAAACGGACACCAGACTTGGATATATATAAAAATATGATTCTTTATGAAAAAATAAGGTATATATCTCTCAGCAGACTTAACACAGGACCAATAACGTTTTCGCTATGCCACCAGGTTGTAAAGCGGGCAAATGTTCGTTGTTCGCAGTTTCAAATGGATACTTGGTAGTTCTCTTGCAAATGTTACTTGTGGTTCCAGTACTCACAGAGATCGACTCCCTCGAACGGGGAAATAAGGCGTTGCGGGCCCCGAGCCCGATACTGGAACTTCTTTCGTGATGTGGAGAGTCGGCACAGGTCGGTGCGACTCTCAGCTTGGGAAGTGTTCTCGGGTCCTCAATCAGGCGCGGCCAGCGACCCTTTAGCACGGCGGTGCAGGAGGGTCTCCACAGCGGGGGCGGCGCGGCCAGAGATGTCCGGGGATAGCGAAGCGGGGTCGCAGGGCACGGTCAGTGCAGCTGGATGACCCGGCGTAGATCACAGTCGTCGGACGGCTTCCGGCGGGAGGGGTGATAGCGCGGTCAGCGCGCTCCAGTAGCAGGCGGTGTCAGGGATGCAGGCGGCCTGGCCCGGGAACAGAGAGCGGCTCGGGACGGAGCGGGGCTCTCACGGGTTTGAGGCAGGCGAGCTTCTGAGTGTCACGGCCCTAGGAGGGGCGATGAGGGGCGCAGTCTCTTTCCAGCGGGATGCACACACGGCTTGAATTGGAGGACGAGCAAAAGCACAGAGAACCCACTGTTCCTGGGGTTCAGTTCAGGGGGCAAGCTCAGATCAAGCCCTTGGAGAATGTTCAAGCACAAAGTAGCAAAGTCTTTTCAGTAAGTCTCTTCCTCTCCTTTCTCAGCAAGGCAAGCAGCAGGCCAGCTCCTCCAGCGTCTTCTTCTCCTTCTAGTCGGGCAGAGGTTCTTTGTGGTAAACAGGATTCTGATTTCTTAGGAGCCAGGCTCCTACTTTTATACCATGATTCTTTTGTTCTTTAGCGCCAGGGGGCCTAGGCCTGGCTCAGTCCAGTTCTGGAGCACTTTGTTATGGTGACTCTGCTCTTTCCTTTCAGCAGCAGGGCAGAGACATCAGCCGCCCCACAGGGGGTGGCGCCGGCTTTGTGGTGGCAGAGCACAGGTCTATTCAAGAGTCAAGGTGTACTCCTCCCACCCATCCAGGTGTCACCTCTCTACCCACCACCTGGCAGCCAACCTGTCTCTGGGGATTCCCCAACCCTGCTCCTTACTGTTGCCAGGCAGAACACATACACACAGCAGAGGCGGATTGAGATGGTCAGGTCAGTAAATACTAACTTTCTAAAAGTAGTATTTACAAACCCAGGATATTAAAATAAACTTGACTACAAGAAGTATTTTATTATTCTGAGTTCAGGCATACTAAACTTGACACTTCTACCATGCTCTCTGAGTCCACTGGGGTCACAGCGTTGGCGTGATCCCGGCAGCCCATTCTGGCCTATGGAGAGCAGGTAGCCTTCAATAGTGAAGAACGGAAATGGCTGTAATTCACTACTAAGACATGCCACACACATCAGGGCATGTCCTACCTTATGCCTACAATGCACCCTGCCCTTGGGCCTACCAGAGGGGTGGCTAATATGTAGGTAAGGGAAGGTTTAGGGACTGGCAAGTGGGGGCACTTGCGCAGTCAGTGCGACGGTCCCGGACCGCGCACAGGGTCTGCGCTGGCAGACCCTAGACACACTTTACAAGGCCGCTTCCGTGGGTGGCGCAACCAGCGCTGCAAGCCCACCAGCAGCATTGGCATTCACAAGCCCTGGCACCCCTGGTGCACTTTACTGGGGACTGACAGTGAATCCAATAAACCAATCATGAACATCAATTACAGGTACACTTTACTTAGGGAGCACTTGCACTGCGGCACGGATTAGCCGTGGCGCAGTGCCCTGAGCGGACAACACCAGCAAAACAGTCGAGGCACACCATCAAAAAGGGGAAGGGAAACTCACGCCAAGGTGCCAGGTCTAACACGTGTCCCCTCCAGCTGAAATGTGGGGAGAACTACCCTTGCCCAGGGGGTTCCTCGTCACTAAGGCGGAAATACCTGGACAGACCGTCAGCGTTGGCGTGATCTGTACCAGGACGGTGTTCCACCGTAAAGTCCATACCCTGTAGGGAGATGGACCACCTCAACAGCTTCGGGTTCTCACCCCTCATCTGCATCAACCATCTGAGGGGCCTGTGGTCCGTCTGAACCCGGAAGTGAGACCCAAACAAGTAGGGTCTCAGCTTCTTCAGCGCCCAGACCACAGCAAATGCTTCTCGCTCAATTGCACTCCACCTACTTTCCCCTGGAAGTAACCTCCTACTGATGAAGGCTACGGGTTGGTCCCAGCCCTCCTCAGTCATCTGTGAGAGAACAGCCCCTACACCATGCTCTGAAGCGTCTGTCTGCACTAGGAATTCCTTGGAGAAGTCGGGGGCCAAGAGCACGGGCGCCGTGCACATGGCAGTCTTCAGGGTGTCGAAAGCTTTCTGACAGGTGTCAGTCCAAATCACGTTCCTGGGCTGCTTCTTGGAAGTCAGCTCTGTCAAGGGGGCAACGATCGTTCCATAGCCCTTGACAAACCTCCTGTAGTACCCAGTGAGCCCCAGGAAGGCCCTCACTGCGGTCTGCGTCTTGGGGGGTTCCCAAGCCAGGATGGTCTCGATTTTGGGTTGCAAGGGTGCCACCTTGCCACTCCCCACTTGGTGTCCCAAGTACACCACGGAACCCTGCCCGATCTGGCACTTGCTTGCCTTGATCGTGAGGCCTGCTCGGCGCAGAGCCATCAACACTTCCCAGAGGTGGCGCAGGTGTTCGGGCCAGGTGGCACTGAACACTGCGATGTCATCCAGGTAGGCGGCACTGAACGCATCCAGCCCAACCAGTACCTGGTTGACCAACCTCTGAAAGGTGGCAGGGGCATTCTTCATCCCAAATGGCATGACTCGGAACTGGAAGTGCCCATCTGGTGTAGAGAATGCGGACCTCTCTTTGGCCCCATCAGTCAAGGCGATCTGCCAGTACCCAGACGTTAAATCAAACGTGCTGAGGAACCGGGCAGCCCCCAGCCGATCAATGAGCTCATCAGCTCTGGGGATGGGGTGCGCGTCAGTCTTCGTTACTGAATTGAGTCCTCTGTAGTCCACACAGAACCGGAGTTCAGGTGTGGCTCCCGGCGCAGCAGCTTTGGGGACCAAGACCACGGGGCTGGACCAAGGACTGCTGGAGGACTCAACCACCCCTAGCGCAAGCATTTTGGAGACCTCCTCCTTAATGCAAGCTCTGACCCTGTCAGTTACCCTGTAAGCCTTGTGCTTTACAGGTAAGCTGTCTCCTGTGTCCACATCATGGACGCACCAATCTGTGACACCAGGAACCAGGGAGAATCGGTCGGAAAACTGTCCCAGCAAGTGGCGGCAATCTTCCTGTTGTTCGGGCGTCAGGGTGGGTGAGAGGTTAACTCCATCCACTGACCCATCTTTCTCAGAGGCTACTAAGAGGTCAGGAAGAGGCTCGGTCTCCTCTTCCATTCCATCATCAGTGGCCAGCAGCATGCCCACTTCGGTCCTCTCTAAGTGGGGCTTAAGGCGGTTAACATGTAGGACCCTCAAAGGGTTCCTGGGAGTCTGCATGTCCACCAAGTAGGTGATAGGACTTTTGCGCTCCACAACCTCAAATGGACCTGTCCACTTATCCTGAAGTGCACAAGGCTCCACTGGGGCCAAGACCCACACCTTTTGTCCAGGTTGAAGCTCTACCAGAGTGGCATTCCGGTCGTACCACCGCTTCATCTCCTCCTGGCTGGCTTCCAGATTTGCCTCAGCAAGTTGCCTGAAACGCCGAGTCTGGTTTCGGAAGGCCAGCATGTAACTATATACATTCTGGGGAGGTTTCCTGGGAGATTGCTCCCAGCCTTCCTTTACCAAACTCAGAGGTCCTCTTACCGGGTGACCATACAGAAGCTCAAAGGGGCTGAACCCTAGAGACTTCTGCGGCACCTCTCGGTAAGCGAAGAGCAGGCATGGCAAGAGGACGTCCCACTTACGCCTCATTGGACCGTCCAGGCCCATGATCATGCCTTTGAGGGTTCAGTTGAATCTCTCAACCAACCCATTTCCTTGGGGATGGTAAGGAGTGGTGAACTTGTAAGTTACCCCACACTCCTTCCACAGGGATTTCATATATGTGGATATGAAATTGGTCCCCCTGTCGCTCACCACCTCTAGAGGGAATCCCACTCGGGAGAAAATTCCCATCAGTGCCCGTCCCACCACGGGGGCCGTCACTGTCCTCAGAGGGATGGCTTCAGGGTACCGGGTGGCATGGTCCACCAAGACCAGGATGAACCTGTTGCCCAGGGCTGTCTTGGGGTCCAGAGGCCCCACAATATCAATACCCACTCGTTGGAATGGCGTACCGACCACAGGGAAAGGTTGCAGAGGAGCCTTGTGCTTCCCTCCGCTCTTACCACTTGCCTGGCAAGTCTGACAGGTTCTGCAGTAGGAATCGGAATTCTTATGCATTTGGGGCCAGTAAAAGTGGGTGACAAGCCTGTCATAGGTCTTGTCCATCCCCAAATGTCCTGCTAAAGGCACATCGTGAGCCAGCCCCAGTAGGAAGGTTCTGAACTTCTGGGGTACCACCAGCACACGGGCTGACCCAGGTTCAGCAGCCTTAGGCTCGGAATACAGGAGGTCACTCTCCCAGTACACGTAGTGTGTTTTGGCCTGAACACCGTTGGCCTGGTCTGCAGCCTGCTGCCGCATACCTACGAGAGAAGAGCATTCTTTCTGCTCCCTGCAGAATTCCTCCCTGGAGGGACCTCCTTCTTGCTGCCAATGGGTCAGCTCAGGCAGATCTCCCAGTTCGGCAATCTGTTCCCCGGTAGGCTCCAGAGCATCCCCCTCAGGGTCTACTTCCTCCTGGGCCGTGGGAACTTCGGGGGCCGGTTTCCCGCGCCTCCTGCGCCTTCTCCCTAAGGCCGGTTCCTGGACCTCTCCCTCAGGCTCCAGGACCCTCTCAACACCCCTACTGGCTGCCATGGACCGGGTGGTCACGCACGCCCAGTCGGGTAGACCCACCATCCTCAGATGCGTGGTCTTCTCCACCTTTTCCCAAGGGGAACTCTCCAGGTCGTTCCCTAGCAGACAGTCTACAGGCATGTCAGTTCTCACAGCGACTTGTAGAGTACCAGAGACCTCCCCCCACTCAAAGGGAACTTGAGCCATTGGACAACGACTCTCTACGTTGTCAGCATTGACAACCCTACAGTAGGCATTGGGTACAATTTGCTCTTGAGACACCAGGTGTTGCCTCACCGAGGTCACGCTGGCTCCTGTATCTCTAAGAGCCTCAACCTTCTTTCCATTGATGGTCACTACCTGCCCATATTTCTTAGTGTTAGAGGGCAGGTAGGTTACAGGGACCATCTCACTGTCTCCTAGCGAGACTAGGGTCATCTGCCCGGGACCCCCACCCTCCTGGACTGCTATCTCCTCCCCAAAGTTAACACTAGCTACTTGCCGGGGTGGAGCACCAGTGGGTGCGGTCTTACCAAACAGGCGACACTTAGGATCAGAGGCAATGTGACCCGGGTCACCACACCTATAACAATTGAAGGGCCCCTTTGGAACAGGTCTACCTGTCGGGGCCCCGTTCTGCTGCGGGGGTGGGGGAGGCTGAGAACCCTTCTGCTGGTTCCCTTGGGAATTACTTTGGGGGCCTTTTTGGAACCCCTTCTGTTTACCCTTGTCCCCCCCACTCTTCTGCTGGGGACCCTGCCCACCTTTGGCGGAGTCTCCCACTTGACCCTTGTGGACCCTGGTGCTGAGCCAGCGGTCCGCCTCCTCAGCAAGCTTCCTCGGGTTGGACAGCTTGCTATCTATCAGGTGCTGGCGTAGCTCAGGAAAACATTGACTGGACAAGTGCTCCCATGCAATTAAATCAAGCAGCCCTTGATAATCATTCACTTTGCTACCCTTCACCCAACCATCCAGCGCTCTGCAGAAAAAGGTCACATATTCCACATACGTACTCTCAGGGATCTTCTTGGTCTCCCTAAACCTCTGTCTATATAGCTCAGGAGTTAACCCATACCTGGTCATTAAAGCTTCCTTCATATGGGGGTATGAGGTCTGGACTTCTAAGGGCAAATCTAACAGTGTGTCCCGCCCTTCCGCAAGGAACCTTCCCCACAACCCCGCTCCCCAGTCTTTCTCAGGGACCCGGTGTGAGGACATGGCCACCTCGTAGGCTCTAAACCACTGCCCTATGTCATCCTTTCTAAAATACTCCTTTACTACATCTTTGGGGATGTACACCTTGGACTCTACCTGCGCTGGTGGAGTGCTGCCACCAGAAGGAGCGGTGTCCAAACTTTTCGCCTTCAGCTCCAACTCCTTCAATCTTATATCATGATCCATTTGGCGTTGTTGTGCCTCCAGGGCCAACTTCTGCTTTTCCATTTCCATTTGTCCGGCCAACTTTGCCATCTCCATTGCATGCGCCCTGTCGGCTGCCCTGTCTGCCAGCTCCTCTGGCGACCGGACTCTGCTGGGTTCCTCAAGGTTGTCGGGTGGAACGATGTCCCCCGCATTCCGTGGGTCTCGTGACTCCTTCCAGGCTCTCAACGCCTTGGTGTACTGGGTCTTCCTCTTGAATCCAGCATGGGGGACTCTGAATTTTACACTGTAGCCTTTCAATTGCTCCATCGTGTAGCCTTCCAGTCTCTCCCAATCCACCTCATCTATTCCAGAAATCACGGAGAGCGCTCTTCCAGCAGAGAGCGAGCCAGGCATGGTTGCAGTAATGGCAGATGTCTCAACAAAGTTCAACAATTCAAAACCTGTGGCTGCGTTATTTGGTCTGCTCTCACTATCTGGTGATTAATAATTCACTGTATGCAAATTACAAGTGCAAATCCGAAATCCCACCCGCTGCCAACAATGTTAGAGTCGGGGATCTCTGGTTGGCGCAAGGTTGCCCTTGTGTCAAGCAGGAACCCTCTCCTCCACGTCAGGGCGCAGGATAACCCCTCGCGAATGACCCTTGCTCACCCTCTAGGTGCGTGGCGTGAGCAGCCAAGGCGATTCCTCAGGCGTTGTTGGTTAAGCACTTACAACCATACACACAGTAAATACATCAATCCCCCCAGAAACGGACACCAGACTTGGATATATATAAAAATATGATTCTTTATGAAAAAATAAGGTATATATCTCTCAGCAGACTTAACACAGGACCAATAACGTTTTCGCTATGCCACCAGGTTGTAAAGCGGGCAAATGTTCGTTGTTCGCAGTTTCAAATGGATACTTGGTAGTTCTCTTGCAAATGTTACTTGTGGTTCCAGTACTCACAGAGATCGACTCCCTCGAACGGGGAAATAAGGCGTTGCGGGCCCCGAGCCCGATACTGGAACTTCTTTCGTGATGTGGAGAGTCGGCACAGGTCGGTGCGACTCTCAGCTTGGGAAGTGTTCTCGGGTCCTCAATCAGCAGGGGTGGGCACGTAGGCAGGCGCGGCCAGCGACCCTTTAGCACGGCGGTGCAGGAGGGTCTCCACAGCAGGGGCGGCGCGGCCAGAGATGTCCGGGGATAGCGAAGCGGGGTCGCAGGGCACGGTCAGTGCAGCTGGATGACCCGGCGTAGATCACAGTCGTCGGACGGCTTCCGGCGGGAGGGGTGATAGCGCGGTCAGCGCGCTCCAGTAGCAGGCGGTGTCAGGGATGCAGGCGGCCTGGCCCGGGAACAGAGAGCGGCTCGGGACGGAGCGGGGCTCTCACGGGTTTGAGGCAGGCGAGCTTCTGAGTGTCACGGCCCTAGGAGGGGCGATGAGGGGCGCAGTCTCTTTCCAGCGGGATGCACACACGGCTTGAATTGGAGGACGAGCAAAAGCACAGAGAACCCACTGTTCCTGGGGTTCAGTTCAGGGGGCAAGCTCAGATCAAGCCCTTGGAGAATGTTCAAGCACAAAGTAGCAAAGTCTTTTCAGTAAGTCTCTTCCTCTCCTTTCTCAGCAAGGCAAGCAGCAGGCCAGCTCCTCCAGCGTCTTCTTCTCCTTCTAGTCGGGCAGAGGTTCTTTGTGGTAAACAGGATTCTGATTTCTTAGGAGCCAGGCTCCTACTTTTATACCATGATTCTTTTGTTCTTTAGCGCCAGGGGGCCTAGGCCTGGCTCAGTCCAGTTCTGGAGCACTTTGTTATGGTGACTCTGCTCTTTCCTTTCAGCAGCAGGGCAGAGACATCAGCCGCCCCACAGGGGGTGGCGCCGGCTTTGTGGTGGCAGAGCACAGGTCTATTCAAGAGTCAAGGTGTACTCCTCCCACCCATCCAGGTGTCACCTCTCTACCCACCACCTGGCAGCCAACCTGTCTCTGGGGATTCCCCAACCCTGCTCCTTACTGTTGCCAGGCAGAACACATACACACAGCAGAGGCGGACTGAGATGGTCAGGTCAGTAAATACTAACTTTCTAAAAGTAGTATTTACAAACCCAGGATATTAAAATAAACTTGACTACAAGAAGTATTTTATTATTCTGAGTTCAGGCATACTAAACTTGACACTTCTACCATGCTCTCTGAGTCCACTGGGGTCACAGCGTTGGCGTGATCCCGGCAGCCCATTCTGGCCTATGGAGAGCAGGTAGCCTTCAATAGTGAAGAACGGAAATGGCTGTAATTCACTACTAAGACATGCCACACACATCAGGGCATGTCCTACCTTATTCCTACAATGCACCCTGCCCTTGGGCCTACCAGAGGGGTGGCTAATATGTAGGTAAGGGAAGGTTTAGGGACTGGCAAGTGGGGGCACTTGCGCAGTCAGTGCGACGGTCCCGGACCGCGCACAGGGTCTGCGCTGGCAGACCCTAGACACACTTTACAAGGCCGCTTCCGTGGGTGGCGCAACCAGCGCTGCAAGCCCACCAGCAACATTGGCATTCACAAGCCCTGGCACCCCTGGTGCACTTTACTGGGGACTGACAGTGAATCCAATAAACCAATCATGAACATCAATTACAGGTACACTTTACTTAGGGAGCACTTGCACTGCGGCACGGATTAGCCGTGGCGCAGTGCCCTGAGCGGACAACACCAGCAAAACAGTCGAGGCACACCATCAAGGGGAAGGGAAACTCACGCCAAGGTGCCAGGTCTAACAGGGATATTTTAACGACCTGCCACGGTTCTCTTCCCCAAATAATACATATCAAATACACATTAAACCGGGGGTCTCACAGAATGTCACCAAATGACAAAGAGCGAAGTGAAAAGTAGGAGTACTATGAAAGAAACAGAAGGGGACCCTTAATCAGAGATTGGATTCCCATCAATTACCTTGGTGATCAGTATCATCATCTGGTTATGTAAAATGTAAATGTAAATGTATGTGTCTTGTAAAGCGCACTGCTGCCCTGAGGCGTCCTGGCGCTGTAGACCGCTGGGGAACCCGTCCTGGCTATCCCTGTGAGATGGTCCCTCCAGGGTATCTCCAAGGTGAAACCAGGCATCCCCGGCGAATGTGGGGGGCCGTTGTGGAGATGAGGCAAGCTAATGCCCAAAGTTGCCGAGTGTGTTCCTGGTTAGAGTAGGTACCGAGGCGAGAATTATCGAGTCCGTTTTTGACACTGGTCCACGACCCTGCCGCGTCGGGAATTGAACCCTGGTCCCTGGCCGATTCTCTGCTTATGGATCTGCCGCCTCTAACCAGTGAGCCACACCTCTCCACCAACCGATATACCTCTTGATCATAGAGGCTATCTCCTTGGGAACAATCTCTCAACTTGTGCCACCTCTGACTGGAGACGCCATTCGTGATCCTGAAGGCATCGATGGCTGAGATCATCCAACCTGGCGTTCAGAGAACCTGCCAGGTGTTGAACTACCAGGGATATGCCCTGCTGTTCCAGCCATGTCCCGAGACGCAGGGCCTCTCGACAAAGGGTCCACGACCCCACTCCGCCCTGCTTGTTGCAGTACCACATGGCGGTGGTGTTGCCCGTGAACACCTGCACTAGCTTCCCCTTGACAGAGAGAAGAAATGCTCTCAATGCCAACCGATTTGATCGGAGCTCCAACAAGTTTAAGTGGAGCCCCGTCTCCGCCGGAGACCAGTGACCCCTGATCTCCACCTCTCCCATGTGGCAGCCCCAACCCAGAAGTGACGCATCCGTCACGACGGTGAAATCTGGTTGGGGAAGGGAGAGAGGTCTGCCTCTGACCCAATCGCGGTTCGTTAACCACCACTGCAGATCCTTTGCAGTTCCTCCCGACATCTGAACCAAGTCGGTGAGATTCCCTCGATTCTGTGCCCATTGGAACTTCAAGTCCCACTGCAGAGCCTGCATACGCCAACTTGCATGTCTTACCAACAGGATACAGGAGGCCATGAGACCCAACAGCCACAGAGTCAACCTCACCGAAATCCAGGATAGAGGCTGAAACATCGGAATCTTAACCTGAATATCCTGGACTCCCTGCTCTGGAGGATAAACCTGAAATTACACTGTGTCCAGAACAGCTCCGATGAAAGTCAGGTGTGACTCCGGCATGTTCCAAGAGAACCCCAGCGAAGGCAAAAGGTTCACTGAAGTCTGAAGGTGGGAGATGACTGGCCGGGCTGAAGCTGCCTTTAACAGCCAGTCGTCGAGGTGGGGGAAGACCTCTAACCTGCGCAGATGAGCTGCAACCACCGCCATCACCTTGGTAAACACCCGAGGGGCACTGGTAAGGCCGAAGGACAGCACAGTAAACTGAAAGTGTTTGCGGCCTACCTTGGACCACAGTTAACGCCTGTGGCCCGGCAGGATGGGAATGTGAAAATATGCACCCTGCAGGTCCAACGCTACCATCCAGTCTCCTTGGTCTCGGGCAGACAAGACCTTAGCTAAAGTGAGAATTTTGAATTTCTCCTTTTTGGGGAAGAGATTGACGGTCCGAAGATCCAAAATGGGTCGTAGCTTTTTGTTTTTCTTCAGAATCAGAAAGTAGCAGGAATAACAGCCACTGCCTACTTCTGAAACTGGGACCCTCTCTATAGCTCCTTTGGCCAAAAGAGCTGTAACTTCCTCTTGGACCAACTTTACATGATCCTCCGCCAGTCGTTCCTGACTTGGCGGAATAGTAGGAGCAAAAGTAAGGAAAGGAAGAGAATAGCCCTCATGGGCGATCTGCGAAACCCACTTGTCTGTTGTTAATGATCTCCAGTGGGGGAGATGATGATGAATTCTCCCACCCACTGGAGTAGTGTGGTCCTGCAGAATCAGCCCAGGAGCGCTTGGAGGCTGCCAGGGGCAGTGTGGTATTGTATTCTATTGTATTGTAATTGCATTTATATAGCGCTTACTACCCTTGACGAGGCGTCGAAGCGCTTTTTCAGCGAGTAGCAGGCTACTCTGGGACCCACAGAGGATTAGTGTTGAATTAGTTTAGGGAAACATGCAAGTAATTTTAAGTGGTGAATAGGTTAGTCAGTTATTTGGATTCGGAATGATAGCAGAAGGATAGAAGAGGAAAAAAGGTTTGTATTTATATAGCGCTTGTTACCCATGATGGGGTGTTGAAGTGCTAGTTGCACGCTACTCCGGAAACCCATAAAGGTTTCGTGGTGAATTAGTACGGTGAAATATGAAAGTAATTTGAGTGGTCGATTTTAGGCAGTTATTTGGAGTGAGAAGGATAGCGGAGAGATAGAAGGGGAAGAAAGGTTTGCATTCGTATATCACCTGTTACCCCTGATGGGTGTTGAAGCACCTTTTTTTGTATAAAAGTACCACAACACTTCCCTTCCAGGAAGACTGTATAACCCCAGTCAGGTAACAGTATTCAAACACAGTACGCAAAAAGAGAGTCCACGCAGAAGCTTCATGTTTGATAAGAGATATTGGAAGTTCACCCGTGCCCATCGCCAGTTAGGACCTTGCGCGCCTTTAATAAAACCCTCTTTCTCCTCACAAAAAGACGGACCATATATATCCAAAGAATATTCCTCAACGGTAAACCCCAACTGAGTCCAACAGTTAGAAATGGAATCACAAAATTCGGCTATTAAAGACCCGTTTTTACGTGCATTCAGAAAAAGAAAAAGCAGCTTCTCTCAACTTAATCCATTTCTGATTTTATCCTCCTCCTTGCATTCAGACACCTTCTGTCTAGTTCTTACATGCTTCAACCGGTTGATTTCCCGTTGCCTCCATAATGACAGCAACTTAAATTGTTTTCTTACTAACTAGGGTGTTTATATCACGGTTCACTTTTTTTACCGCCCAAGAGATATTCACAGGGGACTTAACACTAGCATTTCTATTCTTGCTCCCAAAAGGTTCGAAAGAGAGACAACTGCTTTTCAAACCAGGGGATAGGATTATCTGATGGAGTAAAAAAGGTGCCTGAACTCACTGTTTTAATATGGGAGGCCAAGTTCAGTATATTATTACTTGACCAGAAAGTGCAGCCATTTGTTTTATTATAAACTACTGTGTCTGTCCTGGAGTTTAAGGAGTTAAGCGCCTCAAACTGTAAGTCGATAGCCATGGAGAGAATGCTATGGAATAGGTACAGGGTGTACAGAGTCCACAGTCCCTAGAGGTTTGGCAGAGGCTAAAGTTAGATATAACCTTACTCTCTAAAGTGGTAGCTTGGTCGAGCAGTAAGGCAGTATCAGAGGACAGTGTAAAGCATTTGTTGCACACACTCAGTCAGCAAATGGTCTCACACACTCAATAACTGAACTCTAGGCCAATGGTTTATATATATAAAAAATATATGCTTGTTTTATTTTAGAACCAACAATATGTATTAAAATATACTTTCTCAGGATGAGATGCTTTATATAAATACTTTTGCAATATGCAATTGGCTTTTTTAGAAAGTTACAAGTGGTTGCAATAGGCAACACAATTTTAAACACAATAATGCATTGAGTTCAATGGAAGTTTCAAGTTATTGGCAATAGATGACTTTTTTAAATTCAAGTTGCAGGTATAGTATGTTCTTGTTACTTTTGTAATCCAGTACTGGGTGCCTAGACTCAGTACTGGGACCTTTATCCAAAACAGGTAAGTAATTACGTTTTCACAATTTATACGATTTTTAAAGAATAATTAAAGTTTGCAGAAATCGACACTTAGAAGAAATTCCACAGAAAAACAGTCAATGGTTTCCTATGGAAGAAAATTGGGTTACTGGTAAGTACGATTGAGAATATTTTTCAGGGTCAGTGCAGGGCACCAAGATCCAGCACTGTGAGCTCACCTAATACCAGGTGAGTATTTTCGTTTTCGTTGCTCGGCTGATTTTTGGTGAATATTTTAAGTTTTGAAAACTCCACACTTGGAAGAAATTTCAGAAGAAACCAGTCAATGTTACCCTATGGAGAAAATTGAGTTATCGGCTGTAAGGTAAGTATTTGACTGGAAAAGTTAAGGTCCTGGGCACAGACTCAGGGGTCTCCCAGGGTCAGGTAGGTACAGTAGTTACACTCTCAGCGGCACTGGGGCAGCCGGGTGCAGGCAGAGAGTTAGGCCCAATGTTATCCTATGGGAGGCAGGGGGGCCTTGGTTGGTGGCTGCTGACTAGCAGGCCACGCGGCTGTGGGAGCTGGGCTCCTGGTCACTTGCTCAGGGCAAATGGGGAAGAAGATAGGTGCAAAGGTTACACTGCCAGCGCCACTCGGGCGGCTGGGTGCAGGGTGATTTTGAGCCGTCGGGCGCTCAATTGATTTCAATGGGAAAGCCCCGGTTTAGAAAAACACTGCAAGCTCGGGGACGAAGATTCTTCAGGTACCACCACCACTTCGAGAGGTAAGTTGGGTAGTTGGAGGATAGGTAGGTACCCCGGAGTTGGGCACAGGGGGCCGCAGGGCGCCGGGTGCAGGGGTGTATTTTGGTGTCGGGAAATCTTACCCTCTGTTGATCGCGGTTGGGGGGGCACCTGGTTCTGAGGCTGCAGGCGTCATCAGGAGCGTCGAGGGAAGTCCTTGGGTGCCCGACTCGGGGTCACAGTCGCCGTGGGGTTGTCCTCATGGTCTTTATTCACTCCGGCACAGGCCAGGCTTGGCGGGTGCAGAGTGTGAAGGGTTCGCGGTTCCGGGCTGATGCCAGGGATTAGATGCTGAGTTTGAGCAGAGCCTCTGCTCATGGGAGTCCCAGGTGCTTAGAGCCAGAAGTTAGCCAGGTCCTCCGGGGTTTGTGAGGTTGCTGGCCACAAGAGATGCCGGGTTGGAGCAGGAGCAGGTTCGAGGGTAAACAGGCCAGTAGGGCTGGGGCCAAAGCAGTTGGTGTCTTCCTCTTCTTAGCAGCTGCAGGGCAGGTCTTCTTTCTTCTTGCTCTTCTTTGTATTTCGGAATCTGGAATCTGGGGAAGGAAGGTTCAGGGTGCCCCTAAATACTAGATTTAGGGGCGTTACAGGTAGGTAAAGGGCAGGGACCAATGGGTCCCTGTCCTGGGGTGGGTACACCCCCTATTCTGCCACTCTCCTGTGGGAGGGGGGCAGTAGCCTAGTCCTGATTGGGTAGGGCCTCCCATCTTCAAGATGGTGAGCACCCGGAGATGTGCTTCACCTCGCCTCCCCCACCTGACGGGTGGGGTTGGCAGGCTGGCACATCCCCTGTCCTTATTTGGGGTTTCTGGCCAAGCTTCCCGCCAGAGTGAGGGGTTGCAAGTGGCCTGGGGAAGCTCACAGAGGCGGCGTGCCTTTGAAGCTTCCCCCTGCCCATCCTGGTGGAGGAGATCTAGCACCTCACCCAGGATGTGCATTGTTGCCGGCCCAGGAGAGCAAGGGCTCTCCTACCCAGGGGTCCAGCAACATGTCTGCTGTGTGGCAGCCTAGGCAACCTCTCAGACCAGACGTGGATTGTAGGTTAGGTTTCAGGGGGCCTCTCTATGATGCCCTCTGTGGTGCTTGGTGCATTACATCCCATACTGGCATCAGTGTGGGTTTAATGTACCTGAGCATGTTGGTACCAAACTTCTCAGTCTTCAGTGTTGCCATTATGGTGCTGTGGAGTTCGTGTTTGACAAGCTCCCAGCACCATGTACTCTTAAATGGCAGCACTGCACTTACAGGGCCCAGGAATGAACCTGGGTACTGTAGGGGCACAGGGCTCATGCTCCTGTGCGCTCCTGTGCCCACACCACTGGCATAGGGCACCCAGCTAGAGGGGTGGCTGAGGTATGCCAGGGCAGTGTAGGTTGTGGGCATGGCACACAGGGATGTGTGCCATGTCGATTCTCTGTTTTGTCCTGTATCCAGTCACTCAGCCTGCAAGGGGTGTGTGTGTATGTTAGGGTACAGGGCCTCTAAGGGTGGCACAATGAGTGCTGCAGCCCTTAGAGGCCTTCCCTGGTCACAAGGCCCTGGGTACCTAGGGTACCATTTACCAGGGGCTGACATGTGGCCAGGGTTTGCCAATTTGGGTTGGAGGTTTTGGTGAGGAACATAGGCCCTGGGCATCTGATTGGCAGGAGCCCAGGGCACATTTAGTCAAAGTACATCCAGCAATTCAGCAAAAAGTGGGGGCATACCATGCAAGAAAGATGGCACTTTCTCACAGATACCACTATATAATCAATTAATGATTGCCCTTGAGAGGAATGAACATTTTGAGAGGCTCGGGAGTGCTCGGTCAACCTGCCATTTAAAGCAATTAATTCATTAAGTCTCAGGCATTCCAGTGAAATGTAGACCCGGCCTGATCTAACATTTTCAGGTAAGATGTCCTCAGGGACACTCCATACCTCATCCAACTCAGAGTTTCCAAAACTCATACAGGCACAATTTGAAATTGTGGCATTAAACCCCCCCACAACAACAAACGAGCAGGCTTCCGAAGCATGGCTATTTTGTACATAAGAGAGCACAGAATCAACTAAGATATCATTAGACCTCCCGGGCCGGGATATAAAACATTTACTAACAGGAAGGATCAATAGGGCCCTCCGATCACATTGAACAGGGCTAACTTTAATCAGAGGCAGATTTTTGAGGGCTGAACATACACCGTAGGCTTCCAAGTTGTGCCCCTACTGAGTACAACAGCTATACCTCCGCTGGTGTGGCTTTTTACAGAGGGTCTTGCAGCACAGGAAAACACAAAATAATTATCAGATTTAATACCGGAACAAATCCAAGTTTTCTTCAAACAAATTATCAGGAGTAAAGCGCGTTATACGATTCAATCAATCAATCAATCAATAAATCTTTATTTCGCTGATTAAAAATCAACATAAAAAGTACAAAATACAAATACAATATACAGTATATTTACATTAGATCTCAGCCGACGGACATTAGAAACAGGTTAAAAACTGAACTTTAAAAAGGCACTTTACAAAGGGCACATTACATTATTAATTCATCATTATTCAATCACGGGTATTCCTCAATCTTACCGACACTCTCAGGAAATTTACAATCGAGCACAGAGTGCGGGTGTCCACGGCCATTTGTAAGAAATTCAGGGCACTCTTGGCTTCACGTATTTTAGCCTCCTTTAGAATATAAACAAGAAATTTGCGACGGGGATTTGATAAAAAGAACACAGAAGTACAAAATGAAGGGTGTCCTGCGGAGACCTATTGTCGCAGCCGCAGGCACCCTTCTGCTCAACGGTTACTGTGAAACCTGGAGGATAAGCTAAAATGTGGTGATACAGGTTGAGCCTAAAACGGCACATTAAAAATCTGTCCAGGTGATTATGCATTAGATATAAATAGGGCTCCATTCCTGCTCCATTGCTCACTCGATGGTGTGCTAAAACTGATTTCTTTAAGGAGTCAGTGCTTTCTCTTTGTGCTTCAAATTTATCCAGTAGCTCTCTCTTAATCTGGTTTCTACATGTGGGGGTAATGGAGGTAGGATCACTGAAAAGAGATAGGTGGTCGATTGAATCCAATGTCTCTTTTATGTACCTCAACCATGGGATACATACGTGGTTGTCCATTTGCAAGCAGTCCCGAGCTATTTGCCTACTTAGTTCCGCTGCGGGATTCACCCATAACCTGAGCCATAGCATAATGGGTCTCACCTTTATCCAGTCGGTGATGTAAGGTAACCCCAGTTCTGTGTGTGTTATTCCTGCTGGGGTGCCCTGTGGTAGCTTCAATATCTTCCTAAAAAATGTATCTTCCTCCAGTTGCTGGGGCCTTACATCTCTAAATCCCCAGACCTCAGCTCCGTAAATGGCTTTTGCAGTGCTAACCGCCACATACAGATTCATCACCTGTTCCGGCGACCACCTCCCCAGTCTACGAGCAAAGTTATGAATAGCCCCATTTGCCGATACCAGCTTTCTGCATCTATCCTCCAATAACAGATCAAACTTTGTATCCCCGTCAAACAGTAGACCCAGATAAGAAAAAGAGCTCACTGTTTCCAATTTGTGCGACCCTATTTTAAAAGCAAATTTCCTGCTTGGTTTCTTGCCAGCTATCATCACATACGATTTGCTCAAATTTACCGACAAATCTAATTCATCCATAAACTCCACAAATCCATTGACCAATTGCTGCAAGCTCACGGCCGTCCTGGCAAGCAGGACGGCATACAGCAAAACCGGTATGTGACGATTTCCAGCTTTGGGACAATCCACATTTAAGGCAACCAACCTTCTACCCAAATCGTTAATGTAGAGAGAGAACAAAAATGGGGCAAGGATACACCCCTGCCTCACTCTGCTTGTGCAGGGGAAGGGATCCGTGCACCCCCCCCCCCGTTGTGCAGCGGACCCTGGCAGTGGTGTTCCAGTGCAATTCTTTTAAGATGTCAATGAGTCCAGGCTCAATTCCCAAGTTGGTCATCAGATCCCAAAGTTTGCTCCTGTTAACATTATCGAAGGCTGCCGCCAGGTCCATGAAGCCCATGAATAGTGTGCCTTTACCAGCCTTTGTGTATTTAGTTATTAATAGGTACAAATTCAAACATTGGTCACTGGTAGACTTGCCTGGCCTAAAGCCGTATTGAGTGTCTGCTATAATGTTGTGTTCTTCTGTCCATGACATCAAGCGACTCAAAATTGCCCTGCCCAATAGTTTGGCCGATACGTCTATCAACGATATTGGTCTGTAGCACTGTGTATTGTCCCTACACCCCTTCTTAAAAATAGGGACAATCAGTGCCGTAGACCAAGACCGTGGCAGACCCGTGGCAATTGCTGCATTTAGGACCCTCGTCATAATGGGAGCCCAGAGATCAGGGTTACTCAGATAAAGGTCAGGTGGTGTCCCATCAGGCCCGGGAGCTTTGTTGCGAGTTGAGTTAGCCCTCTGATTACTTGGATAATTTCTTGGAGTGAGAATTCGACCTTGCCCGATCAGCATTCCTCCCATCCCGCTGTAGTCACAATATCACTTTCATGATTATACAGACTCTTAAAATGTGCCACCCACTGGTCAGGAAGAATGTTGTTACTGATCCCCGGGGAGTTTTTCTCTTGGAAGCAGGGCCTATTGATAATCCTCCAAAATTCGCTGAAGTCTCTATGTTCCCCCGCTTCCCTCAGTCCGCCCACACTTCTGCTTGGAGCGTAATCTTCCTCTGCTTGACCTTTGTCTTATATGCCTTTCTACATAGGGCTACTGCCGGTTTGTCCCTAGGGTAGATTTTGAGACATAGTTTCAATTCCCTAAGTGCTCTCGCACATTCGGGATTAAACCAGCGTGGCTGTGTTACAATTTTTACTGGGCCTTTTGCTTTCAGGAGTTCCCCTATCATGGTGGTTAGTACCTCAAAGGCAGAAACCAAACACCCACCTCCTACTAGGGGATCAAGACAGTCTTCAATTTGGTGTTTGCCTTTTATCACCAGGGATTTATAGAACTCCTCTGCATTGATCTTGGCCCGTCTTAGTCGCCTCCCCTGGTCGGTTGGGATCAGCGTAGAGGCGGCCTGTTGAGTTCTACTGCGTCCGCCGCTGTATTCTAGGACCATTAGCAGCGGGTTATGGTCGCTAAAGGGGTTCCAGTCTATTCTCACTTCCTTCACCCTGTCCTTTATGGCAGAGGATATTATCATAAAATCTATGATTGAATAACAACCTCTGCCCTTAAATGTTGGAGTGAGGAAGCCATCCCTCCCTGGGGTTATCAGATCTATAGTGTGGGTCATGGCAAAGGTGTCCAGAGTTTTCATGAGGCTGTTTCCCCCCCTGTTATGCTCGAAGTGAGGCCCATTTTCTACCGGACAGGATGACCAGTCTGCATTTGCGGGAATCAGTTTGGGGCAAAGGTGGCAGTTAAAATCACCCATGATCAAAACTGCTGGTTCCCCGCCCCTTCTCTGTTGTTTGGTCTCATGCTTTAACCTATTTTCTAGTTCCTGAGTTATTGATTAATTTCCTTCCCCTGAGACGGAGTTGTAGATGTTAAATATCAGTAACCTTAGTCCCTGCCCCTGAAATTCGACTGCCTGGATTAGGTGTGACGACCATGAGGGTTCTGACCATGTGCCTTCCAGCTCTAGATTAACATACAGGGCTAGCCCACCCTTCGCTCTGCCCGATCTTCCGCCCCTTGCAGGGACAGAAAAACATTTAAAGCCTTCTAGTTGGTAGGCGGATGGGTCCAGTGCCCATGTCTCCTGCAAGGCTATGACATGGTACCCCTGGAGATTACTTATCCAGTCTACATTGTCAAATTTCCCCGCCAAACCAGCAATATTCCAGGACAGTATTTTTAGGCCTTCCATTGGTAGTTCACTCTCCCCTTCTTCACCCTGTGTTGATGTTATGGGATCTGCTGCCCTACTCTTGGTCCCTCCCTGACCCCCTTTGCCTATATATGTTTGGGTGATAGCTATCCCCTTCTCTGGGATGCTATCTAGATCTCTCCCTTCCCCATACTCTTTTACCACCTATTTAGAGGCCCTTTCCTGGGGTGATTGGGATAGTCAGTCTAGTTCTTCTAAGGATTGCAAAGGACTGAATCTGTTTGCCCACTGTGTGCAAACCTGCCCTCTCTGTCCCTCCTCTCTTGGCCAACTTCTAGCCACTATGTTTCTTGGTCTATCCTGGACATGGTGTAGGGGATTTGAGGCACATCTCCTGGGGTAAAAGTATCTTAGTGGTAGGGGGCATATTGTGCTAGTGTGATTTCTATTGTAGCCTCCTAGTATATATTTTACTAACTCCGTGTCCCTAAAGTTTGCCACGATGCAGTCTCCTGCAGCATCTTTCCTCCTGCTGCCTACCCAGTTTGTTCTTCTTACTAACAGGATCTCCCCACATTCTCCTCCTCTCAGGGGCCTGTGTATATTTAGCCACTTAATTATTTTCATTTTTAACTCTGCATGTGACTCTCTCTCCCCTGCCCTAAGACCAGGTACTCCCGTAAAAACCACCACATAAGCGGCAGCTTCAGGTGGTAAATTAATACATGTTGGTACATAGTCAGTGGGGATATCTGGGGGGCTGCGCCCAGTTTGAGATTTCTCTACACAGCGCTGACATTTTACAGTCCCTTCTTGTGCGAGTGTAGGAATTGTGCTCTGTGGGGTATTTTCGCATATGGTTACCCCCCCTAGGTTAGGGTTACCCCTGTCTCCTTGAGCCATTGCAGAGGGTGTGTCATGTAGTAGCACTATGCCACAATCCTCGTTACTCACACAGTTGTTTCTACCTCGTGCATGTTCCCCTGTCCTGATTCCGACTGCGGGGTGACTTACTATTTGATTGGTATCAGATGTTCCCTTACTTTTCCCCTGCTTTGCTATTTCGTTTTTGCTTTGTCTATCCTGCTTATAATTGGTTTTAGTTGGTTCACTATAAATGTTTCCATACGTTTTTGGAAAATCGCCCATCACTTCTTCCAACCAACCTGGTGGGAGTTGCTGCCCTGCTATTGTACCTCTAAACTCTTCAATCACTGTCTCCCCCCTGCTTTTTGTCCCCCCTACTCCCCTGTTTTGCTTCTTTTTGTTAACTCTACTCTTCCTACTAGCCCCTGGTCTGGGTTTCCTGTTATTTTCCATCACTATTTCGTTTACCACTTGGGCGCAAGGGATTATGTCTGTAGCATTTTCCAATGACTAATTTCCCGAAATTTCTAGAATTTCTGGTGCAATGGGTTGTATCGGTGTGTTTGGGGTGGACAAGCTTCTCTCGGTTCGTTCTATCTCCCCGTTTACTTTTTGCAGCATCAAGTCAATTGCAGTGGGTTGTAACACCCCATTTAGTGCCGCACCTGGGGGATTATCAGACCGAGATGACTGGGTTTTACTTGTGGCAGATCGTGTTTTAGTTTTGTTAGACATACCCAAAATTTCACTAAAGTCAGTTTAAAAGAAACTATAGCACCATGGGTTCCCTACTGTCCTAGTTGTTCCAGTTGTTCCAGCAATTGGTCAGATGGCCTACTTTTTATCCCTACCGTGTGTGTGAGTGTGTGGCTTCCCCCCTAACTCGGTGTATTCAGTAGTCCTTACCAACAAGCTATTATTATTATTGGTGTTTGGAAGGAGCAATCCACTCCCTGGGGGGAAGAATGCCCATACAGTTCACAGTTTATATCTCTTTTCTCGAATGCTTTTATCGTAGACGCAAGGGGGGTGATCCAGCCCAGCCTCTTCAGTCACTGATGGGCACGGATGAACCCACCCTTGTCCCAGGCTTCTCCCGGTGCTCCCGCGTACTCCCTCAAGCCGAGGAACCTGGGTAATGTAGTTTCTGCCCCTCTACTGCGGCCGCACTCGAAGATGCTGCGGCGGCGGGGGGGACCCAGGCAAGCTTCAAAGGACACGAGGCGCCAACAGGTCAACTGTACTTTACAGCGCTATGCCCCCAAAGTTTTTAGCAAAGCTTCCCGCTCCACCGGGATATTCGCGGCCTTATGAGCGCCACCAATCGCGTTGTGGGCATGCCCCCGGGCGGCTTTCCTCAAGCCAAGGATCCTGGGTAGTGTAGTTTCTGCCCCTCCACTGCGGCCGCACTCAAGGATGCTGCGGCGGCAAGGGGGACCCAGGCAAGCTTCAAAGGACACCGCGCACCAGCAGGTCAGCTGCACTTTACAGCGCTATGCCCCCAGAGTTTTAGCAAGGCTAACTTCCTGCGGGACACTAGTGCGTGTCTCGCAGGATACCACAGGCTTGAACAAGTTCGTATCTGAAGAGAGGAGTCACAGCAGGTAAAGCACTGCTCAGCTTTTGCCAAGATAAAACACGCACCGACTCACTCTATGGGTAAGGTATCTCTCTCCCTTTTCACAGCCGTCGTCTCCACGGCGTCTCAACTCACGCTTCGTAGAACAAACGCACCAGGGACCAGTCGGGCGCCTCCAACTCAAGGTAAGTCCTGGAATAAGTTCCAGCAGCTGCAGTGTAAACACTCCTCAGGCTCACCTCGCCTCGCCTCAATTTCGAGTGTAGCAATGATATATTTGGCCTCAGAGGTGCCTGCATCCCAGGGGGGGAATTCACGCTCTTTGTCCCTCTCTTGCCTCCACTATCAGCTGTTTTTAGATTCGGCAGATAGAGATCCGAAAAATCCACAAGGTAAAAGCTGCAATGGGAGCCGCAGAACGCCAACCAAGCTCCACCACCATCATCAACCTCGAGGGGGGGAGGAGCCAATTCTGAATTAGACTGTTCCAGGCCCACCAAATTCCAAGAAAACAATTCCCCAAGGGTGCGACCTCTGCAACATTGGAAGTTCTGTGTTCCTTTTTGTAGTATTCAGAGCCCCTGCTGCCCAAGTCCAGGTGCTAACTCTTACCCCGTCCCAGATTCCCTAACCCACGGGTCCTCATATCCCACAATGTTTATCACTCTCCTCCCTGTGGCTGCCAAAAGAGACTCGAATGTTCTTCAAATAAGTACTCCCCTTCTTCCTGAATAGACTCGAGAGACCAAACTCGGGCTACCCAACTTACCGAACACCTTGAACCATAAAACATCAAAGCCTTTTATTCTGGAGGTGATCCACGCTGCCAATGACCAGCATTGCACCAATCCAGGAGCTCAACGTAACCCTGGCTATTGGGAGGGCAGCAAGAGGATCTACTTACGCATGGTCTATATCTCTACTTGATACCTGACTCTGGCCCAGTGGCGGCTGGTGACATTTCAAAGTGGTGCGGCAGAAACGTTGGGGTGAGCTTTACGTAGGGAGCGAATGGATTGAGCAAGATCAACTATGAAGTGATCACAAGTGGTAGCAGACCAGACAAGCGTTGCAACAGCCATTAAATGTCACAGTGACTTACCTTACACGCCTGACACAAAGAAACGTATGAGTGAACTATCATTATCTAGTTTTCTACGCAACACTCCTGATGCCGAGTGGTTGCTACCATCTGTTATAAGGTGTTGTGATTAAGAATCACTCTGTGTGCACTGTGTTCTTTCTAAAAGTTCTATTAATTCCCTCGAGTAGTCGCCGAACTTCAAAGACAGCTTCGGCAGAGCACCAAACCGCTGTTAGTTCTCATAAATTAGCTACAAACTACTCACCTTAACTGCTGAGTCCTGGTCCACGCCGCCACCGCCAAGAGTCAACCTCAATTTGCCGCGTCGCCGCCCTGGGACTCCAAATCCCGGCTGCCTCAGCGGCGGCGCGCTATTGAAACGCAGCACCAGCGCCAGGAGGCACCTATAACTTTCCCTGCAGACGGCGGAGCGGGGGGAGCTACAAACTACTCACCATAACTGCTGAGTCCTGGTCCACGCCGCCACCGCCAAGAGTCAACCTCAATTTGCCGCGTCGCCGCCCCGGGATTCCAAATCCCGGCTGCCTCAGCGCCGGCGCGCTAGTGAAACGCAGCGCCAGCGCCAGGAGGCGCCTATAGCTTTCGCTGCGGACCGCTTTGCGGGACGCGCCGGGCGAAGGCCGGGCCAAGGGCGGGCCCGTTTTAGCCCGTTCTAGACCGGACAAGGCCGGGACGGGCCTGGACTCTTTCCTTCACCATTGAAGATAAAGGTCAGTTGACGCATTTATTATTGAGCGATTCTGATGAACTCTATTAGTCATCGCTAGGTTAGGCACAAGAGAACAGATATAATGGCTGTATCACCGTCAACGTGCTCTGCCAAAGATATAAGGAAGCCCACAGGGGGAGCATTAATGGGCACATTGGATAGTTTCTTGGTTAGAGTGTCCTCTGCCCTCGCCAAAGACATTGAACTTACGGAAAAGAGACTATCCCTCGATATCGCTTTTGAGAAAAGGTCCTCTATGGGCAGACTAGCGGAAGCGCGATCACCGACTGTAATCAGGAATGAGATTTCAGACTCTTCGTCATTATTGCCACCTGCTGAGGAGGGGGGTGACCAGGGTTCTGGGCTTTATGAGTCAGCAAGACCTATGATTACTGAGTCTCTTGGTATTACTAACGGCCCGGCAAAATCTTCGGATAAGATTAGCTCTGATGTAACAGAAGGTACACGTTATGATAAAATTACAACTCGTTCCACTGTTAATTCCAAGACGGTGCCTTCTAAAGATGTTCAGAATCTTCCATCTAAACGATGCCTCACCAAAAATAAGGCCCAGACCCCAGGAAAGAACAAAAAACCCACTAAAATTCATCCTGTTAATAAATCTGTGATCCAACACGGAAGTATTAGCCATGCCTGTGAAGATTTAGCTAATGCGTTCCCTGGTGATCAAGTCACTACAAATGAAATTAGTTCAGTCTTTTGGACTAAAATGGAACATTTGATTAAGGAATTCTGGGCACCTCTTAGTGACCGGTTGAACTCTATTGACTCCAGACTTACTTGCATCGAACTGTTGTTAGTTTCATCCCGAGGAAGGGAAGGAAATCATGTTACTGAGGCGGGTAATACTCATGTCGGGATTGGGAGTGTAGGGCCTACATCAACTAAGGATGCAGGAGTGTTACCTTCTGCCCCCCCGGGTGACAGCCCCAGGAGGTAATTTGGTGGCACCCCTGCCAAACCCAACAGAACCTGTCTCTAAAAACCCAACATCGGTAGCGTACTTAGGCGCAGGGGGTCCGATGTTACAAAGAGAGCCTGGCATGTTGGTTAACCGTAATAATAATTACAATATAGCTCCAAACACAAAGATCAAAGACCTTAGTGTAACTCGTCTACCCACCATTCAACTCCCACCAGAGGCTGCACCTTATGTAGTGGTCCTGGCAGGGGCTCCACCATTGGACAGGGGAAGGAGGGAATCACATCAGGAGCTTAAGAACAAGTGTATACACTGGCTCAACAAGAATCGCACCCTCCCACCATACGTCTCAGCTGAAATTCTCCACGTTAGAAGAGTGGGATGGGTGGGGAATAAACCAAAGACAGTAGGGGGGGACTGCATTATCATTAACTTTAGGGATAAGAGAATGGTGGAATATATTTGTGATTGGGTTCAAAATGATTCTACATTAACCATTCACCCCCTTCCCCTTTCCTACTTCTATGTGGTGGTGCCCTTAGATAGGGGTTGTAACCAGCATTATGGAGGACAAAATATACGGAGGCCAGGGGAAAATTTAGAGCTATATAACAGGTTTGAAGTGCTCTCTGGTCTGGAGGATTGCGACTGACTTCATGGGCCTGATTTCAGTTAGGAGGAAACCCATATACCCCCTAGCTGGCCAGAGGTGGCCATTTTAAATAGTGCAACTGTTTTAGACAATCCAGAGATTAACATTGTCCCCCATACTTCTATCTGTAAGCTCCTGAGCTGGAATATAGCGGGATTGAGAAGTAAATGTAGGGACAAAATCTGGTTGGAAGAGATAAGGCTTTATGATATTCTGGCATTCCAGGAAACCTGGGACACAGATCATAATTTTTATATAGATGGGTATGCACACTTTTTTATTTCTGCTAAACAGGTACATTATGGTAGGGCACAGGGAGGTCTATTAATGTGTTTTTCCCTAAATATGCGTGGCTCATTAAAACAAATTGAAGCAAACTGCCATAACTGTTTGGCAGTAGAACTATCTTGCCCACATGCAGGGAAAATGTTATTGGTCAATTTTTATAATTCTCCCAATAGAGTCAGCATTAACAAATTTTTACTCAACCTAGAGGAGTTTCTGACTACTTATCAAGTAGATAACCCGCAAGCTGAGATTATTGTTATGGGAGATTTTAACATTCAACCCTGCGGTAAAAACTGTATCTTTGATAACCTAGATGGTCCCCAATACTCTGCTCCGGTACACTTTGAACATACGAAGCAAGGTGAGTCCCTCGAGAAGCTTATGGCCGCCTTAAACCTTTATGAATCGGGGTGTGTTAAGAACGGCCCGAGGGTAGCCACCTTTAAGGTAACAGCCATCGGAACAATCATAGATTATATTTTTATGTCCGCTGCAGTCTTAAGTAGTGTCATCTCGTATAAGGTTGGGTTTTCTGTTTTTAGTGATCATAACCCCGTTATTTTAGAAATGGCCCAGGGGGCACAATTATCAACCATAGCGTCTGACCATAGGGTTATTAGTCGAGAGGTGATAACAACAGACCAAGGAAGGAGATTAAAATGGATGAAAGTGATCCCTGAAATCTTTGTTGAGGAAGTCCTGTCCAACGCAGAGAAGGAAGTTAATACCTGTCTGGACACTGACGCGTCAAATACACTGATTATAGATGCTTTTGAAAGTATCTGTAAGCAAATCTGTAGTAAATTGATGAAGCAAATGCCCTCAGAACCCAGCATCAGAGGGAAAAGATGGTTCAACGAAGATTGTACCAGGGCCCACTCTGCCCTCTTAAAAGCACTAAAGCAGATCCCTAGAAACAGGGAGCACATAAATAGGCTGAGGAAATCCTATAAACAAGCTATTTGGATAAGAAAAAAACAGATTAAGGATGAGGCATGGGACAAACTTATGTCCCCGGAGGTCTTGAGGGACAGTGGAAAGTTCTGGAAAACCATTAATGATCCCTACTTCTCCAGTGAGGATAACTCTCATCTGGATTGTATTATCCAAGATGAAGTATGGATTGCCCACTTTGAACAAATATACGGCAGGGAGGGGACTGAGAGTTCGTTAGATCATATCTATAACTCAGATTCATCGTTAGGATTGGTCTTCCAGGAGAAAGAAGTACTAAAAGAATAACGGAGACCAAGATTAATAAGGCACCAGGACCAGATGGGGTCCCGGCGGACCTCGATAAAAGCTTTCCTAAATTCTGGGCAAGGCTATTGACTAACATCTTCAACGCTTTAGGCCCAAAAACCATGCCAACATCCTGGTCAAAGTCCATTATCATCCCGGTATTTAAAAAAGGACAGAGGGATGATCCAGCTTGTTACAGGCCAATCTCCCTGATAGATTCTGCTGTAAAGATTTTAGGCAGGGTTATTTTAGCTAGACTGACAGACCATTTTGAGGGTAGAGGGATCCTCTCTAACGCTCATTACGGATTTAGAGCAAAAAGGAGCACATTAAATCAATGTCTTAATCTACAACTCCTTATCAGTAAATATACTGTGGCCAAAAAGGGTTCCCTCTACCTGGGTTTTATGGACCGCTCAACAGTATTTGATTTAGTTAATAGGTCTAAGCTTTGGCAAATTTTAATTGATACGGGCATCGATCACACCTTGGTCAAATTTCTTGCTGATTTACATTGTGGTTTGATCGCCTCTATAAGAGTTACCCAAGATGGCAGATGCACAAGGTATTTTAAATCAGAAAGAGGTGTCAGGCAGGGGTGCATTTTGGCCCCACTGCTTTTTACATTATATATTAACGCTTTAGAACCTGCTTTGAAGAGAGCCACATTAGACGTCCCCGAGAGTAGGAGACACAACCATACCAGTTCTCCTTTATGCTGCCGATGCAGTTCTTCTCGCACGTACAGGCATTGGGCTAAACAAATCATTAATGAAATTTAACACTTTCATGGAATCTCTTGATTTGAAAATAAATGCCAAGAAATCACACGTTATGATAATGGGGGAACAAAGTAAAAAGAAAAATACATTGACATTCCTTTGTGGTAAAGACGTGGTTAGCAGGGTCCCTGTTTTCACATATTTAGGAATTTTATTTGATGGGAAGGGGACCTGGGGCCCGCAAATGAAACACAAAAGAAATGTATTTGCAAGATCCTCATCTGCTCTCATGGGTTTCTCGAAACGCCCGGGAGCCAGACCCATGGAAGCCATTATAAAGGTCTACAAGGCAAAATGCCTCGCAATAGCTACCTATGGCTCTGAGATATGGGGGTATGCCACTGAAGCCCAGCAGATCCAAGTGGTGGAAAATGCTTTTCTAAGATCCTTACTTTCAGTGCCGCAGTCAACCCCCACCTTCTCGATCCACGTGGAGCTGGGGCTGGAATATGTTTTAGATAAAGTAAAAATGGCCCCAATAATATGTCGGCTCGAGACCTGGCTTAACGATGAGATCTCCTTAAACCATATGATTCTTAAAGACTGCCTGGCCTTAGATTTAGCCAGTAAAATCCCATGGTTAGCTTATATTAAAACAACTCTTAATAAACTCGGCAGGCCTGAGATTTTCTCGAAACCAGAATCTATTAAGAAAGCAGACCTGGGTTTGATAAAAACTGCCATGATAAACTTCCAACTCGCAGAAAGAGAAGAACTAGAGTTGAAGAAACCTTTAGTAAGATTACATTTTGGGCTAGTGAGCCTACCTGGTCCGGAACCCTATCTGAAGTTAGTAACACGCCCCTATCATCGTTTTCTGTTAATCAGATTTCGATTTAACTTAATTCTTTTTTTACTGGGTGACTTCCCCAAATGGGGCGTTCCTGATAAAGCGGAGTCCTGCAAGTGTGATAACTTATCCTCACAAGATACTTTACACTTCGTTATGTTTTGTAGGTTTTACTCTGATATCAGGAAAAAGTATTTATTACCGCTGCTCAAAGAAATAGGGTTTACTCAGATTAGACCAGCACTTGTATATCTACAATCAATGAGTAATGTCCGGACAATTTTCCATGTTGCTAACTTCTTAGTTGCTGCTGTTCGTATTAACAATAAGAAAAAGAACAGAAAAGCAGGCGCAGGACTAGACACACTCTGATCCGATATGATGCTGTAGTTTTTATTGGGTTTTTAATAGGAGGTTATGGTTCTTAAATCTTAATATTTATTAATAATTTTAACTGTATAGAATTTTAATGTATACCCCTCTATGAATTTGTGGGGACTGTGTCTCTCGTCCCTGTTTATTGCCTCTACAAAGAGAACTATTGATGCCATGTCTGTGCTCATTTTTTATTGATGTAATATTTCTGTGAATGTCTCTTTTTATGATATTAATTTTATCGAATAAAAGTATTTTGACTGACTGACTGACTGACTCATAAATTAGCCCCCCTAATGGATTAGCTGAAATGGGCTCATTAATTAAACAAAGTTAGGAATTGGTTTAAAGTGAATATTAAAAGACATTCAATGCACAATCTTTCCTCTCTGTGCTAATTTAATTTAATGTATCATTCCTAACTTAATAATATGCATTATTAGTCTAGTGGGAGCGTGCTCATCTGGTACTGGCAATATGTGTGAAAAGTCCCTTTTCCGTCAGCGTGACAGCTGAGTCTGACAATGCGTGATCCCAGGGTGGCCAGTGTGCCTCGCAGGGGCGTAACAAAGGCCCCCGCAGTGCGGGGGGGGGGGAGGGCAGCTCCAAGGGCCCCTAAACTCACTCACTGTACACTTTTAATCTCACAGACGGCGGATCTCAAGTAGACACCTCTCTCACCTTGCTCAGTCAAAGCATTGAGAAGTTTGTTGCTTTGTCCCACACGCTTCTGCAGATCAGCGCATCATCCTCCCTTGTGGCAAGGATTCAACGCATCGCTGGCCTCGCGCGAGGAAAATCATCGCTACAGCTCCTTTGTGACATTTTGGTTATTTTGCTACAGAATCCAGGTACTTTGTAAGTAAAAGGGTCGTAGAGACCACTGCTTTGAACTAAACTCCTCTTTGCACATTAGAACTGTTTTTGCAGCCTTTCAAGAGTAACCCTATTTTTCTAGTATTGTGGCTTTTTACTGTTATTGGTCTTGTGTTAAGTCTATATAAAAAGATACTTATTTTTTATAACTACTTGTGTGGTGTCCCTTTGTAGTGTTCTTCACTGTGTTACTGTGTATGGTCATAAATGCTTCACACACTGCCTCTGAGATAAGCTTAGCTGCTCGTGCTACGTTACCACAGGGTTGAGCATGGGTTATCAAAAGGTGTAGCCCTCTTACTCTGACTTAGGAAGAAGGGTCCCTACTTGGACAGTGGCCAGCCATTGCCAACTAGAGACCCCCATTTGTAACAGCCATGAATCATTTTTCACGAGCACATTGAACAGAAGGTGTCCCATACATTTACCACCTGCTGGGATACGGTGACAGGTGGTGCCATGGCTCGAGTTCTGTCTCCGCTGTAATACACGTAAGGGAGGGAGGCAGATGAGAGTGGCCTGCAGTACTTAATTTGCTGGGGCTGCTACACGAAGGAGTAAGGTGCCTTAGGACTGTTGTCTGCTGAGCAGATGCTGCTGGTCCAGATTGGGGTACTATTAAGCTTTTTGGTTGCATTTTTCAGCCACTGTTTGACAGATCTCATTTTACTGCGCATGAAGAGTCACCCACAAGTAAAAAAAAAAAAACAAGAAGCGTGAGCAACAAGCCCGGGAGTTGTGTGCACGCGCACGCTCAAAAAAAAAACGCGAGTGGTGCGCGTGAAAGAAGGAGAGGCCAGGGCGCTGAAAGCAAGCGCTAGGCCGTGTGGCAGCACTTTTAAAAGCCCTAACTAAATGTCTCGCAGTCCAGCTTAGGCGAGACCTAAAAAACCATCGACATTTAGCAAGTTTGTACAGCTGGGCTGAACATTTGTTTCAGCACGTCCATATTTTTCTTCGGTACACGCGTTCTATGATTGCATGTGCCAAAATTCAAAATGTATTGAGCATGGATTAGAATGAACATTATGCCACCCTGATGGCTGAGCCTGCTGAAACACGGGGGTGGTGCCCCTCACAGTGGGTGATCCTGAGTGCTGTGCACATTTATGCAGTGACAATGATGCTCATAGGTACCTGCCACATTTTCCTGACCACCTATGGGAGCAGAAGCAGTGAAAGAAAAGCATATAAAAAGAATTCAACTACTGGTGACAGCTGTAATCAAGATGGCTCTATTTTCTGCAGAAATGGATGGTCAATAATAATGCTGAAGATTTTCAATATCGTGGAATGAAAAATTTCCTAGTAACCATGACAGAAAGTTTCAATTCTATTAAGGACGCGGAGGCGAGGATTATGCTCTAGTCTCTTTTATTTCCATGCACAGCAACTTCAACTTTAATAACAAAAAACTACAAGCTCCATCTCTGTTGTAGTCCATAGGGTATTCCCCGTCCTCAAATCAGATGGTGCTCCAGGTCCACGAGGGCGTGCTGTTGCCAACACCCTTGCTCTTTCTTGACTGCGATCCTCTTGACGCCAAAGATCATCAATCTGTTTTGGACCCGTCAGACCCTAGGAGAAGCCAAACAGAAGAGCCAAACTGAAACCATTCTTTAAACTGCATAAATCAACCAGTACACCATGGCAGACATTTGCATTAATCAATGACTGTAAAGTAAAAACCAAACCAAGGGACAAACTCAGCCCATACGTCGAGTAGATAATCAACATCACAATGAGGTCTACATACAGAACGCTTTAAGTATGGGAGGGACCGGGTCTCTTTGAGCTGTGGGCGGGAATAATCCTCGCCTCTGCGTCCTTAATAGAATTGAAACTTTCCGTCATGGTTACTAGGAAATGTTTCATTTTATGTCAGGACCGGAGGTGAGGATCATGCTCGTTCAAAGCTTGTCCACCACCAACGACGCCATGCTGACAACTGGTTTAAAGTAAAAAATTTTAAACATAGAGTCTGAAGACCAGTCTGCCGCATTTAGAATATCTTCTAATCTAGCGCCTAATGAAAAGGCCTTAGAGGCCATAGCTCCTCATACCGAGTGTGCTCCAAACTGCAAGGTATTTATTCCTGCTTCTTGCATCACCCATCTGATCCAACGAGCTATTGTTGGTGGCGAAACAGCCTTGAAGGGCTTCCTTAGGGAAATCATAAGCTGACGCTCCCCCGGCGGGCGAATGTCTTCCGTCCTGCTCTCGTATTCCTTAAGGCATCTGACAACACACAGCTTCGGGATTTATCAAAAGCTGGGTAGGACAATTCTAGAGTCAGATTTAGTTATGCACGGTATTTGGAATGTAACTCGTTACGGGGTAAAAACGCGATCAGTAATATCAAGGGTCCCGACATCCGATACACGTCTGCAAGACACTAAGAAGAGCAGCATTGCCAACTTGGCAGAAAGTTCCTTGCGGGAAAGGTACCTATCAGCCTGCCAAGATTGGAATAAGCGTAGTACCTTATTAACATCCCACAAGGAGGAATACCTGGGTTCTGGGGGAAGCGAAAGACGGATACCCCGCAGCAACTTGCAGACCAGAGGGTGTTCCCCTACCGGTGCTCCTGAAACCGGGAGATGCCCTGCCGAAATTGCCGACCGATAGGAATTGACAGTTTGATAGGCTAGGCCTTGAGATGCCAAAGAAGCCCAAAAATGTATGACTGTTACCACTTCGCACCCAATGGGATCGTGATCGTTCCGAATACACCAACGGACCCATCTAGTCCAGGCCGATTTATACCGTTTATTCGTGCTGTCGGCCCAAGCCGCTCCCAGTAACGTTTGAGCTTCCTCCGATAGGCCAGAGACTTTCCAGAGATGCCGGATTTGGTGAGGGGCCCACAATATCCAAAAGTTTGTCTTGACACAATCGCCAGGATCTGTCAATTCCTTTTTTCGGGTTCCGGCTGTATTTCTGCAGGAAGGTGGCCATCCGAGGGTCCACCTCCGGGGTCAAAGCCATTTTGCCTGGTAGGGCAGGGCGAGGACATTCAGTCTTTAGACAAGCCCTTACTTCTTTTTCGAGGGGTTTGCGGAGCCACCCCACAACAAACGCTGAAACTTTATTGGAGGGAGTCCATTCCGAGGAACGGGGGTGGACGAGGTCTTCGGGGACTAACATATCCGAAGGTTCCTCACCCTCCGGGGCGTCAGTGGCTGAAGGCTCAGCGGGACGCCAAGGCCTGGACGGGGCGGCCTCATCTGCGGACTCTTCTACAGAGTCATCATCATAGTCCTGTAAGGGGGGATATCGGGAAGCACTAGGGGGAGTTGGATGTTGATCCCCTTGGGACTTGGCCACAAACGCCTTTTTTAGGCGGTCAAAGGCCCCCACATCTACGTGCGACGCGCTCTTGCACTTGGGGGGGGGGGCGCTGCGCTTCAAAGGTGGCTGCCTATTGCATGATGCACCTTTCAAATGGTCCCATGGCCTCTGGAATCGCTTGGTGTATAGACGCATCCACTGCGTCGCAGAAATCATCGTCAAGGGGGATGACCTGGAGAGATTCTTCTTCCACATACCTCCATAGTGGTAGGAACAAAGACAATGGGGAGGGACAATGCTATTTATATGTATATTATATGTATAGGATGGCAGCCTCCAACGCTCTAAGCGCCAGTAGTGAACTACCTTGCAGGTGGTGAGGTTTACCTGTGACCAGGCACAATTTTATACACACAGAGTGTTTGCTGGGTATAACCTGCAGGGGCGATTCACCCGTGTGTATTTTAAAAAGGGTATCTCCGCTCTGGGCCTGCCCCGGGAATCTCCCAAGAAGCGCTGTGACTGCGCTATGCAAAAACTGTTTGCCACCAAAAAACACGCAGCTCTCGCCAACCAGTGTTGATACGGACCCGCGTCGCGGGCGTAGGGGAGATTAAATGTTTTGAAATACAGACCTGCTATGAATGCAGGCGTAACGGTTCCCAGAGCCTGAGGCCGTGTACAACAGGCGGATTGTCGGCGCTCTCTGATCCCGACGAGTGGGTTCATGGCTGGGCAAGGGGCTTATCGAAAGGCCAGTCCCTGACCCATAGCCTACTGAATATGGCCGAAAGATGGGGCACAGTTGTTCTGGGTGAGATGGGTCTAGGTGCAGTACATTATTAAAAAATAATGAAAAAATTGGTAATGGAGAGTTACGGTTAAGTATCCGTCAGCTAAGAAAAACAGTTACCTTAAAACACAGTTCAGGGGTATTTTGGTTACAATTTTCACTTTGAAACCACTGAAATGTTATAGTTTAAAAGGCTTATCTCAGTATGCTAAAAATCAAACATAAGTTACTAGACATAGAACTATATAACTTCCTAAAAATCAAAACAGCACTGACCAAAGCAAAGCTTTCGGATACCAAGCAGTCAATCATCCAATATATGACCAACCTCAATAGAATAGGCCACCAGGTATCACACCTCTATAGGCTCCTACGGCCCAGCTCAACCAAACTTACTGAAAAGACACGCAAATACTGGGAGTCCCAACTTGGAGACACACTTAGCGAAAATGAGACCCAGATGCTATGGTCCTCCCCCACACAAAGTAAAATATCCCCGGTACTAGCTCAGACAAAGTTCTGGACACTACACAAAATCTACTGGACCCCGGTGCACCTGGCGACCCTGGGACTGATCACCAATGACCAGTGCTGGAATTGTAATAAGGGAAAGGGGGACCTGGCCCATCTCATATATTACTGTCCCAAAGTCAAATCATTCTGGGAGAAGATCTTCGCTTTTTTAAACAACATATTTAGGTTGTACTCTTAAAACGGAGTTTGCCACTCTGGTAACTGCCTTCATTAGAACAGATGCAGACTCACAACAAGACAGAGACCTACTGGATCTCCTACTAACAGCAGGTGGAAAAATGATACTCAACAAATGGAAAGACGCCTCCAAGGCAACGTTTAAGGGATGGCTCAACTGGGTGACGTATCTCAGAGGAGCGGATACAGTGGCCCTACGAGACTCACCGTGGAGACAGCCCTGCAGGAAAATGTGGGCATCCCTGGACAAGTATCTAGACCCTTATGACCCGCCCTGAAAAGGCCTAGTATAACTACCAGATTAGCATCCCTCCTTAGACAATAGCGAGTAGGCTAATTCTCCCTATATGCGATATCTCTTCTCTCTGCCCCGCTCTGGTCCCTCTCCCTGTCCCTCTCTTTGCTTTCTCTGACCCATACGAGGACAGTGGTTGGGGGGAAGCCAAAATAGGCAAACTGCACTACAATTAACACAGTCAATGTGGGCTGCCCTGTAATAACAAGCGATGCAGTGTACATGTTATATGTATGTGATATGTTATATGTTAAATGTCATATGCTGTTTAAAAAAAAAAAAAAATCGACTTAATTTTTTTTTTTTTTTTAAAGGCTGATCTGTCAGCCTGCAGACGAGAATAGCACACACTGTAACTACATTAACACAGCCTCTTTTTAAAAAACAAAACTCTAATAAGGCCTTTTCTTTGCCAAAGAGTGGAGAATGTGATAGTAAATATTGACAGAAAAAAAGCGTCCTGATTTTACCAGTATGTCACAATACTGTTTACTATTCTATCTTCATACTTTTGTCACTACTACACTGTTCCTAGTTAGAATCGTTACTATTCATACTGTGTGCACTAGGTCAAGGGTTGGATTTAAAAAAAATTGTTTTTTATAAAAGTGTGCTGATGTTTTCATAGTATTCTTGAGTGTGTCTTATCATAAAGAAAAAGGGTTTGTGTTCCACTATTTATCCTGTGATATCTTATAGGGTTGATCGATACTAAAAATGCATTTCACTCAGATACAGTGCTCAGTCGGTTGTAATGTGGCTTCAGTCCAACTGGATTTCTGTCTCCGGTTGGCATTTTGACAGATTCCTTATTGCCTGGGATCTAGTGAATATATTTCCTGGCTGAATACTGATTCCAGAAAACGTCACATGACAGAAATGACATCACCAATGGTTCTATTGCTAATCAGAATAGACTTGTTTCTGTGATTTATTTTACAGCGAAAATACCATAAAATCCTTTCAACCCAAGTGCTTTAAGGTTTAATAAATAAAAATATATATGCACACACACTTTAAAAAATATTGCTGTTTCAGTTATCTCAAACACTAACACATAACCTTGCACATTTTCTGCTTGTGAGAATAATGAGACACATATACCATATAATAAACTTTTTTAATTGCTAACACCTTAAAAAAAGGGTGTAGCAAGGAGTGTACATGTGCAAATCTACGTCCACGTTTGAAGAGGGCTAGATGTTCAGAACAGACATTCCCTTGTCCATGCCAGCATAGCTGCTTTGGAGCTGATGTGATGAGCCCAGCATAGCTGCTTTGGAGCTGATGTGATGAGCCCAGCATAGCTGCTTTGGAGATGATGTGATGAGCCCAGCATAGCTGCTTTGGAGATGATGTAATGAGCCCAGCATAGCTGCTTTGGAGCTGATGTAATGAGCCCAGCATAGCTGCTTTGGAGCTGATGTATGAGCCCAGCATAGCTGCTTTGGAGCTGATGTATGAGCCCAGCATAGCTGCTTTGGAGCTGATGTGATGAGCCCAGCATAGCTGCTTTGGAGCTGATGTAATGAGCCCAGCATAGCTGCTTTGAAGCTGATGTGATGAGCCCAGCATAGCTGCTTTGGAGCCGATGTGATGAGCCCAGCATAGCTGCTTTAGAGCCGATGTGATGAGCCCAGAATAGCTGCTTTGGAGCTGATGTGATGAGCCCAGCATAGCTGCTTTGGGGCTGATGTAATGAGCCCAGCATAGCTGCTTTGGAGCTGATGTGATGAGCCCAGCATAGCTGCTTTGGAGCTGATGTGATGAGCTCAGCATAGCTGCTTTGGAGCTGATGTGATGAGCTCAGCATAGCTGCTTTGGAGCTGATGTGATGAGCCCAGCATAGCTGCTTTGGAGCTGATGTGATGAGCCCAGCATAGCTGCTTTGGAGCCGATGTGATGAGCCCAGCATAGTTGCTTTGGAGCTGATGTGATGAGCCCAGCATAGCTGCTTTGGAGCTGATGTGATGAGCCCAGCATAGCTGCTTTGGAGCCGATGTGATGAGCCCAGCATAGCTGCTTTGGAGCCGATGTGATGAGCCCAGCATAGCTGCTTTGGAGCCGATGTGATGAGCTCAGCATAGCTGCTTTGGAGCTGATGTGATGAGCTCAGCATAGCTACTTAGGAGCTGATGTAATGAGCCCAGCATAGCTGCTTTAGAGCTGATGTAATGAGCCCAGCATAGCTGCTTTGGAGCTGATGTGATGAGCCCAGCATAGCTGCTTTAGAGCTGATGTAATGAGCCCAGCATAGCTGCTTTGGAGCTGATGTGATGAGCCCAGCATAGCTGCTTTGAAGCTGATGTGATGAGCTCAGCATAGCTGCTTTGAAGCTGATGTGATGAGCCCAGCATAGCTGCTTTGGAGCTGATGTGATGAGCCCAGCATAGCTGCTTTGGAGATGATGTAATGAGCCCAGCATAGCTGCTTTGGAGCTGATGTAATGAGCCCACAGGCTCTTCTTGTACATCACACAGCAGGTTTTAATGTAGAGGCTCTTTGTGCACTACCTTCCCTTATTTGCTCCAAAAAATCATACCAAGAGCAAATCATCCGCGCAATGGTCACATGTGCGGTCAAAGTAAAAGCTCAAGGCCCTTTTTGAGTCGAGTCTCTCCTCCGCCTTTGAAGGACGAGGTGAAGCAGCCAATGTGCTGGATTGGCCAATAGGAGAAGATGTCATAACTTAGACCAAGAAGGCCAACCAGGTCCTCCTCGCTTACTCGTCCAGGTAGAAGGTGGTGTGGGGTGATTCCACAGAGAGCGCCTGCAGGTCACACATGAGGTGCACAGAGCTGATGCCAATTGGGAGCATCATTAGTCGCAGGGAGCGGCTGTGCTCGGGCTCAAAACACATGCATAGAAGAAATGTCCCATTGTGGCAGCACTGGCAGCTCAAGTCAAGGCTTGGATAAAATGCATAACAGAGGATTTAAATAGAGCTGGTGGATTAGACCAACACAGAAAGGCTGAAAGAGCCGACAGAAAGCCCTTAGCTGCCCACTGCAAGGCCTTAATGAGCCTATAATAAAACAATAAATAATCCAAAAGTTTGGTCTGTAGGTGGTCAGTGCACCTCACCAGGAAACGCCCACCCATCTAGCCAAGGCTAGATGGACTTCGCTGAAGGGCGTCATGCTGCAAGGATCACATTGAATACTGAGGCCTGCAGATTGAATATATTTAACGGTCACCACTCATTTTCCATACATGGAGAAGTAGTTTGCAGAGTTCAACATGAGGACCTGCACCAGCCTCTCCGATGGATGAAAGGAAGAGTTTCAGGGCCAGGGAGATCCCCCGAAGCACCAAATGCCTGATGTGGAGCTGGCTCTCCAGCAGAGACCAGGCATCTCTGATCTCCTCCTCTACCAGGTGCCCACACCCTCTCAACCAGTGACATCTGCCTGGACCGGCGTTCAGGACTAAGAGGATGCACAAGGCTAGGAGTTCAAGAAGCGTCAGAGCGGTCCTCCCAAGACTCAGGACTGAATCCGTAACATCCAGATCATAGCCTGAAAAACTTGCTGCTGCAGTGAAAAGGTCTTGAACACTAGTGAGGTACTATCTTGCGTGAGACACAGGTGGGACTTCAGCTTCTAGATGGAAAACCAATAGGATGTCAAAGGTTTATCTGTTGCCCAGAGATGGTATTCCGCTTACAGTGGCAAGACCATCTTAAGCAGCCAGTTGTTGCAGTATGGAACTGCTACCGCTTTCAGAAACACCCAAAAGCCCCGGTAGAAGCACAGCAAATTGGAAGTGTTCTCACCCCACCATGCATCGCACATAATGCCCACTGGGATGCAGGAAATGTATAGAAAAACAGATATCCTGCAAGTCCAAGGACTCCATACAGTCTCCTGGGTTCAGAGTATTAAGAATCTGAAACAGTGTAAGCATCTAAAATGTGTCTTTCTGTAGAGTGCAAACATCTGGGACCAACACCAGATGGTGAGCTATGCACAGTGTGTGATCTGCAGCTCATATGCCTCGAACATGTGTCTTTCTGTAGAAAGGCACTCCGTGGATGGAGTCCAGTATAGGCCCAAGGCTTCCATCTTTCAGTAGGAGGAAGCAGCATGAATGTGCTCTTTTTTCGAAGCGGGCACCTGCTCAAGGACCCCCCTTGCCAGCAGAAAGTTGGGTTCTTGAACCAAGTTTGTGGAATGGTCCACTAACAGTCACTCTAATGTGTAGGGAAAATGAAGCAGGAGAAAATAAAGGCTTTGAATGATCTGCAAGAGTCATGCATCCTACATGACGATTCTTCAGCAAAGGAAGAAAAGTCTTATCTGTCGTGATACCAGCTGAGAATGGGCTTGTGAGGGCTGTTAAAGCCAGTGAAATAGGGGAGCAAGAGGTTGAGGAGTGCTATACCTGCTCACAACACATTTGACACGGTCAACCATGCTCAGCTCCTAACCCGTATCACCGAACTGGGTATCTGTGGGACAGCATACCAGTGGCTCAAGTCCATCCTGTCCGGACGGTCCCAGAGGGTTCAGCTAGGGGAGCTAGTGTCCGTTAAAGGCGCTCTTACGTGTGGAGTCCCCCAGGGGTCAGCACTGTCCCCGCTTCTTTTCAACATACACCTCCAGCCTCTCATAGCTGCCCTTGCACGCATGAATTGCCAAGTTTTTAATTACGCGGACGACACTCAGCTTATCCTCCAAACGATAACACTCAACAGGCCTCCCTACAGGTACAAAATGTCCTGAGATACACCTTGATTTGGATGACTAATAACTCCTTGAAAGTCAATCTCGATAAGACAGAGGTCCAGGTCATCTCGTCCAAGTCTAACCCCTGGAGTGACCTCTTTTGGCCCCAGGAGCTTGTGACCACCCCCATGCCAGCCACAGTCGCGAGAAGCCTAGGCATCAAGATTGATGCAGAGCTCTCTATGGCCAACCAAGTAGCCACCGTCACTGGAACTTGCACAGGCCTTCTTAGACAGATGCAAAGACTTGTCCCCCATCTCTCTCCAACGACACTACAGATGATAATATCGGCCACCATCATATCAAGACTAGAGTACGGGAACGCCCTGTATATTGGCCTACCAGAAAAATTAACCAATAAACTACAAGTGACCATGAACGATGCCGCCAGGTTGATCTTTAGGCTTCCCAGAAGGGCACATGCGACCCCGCTGCTGCATAAACTTCACTGACTCCCCATCAAGCAGAGGGCTAAGTTTAAAGGCATCTGCATTGCCCATAAAGCAATTTACGGCCAGGCTCCAACATACATCAAGGAGCGTCTGGGGAACTACGTGCCGGGCCAGAAACTGCGATCTTCTGAGAGCCGACTGCTGGCGGTCCCGGTTTAAAACCGCATCCAAGGGAGGTAGAGCCTTCTCTGTTATGCTCCTGCAACTCTGGAACAATTTGCCGACGGCCTCCGCAAGGAAAGCACGCACCTCCTTTTCTGGAAACACCTCAAAACGCTCCTGTTCAGGGAGGCCCTGGAGGCACGCCAATAATCCGCATATAGGCACCAGATGGACAGAGGCTTGTTTGTGTTCACTCTCTCGAAGCGCTAAGAGACCCCTGGGCGATTATGCGCTATAGAAATGTCAGCTAACAATAACAATAACAACAACGTCCGCCCAGTCAGGGCTACACAACTGCCGCTGCACAGGTTGGGAATGCTGGAGTTGTCTGCAGGCTAGCCTTCTTGAATAATCCCTATACTTCCTGGACAGTTGGTGGAACAGCTTTGTTGTAAACAAGAGTCCCAAGGATTCTGCTGTGGCTCGACTGTCCTTAAGTCATTCAAACGCTGAGTCAGTCTTCTATGCAAACAATGTAGAACCAAAGGACATGTCCATAAGGGGACACCTCGACATCCAATGAAAATCTGGTTGATGTCACCAGGCGAAACTTCTAAGCACTACATTGCTGCCAATAGTTCTGCTCTCGCAGCCCGCTGTCTCCAATAGAGCATGCCAAGACTACTTTGCAGCAGTCCAGCAATCATGTATCATTTGAGCCAGTGGGGCTCAGTAGTCTACCAGGACTGCTGGCAAGATTTCACTGGACAAACCCCACAAAACATAGGTGTACCTACTGAGAAGGCATTCCACAATCAAGGATTTTAAGGTCAAACTAGCCGAAGTAAACAATCGGTTTTACGAAGGAATCAATATGTTTCGACACTCGATCCGTAGGATTGGTCAGAAAGGCATTCAATTTTTTGTTTCACAACAGATTTTATAGTTGACAAACAATAGAAAGCCTTGGAGGAACCAGGGCAGTACATCGTACATATAGTATGACAATAGTGAAGATGTCAACGTTTTACAATGAGCTCATCTGAAACATGGGGATACATAGGACAAAATCTGTAGCAAATGCATATTGAAAATCAAAAACAAAGGTGTCACCTGATTCTCACATCTTACAGCTACGAATAATTCCATTCGTGATAGAACAGTAAAAATACAATCGGTCCCCAGGCCTACACCCAATAAGAGATCAACAGGACAAATCTTCAATACGTTGCGCCGGAGGAACTGGTTCAGGGTAGTGACCCCGGTAGTCGGCCCACCGTTTCCATATTTTCAGGTGTTTCTGAGGGCATCCGCGTGCTTTAAAAATTGGAATTTCGAGCCCCATGGAGAAATCAAGGCCACGCTTCCAGGCCCCAACCGAAGGCGAGGATGCCTTCCACGCCCTGGCAATATCATGCTTAGCAAGGGTAAGCCCTAAAAACAGATGGTGTCGTTTATATCTATTCACTCCGATTTCGCCGGTGATGTGGAGCATGGTCAAGCGCGGTGATCGTGGGATGTCCCAGCCCAGGACCTCAGAGAGGCAGGTCAGCACACCACGCCAAAGGCGTGACAGGACTGTGCATTCCCAAACCGTATGGAGGAAAGTGCCCTCGGCCGACCCGCAGCGGAGTCAAGAGGTGAGAAGCAATCATCCCAGAGGGCCAGAGCCGATATCTGGTAAAATATGCCCTAATGAGGTATTTGAATTGTATAAGTCGAAGACGTGCTGCTATGGCTGCACCGCGTGGGGATTCTAGAGCCTCCACCCAGTCATCTTCGTCAAGTGGACCCAGGTCGTCCTGCCAAGCCTCTCTAGTCTTGTGAAGTGTATCGTGACTGTTAATGACCAGGGTGTGATATAAAGCTGTGATTTTGTGTGCACCCATCTCGCCCATAAAGACCTTGACATCAATAGGGTTCAATTCAGGGATATTATCTTGTCGAGAGAGATAAGGGGAAAAGGCATGTCGAAATTGAAGATATTTAAAGAATTGGGAGTGGGGCATTTGGAAGTCAGCCTGCAGTTGTTGAAATGATTTGAGAATCTGGCCCTGAAGGACATCTCTGATTGTTAAGATTTCGATAGCATCCCAGCCCACAAACCCAGGGACAGCTGCGCCAGGAGGCCATTATGCCAGAGTGGGGGTCTCCTTTGTAAGTTTACCCCACCAACCGATCTGTCTCCAGATAACAAAGACAGTCCGGGTTGCGGGGGCAGCGTGCCCAGCATTGCCACGGAGTATAGTTTTTCCTACTACTTCTTCTAAAGGCGGTTCATCTTTGAGCCAAAGCTCCTCTCAAATTTTGTCTTCCCTACATTTAAGAACAAATTGGTCACAAATTCTTTCTTCATTTGCAGTTCCAAATTTACAACTAGAAGCTAACTTTCTCAAAGCAGTTAAATAATCTTCAACAGATTCTTCTTTACCTTGCTCCCTCAATCCAAAATGATACCTCTCCATTATTGTGCTGACACGAGGTAGATAATGCCTGTCTAATTGTAATAAACAGATTTCATACTCGTCTAAATTTCGTTGTTCTTGTGCAGATAAAGATGGCAAATTTTCCAAACACCTCTTGTCCTTCACCTCCTAAACAATGTAATAAAAGAGAACATTTTCATTCTGCACTCGGATGTGTACCGCAAACTTTTGCATAATGCGCAAACATTTTCTTCCATTTACTCCATTTAATGGGGGGTTCACCTGGATCACTCAAGAAAAATGGTGGAGCAGTGACATTCTGCATACTGTCTCTAATTTCCAAACGTCAACTGTAAATAAAATCTTAAATTACATTTGTTGATAGATTTTTCTCTTATATTCTTAATATATAATTGAGCTAAAAAATGTAATATTCTGGTTACAAAAAAAATAAACTTAAATATTAAAATACCACAACAGATTGAAATGGCTTTGTTAATGACCAATAAAGTTATGTTAAACAAAGCAAGTTCATGAATAAAGTTGCTGAAAAGTCAATGTGAACTTGTTCTGACACTACCCTTTGTATACACCAATCAGATTTACTTCCTGATGTGCGTGTCATCGAGGAGAAAACACATGACGTGGAGACAGCTGGGGAAACCAATGAAAAGTCACCTTATATATATATGTGTGAAACATGGAATCACCAGCAACAGTCAGCAAGCCTCCAAGAGATGTAAGTAGATTTTAAAATGTTCCTTTGTAGACTTTTATTGCATTGTTTCGTTTAAATACACTTTGATTTAAACGATGACGCCGATGTGTTTTCTTTACTAATGACACGCAAAACGTCACTCGATGCTGAAAGCACGCGTCTCTCTCTCTTCTCGTGACGCGCTAACCCTACGCGTCTCTCTCTCTAATCGTTATTTAACGATTGCCACTATAAAGATAATCTCACATATATTTCAATTTAAGATTTATGAGAATCTTCACTTTGTAGCACCCTTTCAACAAACACAATAAATCGTATTGTAATAAAACTGACTTTAGCAACAAACGTCATATTTTTTGTAGATCCACATCGTTAGTTACAATTGAATAATGAGCCTTTTATTCTTCACAACAGCGTATAAAACAACTGTGTCTTTGAAATCTTCACTCACTTTCAAACTATGAACTACGACTGTGAAACAAAATCATGTATTTCAAATGTTATTTTTCCCGTAAAAGAATTAACTCGTGTTCTTTCAGAGACGTAAAGATTTGTTACAGGTTTAAACAGTACCTCGCGGGTCCGATCCACCCGCAGTATTTCCTGGAGACTGTTATACTTCACAGCATATACCAGGGAAAATTCTTCTCCGTGACGATTTTCTTTCTTCTTAATCAGTGCGATGTTGAGGTGTTCTTCTCTTTAAACACTCTATCTTCCTCGCCTGTCGCAAGTGAAAAGTTTAAGGATCACATGAACAAGGTAACGTGGTTCAGTTAGAGGTTTATTATGAACACCTCATCCATCAGCTACCAGGGAGTAACTGCTCTCAAGAACCCTACACATCAAACATTCCAAGTTCTAAGGAACTTGCACAAACAAGAAGACACCGTGGCCTTCCTTCCTCTTCTAGCTGGATAGTTTTGAATTGGGCTGAAAATGAACCCCGCTGACAATGGCATGATCATCACGCATTCCAAAACCCATGAATGAATATTTCTTCCTTCGCATGAAATTAATGATAATTACATTCTGGTATTTATAATAATACGCATATGTGGTAAAAAGGATTGCATGGCCTACAATGCAAAGAAGAAACCTGATGTGAATCAGCTACTGGCAAAAGAGCTTTGCATGCAGGAAGCCATAACTGAAGCATTTTCACTTTATCTCCCTCCCTTACCTACGGCCATGGGAAAGCCTGTGAGACGTACTTACTACAAATGCAGATTGGTTTGTGGGATAGCAGCCTCACTCCCACCTCCCAGTGCCAGTCAGCTGACTCTGCAACACATAAATAACAATAACGTGATAGCTTCATAGCCATAATCCTATAGCCCACAGTGTCCATGTACTGCAATCAGTGCTGAAAATGGAAAACAAGCATTTGCAATGCAATCTGTCACACATTTGGGGCTTTATAAGTATTTAGCCATGCAGCAAATGTTTTGCAGCTGGGGGGCCCAGTAACGGTTCCACCAGGAAGCAGGGAAGGGAAACAGAGCTCTAAAACGGACATGCTTTTTTGTTTTTACTAGTCAAATAAAGAAAAGACATTATGTAATGCAAGGCCATAACAATGACAAGGGAAATGGGTTAAATGTTTGAGTCTGCAGGGAAAAATCATCTGTCAAACAACAGGGGGTCTACCAACCCAGCCCTGATATCTGAAAAACAAAATAAATGTGTTGGCTACAAAGGCTACAACCCTCCACCAAAATCGAAATCAGCCAGCTCCACCTTCTTCTTCTGTGTTGTCCACCCAAACCTCACCCAAAAACCTAGCACACTGGTCCAAATTTTAATCTATATGATGTTCAATCTGTCTCTAAAATTCTTGCCTCCCTTAAACCGAACAATCATTTTAACGATCCTCTCCCCTCTAACTGCCTAGCTGCCGCCTCCAAGGCCATCATCCCTTCCTGGACCTCAATAATCAACGCCTCCCTCCTACAGGGCTCAATTCCTGACTCGCTCAAGGCGGGTCAAGTTGTCCCCATCCTAAAAAAACCTACGCTGGACCCTGCCTCCGCCGAGAACTATAGACCCATTTCCAACATCCCACTCCTTGCCAAAGTTCTGGAAAAATGTGTGCAACAGCAGCTAAGCCATCACATCAACAACTTTCACCTGCTCGATGACTTTCAATCAGGCTTCAGACCGGGACACAGCACAGAAACCACCCTCCTCCACATTGTTGATGACGCTCTCCAAGCCCTAGATCTAGGCAAAACCTGTCTCCTAATCCTTCTAGACCTCTCTTCCGCCTTTGATACGGTGAACCACGAAATTCTCCTTGAATGCCTCAAATCCAGGATGGGGCTGGAGGGCACCGTCCTTGAATGGTTTAGATCCTTCCTCCAAAACCGATCACAAAGAGTCCTTATCAATGGCGATCTATCCGCCCCATCTCCAGTTTCCGTGGGAGTCCCCCAAGGATCAACCCTATCCCCTACCCTCTTCAACCTTTATCTCGAACCTCTCACCGAGGTTCTGCGTGCCGCCAACATCTCATACCTTATGTACGCCGACGATACACAGGTCTACATTAAAATCTCTTCCCCCCAGGACATTCTCTCCCTAAACATGGCACTGAAGCTAACAGTCCATTGGCTCACTGCCAACCAACTTAAACTCAACGCCAACAAAACCGAAATCCTTCTGATCTCCCCACCCAAACCTAACCCAGACATCCAGGAATGGATCAAGACAATCACGGCACTAAACTGCCCGCCTACCATTGTTGACTCGGCAAAATCTCTGGGAATAACCCTTGACGGCAGCTTGAATATGCACAGCCATATAAACGCGATGGCCAAAACGGCTAGATTCCACCTGAGCTACCTAAGAAACGTAAAACCTTCGTTGAGAGGTCCGACCTTAAAATGGCTACCCAGGCCCTTGTCATCTCCAGGCTTGAATATGGATGCTCTACTCTCACAGGGCTACCCAAGAACTCTCTGACCGCACTGAAAGCCTGCCTCAACTCCGCTGCCAGACTCATAACGGGCTCAAAAAAATTTGACCACATCTCTCCCCACCTCAAAGCTCTGAACTGGCTGCCCCTGGAGGCCAGAATACAATTTAAACTGGCCTGCATAACTCACAAAGCTCTATACGCGAACTCACCGACATTTCTTGCACAAAAACTCGTGATATCCGGACAGGCCAGAAATTCCCGATCTGCCAAAAACCTGCTGTTGCAGCCAGCAAAATTCCGGAAGAAAAAAACCTACAATCGAGCCTTCTCTGGAGCCGCTCCAAGAATCTGGAACTCTATCCCACCCGCCGTTAGACGACTCCCGTCCTTGGCACACTTTAAGAAGGAGACCGAAACTTTCTTAATGGGAAAATACCTCATCTAGCGAACCCCTTACATTCAGACTTGCCGCGTGTGCCCTATAACTGCCTGCTCAAACTTTTTATCCCATTTGTAGCGTCAACTGCAGCTAGGATGCACCTCGTGGATTGGAAACTTTGTTTTGTATTGTTACTCTGCATACTTTAATTTTTCTCCCTCAGGTAGCTTGAACTTGAAATTGAATCTCCCCCTGTATCCCTTTCTCTCCCAGTGTGATCCCTCCCGTCCCTACGTCTTACTCCCCCCTCAATCCTGTAAAGCGCTCTGATACCCTCACGGGTCTGGTTCGCGCTATATAAAACTGTAAAATAAATAAATAAATAAATAAAGTACACTAACCTGACTGTCTAATTGGCTTTACAGCAATACAATCTTGCATTCAATCTGCTGGCAGAGCCTCTGCCAAAGCCATGCAGGGCGATTGTAAAGAAGACCTTGTAAATGCTTCAGATGTGCTGGCATCTTATGCTTGGCACCATGCAGTCCTTCCGCCCGATAATGTGCAAATACGACACTGCAGGGGTGCCTCTGGTGCAGGACCCTGCTTCGTTTTGCATTGTTTCCATGAATCAATGTACAAGGAGTGTGACAGGCTTACGGGGAAATATATGAATACATTTGCAACTATTACCTAATCATGTATTCAATTTGATCATCACAACCCCATACCATGACTTTGGTCGGACCATTACTGCTGCCGATCACTTTCGTAAACCATACATTCTATGTGACCATTACTCCCTCACATCTTTACTTATGTCTGACCTTTACTTCCCATTGCCTTGCTTCAACCCAACCATGCTGCAATACTCCTTTGGTTTGACCAGTAGTTTGGTCTCCCTTTATTTCTAACTACCTTTCCACATGACCATTACTTCCTCCATCCCATTACCACCGTCTAACCGTTACTTCTCCACACCCTTACCACAGTCTGTTCTCTACTTCAGTCTGTTCTTTACTTCAGTCTGTTCTTTACTTCAGTCTATTCTTTACTTCAGTCTATTCTTTACTTCAGTCTGATCTTTACTTCAGTCTGATCTTTACTTCAGTCTGATCTTTACTTTAGTCTGAGATCAGTCTGATATTTACTTCAGTCTGATCTTTACTTTAGTCTGAGATCAGTCTGATATTTACTTCAGTCTGATCTTTACTTCAGTCTGTTCTTTACCTCAGTCTGATCTTTACTCCAGTCTGAGATCAGTCTGATCTTTACTTCAGTCTGAGATCAGTCTGATCTTTACTTCAGTCTGAGAGCAGTCTGATCTTTAATTCAGTCTGATCTTTAATTCAGTCTGATCTTTAATTCAGTCTGATCTTTAATTCAGTCTGATCTTTACTTCAGTCTGATCTTTACTTCAGTCTGAGATCAGTCTGATCTTTACTTCAGTCTGAGATCAGTCTGATCTTTACTTCAGTCTGATCTTTTCTTCAGTCTGAGATCAGACTGATCTTTACTTCAGTCTGTTCTTTACTTCAGTCTGATCTTTAGTTCAGTCTGATCTTTACTTCAGTCTGATCTTTACTTCAGTCTGAGATCAGTCTGATCTTTACTTCAGTCTGAGATCAGTCTGATCTTTACTTCAGTCTGATCTTTACTTCAGTCTGAGATCAGTCTGATCTTTACTTCAGTCTGATCTTTACTGCAGTCTGAGATCAGTCTGATCTTTACTTCAGTCTGAGATCAGTCTGATCTTTACTTCAGTCTGAGATCAGTCTGATCTTTACTTCAGTCTGATCTTTACTTCAGTCTGAGATCAGTATGATCTTTACTTCAGTCTGATCTTTACTTCAGTCTGTTCTTTACTTCCGTCTGGCCTTTACTTCAGTCTGTTCTTTACTTCAGTCTGAGATCAGTCTGTTCTTTACTTCAGTCTGTTCTTTACTTCAGTCTAAACTTTACTTCAGTCTGTTCATTACTTCAGTCTGATCTTTACTTCAGTCTGATCTTTACTTCAGTCTGATCTTTACTTCAGTCTGATCTTTACTTCAGTTTGAGATGAGTCTGATCTTTACTGCAGTCTGTTCTTTACTTCAGTCTGAGATCAGTATGATCTTTACTTCAGTCTGTTCGTTACTTCAGTCTGATCTTTACTTCAGTCTGAGATCAGTATGATCTTTACTTCAGTCTGTTCTTTACTTCAGTCTGATCTTTACTTCAGTCTGAGATCAGTCTGATCTTTACTTCAGTCTGAGATCAGTCTGATCTTTACTTCAGTCTGAGATCAGTCTGATCTTTACTTCTGTCTGATCTTTACTTCAGTCTGTTCTTTACTTCAGTCTGATCTTTACTTCAGTCTGAGATCAGTCTGATCTTTACTTCAGTCTGATCTTTACTTCAGTCTGATTTTTACTTCAGTCTGAGATCAGTCTGATCTTTACTTCAGTCTGATCTTTACTTTAGTCTGAGATTAGTCTGATCTTTACTTCAGTCTGTTCTTTACTTCAGTCTGATCTTTACTTCAGTCTGATCTTTACTTCAGTCTGAGATCAGTCTGATCTTTACTTCAGTCTGAGATCAGTCTGATCTTTACTTCAGTCTGAGATCAGTCTGATATTTACTTCAGTCTGTTCTTTACTTCAGTCTGATCTTTACTTCAGTCTGATCTTTACTTCAGTCTGATCTTTACTTCAGTCTGATCTTTACTTCAGTCTGAGATCAGTCTGATCTTTACTTCAGTCTGAGATCAGTCTGATATTTACTTCAGTCTGTTCTTTAATTCAGTCTGATCTTTACTTTATTCTGATCTTTACTTCAGTCTGAGATCAGTCTGATCTTTACTTCAGTCTGATATTTTCTTCAGTCTGAGATCAGACTGATCTTTACTTCAGTCTGATCTTTACTTCAGTCTGATCTTTACTTCAGTCTATTCTTTACTTCAGTCTGATCTTTACTTCATTCTGATCTTTACTTCACTCTGATATCAGTCTGATCTTTACTGCAGTCTGAGATCAGTATGATCTTTACTTCAGTCTGATCTTTATTTCAGTCTGTTCTTTACTTCCATCTGGCCTTTACTTCAGTCTGTTCTTTACTTCAGTCTGAGATCAGTCTGTTCTTTACTTCAGTCTAAACTTTACTTCAGTCTGTTCATTACTTCAGTCTGATCTTTACTTCAGTCTGATCTTTACTTCAGTCTGATCTTTACTTCAGTCTGATCTTTACTTTAGTCTGAGATCAGTCTGATATTTACTTCAGTCTGATCTTTACTTTAGTCTGAGATCAGTCTGATATTTACTTCAGTCTGATCTTTACTTCAGTCTGATCTTTACTTCAGTCTGATCTTTTCTTCAGTCTGAGATTAGTCTGATCTTTACTTGAGTCTGATCTTTAATTCAGTCTGATCTTTACTTCAGTCTGAGATCAGTATGATCTTTACTTCAGTCTGTTCTTTACTTCAGTCTGAGATCAGTCTGATCTTTAATTCAGTCTGAGATCAGTCTGATCTTTACTTCAGTCTGAGATCAGTCTGATCTTTACTTGAGTCTGATCTTTAATTCAGTCTGATCCTTACTTCAGTCTGTTCTTTACTTCAGTCTGACCTTTACTTCAGTTTGAGATCAGTCTGTTCTTTACTTCAGTCTGTTCTTTACTTCAGTCTGTTCTTTACTTCAGTCTGAGATCAGTATGATCTTTACTTCAGTCTGTTCGTTACTTCAGTCCGATCTTTACGTCAGTCTGAGATCAGTCTGATCTTTACTTCAGTCTGAGATCAGTATGATCTTTACTTCAGTCTGTTCTTTACTTCAGTCTGATCTTTACTTCAGTCTGAGATCAGTCTGATCTTTACTTCAGTCTGAGATCAGTCTATTTACTTCAGTCTGTTCTTTACTTCAGTCTGATCTTTACTTCAGTTTGATATTTACTTCTGTCTGAGATCAGTCTGATCTTTATTTCAGTCTGTTCTTTACTTCAGTCTGAGATCAGTCTGATCTTTACTTCAGTCTGAGATCAGTCTGATCTTTACTTCAGTCTGAGATCAGTCTGATCTTTACTTGAGTCTGATCTTTAATTCAGTCTGATCTTTACTTCAGTCTGAGATCAGTATGATCTTTACTTCAGTCTGTTCTTTACTTCAGTCTGAGATCAGTCTGATCTTTAATTCAGTCTGAGATCAGTCTGATCTTTAATTCAGTCTGATCCTTACTTCAGTCTGTTCTTTACTTCAGTCTGATCTTTACTTCAGTTTGAGATCAGTCTGATATTTACTTCAGTCTGTTCTTTACTTCAGTCTGATCTTTACTTCAGTTTGATATTTACTTCTGTCTGAGATGAGTCTGATCTTTATTTCAGTCTGTTCTTTACTTCAGTCTGAGATCAGTCTGATCTTTACTTCAGTCTGAGATGAGTCTGATCTTTACTGCAGTCTGTTCTTTACTTCAGTCTGAGATCAGTATGATCTTTACTTCAGTCTGTTCGTTACTTCAGTCTGATCTTTACTTCAGTCTGAGATCAGTCTGATGTTTACTTCAGTCTGAGATCAGTCTGTTCTTTACTTCAGTCTGTTCTTTACTTCAGTCTGGCCTTTACTTCAGTCTGTTCTTTACTGCAGTCTGAGGCCAGTCTGTTCTTTACTTCAGTCTGATCTTTACTTCTGTCTGATCTTTACTTCTGTCTGATCTTTACTTCAGTCTGATCTTTACTTCAGTCTGAGATCAGTCTGATCTTTACTTCAGTCTGATCTTTACTTCAGTCTGATTTTTACTTCAGTCTGAGATCAGTCTGATCTTTACTTCAGTCTGATCTTTACTTCAGTATTTTCTTACTTCAGTCTGATGTTTACTTCAGTCTGAGATCAGTCTGTTCTTTACTTCAGTCTGTTCTTTACTTCAGTCTGTTCTTTACTTCAGTCTGGCCTTTACTTCAGTCTGTTCTTTACTGCAGTCTGAGGCCAGTCTGTTCTTTACTTCAGTCTGATCTTTACTTCAGTCTGATGTTTACTTCAGTCTATTCTTTATTTCAGTCGGTTCTTTACTTCAGTCTGATCTTTACTTCAGTCTGAGATTAGTCTGATCTTTACTTCAGTCTGAGATCAGTCTGATCTTTACTTCAGTCTGAGATCAGTCTGATCTTTACTTCAGTCTGATCTTTTCTTCAGTCTGAGATCAGACTGATCTTTACTTCAGTCTGTTCTTTACTTCAGTCTGATCTTTAGTTCAGTCTGATCTTTACTTCAGTCTGATCTTTACTTCAGTCTGAGATCAGTCTGATCTTTACTTCAGTCTGAGATCAGTCTGATCTTTACTTCAGTCTGATCTTTACTTCAGTCTGAGATCAGTCTGATCTTTACTTCAGTCTGATCTTTACTGCAGTCTGAGATCAGTCTGATCTTTACTTCAGTCTGAGATCAGTCTGATCTTTACTTCAGTCTGAGATCAGTCTGATCTTTACTTCAGTCTGATCTTTACTTCAGTCTGAGATCAGTATGATCTTTACTTCAGTCTGATCTTTACTTCAGTCTGTTCTTTACTTCAGTCTGTTCTTTACTTCCGTCTGGCCTTTACTTCAGTCTGTTCTTTACTTCAGTCTGAGATCAGTCTGTTCTTTACTTCAGTCTGTTCTTTACTTCAGTCTAAACTTTACTTCAGTCTGTTCATTACTTCAGTCTGATCTTTACTTCAGTCTGATCTTTACTTCAGTCTGATCTTTACTTCAGTCTGATCTTTACTTCAGTTTGAGATGAGTCTGATCTTTACTGCAGTCTGTTCTTTACTTCAGTCTGAGATCAGTATGATCTTTACTTCAGTCTGTTCGTTACTTCAGTCTGATCTTTACTTCAGTCTTAGATCAGTATGATCTTTACTTCAGTCTGTTCTTTACTTCAGTCTGATCTTTACTTCAGTCTGAGATCAGTCTGATCTTTACTTCAGTCTGAGATCAGTCTGATATTTACTTCAGTCTGTTCTTTACTTCAGTCTGATCTTTACTTCAGTCTGATCTTTACTTCAGTCTGATCTTTACTTCAGTCTGAGACCAGTCTGATCTTTATTTCAGTCTGATCTTTACTTCAGTCTGAGATCAGTCTGATCTTTACTTCAGTCTGAGATCAGTCTGATCTTTACTTCTGTCTGATCTTTACTTCAGTCTGTTCTTTACTTCAGTCTGATCTTTACTTCAGTCTGAGATCAGTCTGATCTTTACTTCAGTCTGATCTTTACTTCAGTCTGATTTTTACTTCAGTCTGAGATCAGTCTGATCTTTACTTCAGTCTGATCTTTACTTTAGTCTGAGATTAGTCTGATCTTTACTTCAGTCTGTTCTTTACTTCAGTCTGTTCTTTACTTCAGTCTGATCTTTACTTCAGTCTGATCTTTACTTCAGTCTGAGATCAGTCTGATCTTTACTTCAGTCTGATCTTTACTGCAGTCTGAGATCAGTCTGATCTTTACTTCAGTCTGATCTTTACTTCAGTCTGAGATTAGTCTGATCTTTACTTCAGTCTGTTCTTTACTTCAGTCTGATCTTTACTTCAGTCTGATCTTTACTTCAGTCTGAGACCAGTCTGATCTTTATTTCAGTCTGATCTTTACTTCAGTCTGAGATCAGTCTGATCTTTACTTCAGTCTGAGATCAGTCTGATCTTTACTTCTGTCTGATCTTTACTTCAGTCTGTTCTTTACTTCAGTCTGATCTTTACTTCAGTCTGAGATCAGTCTGATCTTTACTTCAGTCTGATCTTTACTTCAGTCTGATTTTTACTTCAGTCTGAGATCAGTCTGATCTTTACTTCAGTCTGATCTTTACTTTAGTCTGAGATTAGTCTGATCTTTACTTCAGTCTGTTCTTTACTTCAGTCTGATCTTTACTTCAGTCTGATCTTTACTTCAGTCTGAGATCAGTCTGATCTTTACTTTAGTCTGAGATCAGTCTGATCTTTACTTCAGTCTGAGATCAGTCTGATATTTACTTCAGTCTGTTCTTTACTTCAGTCTGATCTTTACTTCAGTCTGATCTTTACTTCAGTCTGATCTTTACTTCAGTCTGATCTTTACTTCAGTCTGAGATCAGTCTGATCTTTACTTCAGTCTGAGATCAGTCTGATATTTACTTCAGTCTGTTCTTTAATTCAGTCTGATCTTTACTTTATTCTGATCTTTACTTCAGTCTGAGATCAGTCTGATCTTTACTTCAGTCTGATATTTTCTTCAGTCTGAGATCAGACTGATCTTTACTTCAGTCTGATCTTTACTTCAGTCTATTCTTTACTTCAGTCTGATCTTTACTTCATTCTGATCTTTACTTCACTCTGATATCAGTCTGATCTTTACTGCAGTCTGAGATCAGTATGATCTTTACTTCAGTCTGATCTTTATTTCAGTCTGTTCTTTACTTCCATCTGGCCTTTACTTCAGTCTGTTCTTTACTTCAGTCTGAGATCAGTCTGTTCTTTACTTCAGTCTAAACTTTACTTCAGTCTGTTCATTACTTCAGTCTGATCTTTACTTCAGTCTGATCTTTACTTCAGTCTGATCTTTACTTCAGTCTGATCTTTACTTTAGTCTGAGATCAGTCTGATATTTACTTCAGTCTGATCTTTACTTTAGTCTGAGATCAGTCTGATCTTTACTTCAGTCTGATCTTTACTTCAGTCTGATCTTTTCTTCAGTCTGAGATTAGTCTGATCTTTACTTGAGTCTGATCTTTAATTCAGTCTGATCTTTACTTCAGTCTGAGATCAGTATGATCTTTACTTCAGTCTGTTCTTTACTTCAGTCTGAGATCAGTCTGATCTTTAATTCAGTCTGAGATCAGTCTGATCTTTACTTCAGTCTGAGATCAGTCTGATCTTTACTTGAGTCTGATCTTTAATTCAGTCTGATCCTTACTTCAGTCTGTTCTTTACTTCAGTCTGACCTTTACTTCAGTTTGAGATCAGTCTGTTCTTTACTTCAGTCTGTTCTTTACTTCAGTCTGTTCTTTACTTCAGTCTGAGATCAGTATGATCTTTACTTCAGTCTGTTCGTTACTTCAGTCCGATCTTTACGTCAGTCTGAGATCAGTCTGATCTTTACTTCAGTCTGAGATCAGTATGATCTTTACTTCAGTCTGTTCTTTACTTCAGTCTGATCTTTACTTCAGTCTGAGATCAGTCTGATCTTTACTTCAGTCTGAGATCAGTCTGATATTTACTTCAGTCTGTTCTTTACTTCAGTCTGATCTTTACTTCAGTTTGATATTTACTTCTGTCTGAGATCAGTCTGATCTTTATTTCAGTCTGTTCTTTACTTCAGTCTGAGATCAGTCTGATCTTTACTTCAGTCTGAGATCAGTCTGATCTTTACTTGAGTCTGATCTTTAATTCAGTCTGATCTTTACTTCAGTCTGAGATCAGTATGATCTTTACTTCAGTCTGTTCTTTACTTCAGTCTGAGATCAGTCTGATCTTTAATTCAGTCTGAGATCAGTCTGATCTTTAATTCAGTCTGATCCTTACTTCAGTCTGTTCTTTACTTCAGTCTGATCTTTACTTCAGTTTGAGATCAGTCTGATATTTACTTCAGTCTGTTCTTTACTTCAGTCTGATCTTTACTTCAGTTTGATATTTACTTCTGTCTGAGATGAGTCTGATCTTTATTTCAGTCTGTTCTTTACTTCAGTCTGAGATCAGTCTGTTCTTTACTTCAGTCTGAGATCAGTCTGATCTTTACTTCAGTCTGAGATGAGTCTGATCTTTACTGCAGTCTGTTCTTTACTTCAGTCTGAGATCAGTATGATCTTTACTTCAGTCTGTTCGTTACTTCAGTCTGATCTTTACTTCAGTCTGAGATCAGTCTGATCTTTACTTCAGTCTGAGATCAGTCTGATATTTACTTCAGTCTGATATTTACTTCAGTCTGTTCTTTACTTCAGTCTGTTCTTTACTTCAGTCTGATCTTTACTTCAGTCTGATCTTTACTTCAGTCTGATCTTTACTTCAGTCTGATATTTACTTCAGTGTGAGATCAGTCTGATATTTACTTCAGTCTGAGATCAGTCTGATCTTTACTTCAGTCTGAGATCAGTCTGATCTTTACTTCAGTCTGAGATCAGTCTGATCTTTACTTCAGTCTGATCTTTACTTCAGTATTTTCTTACTTCAGTCTGATGTTTACTTCAGTCTGAGATCAGTCTGTTCTTTACTTCAGTCTGTTCTTTACTTCAGTCTGGCCTTTACTTCAGTCTGTTCTTTACTGCAGTCTGAGGCCAGTCTGTTCTTTACTTCAGTCTGATCTTTACTTCTGTCTGATCTTTACTTCTGTCTGATCTTTACTTCAGTCTGATCTTTACTTCAGTCTGAGATCAGTCTGATCTTTACTTCAGTCTGATCTTTACTTCAGTCTGATTTTTACTTCAGTCTGAGATCAGTCTGATCTTTACTTCAGTCTGATCTTTACTTCAGTATTTTCTTACTTCAGTCTGATGTTTACTTCAGTCTGAGATCAGTCTGTTCTTTACTTCAGTCTGTTCTTTACTTCAGTCTGTTCTTTACTTCAGTCTGTTCTTTACTTCAGTCTGGCCTTTACTTCAGTCTGTTCTTTACTGCAGTCTGAGGCCAGTCTGTTCTTTACTTCAGTCTGATCTTTACTTCAGTCTGATGTTTACTTCAGTCTATTCTTTATTTCAGTCGGTTCTTTACTTCAGTCTGATCTTTACTTCAGTCTGAGATCAGTCTGATCTTTACTTCAGTCTGATCTTTACTGCAGTCTGAGATCAGTCTGATCTTTACTTCAGTCTGAGATCAGTCCGATCTTTACTTCAGTCTGATCTTTTCTTCAGTCTGAGATCAGACTGATATTTACTTCAGTCTGATCTTTACTTCAGTCTGATCTTTACTTCATTCTGATCTTTACTTCAGTCTGATATTAGTCTGATCTTTACTGCAGTCTGTTCTTTACTTCAGTCTGATCTTTACTTCAGTCTGATCTTTACTTCAGTCTGATCTTTACTTCAGTCTGTTCTTTACTTCCGTCTGGCCTTTACTTCAGTCTGTTCTTTACTTCAGTCTGAGATCAGTCTGTTCTTTACTTCAGTCTGTTCTTTACTTCAGTCTGTTCTTTACTTCAGTCTAAACGTTACTTCAGTCTGTTCATTACTTCAGTCTGATCTTTACTTCAGTCTGATCTTTACTTCAGTCTGATCTTTACTTCAGTCTGATCTTTACTTCAGTTTGAGATGAGTCTGATCTTTACTGCAGTCTGTTCTTTACTTCAGTCTGAGATCAGTATGATCTTTACTTCAGTCTGTTCGTTACTTCAGTCTGATCTTTACTTCAGTCTGAGATCAGTATGATCTTTACTTCAGTCTGTTCTTTACTTCAGTCTGATCTTTACTTCAGTCTGAGATCAGTCTGATCTTTACTTCAGTCTGAGATCAGTCTGATATTTACTTCAGTCTGTTCTTTACTTCAGTCTGATCTTTACTTCAGTCTGAGACCAGTCTGATCTTTATTTCAGTCTGATCTTTACTTCAGTCTGAGATCAGTCTGATCTTTACTTCAGTCTGAGATCAGTCTGATCTTTACTTCTGTCTGATCTTTACTTCTGTCTGATCTTTACTTCTGTCTGATCTTTACTTCAGTCTGATCTTTACTTCAGTCTGAGATCAGTCTGATCTTTACTTCAGTCTGATCTTTACTTCAGTCTGATTTTTACTTCAGTCTGAGATCAGTCTGATCTTTACTTCAGTCTGATCTTTACTTCAGTCTGAGATTAGTCTGATCTTTACTTCAGTCTGTTCTTTACTTCAGTCTGATCTTTACTTCAGTCTGAGATCAGTCTGATCTTTACTTCAGTCTGAGATCAGTCTGATCTTTACTTCAGTCTGATCTTTACTGCAGTCTGAGATCAGTCTGATCTTTACTTCAGTCTGAGATCAGTCCGATCTTTACTTCAGTCTGAGATCAGTCTGATCTTTACTTCTGTCTGATCTTTACTTCTGTCTGATCTTTACTTCAGTCTGATCTTTACTTCAGTCTGAGATCAGTCTGATCTTTACTTCAGTCTGATCTTTACTTCAGTCTGATTTTTACTTCAGTCTGAGATCAGTCTGATCTTTACTTCAGTCTGATCTTTACTTCAGTCTGAGATTAGTCTGATCTTTACTTCAGTCTGTTCTTTACTTCAGTCTGATCTTTACTTCAGTCTGAGATCAGTCTGATCTTTACTTCAGTCTGAGATCAGTCTGATCTTTACTTCAGTCTGATCTTTACTGCAGTCTGAGATCAGTCTGATCTTTACTTCAGTCTGAGATCAGTCCGATCTTTACTTCAGTCTGATCTTTTCTTCAGTCTGAGATCAGACTGATCTTTACTTCAGTCTGATCTTTACTTCAGTCTGTTCTTTAATTCAGTCTGATCTTTACTTTATTCTGATCTTTACTTCAGTCTGAGATCAGTCCGATCTTTACTTCAGTCTGATATTTTCTTCAGTCTGAGATCAGACTGATCTTTACTTCAGTCTGATCTTTACTTCAGTCTATTCTTTAATTCAATCTGATCTTTACTTCATTCTGATCTTTACTTCACTCTGATATCAGTCTGATCTTTACTGCAGTCTGAGATCAGTATGATCTTTACTTCAGTCTGATCTTTATTTCAGTCTGTTCTTTACTTCCGTCTGGCCTTTACTTCAGTCTGTTCTTTACTTCAGTCTAAACTTTACTTCAGTCTGTTCATTACTTCAGTCTGATCTTTACTTCAGTCTGAGATCAGTCTGATCTTTACTTCAGTCTGATCTTTACTTCAGTCTGATCTTTACTTCAGTTTGAGATCAATCTGATCTTTTCTTCAGTCTGAGATGAGTCTGATCTTTACTGCAGTCTGTTCTTTACTTCAGTCTGAGATCAGTATGATCTTTACTTCAGTCTGTTCGTTACTTCAGTCTGATCTTTACTTCAGTCTGAGATCAGTCTGATCTTTACTTCAGTCTGAGATCAGTATGATCTTTACTTCAGTCTGTTCTTTACTTCAGTCTGATCTTTACTTCAGTCTGAGATCAGTCTGATCTTTACTTCAGTCTGAGATCAGTCTGATATTTACTTCAGTCTGTTCTTTACTTCAGTCTGATCTTTACTTCAGTTTGATATTTACTTCTGTCTGAGATCAGTCTGATCTTTATTTCAGTCTTTTCTTTACTTCAGTCTGAGATCAGTCTGATCTTTAATTCAGTCTGAGATCAGTCTGATCTTTACTTCAGTCTGAGATCAGTCTGATCTTTACTTCAGTCTGATCTTTACTTGAGTCTGATCTTTAATTCAGTCTGATCTTTACTTCAGTCTGAGATCAGTATGATATTTACTCCAGTCTGATCCTTACTTCAGTCTGTTCTTTACTTCAGTCTGATCTTTACTTCAGTTTGAGATCAATCTGATCTTTTCTTCAGTCTGAGATGAGTCTGATCTTTACTGCAGTCTGTTCTTTACTTCAGTCTGAGATCAGTATGATCTTTACTTCAGTCTGTTCGTTACTTCAGTCAGTCAGTCAGTCAGTCAAAGGCTTTATTTCGATAAAAACATATCATAAAAGCATAACAGTTAAAAATGGAATAAATTAATTTCATTTAAAAAAGAAGAAACCTATTTTTACAATAAAGTGCAAAACAGATCATAAATAGTTATTTAAGAATGAATTAAACAATTTCCTTAAGCCTTTTACTTCTGATACGCCATGCCCAAGATAAGAATTTTGCAAGGGCACAAACGTATAAAGGGCGAGCATCTGACATTAAAATACGGAGTGCCACAATGTAGTGTCTAGTTCCCAAGGAGCGGCACAGTTGCTTAAGCCATCTTTTCCTTGGGAGGGCGTACTCATGGCATTCGAATAAAAAGTGAGCCACAGACTCACGTCTGGATGTGCAAAAAGGGCAAAGATCGGAGGTCTGAGGGAAGGAATTCCATCGTGATGTAAAGCTATAGAGTAGGAGGGTCCCGGTCCTAAACTTAAAATACAAAGCTCTATCAAAGGAGCTCTCGATGATGTCGAGATATAATTCCCGGATTGGGTGATCCTTAAAATTCAGGAAGTCCTCAGTAAGTCTCCCCAATGATGTGTTCGTGATCCGTTGGGTCGCAATCCAGTTCCAATATAAGAGCTTAAGCGTGGCTTTCGGAGGGGAAGATTTATTTTCCCATGATGCATTTAGCCCCAGATTATGCAAAAGGGCCTTCATGTCACGCAACCATTTTATCCTATGCCAACCTGGGAGTGACATGATTTCCGAGAGACCTTTGGCATATTTGGCTAGTTCCGGGACCCGCCACAAGCGAGCCCATAGCAATAAAGGGCGAAGTTTCGCCAGATCACCGATGGGGCGACAACCAAGATCGAGCATTAATGGAATTGTGGGGGTGCCTTGGGGAAGTGACATAATGACCCTGAAAAACTTCCTCTCTGCTCGTGATAAGTCGCCAGTGTCACAAAAGCCCCAGAGCTCGGCACCATAAAGGGCAGAGCTAACTCCTCTTGCTGCATAAATGTCAATAACGGGGGCTATCGGTCTTATAGCACAGGAGCGCTGCTCCTTCACGAGAGCCCCTGTAACTCTTTTATGAGATAACAGCATCTTGCATAAATGGGGGCCCCACTGCATATTATGGGATAAACGAATCCCTAAATAGTCAAACACATCCACCCTCCCCAAAGGTTCATCATTCAATTTTGGGGGGCGTATGGGTTTTTTAGGGGGATTTAACACAAGATACTTTGTTTTATCTCTATTAATTACCAAACCCCGCTCTGTACAGAAGAGCTGGAAATTATTTAAGAGTTTTTGGAGGCCCATTGGGATTTTGGAGAGCAAGAGTGTATCATCCGCGAAGAGGAGGGTGGGGATGCGTTCCCCCGCCAGGGATGGTTCATCTGAGGGGTCTTTCAATAGATGCTCAACCACACCGTTGATATATAGCGAAAAAAGGGTGGGAGCTAGAACACATCCCTGGCGTACCCCTCTCTCTACCGGGATTTTGTTAGTTTTCTCACCATTCCTCCCCCACCTAACTTGGGCAAAAGTGTTTACATGCAGCCTTGCCAATAACAGGAGCAAGTAGTTGGGCACCCCCATGGCAGCAAGGACTTTCCAAAGAGCCTCCCTAGGTACTAGGTCAAAGGCAGTCTTCAAGTCAATAAAGGCAAGGTAAAGACTGCCTTTACCCAAGACCACCACCTTCCAATACACAAGCAGCAATCTAAACGCTTGCTCAATTGTGCCGGTGCCTGCTCTGAAGCCAGCCTGGTAGTCGGAGAGGATGCCGTTTTCGTCGATCCATTGTAATAATCTGACCAACAACACCTTCCCGACCACCTTTTGTGTTATATCTAGCAGGCTTATGGGTCTGTAATTTGATGGGTCGTCCCTGGCCCCCTTTTTGAAGATGGGGACGACCTCCGCCCCTTTCCAGGATGCCGGGATTGGCGCTCCCCCACTAATGGCATTAAGCAGGCAGTTAATAAATTTGCCCCATTTCGGGATGTCCGCTCGCAACAAGTCCCCGGGTAAGCCGTCTGGGCCAGCTGCTTTTTGGGGCCTGATGGTAGTAATTGCATACTCCACTTCTTTGATCGAGAAGATGGAGTCAGCCACCCTGTTATTTACTGGCAGAGCTATACATAATGTTCCAGTTGCTAGAGCATCACTCCTTGTTAGCAAATCCGGAGTTGCTAATGCCCCCTCCCTTATATGTTTTTCATTAGAAATGTCCATGGAGAGAGCATTAGGGGTGGCACCTGATTGATTTGCATATAGTTTAGAGAAGTGGTTGACCCAAACTTGGCTAGTGATATTGCATGTAATGAAGTCAGTATCGGGTCTATTTCTGGCTCTAATCCTATCCCAAAAACGTCTTGCGTCTTTCCCCAAGCTTGCCTCTTTTAGAGAGCGCCAATATTCGATTTCCCACTCCTTTTTAGCACTAGCCAGGATTTTCTTATAATTTAGCCTAGCTCCCTGAATGTCTCCTTGTGTTTTGCTTTTGACGGCCTTAATCAAAAGCGATTTGGCGTGCCTACAAGCAGGTGTGTACCAATCGTGCTTTCCCTTTGGGAGCCCCATTACCTTATTTTTGCCCACTTGATTCATTTTTAGGAATACATTCCCAATAGACTTAATGGTCTCCTCAAAAATAGGGGTAACACGGCCGGGATTTAGCTCACCCTTGTCTGACCTATCCAATTCCAATTCTAACTGTGCATCTATGAGTACAGTATTGATTATTTTTAGTCTAGCTTCATCCTTCGCAACCATGTTCCATTTTAGACGTTTCCCACACGAAGATACAGAAATTTTGTGGGCTGGGTTAAGGGATTTTGCGGTCTTTTCGTGAGGCCATGGGTTCCTAAGGGACAATGAAAGCGAATTATGATCGCTTTCAACTGAAGGCAGGACTACCATGTCCTGAACAAAGCTCCAAAGAATGAAATCTAGCAAGATGTAATCGATCCTAGAGGTGTGGTTGACTCTATTAAACGTGGCCGCACCCAAAGGATCAGAACGCGTGCGACCATTAACTGCTCTTAGCCCAAATTCCAACGTTAGGGCATTGAGCTGAATAGCAGTTTTGGACCATTTTTTGATCGGAGGGATGGTTAAGGTCGGGATACCCCATCTAACATCATCCTCACTTGGGTCATAAATGTTGTCCTGTATAAGGGGCTCATAGGTGCAGTTGAAATCACCCGCAACCAAAACTTGGGATCCAGCTAAATTTTCATTCAGAGCCATTTCGAGAATAGATACTGTCGGGGATGGAGAGCCATATTTGGTACCTCTGGCGTATACATTATATAAGTCAAGGATGGGTCCTCTTTGTGATCCACTCAGAGAGATTTTTAAAATATCTGGAGAATTAATTAGCTTTGACTCAATCTGGAGATTTAAGGCAATGCTTACCCAGGTGAGTAGGCCTCCCGACGGACGACCTGACCCATTTCTTGGAGGTACTGCAGGAACGAAATGGGTAATATAGCCTACCCGATACACGGGTTCCATGCTCCAAGTCTCTTGGAATAGGCAAATCGTATGCGCCTCTACTAGGGCATTCCACTCAGGCAGTTGAAGTTTCCTGTGGATGCCAGCTACATTCCAGCTTAGGATCTTAATAGTGTCGCCCTGTTTAATGGGAGTGTTTCTATTTGGAATACTGGGGCATTCAGGTTGCGGCTGAAAGACATCATGGCTCACAGGCTCGATGCAGGGCACAAGTGGTGCCTTCCCAGACCCTAGTACAAGGGTGGAGCGTAGGCAGTGGGAGGGGGTCTGCAGATCTTTTTGAGGAGTAGGGTCAGGGGAGGAAGTAGGCTGGATGGGGGATAAGCAGTTTATAGGTAGAAAGCAGCCAACGAGTTGGACCGGGTTGAGGCTAGTGTATTTGTTGTCCTCAGGGACAGATCCAGAACCCAATAATGGTCAATCTACTTCTTCCAAACAGCTGAATCTGTTAGCAAGTGGTATGCCACTCCAGCCTTCAGAAAGAGCAGTATCTCTACCCTCATAGCCTAACCAAGCCTCCCTCTCCCTTCTATTGTTCCAAGATCTTGCTTTAGACGTGCCCCTATCGGGAGTGTCGTCACAACAATTTATAGGAGGATAAAAGGAAGAGAGTCTCCTCACCTTTATTCCGTCAATTTTGGGCCAAGTATTACGACGGCAGATATAATCTGCCATTCGAGAATTATCAAAATTGACAATAATGCAATCTCCCTGAATCTTTTTCTTCTCACTGCCTATCCAAGGAACCCTACGCACCATAAGGATCCTGCTACTACAAAAGTGAGGGAGTGGTCTATTAACATTAAGCCAATGCTGTACCTTGTTTTTTACGGACCGCGTTGGTTCTTCTTTGGGAGGCCTTAACTCAGGAACACCAGTCATGATCACGACATATGGGTCACATTCTGGAGGTAAGTGTATAGGATGACCAGACTCACCCCTGAAATTGTCTTTTTGTTCTACTAACCCCATGGATTTAGGTAAATGGTTTTGGTGAACTGGCCCCGGTGTTTTTACTGCAGTGTTTTGATGTACTAACCCCAGGCATTTAGGTAACGTGTTTTCTAAGATTGCACCAGAGGTAGGGGGTTTGGTGGGTTCACCAGCTATCCTAGAAGCAGCTAACAAAGATTTTGCTGGCAAAGATTTTGATGACAAATTTAAATCAACCGGGGGAGCACTCGCCACTACTTGCTCCATCCTCACGGTCGAGGGAGTAGCCCGGAGCTCCTGGTGGTTGGCCAGTCCATCACTCTTAAGTGCATTCAAAGATAGGTTCATGGAGAATAGGTGCTTTTCGATATTAGAAAGAGAAAGTGCAATAGGTTGCACATATTCTCTGAAGAGTACACCTAGTAGATTTAAAAGTTGGTTATCAGCCTCACAAACTTTGCAACCCTTGCCCAAACTGCTTGGATCGCTAGGGGCCGGTGGAATCATACTAGGGTCTGCTGTATCTATGGCTGTTTTATCTAGGGCACTCTGGACAGGATTATTTTTGATTTTCCTTGACTTCTGAGTGGTCAAAGTTTTATTCGGGGCTTTGGAGTTACATTTTTTCGGAACCCTAGACTTCTTCCGTTTGGGGATGGCACCCTCCCTTGCCCCCCTTGGGAGATTTGGACTGGGCCCCTCCTGCCTTGGGCTTAAAAACAAATTAGGCGTCCTCTCAAGATCTTTGCTAGAGTGCATATCTGAGAGGGCTAAAGAAGCTGACAGATCAACCGTATTAGGTACACCGTGAGTTTCAACCTGGACTTCAATGAGAGGCCTAATGGTGTTTAAGCTTGTAGGTGTCTTAGCTAAAGCCATAGGGCCTAACGAGGAGCGTCTTGCTAGTGCTAGATCTTGTGAAACTCTTCGCTCCAAGAGTGATATACCTTGATTAATGGCTTCATTTGCCCTAGTTATAAATTGGTCAATCGGGCCAGATGTATGTGCCACCCCCTGAGCATTTTTGCTCCTAGAACCCCTCGTCATCCTTTCAGACATGTACTGATATGTGGGGCCTTCACACAATTTAAGTTAAGCAGTTGGCAATTTGCCAGAGCAATTTTGAACTGTAAATGACTAGGTGGAATAACTACAATACCACATCAGGATGTGAATGTCAATGGGGTGGCCCAGTCCAGTCTTACCCGGTCTTTAACGGGCTTGAACGGGCCCGCCCTTGGCCCGGGCTTAGCCCGGCGCGTCCCGCACGCGTCCCGCGAAGCGGGTCCCTCTGTGCCTTTATGCGCCTCCTGGCGCTTGGTCCGCGTCAGCACGTCGCGCCGCCGCTGAGGCTGCCGGGAATTGCAGTCCCGGGGCGGCGACGCGGAAGAAGCTGGTAAGCGTTTGACCCTTGGCGGTGGCGGCAATGGTGGCAATGGCGTAGCGTGACTCCACAGGTAAGTTGTCGATTAGGCTGCTCCCCCGCGCTCCGCCGGTCCCTCTGTGCCTTTATGCGCCTCCTGGCGCTTGGTCCGCGTCAGCACGTCGCGCCGCCGCTGAGGCTGCCGGGAATTGCAGTCCCGGGGCGGCGACGCGGAAGAAGCTGGTGAGCGTTTGACCCTTGGCGGTGGCGGCAATGGTGGCAATGGCGTAGCGTGACTCCACAGGTAAGTTGTCGATTAGGCTGCTCCCCCGCGCTCCGCCGGTCCCTCTGTGCCTTTATGCGCCTCCTGGCGCTTGATCCGCGTCAGCACGTCGCGCCGCCGCTGAGGCTGCCGGGAATTGCAGTCCCGGGGCGGCGACGCGGAAGAAGCTGGTGAGCGTTTGACCCTTGGCGGTGGCGGCAATGGTGGCAATGGCGTAGCGTGACTCCACAGGTAAGTTGTCGATTAGGCTGCTCCCCCGCGCTCCGCCGGTCCCTCTGTGCCTTTATGCGCCTCCTGGCGCTTGGTCCGCGTCAGCACGTCGCGCCGCCGCTGAGGCTGCCGGGAATTGCAGTCCCGGGGCGGCGACGCGGAAGAAGCTGGTGAGCGTTTGACCCTTGGTGGTGGCGGCAATGGTGGCAATGGCGTAGCGTGACTCCACAGGTAAGTTGTCGATTAGGCTGCTCCCCCGCGCTCCGCCGGTCCCTCTGTGCCTTTATGCGCCTCCTGGCGCTTGGTCCGCGTCAGCACGTCGCGCCGCCGCTGAGGCTGCCGGGAATTGCAGTCCCGGGGCGGCGACGCGGAAGAAGCTGGTGAGCGTTTGACCCTTGGCGGTGGCGGCAATGGTGGCAATGGCGTAGCGTGACTCCACGGGTAAGTTGTCGATTAGGCTGCTCCCCCGCGCTCCGCCGGTCCCTCTGTGCCTTTATGCGCCTCCTGGCGCTTGGTCCGCGTCAGCACGTCGCGCCGCCGCTGAGGCTGCCGGGAATTGCAGTCACGGGGCGGCGACGCGGAAGAAGCTGGTGAGCGTTTGACCCTTGGCGGTGGCGGCAATGGTGGCAATGGCGTAGCGTGACTCCACGGGTAAGTTGTCGATTAGGCTGCTCCCCCCCTACTTCAGTCTGATCTTTACTTCAGTCTGAGATCAGTCTGATCTTTACTTCAGTCTGAGATCAGTCTGTTCTTTACTTCAGTCTGTTCTTTACTTCAGTCTGATCTTTACTTCAGTCTGAGATCAGTCTGATCTTTACTTCAGTCTGAGATCAGTCTGATATTTACTTCAGTCTGTTCTTTACTTCAGTCTGATCTTTACTTCAGTCTGATCTTTACTTCAGTCTGATCTTTACTTCAGTCTGATCTTTACTTCAGTCTGATCTTTACTTCAGTCTGATCTTTACTTCAGTCTGAGATCAGTCTGATCTTTACTTCAGTCTGAGATCAGTCTGATCTTCAGTCTGATCTTTACTTCAGTATTTTCTTTACTTCAGTCTGATGTTTACTTCAGTCTGAGATCAGTCTGTTCTTTACTTCAGTCTGTTCTTTACTTCAGTCTGGCCTTTACTTCAGTCTGTTCTTTACTGCAGTCTGAGACCAGTCTGTTCTTTACTTCAGTCTGATCTTTACTTCAGTCTGATGTTTACTTCAGTCTATTCTTTATTTCAGTCGGTTCTTTACTTCAGTATGATCTTTACTTCAGTCTGAGATCAGTCTGATCTTTACTTCAGTCTGATCTTTACTTCAGTCTGAGATCAGTCTGATCTTTACTTCAGTCTGAGATCAGTCCGATCTTTACTTCAGTCTGATCTTTTCTTCAGTCTGAGATCAGTCTGATCTTTACTTCAGTCTGATCTTTACTTCAGTCTGTTCTTTAATTCAGTCTGATCTTTACTTCATTCTGATCTTTACTTCAGTCTGATATCAGTCTGATCTTTACTGCAGTCTGTTCTTTACTTCAGTCTGAGATCAGTATGATCTTTACTTCAGTCTGATCTTTACTTCAGTCTGTTCTTTACTTCCGTCTGGCCTTTACTTCAGTCTGTTCTTTACTTCAGTCTGAGATCAGTCTGTTCTTTACTTCAGTCTGTTCTTTACTTCAGTCTAAACTTTACTTCAGTCTGATCTTTACTTCAGTCTGATCTTTACTTCAGTCTGATCTTTACTTCAGTTTGAGATGAGTCTGATCTTTACTGCAGTCTGTTCTTTACTTCAGTCTGAGATCAGTATGATCTTTACTTCAGTCTGTTCGTTACTTCAGTCTGATCTTTACTTCAGTCTGAGATCAGTATGATCTTTACTTCAGTCTGTTCTTTACTTCAGTCTGATCTTTACTTCAGTCTGAGATCAGTCTGATCTTTACTTCAGTCTGAGATCAGTCTGATATTTACTTCAGTCTGTTCTTTACTTCAGTCTGATCTTTACTTCAGTCTGAGACCAGTCTGATCTTTATTTCAGTCTGATCTTTACTTCAGTCTGAGATCAGTCTGATCTTTACTTCAGTCTGATCTTTACTTCTGTCTGATCTTTACTTCTGTCTGATCTTTACTTCAGTCTGTTCTTTACTTCAGTCTGATCTTTACTTCAGTCTGAGATCAGTCTGATCTTTACTTCAGTCTGATCTTTACTTCAGTCTGATCTTTACTTCAGTCTGATTTTTACTTCAGTCTGAGATCAGTCTGATCTTTACTTCAGTCTGATCTTTACTGCAGTCTGAGATTAGTCTGATCTTTACTTCAGTCTGTTCTTTACTTCAGTCTGATCTTTACTTCAGTCTGATCTTTACTTCAGTCTGAGATCAGTCTGATCTTTACTTCAGTCTGAGATCAGTCTGATCTTTACTTCAGTCTGATCTTTACTGCAGTCTGAGATCAGTCTGATCTTTACTTCAGTCTGATCTTTACTTCAGTCTGAGATCAGTCCGATCTTTACTTCAGTCTGATCTTTTCTTCAGTCTGAGATCAGACTGATCTTTACTTCAGTCTGATCTTTACTTCAGTCTGTTCTTTAATTCAGTCTGATCTTTACTTTATTCTGATCTTTACTTCAGTCTGAGATCAGTCCGATCTTTACTTCAGTCTGATATTTTCTTCAGTCTGAGATCAGTCTGATCTTTACTTCAGTCTGATCTTTACTTCAGTCTATTCTTTAATTCAGTCTGATCTTTACTTCATTCTGATCTTTACTTCACTCTGATATCAGTCTGATCTTTACTGCAGTCTGAGATCAGTCTGTTCTTTACTTCAGTCTAAACTTTACTTCAGTCTGTTCATTACTTCAGTCTGATCTTTACTTCAGTCTGAGATCAGTCTGATCTTTACTTCAGTCTGATCTTTACTTTAGTCTGATATTTACTTCAGTCTGATATTTACTTCAGTCTGATCTTTACTTCAGTCTGATCTTTACTTCAGTTTGAGATCAATCTGATCTTTACTTCAGTCTGAGATGAGTCTGATCTTTACTGCAGTCTGTTCTTTACTTCAGTCTGAGATCAGTATGATCTTTACTTCAGTCTGTTCGTTACTTCAGTCTGATCTTTACTTCAGTCTGAGATCAGTCTGATCTTTACTTCAGTCTGAGATCAGTATGATCTTTACTTCAGTCTGTTCTTTACTTCAGTCTGATCTTTACTTCAGTCTGAGATCAGTCTGATCTTTACTTCAGTCTGAGATCAGTCTGATCTTTACTTCAGTCTGTTCTTTACTTCAGTCTGATCTTTACTTCAGTTTGATATTTACTTCTGTCTGAGATCAGTCTGATCTTTATTTCAGTCTGTTATTTACTTCAGTCTGAGATCAGTCTGATCTTTACTTCAGTCTGAGATCAGTCTGATCTTTACTTGAGTCTGATCTTTAATTCAGTCTGATCTTTACTTCAGTCTGAGATCAGTATGATCTTTACTTCAGTCTGTTCTTTACTTCAGTCTGAGATCAGTCTGATCTTTAATTCAGACTGAGATCAGTCTGATCTTTACTTCAGTCTGAGATCAGTCTGATCTTTACTTCAGTCTGAGATCAGTCTGATCTTTACTTCAGTCTGAGATCAGTCTGATCTTTACTTCAGTCTGATCTTTAATTCAGTCTGATCTTTACTTCAGTCTGAGATCAGTATGATATTTACTCCAGTCTGATCCTTACTTCAGTCTGTTCTTTACTTCAGTCTGATCTTTACTTCAGTTTGAGATCAATCTGATCTTTTCTTCAGTCTGAGATGAGTCTGATCTTTACTGCAGTCTGTTCTTTACTTCAGTCTGAGATCAGTATGATCTTTACTTCAGTCTGTTCGTTACTTCAGTCTGATCTTTACTTCAGTCTGAGATCAGTCTGATCTTTACTTCAGTCTGAGATCAGTCTGTTCTTTACTTCAGTCTGATCTTTACTTCAGTCTGACCTTTACTTCAGTCTGAGATCAGTCTGATCTTTACTTCAGTCTGAGATCAGTCTGATATTTACTTCAGTCTGAGATCAGTCTGATCTTTACTTCAGTCTGAGATCAGTCTGATCTTTACTTCAGTCTGAGATCAGTCTGATCTTTACTTCAGTATTTTCTTTACTTCAGTCTGATGTTTACTTCAGTCTGAGATCAGTCTGTTCTTTACTTCGGTCTGGCCTTTACTTCAGTCTGTTCTTTACTGCAGTCTGAGACCAGTCTGTTCTTTACTTCAGTCTGATCTTTACTTCAGTCTTATGTTTACTTCAGTCTATTCTTTATTTCAGTCAGTTCTTTACTTCAGTCTGTTATTTACTTCAGTCTGTTCTTTACTTGAGTCTGAGATCAGTCTGTTCTTTACTTCAGTCTGTTCTTTACTTCAGTCTGATCTTTACTTCAGTCTGATCTTTACTTCAGTCTGATCTTTACTGGAGTCTGTTCTTTACTTGAGTCTGTTCTTTACTTCAGTCTGATCTTTCTGATCTTTACTTCAATCTGATATTTATTTCAGTCTGTTCTTTACTTCAGTCTGACCTTTACTTCAGTCTGATCTTTACTTCAGTCTGAGATCAGTCTGATCTTTACTTCAGTCTGTTCTTTACTTCAGTCTGTTCTTTACTTCAGTCTGAGATCAGTCTGTTCTTTACTTCAGTCTGATGTTTACTTCAGTCTGTTCTTTACTTCAGTCTGAGATCAGTCTGTTCTTTACTTCAGTGTTATTAACTTCATTCTGATCTTTACTTGAGTCTGTTCTTTACTTCAGTCTGATCTTTAGTTCAGTCTGAACTTTCTGATCTTTACTTCAATCTGATATTTATTTCAGTCTGTTCTTTACTTTAGTCTGACCTTTACTTCAGTCTGACCTTTACTTCAGTCTGAGATCAGTCTGTTCTTTACTTCAGTCTGACCTTTACTTCAGTCTGACCTTTACTTCAGTCTGACCTTTACTTCAGTCTGACCTTTACTTCAGTCCGTTTTTTACTTCAGTCCGTTTTTTACTTCAGTCTGACCTTTACTTCAGTCTGAGATCAGTCTGATCTTTACTTGAGTCTGATCTTTAATTCAGTCTGATCTTTACTTCAGTCTGAGATCAGTCTGATCTTTACTTCAGTCTGATCTTTACTTTAGTCTGAGATCAGTCTGATCTTTACTTCAGTCTGATCTTTACTTCAGTCTGATCTTTACTTCAGTCTGATCTTTACTTCAGTTTGAGATGAGTCTGATCTTTACTGCAGTCTGTTTTTTACTTCAGTCTGAGATCAGTATGATCTTTACTTCAGTCTGTTCGTTACTTCAGTCTGATCTTTACTTCAGTCTGAGATCAGTCTGATCTTTACTTCAGTCTGAGATCAGTATGATCTTTACTTCAGTCTGTTCTTTACTTCAGTCTGATCTTTACTTCAGTCTGAGATCAGTCTGATCTTTACTTCAGTCTGAGATCAGTCTGATATTTACTTCAGTCTGTTCTTTATCTCAGTCTGATATTTACTTCAGTCTGATATTTACTTCAGTCTGATCTTTATTTCAGTCTGATCTTTACTTCAGTCTGAGATCAGTCTGATCTTTACTTCAGTCTGAGATCAGTCTGATCTTTACTTCAGTCTGAGATCATTCTGATCTTTACTTCTGTCTGATCTTTACTTCAGTCTGTTCTTTACTTCAGTCTGAGATCAGTCTGATCTTTACTTCAGTCTGATCTTTACTTCAGTCTGAGATTAGTCTGATCTTTACTTCAGTCTGAGATTAGTCTGATCTTTACTTCAGTCTGAGATTAGTCTGATCTTTACTTCAGTCTGAGATTAGTCTGATCTTTACTTCAGTCTGAGATCAGTCTGATCTTTACTTCAGTCTGATTTTTACTTCAGTCTGAGATCAGTCTGATCTTTACTACAGTCTGAGATTAGTCTGATCTTTACTTCAGTCTGTTCTTTACTTCAGTCTGATCTTTACTTCAGTCTGAGATCAGTCTGATCTTTACTTCAGTCTGATCTTTACTTCAGTCTGTTCTTGACTTCAGTCTGATCTTTACTTCAGTCTGTTCTTTACTTCAGTCTGTTCTTTATTTCAGTCTGTTCTTTATTTCAGTCTGTTCTTTATTTCAGTCTGTTCTTTATTTCAGTCTGTTCTTTACTTCAGTCTGTTCTTTACTTCAGTCTGTTCTTTACTTCAGTCTGATCTTTACTTCAGTCTGATCTTTACTTCAGTCTGATGTTTACTTCAGTCTGTTCTTTACTTCAGTCTGAGATCAGTCTGTTCTTTACTTCAGTCTGATGTTTACTTCTGTCTGTTCTGTACTTCAGTCTGAGATCAGTCTGTTCTTTACTTCAGTGTTATTAACTTCATTCTGATCTTTACTTGAGTGTTCTTTACTTCAGTCTGATCTTTCTGATCTTTACTTCAATCTGATATTTATTTCAGTCTGTTCTTTACTTCAGTCTGACTTTTACTTTAGTCTAACCTTTACTTCAGTCTGATCTTTACTTCAGTCTGAGATCAGTCTGTTCTTTACTTCAGTCTGTTCTTTACTTCAGTCTGTCCTTTACTTCAGTCTGTCCTTTACTTCAGTCTGACCTTTACTTCAGTCTGACCTTTACTTCAGTCTGACCTTTACTTCAGTCTGACCTTTACTTCAGTCTGACCTTTACTTCAGTCTGACCTTTACTTCAGTCTGATCTTTACTTCAGTCTGAGATCAGTCTGTTCTTTACTTCAGTCTGTTCTTGACTTCAGTCTGATCTTTACTTCAGTCTGAGATCAGTCTGATCTTTACTTCAGTCTGTGCTTTACTTCAGTCTGTGCTTTACTTCAGTCTGTGCTTTACTTCAGTCTGTGCTTTACTTCAGTCTGTGCTTTACTTCAGTCTGTGCTTTACTTCAGTCTGTGCTTTACTTCAGTCTGTGCTTTACTTCAGTCTGATCTTTACTTCAGTCTGACCTTTACTTCAGTCTGAACTTTACTTCAGTCTGATCTTTACTTCAGTCTGAAATCAGTCTGTTCTTTACTTCAGTCTGATCTTTACTTCAGTCTGAGATCAGTCTGAGATCAGTCTGTTCTTTACTTCAGTCTGTTCTTTACTTCAGTCTGTTCTTTACTTCAGTCTGTTCTTTACTTCAGTCTGTTCTTTACTTCAGTCTGATCTTTACTTCAGTCTGATCTTTACTTCAGTCTGATCTTTACTTCAGTCTGTTCCTGACTTCAGTCTGTTCCTGACTTCAGTCTGTTCTTTACTTTAGTCTGTTCTTTACTTTAGTCTGTTCTTTACTTTAGTCTGTTCTTTACTTTAGTCTGTTCTTTACTTTAGTCTGTTCTTTACTTTAGTCTGTTCTTTACTTTAGTCTGTTCTTTACTTTAGTCTGTTCTTTACTTTAGTCTGATCTTTACTTTAGTCTGATCTTTACTTTAGTCTGATCTTTACTTTAGTCTGATCTTTACTTTAGTCTGATCTTTACTTTAGTCTGATCTTTACTTTAGTCTGATCTTTACTTCAGTCTGATCTTTACTTCAGTCTGAGATCAGTCTGATCTTTACTTCAGTCTGTTCTTTACTTCAGTCTGTTCTTTACTTCAGTCTGTGCTTTACTTCAGGCTGTGCTTTACTTCAGTCTGATCTTTACTTCAGTCTGACCTTTACTTCAGTCTGATCTTTACTTCAGTCTGCTCTTTATTTCAGTCTGACCTTTACTTCATGGCCACAGCATAACTTCCACCTAAACATTTCTCTGCCAACTTCGATAGGATGATTTACTTTTCCAAGTCCAGTCCTAGCCAATCTGGGTGTAAGAACGAGGTGAAGGTAATGGTATGAAGCAATGTTCAGGTCGAATCACAGGAGGGGATATTTTCCGCTCTTTATTAACAAAGGAAAGAAGGGGTCCGATCCATGTCTGCATCTGTTCACTCAAAGCCTTGTTTCCCCTTTAGTGCTCACACATCTGCTCACGACATTTGCGCCCTGCCTCTTATTTCTCTTCCTCCACCAGCCTCAACTTTTATTTATGTGTCCTCTTTCCTAGAAACAGTAGATCAGAAAGCTTTGCAGTTAACCAAAAGGTGGAATTTATATTAATGTTTTATGAAAAAGGAAATCAAATGGGAAAAGATAAGAAAGTGAGATTTGGAAAAACGCGCTCGAGGGATTAAATTACGCTGGTTGCCTCCAAATACCTCTGAACCATTTGTCTGATGGTTCATGAAAAGTGGCACACTCATTTCCCAGAACAGGCCTTCAATAATTGAGGTCACAATTATTAACATTCTTTATAAGGATGAACGGTAGCGCATTGGGCAGATCCCCAGAGCAGGCACATAAGCTGCTGAGCAGCCTTGTTACCCAGCCTATAAATCTGTAACAAAATCACTAGCACCCACCTTTTCCTTTGCCCATGTGCACAAGGAGTCCAGAGGCGAGGCAGGTGTAGGAAGGTGGAAGCTAACTGCATGGTTACCCCCACTTTTTCTGGTGTTTTGCTGGTTTTCGACTTGGCTGGGATCCTGCTATTCAGGACCCCAGCCTATATGCTTTCCCCCTAAATTGGTTGTTCATGTACTTTAGGTACACCACAGATTGGATTTTGGGGTTCCCTTATAAGTCCCTAGTATATGGTATCCTATATACCCAGGGCATAGGTACCCCAGAGGCCTCTCAGGGGCTGCAGCATACATTATGCCACCCCTGGGAGACCATGCAAAATGACACAACAGGTCTGCTAAAGCAGCCTGTGTAAGGTGGTGTATGCACCCCTTACTCAGATATAGGTTTCCTATATCTACCTTATCACTACACATATGAACCTATCAGTCACCCCTATAGTAGGCTTTATCGATCCTGAAGGCAGGGTGCTGGGTTTTGTGTGAGCGGATGCCCATGCATGAGCAGAGCCCCTCTGCAGCCTTCGGAATCTCTCCTCCGGGCTTGTTAGTGATGCAGCCTAGACCATATACTCTTAAGTGCACTATAACCTCGCGGTAAATGCTAACTTTAAAAAGGCTGCACAGAAAACTGTTGTGTTTGGTGTCAGACACCTTGGAATCATACCTCCGTACCAGTAACTGGTGTGGGAGGTATGATTCCTCCATGGTAGAACCACTAGTGTGGGGCACCGGACTACCCGGTACCAGCTTTCCTTAACCCTGGCATCACAAAATGGATGCTGCAGCCACAGACACGAGTCTGGCCTCCTGCTGCTGGGAGAAACTCCGGCAGGGGAGGCCTGGAGCATAGGTTTCCTGTCACAGGGAGGTGTAACCACCTCCCAAACAGGCTTTAGTGTATTGGGGCTCGGTGGGTGCACTCCAAGAGTGCTTTGAAGTCTGCACTGGGGGCACATTTTGTGTCCCTTTTCATAGCCCAGTTCAAACCTATTGCAGTGGCTACCAGTCTCTGCTCTGGCATGAAACTGGACAAAGGAAATGGGTGTAGCCACCCCTCTTTCCTGACCCTCCCATAGGTGGGTCCCCAGAGTTTATCCCACCCCTTCCTTGGGTATAAAGTAGGAACCCCGGACTACAGGGCTTTAGATTTACCTGCACGAAACTCTGATACATAATCCTGGAACTTCGACGATCTACAAGGCGCTAGATGACTGATGAATCTCCCTTGGGGTAAAGGAGTTACTCCCCTGCGTGGCAGGCACCAAAGACACATCTGACCGGTTTGCATCTCCGAAACTCCCGCCGGACTACAAAGAATTTGCAACACAGGAGGTGGGTTCCCAGACTTCCCAGAGGCCGACCCCAGTTCCCAGCAAAGCTGAGACCCGTATCCCTCATGGGGACCGTGGATCCGGAACCCCTAGACACCGTGCACATTTGCAAATGCATATGCTTCTTGGTGATCCTTGAGGCTGTGCTTTGGGTTACTTGTAGCCCAGACCCCGAGCAGTAATTCCACTGAAGACTGCCGGCCTACACTCCATGAGTGTTCCGTGAGCCGGCCCTTTGTGTTTTCTCTCGAGGTCCCTTCGCGATCCCTGGTCCGTCGACCTGTAGGTTCCTGAGAAGGCAACTTTAACTTTCCTTGGGCTTCCCTGGTTGCTCCAGATGTGCCCTGACTTTCCATCGCTTTTGGAGTCCCCTGGACCTTGCTGGTCCTCACCGGAGCATCTTTTCTCTTCCTGCATGGGTCGCTATTGCCAAAGCTTGTTGTGTTCAATCCGAGCACCGACACCGCAGCATTCCACATCCTTCGTGGGACAGCTCAAATCCAGCTCCTGCCCATTGTCGACACCTCCTGGTCCTCGTGGCTGCAGAGTCAAGCTTCACCTCTTCGCACCTGAAGCACCCCACATCGGTGGGCATTCGTCTATCGTGCCCCTGGTCACCGGCAAGTGACCCAGACTCTGTCCCCTCTGCTTTCAGGTTCTTCACATCCTCGATCCAGGCTTGGATCACACCGGACACTTTTCTTCTTCACGGCAGCAGCACTTTGCAGCAGGTCATCATTGAAAATGACAACGATCCCCAACACCATTTGACACCTATGCACCCGGCTTCCCTGGGTGAGGTACCTCGAGTACTCCAGTGCTCCCATGGGTGTTGGCCCTAGAACCCCCTAAGTCTTATGGGGTTTGCTCAAAGTCCTCTCCCAAGTGTCCTTAAACTTTAAAATTCCAACCACGACTTTCCCCATAGAAGCTAACAGCGCTCGTAGCTGTGTTCTCACACTGCACGCATCCCCCGTGGGTCCCGTGTCACTACCTTAGGTGGTTCCTTGGGGTCCCAGCAATTCTACGTGCTCTAGGCACTGTGTCTAGTCAAGTCGTGGTTCTTCTACCACTTTCTTAATATATGGTTTGGTCTCCCCGTGGGGCCCATTGCACATTGTTCTATTTACTTAGGTTCTATCGTGTTTATATTGTGTACCTTGCTCTGTAATCTCATAAAGAGATTACTAGAGAGTGTTTAGTAATAAATACATATATTTTATATATATACATTGTGTGGTTCTCCTTTCATTTAGGCATTCAAGAGGTTATAATCTGGTAAACCAAGCTGCTTTACACTCCTTCAAGACGTAGCCTGAAGGCTGCTCTCTCAATAGCTACCACTAGGATAGCTTTCAATAAAGGTTGTCTTAAACCTATCATCAATAAGGGTTGTTTGGACTGGTGCCAGGAGCCCACTTGAACTAGTGGACAGCATATGCCAGGCCAACTTCTCACAGCAGGCTCAGATGATAGCTGTGGAGATGGGCGGGAGGGAGGTTGGTGGAGAAATAATGATAAAATGGGCACCGTGCAACAACATCATGCATATGGCGCCCGTGCATATTAAATTAAGCGGGTGCCATGATCATGCGCGGGCTGCTTGTGAAATGAAAGTGCGCATTGCGCACTGAATGTTGCAGGAAAGCATGTCGTGCCACAAAACTCCCTTCTCAAATAAAATCTCTCCAGTACTATCCCAAACGAAACTCATTCTAATAAACAGAACATATTGGACCCCTGAAAGGAACTTTAAGCTTAACCTCAGCCAGAGCCCTACATGCTGGAATTATAATGCTCATGTTGGTGATCTAGCTCACATGCTCTTTCAATTCCCCACCCTACAAACATATTGGGACATAATGACCGCTACCTGTTAGATCTAATGCTTACACTTACCTGCACAATAGTACTTAATAAATGGAAGAACTCCAAAGAAGTCTGCTTCAGAATGTGGCGAGAATGGTTGTCCTTTCTTAGAGGGGCTGATAATATCTCTCTACATTCTTTGTCCTGGCGCCCCTACATAAGAAGCTATGGAGGTCCCTTGATGCCTTTTCCTTTAAACATGACCCTCCGTGAAACTCATCAGCCCCAACAATCCAACACATACATTCTACTGTACCTCTTGTTGACTACCACTGCACTAACACCCTCCCATTGGATCTCGAACACGAGTCCTCTCGCCTGTCCCTTCATATAGGATCGTTCCACAATGGAAGTGCCTCATGCTACCCCATGATGTCTGTATACTATACAGTCGGATCCGATTTGTGTGAGTCTCTTGTTAATTGATGTTTTGACATTAGGTTTGCACTTCGGATATGGGAATATGATTACTATATTACTGTATCTGTTGTTCTAACATGTTACCCTTCTAGTGCATCGTCCTGGTGGATTCTCGGCGGGGGCACCCGCTGGCGGACACACTCTGGAGGGGTAGAGAAGCAGAGTGCCCTGAGTTGAGTGAGTACTGCTGTGCCTGCTGGGGTGAGGGCTCTGCGCCGGGGATTGCTTGCCCTGGGGCCTGCGCCCTGACCGGTGCTGGAGGCCCCGATTGCGGAGCTCTCTGCCCTGTGACCCCGCGATCTGAAGAGTAGAGTGGCTGGACTCTGTTTGCCACTGGGCTGTGTGGCAAAGCACTGTGAGAGATACCTGAGACCCGGGCTCCAGTCTTCCTGATACTGGTACGCTAAGATCTTTGTCGAGTGGACACTGGGCTGCGCGTCCCCGCAGGGAATAGTGACTCGGCCCTTGGCCTTGAGAGTGGCAGCGGGACACGTGGGTTGGAACCCACAGCCCCTCATAGACACCCGGTGGGGGAGTGCTGTTCCCAATTTGATGTGTGACGAGATCGCTCGCATTACTCTCACGGACTACATTGCTGGCTACTACTGTTCCTCTGCGACTGCGCTTCTGGAGACATGGGAAAACTGAGGGGCAAGCAGACGGGGATTCTGCCTTTTTCACACACCTGTCCGGGAAACTGGCGTCTTACCTGACTGGTTCAGTGATTATGGGTGGGGATTTCAACTCTATCCCTGACATATTCTTAGATCGGTCGCATTCACCTCTCCCAGATGCCCCTATTCATAAGGTCTCTAGGGCCAGAAGGGATTGGAAGCTCTGATGGGGAATGGTTGACACCTGACGGGCACACCACCCGGGGAGCACGATTATTCTTTCTTTTCAGCGCTTCACAAGCTCCATGTTAGATTAGATGCGATACTGTGCTCCCCTGACATACATCATACATGCAGTTGTTAAACATAGTGGATATCTCACTAGAACGTTGTTAGATCATAATCTGCTACTCCTTCGGTTTCAGTGGTCCCAGGCCCGCCCCGCAATCCCAACTTGGCACTTAAACCCAGAGCACCTAGATGATCAGGTCTATTGGGAGGTGGTGGGGGCTGTTATTACCCAATATTTCCACAAGAACGCGGGCCCGGCATCTTCGACTGCTGTGGAGTGGGATGCCTTTAAGGCTGAGCTAAGGGGTCACTGTATTGCTAACATGGTGGGGGTGCGTAAGACATTATTGCAAGATATAGAGTGCACAGATCAGCGCTTGCGTGCAGCGGAACACCCCCGGTCTGAGCGACCTACCGGGTAGCAGGACTTACTGGAGGCGAGGGAGGCGGTTGCTGTGCAGGTTGAACGGCTGCGCTGTTTTGACTATAAAAGGTATATAGCACGTGCACACGCAGAACTTGATAAATCCGGTGCGTTGTTGGCATGGTTGGCTAACCCCGCCCAACGAGGAACGGTCATCTTGGAATTGTGTAGCCCAACTTGGGAACTTTGCTATACCAAGCAGGGGATTATTGATCAGTTCCGGGCCTACTATACAGATCTTTATCAGAGTAAGGTGACGCTGGTTGACGAGGTCCTTGGGGAGTTTTTAGCCACGGCTGACCTTCCATGCCTGGAAAGGGAGCAATCCGAACTCCTGGGCCAGGATATAACATTAGGTGAAGTTAGGGGGGGGCGATAAAACATATGCCGTGGAAAAAGACCCCATGGGCTGATGGTCTGCCAATCGAATTTTACCTGACCTATATCGATCTGTTAGCTCCTAAACTAGTGCCTCTTTATAATGAGGCGAAGGGGGCAGGTGCACTGCCTGTCACTACCCGAGAATCCATTATTATCCCACTACTGAAGCCAGGGAAGTCGCCTTCAGATAGGGCCGCTTACCGACCGCTATCTATGCTCACTACTGATTACAAAATTCTGAGTTGGAGCCTAGCGGCTCGTTTGCTCCCGCAAATGGTTCAATTGGTGCACAGGGATCAGGCGGGTTTCATCCCGACGCGGACCACAGCCACCAATGTGTGGCGCCTGTTGCATATATAGGAACCTGATTCCTACCCGACATCAACCGCTGCCATTTTATCTGTCGACATAGAAAAAGCATTCGACAGCCTAGAATGGCAATACTTATTTCAGGTCATGCGCAGTTTTGGCTTGGGCGATTCCTTTGTGGCTTTGACGGCATTGTTATACAAATACTCCACTGCGGGGGTTAAGACAGTTGGCCTGATTTCGGATGCTTGTGCTGTGAGCCGCGGGAAGCTACAGGGTTGTCCGCTCTCCCCCCTGCAGTTTGCCCTGGCCATTTATTTATTTATTTAGTATTTTGTAGAGCGCACAGCTACCTCCGACGGAGGTGTCCCGGCGCTGAAGACATAGTCTCTGAGGAGTAAGGGAAGCGTGAGAGGTGGCTTTTAGTATTAGATCTGGGAAAAAAGCCAGGTCTTCAGTTTTTTCCGGAATAGGGGTTCTGATGTCAGAAATCTTAACTCTGTGGGCAGTTGGTTCCAGAGTTTGGATGTAGCAACTGCAAGTGCCCTTCCTCCCGTGCGTGCAAGACGATAACGGGGGCATACCATGAGGCGAAGATGGTTAGATCTGAGGTTTCGTGGGGATTGTGAAAACCTCAATCTGCGCCGTAGGTATGTGGGGCCTCGGTCATTGAGAGCTCTAAAAGCCAGAGTTAAGGCTTTAAATTGGATGCGCAGTCTGATTGGAAGCCAGTGAAGTTTGATCAAGTGGGGTGAAATGGAATGGCGGTAAGGGATATTGCATATCAGCCTGGCTGCTGCGTTTTGGACTCTCTGTAGTTTGTTAATGATGTAGGTAGGAGCACCTACATACAGGCTGTTAGCGTAGTCCAGGTGGGAGGTGATGAGGGCATGGACTACTATTTTTCGAGAGCCCAGCGGTAGAAAGGGGATGATTTTTTTTAACATTCGCAGCTTCCCGAAACAGGCTGAGATGGCTTTGTTGACTTGGGTTTTACAAGAGAGGGAGGTGTCGAATTGGAAGCCTAGGTTTCGGGCGGCTTGGACTGGTTCCGGAGGAGGGTTGAGTTCAGACGGCCACCAGAGATTGGAGGGTAAGGGAGTTTCCTGATTGAAGAATAAGACTTCTGTCGCGGCCCAGGCCTGGACTGGGCAGCGTTACCCGGGGCTCAGTGTACGTGGCAGTACTCATTACTTGCTCATGTTTCTAGCACATACGACTGACGCCCTCGTCAGAGCAAAGAGCTTACTCCAATATCTTGAGACTGTGGCGGGACTCAAAATGAATTGGGCGAAGTCATGCCTGTTCCCCACTGCTCCTTCGGAAGGTGGCCCCTTATTTACTGACGGTGTGCTATGGGAGTATGGTTGTTTGACGTATCTTGGGACCCGCATCTATCATACGCAGGCCGACCTACTGGATGGCAATGTTGGAGGGACCCTCTGGAGTCTTAAATGCAACCTGAACTTTTGGGGGACCCTACCTCTCTCGGTAGTGGGCCGGGTGTTCCTTCTTAAAATGGTGCCTCTCCCCCGATTACTGTATTATTTTCGAACCCTACCAGTCTGAATTCCCGCGTCATTTTTCAAACAACTTCAATCAATGATTACAGGTTGTATCTGGGCAACTGGCAGGCGATGGGTGGCGCTGAAAACTCTAATAAGGCCAAAGGCTGATGGTGGCCTGGCGGTGCCCGACTTTGAGACATACTATCTGGCAGCCCAGTTGCAGTGGCTTACTCAAGCAGTAGTGCTGGAATTTTGGGGACCAGCTGAGCGGGATGGAGGATGGGATCCAGACCAGATGTTGTCTTGTATTCTTTTACAGCTACCACAGAGACTCCAGGTGCTAACTACTGAGTTACGAACGTTTCGGCTTTGCTGGAATAGGAGCCACCGAAGGGTGCAGATTGTGCATCCCTATGCGCCGGAGATCCCGTTAGTTGTGTGTACTGCACTCCCACATGGGGGCAACTGGGCCGTGCTGACTGACTGGGGGTAGAGGGGACTGTATACGGTAGGGGATTTATATGAGGATGGTACCCTCCTTCCCTTCGATGCATTGCAGGGCAGGTATGACCTTCCTTGGGGAGATTTTCTGCTTCACTCGGCTCTGGTCTCGGCCATCCAAAAGAGGGGCTGTCTGAACCATGGACCTCCAGGGCTGGTCAGTATGTTGTAATGGTAGCGGGGACCATTAAAGCTGTTACGTTGCGGACACTCCAGCAGAAATGAGAGGATGATTTAGGCAAAGAAATCCCTGAGAAGGTGTGGGCAGAATTGGTTGAGAGGGCGTGGAAAAGTACTAGAAATGCTTGTTTCTAGCTAGTGCACTTTTTCATACTGTATAGGGCATACCTCACCCCGGCCAAAATTAATACATACTTCAACACGGACACAGCTCTGTGCCCGCGGTGCAACACGGAGGGTGCGGATTTCCCCCAGAATGTATTGGGAGGAGGTGGTTTCGCTATTGTGTGACATAACTGAAAGGGAGATAGAACCCGCTATAGGCCCTAGCTTGCTGCGCTGGTTTCCCCACACATCACAAGAGCACTAGTACATTTTTGGATCTGGGTCTTCTTCTGGCCAAAAAAGATATTACAGCACACTGGAAGTCTAGGCAGGACCCCAGTGCCCAGAGGTGGAGAGGTGACCTCCTTAAATGGGCGGAGTGTGAGGGCATAGTTAGATTGCAGCTAGCTAGTCGAGCGAACTGCGACAAAGCTTTAGAAGCCGCAAGAGCCTGGGAAGCACTGGTGATCTTACTAAAAGCCCCTGACGCTGATCTAGATGTGGATTCTGCGGCTGGTGACCCGGCTATTTCGCCCTGACCAATGTGAATTCCATGCCTGGCTGTCTGTACCTCTCATATCTCCACTTGTACTTACCTTTGTAGTTGCAGTTTTCCTTACTATGTATCCCATGTTACCCGATTTGCGAACATTTGTGCCCTATCTTGATGCTATTGGAACGACTGCTTAGTGTGACACGCCGGGGAGGGGGGAGGGATAAGAGGGTGGGGGGTTTAAGATTGTTTTGTTTTCTGCCCTGTGGCTCCGGCATTGCTCTTATGTTGCTCATTGCTTGTTGCTGTGATGAGCCTTCCTCATTCATTTGGTTGCCACCTGGAGCTATTAGCTTGGGATTGGCGCACAAACCTGTTAACTGCGAATATGTAAGTTGCATTTGGTTGTGATCACAGACTGGGATTGACTAATGGGCTCCTGTTGAATATGTTTGGATGCGATTGTTTTGAAACAATAAAAACGTTATTAAAAAAAAACCAGTAGAGTGTTCAATGCCGTACACCCAGTTCTACTCTCAATACAGGAAGGTGCTATCAAAATCAAATATCCTATCGATCTGCGCACTTTGCTATTGGCGCTGCCCTCAATGATCACAACCTTTAGAACATGTCATCAATTCTTCCAGATTGATTTGTGCGAGGAAAAAAAAGAAAGGGGAAAAGACAATGCATATCACACTGATCTCGTGAGGGTGTGGGTGTTTGATCATTTTCCAATCTATTCTATACAGCATGTCTGGGTGCATGCTTATATTGGAGCAAAGGCTTCCCTTACGATCAGGATCTACCTACCCACAATGTACAGGCATCCACCTTCTGTATGCTGTTTTGTTTAAGCTTACATAAACACTCCCTATAGTCAATTATTGTTATGCAGGACCGTGCACACGGCTCATGTGCTTACACTGAGACATTGCATTACTATAACCGTAGGTCAGCATCAGCAGCTGGTGAGGTCTAGTGTAACTATAATATCATTGGGACATTACAACAGAAATCTGGAGTCATGGTAAAAAACAAATAATTGGATGTGGCTAACAAGGTAGCTGTGGAGCAGCTAGAAAGAAAAAGTAAGGCGCTAGATTATTTTGTGCTAAAGCTTCGTTAAATCTTGCATATTCTGTCTCAGCATGTCTCATTGCTTTAGTGCAACACTACACCATTGTCTATGTATTATACCCTGAAATGTTTGTAATTCTTCTGAGGTACTCTAAGGTTGTTCAGATCTTGTGGCACCACCATAAAACATCAAATACATGAAAGTGCATTGCCTTAAAACACGGACTAGGACTTGAAAGAATTTAGAGGCTAAGGGAACTTGGTTGAAAGGCTGGCTGCCTTTCTTCAGGAGTTAACATTTCTTTACAATCAGATTGTCATTCTAAAGTAAATATGATTTTGGGGGTTGTAGTGCTGGTTATCTGTGACGTCTTGGTTTCTTCCAGTGCCTGTTAACACTATGGACTGGGGCATTGTAGTGCTGGCACAGGGCCTTTATGGGGCTAGATAGAGGCAGAAAGTTAGCAAAACAGTGCATTTACACCAACTGTTGTCATTGTGCAGCACAGTCCATATAAACTTCAACTCTATTGCTAGCTATGATCAGAGAATAAGTGGTTACGACGCATTCTACATTTTGCATGGCAATAAAATTGGTGTAGACATTTTGTGGACTCAGTGACTACATTACTTAAGTAAAATAAGAGCCCCTCAAAGAGCTTGCCTTTTCAGGAATAACTAGCATCTTTACGAGTCACCTGGCTATGTTTTTATTATGTCACCAGCAAGGGTATCCAGCAGTCAGACTCTCAGCGGCAGGCTATGCTACATCATTCCCTGGTACATCTCTGCCTGGTAACGACTGACAGGTCCTCCGCTGCAAGAGTCTCTCCACCAGCGACACGGCTTTCTTTCAACAGCAACCAAGGGGTTCCTTTCCAGAGCATCTGCACCTTGCAAAGTAACTGGCACTATGCACATGCACAGTATCCATTCACACAGACATGCCTTTTGAGGCTGAAACTTATCTGGGCATTTCCCATCTGCAGGTTATACTATGTTACCAGCAGGGGGCTTCCTCAATTTCTTCCTGGCTGCTAACAACTGACAGGCCCGTCATTGGGTGAGGGTGTCCTCTGGTTAGTGACCCCGTCTTCTATGCTTTCTGTGGGGTTCATTTCTGCCCCTAGCTGAGTTACTGATACAATGTACAAGCCAAGAGCAACAAACCACCGAACAGACATGGAATAATACAAGAGATCTGCCACAAGCTGCTGGTCAACGGAGGACTTGAAGTCCATAAATGCAAGTCCCAGCAAGCTTCATACTACAACCGCTTCTTGACAAACAGGTTCGGGATGATATGAACAGTCCATCCCAGCAGAGCTCTGCACCCCCCTCTAACCTAATGAACTTTACACAGAATCTCTCAGAATGGACAGTCCAACGCAGCAACTAGCTGAAGGAGCTATGATCATGAGAAATACCCTAACAGAGCTGCTCAAATCTGCCCTCTTACTAAAACAACTAACTCCACGTCCCTCTGACTTCTTCATCCATCATACCGCGAAGCACTGCATTCCCTAACATGATACCCGTACCTCAGTGGTCATCACACACAACAGAAAAACATTATTCACACAAGATCGACACAAAGACAACACACTTACAACCACACACCCTGCATGTTATGTTATGTTATGTTATGTTATCTGCATTTATAACGCGCGCAGCTACTCAGAGGAGTGTACCGGCGCGGCCCAAGAGGACACAACATCATAACCAGACCTTAAGAAAAGAGATGTGTTTTTAACAGTTTCTTAAAGACTCCAAGGTCATCAGCAAAGCGAAGTGGAAGGGCATTCCAGGCGCGCCCAGCGAACACAACCAAGGAGGCACCACCAAGCCTATGACGCTGAAATCTAGGTGTCTTCATCAGCCTTAGCGAAGAGGAGCGTAAGGCTCTCCCCGGCACATAGAACGAAAAGCGTCTCTGCAGGTAGCCGGGGCCTTGTCCATGTAGAGCGCGATGGGCCATAGTGAGGGCTTTAAATACCACACGAGCCTTGACCGGTAACCAATGAAGAGACCGGCGGTAATCATTCACGCTCTGCCTGGGCGCCAAGCCCCCCAACAAGCGGACCGCCGCATTCTGGGACACCTGAAGCTTATTAAGAGTGTAGGCAGGGATCCCAGCATAAAGAACATTGGCATAGTCAAGTCTGGATAGGATCAGTGCCCGAACCACCGCTTCCCTGGCAGCTTGCGGAAGAAGCGGAAGGAATCTTCTCAAGATTCTGAGGAGGCCGAAACAACAGCCGGTCAGACGCTTAACCTGACTAGCAAAGGAGAGGTTACAATCAAAATAAACCCCCAGGTTCTTTACGGTCTGACTCGTGGAGGCGGGTGGAGGGAAATCAGGAGGCCAGAGAGACTCTCTAAATCCAAGGGGGAAGTCTCCAAACATTAGAACCTCGGATTTGTCCTCATTACACTTTAATTAGGCAGCTGCTAGCCACTTAAAAACCGAGGAAAGACACCTCTGCACGAAGTCTACCGAGGTCCCCTGCTTCTCCCACGTAAACAGAAGTTGGGTATCGTCAGCGTAAGCAATGACCTTAGCCCCCAACCTCTCCGCTAGGGCCACCAGGGGAGTAAGGTAGATATTGAACAAAAGGGGGCTAAGGGAGGAGCCCTGAGGGACCCCCGTGCTCACTTGGAGAGGTGACGAGACACAAGGAGGTAACCAGACTTGCTGGAGCCGGCCATCCAAGAAAGATTGAATCCAATCCCAAGCGAGGTTGGACACCCCGATCTCAGACAGTCTACGCAGCAGCAGTGTGTGGGGGACAGTGTCGAAGGCCGGCGACAGGTCTAGCAGCACGAGGGCTGCCTTCCCACCGGCGTCAAGACACTCCCGAATAGCCTCTGAGACTTCCACAAGAGCACCTTCCGTGCTAAAAGAAGGACGGAAGCCAGATTGGGCTGGATGAAGAAGACCCGCTCCCTCAACAAAATCCGACAACTGCCTGCTCACAATCTTCTCACATACCTTCGACAGGCTAGGGAGAAGAGAGATAGGCCTGTAGTTCCCGGGAGTTGAGGGGTCAAGACTAGGCTTCTTTAGCAAGGGGAGAACTTTAGCCTGCTTCCAACAGGACGGGACCCTGGCTAGCTGTAGGGATAGGGTGCCGCTCGTAGGCGTGAACATTGGTTCCTGAATTGCTTCATTCTTCGTATATTGAGGAAGTTACCGGGACCTTGTAACCAGCGCTAATCACTCTATTTTAGTTGGAGCCTGTTTTTACTTGCTGGGACTGGGACTGCGAGGTCCAGGGTGCGTAGCTACAAAGCCAACACAGCGCACCTGGACACTCTTCCCGGCCCCTCCTCCCATTGCTTGCCATAAAACGCCTCGCGGCCCCCGCTCGTAGGCGTGGACATTGGTTCCTGAATTGCTTCATTCTTCGTATATTGAGGAAGTTACCGGGACCTTGTAACCAGCGCTAATCACTCTATTTTAGTTGGAGCCTGTTTTTACTTCCTGGGACTGGGACTGCGAGGTCCAGGGTGCGTAGCTACAAAGCCAACACAGCGCACCTGGACACTCTTCCTGGCCCCTCCTACTCCCACTATTTGAACCCAGCCCACAACCGCGTTAGCGGGACGCGTGCGGGGCGTAGTCCGGGGCGAAGCCCGGGCCAAGGGCGGGCCCGTCTGAGCCCGTCCGAGAACGCCAGAGAACGGAACGGGACCCCCCTCTAACAACTACAGATCAAAGTCATTAAACCATCGAGGGTAAGCCCAAGCATTCAGTGTGTACCCCAGAGATTTCTGTTAACTGAGATTGCTAACAATATCTAGCAATGGACAAATTTGCCAAAAAAGATGGCCCAAGTATGCAATCGTCCGGGGGAGCTCTATTGGGAACTTTAGATAACTTCTTAGTGCGAGTACAAACAGTGCTTGCCAAGGACATAGAACTAACTGAAAAAAGATTATCTCTAGATATCCTCTGTGACAAGAGGTCTTCACTGGGAAACATGGCCAATGTAAGATCGCCACCGTGTCGCCAGTCTATCAGGTCGAACTCTCAGGGTTCAATAATTTCTCTGATGGAGGAGTGTTCTGGCGGAACAACGACATGTTCCCCAAAAAAAGCGGGTGAAACTGAAGAGATCTTGAATATTGATAAAACGGTCCCAATCCCTAAGCCTCTACCAAGCATAAAGACCCGCTCGGCTAGTAAAGGGAAAATGGTCCCTGTCCATCATCAACAATTAGCCCACACCTTGAAAAAAAAACGTGGGGGAAATCAACAGTCTGCAGCTGGGAAAAACGCTAATCCTGATATTAGTTCTGTTTTAAGGAAGGACATCGTTCCAGGCCCAAAACCCACAACTGCTGAGGCGAGGACAAACACATCATCGTCACTGGGGATACAGTCCATGGGAATTACAGACGCAATGTTTTGGGAAAAACTGGAAAGTATTGTTAAGAATTTATGTGACCCAATTTATGAAAGGTTAGGCTTCATCGAAAGTAGGCTTGTATGTATGGAGCTCTCACTTGCCTCGGCTCAGTCACGGGGGGGCAGAGAGGGTGCGGGCCTGCAAAAGGAATGTCCTCGTGGGGTAGGCCAATGCCCCGAGATCAAATCTACCACTGACAAATCAATAAGTGGCATTGTGGAAGATAATCCCCTTATTTCGAAGGTGCCTCAAATAACTCCTGTTGCTGATAATCAACCAAGAGCAGAACACCTTCCCCAACGTGTTATAGCAAATAGTCCCGGGATGGGTAGGGTCAGAAGTGTTAAGCAATCAACGCCTGTACAATCTTTAGCGCAGGCTTCACCAGGCTTAATTGACATTCACCTACCCCCCGAAGCAGCCCCCTATGTGGTGGTCCTAACAGGGGTTCCACCATTGGCTAATGGAGCAAGGGAACCCTATAGGGACCTAAAGAACAAATGTACATTTTGGCTTATCGTCAAGCGTCCATTGCCGGCCCATATGCGTGCTGAAATTTTGTACGCTAGAAGAGTAAATTGGGTAGGCAGGAGACCTAAGACGACAAAGGGGGATTGTATTATTATTAACTTTAGGGACAGGCATTGTGTGGAATATATCTGCTCTTGGTTTCAGGATGATTCTACCTCTTCAATAAGCACAATGCCACTTCATTATTTTTATGCTCACCCATCTCAGCCCCTAGGAGGGGTAACACATGGGGGACACCAGACAAATGGATGTTCCTTGGGGGACATCAGGTCCATCAATAGATTTGATGTGTTATCCGGGCTGGCGGACTGTGATTGACTGAAAGATGGTAGAGGGTATCCCAATCACGAAAATCCACCCGTAGCTCCAGAGACAATGGAGGGTATTATAAGTAGTAACAGAGGTGAATTGGAGTTTTCTGCCCTAATAAATACTACTGGGGCTGGGGAACAAGGCCTACAAGTTGTGCCACAGAAAGAAATGTTAAGTAATGTGGGTAACCTTTCTAGGTTTGTTGCAGTTGTTCCTCCTACGTCAAATATAAGAAGTGACGAAGGGGGTATTAAAACCACAGGTCATATTATGTTTTTATCCTGGAATGTGGCAGGCGTGGGATCCAAACTATATCTTCTCCCCTCTGGTCAGATTTTATTAATAAGCATGACATTTGTCTCTTTCAGGAGACATGGTCACTAGAGCCCGTGTTTATGCTGGGTTATCTGAATTTTTTTGTCCCAGCTGAAAAAAGGGCCAAGGGCCGGCCAGTAGGTGGACTGATTATTTGGATCAAACAAAGTCTGGAATGTAACATACAACCTGTCCCAACTCAAAATAATGACATTTTGGGAATCAGGTTGAACTTCCTGCCGAATTTTAAAATTGTTATATATAACGTGTATGCAAGGGGCTTACCAGGAGGGAAGCGATCGGAGGTAGTTTTAGCATTAAATACCCTTGTTGAATCCAGTACCAATGACGTGCTCCCATTGGTTGCGGGAGATTTTAATACGACTTTTGAGCCACTGGGGCCTCATGATATGCTCTTAACAGAGGAGGAAGACCTTAGATGGGGCGTCCCACAGCTCGAGATTAAGTCAGCCAGCAAATGGACAGAGGCGGCCCTGTATCTGAAAGGGTTCTGCCTGGGCAACCAACTGAGGGCAGCTAATGGCAGAACCATATCAGATAGGACATGTAGTAAAACTTATGATAATGGAATCAGGGCAAGCAATATAGATTACATTCTGGTCCACCTGAAGATGTGGTATACCCTAGTGGATATGGTGGTTATGCCACGGATCGAAAGTGACCACAACCCACTAGTTGCTACCTTTGATTTGGGTTTGGGAGACAGAATGGATCGAGCTTCCGAAATGACTTGTCAGGTTGCTGTTTTATCAAATGACGAACTCCACCTTAAGTGGCATAAAGTTGCAGAGCACCCTGACCTCTTAGATAGCATCAAGACTAATGTTGAAGAGGCGCTGACATTAATAACGGCAGGAGGACCCAAAAGCCAACCTCCAGCCGTAATTGAGGAAATACATGAAAGATTATTTACTAACCTTAAATCTTGCTTTTGTAGAATTTCCTCAGGAAAAAAAGTCACTAGAAATAAACAGGAGGAATGGTATAACGCCTCCTGTAAACTAGCTCGTAGAGATCTGGGACTTGCTCTGAAACTAAGAGATTCAAGCAAGATTAAAAAAGCCCGCAATACCTATAGGAAGGCCCAATGGGAAGCAAAAAAGGACTGGGAAGAGAGCGAGTGGCAAGAGTTAAAGATAGCATGTTCGGACAAAAACCAGAAAAAGTTCTGGGACATATTTAAATGGAAGAGGGGTGAAATTACTGATAGCCCACATAATCATGTCCCCCAGAACTCCTGGGTCGAATTTTTTAAAAAGAGAAAGAGTATGCTGTTCCTCCTAGTCAGGGGAAGTAGTGTGAAGTGTACACTCTACCCCAAGGTGGAGACAAAGTGAAAGATAATGTCTAGATTGCCTGAGGACTTGAGCACGTGGTGGGTGGGGGGACCCACTCGGGTGGAACTAAAACCCTCACACACCCAGCAAGCTAGGTGTCATGCTTCATCATCTGGGTTTTGCTCCTCGTCGGGTCGGCGCTGCAATTCCCAACGGGCACCCAAAGATGGGGCTCTTTACGGAGATCTTTTGTTCCTCGCCGAAAGTTGAGTGCAAGTGAGGGCCAGGTAAGTGTAGACGTTGGTGAGTGTATTTAAAACAGGGTTGGTTAGTCTGAATAACGAGTTTATTAGGTCAGTAAACCACCCTTTTAAAAACGATGTGAGTGGCGGTAGTCTGGACACAGTGGGTCAAAGACTTGCTCCGCTCAACTCAGATGGTCAACATGTTTCTCGCCTAATGGTCAGGAGGATCCCACGGCAATTCATCAGGACCAATGTGGTGTGAACTATCTACAAACGTGAGGGTGTATAACAGGACATAAAATTATTGTGTTAGTGCCTGGATAAATCTACCCTGTGAAAGTGTGGAGAAATCTAACACTTCCGCATAGGAATGGCCTAAAGGAAAAGGAGAGAAGAAGCATAACAGGCCAACACGCAACATTAAAAACACTTTGTCGTTTATAATCATGTTAATATGGAGCCAAAGACTCCTCGTATGCACGTCCTATACATGAAGCAATTTGCGCTCGAATATAGTGATCATGCATAAGAGGATGCAGTGTCAAGCAACGTGTCAAGTGATCTAAAAGACTTCAATCCAGGACACCCCGAATTGTAGTGACGATGTCTGAGAAGCTCACCTAAGGAATGTGCTAGTGCCGCTCCAGTCGGTGCGTGGCGAGCCTCTTGGGATGGCGTAGTAGCCTGCTGTAATATGTATTGAAAACTGAAGACTCAACTGGGTAGGTATAAAAGTACAATCCACCTGCTGGGTGCTAGGTGCTATCAAGGGAACATGTAGGTAAGATCCCCCGGTTCCCTGGCAACCGGGAACCACCGCTCGGGGAACGATCCACCCCCGAGCCTAATGTGCCGCCCAGAAAGGTCGGCAGCCCATGTCAGCGTTAGGGATGGTCAATCACATGAACAGCGTTAGCCCGTCCACCAGAGTCTAGGGAATCCCAGCCCGTTCGATCATTGTTACGTGATCCAGGTTTACTTGCGGTTCAGTTGCCCAAGGGTGGTTAGTAAACCTACCCCGCTCCGCCAAAACCGGGAAGTGGTGTTTACTATCCATGGCTTCAATAAGAACCAGTCCGGTCAAGTGGAGGCGTATGCTGATTGGGCGTCTAGTGTCAGATGACTCAAGTCGGAAGTCCCACCCAAGCAATGTAACTATGGGCGCCATCTTAGAATGGGGTACTACATCAGTATCAGGTCGCCGTTGGTATCTCTCATTGACTCAAATGACTCTAGATGGAGTAACGATGCTCACTACACTAGGGTCCCGTGTTGTATAATTCACAGGGTAAGGTAAACTCCACAGAGTAGCTAGTATAGGTTGTATACTTCGTGAGAGAGACCATGTAATGCGAGTTAGACCATGGTAACTCCGGAGTTGTTGTTATACTGTTCACGCACCGGGGGAGTTCAATTATTAGTGCGGAACATCCGGTGGTTATTTCCATGACAGTAAATAATTCAAACCACCCATTAACTGTAAGGTCAATGCCAACACTATGAAAGAGTGTTAATGTATCAGTGTGTAAGTGAACCCCACGGTATGTCGTCATTCAGACCTCTCCTATCAGATGATAGTCTGTACACCCATCTTTGTTCGAGTTTGAATAGTGCTTGCGCTGTGATTCTTGGATGTGACTCCAAAACGACCCATCTAAGGGAGTCTGGTGTATGGTGTAGATTCTTAAAGTGGGTATACAGTTTTGTGGTCTCCTTCAAGCATCTTATATTACTTTTATGCTCGGTGATGCATGTCTTAATAGCTCGTGTCGTCATCCCTATGTAGATCAGTGTACAGGGGCATTGTAATAGGTATATGCAATTGGTGGAGTTACAATTCGTGTGGCGTGTCAATGACCAAGTGAGGGAGTCGGAAAAGGTAACCTCCTTGGTAGTGATCGTCTGTTTACAGGACGTACAACTACCACAGGGGAAGTGTCCAACAACTGGTGGTAGCCCCCATAGAGTGCCCTGGGGGTTCTGTATTTCTTTTCTGGCTGGCCTGGTATGGATCAATATGTCTTTCAGATTCTGTGTCCTCTTAAAGGCGAATCTGGGTTGGGGTAAAGAAAGTTCACCAGAAGATAGGATACCCCAGTGTTTTTTAATCACCTTCTTCATTTTATTTGAGGATGGGGTGAATGAGGTAACGCAGGTTAGGATGTCAGTTTGTTCCCTAGTCCTAGTCTCCAGCAGTGCTTCTCTGGGATTATTCCTTGCGCGTTTCATAGCTCTTGTAATTGTGTTAGTTGGATAACCTCTTTCTTTTAAATTGTTTGCTAGGGTACCCGCCTCTTTTTTGTAGTCCACTACTGAGCTGCAGTTTCTCCTCAAACGGAGAAACTGACCGAAAGGTAAGTTGTCCCTCAATGCCTTGGGGTGGTGACTGCTATAAAGCAAGAGGCTATTCCTGTCGGTTGGTTTTTTGTAGACATAGCCTCAGCTCCACAAAATGGATGCTGCCACCATAGACACAAGTCTGCCCTCCTGCTGCTGGGAGTCCTTCCAGCTTGGGAGGTGTGGACAAAGGGTTTCCTGCCAGGGGAGGTGCATGCACCACCCCAGACAGGATTTTGTGTATTGGTCAGGTAGGGCTTGAAAGAAACCAGACATGCCTGTGGCTCACAAGGAGCCTCGGTGCATATGCCAGTTCAAACCGGTCCTGGGGCACACCAGTCCCGGGCCTGGGGCGAGCTGGACAAAGGATTGGGGGTGTAACCACCCCCCTTCCTGGTCCCACCCATAGGGAGGGACCTAGCAGGTAGTCCGGCCCCTAGAATCCGCTTAAAGGTAGGAGCTGTGTCCTAAGACCCGTAGACATCCTGGAATCAACTTGAAACTAAGAAGAAGACGGGAACTTCGACATTCTGCTGCACAGAAGACTGAAGGAAATCTCCCCTGTGGTCAGGGAGTGACCACCTTGCTAACACAAGCACCATCCAGCGAATCAACGTCTGCTTTGCCGCCGCCTCCCGCTGGAGCCCGAGCCCAGAGACTGACAAGACCTGGACCTCCAGACCTCTCACCGCCCGATCCACAGTCCCTGAAAAGAGGAGACCCGTGGAGGCACCGAGACACGTGGAGCCAGCCATCTTGAAACGACCACGACAAGCTGACAAGTGCAACAACCGAGGCTCCCTCCAAGTTGTGCTTTGGGATCTGAGAAGCCCAACCCTCGAGCAGCATCTGCACCAAAGGTGAGCCCTCCAGCATCTCCACGATCTGCGTGGGGCCCTTCTGCATTTTGCCACTCGACGCGCCTAACCGGTTGCTGGCCCGCTGGCTAGTAGCCATCTTGGCAACGAACTTCACGAAATACACCACTGGTCTGGTTGCTCCAGACTGGCCCTTGCTCCCCTCCAAAGGAGCAGTCCCTCTGACCTTGCTGGTCAGAGCCATCAGCTTATTTCATCTCCTACAACAATTGCTTTTGCCAAGGCTTGTTTGCTTCGATCAAGTCGCCGACACCGCCGGCAGCGAGAGCCTGCGTGGGACAGCTCGTGAACCGACTCCTGGACGTCGTCGACCTCCAGGGACCACGTGGCTGCAGAGACAAGCTACACCTTTCTTCCTGTTCGCACCCGACATTGCCTGGTACCCACCTGGTGCCACGCCGGTCACTGGCTAGTGACTGTGAACACTGTCCCCTCTGCTTACAGGTCTTCAACATCTCCGATCCACTCTTGGATCCACCGCATCTCTCCCGGACCGACCGCCTGCAGCATCTTTGTCTTCAGGCTCCACGGAACAGATAGAAGAAACCCGACGCACTTCGAGGCCTATGCACCCGCTTCCTGTGGGTGAGGTAAAGCTGGCACTCCTGTGCCCAAGTGTATTATTACATCTCTAGTGCCTGTGTTCCAAATCTTGAGTTCCTAGTCCATCCGGAAGATCCTCTTTGCAGTAACTTTGTACTTTTTACGCACCCATTGAAACCTATGGGAGCACGCGTGTGACTATTTGCTCTGCACACGCCACCCGTGGACCTCCTGGTCACTAACTGAAGTTAGCTCCTTGTAGGCCCAGCGATTCTAGAGGCCCTAGGCCTTTTCCCTTTTCTGTTCGTGGTACTTATACCACTATTTTAGTATATGGTTCGAGCGGCCACCAGGGCCTATCCACATAAAGTGCAACTTCTGTGTATTCTACTGTAATCTTGTTTGACGATTTGTGCTCCTGTGCTCATAAAGAGACTAGGGGTTACTTTGAGAAATAAATACATATATATTTTGAATATATATCTGTGTGGTGTCCTTTCATTGGTATAAAAGGGGGTTGCATTTGGTAAAACAGCTGGCTTAACACGCTTCACGAGTTTAGCCTCAAAGACTGCTTAGCCTACGCTACCACTAGGGCAGCTAGTCCGAAAAGGTTGACTTACAACCACACCATAAGGGTTGCTTGGCATGGTACAAGGTGATCACTTTAACTAGTGAGCATCATATACCAGGCCAACTTCTCACAACACAGAATCTGAAAGACATATTGATCCATACCAGGCCAGCCAGAAAAGAAATACAGAACCCCCAGGGCACTCTATGGGGGCTACCACCAGTTGTTGGACACTTCCCCTGTGGTAGTTGTACGTCCTGTAAACAGACGATCACTACCAAGGAGGTTACCTTGTCCGACTCCCTCACTTGGTCATTGACACGCCACACGAATTGTAACTCCACCAATTGCATATACCTATTACAATGCCCCTGTACACTGATCTACATAGGGATGACGACACGAGCTATTAAGACACGCATCACCGAGCATAAAAGTAATATAAGATGCTTGAAGGAGACCACAAAACTGTATACTCACTTTAAGAATCTACACCATACACCAGACTCCCTTAGATGGGTCGTTTTGGAGTCACATCCAAGAATCACAGCGCAAGCACTATTCAGACTCGAACAAAGATGGGTGTACAGACTATCATCTGATAGGAGAGGTCTGAATGACGACATACCGTGGGGTTCACTTACACACTGATACATTAACACTCTTTCATAGTGTTGGCATTGACCTTACAGTTAATGGGTGGTTTGAATTATTTACTGTCATGGAAATAACCCCCGGATGTTCCGCACTAATAATTGAACTCCCCCGGTGCGTGAACAGTATAACAACAACTCCAGAGTTACCATGGTCTAACTCGCATTACATGGTCTCTCTCACGAAGTATACAACCTATACTAGCTACTCTGTCGAGTTTACCTTACCCTGTGAATTATACAACACGGGACCCTAGTGTAGTGAGCATCGTTACTCCATCTAGAGTCATTTGAGTCAATGAGAGATACCAACGGCGACCTGATACTGATGTAGTACCCCATTCTAAGATGGCGCCCATAGTTACATTGCTTGGGTGGGACTTCCGACTTGAGTCATCTGACACTAGACGCCCAATCAGCTTACGCCTCCACTTGACCGGACTGGTTCTTATTGAAGCCATGGATAGTAAACACCACAACACCACTTCCCTGTTTCGGCGGAGCGGGGTAGGTTTACTAACCACCCTTGGGCAACTGAACCGTAAGTAAACCTGGATCACGTAACAATGATCGAACGGGCTGGGATTCCCTAGACTCTGGTGGACGGGCTAACGCTGTTCATGTGATTGACCATCCCTAACGCCGACATGGGCTGCCGACCTTTCTGGGTGGCACATTAGGCTCGGGGGTGGATCGTTCCTCGAGCGGTGGTTCCCGGTTGCCAGGGAAAAGGGGGATCTTACCTACATGTTCCCTTGACAGCACCTAGCACCCAGCAGGTGGATTGTACTTTTATACCTACCCAGTTGAGTCTTCTGTTTTCAATACATATTACAGGAGGCTACTACGCCATCCCAAGAGGCTCGCCACGCACCGACTGGAGCGGCACTAGCACATTCCTTAGGTGAGCTTCTCAGACATCGTCACTACAATTCGAGGTGTCCTGGATTGAAGTCTTTTAGATCACTTGACACGTTGCTTGACACTGCATCCACTTATGCATGATCACTATATTCGAGCGCAAATTGCTTCATGTATAGGACGTGCATACGAGGAGTCTTTGGCTCCATATTAATATGATTATAAACGACAAAGTGTTTTTAATGTTGCGTGTTGGCCTGTTATGCTTCTTCTCTCCCTTTCCTTTAGGCCATTCCTATGTGGAAGTGTTAGATTTCTCCACACTTTCACAGGGTAGATTTATCCAGGCACTAACACAATAATTTTATGTCCTGTTATACACCCTCACGTTTGTAGATAGTTCACACCACATTGGTCCTGATGAATTGCCGTGGGATCCTCCTGACCATTAGGCGAGAAACATGTTGACCATCTGAGTTGAGCGGAGCAAGTCTTTGACCCACTGTGTCCAGACTACCGCCACTCACATCGTTTTTAAAAGGGTGGTTTACTGACCTAATAAACTCGTTATTCAGACTAACCAACCCTGTTTTAAATACACTCACCAACGTCTACACTTACCTGGCCCTCACTTGCACTCAACTTTCGGCGAGGAACAAAAGATCTCCGATAAAGAGCCCCATCTTTGGGTGCCCGTTGGGAATTGCAGCGCCGACCCGACGAGGAGCAAAACCCAGATGATGAAGCATGACACCTAGCTTGCTGGGTGTGTGAGGGTTTTAGTTCCACCCGAGTGGGTCCCCCCACCCACCACGTGCTCAAGTCCTCAGGCAATCTAGACATTATCTTTCACTTTGTCTCCACCTTGGGGTAGAGTGTACACTTCACACTACTTCCCCTGACTAGGAGGAACAGCATACTCTTTCTCTTTTCAGTACTTCAGGGCATGTATGCTGGACCTCATTAAATATTGCCCACCCGTTTTTACTTCCTTCCCCTGATTAAGAAGTCGAATTTTTTAAGTCACAATATGCTAAAGGTGCTGAGGAGATCAGTATGCTTCATCAGGAGAGGGTGTTTTATAATAACCCTGTTTTTAATGTTGAGGAGGTTGACTTGGCGCTTGATACGGTAACTCAGGGACGTGCACCTGGCATGGATTGTATCCCGGCCGATGTATTTTTGAATGATAGACAAAGATGGCGCCTATATATCACTTGTTTAGCCAATGCTATAGTCCAGGGAATGGCCATCCCCCAATCCTGGAAAGGTGCGGAAATTGTCCCGATATACAAAAAAGGGGACAAATCGCTGGCCAGCAATTATAGGCCAATCAGTTTGATTGACGCCATGCAAAAATTTTTGGGCCGGCTGGTGTTGGGCAGAATCCAGACCTGGATGGAGGATAACAACATTTTAAGTCCTCTCCAGGCTGGATTCCGTCCAAAAACCAGCACTATAGACCAGGTTTTTAGGTTCATTGTCCTCTATTGGAGGACTGTGGTCATAGGAAAAGGGGTTCTGTACGCAGTGTTTGTCGACCTGCGGGCGGCATTTGATCTAGTCCCGCGCAACAGACTATGGCAAGTACTGGAGGGGCTGGGGATGGCACCGGAGTTGTTGGCATTGGTCGTTCGTTTGCATGAGGACAATTTTGCCCGGGTACGGTGGGGACGGCAGGGAGAGGTTACGGAGCCTTTCCCCGTTGATCGAGGAGTACGGCAGGGTTGTGTCTTGGCACCGACCCTGTTCTCACTCTTCGTGAACGGGGTGGCCGAGTTCCTCTCCCAGGTCCCCTCGGATGCCCTGGCTATGGCAGGTAATCGCATTCCAGACTTCATGTTCGCGGACGACACCTTGCTGATTTCTAAAACTCCGAGTGGCCTGCAGCTTACCCTCCGGCGCTTCGAGGAGTTTTGTTTGCTGCGTGGACTGGAAATAAATGTCGCCAAGACCAAGTTTATGGTCCTTAATGGTCCTAATCCGTGTAGGTCTTACAAACCTTTTAAAGGCGTAATCCTCATGAATGGCATACCTTTGGAGCAGGTTGACGCATTCACTTATCTGGGAGTCACTCTTCAGAAGACTATGCGTTGGAATAGTCAATTAGACTTGTCCATACTAAAGTTCCAACAACAGACAGGTTTCCTTCTGAAAAGATTTAAAACCTCGCGGACACAACCAATTGGCCCCCTCCTAGAGATTTACACGATGAAGATTCGTAGTTCGTCTCTATATGGTTCTGAGCTATGGGGGTACGGCAATAATCCACAACGACTGAATGGTATGGAGAGTGAGTTCATTCGGAAAGTTGTTGGTGTGCCGCAAAGTACCCCCTTGTTACCTTTATTTTGGGACCTTGGTCTGAAAACCTTACAAGATACAGCTAATTTGCGGCCTTTGCTGTATTGGCGTAGGGTATGGTCAACTGAGGAGCTTAAGCATTATGCTATGGGCCTAAAGGAAATCATGGAAAAAGATCTTTTTCATAAGATAGAGTGGCTGAGGTCTATAAAATCATTACTTTACAGACTGGGATGGAATAACCTATGGGATGATCCCCAAAATGCGGTGTTCCCTTCAAAAGAAACACTCAAGGCTAAGTACTGGGAACTAATTGGCTTAGAATCATTAGCTAAGGGAAGTACTTCCCATCTAACAGCCAGATACTTAGAAATCAAGGCCTACCCTAGACAGGAACCATTCTGGGGTTTGATTGAAGCTCCCATTGACCGTAAACTTTACTTTCAGTTTAGAATAGGTACCCTTTCGATTCGTATCTTTTCATCTAAATGGGCTAAAGGGTCTCAGGATAAATGTCCCAAGTGTTTGGATACAATAGAATCTTTGAGTCATTTTGTGTTTTTTTGCCCTCTTTACGTGCTCCCACGTAAAAAATGGGTACTACCTGTCTGTCGACTATTAGGCTTCCAAAGGTATGAGGAGGCCTTAAGAATTCTGCGTACAGATCCGAGCCCGGTAATTGCAATAGCATTGGCAAAGTATATAAAGTGGGCTTGGATAATACGGTCCAGACAAATTAACACTAAAGTGCCCCCTGAATAGGCGCCTGCACTTATTTATTTACTTATTTGCTGATTCATAGATTGGCTTAACTGTCCAAAATGCTAGCCCGGGATATCTAGCAGTTTTTATTGTATATTTTAGATGCGGACAAAATGTTGTTGTGCAAATATGAAATGTTCTTATTTATTTGGATGTATAGGCATCAACATTGTGTATGAAACATGATGAATAGTGTAATTCACGGTTATCACTTATAAGAATTATGTTGATAACTAAGTTTCGGTGTAACCTGTATTGACGCAAATGGTTGATGTTCGATACTTTTATGACTTAAATGTCGAATAAAGTTTTTGAAACTTGATAGGTTAATGATGTGGTTGACTTCCCCATTCACCGTCTCAGCAACAGAGGCCAGGAGTCTTGCTGCGCACGGGTCGTCCGGCGAGCCGGACTTAAGGCCCTGCAAAATTCTTAGAGTGCAGGACAAGTCCACCGGCGCAAAGTTAGACAGGGAATGCTCAAGAGGCAGGGCGCCGGGAGCAATGGGCGATGAGTCCAGAGGGGCTGTGGGCCCATCTAACACAGCCGGGAGAGAGAAGCTGCCCTGTATCTTTAAAATCTTATCCCGGAAAAATGTGGAGAGCGACTCACACCAGTCGACTGTCGAAGGAAGGACACTGCTCTGCGCCGCAGGGGACATGAAGCTCTGGACGATAGAAAAAATCTCCTTAGAATTATTCTGGGCCTGTGCAATCCGGCTGGAAAAAAAGGCCTTTTTTGCTGAGGAGATGGCTTTATAGTAAATTTTCTGACCTTGCCTGAGATTAGCCTTAGCTACCGGACAGTAGTTACCGACACGCCAAGAACGTTCCAATTTCTTACATCCCTGCTTAAGCAGGTAGAGGTCCTCCGTAAACCAGGGTTTGGATGGTGAGACCCTAGTCTGTCTAGCCGAGGTCGGCGTGGCGATTAACGCCAGGGAGTCTTGGAGCCAGTTGGAGAAGGCAGCTAAAGACTTATCCAGATCATGAGGCAGTGATGGCCTATGGTCCTCCAACGTCTTTGCGTAGAGAATAGGATCAACCTTCTTAAACGCCGGTTTGTGACCAATGGCAGATCTAGTACTGGGAGAGGAAACGACCCACGAGAAACCAATTAAATAGTGGTCTGACCAGGGGACCGGGAGCGGGGTTTTGATGGAAAGGAGGAAATTAGAGAAGATAGGAACGAGAGTGTGACCTCCAAGGTGAGTCGGCTGATCGACCCATTGTGAGAGAAGAGCAGATTGGCAGATGTCCAGGATCTCACGTGTCCCTTGCGTTTTTCAGGTCGAAATGAATATTAAGGTCGCCTAAAAGCAGATAATGAGAAAACTGCAAGGCTCTCGACGAGATCGCCTCCACACAGGCCTGAAGAAAGGTGTGTGCCGCACTCGGAGGGCGATAGATCAAAGAGCCACCCAGAAAGAAGTGGGCGGAACAGCGGATAGTGAAATCAAGTGCTTCACAGCCGCCCCACGAACTGAGGGAACACTTGGACAGCTCCCACTTCTCTTTAAAGATGACAGCCAGCCCCCCACCTCGCCCTGTTATCCGATCTAGCCTGGAGATTTTATAACCTGACGGGATAGCCAAGGATATAAGCGGGTCGGAGGAATTGTCGAGCCAGGTCTCCGTTACAAAAAGAAAATCAAGTGACTTGTCGTCCAAAAGCTCAAACACTTCCGTGTGATGCTTTTTCAAGGAGCGGACGTTGAGCAACGCCGCCGAGAAGACAAAGTCATTAGCCGTAGAAGTCGCCACTGTAGCACCCAACTGCAACCGAAAGCCACAGGCACAACATACGAAGTCACGTACCCCTTGGAGATCAGGAAAGATCCGATGATCACAGCAGAGACCACGCAGCTGAAGAAGCTGCTCGCTAGAGTAAGGAGGAAGACGCAAATCATAGGCACCAAAATGGGCAGCATAACTGGCCCCGGCCCCAGACGCGCCGCTGACGGGCGCAGACGGGCTTGTCTTAGGCGCACCTTAGGCGCGCCAGCGGCGCGCCCGCTGCGCTCGTCCGCTGCGCGAACGCGCAGCGTGCATTGAAATAGTGCCGGTGGGCTAGAGACTAGAGCGCGTACAAAACAAAATGGCACCTAGCTCTGTGCCACCGGAAGTGAGGGAGAACTCTCACTACGAGAATTGGAAAAGTAAAGAGCCCAATTCAATCTATCATCTGACAGAGTGTGCAAATCAGCACAATTAAAAGTTTGTGCAATATAACATGCCCCAAATTACAAGAATCGGACAGGACCAGCAAAAAGACACGTGAAAACGATAAGGTAAAAGTTGATTTTAAAAATGTGCAAATTACGCAAATGCTACCAAGGACAATCAGAGCATCACAATTGTACACAAAACGCGGGAGAGCCCGCTAAAACACAAGGTAAAATTGTAGGTTACAGTGAGTGTCAGCCCTCAAGCCAAGCATGGTGTAGTGGTATGCTACCCATATAGGCTAGCACTTAAGCCTCTCACATAGGGGTAGTAAGAGCTATATAAATATCCCTGCAAACATTTCCGGTCAGTCCCTGCACAGTTCCGGTCACGTGATACGCGAGCAGCAGAGGAGCATGGCGCGGCACAGGTGCGTGAGCGGGGCCGAGGTGCAGCGGTGCCGCGGAGCGCTCCGGAGCTCCTCTTTCACATTTACATTATGCAGTGGGCATACCGCGGGAGACAGCTTCAGGACAATTCCCGGACCCTGAGGGAAGCAGCAACAGAAGGGGGCAGAGGTTAAGCGCGAGAGAGTGCGGCCGACATTAGCAGTGGCCGCTGAGTGTGTTCCCGGCGAATCCGCAGAAGCGGCCCAACTAGGTTGGGTGCGGCTTTCCAGTGTGCCCTGCTTTCTGTCCCCCCTCCCCCACCGTCTCCCTGCTATCTGTCCACTTGCCACTAGTCAGCTTTCATTCTATACCCCCCTGTCCTTCCTCTCTACTGCTCCACTGGCCCTAACCAGTGCCACAGATCTTGCTCAGCTCTACCCAGCCAATTGTAAGCCAACTATTAGATAACTACCAGCCACCATCAGTTAACACCATAGCCATAGCCACAGCTGCTGTAGGCCTCGCCTTTGTCTCTTGGCATTCATAGGTTAACAAAACAGAGTCAAGAGACTTATTGATGCGAGGCGTGGCTTACCGGCTTACGGGCTGCGGGTCCACCTGCGGGCCCACCTGAGCTCTGCACATCTGTTATCAGTTGCTAGCCATTAGCAATCCGCCGGTTCCTTGCCTCCCTCCACCTGCTTCTTTGCCATCCGTCTGGAGTCAATCCCACACTTTGGGAGTAGTGAATAGTGCATATTTAAGTCCTCCTCCAAAGGCCACATCCTGCAACCTCCCAGCATCCAGCATTAACAAAGAGAAGCAATTCCATCAGCAGAAGCATGCAAAACGGAAAGAAAGCAACGTGGAGTAGTTGGGCAGTTGGGCAGCTGGAGGAGCACCTCGGGTACTCCAGACATCAGTCCCCAGGCACCAGTCCGGACCCAGACCCGATCTAGTCGTATTGACAGGTGCAAGGCAGGGCGGGGACCAACAACAGGGGACCTACAACAGCAGACACGATTCAGGGGTGCGACGATTCCCACCATCACCCCGCTACAACTCCCTCAAAATCCTGGCATATCCTGGAAAGCCCAGCCAACGAACAAATCCGCTATGACCAATTACTCCACAGTGCATTTGGCTGGCCAGCCCCTTAGCCAAACAGTCAAGCCTCACTAGCGTCTTCACTCAGCAAAGTGGGTCCCAAAAGAAAGTGCCATGCGACCCCTGTGGAACTTGCAAATAGCCATTCCTCTATCAAAAGGATTACCAGGAGCAAATCACTAACAGAAAGCCTAAATGAAATGCCTCAAAACGCAGGACAAAGGGGGTCGCTCAGGTATTTCTTCAAGAAAAATGGCACCCACAGCACCGACCAGGGCACCACCAAAGAGCTGGCAAGAGCACGCAGCCCAGAACACACTATCGCATGGCTGCGACCCGTGCATCGCTCAGGAGATCAGTTCGAAAAGGCAGAGTGAACGCCCCTCCGCTTAATCTCTCACACTCTTGGGCGGCTCACCACCCTGCCCGGAGCCCAGTAATGAGCAGTAAACGGTCGACTCAGCCTGTATGCAACTCGACTGCATGACGACCAATGGATTACCCAGTGCTCGAAACCCTTGTCTATCCATAGATAAGGGGGATGACTCCACAACTGGCAAGAACCACACAACAGCACTGATCAAAGTGGATCACGCCGCAGTGACAAGGGCGCAAATCCACCAGACAAAAGGCCACGGCCATGGCCTGGACCTCCAGAACGTGGCGAGCACAGTGCCCGCACCATCGCCTACAAGCCTATGGTCGCAAACAGCTGACCTGTGCCTAGAGTCTCCAACGGCAGGGGAGCTCACAGCTTCGTTCCTCCAAAGACGCAACACTGAGGACAGCCCTTAGGAAGAAATTGTGGGAACACAAAAAATCCCACAGAGAGAGGGAATGGCTCAAAGTTTTCTACCTGCTTAAACAGAAGAATCCATCAGGATTATGGAGACACATAAACCAGCTGAGCAGCAGAGAAGTCCTAAGAGAAAATGGAGTAGCAGAGCAAGACTGGCTGATCCACGTGAAGCATTTATATTCAATCGCCCCTTTAAACAAAGGCAGCTCAGAAGAGACCAGTCGCGGGGTGGGTCAACTTCAGCAATTCAGTATGACCTCCAGCCCTGGCAACTCCCTTGTGGGTCAGAGAGTCCAGGCCGAGATGCACTGCACACCGCCAGCCCAGATAAACCCTCAAATGGTCATTAAGATCCTCAAGAACATGAAGAACGACAGGCCCCAGGGTCCAATGGGATACCCGCACCGGTCTTACAAAAGGCCCCAGATTTCTGGGCAACATTTCGAACTCCTCTCTGCAACTATACTTTTCTGACAGCCAAAACCCCTGATTCTTGGAGGGGCTCCATGTTGGTCCCTATTTTCAAACAAGCATTTGCAATGCAAATAGGTCTCGCATTTGTGAGTTAGAGCTATTGACATTGTAAATGGCAATGTTTTTTACCTATACATTTAAATTTTTGAGTGAATGTATGCAGTGTACAAAATCCCTTGAAAAGGTCCTGCACTTCGTAATAAATATATTGAAAAAGACGCAAAGTGTGGATTGTATCAACAATTGCTGGGCACGTACCTCATGGGTCAAGTGTCGCCACACATGCACACCGTGGTGCTTTACTAATGCGAGACTCATTAATAAAAGTAGTGCTTACAGACTAACCAACGTGATCGGGATCAGAGCATGTGAATCCGAATCCCGGCTTCTCTTTTATTTTCTAGACTATTTGACTCACTCTCCTGCGTCTTGGATATCCCCCAAACACTGGGAGGCAATGAAGTTGGGCAGGGGGGCCTTCGGGGGTGCATGAAAATGTATTCATTGCCTAGTTGTCAAAGGTCGCCCGGTGCTATTAGTTAAAAGTGTGCAGATTTCATTAAGATATTAAGAGTACTTTACTCGCATCTATGAGGAAATCGACATTAACTAAACAAAATGCTAGAATGCGTGTCAGTTTTAACAGTGTTTTAGACAGTACTGTTTGCTTAGTTTCATTGCATTCATTTTTGTATTTACTCTTTCACACAGCATCCAAAGTAGGTTACCTAACCCCAAAGCCCCGAGATGTTACATGACCCGTAGAAGGGAGTGTTTTACAGTTGAGCAAATGTGTCCAAATGTAGTTTTGTTGGTGCCATGGAATGATCAACCAATGAGGTACTCGATGAGCAGGTATTTAACTACACGTTCAAAACGTACGGTATTGTGGCTGTTGTTTGTTTGTACACAATCACCTCTCTGAATGTGTTTATTAACACCGAGCTTCATCTACCAGACAGTGCTCACAGAGGGGCGACTAAAGCACAGAACAAAATGTATTCATTTATCCTGAGTGTGAAGGCACCCGGAAGGCTTAGGTGCCCGCCTGGAGAGGCTAGGGATCCCAGCGCTTCCACAGACTCTGCCGTGCTCCTCTGCACCAGCAGGGCACAGCTTAGAATCTTCCGCTTCTGCTAAGAATAGGTGAGGGGGATGAGATTGGGGAATGCGGGAGTTGCCGGCAGATTTCCAGGTTTATTGAAAGTGATGATGCTGACGTGAGGCAATGGAGACTGACTTTGTCAGTTTGTCTGCACCACTCTATTTCTCTACCATCTACCTGGCTCACTGTCATGTATCCATTCATCTCTCTTTGTTAGAGGTGCGCGAGCCAATATATTAATTAACAGGTAGAGCCAGCCGGAGACAAGCCAAGCGTATACGAGCCAGTGGGCGAGCCGTGAAAATGATCGGCATGTTAATCATACAGTAAACATGATGTAAATGTGCGATAATGTCTCTTCAGAATTCAAAAAGTGCATTTCTTTAGCGCGTCACCTCAGTACACAAGATTATAGCACTGAATTGAGAGGAAGTTATTAAAAGGGCTCGTTTTAAGCATGAGTTAAAACACTGCCGCTCCTCCCGCCCGACAACAATGCCATTTGTAAACTAAGAGGCGTCAGTTGCCATGCATACCGTGAATGTTGCCTAGAGTCTTATTATATTTAGAGTAACATTAAAATCTAGTTCATTAAACACAAGACGTTTTTGTACAGCACGCATCTTGAACTCGCATATTTCAAGGTGGCAATAATAAAGATGAAAACGGAAGGGCTGGCAGGCAAGAAAACACGAACAGGTGTGGGGGGGCGGGTGAGAAGTCACAGACTGAGGGAGGGGGCGGTGGAGTGGGGAGACAGGGAAGAAAATAGTGTTAGGAGTAAAGGGGCCAATAGCTGTGGAAGGATACAAATGAAGAATGAGGAGGGACTAACAAGCCTCAAATCAATCAGAAGGCAGCATTTAAGACAAAAAGCCAATGGGCAGAGAGTGGGCGGAGCTTCCACGAAGCTTCCACACTACAGTATATACTGCATGTCTCGCAAAGCGATGGGAGCGCATTTGCGCTGCAACGCTAGGCAATACCTAAAAGAAAATAGTGCCAGGAGTAAAGGGGCCAATAGCCTTGGAAGGATACAAATGATGAGTGAGGAGGGACTAACAAGCCTCAAACCAATCGGAAGGCAGCATTTAAGACAAAAGCCAATGGGCAGAGATTGGGCGGAGCTGCCATGAAGCTTCCACACTACAGTATATACTGGATGCCTCGCAAAGCGATGGCAGCGCATTTGCGCTGCAACGCTAGGCGAGACATAAAAAGAATGTAGGGAAAGGTAATTTGCAATGGCTCAGCAGATGTTTGTACTAGGAAAATGTGTGCGCGTGTATTTGCTCATGAAAAAATGGGAATCACCAAAGTTTGCTACAAGTATGCTTTCAAGGCTCCTTCTGTACAGTGTTGTGAATTCCTGAAAGTTCTAAACCTGTACCAATGCAGGAACATACACATGCAGTGTACCTGTTTTGACTTGGGCCCCTAATGTATTTTCATTTTGCCCATAATGCTGCCCCAAATACTTTTACACCGATTCTCCGTGGTTAACCTTATTTTTAATGCAATATTGGCATGAATAAACATGTTTTACTAAGTGGCGCTTCCTATAAACTGTATTTAAAGTTGAATACTTTGAAAAATATTTTATTCAAGTTGCAACTTTTTTGTTTACTTCTTTTTAACAATCACTGATCTTGTGATCATGATTTTGCATTATAATATATATTCATATATTTTTAATAGTCAATGAGCTCTATAGGAGGATTACAACTGAGCACAGATTGGTACATTTTGCAGCTGTTTTTATACTGGGACACTATCAGTAATGCAAGCATTGAAATAACTCTCTACAATTAACATAATTGTGGGCTGAGCTGCATGCAGGGGCAAATAATTCACTTTCATCTTAGCTGACAGACAGCACCACCACAGTAAAAATATTATCTACAAAGTTTAGAATTGACGCCAACCGTCATCAACAACTGATGTAATGCAAAAGCGCACAGTAGAATGCGCCTAGGCAGCCATTGCTGGGATCACACGTTCAGCAGATGAACATTCAGGGTGAATTAAGAGATCGCAATGAAGAGTACAAAGAAACAACTCAATGTGGTCCTGCAATGAGCGGTTCACACTGCCAGCTGGCAGAAATAAGATCTGGGCAAAGGAGGGGACGTGACTTCCAGCTTTCAAGGTTCTCTCCAATAAATACACAAGCAGGGCTTTCCTCAGCTTCTCCCACCCCACCATCGGTACCGCCATCGTGTGCACAGCTGCCAGACTCATTCCTCCAATTAATGTTACTTTTTATGTCAAACTTAAACACAGTAAACACATCTTTCTCTGTACTTTAACAGACGTGCACGAAGCCCGGGGTCAAGCATCTGAAAGAAGTTGTGCAGACATCTGCACTGAAGGTTTATTAAGGCAGCTTTGTGTTGTTGGATCTGTAATGAACAGGCTGCTGCAGAGGTCCACAGTGGAAGCCTGGAGTGTCCAGATATAGGATGATGTACATGGACTGTGCGTATCTATACCTGCCTGGTCAAATACAGACTCTCTTACATATCCGTACAATTGCACCATCACTATGCACATCCGCACAATCCTTTTTAGCCCAGGCAGAATAACAAAACGACAACTGACTTGTGTAGCAACAATTCTGCCACGGACTCTAAAAACAGAACCCGAGCCCATGAGCGTCCGTCCACCGAGATCCGAAACCCTATGGTCTATAACAATAAAGAGTAGTTTCAAGGTAACAAACTTTTTAAGGGTTATTGAAGGTGCAAAGTTCAATTAGATGTTCTTCTGCCCACCGAGGCACGCCAATGAGAAACAATGAAACTCACTAGAAAACCTCACAGACGTCTAAAAGATTGCAACTGATTTAAACTTATGGGATGACAGCCGGATACATGCTGGAACGTCAACAAAGCCGGTAAAAAGGGGAGAGTTTGAAGCTTTGATTTCACTCTGCACTGCTTGCTTCTAGACGGTCGCACGCAGCGCCCGGCGCCACATGACCAGCCAGGAAGGTTCGGGGTCGAAAGGGCTTTTTTCTGAAGGCACGTTAAGGACTTCGTGCGTCTTGATTTGGCCTAATCAGTAACACTTTTTTTTAACAAACGTTAAAAAAAAGTATTTAAAACTAGCAACGAGACGACATGGCACGAGAAACGAATGCTCAGAAAAACAAGTAACGGATTCAACTTGACGATTTCAAAGCTTCTGCATGATTTTACAGAACGTCGTTTCTGGTTCGAGACCCATGTGAGAAAATTCAAATGAGTGAACTTAAAAGCACCAACGACCGGAGTGGAATCCAGTTCACTCTCTGCATTCACTCCCCCTAACTTTTCGGCTGAGCAAAACAAAGAACTGGATACGGGCAAGCCAGTACCCCCATATACACAGCACGGTACATTTTTGCTCTCCCCTGCCTGCCTCACGCCTTTGTTCACTGAAAGCAGTGCCTGGGAAACTAAAAGAAACTTAAGTAGACGAAAACAGCAGTCAAGCAAAAAAAAAAGGTGCAAAACAGCATCTTGAGATCCCGGCATATTATAGCAGACTGTGGCTTCACTCAGATTCTCGTTTATAAGCTATACAATTGTTACAAAAAAAAAAAGTGTGTTTGAATGGCAATAATTTTCCTCATGCAGTGTGCTTGTAAGCCTAGGATGCAGCTAGCACACCGGCGTGGGGAGGGCGTATAACCACGCAGCTCAGTGGAGTGAAACGCAAAGAGCAGAAACTTACAGGATGGTAGTCTGCGGCGAGACGACAGGCAGGGTTTCCAGCATGAGATGCATGCAGCGCACCATGGTGCGGAAGCACAGGCAGCGGCTGGGGCAGGAGGACAAGCAGCACCGCGGTCACGAGTTGCCACAGGACAAGCCGCCCTGCCATGGCGAGCGGAGCTGGGGGCGGGAGGGTCAGGAACCAGTGGCTGAAGTCACAGAGCGGTGGGACGGAGGCAGCAGCACCTCCGCTTGTGCCCCTCACTGCTCCTCTGGTCGCGCCAACTGCAGAGGCTTTCCCAGCCTCAGGGGAGTGGCTGTGACGTGCAGGACTGCAGCGGGATGGGTTGAGCCGGGCCAGGCAGAGTGCAACGTTGGGAATCCAGGGTGGGTCGCGGCCGGGCTGCAAGCTGCCAATGCCGCTGGGGGTGGATGCTGGGGATTCCGCTGCCGGAGAGTTTCAAAGGCATTTCCAACAATGGATCGCCCCGTGCCTCTCCCTAACTGGCAAACACAATGGTACAAACACAGTATGAGGGAAAACTTTGGTACTGGGTTATTCATGTTTCCCTCATTCCAAATGTATTAGGCAGAGTGTTTTAATATTCAAATACCCCCCCCCCCCCCCACAAATGCACACCCGCCAGGTCTATCATGTCTCTGAACTGTTTAACGTTGCAATAATAATACATTGAAGGTCTTTTCATGGGCGAATTCTCACGTAAGTGGTCTCAAAATAAAACAAGCATTGGCTGCGTGGCAGTAAAAGTAACGCTGCGCGGCCATAAAAGCGAAAGTCATCGCGATCGCTCTGAAAGCGAAAGTGATCGCGATGACGCGCTAAAGAGCACGAGTTTTCAAAGTGCTGCTGAAGGCTAGCGGTTCGCGCGTGCACGCTCGCGTGAACGCAAGCGCTAGGCCAGCCAGCAGCACTTTGAAAACTCATCTCCAAAATGACTCTCCGAGCCAGCGCATGCGCTGGGCTCAGCGAGACCTAAAAAGGGAACCGGTTAAAACCATCAAACTACAGGCTTGCCTTGCTCGATCTCGAAGTCAAGGCCTATGCCCGCCTTCTACTGAAGGATCTGGAGACTTGGGCTGAAGAAAAAAGTATTATTCCCTTCTATCGGACCAGCTTCATGTCACAATCATCGCCCATGGACAATGTACTGGCTCTAGCGCACCTATCAACACAAGCAACGAAGAAGAAAAACCCACCACTCTTCTGCTGCTTCATCGATTATAGCACAGCCTTCGACAAAGTTGTACGCAGAAGATTAGGGTGGAAATTAGAAAACTGGGGCATCCCACCAAACCTCTTGAAGGCAATTAGATCGCCATACGAAGACACTTGGGTGCGTTTTAAAACAAGCGCCGGCACAGTGTCGCCCTAAATAACAATGATCAATGGGTTGAAACAAGGATGCGTGCTGGCCCCCGTCCTTTTTAACCTGTACACTGCGGATTTGGGGGACGCTCTGAAAGGAGCCAGCCTAGTAGCACCAAGACTAGGAAGCGCGAGGCTGCCGGTGCTACAATATGCCGATGACACTGCCATAATGGACCATACGAGGGTGGGCTTACAAAGAGCCCTAAAAGCACTGAATCGCTTTAACAACGACAACAACCTGACAGGTAACCAGGGGAAGACCAAGGTCGTCATCTTTGGGAGCTACAATCTGAAAAAGAAAGCACAGTGGCTAATGGGAAACCTGCAAATCAACACAGTGGCTCATATAGCTACCTAGGGGTTTGGTTCACGGAACAGGCCAAGGCGAACGTCCACCTGAAATAGCAGTCTTCTAAGGCCAATAAGGTTATATATCTGGAAAAGCAATTGAGCCAACACCTGATAAGCCCTTCTGCCGGACCAATATTGACCGACTTAAAAGCAAAATTGCCGCCAGCCATTAGCTATGGCCACCTGACCTTCCCTGGGTCACAGGATGCCCTCCTCATCTCAGCCCAAGCCAAAGCATACAAATCAGTTCTCCTCATTCCAAGGTCAGCGAGGAAGTCAAGGCTAAGATTGGAGCTAGTTCTGGCGAGGCCAGACTTGATTTGCCAAGGGGAGATCACAAAGCTATACTTAAGGATTCTGAGGGCCCCAGCCAATTCTCTAAGACAACAATTGAGATCTATCTTCAATGGGCCACGCTCGGCCTGGCACATCAGTCTTGGGAAAGCGTTCAACACACTGAAGATTGAGGAAGAGAGTATACCGTTGCTGGAAATTCCATTGAAGGGCTGGAAAAAAGCTATAAATAGACAAGTGCGCGAAACATCATTTGATCTTGACCTCAAATCTCTCCGCTCAAGCTCACACTTAGACCCGCTGAACAGCTCCTACATCGTAGGTAAGGCACAACCTTACCTAAGCAAGGCCCTCACACCACAACCCCGAAGTAAAATTCTTTTCATGAGATTAAGCATACTAGGAATCGCCGATTTTAACCCTGCATGGGCCTGCAGGGGGAATCTACAAATTGCAGACTGTGCTCCTATATGAGGAAATCTTGGTTGCACCTCCTATGCTGCTGGCCCAACCTCATAAACGAACGTCGGCGACTCAAACGCCTGATTTGTATCACCAATGGCACAAAGTCATGTAGTGAAGCATCAGCCTTGTGCTTTTCCACAACAATCACGACGACCATAGCAAGACGGGGGAAATTTACCCATCAGATCAGGATCGCCCTAAAGGCTACCAATGAACACAATCAAACCACGGTGACGAGCACGGCAAATCCAAGGGAAGAAAGCAGCCTGGCCCCCAACAAACACTGAGGCTTTTGCCCCCTACACCCGTCCCATTAAGACTGTGTTATTTTATGGATTTTAACTGAAGTGCCAAGGTGAATGGCTTACAGACTTTTAAAGTAGACTATTTTTATGGATCACTGGGAGCTCTAGAAACTTGTGCATGGTCACACGACTACGATTACAGATGCCGGCTGATCGAGTGGGCGCCGGGGAAGGGAGGGGGGTGTCATATCCACCAAACTTCCTCTGAAGCTCTACTATTTTTAGTTTGTCTATCTTTCTATTTTTTAACTGTTTTTACTGTAATGATTTTAATTAATTGTACATCCAATAAATACATTCAAATATATAAATATTGCAATACAATACCAGTATGAACAATAGGACTTCTAAATCTGGTAACTCTCACTGTCTTATGTAATATGCCCTGTTAATTTATACACCTGAATGATTTACTGTCGCTGTGTGTGATGTAGAGCGCTCTGACAACGTACATTGGGATGAGCTGCGCTGTAAAAGTAAGTAAATAGAAAATTAGTAAGCGCTAATAAAATTATTAGTGGAATTACTCATACAGATACAACTGACTTTTCTACACCGCATGCCTCTTTATTACACACACAGGAGTTGAAAAACCTAAACAATATGTGCCCAAATCATATGTAGTTTCTTTTAAGCACTTGTGAAGTGATAAGATGAGTGCCTTTGCTTCCCTGCACAGGACTGGCATCCAGATGATAGTGTCCAGGCAACTCTCAGCCAGGGCGAGACGCCAACAAAAGGAAGAATGAAGATGCTTCAATTGCTGCCTCAATGTTGAGAACAGTTGGAAGTCAGACAACATGAGGGCGCTGCTGAATGTATCCCAGTGTTGGTAAATTACACCAGGGGAAACTTTGCATATTCCATGAGGCTGGTCTAGCTGGATTCTCTTCATTTCTTACACTGACCGCAAGGAGTTATCACATTTGAAATGCTAAGCTGAAGAGCAACCGAGTGTAGTGATAAGCAGAGTGCCTTCGCTTCCCTACACAGGACTGGCATCTAGATGATAGTGTCCAGGTAGCTCTCAGCCAGGGTGAGACGCCAACAAAAGGAAGAATGGCGCTGGCATGGATGCCATGATGGGGATGCTTTACGGCACCCTGATCCCCCGGTCACTTCCCGAGGTGACTAGGGTTGCTCTTCTTGCCTGGTTGGCAGCCTTCCGATACATGGCCTGGGACTTCAAACTTACATTCCAAACTCCCTTGTGGAAGGAGACGTGGCTTGGTAAAATGGCCTGCCTGGTGGGGTTTCAACAATGGGACAAGATAGGTATCTCCATGTTAGGGGAGGTCTGGTCCAGTACCCATATGCGATCCTTCCAGGAACTCCAGCCGACTTACACCCTGACAACCACCCAATTCCATAGCTATCTGCAGTTGCAACATGCTTTGAGGGGCCATATCTTTCCCGGCACAGAACTCCTTGAGCATAGCCCACTTGAAACGAAGCTCCTGATGGGTGCGCCGCTGAAGAGGGGATTCTTCCAAATCTACCGCTCCCTAACCATAAATGTACCTGACATGTTTGCGCTGCTGCGAGCTCAGTGGGAGGACTGGGGGGGTCCCGGGAAGACGACAACTAGTGGGACGCCATGATGGCAACTTCCTCCAGGTTGCGGCTAGTACAAGCGTATTACCTCCACTACTCATATCTTACTACCAGTCATCTGCATAGTGCACACCTTCTCCCTACTCCCATGTGCTTTCGGTGTCCTCATTCCCCAGCTGACTTCTATCACATGGTGTGGACGTGCCCCCTTATTAGCGACGACTGGGGCGGAGTAATACAAACCTTGTCGAGAGTATTGGGATGGGAGGTGGAGCTGTCTCCTAAAATCATCCTTTTGGGGATCCTTGATGGGATGGGAGGCACGAGGGTCGACAGAGCATTGGTTTGTGTGGCAACAGTGGTTGCGAAGCGGGATATTGCTTTCAAATAGAAGTCAACCCCACAAATGCCATCTCAGTGGTGCCAGAGATGGACTGGTGTGCGTAGTAGGAACGGCCAGTTTATGAGGCCCCCAGAAACACGGCAGGATCTGGGGTAAATGGTGGGACCACTTTGGGCATGGGTGCTGACTGTAAATGTTTAAATGTAAGCTCATGCGGGGGCTCCTGCTAATTTTGTTATTGATGATGATTCAAGATTATAGATCATAACGCTGCTTTTTATTTTTATATTCCTGATGGTGGCCAAACACGGCGCTTGTGGTACCTGTTTTGTGACATAAAACCAATAAAACTTGTTTATTAAAAAAAAAAGCTATTTCAAGACTGCCACCAGTGTCTTCACATGTGAAATACTGACAACCATTTTCGTTTATTTTTTCTTTCACTACGCTTTACAAAGCAGCACTGGCAAAACTAATAGATCAGCCCTTGCATGTTCAGGATAAGACCTACTGGCTGGACTCAGGCACCGGGAGCTGACTTTCTGCATCTGGCCTGGGAGTGTCCAGGTGTGCATGACTACTGGAGTCAGGTCTTTGCAGCCTGGAAACTGATGATAGGCACCCACATAGATCCCACGCCGCTGCTGGCCCTGTTGGGTTACTTCAAACCAATACAGGCAGCACATCGTAAATATGTAGTCCCCTGACATGCTACCTCTTGACGCACCCACGCGAGAATCAGGCTACTGCACCTGAGGCGCCCGTATCCTAAAGGGTCACGAGAGAGCACACCATTATCATGTTTCTGCTTCCCTTGCGTGTGATGATGGCACTATCCTTAAGCATATGTACTTCATCCTGGCACGCCCAGACATGCCTATTGTGCATGCGTTTGCAACCTACCATAGCTACGGAACCATAGCATCAATGGGTCACGAATGTGTAACGAATCACCAGCAATGCTTGATATCTGAAGTCCCCTATACCGTTCTAATGTGATGTCAATTGCACATTGGTTTCTATGACGATACTGCATTGTGCCTTATTGTGTTACATTGTTGTCAGCTAATATCATGGGAGTCTGCGAATTTACGCTATTGATGTTGAATCGACTACTTGTGCATACATGCTTCCATTGTATTGTATGATTAAAAACTAATAAATAAAAAAGTAAAAAAAGAAATAAAAAGAAATAAGACCTACTGGCTTTGTCAATGCTTTTATGTATTCTTCATAATTAAATTTAAAAAGGTTTTTTTGGGGCTTGTGGATCATACACCTAGGTTAACACACCCTAAAAGGACTTCTGGTGCCCTTGTTGGGCCTTCAGCATCTGTGCAGATTTTGCAAATTCAGCTACCAATTCAATTCAATTACATTTTTTATTATGATATGGAGCTCCTAAGAGTTCCACGTTAAAATAAAATGCTCTGGTTCAACCCCTTCGATGCTCATGACGGAACCCAGCCGTCATGAGCCACGGGTCGCCTGTGCGCATGACGGCTGGGTTCACGACCACGCTCGCGATTGGAATGTCCAGCACCGGGCTGGAATTCCTGCCGCAGGCAAATCATCCAGAGATATAATTACAGTAACAGATAAAAATACATATAAAACCACAAATTCTTCAGTTTTGGTGAGCAATATGAGATACTAGCAGTTTGCTACAACTAAATGTACAAGTATGAAGATGTTAAACCAACCGTTGTGATGGAATACTGGTAAAACAGTTTGGCTCAAGCGGTATACTTAAATACTCAAAAAACGACTTCTGGCCTCCATTCTGAGGACAGAACGTACCATGTCCACGTCCACGCAAGGCTTGGGTAGTCTGAGCCGGACGGTGGCTAGGATAGGGCTGATGCAGCTGGAAACCCCTTCCGTTGCCATTAAAGGGGCGAAAGGAAGACTGGCCATGAGGAGTGGAGTAGAGGCCCAAGGTTCTGGCCATAGATCGAGAGTCATTGAACCTGACCAGGGCCGAGTCTGCCTTTTCCCCAAAAAGGCAAAGGGCATGTCCATTAAATTGGCTTGGACATCCCCCGAGAAGCAAGTTGTAGGAAGCCAGGCGTGGCGTCTCAGGGCCACCGTCGTTGAAATCGATCTGCTCAGTGAATCAGTTGTATCTAAACCACACCGTATTGTGAATTTTGCTGCATCTCTCCGGTCCTTGACAGCTTGGGAGAGCACAGTCCGGGCCTCCTCTGGGACTTCTTGAGGCAGCACCTGCGCAACCATCTCCCAAAGAGAGTGGGAGAAACAGCCCAATAAGCACACTGATTTCACCGACCGCAATGCCAGACTGGAGGAAAAAAACATAATCTTCTCAAATGAGTCCAGTCTCTTGGAAATCCCTATCTAGAGGGGCGGAAGGGAAGGCACCTTGGGAAGTAGAGGCCTGAACCACCAAACTTTCTGGAGTGGGGTGTTGGCTGAGGAACTTTGGGTCGCCCGGAGCAGGGCGATGGTGGCGTGCAATCATCCTATTCACAGGAGCCCCTGTGCTAGGGTTGGACCATGTTCCCTGAAGGACGTCCGTAAGTGCCTCATTAAAGGGCAATAGGGTTTCAGAAGTGGAAGCCTAATTTGAAGCACTTAGGTCAGGAGATTAGTCCTGACCTGCACTGAGGTCAGCTCCAGTCCTAGGACCTCGGCTGCCCTCTTAACCACCATTGCATAGGACAACCTCTCCTCCATAGCCACTGTAGGCAGAGAGAGCATGCCAGTGTCTGGGGAAGTATCCAAACCACTGGCTTCCCCAAGTTCCCAATACCAGTCAATTGTCTCCTCAGAGACATCCTGGTTCTCAAGAGGGTCTTCAGACTCATCCTATTCCTCTCCTAAGCCCAGCACATCCACAAAGTGCTCAGGTGACAACATAGAACTTCTGGGTTCTGTTGACGTCGGAATCAGTGCCGCTCGACGCCGTTTCGGCTCTGTCTTGTCGGGGATGACACCAACGGGTCGGCGATGACACCGATGGGTATCGGCGACATCGTAGGCACTGACTTCAGATTCGACGCTGGGGAAGGTTGCGTTGGCACAACCAGCGTCGATCCGGATTAAGGATCGGATCTCTGAGGCCCCACCGGCGCTGTGGCCGGAGCCGACGGTGTCGAACCCGATGGGACCCCATTCGACCCCGTGGGCCCGAAGGCACACCAACGGGGTCGGTCCACTCAAATACGCAGTGCATGAACTTGTAAAACTCTTTAATTTGAGTGGGAGTTGCTACGGCTCCCGGAAAAGGGTGGAAGGCGCAAAGTCGACTCTGGCTCCGCAGAACTGTGCCTAGAGCGTCGGTGCTCCTTACTTTTCTCAACGACAGACGCCAGTTGAGGTGAAGTCGAAGTCCGCTTGGTCTTCTTCTTGTGCCTCTTCCTCGAGTGTCCAGAGGACCCCGAATGGGAGGAAGAGGACTTAGGGCTCCGTGAGCGGTCCCGCGACCTCCTCTTCTTCGAACGGGGCCGTGACCTCCTCGGAGTCTCACTTGATGGTGTCGACTGCCGGGCCGCAAGCAACTTAATTTCTCACTCCCTCAAGGTCTTCAGGGCCATTGCCCGACAGTCTGAACACGACCTCATATCGTGGCCACACTCAAGACACCACAGACATACGTAGTGGGGATTTGGGACCGACATCATGCAGGAACAAGTCCCGCATGGTTTGAAACCTGTCTTTCTCGAAGACATCCCTTGCACACGACGTCGAATCCAAAAATATCGACAAAAGTTGAGAAAAAACCTAACAAAATGCAAAAGAGGGGTAGCTCTTCCCGGATCGACGCTTAACTGGCACGGAAAGAAAATAACTGATGCTACTGACGCCAACGACGTCACGCGGAAACAAATGAAGCCACCAGATGTTGCACGCTCAGCAAAAGTTTCCGGAGCCTGCCTGACATCTGGGAAATTCAAAGGTAAGCAATCTGCAGCTAGAAGTCTCTATCAGATAAAATCCTATATCCAATTCTTTGGAATGTGTACCCTTCCCCCAGACTGCAATGACTGCACTCTGCCACCATTTGAGCTGTAATCCGCCTGTTTAGCCCTGATGTCCAGTTCCTCCAAACTTAACTCATGAGCTAACAACAGTTTTTTCTCTTTTGGAGCATGTGATTTCTCCTTCTCTTTCTCATTCTATTGGAGCTCCATTTCAAACTTTTTCCTCTGAAATTTGAGCCTTTCAAGCTCTATTACATGCTCCCTCTCCTGTCACCTGTACTCCAGCTCCTCTGGGGACAAATTCCTAGATGGCACACTGCTGCCATTCTTAGACAATGCTCCAACAGATAAATCCTTAGCATTAAAACCCCCTAGCTGGCTCTGCACATCCACATCCACATCCCCATTCTCAGCCTCCCTAACTTGTCTGACTGCCCACAAGGCACTCAAGGCCTTCTGCAGCTCTTCCTTCCTGGCAGAACTTCTCATGGGACATCCAAACTCCCTGTAAAAATGTTTGAGTGGATCTGCTTTGTAAGAGTTCAACATTTCAATCTCAAACTCTAATCCTGCAACATCACTTTATGGTTAACCATGGAGAGACATGGTGCATGGATACTTCAAGGGTTAACACAAAAATAGGACAAAAAGTCAAAAACAGTATGTGGTCTAATTCACTCAGTCGTAGTGCACACTGATGTACAAACACAAGCCCTAATCCTCACCGCTGACCACCACTGTTAGAAATGGGAGTCTCTAGTTGGCAGTGGTATGCACCCTATCTAAGTAGGGACCCTTCATTCTACTCAGGATAGGGGGATTACACACCTAAGAGAACCCCTGCTCACCCCCATGGCAGCTTGGCATCAGCAGTTAGGCCTATCTCTGAGGCAATTTGTAAAGTATATGAACCTAACGCACACAGTAACACAGTGAAAACAATACAAATGGACACCATACCAGTTTAGAAAAATAAAGTATCTTTATCTAAACCAAACAAGACGAAAACGACAAACTCCCAACATAGACAACTTAAAATATAGCTTTTACAAGGTTTCAAGCAATTCTGTACATAGAAAACTATGGATGCATGATTTTCATCAATCAATAGGTCTTATAAAGCACGGCTTGTCATTCGGGGGGCGTCAGGAACTGGGGTTCTGCGAGCTTCAGTCGGATGGCCGTGACTGTCGAAGAACCGAGTCTTGAGCTTCTTCCTGAAGGCTTCCAGTAATGAGGAGGTACGCAGGTGGAGGGGAGGTCGTTACAGGACTTGGCAGGATGTAGAAGGAGCGACCTCCGCGGCGGCTTCTATGGATTCTGGGGCTGTCAGGAGAGGGTGGAGGAGCGGAGCTCCCTAGCTGGTTGGTGGAATGTCATGTGGTGGTAAATGTTGGCGGTCCGGCTTTGTGGAGGACTTTGTTGGTATGTGTGAGGAGTTTGAAGAGGCATCTATCCTGGACGGGGAGCCAGTGAAGACCCCTGAAGTGAGGAGAGATGCTGGTTCTATCTGGGGAGGTTAAGGATGAGTCTTGCTGCTGTGTTCTGTTTGGTGGTTCGGCCGTAGAGTGTGTTGCTGTAGTCAAGTTGGCTGGAGACGAGGGCCTGGATGACTGTCTTAGTGGTTGAGACAGGGATCCATCGGAAGATCTTGCAGAGCATGCAAAGGGTGTGGAAGCAGGTGGAGGAAACAGCGTTGATCTGCTCTTTCATGGTCAGTTGGTTGTCAAGGATGATTCTGGGATTGCATGCGTGGTAGGCGGGGGTGGGTGAGGAGCCGAGAGCGGTGGGCCACCATGTGTTGTCCCATGTGGAGGGCTTGTTTCCGAAGAGGGGGATCGCTGTTTTGTCCAAGTTGAACTTTAGGCAGTTGCTTCATCCAGGTGGCAATGTCAGACATGGTGTTTCGGAAGTTGGCTCTGGTGGTGTCGGCTTCTTCTGTGACGGATAGAACGGGCTGCGTATCGTCAGGGTAAGAGATGATGTGCAGTTCGTGGGTACGGGCAATGTCTGCAAGTGACATCATGTAGTTGTTGAAGAGGGTGGGGCTGAGGGAGGAGCCCTGGGGGATGCCGCAGATAATGTCTCTGGGTGCGGAGGAGAAGGGTGGTATGTGAATCCTCTGTGTTCGGCTGGAGAGAAAGGAGGCGATCGAGCTAAGTATGTTGCCTTGGATACCAATGTGGTGGAGTCTGGTGATGAGGGAGTGGTGGGAGACGGTGTCGAATGCTGCCAAGAGGTTGAGTAGGGTGAGGGCAGCTGTTTCACCTTGGTCGAGGATGTGTCTGAATGTCATCCGTGGCTGCGATCAGGGCGGTCTCGGTGCTGTGGTTGGGCTGGAAGCCTGTTTTGGAGGGGTCGAGCAGGTTGTTCTCTTCGAGGTAGTCTGTCAGCTGGCGGTTGATAGTTTTTTCACAGACATTGGCGGGAAATGGGAGTATTGAGATGCAGCAGTACCTTTCTCATACACTGCACCCTGCCAAGGCCTTGCCCGTTGGGGTACCTTGGGCCAACCTTAGGGGTGCATTACATTTAAGAAAAGGGATGGTTAGGGCCTAGCAAGTGGGCAGTTAAAAACTGTATGTGCAGACGCTATAGTGATAGGTCTGGGACACATTTGAAAGGCTACTGGTGTGGGTGGCATAATCAGTGTTTCAGACCGACTGGTAGCATTTGATTTACAGGCACTGGGCACACACTGCACTTTACTAGGGACTTACCAGTAAATCTGCCAATCACTGAGAACCAATCATAATTACAATTTACACTTGCACTTTGGCACTGATCAGCAGCGGCACAGCACAGAGAGTATCGAAACCAGCAAAAACAAAATCCAGCACACAGTCTAAAATACAGGAGGTATAGGCAAAAGACAGGAGAAACCACATCAAGGATAGCAGGTCTACCAACCCTAAAATGCCCGGATACCCTCTCGGGTGATTTGTCGCCCTAAATAAACCCACAGACTGATTATCTGTTTAAATAGGTGGGGCATCAAAGATCTGTTTTGGCCTGAGCAATATTTCACATACCCTGCACATATTAAGTGGATTGAGTGACAGGTAGTACTTGGCATGAAATCCATATCCAAGCTCTGACCACAGTCTTTTACAGGCACCTACAATAAACAATTATTCTCATGCTGAGATATCTGGGGTGAAAGCTTACACCTTCATAGAAGGGGTCTGGATTTAGCAGACCCCAATCTGAAAGGTAGCGTGTCTGAATATGCCGCATTTGCAGAAGCTACATATCCAGTACCAACTAACAATTCATCCGTAGCAATGCAAAAGTACACTTTTGTAGCCTTGCAGAAAAACATGGAGAGCAGTTTATCTGTGAAAAGCACCACACAGAAAACAGAAAAATAAATCTCTATAAAGCTCACAAAAGGCAGTTGACCCAGAAGGGTCGCTGAACCTCAGGGGAGTCTTGCAGAAAATGAGGAAGTGACCTTTGCAACTCAATAGATGATTGCAAGACCTTCTAATCAATCTACAGACAACCAGGTCAAGACTGAGGACGTAGAAAGCAATCAGCACTAGAATAATCTCTAAGTTCTGGGTATTGCAGAGGATGCTAAAGAACCCAACAGAAAACATTCTTCGTTAATCTTTAAAAAAATGCATTCCTCGAAATTATTAAATTAAGAAGAGTATTGAAGAGTATAAAACACAAAACCAAATACTAGTAAAAGCTAAAAGGACCAACCTCTGCCACTGTTAATACATTTCATTGAAGGGGCGCCTTTACTTAGCCTGGCCAACCACAGAGAACCCGTGAAAAATATACTTTAGCGAGAGCTTTTTTTTGTCAAACGAAGCTTGCGCACAGGTAGGGGATGACGGCCACTCATCAAAGCTACTGGTGTAGACGTCTATCTGATGGATTTGGTTAAAAATTAGCAAGTGCGTAGACAGGTAGCGTTGGATGGGGATGAATTAGTACAATTTTGAAACATTTGAAAGTGGACGCTGTAGTGGTGTGGGTTGGTTTACACATTTTGATATCTTCGTCAACAAAGGCAATACGACCTCCTTCTTCAACCAGCCCATACTGAGGTAAAACTGATGGCACTAAATAACTAGAAAATACATAATCAATAGGGAGTTTCTGAGCCAGTTTTTGGATATATAGTTACTGTCCAGGGTGTGTACCTTTTTGAGACTTGCAATGTCTGCACGGCAGGCAGCTGCACATTTGGAATTTATAAACCTGGCCATTAGAGTTTGGAGAGTAGCTCTGTGGGACACAGCTTTGGGAAGCATTGGATGATAATGAGGTTGTTCAGACTGGCATATCTGTGGGTGGCTTGTTTGGTTAGTAGGGGTGACAAATGGGATACTGTGCAACGAGAAGGCACATTGTGGGGATGACAGGTAGTTTGTAAGTAGATCAGTAGGCAAATGTTACTGGCCGTATTTATGCAAAGTCCCAGTGGCCTAGGCTGGAAGAAATTACCAGGTAGGCTTAGTACGCCGTTCTGTAAAATTCTGCACCAGCTGCATGTATATAAGACTATATGTGTCCAGAGAGAGTTCCTTCAATGTAGCCAGACCCCCGGCGGCTATTAGCGATCCAGCTATATTGTCCTTCAACTCCAGTAGACGGTAAGCCATAAACTTTACCACATCATAGCCTCTTTTCCTGCAGCTCTTTGTCATTATCCGTTAATATGTCGGCTTACCACTGAGGAGATAATCTGATTCCTACAGTGCTCGGCTTGTAATTAGCTTTCTCTTGTTGAACACATAACCTACTGTCGCAGCAGTTGCCCTGGTGACTTTTGTCCATTCCTTGGGATTTCCATGCTTAAGAGAACTAAATAACGCAAACTCAATATCTTTCCATCAAAAATGTCTAAAATCTGAGTAGGCATGCAATAGTCTGGAAACGTTTATCAGAATATCATAGATGCTGCTCTAATCTGTATGCTGGAAGTAGCAGAGGTGTAAAGAGATAGGTGGGGGGGGGGGTCAGTATATCACATTCCATGCTTTGGCAAGAGGACCCTGGCTCTGAAGCATCACCGTCCCTCTTTAAGGTTAATGCAACAATTCTCGCTTAACTCAGGCTCTTCTCTGCATACAAGGCTCTGTATTGTATTAGAACTGAACACTGGATTCATTGTAGATAGAACTTGAGGATGATTTACCTAATGATTGCATTTAAGTAGGTGTTTTATGAGCTTTATTTAAAATATTTAAAATGTTCCCAAATATTTTTAGATGAAACAGGCAGATGCACAGCCTGGTCACATTGTGCTGTTCCTCGGGATGCTCTGCTTCTGATTTAGACAACTACAGTTCCTGCAGATCTCTTAGAGCCGCTTGATCCAAGTACTCTTCTGGGGCACATGGCTGCTTCTTGGCTCCGACATGTGTGCTGATGGGAGGGTTTTAGCGTAGTTATCCGTTGCCAGTCCACCCTTCTGTTCATTTGCTGTAGTTTGAAGTATATCTAAAAGGGACCATAATTAATTTAAAACTGTTTTTCAAAAGAGTGCATGCATGTTGAAATCCCAAATGTTTAATGTATTCACCTTCTATGTATTGAGACGGCATATGTGTCAAGTGTCTGCACTGAGCACCTTGCCTTTCTGGCTTCCCTGACTGCCATGTATGTGCTTTCACTCTAGCTTGTAAAGTGTGCCTGCATAAGAACTGGGACTGGCTTCTGACCTGCACACCTGTTACCAAACCCACCCCCAGTCCCCTCCAAAGTTGATGCATTATTCAAGCAAGCGACTGACTCAGTGTGGAGTCAACCAAACGGCTATCACAAGAACCACTAGTGGCATCACAAGAACCACTAGCTGATGCATGATTGCTAGCGGCATCACAAGAACCACTAGCTGATGCATGATTGCTAGTGGCTACCACAAGACCCACCAGCTGATGCATGATTGCTAGCGGCTATCACAAGAACCACTAGCTGATTCACGATTTCTAGCGTGTAGGAGAGTGGCATCGACTGCATAGTTGCCCCCAACTTTTTGCTGATGTTTTGACTCTAGCCAGGCTGTGGCCCTGCTATCCAGGACCCCAGCCTATCTGCTTCCTCTCTTAAACAATGTGAGTACCCTGGGTACAACCCAATTGGATGCTGAGGATACCCTGGCAGACCCTTGTAGATGGTACCCAGGGCATGGGTCCCTCAGTAGGCCTACCAGGGCTGCAGCACTTACTGTGCCACCCTGGGACACCCATACAAACTGACACCACCAGACCACTACTGTAGTCTGGGTAAGGTGGTGCTTGCACCCCTTACAGGGATATAGGTACCCTATATCCCACCCTATTACAACGCATATACTCTCATAGGTCACTCCTATGGCAGGCCTTGGTAATCCTACAAGGCAGGGTGCTGAGGTATGTGTAAGGGGGGACCCCTACCTGAGTAGGGCCCCTCTGCAACCTTCGTAAAATCATTGCTGGGTTGTTTGTAGTGTAGCCATACCATATACTCTTAACCGCGATAGCGTGATAACTTGAGAATGGCTACACAGAACCATATCGTGTTTGGTGTCAAACATGTAGGAATCATACCCCCAGTCCAGCCATGGGCATGAGGGCATGATTCCCCCCTGCTAGAGGGGGATATGGGAAAAGCGGCAGAATTTAGACACCAATTTAAAAATGCACACGTAGTACAAAATGGCTACTACCCGCCACCCACACAACTATGGCTGGCTGTTGCAGGGGAAAATCCCAGCCTCGCCAGCTGGACAATAGGGCTCCTGTGGCAGGGAGGTGCTAGTACCTCCCCAGACAGGATATGTGGATTGGAACTGGGTGGGTGCACCTTAGGATGCCTTTCAGAGTTGCACGTAGGCTGTTACAGCGCCTACATTCTGCATACACCGCCTGCAACCAGTTATGGGGCATCCTGCCCCTCGCCCAGGTGGGAAACACACACAGGGGAGAGTGTGTAGCCACCCTTTCCCGCCTCACCACTCATTGGTGGACACTGAACTGGACACTCCCCTAATCTTGGGGATAAAGGTGAATAACGTGGCCCCAGAGCCTCAGATTAATCTTGGGCTTTACAGACTTGATCTTCGACGAGCTGCTGCCCAGCTGACTGAAGAAATCTCCCTTGGGATAAAGGAGTTATCCCCCTGAAACACTGCAAGTGACCCGGTTGGAACTTCGCTGCTCCTACGGACTTTGTCGACTCCCAGCAACCTTGAGGTGGGTTTCCTAAGCATCCCAGAGGCCAGTGAGTGTGCACAGCAAGTCTGAGCACCGTGGACCGCGTGAGTGCCGAGATTTCCAATACCCCAGGACACCGGCCACCTCTTGCATAGCACACGACCCTGACCAGTGGGGAAGTTGTGCTTTGGCCCATTATTGAGCCAACCATCAAGCAGCAACTGTGCCAAAGATCAGCGCCCTAGCCCCCTCCGGTGGCCCGTGGACTCCCTTTTACACACTCCAAATTGCTGCCTCCCGAGGTCCCTTGTCTCGCGACTTGTGGGCCCTAGCGGAGGTCAATCTCGACTTTCAAGAGTTTCCCTGGTTGCTCCAGGCCTGCTATACAGTCTCTCCAAAGGAGACCTCTCACAGACCTCGTGGGTCTGCACCAGTAGCTGATTTGTTCATCTTGCGTGGGTTGCGGTTGCCAAGGCTTAGTGGATCCAATCCGGACACTAAAACTGCAGCGACCCTCACCCTTCGTGGGACAGTCGCCCTCCAGAAGCTGGCCTTCCTTGAAGCCTCCCGGAGCCCGTGGCTGCAGATCCAAGCTACACCTCTTTCTACTTGAAGCACCCGACATTGAAGGGCTCTTTCCTTTGAGCTCCCTGGTCACTGTGCCTTGACCCAGACTCTGTCCCCTCTGCTTTCAGGTTCTTCTGTACAAACTCTACAACTTCATTCTTCACGGCATCATCAACGCTTTTGGCTAGCAGCAGTTTTGTACATTTTCCCATTGAAAATCAGCCCGCGACCCGACATCGAAAACGACCTATGCACCCGGCTTCCCTGGGGCAGGTAACAGTGGTACCTCGGTACTCTCGTAGTAGTGGGCTCCTCAAAAGCTTAACTCTAAGCCCTTAACTTTGAACTCCTGCTAGAAGTGTCTTTAATGTTTTAAAATCAAACCGCGACATTCTCCATAGGCTATAATAGAGATCCCGATAGCAGCTATTTCCACTGCACGCGCCTCCCGTGGGTCCCCTTCATCATTACCTTGGGTGGATTCTTAAGGGGCCAGCGATCCTAAATGCCATAGGCATTGTCTGTAGAATTGTCGTGGTTCTTATACCACTTTTTTAATATATGGTTTGGTCCCCCCCTGGGGCCCCTATGATTCCAGTGCTATTTATTGTATCTATCAATGCTTGTTTGAATTGTAACTTTGCATCTAGCCTCATAAAGAGACTTGTGGGATTCTGTTTAGAATAAATACATATATTTTATATATACCTGTGTGGACTACTCTTTCATTTGGTCATTCAAGAGGTTATCTATGGTAAAACAATAAGCTTAACACTCCTTCAAGACTTAGCCTGAAGGCTGCTCTCCACAGCTACCACTAGGATAGCTTTCTTTAAAGATTGTCTTTTAACCTATCACCTTAAGAGTCGAATTGGACTGGTGCAAGGTGGCCACTATAACTAGTGACCAGCATATGCCAGGCCAACTTCTCACATTGGTGTGCAGCGGTTGGATTCAAGCTTGCCATTGTTTTACCAGATAACAAATTGAATCTCTAAAGTGAAAGCCACTTGGTACCAAAGGTACATATAAATTCAAGCTTAGAATATAATAAGTTCTACTGAACTTAGGAGTTGTGTGTAGAGGGTTTACCACACCTTGACTACAACTCAAGAAACGGTTCAGTAGGCCACATTTAGTGTAGGTAGATACACCAGCACCACTACACTAGAAAATGTCTTTATGTTCAGGTGTCCATAAGGCTCTGGAAGGATCCCAAAGGATCCCAGTCAACAAATATGATGATCTCTCCTTTGCTGAGCTTAGGGAGATGTGCACCATTAGGCAACTTAAGACAAACAAGGGTGCCAATACTCAACGTCTCAGGGAAATCCTGCTCATAGCAAACTTTAAGTAGACTTTAGTGTCTGATGGGGTAGACAGGTTGGGTGGGCATCCCTCTGAAGAGGACACTCCAAGAGTGCACTCTGATGAGGACCAGGAAGAGGATAATGATCCTGACCTGGAAGAACCAAACCACTCACAACATGGAGGTGATGGCTCAAGAGGCACTCCCTCCATCCCTAGTGGGAGAGTGGTGGATCCAAAAAGAAGGAACAGATCCCCCTCAGTGGGGTCCAACCATTCTAGGAGATCCAAAAGGACCTCTGCCTCTCCTCAGAGGAGAGAATCCTCCCAAGAGAGGAAATGCAGACTGATCCAGTTTGAGCAGGCAAAGCTTCAGCTCAGGAGAGAACAGTTAGCATTAGACAGGGAGTCCCTGGAGCTTCAGAAAGCTTCAAGAAAGTGGGGTCTAGAGATCCCTGGTGGCAGTAATGAAACCCCTAGAGTTAGAGAGAAAGCTCCTGACAATAGGAACCTCCATAAAGATTGTGCCCCCTATCATGCAGGGGATGATATCCACAAATGGATCACTGCTCTTGAGAGGGCCTGTAAAGTACAAAGGGTCCCAGTAGAGCAGTGGGCAGCAATCCTGTGGCTCTCCTTTGCAGACAAAGGAAGAGACAAGCTCCTCTCTGTTAGAGAAGAGGATGCAGATGATTATTATATCTTGAGAGATGCTTTAATAAATGGGTTTGGCTTAACCACTGATCAATACAGACTTAAGTTCAGAGACACCCAAAAAGCACAGAATCAAGATTGGGTAGACTTTGTTGATTGTGCTACCAAGGCACTGGAAGGTTGGTTAACTGGCAGTAAAGTAAATGATTACCAAGGATTGTATAATTTCATCATGAGGGAGCAGATCCTTAATAATTGTCAGAATCAGCTCTTACATCAGCACCTGGTGGACTCAGATCTGACCTCTCCCCAAGAATTGGGAAAGAAGGCAGACAAATGGGTCAGAACCAGGATTAAGCAGAAGGTCCAGCCCTTGGGGGGTGCAACTAAAAAGGAAGATGCCAAAAACTCTGAGAAGGGTGGGGAAAAGGGAAAAGACCAGCAGTCTTCAACAGGCCCCCAAAAATCAGCATCTGATAACTCCAAAGCTACTAAAGCTAAACAACCAAGGAAGCCATGGTGTAAAATCTGTAAACAGAAGACCCATTGGACTTCAGATTGTAACAAGGCCAAAGACTCCACAAGTGCCACTCCACCTGCCCCTAAGGCATCTGCTCCCCCTAGTGCAACTATAGGTGGTGGTACACAGACCAAGGGCATAGTAGGGTTGACCCTGGGATCTGGAGAGGACTCTGGCCTAGTCAGAACTCCTACTCAGGCTGTCTTAGTTTGTGATGGGGATTTGTCCCTGTTTGTGAGCCCCAGTGGTCTGGGCAAATACAAGCAACAGCCTAAAATAAATGGAAGGGAGTCATTAGCTTACAGGGACACAGGAGCCAGAGTCACAATGGTGACTGAGGACCTTGTGACCCCAACCAGATCATACTTGGGGAAACTTACCAAGTGACCAATGCAAGCAACGTTAGTACTAACCATGCTCTAGCAGTTGTGAACTTCTCCTGGGGAGGGGTAACTGGCCTCAAGAAAGTTGTGGTGAGTGCACACCTACCTGTTGAATGTTTACTAGGGAATGATTTGGAGACCTCGGCATGGGCTGAGGTGGAGCTAAGTACCCATGCAGCAATGTTGGGTATACCAGCAGAAGTGTTTGCCTTGACAAGGTAAAAAAAAAGCTGACGGGAACTGAACAGGCCTTGGATCCTGGAAAAATGGACCAAGGACCTTCCAAGAGGAGGAGTAGCAGGGGTAAGGCAGAGCCTTCCCCACAGGATCAGTCTGTAGAGACTCTTTTAGCAGAAGAGGATCTAGCTCCTGAAGAAGGAACTGCCCCAGATGAACTGGAACCTGATCAGGTTGAGTTCTTGGGGGCAGGGGGACCTTCTAGGGCAGACTTGAGCCTGGAGCAGCAGAGCTGCCCCACTCTTGAACCCCTCAGACAGCAAGCTGCTGCTGAGGCTGCAGGGAATGCCAGTGGGACCCATAAGATATATTGGGATGATGGGCTCCTTTACTCTGAGGGTCGAGGCCCCAAGCCTGGTGCAGCCAGGAGGTTGGTCATACCTCAAAAGTTTAGGGGTTTCCTACTCACACTGGCCCATGATATTCCCTTAGCAGGACACCTGGGCCAAAACAAGACTTGGGACAGAATTGTCCCTCACTTTCACTGGCCCCAAATGAGTGAGGACTGTAAGAGCTTTTGCTGCTCTTGCATTACCTGTCAAGCCAGTGGCAAGGCAGGTAAGTCGACAAAGGCCCCCCTGATACCATTGCCTGTGGTGGGGGTGCCCTTTGAACGGGTGGGGATTGACATTGTTGGTCCCCTAGACCCACCAACAGCATCTGGGCACAGGTTCATTCTGGTGGTAGTGGATCATGCCACCAGATACCCAGAGGCTATTCCCCTTAGGACCCTCACAGCACCTGTGGTGGCAAGGGCCCTCCTGAGAATCTTTTCCAAGGTGAGTTTTCCTAAGGAGGTATTGTCTGACAGAGGTACAAACTTTATGAGTAGCTACCTCAAGGCAATGTGGAAGGAGTGTGGGGTTAACTATAAGTTCATCATCCCTTACCATCATCAGTGCAATGGCCTTGTTGAGAGATTCAACAAGACCTTAAAGGGTATGATCAAAGGGCTCCCAGAAAAGCTTAGGCGAAAATGGGATGTTCTTCTGCCCTGCCTTCTCTTTGCATACAGGGAGGTGCCACAAAAGGGGGTTGGCTATAGCCCCTTTGAACTTATGTTTGGCCATTCTGTTAGAGGGCCACTCTGTCTAGTGAAGGAGGGATGGGAGTTACCTCTCAAACCCCCTAAACAGGATATTATGGACTATGTACTTGGTCTCCGCTCCCGGATGGCTGAGTATATGAAGAAGGCAACTAAAAACCTGGAGGCAAGTCAGGAATTACAGAAAGCCTGGCATGACCAAAAGGCTGTCCTGGTGGTGTACCAGCCAGAACAGAAGGTATGGGTGTTGGAGCCAGTGGCCCCAGCAGCTCTCCAAGATAAGTGGAGTGGACCCCATACCATTTTGGAGAAAAAGGGAGAGGTCACCTATTTGGTGGACCTTGGCACTCCCAGAAGTCACCACAGAGTACTTCATGTCAATAGATTGAAAGCATATGTGGATAGGGCTGACATGAGCTTGCTCATGGCAACAGATGAGGGATAGGAGGAAGAGAGTGACCCTCTCCCAGACCTGCTCTCTCACACCCCTGATGATGGGTCAGTAGATGGAGTAGCCTTGGCAGGCAGCCTCACTGATCAGCAGCAAGCAGACTGTAGACAAGTTCTTCAGTCTTACAGACATATGTTTTCTCTGACTCCAAGTCAGACCCCCTGGTGCACTCATGAAGTGGACACTGGGGACAGTCTGCCTGTCAAGAATAAAATCTACAGGCAACCTGACCATGTCAGGGACTGCATAAGGACAGAAGTCCAAAAGATGTTGGAATTAGGAGTGATTGAGCCCTCAGAGAGCCCTTGGGCTAGCCCAGTAGTCCTTGTACCAAAACCTCACACCCAGGATGGTAAGAGAGAGATGAGGTTCTGTGTTGACTACAGGGGACTCAATGCAGTCACTAAGACGGCTGCACACCCAATTCCCAGAGCAGATGAGCTCATAGATAGATTGCCCTCAGCCAAGTATCTGAGCACATTTGATCTGACAGCAGGCTACTGGCAGATAAGGTTAGCCGAATCTGCAAAAGCCAAAACTGCATTTTCTACCCCTGGTGGGCATTATCAATTTGTGGTAATGCCCTTTGGTTTGAAAAATGCACCTGCCACTTTTCAAAGGTTGGCGAACCAAGTCCTCTCAGGCCTGGAAGACTTTAGTGCAGCATATCTAGATGATATTGCTGTCTTCAGCTTCACCTGGGATGATCACCTGAGCCACCTGAGGAAAGTTTTGGAAGCCCTGCAAAAGGCTGGGCTCACTATCAAGGCTACTAAGTGCCAGATAGGGCAGAGTCAGGTTGTATACCTGGGTCACCTTGTAGGTGGAGGCCAGGTTCAACCACTTCAGAGCAAAATCCAGACCATCATAGACTGGGTTGCTCCAACCACCCAGACGCAGGTCTGAGGTTTCTTAGGCCTGTCTGGTTACTACAGGAGGTTTGTAAAGGGATATGGATCCATTGTGACCCCCTTGAATGACCACACCTCTAAGAGGATGCCCAAAAAGGTTCAGTGGACTGTCAGCTGTCAGAAAGCTTTTGATGACCTAAAACAGGCAATGTGCTCTGCTCCAGTGCTCCAAAGCCCCAACTACTCCAAAGAATTCATAGTTCAAACTGATGCTTCAGAGGTGGGGTAGGTGCTGTGTTATCACAACTGAATGAGGAGGGCCAGGATCAACCAGTAGCTTTTATTAGCAGAAGGTTGACCCCCAGAGAGAAACGTTGGTCAGCTATAGAGAGGGAGGCCTTTGCTGTGGTTTGGGCCTTGAAGAAGCTGAGGCCATACTTGTTTGGCACTCACTTCCTTGTTCAAACAGACCATAAGCCCCACCTATGGCTAAAACAGATGAAGGGTGAAAACCCCAAACTACTCAGGTGGTCCATTTCCCTACAGGGGATGGACTATACAGTGGAACATAGACCTGGGAGCAACCATGCCAATGCAGATGGCCTCTCCAGATATTTCCACTTAGAACATGAAGACTCAACTGGTCAAGGTTAGTTTAATGTCCCTGCGTTTGGGGGGGAGGGGGTTGTGTAGGAGAGTGGCATCGACTGCATAGTTGCCCCCAACTTCTTGCTGATGTTTTGACTGTTTTATGACTCTAGCCAGGCTGTGGCCCTGCTATCCAGGACCCCAGCCTATCTGCTTCCTCTCTTAAACAATGCGAGTACCCTAGGTACAACCCAATTGGATGCTGAGGATACCCTGGCAGACCCTTGTAGATGGTACCCTAGGTACCCAGGGCATGGGTCCCTCAGTAGGCCTACCAGGGCTACAGCACTTATTGTGCCACCCTGGGACAGCCATACAAACTGACAGCACCAGATCACTACTGTAGTCTGGGTAAGGTGGTGCTAGCACCCCTTACAGGGATATAGGTACCCTATATCCCACCCTATTACAACGCATATACTCTCATAGGTCACCCCTATGGCAGGCCTTGGTAATCCTATAAGGCAGGGTGCTGAGGTATGTGTGAGGGGGGACACCTACCTGAGTAGGGCCCCTCTGCAACCTTCGTAAAATCATTGCTGGGTTGTTTGTAGCGTAGCCATACCATATACTCTTAACCGCATTATAAGTCTATCGCGATAGCGTGATAACTTGAGAATGGCTACACAGAACCATTTCGTGTTTGGTGTCAAACATGTAGGAATCATACCCCCAGTCCAGCCATGGGCATGAGGGCACGATTCCCCCCTGCTAGAGGGGCGATATGGGAAAAGCGGCAGAATTTAGACACCAATTTAAAAGTGCACACGTATTACAAAATGGCTACTACCCGCCACCCACACAACTCTGGCTGGCTGTTGCTGGGGAAAATCCCAGCCTCGCCAGCTGGACAATAGGGCTCCTGTGGCAGGGAGATGTTAGCACCTCCCCAGACAGGATATGTGGATTGAAACTGGGTGGGTGCACCTTAGGATGCCTTTCAGAGTTGCACGTAGGCTGCTACAGCGCCTACATTCTGTATACACCGCCTGGAACCAGTTCAGGGGCATCCTGCCCCTCGCCCAGGCGGGAAACACACAAATGGGAGAGGGTGTAGCCACCCTTTCCAGCCTCACCACTCATTGGTGGACACTGAACTGGACACTCCCCTAATCTTGGGGATAAAGGTGAATAACGTGGCCCCAGAACCTCAGATTAATATTGGACTTTACAGACTTGATCTTCGATGAGCTGCTGCCCAGCTGACTGAAGAAATCTCCCTTGGGATAAAGGAGTTATCCCCCTGCTTGGCAGGCACCTGAAACACTGCAAGTGACCCGGTTGGAACTTCGCTGCTCCTACGGACTTCGTCGACTCTCAGCACCCTTGAGGTGGGTTTCCTAAGCATCCCAGAGGCCAGTGAGTGTGCACAGCAAGTCTGAGCACCGTGGACCGCGTGGGTGCCAAGATTCCCAATACCCCAGGACACCGGCCACCTCTTGCATAGCACACGACCCTGACCAGTGGGGAAGTTGTGCTTCGGCCCATTATTGAGCCAACCATCAAGCAGCAACTGTGCCAAAGATCAGTACCCTAGCCCACTCCGGTGGCCCGTAGGCTCCCTTTTACGCACTCCAAATTGCTGCCTCCCGTGGTCCCTTGTCACTCGACTTGTGGGCCAATCTCGACTTTCAAGAGTTCCCCTGGTTGCTCCAGGCCTGCTCTATAGTCTCTCCAAAGGAGACCTCTCACAGACCTCGTGGGTCTGCACCAGTAGCTGATTTGTTCATCTTGCGTGGGTTGCGGTTGCCAAGGCTTAGTGGATCCAACCCGGACACTAACACCGCAGCGACCCTCATCCTTCGTGGGACAGTCGCCCTCCAGAAGCTGGCCTTCCTTGAAGCCTCCCGAAGCCCATGGCTGCAGATCCAAGCTACACCTCTTTCCACTTGAAGCACCCGACATTGAAGGGCTCTTTCCTTTGAGCTCCCTGGTCACTGTGCCGTGACACAGACTCTGTCCCCTCTGCTTTCAGGTTCTTCTCTACAAACTCTACAACTTCATTCTTCACGGCATCATCGACGCTTTTGGCTAGCAGCAGTTTTGTACATTTTCCCATTGAAAATCAGCCCGCGACCCGACATCGAAAACGACCTATGCACCCGGCTTCCCTGGGGCAGGTAACAGTGGTACCTCGGTATTCTCGTGGTAGTGGGCTCCTCAAAAGCTTAACTCTAAGCCCTTAACTTTGAACTCCTGCTAGAAGTGTCTTTAATGTTTTAAAATCAAACCGCGACATTCTCCATAGGCTATAATAGAGATCCCGATAGCAGCTATTTCCACTGCACGCGCCTCCCGTGGGTCCCCTTCATCATTACCTTGGGTGGATTCTTAAGGGGCCATCGATCCTAAATGCCCTAGGCATTGTCTGTAGAATTGTCGTGGTTCTTATACCACTTTTTAAATATATGGTTTGGTCCCCACCTGGGGCCCTATGATTCCAGTGCTATTTATTGTATCTATCAATGCTTGTTTGAATTGTAACTTTGCCTCTAGCCTCATAAAGAGACTTGTGGGATTCTGTTTAGAATAAATACATATATTTTATATATATACCTGTGTGGACTACTCTTTCATTTGGTCATTCAAGAGGTTATCTATGGTAAAACAATAAGCTTAACACTCCTTCAAGACTTAGCCTGAAGGCTGCTCTCCACAGCTACCACTAGGATAGCTTTCTTTAAAGGTTATCTTTTAACCTATCACCTTAAGAGTCGAATTGGACTGGTGCAAGGTGGCCACTATAACTAGTGACCAGCATATGCCAGGCCAACTTCTCACATAGCGGCTATCACAAGAACCACTAGCTGAGTCATGATTGCTAGCGGCATCACAAGACCCACTAGCTGATGCATGATTGCTAGCGGCATCACAAGACCCACTAGCTGAGTCATGATTGCTAGCAGCATCACAAGAACTACTAGCTGAGTCATGATTGCTAGCGGCATCACAAGAGCCACTCGCTGAGTCATGATTGCTAGCGGCATCACAAGAACCACTAGCTGATGCATGATTGCTAGCGGCATCACAAGAACCACCAGCTGAGTCATGATTGTTAGCAGCATCACAAGAAACACCAGCTACGTCATGATTGCTAGCGGCATCACAAGAACCAGCAGCTGAGTCATGATTGCTAGCGGCGTCACAAGAACCACCAGCTGATGCATGATTGCTAGCGGCGTCACAAGAACCACTAGCTTAATCATGATTGCTAGCGGCATCACAAGAACCACTAGCTGAGTCATGACTGCTAGCGGCATCACAAGAACCAGCAGCTGAGTCATGATTGCTAGCGGCGTCACAAGAACCACCAGCTGATGCATGATTGCTAGCGGCATCAGAAGAACCACTAGCTGAGTCATGATTGCTAGCGGCGTCACAAGAACCACTAGCTGAGTCATGATTGCTAGTGGCATCACAAGAACCACTAGCTGAGTCATGATTGCTAGTGGCATCACAAGAACCACCAGCTGATGCATGATTGCTAGCGACATCACAAGACCCACTAGCTGAGTCATGATTGCTAGCGGCATCACAAGAATCGCCAGCCGAGTCATGATTGCTAGCGGCATCACAAGAACCACTAGCTGAGGCATGATTGCTAGTGGCATCACAAGAACCACTAGCTGAGGCATGATTGCTAGCGGCATCACAAGACCCACTAGCTGATGCATGATTGCTAGCGGCATCACAAGAACCACCAGCTGATGCATGATTGCTAGCGACATCACAAGACCCATTAGCTGAGTCATGATTGCTAGCGGCATCACAAGAACCGCCAGCTGAGTCATGATTGCTTGCGGCATCACAAAAACCGCCAGCTGAGTCATGATTGCTAGCGGCATCACAAGAACCCCCAGCTGAGTCATGATTGCTAGCGGCATCACAAGAACCACTAGCTGAGTCATGATTGCTAGCGGCATCACAATAACCACTAGCTGAGGCATAGTGGTTATTGTGCCTCACAAGACCCACTAGCTGATGCATGATTGCTAGCGGCATCACAAGAACCACCAGCTGATGCATGATTGCTAGCGGCATCACAAGAACCACCAGCTGATGCAGGATTGCTAGCGGCAAGACAAGAACCGCCAGCTGAGTCATGATTGCTAGCGGCATCACAAGAACCGCCAGCTGAGTCATGATTGCTAGCGGCATCACAAGAACCGCCAGCTGATGCATGATTGCTAGTGGCATCACAAGAACCACCAGCTGAGTCATGATTGCTAGCGGCATCACAAGAATCGCCAGCCGAGTCATGATTGCTAGCGGCATCACAAGAACCACTAGCTGAGGCATGATTGCTAGCGGCATCACAAGAACCACTAGCTGAGTCATGACTGCTAGCGGCATCACAAGAACCAGCAGCTGAGTCATGATTGCTAGCGGCGTCACAAGAACCACCAGCTGATGCATGATTGCTAGCGGCATCAGAAGAACCACTAGCTGAGTCATGATTGCTAGCGGCGTCACAAGAACCACTAGCTGAGTCATGATTGCTAGTGGCATCACAAGAACCACTAGCTGAGTCATGATTGCTAGTGGCATCACAAGAACCACCAGCTGATGCATGATTGCTAGCGACATCACAAGACCCACTAGCTGAGTCATGATTGCTAGCGGCATCACAAGAATCGCCAGCCGAGTCATGATTGCTAGCGGCATCACAAGAACCACTAGCTGAGGCATGATTGCTAGTGGCATCACAAAAACCACTAGCTGAGGCATGATTGCTAGCGGCATCACAAGACCCACTAGCTGATGCATGATTGCTAGCGGCATCACAAGAACCACCAGCTGATGCATGATTGCTAGCGACATCACAAGACCCATTAGCTGAGTCATGATTGCTAGCGGCATCACAAGAACCGCCAGCTGAGTCATGATTGCTTGCGGCATCACAAAAACCGCCAGCTGAGTCATGATTGCTAGCGGCATCACAAGAACCCCCAGCTGAGTCATGATTGCTAGCGGCATCACAAGAACCACTAGCTGAGTCATGATTGCTAGCGGCATCACAATAACCACTAGCTGAGGCATGATTGCTAGAGGCATCACAAGACCCACTAGCTGATGCATGATTGCTAGCGGCATCACAAGAACCACCAGCTGATGCATGATTGCTAGCGGCATCACAAGAACCACCAGCTGATGCAGGATTGCTAGCGGCAAGACAAGAACCGCCAGCTGAGTCATGATTGCTAGCGGCATCACAAGAACCGCCAGCTGAGTCATGATTGCTAGCGGCATCACAAGAACCGCCAGCTGATGCATGATTGCTAGTGGCATCACAAGAACCACCAGCTGAGTCATGATTGCTAGCGGCATCACAAGAATCGCCAGCCGAGTCATGATTGCTAGCGGCATCACAAGAACCACTAGCTGAGGCATGATTGCTAGTGGCATCACAAGAACCACTAGCTGAGGCATGATTGCTAGCGGCATCACAAGACCCACTAGCTGATGCATGATTGCTAGCGGCATCACAAGAACCACCAGCTGATGCATGATTGCTAGCGACATCACAAGACCCATTAGCTGAGTCATGATTGCTAGCGGCATCACAAGAACCGCCAGCTGAGTCATGATTGCTAGCGGCATCACAAGAACCCCCAGCTGAGTCATGATTGCTAGCGGCATCACAAGAACCACTAGCTGAGTCATGATTGCTAGCGGCATCACAATAACCACTAGCTGAGGCATGATTGCTAGAGGCATCACAAGACCCACTAGCTGATGCATGATTGCTAGCGGCATCACAAGAACCACCAGCTGATGCATGATTGCTAGCGGCATCACAAGAACCACCAGCTGATGCAGGATTGCTAGCGGCAAGACAAGAACCGCCAGCTGATTCATGATTGCTAGCGGCATCACAAGAACCGCCAGCTGAGTCATGATTGCTAGCGGCATCACAAGAACCGCCAGCTGATGCATGATTGCTAGTGGCATCACAAGAACCACCAGCTGAGTCATGATTGCTAGCGGCATCACAAGAACCACTAGCTGAGTCATGATTGCTAGCGGCATCACAAGAACCACCAGCTGATGCATGATTGCTAGCGGCATCACAAGAACCGCCAGCTGAGTCATGATTGCTAGCGGCATCACAAGAACCGCCAGCTGATGCATGATTGCTAGCGGCATGACAAGAATCACCAGCTGAGTCATGATTGCTAGCGGCATCACAAGAACCACTAGCTGAGTCATGATTGCTAGTGGCATCACAAGAACCACTAGCTGAGGCATGATTGCTAGTGGCATCACAAGAACCACTAGCTGAGGCATGATTGCTAGCGGCATCACAAGACCCACTAGCTGAGTCATGATTGCTAGCGGCGTCACAAGAACCACTAGCTGAGTCATGATTGCTAGCAGCATTGCTAGTGGCATCACAAGAACCACTAGCTGAGTCATGATTGCTAGCGGCGTCACAAGAACCACCAGCTGATGCATGATTGCTAGCGGCATCACAAGAACCACCAGCTGAGTCATGATTGCTAGCGGCATCACAAGAACCACTAGCTGAGTCATGATTGCTAGCGGCATCACAAGAACCACCAGCTGATGCATGATTGCTAGCGGTCAGTGGCACCACTGCTTTTCTGAACTCAGGTGCCCACATTTCACAATGAATATTGGATGTGATCGCTGCAGTAGAATCAGAAGCTGTAGGTTTTCCAGGCAGTGAATTGTCTCCATCATAATTTGCATTATCTTGTTCTGGTAGAGGGGCATCATTGGTTAAATAACATCTGCATGTCATTGCAATAGTTGAGAGATGTTTATCCCTACATTTTTTTTCTGGTTTCCGGTTAACAAAGATTTTTAATAAAACATAATTTTTTATCTTTTCCAAAATAAAGGGACCGCATAGAGATAGCAATCAAGAAATACAAGATAAGCAGTGCGTTTCATCCTCCTTTACAGGCAGGCATACAACGATTACCAGTAGGTGCAATAATGCAAACAATATAGGAGGTAGGACTCTACAACTTACAGAAGAGGGGTGCACCTGAAATGTACTCGCTGCACCCAGTCTCTCTTTCTGTGTTGGTTCTATGGGTATAAGTAAAGAGTAGCCGTTCTGGGGTTGTGAGCAGGCAGTATCTTCGACCGTGAGGAGGTTAGCCCATAGCGGCTGCCATATGGTACGAGGTCTAGAAGTAAGCGGCTGCAGGCTTGCATACAATTCGCTGTTTGTATTACAGTGTATTAAGCTATTAGTCAATGCGTTTAGTGTGGACAGGTGGCTGCTACCCGATTGTATGGCAATTTCCCTTTTAGCGAGCAGGAGAGGGATAGCGATGAAACAGCCCAAGGCTATAGGGATGTGGGACTCGAATCACAGAACTAACTTAAGACAAAATCCAAAACTTACTACTTTTGGTATTCACAGAAGGCATTTGGTAGTAGTAAAGTTAGGATTTTGTCTTAAGTCTGTCTTAAGTCTGTCCTAAGTTTGTCTTAAGTTTGCCTTAAGTTTGCCTTAAGTTTGTCTTAAGTCTGTCTTAAGTCAAACCTAAGACAAAATCCTAACTTTACTACTACTAAATGCCTTCTGTGAATACCAAAAGTAGTAGGACAGACTTAAGGCAAAGGTAGGACAGACTTAAGACAGACTTAAGACAGACTTAAGACAAACTTAGGACAGACTTAAGACAAAATCCTAACTTTACTCCTACTAAATGCCTTCTGTGAATACCAAAAGTACTAAGTTTAGGGTTTTGTCTTAAGTTAGTTCTGTGAATCGGGCCCGTGGTGAATGAATCCCAGGAGCGCCATCAATGGTGAGGGTGTAAGTGTGATTTGGGTCATGCATGACAGCTCAGCATATATAGTCCGCTAGAACTGGGCTATCCTGTCGCAGGTCCACATCATATGGGCAAAGTCCCCTGACGGTGAAAGACATTTGGGGCAGGTGTGGGAGCGGGAGGGGTTCATCCGATGTAATTTATCTGGTGTGGTGTATGCCCGCCAGAGGAATTTGAAGTGGAGTATTTTGTGGCGGTGATTAAGGGAGATCAGTTGCGTCTGTATACAGCATTTATACCACTGATAATTGGGCAATGGGTGACTAAGATCCTGTTCCCCGGCCACATGGACACTTGCGTCTCTAGTTGGGAGCAAGGCAGGCTTGATTTTTAAAGTTTAGATATTAAATGATCCCCACTTGTGTCCGAAATAAGTAGCACCATAGGGGGGAAGTTGTCTGGTTCTATGGGACAGTGGGGAACCTGGGCTCTGAGTGCCCCCTGCAAACACCGCAGCACAAACTGGTCCATCAAAGAGGAGGTTTGAAAACAGGTATCCTGGGTTCACGAGAATACATGTCCATTGGGGAAGAGGTCTCCAATAGTGGTAAGAGAATAGCTGGTGAAGGTTCAACGGACCAGAGACTTTTGTGTGGTGGGCAGCCAAGGCTTGGCAGCCAATGGATATAATAAGTGGCCTCTTATCTTCCGGATCAGCTGCTTCCAGGCCCAGCCCAGACGTCCTGGAGGTCACGTGGCAGTCCTGCCAGCAGCAATGCAGCTAGTGGTTTCTGGTCAGTAAGATCAGCTTCCGGCTTAGTGTATGGTATTCGGGCATCTGGGTGGTACCCGTGATAAGCACAGCTGCACTGGGCCACCAGATAATACAGATGGAAATTAGGGACCCTGAAGCCGTCCCATTCGTACGGTAGGGTCATTGTGTCCCAACTAATTCTCTGCTGCTTGCCCTCCAGATGAGGTGTGTGAGGGTGGTACGATGTGCCGCAAAGAATGTGTTAGCGCAATCGGGATGTTATGAAACATATTCAAGAACCAGGGCAAGACCACCATTTTAATAATGGCTATACGGCCAGCCATGGATAGTGGAACCTTCAGCGTTCGAGTTGTGTGGATTATTTATCCAGCACTGGACCATAGTTGAGGCGTATTATCTGCTCCTTATCTCTGTAGACGTATATCCCGAGGAACTTAACGGAATTTACTATCAATGCTGTTCGGCACTGCTGTCAGGGGAAATATCTCGTACTTACCCCAATTTATGTGTAACCCAGATAGGGCCTCGTATCGAGTTATTTCCCTTAGGATGGGTGCCAAATTGTCACTCGGGTGACTCACGTGAGCATGGTGTCATCTGCATAAAGTGTGATCAGGAGTGGTCCGATTTTAAACTGCAGCCCTCTGTGGAGGTGCCGCTCCTGCAGGTGGAGTATCAGGGGGTCTAATAAGATAATAAATATTAGAGGTGATAGCGAGCAGCCTTGCCTTGTTCCCCATGTCAGGGGGAAGAAGGGCAACAGCGCACCATTCAGGCAAAGTTGTGCTGTGGGCAGCGTATACAGTAGCGTGATGAGTGCTGTGACTCCCAGAGGGAGACCCATTTTGCGCAATGTGGCTTGCGGGAACGGCCACTGCAGTGAGTCGAATGATTTCTCAGGGCACAAAAGTGCAGCTACAGCAGGCACGGTGGAGGAGATTCTGTGTCAAACCACAAAGAGCATTCGTAGAGTCAAAGATGTGGATCTGTGCAGGACAAACCCTGATTGGGCCAGGGATATTATTTGGTTCAGCAGAATGGGGATTCTTTTCTCGCCCTACATGGCATGGGTATGCCCAGATGTGGGTCCCGTGCTCACTGTGCCACTGGATTCAAGCTAGCCAGACTGATGAGAGGCGATACCCCGATCCTGGTCCAAGGATGCTTGTTTTTGGTCCAGGGAGGATCTGGCCTGGCAGTTAGGGCTGAACTTTTCCCGTGGGGAGCAGGGTCAAGACTGATTTGCATATAGCTGGGTCTAAACTGGGGTGGGGAGATCAGTCGCGTCTGTATACAGCATTTATACCACTGATAATTGGGCAATGGGTGACCAAGATCCTGTTCCCCGGCCGCATGGACACTAGCGTCTCTGGTTGGGAGCAAGGCAGGCTTGATTTTTAAAGTTTAGATATTAAATGATTCCCACTTGTGTCTGAAATAAGTAGCACCATAGGGGGGAAGGTGTCTAGTTCTATGGGACAGCGGGGAACCTGGGCTCTGAGTGCCTCCTGCAAACGCCGCAGCACAAACTGGTCCATCAAAGAGGAGGTTTGAAAACAGGTATCCTGGGTTCACGAGAATACATGTCCATCGGGGAAGAGGTCTCCAATAGTGGTAAGAGAATAGCTGGTGAGGGTTCAACGGACCAGAGCCTTTTGCGTGGCGGGCAGCCAAAGGCTTGGCGGCCGATGGATATAATAAGTGGCCTCCTATCATCCGGGAAGAATGGGGAGTCTTTTCTCACCCTACATGTCATGGTTATGCCCACATGTGGGTCCCGTGCTCACTGTGCCACTGGATTCAAGCTAGCCAGACTGATGAGGGGCGATACCCCGATCCTGGTCCTAGGATGCTTGTTTCTGGTCCAGGGAGGATCTGGCCTGCCAGTTAGGGCTGGTCTTTTCCCATGGGGAGCAGGGTGAAGACTGATTTGCATATAGCTGGGTCTAAACTGGGGTGGCGTGGTGAGCAAAAAAAACTATGTATTTAACCCAGATCTGTGACTGAAGGTGAATGTTTGATTTGTTCAGCATTCAGTCTATCATTTGTTCTTTTTGCATCCCAATCATGGTGTCATTTAGGAAGTCCCAGTGGAGGAATCCTACCCCTTTTGGATGTCTACTGACAGCACTACAGAGTTCAGCGGGAAGTGCTCATACATGTTTAAAACATGGATCAGTTTGAGTATATTGCCATGAGTAGGGACAAAACTAGTCTGGTCTGGGTGTATTAGCATACCCACATGGGGTAAAATCCAGTTCACCAGAATCTTGCTGAGGATTCGGTCCTTCGCGTTGAGCATAGAGAGGGGGCAGTCTGAGTCTACCAGTCCCGGATACTTTACTTTCTTAGGCAAGGACAATATCATGCCATCACGCAGTGAAGGTGGGAGTAGACCTTGTGTCAGTGTCCCATTATACACATCCGTCAACTTAGGGGCTAAGGCTGCAGGTTAGGTGGCATAGAACTCAATAGATAGTCCATCTGACCCAGGGACCTTGCCCTCTTTAATCGCACCCCTCACGTCCTAGACACAAATGACAGTTCCTATTTGCTCAGCGGTCTCAGGGCTTAGAACGGAGGGGAGGAGTCTGTAATATACTGTAGGTCCACCTCTGCAAACACGGTGGCCACAGTATACCGTTTGTGATAATACTGGCCGAACACCCCATTCACCTCTCCCTGTGAAAACATCCCGGACCACGGGGTCCAGAATATTAAGTATTGCAAGCCCCCGAGCCTCCTCCCGGAAGAGGCAGGCTAGCATGGTCTCTGACTTATCTCTTTCTGAATGAGCCCGTGCAATGTAGGCTCTGCAATCGTATTGCTTCAGGCATTCCACAAAAACTCATTGCTTCTCCCTTTCCTCCAACATTGAAGGAGGATTCGACAATTTAATGTCAAAAAGGTTGCTCAAAGCCCCCATCTTAGAGCTTAGAGAAGTCATGCCTGCCCATTCCGGTCATCCAGTCAATCACAGTGACCTATTGTGTAGCTCTTGGGAGGCATTTCACAGATTTTTCACACCTATTCAAATCTAATCTCTGGTGGAGAGAAGTTGGAGAGAAAAAGCAAACTAGGCTCCAGGCAGGGAAAAGGTAAGTTTTATGTTACTTTTCATACATATTAATAAAAAAATCTGACTTCAACATTGGATTGAATTTTTAATTGGTTGTTTAACCCCTTGAGTGCCCATGACGAGATGGTCTCGTCATGGGCCGCGGTTGCGCTGTGCCCATGACGAGACTATCTCGTCATGAACCCCGCCCGCTAATTCAACGCCCGGCACAGGGCGGGGAAAGGGCGGGGCACACAAGGGGTTAAAATAGTGGTTTCATTATTTTTCTTGCTAGTCTATTCCCAAGAACCAATACTAGGATTTAAATTTTTATTTTTATTGGTACGTAAGATTACTGAACTTAGTACCCTGCCTTCTAGTGGTGAGGCAGTCTCCAGGGTCTCTCCCTCAAGAATATGCTTCCGTAATGCGTGTCCCAATTGAAAAAATGTAAGCCATTCTCCTTTCCCCATCTCATGATCCCTTTGTAAATCCGGAAATGTGATATATGCTCCCTGTCTCCAGATGTCTCCTAATGTTTCAATTCCCAGTAACTCCCATTTGGCAAATTCCTATAATTTATCTACTTCCTTCAGAAGCTCACCTGCCCAGAGCGGCGTCATCGCTGAGAGTTTTCTCTCCCAACCCAAGTGCTTCGTTGCCGCCTTCCACGACCTGGCTACTGTTTTGGTATGTGCCGGGAGAAGTTTATCTATTTGTTTTGTGTATAACAATTCCTGTGGGCCACGTGTTCCCATTGCCAATCTATCTACCCTGTACGCTGGCTCCGCTCTGTCTTCAAACATCCAGCCATTCACATTCACCAGCTGTGAGGCCCAGTAATAACTGTGAACGTCGGGCATCACTAGGCCCCCTTCGAAGACCCCTCTTTGGAGCTTGATCAGTGCTGTACGTGGGGACACGCCACACCATAGTAGCACCCATAATTCTGAATCCACCCTACGGAAGAAGAGGAGGGGTACTTCATATGATGAGTTTTGCAACACGTAAAGCAGACGTGGGAGAGCCATCATTTTGAACAGTGCCGCTCCTTCCATCAGCGTCATGGGGAGCGTGCGCCAATGTTTAGCATCATTTATGAACCTATCTAGCTGTCGCCCTGCGTTACAACGATAACATTCGTCGGGATCCTGCATAATGTAGATCCCCAAAAACTTAATACCTTGCTCCTGCAGGGCCACTGCACATCTAGACATCAAGGTGGGAGCACCTCCAGCCAGTGGTAATAACAGTGATTTATCCCAGTTAATCTGGAATCCTGAATATTCCCCATATATGCAAAAGATCTCAAGGGTGCGGTCAATTGACTGCCTTGGTTTCCTCACGTATAATAAAATATCTGCATAGAGTGATATTCGGTCCTCCCACTCTTCCCCCACCAGTATCCTCCAGACCAACGGGTCCTGGCGTACCCAAGCAACAAGCGGCTGCAGGGCTAATGCGAACACAACTGGAGACAGTGGACATCCCTGTCTAGTTCCTCTCTGCAATGTGAATGTGTGGGAAACCTTTGCGTTGACCCTGACTCTGGTCAGAGGCTGGTTATAGAGGAGCTTAACCCAACCTATGAATTTAGGACCCAAACCGAATCGTTCTAGGACTGCATACAGGTGATTCCACTAGACGCTATCGAAAGCCATGCTAGCATCAAGCGACAGGAGGGCCGCCTGCACCCTGAGGCATTTCTGTTATGTGCAATATTCCGTACAGCTGACGGAGGTTCAGCCTAGTGCTCTTATGAGGCATAAACCCCGACTGGTCCGGATGGATAAGGGCCGTAATGACTCCAGCCAAGCGCGTGGCCAGGAGCTCTGCGAGCACTTTTACCTCAAAATTAAGTAGTGAGATTGGTCTGTATAAACCGCATTTAGTCGGTTGTTTCCCTGGTTTTGGGATCACAGTTATTCCCACAGTCTGCTGGTCCGGCGGCAAAACACCCTCCTGAAGTGCCTGATTAAACATGATTACCATGTGTTCTGCCGTTACATCCAGCATAGACATGTACATCTCTACTGGCAGGCCATTAGGGCCTGCTGCTTTTCCCGATTGCAGGTCACAAGATGCTGAACTAATTTCATCCACTGTTAAGTCTTTTTCTAATCGTTCCTTATCCTCTTCCGTGAGGTGCGGCAGAGAAACGTCCCGCGGAAAGTCTCTGCAGTCCTCTTTAGTGTGTCTTGTGTATGAAGTATAGATTCCTTCCTAATATTTTGCAAATTCCTCTGCTGTTTTTGCCTTTGTTTCATATTTATTACTCATCTCGTCTTCCAGACTAGGAACCCAGCTACCCTTCATCTGCCTGTCCCCTGACTCCTGAGGCTTGAGCCGGGAGACAGTTCGTGGCTGTGCGCTGCGTAACGTTGCTGCTATTCCTGCCGCGCTGCAAAGTACTCATGGTAGTTGCTTTTAGTTGCCTTATTTTAAAACTTATTTTAATAAATCCTTGTTCTTATTGCATTTTACTTACTTCGCCTGACATCAGAGTTGGGCAGTGAGGCGAGCTGACATCGACAGTGGAGGAGGGGTGTGGAGGAAGTTAGGCGCCATCTTGGGTGGGAGTGTGTTGGTGCACTAGACTTTTGCCTCGCATCCTTCATATGCCGGCACTACTGCGGCCGCGCAGCGGAGGCGCGCGCCGCTGGCGCGCCTAAGGCAAGCCCGTCTGCGCCCGTCCGCGCTCGTCAGTCGCCAGTCGCCAGGCACCCTGCACAAATTCCCTCCGAGCCTATCAGTTACTCCCGCGCGGAGCTGTTGGGACTGGGGGTGAAGTGCTCTATGTTTCGATGGACGCCCCAGGCTGATCCGTATAAGTGTAAATCCTGTGCATTTCAGTTAGCAGGAATGGATAGAGTGCCTTTTTCATCTGAGGACACTGAGTTTACGTTTTTTAGCTTAAACTGTCGGTCCCTCATGAAACACCATGCGGAGGTGTTTGACCTACTTTCTGAGGAGGCCCCTGATGCCGTTTTCTTAACTGAGACTTGGCTTTCGCAGGACTCAATAGCTGCACCTTGGCTTGTCCTTCCTCAGGGCTATGTGATGAAGACAGTCAATAGAGAGGGGGGGCGTGGTGGGGGCATTGCAATAATTATAAAAGATTTATATAGCTATAGTTTTATAAAGGATTCTATTATGGACTGTGAAAGTGCTGTGTTTAAAGTTATGTTGACCCCCAACTTCACTATGTCTGGTCTTTTAGTTTATCGCCCACCGCATCTCGCTACTCGCTTTAGGGAGGATTTTCTTAACAGAATTGCTCTCTATGCTGGCAGGGCAGCAAACTTTACTATTGTAGGGGATCTTAATCTCCACCTTGAGTTGCACGAGAAAGCGGAGATTTCGAATTTCTTGGCTGATACGGAGGCATTTCAGCTGGCTCAATGCGTCTCTGAGAGTACTCATGAGGCAGGGCACCTGTTAGACCCTATTGTTTCGAATCTGCAGTCTATACAGGTCGCTTCTCCAGCTCCATTGGCCTGGACGGATCATTATCTGGTTTCTTTTGCCTTTTACCTGCAGGGGAAAGTTATTCCCCCTCGCTCAGTTCCTGTGCTGAAGCGTCCTTGGCACAAACTAGATCTTGGCCAACTTTCGGCCTGACTGGCTGATAATAGGCCCCCAATGCCCTGTGACGTGGAGGCCTCAATCTCTTGCTTCCATGAATGGGTTGTCCATAGCCTGGACACTTGTATCCCGGCCCGTCTGGGAGTAAAAAGCAGAGGGTTCTCGAACCCTTGGTTTGATGCGTCTCTTGCTTCAGCCAAAAAGGGCTGTAAGCTACTGGAACGTGTCTGGAGATGTTCTTATGACGTCTCAGCTAAGCGGGAATATCGGGCTGCCATTAAACAATATCATCGCCTTATTAGGAAGGCTCGGGCAGAGTATGTGGCTAAAGAAATCGTGGCTAGTACTAATCCTGCCAAATCGGTATTTGCCCTACTCAAGGATATGGAAAGTGCGGGATCTGTGGTTTCTTCCCCGATTGTCTCCAACCAGCAGTGTAGTGAGTTGGCCTGCCACTTTTTGGTTAAGGTCGAGCAGATCTACTCCAACCTGCCTCTGGTGGAACAGTGCGTGGGGAGTGAGGCTTCCATTACTTCTGGCCCCTTGGCGGGTCGCAGCATGGTATCCTTTCCATCTTTATCTCCCAACGAGTTTGATGTACTCTGTCGGAAGATTAAGTCTGGATCCCCAGCTGATCCCCTTACTCCTGCTTTATTTTGCCAACTCCACTCCGTGATTTCCCCGTGGGCTTTGCGTTTGGTGAACTTATCCCTTTCTTCTGCAGTGGTTCCTAGAGCATGGAAACATGCTAAGGTTATGCCATTGCTTAAGAAGCCTTCCCTGGACCCTGGGGAACCGGCTAATTATCGGCCTATTTCTCTGCTTCCCTTTCTGGCCAAGGTGACAGAATCCCATGTCAACTCTGTTCTCTAGGAGTTTGTAGACCATAATGCCATCCTTGACCCCTCGCAACATGGTTTCCGTGTGCGTCATGGGACCGAGTCTGCACTGTTGGCAGTGTCGGAAGCTATCAGGGACAGTCTGGATAAGGGTGATTCCGTAGCTCTGGTCCTATTGGACCTTAGTGCCGCTTTCGACACCATATCACATGCAATTTTATTAACTCGTTTGCAGGAAATTGGTGTTGAGGGTGAGGCCTTGGGCTGGTTTTGCTCCTTCCTGAAAGACAGGTCATTTCAAGTCTCTATGCCTCCGTTTCACTCCCAGGAGTTTGCCCTGCTTCAGGGTGTACCGCAGGGCTCAGTTCTTAGCCCGCTTTTGTTTAATCTCTATGTTCGCCCTTTCGCTGCGGTAGCTAAGAGCAGAGGTCTTGCATTGGTGTCATATGCTGATGACACCCAACTGCTGATCTCCTTTTCCAAGAAACGTGATGTTAACTTGAAGACATTTAAGGAGGATCTTTTAGCAGTAGCAGATTGGATGGCAGGCAATTTCCTGCAGCTCAATGCCAGTAAATCCGAGATTTTATTACTCGGGAAGGACCGTGATCTATGGTCCGAACAATGCTGGCTTGAGACTCTTAAACCTGCACCCTCTCCTAAGAAAGTTGTAAAGAACCTTGGGATATGGTTCGACCAAGATCTGACGTTTGAAGCGCAGTCCAAGACTGTGGCTGGGGTGTGTTTTGGGCTTCTTCGTGACCTAAGACCCGTGATTGGGCCTAGCCAATTTACTTATGCCTTATACCCCACGTCGCTCCCTAAGACGGCGGGCTGCACCCTGGTTTGTGCCCCCCGCGTCCTCAAAGCTAGAGCTGGCGGCCGCTCTTTTCGGAACCTAGCCGCTAAACTCTGGAATTCTCTACCAGCTCCCATCAGAACTATTCAGCTGCATCTGCCGTTTCGCAAAGCGATAAAAACCTGGCTGTTCTCTGGTCCTGCTAAATCTTCATAGATTGAGCGGCCTGCTGTGGCTCTCGCTTGGTTATTGGTCTCGTTCAGGGCTGCGCTGGGACGCCCCGTTGCTGGGGCAGCCATGCGCGCTACAAATCGAACTAATAATAATAATAATAATAATAATCTAACCACGCTAGCAGTTATCCCCTACGTCGTAGAGCCAATGTTGCGTGGCGAGCGCTTATGCCCTGGCACTGTCTTCTGCTAGATCTCTGAGTTCTTTTTGTCTCATGCTCAAGGGTTAGCACATTTGATGTATTTGTCTTTCTTAATGGCATCTATTTTAACCTGCACCCTTCCTTTGATAACCGTTTTAAAGGCCTCCCAGAGGGTCACCACCGATTCAATTGATCCTACATTTTCTTCAAAGTACTGCTCCTCCCCCCCTCATTTCATTTCTAAAATCCTCATCTCTGAAGAACGAGGGGTCAATCTTCAGTGGCAATGTGTGGTCCCTCCCCGGGCTTGTCAACCTCACCTCTACAGGGGAGCGGTAAGATTTCCCCCTAGCCATATGTGCCGCCTCCCTAAATTCTCCTAGTCCTGGGACCTGCATTATGATGTAGTCAAGCCTTGAGGGGCTGCCCGTTGCTGCTGAAAGATGTGTGTATTGTTTCATATCAAGATATTGAGGTCTCCAAATGACACCCAGGTCCATTGCCTCAAGGAAACCCCTCAGCTGACCTCCGTGTCTCGTGGTACCCATCCGGTTTGGACCTCTACCCAGCACATCTAGCTTTGTATATATAAAATCGTTCATATCTCCTCCCAGGACTAGTCTGCCCTCTGGTAGCTGCAATAGTACGGAGCCCACTGTAGACCAGGTGGAGAATAGACAGAGCAAAAATTGAATCTGTTTCCCGCCAACATGCCGCTTATTGCTGCATATCTCCCAAGGTTATCATTCCACACATTGTATTCCACATTAGGGCATGCTTGTTTGATCAGAATCTCTACACCCCTGGAACTGGAGGTGTATCCTGCATGCGCCCTCAGAGTGTATCCGTATCTATCTAGAGCCTTGTAGTGAGGTGTGTTTCCTGTAGGATAACAACATTAGGAGTGTGGTGTTTGATATATTGTAGCACTGTCGATCTTTTCGATTGCCCGTTTAGGCCATTAACATTCCAGGACCATATCTTAATCGCAGATTGTGTATGTCTATGGGTTGCCATCGAAATGTGTGTCACTGTGGGAGTCTCCCTCTCCAGGTGGGTCCCTCCTGCTACTACATGTCCAATCTCACTCATTTTGTCCCGTTCTGAGCTAACGTACCTAACTATGAACTCACCCCCAACTCCCCCTCCTCCCACCCTGCTATCCTGCTTTTAAGGTTAAGGAAACCCCAACTCTCCAACCAGCAGAGCACCTATCGCCCCTTAACACAGATAACAGTGTTAGCTAAAAGATTGAGGGAGTGGTCGATCAAACTGGACCCTTAGTCAATCGAGTTGTACTCTGCCCCCTCCCGTCTCAGCCCTTCCACAGCTGTTAACTCCTGTGAGTCTCAGTGAAGAGTCTCTGCCAATTAGTTCAGTGACACACAGCTCAGAGTCTTGGTAGTCCCCAGCGTCCCTCCAATGCACTCACGATACAGTCTTACCTCCACTTTGATTTCCCCCTTTATTCTTTCAGATCTGCTCCCGCACTCGCGGGATTGGCCTGGATCGGTGATGTAGCTCGCTGATCTTGCTCGACAGCTGTCTCACCACTCCTCTTAGACCATCCGTTTTTCCGATGCACGTCCTTGCCCTGCTTCTTCCCGATAGAGCGCCACCCCTCCAGACACTCTTGCGCCTCTTCTGAAGTTGCGAAGTGCCAAGTCTTTCCTTCTGCTATCACTCTCAGCCTTGCTGGAAAGAGCATCATATATTTCAACTCTCTAGATTGCAGCTTCTTTTTCACCGGGTCCAAACTCTTTCTCTGTCGCTGCACAGAGAGTAAAGTCCCGGAAGAACCTGATCACTGTGTTTTCGAATGGCAGGTCTATCATTCTGGTGGTCTGGAGTATTGCATCCCTGTTGCGGTGGTTAAATATTCTGCCGATTATAGTAGATGGTGGGGTTCCAGGCCTGGGCGAGGATGCTGGAACTCCATGAGTTCTCTCTATAGGGAGGAATTTTGACAGGCGTGAGGTTTGCAGCTTATTAATGATAAGATCTTCGAGGAATAAGTCAACACTTTGTCCCTCTGCTCCTTCGGGTACCCCCATTACCCGTATGTTGTTCCTTCTTGCTCTTCCCTCTTGGTCTTCTAGCCACGCCGCCATGTATGTGGCTTGCTGTGTTATGTTATGTTATGTTATATGGTTCTTATAAAGCGCCTATCACCACCGGTCTCTAAGCGCTAGACAGACGACCAACAACATAATGACGCCTCCACAACCATCTACCTGCTCCAATTACTCCGAAGATGGTACCTTTCCGAACAGAAATGTCTTCAGTTTTTTCCTGAAGGAGAGTAGATGAGAGTCTTCCTTCAGACTGGATGGAAGATCATTCCAAAGTTGAGGAATGAGTACTGAGAAAGCACAACCTCCTTTGGTTTTTAAATTGAATCTGGGTTGAGACAGATTTGGGACAGACCCCGAGCATAAGGGCCTACCGGGAACATACTTCCTCAGGCGCTGTTTGACATATTCCGGGGCATTGCCAAAGAGTGCCTTGTGGGCCATGCAGAGGCCTTTGAATTGGACCCTAAGCTTCACGGGAAGCCAATGCAGTTTGCGAAGAAGAGTAGATGCGTGCGAACTTCTAGGAAGAGAGAAGACCAGTCTGGCCGCGTCGTTTTGCATGACCTGCAGTTTCCTCATCAGCTTCTGTGATAGGCCCAGATACAAAGCATTACCATAATCTAGCCTCGAGATGACAGTCGCTGAGACGATAGTTTGCAGCGTGGAGGCAGAGAGAATGGTAGTAAGCTTACGTAACTGCCGCTTCACGGCTGTACAGGAGCTCACCACAGCCGACACTTGAGGGGCCATAGTAAGATCCGCGTCGATCTTTAGGCCAAGACTCTTCACTACCGTGCCGGGGATAGGGGTTTTGCCGAGTTCTGGGGGCCAGTACAAATCATCCCAGGGATTGGCTTTGTTAGTTACCACCAACACCTCCGTTTTCTCTGCATTTACTTTGAGGAAGTTGTTAGTCATCCAATTGACCGTGAATCTCAGAAGATTCCTGACTGATTCATGGGCCTCTGGTGTATCTCCCAGCTGAACCAGTAACTGCGTGTCGTCTGCGTAGTTAAAGACCTCACAGTTCCTGCACGTGAGTTCCTCCATCAGGGGTTGCAGATAGATATTAAACAATAGAGGGGAGAGTGCGGATCCTTGAGGCACCCCCCAGGTCACATCCTTAATCCCAGATAACTGGTCCCCCATCTGAACCCTCTGAGTGCGGCCCGACAGGAAGGACTCCAACCACTTGTATGCCTGGCCGGCAATCCCCAGGTTCGCGATACGGTTCAGCAAGATGGAATGGCTGACCGTATCGAAAGCTGCCGATAGATCTAGCAGAATCAGAGCGCAGGGTTGTTTATTATCTGCTCTTATTCTTAACTCGTCGGTGACCGTGGCCATAACCAGTTCCGTACTGTGTTGTGGTCGGAAACCTGCCTGCCTGGCATGCGGGAGATGGTGTTCCTCAAGATGGTTGGCTACTGCGTTCAGGACATGTTTTTCCAAGATCTTACTTAGGAAAGGCAGTTGAGAAATAGGCCTGTAGTTTTTTAGTGCTTTAGGGTCAGTGCCCGCTTTCTTCAGAAGTGGGGAGACTCTGGCTTCCTTCAGAGATGCTGGGAGGTAACCCGCTTCCAATGAAGCATTTAGTAAATGCAGCAGCTGGGGTTGAATGCCTGGCAAAGCCAGTTTGAAGATTTTCGGAGGGCAGGGATCACTGGAGGATCCTGATTTGATATGGCTAACCAATTCTGCCAGGTGCTCTCCGTCGATATCTGGGAAGTTAAGCAAAACCCCCGCAGACTGCAAGCTATCTGTACCGAGTTGCGTTGGTAGGCTATCAGAGAGCGTGGAAATATCCATCAGGATATCCTGCACCTTCTGGAGGAAAAATCCTTGAAAGGTGTCACAGTCAGGCTGGGCCAGACCGCCGCTTTTGTCATTCAGCTGCGTGAGTTCCCTTAGAATAATAAGGTTTCCCTTTGTTTATTCGTGGCCTCCCTGATCCGGCCCTCATAGTAGGCGGATTTCCTAGCCAGGATGGCCCGTTTGTAACTGGCCAGAAGAGTTTTGTATGTTAATGACTCTGTAAGCCCATAATCCCGTCTCCAGCTTCGCTCCACCTTCCTGAGAGCTTGCTTCTTTTCCCTGAGGGATGCATCAAACCAAGGGGCTCCTTTCCCTTTTTTCCGAGTGAGCTCTGATCGTTCTGGAGCTAGTTTGTCTAAGGCAGAGCGGATCCAGGCCATAATGGTCGTGGTCTCTGCATCCAGGTTCCCCTGCTTCATCTTTGGAGGGGGGAAGGAGAGAAGAGTTGTGACTAAATGGTCGGCCTTGATCTTCTTCCATGGGCGGACCTTCCTCCTTGTTTGTGGAGGGGCCGCTGCTAAAGGCTCCCCTGGGACCCAGCACTTAATCAGATAGTGATCTGACCAGATGCAAGGGCTGACTTCTAGGATTTCCATTCGTGGAAGGGAGGACCAGACAAGATCAAGGGTATGTCCCTTCTCATGGGTGGGCCCTTTTACAAGCTGGTTTAGATGGAGAGTGGCAAGATTGGTTCCAAACTCGGCCGCAGTGGGCCCCCTGGGGATCTCGTCCCAATGATAGTTAAAGTCCCCAACCCCTACCAGGGACTTATATCTGGATGCCAGATCGGTCAACAGCTCAAAAAAGGAATCATTAAATTCCGGCGAGCTCTGCGGAGGACGATATACTAAAAGAAGCAATATACATGAGGATTTCAGTGATATTTTAATCCCTAGGACTTCTGCTCCAGCACAGTTTTCTGCGATGATTTGTGTAACCTTGAGATTCCTTTTGAACATGATGGCTACCCCACCCCCTCTACTATCCTTTGGGCGGTTATACCACCGAGAGTCGAAGTTGGGCGGTAAAGCAGCTATAATGTCAGGTGTTGAGGCAGTCCCTAACCAGGTTTCTGAGAGCGCAAGGATGTCAATCTCACCCTCGTCCAGCAGTGTAAACACCTCTAAATGGTGTTTCTGTAGGGATCGTGTGTTGAGTGTAGCAATTATCAGGCCTTGTGACCTTGTGATGACTGATTTATCCTCTACCTGTAATAGGTCCTCCGACCGAAGGGTGGCAAACGTTAACTCATCTAGCGTATTTCTCCCTTGATGGAGAGATCTGAGGGTAGCAGGAGTGTAGACCCGCGGCCAACCAGGGGGAGAGGCCCTACGGCCCGTCCTGGCCCGGACGGGCACAGACGGGCTTTCCTCTGGCGCTCCTCCGGCGCGACGCTGCGCGCGTACACTGCGCGCGACCATAATGGCCTCTAAATAGCGTGTGGTAGGCAGTGCTCGCTCGAACTAGAGCGCAGCCCCGTAAAACGTCTTGGGGGCGTCTGAGCCCTACTCCCAAGATGGCGCTCGTGCAGGGATACAAACACCCAAGTGGTGAATGGTGCTATCAAAGTTTTAAAGTGCAGGCAATGCGGTCAGTGGGGGACAAGCAGAACAATTCAATGCGAATAAAACAGTGAGTATACAATTTTTAAAAACAAGTTCTGAACAATTGCAGCAAAGCGATGAATTGCAAAGACCAGCGCGATGTTAGCGTGACGGTCAGTCTGTTGACCGCGCGCCGACCAACTGGCCCCTAAATACCATTTGCCAGGCAGTGCTCGCTCGAACTAGAGCGCAGCCCCGTAAAACGTCTTGGGGGCGTCTGAGCCCTACTCCCAAGATGGCGCTCGTGCAGGGATACAAACACCCAAGTGGTGAATGGTGCTATCAAAGTTTTAAAGTGCAGGCAATGCGGTCAGTGGGGGACAAGCAGAACAATTTAATGCGAATAAAACAGTGAGTATACAATTTTTAAAAACAAGTTCTGAACAATTGCAGCAAAGCGATGAATTGCAAAGACCAGCGCGATGTTAGCGTGACGGTCAGTCTGTTGACCGCGCGCCGACCAACTGGCCCCTAAATACCATTTGCCAGGCAGTGCTCGCTCGAACTAGAGCGCAGCCCCGTAAAACGTCTTGGGGGCGTCTGAGCCCTACTCCCAAGGTGGCGCTCGTGCAGGGATACAAACACCCAAGTGGTGAATGGTGCTATCAAAGTTTTAAAGTGCAGGCAATGCGGTCAGTGGGGGACAAGCAGAACAATTTAATGCGAATAAAACAGTGAGTATGCAATTTTCAAAAACAAGTTCTGAACAATTGCAGCAAAGCGATGAATTGCAAAGACCAGCGCGATGTTAGCGTGACGGTCAGTCTGTTAGAGTGTACACCTGTTCCTCTAGTCTTTTGGTCTTAGACTGAAGCTGGGCAATATTGGTTTTGGTGATGGAGACTTTTTCAGTTAGTTTTGAAAGGTCCGCTCTGATGAGGGTCGCCTCCACCGACACAGTCAACATTTTTGTTCTAGAAAACCTTTGACATCAAGTATTGCTGCCATTATTGCAGTTAATGATGGCTCTTCAACTTCCCCTTACTCTTCGGCCGTCGTGGCGGGTCGTGTGACCGCATAGTTGTCCATTTTGTTGGACTGGATTGGGCATGCTCCTATGGGTTTCCCCATCTTTCCGGTTGTTGCCGTTCGACTGTCACCATGAGGTGTTCGAGACCCCGACACGGAGCTTCTTATCAGAAGCAGCCCCTCACTCTTCATGGTTGGGAGTTCTTGCTTTGATATGTACTCCTATTCTGCGGTGGTGATCGAGCAGCCTCGCTGGAAACCGACCCACTGATCACAGGTGCCTGCGGCCATTCAAATTCTCTGTTTTAGCCCTAGAGGGTTGTCTGGGTTTTCTACTCTGCTCCCGGTATGTTCCAATGTCACTACCTCTGGTCTGTTGTAAGTTGTGGGCCACCAGCAATGCTGCTTCGCACTATGGAACCAAGACAGTTATCGTAGTCCTCGGCCAGTGGCCGCTGCGAAGTGGGGGTCGTCTGTCTTCCTCCGCGCCCTTCTTATTGTCGCGGTCTGTGTGCTAGTAAGTGCGCCATCTGGCCTCCGGCGCTTCTCCTCACCACGTCTGTGTTGCCTCCAGTGCACCGCAGGATCTCATGAATCCAACCAGGGCCTCTTCTGTGGCCACTGCGTGGTGTTTTCTGCCCTTCGTTAAATCTCCTCAAACAATTATGGTGGAAAATCATGTGTGGTGTATCCCTCCTCGTCAGTGGGTGTATCACGGTTCTGCCAGTAATAACCTACTCACTGTCGCCCTATCTGGAGGGGGGATCTGTATCGATGTTTCTTCTCCCCTGGGCACCGGCTACTCTTGTCTCTCAGGTACAGCCCGTAGCATGTAGACCTTTGGGCCCCCATAGCACCATTCCAGTCGCTGCCGCCAGACGTCTTACCCAGGACTCTGGGATATTGCCCCCGGCCTCTGGTTCACCGTGGCGCCTGTAGCTGGTAATCCCCACCGGGGGTGATTGGCCCACATGTTTGCTTGCCTCCTCACCGGCGCCGCAATTTCCTTTGGTTTTCTAGCCCCGCAGGCACTCCAGCTGCACCAGCCCCAGTGCGTGTTTTCAGCGCCGGCACAGGCCCGTCTCGTTTCCGATGGGCTCCGCCCCAGATCGAGGTAGCTGTCCGCTGTGAAACTCGGGTTCCCAGGGGCCTCCGGAACACCAATCGGGACGTCGGAGAGGCTTCTCTTCCCTCGCTGACGTTCTCCAGCGAGGTTACAACCTCCAGGAATCAGGATATCGACTGATAATTACGGGCCTGGACGGGAGCTCCGCTACTCTGCGGCTATCTTGGTCAGCGACCAAGCCACCGTTTTTCAATATTAGGATTTTAGTCTGGATTTTGGCTTTCTACATAGGACAACTATGACTACCACTGTGAAAAATTGCTTTTGGGTGCCAGTCACTTAGGACATGTTAACATAACATTACATTTGCAAATATCCTACTTTTAAATACTATGCATCCAGCCTTGTGGACTACAAGGCCTACTTAGGGGTTCAATAATATTTAAAAGGGAGGGTTTGACTAAAAAGGGCTTCATTATGACACGTTGAAATGCAGTTTTGACACTGCTACAGTCATGCTACAATGTTGAGCCTGAAGCCATGTCTGCAATGCCAATGTAGAGAATGGCACATAAGGAACTGCATTCCACCAGTGGCTTTTAACTTCCAGGCCCTAGGTACATTTTGTACCATATACTAGGAACTTATAGACAAGTTAAATAAACCAATTAGGATTATACCAATTCGACCATGTTTAAAGGGGGAACACAGGCACTTTACCACAGGTTAGCAGTGAAGGTTTACCTTTACTTATTTTGAGAGTTTTGTAAACCATGTACACAACTCAAGGATATCAGAGAATACACATGGTTCCCACCAATAAATTGGTGATTGCATACAATGGGAGGTTACAAATAATGTTCATAATTTCAGATGGTAGGTTACATATTTTAATATATTCATGAGATCTCCCTATAGGTTGATGATTACATAGCATATGGTAGGTTTCCGAATTTTAGTTGAGATTCATCGCAGCTTATACGAGATAAGGTGTTGTCCTTGTTGCCTTTGTGACTGAGTCACTACTTGTCTTCCAGTTGATGTGTCTCTACCTGTCTTTCTGTGATGTTCTGTTAGACGGGAGCCTGAGTGACTATTTTGCTGGAGGTTAGTAAAGGGAGAGGATTTTATTTACAGGGTGGTCTTAGGTGTCTTTCCAAGGGGTAGTGCTTGGACACATCTATTGAATCTCGCTGTAGAAGAATTTGTGGGCAACTCCAGTGGAAGGGCGTTCCAGATTCTGAGTGTATTTTCAGTTAAGGAGCATGCGCAAGACTTTACTTTCTTGAATCTAGGCAGTTTGAATAGTAGCATTTATGAGCTCCGTGGGGTGAGCTTCTTTCCTAACCTGGTCAATTTCCTTGCTAGGTATTCTGAAGTCACCATGTGAAGGGCTTTGCGTGTAATGCAGGCTGACTTGACGGTACCGTTAGTCAGAAAAAGGAAGATCTCCCTTGGATCTCTATATGCCAACAATCATTCAAACACATAAAACTTTTTTTAAACAAATGGCAGGGCAAGAATCGGCTTCAATGAAACAAACAAACTGTACAAAAATTCATTTATTAAAATAATTCACAATAGTATCCCACCTAGCAAGCAGTTGTACATATCAGTTAAAAAACAGTTGGGAAATAATTTCACCAACATCTAAACAAATTAAAATCAATTAGAGTTTAACATATGAAAAGGTGGCACACAATAAAACAAAGTACCAACAGTGAAAATCAATATCAATACATGATTGAATAATTCATAAAAACAAAAGAATTGGGAAAAAGAAGAACGAAGAGGGAAATTATTCCCACTCAACAAAGAAAATCACTAAATCAGAGAATCATCGGTTGTGATCCCAATAGAGATATGATTACATTGCATATATGACACAACCCATATTGTCATAGATTTTATCCGATTTTCTTTTTTTGTTAAAGCATCGACGCGTTTCGGTAGGCCACAGGTTAAAGCCAACACCTTCCTCAGGATTATTGCTGATCCCAATTAAGTTCTGAAAAACATGTACAACAAACCAGCATAAGTGTCTCCCCTTATTGTTGCGTAAATCAACATGTTTCAATGAACCCGACCATGCCCGCTCAAGAAGTTTAAATGAAAACACACATATACTCATTCATACAACAATCAACACATTTACTGTGTTGTCTTTAGATATAGAAATCTTTGGGTTAAGGAAAAATCTTTTCTCCCCCAAGAACCAATTATTTTAAATAAATTTATTTTTTGTAATATATATATACACATTTGCTAGATCTCTGAGTTCTTTTTGTCTCATGCTCAAGGGTTAGCACATTTGATGTATTTGTCTTTCTTAATGGCATCTATTTTAACCTGCACCCTTCCTTTGATAACCGTTTTAAAGGCCTCCCAGAGGGTCACCACCGATTCAATTGATCCTACATTTTCTTCAAAGTACTGCTCCTCCCCCCCTCATTTCATTTCTAAAATCCTCATCTCTGAAGAACGAGGGGTCAATCTTCAGTGGCAATGTGTGGTCCCTCCCCGGGCTTGTCAACCTCACCTCTACAGGGGAGCGGTAAGATTTCCCCCTAGCCATATGTGCCGCCTCCCTAAATTCTCCTAGTCCTGGGACCTGCATTATGATGTAGTCAAGCCTTGAGGGGCTGCCCGTTGCTGCTGAAAGATGTGTGTATTGTTTCATATCAAGATATTGAGGTCTCCAAATGACACCCAGGTCCATTGCCTCAAGGAAACCCCTCAGCTGACCTCCTTGTCTCGTGGTACCCATCCGGTTTGGACCTCTACCCAGCACATCTAGCTTTGTATATATAAAATCGTTCATATCTCCTCCCAGGACTAGTCTGCCCTCTGGTAGCTTCAATAGTACGGAGCCCACTGTAGACCAGGTGGAGAATAGACAGAGCAAAAATTGAGTCTGTTTCCCGCCAACATGCCGCTTATTGCTGCATATCTTCCAAGGTTATCATTCCACACATTGTATTCCACATTAGGGCATGCTTGTTTGATCAGAATCTCTACACCCCTGGAACTGGAGGTGTATCCTGCATGCGCCCTCAGAGTGTATCCGTATCTATCTAGAGCCTTGTAGTGAGGTGTGTTTCCTGTAGGATAACAACATTAGGAGTGTGGTGTTTGATATATTGTAGCACTGTCGATCTTTTCGATTGCCCGTTTAGGCCATTAACATTCCAGGACCATATCTTAATCGCAGATTGTGTATGTCTATGGGTTGCCATCGAAATGTGTGTTCACTGTGGGAGTCTCCCTCTCCAGGTGGGTCCCTCCTGCTACTACATGTCCAATCTCACTCATTTTGTCCCGTTCTGAGCTAACGTACCTAACTATGAACTCACCCCCAACTCCCCCTCCTCCCACCCTGCTATCCTGCTTTTAAGGTTAAGGAAACCCCAACTCTCCAACCAGCAGAGCACCTATCGCCCCTTAACACAGATAACAGTGTTAGCTAAAAGATTGAGGGAGTGGTCGATCAAACTGGACCCTTAGTCAATCGAGTTGTACTCTGCCCCCTCCCGTCTCAGCCCTTCCACAGCTGTTAACTCCTGTGAGTCTCAGTGAAGAGTCTCTGCCAATTAGTTCAGTGACACACAGCTCAGAGTCTCGGTAGTCCCCAGCGTCCCTCCAATGCACTCACGATACAGTCTTACCTCCACTTTGATTTCCCCCTTTATTCTTTCAGATCTGCTCCCGCACTCGCGGGATTGGCCTGGATCGGTGATGTAGCTCGCTGATCTTGCTCGACAGCTGTCTCACCACTCCTCTTAGACCATCCGTTTTTCCGATGTACGTCCTTGCCCTGCTTCTTCCCGATGGAGCGCCACCCCTCCAGACACTCTTGCGCCTCTTCTGAAGTTGCGAAGTGCCAAGTCTTTCCTTCTGCTATCACTCTCAGCCTTGCTGGAAAGAGCATCATATATTTCAACTCTCTAGATTGCAGCTTCTTTTTCACCGGGTCCAAACTCTTTCTCTGTCGCTGCACAGAGAGTAAAGTCCCGGAAGAACCTGATCACTGTGTTTTCTAATGGCAGGTCTATCATTCTGGTGGTCTGGAGTATTGCATCCCTGTTGCGGTGGTTAAATATTCTGCCGATTATAGTAGATGGTGGGGTTCCAGGCCTGGGCGAGGATGCTGGAACTCCATGAGTTCTCTCTATAGGGAGGAATTTTGACAGGCGTGAGGTTTGCAGCTTATTAATGATAAGATCTTCGAGGAATAAGTCAACACTTTGTCCCTCTGCTCCTTCGGGTACCCCCATTACCCGTATGTTGTTCCTTCTTGCTCTTCCCTCTTGGTCTTCTAGCCACGCCGCCATGTATGTGGCTTGCTGTGTTATGTTATGTTATATGGTTCTTATAAAGCGCCTATCACCACCGGTCTCTAAGCGCTAGACAGACGACCAACAACATAATGACGCCTCCACAACCATCTACCTGCTCCAATTACTCCGAAGATGGTACCTTTCCGAACAGAAATGTCTTCAGTTTTTTCCTGAAGGAGAGTAGATGAGAGTCTTCCTTCAGACTGGATGGAAGATCATTCCAAAGTTGAGGAATGAGTACTGAGAAAGCACAACCTCCTTTGGTTTTTAAATTGAATCTGGGTTGAGACAGATTTGGGACAGACCCCGAGCGTAAGGGCCTACCGGGAACATACTTCCTCAGGCGCTGTTTGACATATTCCGGGGCATTGCCAAAGAGTGCCTTGTGGGCCATGCAGAGGCCTTTGAATTGGACCCTAAGCTTCACGGGAAGCCAATGCAGTTTGCGAAGAAGAGTAGATGCGTGCGAACTTCTAGGAAGAGAGAAGACCAGTCTGGCCGCGTTGTTTTGCATGACCTGCAGTTTCCTCATCAGCTTCTGTGATAGGCCCAGATACAAAGCATTACCATAATCTAGCCTCGAGATGACAGTCGCTGAGACGATAGTTTGCAGCGTGGAGGCAGAGAGAATGGTAGTAAGCTTACGTAACTGCCGCTTCACGGCTGTACAGGAGCTCACCACAGCCGACACTTGAGGGGCCATAGTAAGATCCGCGTCGATCTTTAGGCCAAGACTCTTCACTACCGTGCCGGGGATAGGGGTTTTGCCGAGTTCTGGGGGCCAGTACAAATCATCCCAGGGATTGGCTTTGTTAGTTACCACCAACACCTCCGTTTTCTCTGCATTTACTTTGAGGAAGTTGTTAGTCATCCAATTGACCGTGAATCTCAGAAGATTCCTGACTGATTCATGGGCCTCTGGTGTATCTCCCAGCTGAACCAGTAACTGCGTGTCGTCTGCGTAGTTAAAGACCTCACAGTTCCTGCGCGTGAGTTCCTCCATCAGGGGTTGCAGATAGATATTAAACAATAGAGGGGAGAGTGCGGATCCTTGAGGCACCCCCCAGGTCACATCCTTACTCCCAGATAACTGGTCCCCCATCTGAACCCTCTGAGTGCGGCCCGACAGGAAGGACTCCAACCACTTGTATGCCTGGCCGGCAATCCCCAGCTTCGCGATACGGTTCAGCAAGATGGAATGGCTGACCGTATCGAAAGCTGCCGATAGATCTAGCAGAATCAGAGCGCAGGGTTGTTTATTATCTGCTCTTATTCTTAACTCGTCGGTGACCGTGGCCATAACCAGTTCCGTACTGTGTTGTGGTCGGAAACCTGCCTGCCTGGCATGCAGGAGATGGTGTTCCTCAAGATGGTTGGCTACTGCGTTCAGGACATGTTTTTCCAAGATCTTACTTAGGAAAGGCAGTTGAGAAATAGGCCTGTAGTTTTTTAGTGCTTTAGGGTCAGTGCCCGCTTTCTTCAGAAGTGGGGAGACTCTGGCTTCCTTCAGAGATGCTGGGAGGTAACCCGCTTCCAATGAAGCATTTAGTAAATGCAGCAGCTGGGGTTGAATGCCTGGCAAAGCCAGTTTGAAGATTTTCGGAGGGCAGGGATCACTGGAGGATCCTGATTTGATATGGCTAACCAATTCTGCCAGGTGCTCTCCGTCGATATCTGGGAAGTTAAGCAAAACCCCCGCAGACTGCAAGCTATCTGTACCGAGTTGCGTTGGTAGGCTATCAGAGAGCGTGGAAATATCCATCAGGATATCCTGCACCTTCTGGAGGAAAAATCCTTGAAAGGTGTCACAGTCAGGCTGGGCCAGACCGCCGCTTTTGTCATTCAGCTGCGTGAGTTCCCTTAGAATAATAAAGGTTTCCCTTTGTTTATTCGTGGCCTCCCTGATCCGGCCCTCATAGTAGGCGGATTTCCTAGCCAGGATGGCCCGTTTGTAACTGGCCAGAAGAGTTTTGTATGTTAATGACTCTGTAAGCCCATAATCCCGTCTCCAGCTTCGCTCCACCTTCCTGAGAGCTTGCTTCTTTTCCCTGAGGGATGCATCAAACCAAGGGGCTCCTTTCCCTTTTTTCCGAGTGAGCTCTGATCGTTCTGGAGCTAGTTTGTCTAAGGCAGAGCGGATCCAGGCCATAATGGTCGTGGTCTCTGCATCCAGGTTCCCCTGCTTCATCTTCGGAGGGGGGAAGGAGAGAAGAGTTGTGACTAAAGAGTCGGCCTTGATCTTCTTCCATGGGCGGACCTTCCTCCTTGTTTGTGGAGGGGCCGCTGCTAAAGGCTCCCCTGGGACCCAGCACTTAATCAGATAGTGATCTGACCAGATGCAAGGGCTGACTTCTAGGATTTCCATTCGTGGAAGGGAGGACCAGACAAGATCAAGGGTATGTCCCTTCTCATGGGTGGGCCCTTTTACAAGCTGGTTTAGATGGAGAGTGGCAAGATTGGTTCCAAACTCGGCCGCAGTGGGCCCCCTGGGGATCTCGTCCCAATGATAGTTAAAGTCCCCAACCACTACCAGGGACTTATATCTGGATGCCAGATCGGTCAACAGCTCAAAAAAGGAATCATTAAATTCCGGCGAGCTCTGCGGAGGACGATATACTAAAAGAAGCAATATACATGAGGATTTCAGTGATATTTTAATCCCTAGGACTTCTGCTCCAGCACAGTTTTCTGCGATGATTTGTGTAACCTTGAGATTCCTTTTGAACATGATGGCTACCCCACCCCCTCTACTATCCTTTGGGCGGTTATACCACCGAGAGTCGAAGTTGGGCGGTAAAGCAGCTATAATGTCAGGTGTTGAGGCAGTCCCTAACCAGGTTTCTGAGAGCGCAAGGATGTCAATCTCACCCTCGTCCAGCAGTGTAAACACATCTAAATGGTGTTTCTGTAGGGATCGTGTGTTGAGTGTAGCAATTATCAGGCCTTGTGACCTTGTGATGACTGATTTATCCTCTACCTGTAATAGGTCCTCCGACCGAAGGGTGGCAAACGTTAACTCATCTAGCGTATTTCTCCCTTGATGGAGAGATCTGAGGGTAGCAGGAGTGTAGACCCGCGGCCAACCAGGGGGAGAGGCCCTACAGCCCGTCCTGGCCCGGACGGGCACAGACGGGCTTTCCTCTGGCGCTCCTCCGGCGCGACGCTGCGCGCGTACACTGCGCGCGACCATAATGGCCTCTAAATAGCGTGTGGTAGGCAGTGCTCGCTCGAACTAGAGCGCAGCCCCGTAAAACGTCTTGGGGGCGTCTGAGCCCTACTCCCAAGATGGCGCTCGTGCAGGGATACAAACACCCAAGTGGTGAATGGTGCTATCAAAGTTTTAAAGTGCAGGCAATGCGGTCAGTGGGGGACAAGCAGAACAATTCAATGCGAATAAAACAGTGAGTATACAATTTTTAAAAACAAGTTCTGAACAATTGCAGCAAAGCGATGAATTGCAAAGACCAGCGCGATGTTAGCGTGACGGTCAGTCTGTTGACCGCGCGCCGACCAACTGGCCCCTAAATACCATTTGCCAGGCAGTGCTCGCTCGAACTAGAGCGCAGCCCCGTAAAACGTCTTGGGGGCGTCTGAGCCCTACTCCCAAGATGGCGCTCGTGCAGGGATACAAACACCCAAGTGGTGAATGGTGCTATCAAAGTTTTAAAGTGCAGGCAATGCGGTCAGTGGGGGACAAGCAGAACAATTTAATGCGAATAAAACAGTGAGTATACAATTTTTAAAAACAAGTTCTGAACAATTGCAGCAAAGCGATGAATTGCAAAGACCAGCGCGATGTTAGCGTGACGGTCAGTCTGTTGACCGCGCGCCGACCAACTGGCCCCTAAATACCATTTGCCAGGCAGTGCTCGCTCGAACTAGAGCGCAGCCCCGTAAAACGTCTTGGGGGCGTCTGAGCCCTACTCCCAAGATGGCGCTCGTGCAGGGATACAAACACCCAAGTGGTGAATGGTGCTATCAAAGTTTTAAAGTGCAGGCAATGCGGTCAATGGGGGACAAGCAGAACAATTTAATGCGAATAAAACAGTGAGTATGCAATTTTCAAAAACAAGTTCTGAACAATTGCAGCAAAGCGATGAATTGCAAAGACCAGCGCGATGTTAGCGTGACGGTCAGTCTGTTAGAGTGTACACCTGTTCCTCTAGTCTTTTGGTCTTAGACTGAAGCTGGGCAATATTGGTTTTGGTGATGGAGACTTTTTCAGTTAGTTTTGAAAGGTCCGCTCTGATGAGGGTCACCTCCACCGACACAGTCAACATTTTTGTTCTAGAAAACCTTTGACATCAAGTATTGCTGCCATTATTGCAGTTAATGATGGCTCTTCAACTTCCCCTTACTCTTCGGCCGTCGTGGCGGGTCGTGTGACCGCATAGTTGTCCATTTTGTTGGACTGGATTGGGCATGCTCCTATGGGTTTCCCCATCTTTCCGGTTGTTGCCGTTCGACTGTCACCATGAGGTGTCCGAGACCCCGACACGGAGCTTCTTATCAGAAGCAGCCCCTCACTCTTCATGGTTGGGAGTTCTTGCTTTGATATGTACTCCTATTCTGCGGTGGTGATCGAGCAGCCTCGCTGGAAACCGACCCACTGATCACAGGTGCCTGCGGCCATTCAAATTCTCTGTTTTAGCCCTAGAGGGTTGTCTGGGTTTTCTACTCTGCTCCCGGTATGTTCCAATGTCACTACCTCTGGTCTGTTGTAAGTTGTGGGCCACCAGCAATGCTGCTTCGCACTATGGAACCAAGACAGTTATCGTAGTCCTCGGCCAGTGGCCGCTGCGAAGTGGGGGTCGTCTGTCTTCCTCCGCGCCCTTCTTATTGTCGCGGTCTGTGTGCTAGTAAGTGCGCCATCTGGCCTCCGGCGCTTCTCCTCACCACGTCTGTGCTGCCTCCAGTGCACCGCAGGATCTCATGAATCCAACCAGGGCCTCTTCTGTGGCCACTGCGTGGTGTTTTCTGCCCTTCGTTAAATCTCCTCAAACAATTATGGTGGAAAATCATGTGTGGTGTATCCCTCCTCGTCAGTGGGTGTATCACGGTTCTGCCAGTAATAACCTACTCACTGTCGCCCTATCTGGAGGGGGGATCTGTGTCGATGTTTCTTCTCCCCTGGGCACCGGCTACTCTTGTCTCTCAGGTACAGCCCGTAGCATGTAGACCTTTGGGCCCCCATAGCACCATTCCAGTCGCTGCCGCCAGACGTCTTACCCAGGACTCTGGGATATTGCCCCCGGCCTCTGGTTCACCGTGGCGCCTGTAGCTGGTAATCCCCACCGGGGGTGATAGGCCCAAATGTTTGCTTGCCTCCTCACCGGCGCCGCAATTTCCTTTGGTTTTCTAGCCCCGCAGGCACTCCAGCTGCACCAGCCCCAGTGCGTGTTTTCAGCGCCGGCACAGGCCCGTCTCGTTTCCGATGGGCTCCGCCCCAGATCGAGGTAGCTGTCCGCTGTGAAACTCGGGTTCCCAGGGGCCTCCGGAACACCAATCGGGACGTCGGAGAGGCTTCTCTTCCCTCGCTGACGTTCTCCAGCGAGGTTACAACCTCCAGGAATCAGGATATCGACTGATAATTACGGGCCTGGACGGGAGCTCCGCTACTCTGCGGCTATCTTGGTCAGCGACCAAGCCACCGTTTTTCAATATTAGGATTTTAGTCTGGATTTTGGCTTTCTACATAGGACAACTATGACTACCACTGTGAAAAATTGCTTTTGGGTGCCAGTCACTTAGGACATGTTAACATAACATTACATTTGCAAATATCCTACTTTTAAATACTATGCATCCAGCCTTGTGGACTACAAGGCCTACTTAGGGGTTCAATAATATTTAAAAGGGAGGGTTTGACTAAAAAGGGCTTCATTATGACACGTTGAAATGCAGTTTTGACACTGCTACAGTCATGCTACAATGTTGAGCCTGAAGCCATGTCTGCAATGCCAATGTAGAGAATGGCACATAAGGAACTGCATTCCACCAGTGGCTTTTAACTTCCAGGCCCTAGGTACATTTTGTACCATATACTAGGAACTTATAGACAAGTTAAATAAACCAATTAGGATTATACCAATTCGACCATGTTTAAAGGGGGAACACAGGCACTTTACCACAGGTTAGCAGTGAAGGTTTACCTTTACTTATTTTGAGAGTTTTGTAAACCATGTACACAACTCAAGGATATCAGAGAATACACATGGTTCCCACCAATAAATTGGTGATTGCATACAATGGGAGGTTACAAATAATGTTCATAATTTCAGATGGTAGGTTACATATTTTAATATATTCATGAGATCTCCCTATAGGTTGATGATTACATAGCATATGGTAGGTTTCCGAATTTTAGTTGAGATTCATCGCAGCTTATACGAGATAAGGTGTTGTCCTTGTTGCCTTTGTGACTGAGTCACTACTTGTCTTCCAGTTGATGTGTCTCTACCTGTCTTTCTGTGATGTTCTGTTAGACGGGAGCCTGAGTGACTATTTTGCTGGAGGTTAGTAAAGGGAGAGGATTTTATTTACAGGGTGGTCTTAGGTGTCTTTCCAAGGGGTAGTGCTTGGACACATCTATTGAATCTCGCTGTAGAAGAATTTGTGGGCAACTCCAGTGGAAGGGCGTTCCAGATTCTGAGTGTATTTTCAGTTAAGGAGCATGCGCAAGACTTTACTTTCTTGAATCTAGGCAGTTTGAATAGTAGCATTTATGAGCTCCGTGGGGTGAGCTTCTTTCCTAACCTGGTCAATTTCCTTGCTAGGTATTCTGAAGTCACCATGTGAAGGGCTTTGCGTGTAATGCAGGCTGACTTGACGGTACCGTTAGTCAGAAAAAGGAAGATCTCCCTTGGATCTCTATATGCCAACAATCATTCAAACACATAAAACTTTTTTTAAACAAATGGCAGGGCAAGAATCGGCTTCAATGAAACAAACAAACTGTACAAAAATTCATTTATTAAAATAATTCACAATAGTATCCCACCTAGCAAGCAGTTGTACATATCAGTTAAAAAACAGTTGGGAAATAATTTCACCAACATCTAAACAAATTAAAATCAATTAGAGTTTAACATATGAAAAGCTGGCACACAATAAAACAAAGTACCAACAGTGAAAATCAATATCAATACATGATTGAATAATTCATAAAAACAAAAGAATTGGGAAAAAGAAGAACGAAGAGGGAAATTATTCCCACTCAACAAAGAAAATCACTAAATCAGAGAATCATCGGTTGTGATCCCAATAGAGATATGATTACATTGCATATATGACACAACCCATATTGTCATAGATTTTATCCGATTTTCTTTTTTTGTTAAAGCATCGACGCGTTTCGGTAGGCCACAGGTTAAAGCCAACACCTTCCTCAGGATTATTGCTGATCCCAATTAAGTTCTGAAAAACATGTACAACAAACCAGCATAAGTGTCTCCCCTTATTGTTGCGTAAATCAACATGTTTCAATGAACCCGACCATGCCCGCTCAAGAAGTTTAAATGAAAACACACATATACTCATTCATACAACAATCAACACATTTACTGTGTTGTCTTTAGATATAGAAATCTTTGGGTTAAGGAAAAATCTTTTCTCCCCCAAGAACCAATTATTTTAAATAAATTTATTTTTTGTAATATATATATACACATTTGCTAGATCTCTGAGTTCTTTTTGTCTCATGCTCAAGGGTTAGCACATTTGATGTATTTGTCTTTCTTAATGGCATCTATTTTAACCTGCACCCTTCCTTTGATAACCGTTTTAAAGGCCTCCCAGAGGGTCACCACCGATTCAATTGATCCTACATTTTCTTCAAAGTACTGCTCCTCCCCCCCTCATTTCATTTCTAAAATCCTCATCTCTGAAGAACGAGGGGTCAATCTTCAGTGGCAATGTGTGGTCCCTCCCCGGACTTGTCAACCTCACCTCTACAGGGGAGCGGTAAGATTTCCCCCTAGCCATATGTGCCGCCTCCCTAAATTCTCCTAGTCCTGGGACCTGCATTATGATGTAGTCAAGCCTTGAGGGGCTGCCCGTTGCTGCTGAAAGATGTGTGTATTGTTTCATATCAAGATATTGAGGTCTCCAAATGACACCCAGGTCCATTGCCTCAAGGAAACCCCTCAGCTGACCTCCTTGTCTCGTGGTACCCATCCGGTTTGGACCTCTACCCAACACATCTAGCTTTGTATATATAAAATCGTTCATATCTCCTCCCAGGACTAGTCTGCCCTCTGGTAGCTGCAATAGTACGGAGCCCACTGTAGACCAGGTGGAGAATAGACAGAGCAAAAATTGAGTCTGTTTCCCGCCAACATGCCGCTTATTGCTGCATATCTCCCAAGGTTATCATTCCACACATTGTATTCCACATTAGGGCATGCTTGCTTGATCAGAATCTCTACACCCCTGGAACTGGAGGTGTATCCTGCATGCGCCCTCAGAGTGTATCCGTATCTATCTAGAGCCTTGTAGTGAGGTGTGTTTCCTGTAGGATAACAACATTAGGAGTGTGGTGTTTGATATATTGTAGCACTGTCGATCTTTTCGATTGCCCGTTTAGGCCATTAACATTCCAGGACCATATCTTAATCGCAGATTGTGTATGTCTATGGGTTGCCATCGAAATGTGTGTTCACTGTGGGAGTCTCCCTCTCCAGGTGGGTCCCTCCTGCTACTACATGTCCAATCTCACTCATTTTGTCCCATTCTGAGCTAACGTACCTAACTATGAACTCACCCCCAACTCCCCCTCCTCCCACCCTGCTATCCTGCTTTTAAGGTTAAGGAAACCCCAACTCTCCAACCAGCAGACCACCTATCGCCCCTTAACACAGATAACAGTGTTAGCTAAAAGATTGAGGGGGTGGTCGATCAAACTGGACCCTTAGTCAATCGAGTTGTACTCTGCCCCCTCCCGTCTCAGCCCTTCCACAGCTGTTAACTCCTGTGAGTCTCAGTGAAGAGTCTTTGCCAATTAGTTCAGTGACACACAGCTCAGAGTCTCGGTAGTCCCCAGCGTCCCTCCAATGCACTCACGATACAGTCTTACCTCCACTTTGATTTCCCCCTTTATTCTTTCAGATCTGCTCCCGCACTCGCGGGATTGGCCTGGATCGGTGATGTAGCTCGCTGATCTTGCTCGACAGCTGTCTCACCACTCCTCTTAGACCATCTGTTTTTCCGATGTACGTCCTTGCCCTGCTTCTTCCCGATGGAGCGCCACCCCTCCAGACACTCTTGCGCCTCTTCTGAAGTTGCGAAGTGCCAAGTCTTTCCTTCTGCTATCACTCTCAGCCTTGCTGGAAAGAGCATCATATATTTCAACTCTCTAGATTGCAGCTTCTTTTTCACCGGGTCCAAACTCTTTCTCTGTCGCTGCACAGAGAGTAAAGTCCCGGAAGAACCTGATCACTGTGTTTTCGAATGGCAGGTCTATCATTCTGGTGGTCTGGAGTATTGCATCCCTGTTGCGGTGGTTAAATAATTCTGCCGATTATAGTAGATGGTGGGGTTCCAGGCCTGGGCGAGGATGCTGGAACTCCATGAGTTCTCTCTATAGGGAGGAATTTTGACAGGCGTGAGGTTTGCAGCTTATTAATGATAAGATCTTCGAGGAATAAGTCAACACTTTGTCCCTCTGCTCCTTCGGGTACCCCCATTACCCGTATGTTGTTCCTTCTTGCTCTTCCCTCTTGGTCTTCTAGCCACGCCGCCGTGTATGTGGCTTGCTGTGTTATGTTATGTTATATGGTTCTTATAAAGCGCCTATCACCACCGGTCTCTAAGCGCTAGACAGACGACCAACAACATAATGACGCCTCCACAACCATCTACCTGCTCCAATTACTCCGAAGATGGTACCTTTCCGAACAGAAATGTCTTCAGTTTTTTCCTGAAGGAGAGTAGATGAGAGTCTTCCTTCAGACTGGATGGAAGATCATTCCAAAGTTGAGGAATGAGTACTGAGAAAGCACAACCTCCTTTGGTTTTTAAATTGAATCTGGGTTGAGACAGATTTGGGACAGACCCCGAGCGTAAGGGCCTACCGGGACCATACTTCCTCAGGCGCTGTTTGACATATTCCGGGGCATTGCCAAAGAGTGCCTTGTGGGCCATGCAGAGGCCTTTGAATTGGACCCTAAGCTTCACGGGAAGCCAATGCAGTTTGCGAAGAAGAGTAGATGCGTGCGAACTTCTAGGAAGAGAGAAGACCAGTCTGGCCGCGTCGTTTTGCACGACCTGCAGTTTCCTCATCAGCTTCTGTGATAGGCCCAGATACAAAGCATTACCATAATCTAGCCTCGAGATGACAGTCGCTGAGACGATAGTTTGCAGCGTGGAGGCAGAGAGAATGGTAGTAAGCTTACGTCACTGCCGCTTCACGGCTGTACAGGAGCTCACCACAGCCGACACTTGAGGGGCCATAGTAAGATCCGCGTCGATCTTTAGGCCAAGACTCTTCACTACCGTGCCGGGGATAGGGGTTTTGCCGAGTTCTGGGGGCCAGTGCAAATCATCCCAGGGATTGGCTTTGTTAGTTACCACCAACACCTCCGTTTTCTCTGCATTTACTTTGAGGAAGTTGTTAGTCATCCAATTGACCGTGAATCTCAGAAGATTCCTGACTGATTCATGGGCCTCTGGTGTATCTCCCAGCTGAACCAGTAACTGCGTGTCGTCTGCGTAGTTAAAGACCTCACAGTTCCTGCGCGTGAGTTCCTCCATCAGGGGTTGCAGATAGATATTAAACAATAGAGGGGAGAGTGCGGATCCTTGAGGCACCCCCCAGGTCACATCCTTAATCCCAGATAACTGGTCCCCCATCTGAACCCTCTGAGTGCGGCCCGACAGGAAGGACTCCAACCACTTGTATGCCTGACCGGCAATCCCCAGCTTCGCGATACGGTTCAGCAAGATGGAATGGCTGACCGTATCGAAAGCTGCCGATAGATCTAGCAGAATCAGAGCGCAGGGTTGTTTATTATCTGCTCTTATTCTTAACTCGTCGGTGACCGTGGCCATAACCAGTTCCGTACTGTGTTGTGGTCGGAAACCTGCGTGCCTGGCATGCAGGAGATGGTGTTCCTCAAGATGGTTGGCTACTGCGTTCAGGACATGTTTTTCCAAGATCTTACTTAGGAAAGGCAGTTGAGAAATAGGCCTGTAGTTTTTTAGTGCTTTAGGGTCAGTGCCCGCTTTCTTCAGAAGTGGGGAGACTCTGGCTTCCTTCAGAGATGCTGGGAGGTAACCCGCTTCCAATGAAGCATTTAGTAAATGCAGCAGCTGGGGTTGAATGCCTGGCAAAGCCAGTTTGAAGATTTTCGGAGGGCAGGGATCACTGGAGGATCCTGATTTGATATGGCTAACCAATTCTGCCAGGTGCTCTCCGTCGATATCTGGGAAGTTAAGCAAAACCCCCGCAGACTGCAAGCTATCTGTACCGAGTTGCGTTGGTAGGCTATCAGAGAGCGTGGAAATATCCATCAGGATATCCTGCACCTTCTGGAGGAAAAATCCTTGAAAGGTGTCACAGTCAGGCTGGGCCAGACCGCCGCTTTTGTCATTCAGCTGCGTGAGTTCCCTTAGAATAATAAAGGTTTCCCTTTGTTTATTCGTGGCCTCCCTGATCCGGCCCTCATAGTAGGCGGATTTCCTAGCCGTTTGTAACTGGCCAGAAGAGTTTTGTATGTTAATGACTCTGTAAGCCCATAATCCCGTCTCCAGCTTCGCTCCACCTTCCTGAGAGCTTGCTTCTTTTCCCTGAGGGATGCATCAAACCAAGGGGCTCCTTTCCCTTTTTTCCGAGTGAGCTCTGATCGTTCTGGAGCTAGTTTGTCTAAGGCAGAGCGGATCCAGGCCATAATGGTCGTGGTCTCTGCATCCAGGTTCCCCTGCTTCATCTTCGGAGGGGGGAAGGAGAGAAGAGTTGTGACTAAAGAGTCGGCCTTGATCTTCTTCCATGGGCGGACCTTCCTCCTTGTTTGTGGAGGGGCCGCTGCTAAAGGCTCCCCTGGGACCCAGCACTTAATCAGATAGTGATCTGACCAGATGCAAGGGCTGACTTCTAGGATTTCCATTCGTGGAAGGGAGGACCAGACAAGATCAAGGGTATGTCCCTTCTCATGGGTGGGCCCTTTTACAAGCTGGTTTAGATGGAGAGTGGCAAGATTGGTTCCAAACTCGGCCGCAGTGGGCCCCCTGGGGATCTCGTCCCAATGATAGTTAAAGTCCCCAACCACTACCAGGGACTTATATCTGGATGCCAGATCGGTCAACAGCTCAAAAAAGGAATCATTAAATTCCGGCGAGCTCTGCGGAGGACGATATACTAAAAGAAGCAATATACATGAGGATTTCAGTGATATTTTAATCCCTAGGACTTCTGCTCCAGCACAGTTTTCTGCGATGATTTGTGTAACCTTGAGATTCCTTTTGAACATGATGGCTACCCCACCCCCTCTACTATCCTTTGGGCGGTTATACCACCAAGAGTCGAAGTTGGGCGGTAAAGCAGCTATAATGTCAGGTGTTGAGGCAGTCCCTAACCAGGTTTCTGAGAGCGCAAGGATGTCAATCTCACCCTCGTCCAGCAGTGTAAACACCTCTAAATGGTGTTTCTGTAGGGATCGTGTGTTGAGTGTAGCAATTATCAGGCCTTGTGACCTTGTGATGACTGATTTATCCTCTACCTGTAATAGGTCCTCCGACCGAAGGGTGGCAAACGTTAACTCATCTAGCGTATTTCTCCCTTGATGGAGAGATCTGAGGGTAGCAGGAGTGTAGACCCGCGGCCAACCAGGGGGAGAGGCCCTACGGCCCGTCCTGGCCCGGACGGGCACAGACGGGCTTTCCTCTGGCGCTCCTCCGGCGCGACGCTGCGCGCGTACACTGCGCGCGACCATAATGGCCTCTAAATAGCGTGTGGTAGGCAGTGCTCGCTCGAACTAGAGCGCAGCCCCGTAAAACGTCTTGGGGGCGTCTGAGCCCTACTCCCAAGATGGCGCTCGTGCAGGGATACAAACACCCAAGTGGTGAATGGTGCTATCAAAGTTTTAAAGTGCAGGCAATGCGGTCAGTGGGGGACAAGCAGAACAATTCAATGCGAATAAAACAGTGAGTATACAATTTTTAAAAACAAGTTCTGAACAATTGCAGCAAAGCGATGAATTGCAAAGACCAGCGCGATGTTAGCGTGACGGTCAGTCTGTTGACCGCGCGCCGACCAACTGGCCCCTAAATACCATTTGCCAGGCAGTGCTCGCTCGAACTAGAGCGCAGCCCCGTAAAACGTCTTGGGGGCGTCTGAGCCCTACTCCCAAGATGGCGCTCGTGCAGGGATACAAACACCCAAGTGGTGAATGGTGCTATCAAAGTTTTAAAGTGCAGGCAATGCGGTCAGTGGGGGACAAGCAGAACAATTTAATGCGAATAAAACAGTGAGTATACAATTTTTAAAAACAAGTTCTGAACAATTGCAGCAAAGCGATGAATTGCAAAGACCAGCGCGATGTTAGCGTGACGGTCAGTCTGTTGACCGCGCGCCGACCAACTGGCCCCTAAATACCATTTGCCAGGCAGTGCTCGCTCGAACTAGAGCGCAGCCCCGTAAAACGTCTTGGGGGCGTCTGAGCCCTACTCCCAAGATGGCGCTCGTGCAGGGATACAAACACCCAAGTGGTGAATGGTGCTATCAAAGTTTTAAAGTGCAGGCAATGCGGTCAGTGGGGGACAAGCAGAACAATTTAATGCGAATAAAACAGTGAGTATGCAATTTTCAAAAACAAGTTCTGAACAATTGCAGCAAAGCGATGAATTGCAAAGACCAGCGCGATGTTAGCGTGACGGTCAGTCTGTTAGAGTGTACACCTGTTCCTCTAGTCTTTTGGTCTTAGACTGAAGCTGGGCAATATTGGTTTTGGTGATGGAGACTTTTTCAGTTAGTTTTGAAAGGTCCGCTCTGATGAGGGTCACCTCCACCGACACAGTCAACATTTTTGTTCTAGAAAACCTTTGACATCAAGTATTGCTGCCATTATTGCAGTTAATGATGGCTCTTCAACTTCCCCTTACTCTTCGGCCGTCGTGGCGGGTCGTGTGACCGCATAGTTGTCCATTTTGTTGGACTGGATTGGGCATGCTCCTATGGGTTTCCCCATCTTTCCGGTTGTTGCCGTTCGACTGTCACCATGAGGTGTCCGAGACCCCGACACGGAGCTTCTTATCAGAAGCAGCCCCTCACTCTTCATGGTTGGGAGTTCTTGCTTTGATATGTACTCCTATTCTGCGGTGGTGATCGAGCAGCCTCGCTGGAAACCGACCCACTGATCACAGGTGCCTGCGGCCATTCAAATTCTCTGTTTTAGCCCTAGAGGGTTGTCTGGGTTTTCTACTCTGCTCCCGGTATGTTCCAATGTCACTACCTCTGGTCTGTTGTAAGTTGTGGGCCACCAGCAATGCTGCTTCGCACTATGGAACCAAGACAGTTATCGTAGTCCTCGGCCAGTGGCCGCTGCGAAGTGGGGGTCGTCTGTCTTCCTCCGCGCCCTTCTTATTGTCGCGGTCTGTGTGCTAGTAAGTGCGCCATCTGGCCTCCGGCGCTTCTCCTCACCACGTCTGTGTTGCCTCCAGTGCACCGCAGGATCTCATGAATCCAACCAGGGCCTCTTCTGTGGCCACTGCGTGGTGTTTTCTGCCCTTCGTTAAATCTCCTCAAACAATTATGGTGGAAAATCATGTGTGGTGTATCCCTCCTCGTCAGTGGGTGTATCACGGTTCTGCCAGTAATAACCTACTCACTGTCGCCCTATCTGGAGGGGGGATCTGTGTCGATTTTTCTTCTCCCCTGGGCACCGGCTACTCTTGTCTCTCAGGTACAGCCCGTAGCATGTAGACCTTTGGGCCCCCATAGCACCATTCCAGTCGCTGCCGCCAGACGTCTTACCCAGGACTCTGGGATATTGCCCCCGGCCTCTGGTTCACCGTGGCGCCTGTAGCTGGTAATCCCCACCGGGGGTGATAGGCCCACATGTTTGCTTGCCTCCTCACCGGCGCCGCAATTTACTTTGGTTTTCTAGCCCCGCAGGCACTCCAGTTGCACCAGCCCCAGTGCGTGTTTTCAGCGCCGGCACAGGCCCGTCTCGTTTCCGATGGGCTCCGCCCCAGATCGAGGTAGCTGTCCGCTGTGAAACTCGGGTTCCCAGGGGCCTCCGGAACACCAATCGGGACGTCGGAGAGGCTTCTCTTCCCTCGCTGACGTTCTCCAGCGAGGTTACAACCTCCAGGAATCAGGATATCGACTGATAATTACGGGCCTGGACGGGAGCTCCGCTACTCTGCGGCTATCTTGGTCAGCGACCAAGCCACCGTTTTTCAATATTAGGATTTTAGTCTGGATTTTGGCTTTCTACATAGGACAACTATGACTACCACTGTGAAAAATTGCTTTTGGGTGCCAGTCACTTAGGACATGTTAACATAACATTACATTTGCAAATATCCTACTTTTAAATACTATGCATCCAGCCTTGTGGACTACAAGGCCTACTTAGGGGTTCAATAATATTTAAAAGGGAGGGTTTGACTAAAAAGGGCTTCATTATGACACGTTGAAATGCAGTTTTGACACTGCTACAGTCATGCTACAATGTTGAGCCTGAAGCCATGTCTGCAATGCCAATGTAGAGAATGGCACATAAGGAACTGCATTCCACCAGTGGCTTTTAACTTCCAGGCCCTAGGTACATTTTGTACCATATACTAGGAACTTATAGACAAGTTAAATAAACCAATTAGGATTATACCAATTCGACCATGTTTAAAGGGGGAACACAGGCACTTTACCACAGGTTAGCAGTGAAGGTTTACCTTTACTTATTTTGAGAGTTTTGTAAACCATGTACACAACTCAAGGATATCAGAGAATACACATGGTTCCCATTAATAAATTGGTGATTGCATACAATGGGAGGTTAAAAATAATGTTCATAATTTCAGATGGTAGGTTACATATTTTAATATATTCATGAGATCTCCCTATAGGTTGATGATTACATAGCATATGGTAGGTTTCCGAATTTTAGTTGAGATTCATCGCAGCTTATACGAGATAAGGTGTTGTCCTTGTTGCCTTTGTGACTGAGTCACTACTTGTCTTCCAGTTGATGTGTCTCTACCTGTCTTTCTGTGATGTTCTGTTAGACGGGAGCCTGAGTGACTATTTTGCTGGAGGTTAGTAAAGGGAGAGGATTTTATTTACAGGGTGGTCTTAGGTGTCTTTCCAAGGGGTAGTGCTTGGACACATCTATTGAATCTCGCTGTAGAAGAATTTGTGGGCAACTCCAGTGGAAGGGCGTTCCAGATTCTGAGTGTATTTTCAGTTAAGGAGCATGCGCAAGACTTTACTTTCTTGAATCTAGGCAGTTTGAATAGTAGCATTTATGAGCTCCGTGGGGTGAGCTTCTTTCCTAACCTGGTCAATTTCCTTGCTAGGTATTCTGAAGTCACCATGTGAAGGGCTTTGCGTGTAATGCAGGCTGACTTGACGGTACCGTTAGTCAGAAAAAGGAAGATCTCCCTTGGATCTCTATATGCCAACAATCATTCAAACACATAAAACTTTTTTTAAACAAATGGCAGGGCAAGAATCGGCTTCAATGAAACAAACAAACTGTACAAAAATTCATTTATTAAAATAATTCACAATAGTATCCCACCTAGCAAGCAGTTGTACATATCAGTTAAAAAACAGTTGGGAAATAATTTCACCAACATCTAAACAAATTAAAATCAATTAGAGTTTAACATATGAAAAGGTGGCACACAATAAAACAAAGTACCAACAGTGAAAATCAATATCAATACATGATTGAATAATTCATAAAAACAAAAGAATTGGGAAAAAGAAGAACGAAGAGGGAAATTATTCCCACTCAACAAAGAAAATCACTAAATCAGAGAATCATCGGTTGTGATCCCAATAGAGATATGATTACATTGCATATATGACACAACCCATATTGTCATAGATTTTATCCGATTTTCTTTTTTTGTTAAAGCATCGACGCGTTTCGGTAGGCCACAGGTTAAAGCCAACACCTTCCTCAGGATTATTGCTGATCCCAATTAAGTTCTGAAAAACATGTACAACAAACCAGCATAAGTGTCTCCCCTTATTGTTGCGTAAATCAACATGTTTCAATGAACCCGACCATGCCCGCTCAAGAAGTTTAAATGAAAACACACATATACTCATTCATACAACAATCAACACATTTACTGTGTTGTCTTTAGATATAGAAATCTTTGGGTTAAGGAAAAATCTTTTCTCCCCCAAGAACCAATTATTTTAAATAAATTTATTTTTTGTAATATATATATACACATTTGCTAGATCTCTGAGTTCTTTTTGTCTCATGCTCAAGGGTTAGCACATTTGATGTATTTGTCTTTCTTAATGGCATCTATTTTAACCTGCACCCTTCCTTTGATAACCGTTTTAAAGGCCTCCCAGAGGGTCACCACCGATTCAATTGATCCTACATTTTCTTCAAAGTACTGCTCCTCCCCCCCTCATTTCATTTCTAAAATCCTCATCTCTGAAGAACGAGGGGTCAATCTTCAGTGGCAATGTGTGGTCCCTCCCCGGGCTTGTCAACCTCACCTCTACAGGGGAGCGGTAAGATTTCCCCCTAGCCATATGTGCTGCCTCCGTAAATTCTCCTAGTCCTGGTACCTGCATTATGATGTAGTCAAGCCTTGAGGGGCTGCCCGTTGCTGCTGAAAGATGTGTGTATTGTTTCATATCAAGATATTGAGGTCTCCAAATGACACCCAGGTCCATTGCCTCAAGGAAACCCCTCAGCTGACCTCCTTGTCTCGTGGTACCCATCCGGTTTGGACCTCTACCCAGCACATCTAGCTTTGTATATATAAAATCGTTCATATCTCCTCCCAGGACTAGTCTGCCCTCTGGTAGCTGCAATAGTACGGAGCCCACTGTAGACCAGGTGGAGAATAGACAGAGCAAAAATTGAGTCTGTTTCCCGCCAACATGCCGCTTATTGCTGCATATCTCCCAAGGTTATCATTCCACACATTGTATTCCACATTAGGGCATGCTTGTTTGATCAGAATCTCTACACCCCTGGAACTGGAGGTGTATCCTGCATGCGCCCTCAGAGTGTATCCGTATCTATCTAGAGCCTTGTAGTGAGGTGTGTTTCCTGTAGGATAACAACATTAGGAGTGTGGTGTTTGATATATTGTAGCACTGTCGATCTTTTCAATTGCCCGTTTAGGCCATTAACATTCCAGGACCATATCTTAATCGCAGATTGTGTATGTCTATGGGTTGCCATCGAAATGTGTGTTCACTGTGGGAGTCTCCCTCTCCAGGTGGGTCCCTCCTGCTACTACATGTCCAATCTCACTCATTTTGTCCCGTTCTGAGCTAACGTACCTAACTATGAACTCACCCCCAACTCCCCCTCCTCCCACCCTGCTATCCTGCTTTTAAGGTTAAGGAAACCCCAACTCTCCAACCAGCAGAGCACCTATCGCCCCTTAACACAGATAACAGTGTTAGCTAAAAGATTGAGGGGGTGGTCGATCAAACTGGACCCTTAGTCAATCGAGTTGTACTCTGCCCCCTCCCGTCTCAGCCCTTCCACAGCTGTTAACTCCTGTGAGTCTCAGTGAAGAGTCTCTGCCAATTAGTTCAGTGACACACAGCTCAGAGTCTCGGTAGTCCCCAGCGTCCCTCCAATGCACTCACGATACAGTCTTACCTCCACTTTGATTTCCCCCTTTATTCTTTCAGATCTGCTCCCGCACTCGCGGGATTGGCCTGGATCGGTGATGTAGCTCGCTGATCTTGCTCGACAGCTGTCTCACCACTCCTCTTAGACCATCCGTTTTTCCGATGTACGTCCTTGCCCTGCTTCTTCCCGATGGAGCGCCACCCCTCCAGACACTCTTGCGCCTCTTCTGAAGTTGCGAAGTGCCAAGTCTTTCCTTCTGCTATCACTCTCAGCCTTGCTGGAAAGAGCATCATATATTTCAACTCTCTAGATTGCAGCTTCTTTTTCACCGGGTCCAAACTCTTTCTCTGTCGCTGCACAGAGAGTAAAGTCCCGGAAGAACCTGATCACTGTGTTTTCGAATGGCAGGTCTATCATTCTGGTGGTCTGGAGTATTGCATCCCTGTTGCGGTGGTTAAATATTCTGCCGATTATAGTAGATGGTGGGGTTCCAGGCCTGGGCGAGGATGCTGGAACTCCATGAGTTCTCTCTATAGGGAGGAATTTTGACAGGCGTGAGGTTTGCAGCTTATTAATGATAAGATCTTCGAGGAATAAGTCAACACTTTGTCCCTCTGCTCCTTCGGGTACCCCCATTACCCGTATGTTGTTCCTTCTTGCTCTTCCCTCTTGGTCTTCTAGCCACGCCGCCATGTATGTGGCTTGCTGTGTTATGTTATGTTATGTTATATGGTTCTTATAAAGCGCCTATCACCACCGGTCTCTAAGCGCTAGACAGACGACCAACAACATAATGACGCCTCCACAACCATCTACCTGCTCCAATTACTCCGAAGATGGTACCTTTCCGAACAGAAATGTCTTCAGTTTTTTCCTGAAGGAGAGTAGATGAGAGTCTTCCTTCAGACTGGATGGAAGATCATTCCAAAGTTGAGGAATGAGTACTGAGAAAGCACAACCTCCTTTGGTTTTTAAATTGAATCTGGGTTGAGACAGATTTGGGACAGACCCCGAGCGTAAGGGCCTACCGGGAACATACTTCCTCAGGCACTGTTTGACATATTCCGGGGCATTGCCAAAGAGTGCCTTGTGGGCCCTGCAGAGGCCTTTGAATTGGACCCTAAGCTTCACGGGAAGCCAATGCAGTTTGCGAAGAAGAGTAGATGCGTGCGAACTTCTAGGAAGAGAGAAGACCAGTCTGGCCGCGTCGTTTTGCACGACCTGCAGTTTCCTCATCAGCTTCTGTGATAGGCCCAGATACAAAGCATTACCATAATCTAGCCTCGAGATGACAGTCGCTGAGACGATAGTTTGCAGCGTGGAGGCAGAGAGAATGGTAGTAAGCTTACGTAACTGCCGCTTCACGGCTTTACAGGAGCTCACCACAGCCGACACTTGAGGGGCCATAGTAAGATCCGCGTCGATCTTTAGGCCAAGACTCTTCACTACCGTGCCGGGGATAGGGGTTTTGCCGAGTTCTGGGGGCCAGTACAAATCATCCCAGGGATTGGCTTTGTTAGTTACCACCAACACCTCCGTTTTCTCTGCATTTACTTTGAGGAAGTTGTTAGTCATCCAATTGACCGTGAATCTCAGAAGATTCCTGACTGATTCATGGGCCTCTGGTGTATCTCCCAGCTGAACCAGTAACTGCGTGTCGTCTGCGTAGTTAAAGACCTCACAGTTCCTGCGCGTGAGTTCCTCCATCAGGGGTTGCAGATAGATATTAAACAATAGAGGGGAGAGTGCGGATCCTTGAGGCACCCCCCAGGTCACATCCTTAATCCCAGATAACTGGTCCCCCATCTGAACCCTCTGAGTGCGGCCCGACAGGAAGGACTCCAACCACTTGTATGCCTGGCCGGCAATCCCCAGCTTCGCGATACGGTTCAGCAAGATGGAATGGCTGACCGTATCGAAAGCTGCCGATAGATCTAGCAGAATCAGAGCGCAGGGTTGTTTATTATCTGCTCTTATTCTTAACTCGTCGGTGACCGTGGCCATAACCAGTTCCGTACTGTGTTGTGGTCGGAAACCTGCCTGCCTGGCATGCAGGAGATGGTGTTCCTCAAGATGGTTGGCTACTGCGTTCAGGACATGTTTTTCCAAGATCTTACTTAGGAAAGGCAGTTGAGAAATAGGCCTGTAGTTTTTTAGTGCTTTAGGGTCAGTGCCCGCTTTCTTCAGAAGTGGGGAGACTCTGGCTTCCTTCAGAGATGCTGGGAGGTAACCCGCTTCCAATGAAGCATTTAGTAAATGCAGCAGCTGGGGTTGAATGCCTGGCAAAGCCAGTTTGAAGATTTTCGGAGGGCAGGGATCACTGGAGGATCCTGATTTGATATGGCTAACCAATTCTGCCAGGTGCTCTCCGTCGATATCTGGGAAGTTAAGCAAAACCCCCGCAGACTGCAAGCTATCTGTACCGAGTTGCGTTGGTAGGCTATCAGAGAGCGTGGAAATATCCATCAGGATATCCTGCACCTTCTGGAGGAAAAATCCTTGAAAGGTGTCACAGTCAGGCTGGGCCAGACCGCCGCTTTTGTCATTCAGCTGCGTGAGTTCCCTTAGAATAATAAAGGTTTCCCTTTGTTTATTCGTGGCCTCCCTGATCCGGCCCTCATAGTAGGCGGATTTCCTAGCCAGGATGGCCCGTTTGTAACTGGCCAGAAGAGTTTTGTATGTTAATGACTCTGTAAGCCCATAATCCCGTCTCCAGCTTCGCTCCACCTTCCTGAGAGCTTGCTTCTTTTCCCTGAGGGATGCATCAAACCAAGGGGCTCCTTTCCCTTTTTTCCGAGTGAGCTCTGATCGTTCTGGAGCTAGTTTGTCTAAGGCAGAGCGGATCCAGGCCATAATGGTCGTGGTCTCTGCATCCAGGTTCCCCTGCTTCATCTTCGGAGGGGGGAAGGAGAGAAGAGTTGTGACTAAAGAGTCGGCCTTGATCTTCTTCCATGGGCGGACCTTCCTCCTTGTTTGTGGAGGGGCCGCTGCTAAAGGCTCCCCTGGGACCCAGCACTTAATCAGATAGTGATCTGACCAGATGCAAGGGCTGACTTCTAGGATTTCCATTCGTGGAAGGGAGGACCAGACAAGATCAAGGGTATGTCCCTTCTCATGGGTGGGCCCTTTTACAAGCTGGTTTAGATGGAGAGTGGCAAGATTGGTTCCAAACTCGGCCGCAGTGGGCCCCCTGGGGATCTCGTCCCAATGATAGTTAAAGTCCCCAACCACTACCAGGGACTTATATCTGGATGCCAGATCGGTCAACAGCTCAAAAAAGGAATCATTAAATTCCGGCGAGCTCTGCGGAGGACGATATACTAAAAGAAGCAATATACATGAGGATTTCAGTGATATTTTAATCCCTAGGACTTCTGCTCCAGCACAGTTTTCTGCGATGATTTGTGTAACCTTGAGATTCCTTTTGAACATGATGGCTACCCCACCCCCTCTACTATCCTTTGGGCGGTTATACCACCGAGAGTCGAAGTTGGGCGGTAAAGCAGCTATAATGTCAGGTGTTGAGGCAGTCCCTAACCAGGTTTCTGAGAGCGCAAGGATGTCAATCTCACCCTCGTCCAGCAGTGTAAACACCTCTAAATGGTGTTTCTGTAGGGATCGTGTGTTGAGTGTAGCAATTATCAGGCCTTGTGACCTTGTGATGACTGATTTATCCTCTACCTTTAATAGGTCCTCCGACCGAAGGGTGGCAAACGTTAACTCATCTAGCGTATTTCTCCCTTGATGGAGAGATCTGAGGGTAGCAGGAGTGTAGACCCGCGGCCAACCAGGGGGAGAGGCCCTACGGCCCGTCCTGGCCCGGACGGGCACAGACGGGCTTTCCTCTGGCGCTCCTCCGGCGCGACGCTGCGCGCGTACACTGCGCGCGACCATAATGGCCTCTAAATAGCGTGTGGTAGGCAGTGCTCGCTCGAACTAGAGCGCAGCCCCGTAAAACGTCTTGGGGGCGTCTGAGCCCTACTCCCAAGATGGCGCTCGTGCAGGGATACAAACACCCAAGTGGTGAATGGTGCTATCAAAGTTTTAAAGTGCAGGCAATGCGGTCAGTGGGGGACAAGCAGAACAATTCAATGCGAATAAAACAGTGAGTATACAATTTTTAAAAACAAGTTCTGAACAATTGCAGCAAAGCGATGAATTGCAAAGACCAGCGCGATGTTAGCGTGACGGTCAGTCTGTTGACCGCGCGCCGACCAACTGGCCCCTAAATACCATTTGCCAGGCAGTGCTCGCTCGAACTAGAGCGCAGCCCCGTAAAACGTCTTGGGGGCGTCTGAGCCCTACTCCCAAGATGGCGCTCGTGCAGGGATACAAACACCCAAGTGGTGAATGGTGCTATCAAAGTTTTAAAGTGCAGGCAATGCGGTCAGTGGGGGACAAGCAGAACAATTTAATGCGAATAAAACAGTGAGTATACAATTTTTAAAAACAAGTTCTGAACAATTGCAGCAAAGCGATGAATTGCAAAGACCAGCGCGATGTTAGCGTGACGGTCAGTCTGTTGACCGCGCGCCGACCAACTGGCCCCTAAATACCATTTGCCAGGCAGTGCTCGCTCGAACTAGAGCGCAGCCCCGTAAAACGTCTTGGGGGCGTCTGAGCCCTACTCCCAAGATGGCGCTCGTGCAGGGATACAAACACCCAAGTGGTGAATGGTGCTATCAAAGTTTTAAAGTGCAGGCAATGCGGTCAGTGGGGGACAAGCAGAACAATTTAATGCGAATAAAACAGTGAGTATGCAATTTTCAAAAACAAGTTCTGAACAATTGCAGCAAAGCGATGAATTGCAAAGACCAGCGCGATGTTAGCGTGACGGTCAGTCTGTTAGAGTGTACACCTGTTCCTCTAGTCTTTTGGTCTTAGACTGAAGCTGGGCAATATTGGTTTTGGTGATGGAGACTTTTTCAGTTAGTTTTGAAAGGTCCGCTCTGATGAGGGTCACCTCCACCGACACAGTCAACATTTTTGTTCTAGAAAACCTTTGACATCAAGTATTGCTGCCATTATTGCAGTTAATGATGGCTCTTCAACTTCCCCTTACTCTTCGGCCGTCGTGGCGGGTCGTGTGACCGCATAGTTGTCCATTTTGTTGGACTGGATTGGGCATGCTCCTATGGGTTTCCCCATCTTTCCGGTTGTTGCCGTTCGACTGTCACCATGAGGTGTCCGAGACCCCGACACGGAGCTTCTTATCAGAAGCAGCCCCTCACTCTTCATGGTTGGGAGTTCTTGCTTTGATATGTACTCCTATTCTGCGGTGGTGATCGAGCAGCCTCGCTGGAAACCGACCCACTGATCACAGGTGCCTGCGGCCATTCAAATTCTCTGTTTTAGCCCTAGAGGGTTGTCTGGGTTTTCTACTCTGCTCCCGGTATGTTCCAATGTCACTACCTCTGGTCTGTTGTAAGTTGTGGGCCACCAGCAATGCTGCTTCGCACTATGGAACCAAGACAGTTATCGTAGTCCTCGGCCAGTGGCCGCTGCGAAGTGGGGGTCGTCTGTCTTCCTCCGCGCCCTTCTTATTGTCGCGGTCTGTGTGCTAGTAAGTGCGCCATCTGGCCTCCGGCGCTTCTCCTCACCACGTCTGTGTTGCCTCCAGTGCACCGCAGGATCTCATGAATCCAACCAGGGCCTCTTCTGTGGCCACTGCGTGGTGTTTTCTGCCCTTCGTTAAATCTCCTCAAACAATTATGGTGGAAAATCATGTGTGGCGTATCCCTCCTCGTCAGTGGGTGTATCACGGTTCTGCCAGTAATAACCTACTCACTGTCGCCCTATCTGGAGGGGGGATCTGTGTCGATGTTTCTTCTCCCCTGGGCACCGGCTACTCTTGTCTCTCAGGTACAGCGCGTAGCATGTAGACCTTTGGGCCCCCATAGCACCATTCCAGTCGCTGCCGCCAGACGTCTTACCCAGGACTCTGGGATATTGCCCCCGGCCTCTGGTTCACCGTGGCGCCTGTAGCTGATAATCCCCACCGGGGGTGATAGGCCCACATGTTTGCTTGCCTCCTCACCGGCGCCGCAATTTCCTTTGGTTTTCTAGCCCCGCAGGCACTCCAGCTGCACCAGCCCCAGTGCGTGTTTTCAGCGCCGGCACAGGCCCGTCTCGTTTCCGATGGGCTCCGCCCCAGATCGAGGTAGCTGTCCGCTGTGAAACTCGGGTTCCCAGGGGCCTCCGGAACACCAATCGGGACGTCGGAGAGGCTTCTCTTCCCTCGCTGACGTTCTCCAGCGAGGTTACAACCTCCAGGAATCAGGATATCGACTGATAATTACGGGCCTGGACGGGAGCTCCGCTACTCTGCGGCTATCTTGGTCAGCGACCAAGCCACCGTTTTTCAATATTAGGATTTTAGTCTGGATTTTGGCTTTCTACATAGGACAACTATGACTACCACTGTGAAAAATTGCTTTTGGGTGCCAGTCACTTAGGACATGTTAACATAACATTACATTTGCAAATATCCTACTTTTAAATACTATGCATCCAGCCTTGTGGACTACAAGGCCTACTTAGGGGTTCAATAATATTTAAAAGGGAGGGTTTGACTAAAAAGGGCTTCATTATGACACGTTGAAATGCAGTTTTGACACTGCTACAGTCATGCTACAATGTTGAGCCTGAAGCCATGTCTGCAATGCCAATGTAGAGAATGGCACATAAGGAACTGCATTCCACCAGTGGCTTTTAACTTCCAGGCCCTAGGTACATTTTGTACCATATACTAGGAACTTATAGACAAGTTAAATAAACCAATTAGGATTATACCAATTCGACCATGTTTAAAGGGGGAACACAGGCACTTTACCACAGGTTAGCAGTGAAGGTTTACCTTTACTTATTTTGAGAGTTTTGTAAACCATGTACACAACTCAAGGATATCAGAGAACACACATGGTTCCCACCAATAAATTGGTGATTGCATACAATGGGAGGTTACAAATAATGTTCATAATTTCAGATGGTAGGTTACATATTTTAATATATTCATGAGATCTCCCTATAGGTTGATGATTACATAGCATATGGTAGGTTTCCGAATTTTAGTTGAGATTCATCGCAGCTTATACGAGATAAGGTGTTGTCCTTGTTGCCTTTGTGACTGAGTCACTACTTGTCTTCCAGTTGATGTGTCTCTACCTGTCTTTCTGTGATGTTCTGTTAGACGGGAGCCTGAGTGACTATTTTGCTGGAGGTTAGTAAAGGGAGAGGATTTTATTTACAGGGTGGTCTTAGGTGTCTTTCCAAGGGGTAGTGCTTGGACACATCTATTGAATCTCGCTGTAGAAGAATTTGTGGGCAACTCCAGTGGAAGGGCGTTCCAGATTCTGAGTGTATTTTCAGTTAAGGAGCATGCGCAAGACTTTACTTTCTTGAATCTAGGCAGTTTGAATAGTAGCATTTATGAGCTCCGTGGGGTGAGCTTCTTTCCTAACCTGGTCAATTTCCTTGCTAGGTATTCTGAAGTCACCATGTGAAGGGCTTTGCGTGTAATGCAGGCTGACTTGACGGTACCGTTAGTCAGAAAAAGGAAGATCTCCCTTGGATCTCTATATGCCAACAATCATTCAAACACATAAAACTTTTTTTAAACAAATGGCAGGGCAAGAATCGGCTTCAATGAAACAAACAAACTGTACAAAAATTCATTTATTAAAATAATTCACAATAGTATCCCACCTAGCAAGCAGTTGTACATATCAGTTAAAAAACAGTTGGGAAATAATTTCACCAACATCTAAACAAATTAAAATCAATTAGAGTTTAACATATGAAAAGGGGGCACACAATAAAACAAAGTACCAACAGTGAAAATCAATATCAATACATGATTGAATAATTCATAAAAACAAAAGAATTGGGAAAAAGAAGAACGAAGAGGGAAATTATTCCCACTCAACAAAGAAAATCACTAAATCAGAGAATCATCGGTTGTGATCCCAATAGAGATATGATTACATTGCTTATATGACACAACCCATATTGTCATAGATTTTATCCGATTTTCTTTTTTTGTTAAAGCATCGACGCGTTTCGGTAGGCCACAGGTTAAAGCCAACACCTTCCTCAGGATTATTGCTGATCCCAATTAAGTTCTGAAAAACATGTACAACAAACCAGCATAAGTGTCTCCCCTTATTGTTGCGTAAATCAACATGTTTCAATGAACCCGACCATGCCCGCTCAAGAAGTTTAAATGAAAACACACATATACTCATTCATACAACAATCAACACATTTACTGTGTTGTCTTTAGATATAGAAATCTTTGGGTTAAGGAAAAATCTTTTCTCCCCCAAGAACCAATTATTTTAAATAAATTTATTTTTTGTAATATATATATACACATTTAGCTACTCGTTCATGATAGTGTAAGTTAGGTAGCTTGTGAGAGAATATTTCCTTTCTCCTAAATACGTCTTTAATATAAGACAGCATAGCTTTCAATATACAGCTATTTATTCCGTGATCAATGTGGCAAACTTCTTTTCATTTATATATATATATATATATATATATTAATCCTCAGCACAAAGGTGCTTTATTATGCTATTTACAGATAATAGATACGAGTGTTCTTTATGTATCTAGAACTTTAGAAATATTGCTGGGTATTACCTTAACGGTTCCTTTTTCTTTTATGAGTTCTTTTAAGCTTGCATGAATAGTGGTGCCATAGGGCTAGTATTCCATCGGTTGACTTATGGACAATATTCTCATAGAAGTCTGTTACCTATTAAAGATACCAATAACAGACAAATGTATGTTTAAAATTGACACCCACCCATAGGCTAGGTTCTATCTCTAATTAATCTGATCAAGTTATTACAGTCATACGGTTCTGTATTTACCGATATATCTTTAGTGCAGCCAGGTTGTATAAATGCACTTCCTTGACCAAGGTTTTCTAAGTTTGAAGGAATCGTAGGTAGTTGTCCTATCAGAAATCTAAAACAAATGAAGACACAAAGGTCTGTAACTAATAATAGTGTCACAGAGCTTTCAGGTGTTTATTCGACAGCCACTGTCATGAAAGACTGAAAATTGTTTTCTTTAAACATCTAGAGTAGTATGAAATAAATTTACTTAACAGGGCTATGCATTCACAAGTATTAAAAGCATCTCTGCCATTGGAGGTGACCATGAGGTGCGCGAAGACCTTAATTTGCGTAAATATTCGTAAAGATCGAATCCAACCTTATAGTCAAACATTACGGGCATATTGATTACTGCTATGGCCATCAGAGGAACCCAGATTACAGACTACTTCCTCACTGTATTCGTAGATAGCCTCCGTATTTATAGGTACCTTTAGGACTACTAACACACTTCCGACGTGGAGTGGATGGAACCTCCGAAATAGAGCGTCCCTACAGGGAAAAGAACACAAATGCCTCGATTACTCGTATAGCTCCCAGCGATTACATCTACACTAGTAGACACCCTCAGTAAAAATAAGTACCTTTGACTAATTCGAAAGCCCTTCCAGCGTGGTTAAGATAGACACTTAGATCCAATGCGTCCCTATAAAGGAAGGATACAGAGCATGAATGGCCATACCGACCCCTTATTCAACGAGAATACGAGAAATTTACTAATGCTATCTACAATCACATACCTTAGCAGGGCTCAACGCGGTCCACAAGATGGATTCCTTCAAATGTATTGAACAAGGAAATCGTCCTTTCTCCGGCTTAAATATCACCTGGGAGATACAGACCACGGAACTGAAAGAATCCACTTCCGGGTCACAGAAAGTAGACATAGAAATAGAAGATGCCGGCTCGTATGTCAGCTCGTAAGTCTGTGACCAAAGACGCCATCTTAGTACTGCATTGATACTGTTAAAATCATGTATTAAAGCCCGTTCTTTCCAATATATTGGAGATGTCTCACCCAGTTCTGTAACTAAGAAGGGCATCGATCTTCTCCACTCTGCCAGGTAGAGTGAAACGAAGATCACAACAACATGAGCGCGAGAGATTATGCATACTGGCCCAAAAAGCAAAGAAAAAGAAAAGAAGGCAAGGCCGCGAGATCGCCTTGAGCGTGAGCGAATACACTAGTTAGCTAGTAAATATCTAAATGTCCCGATAGAATGTGTAGAATGACAACGTCACGTAAAGGGGAATTAGCTCAAGGAATCAACGCAGATTATTGTTATCCACACGGATACCAATAATTACCAGGCTAAGAAATACAGAATCATCTTACTAACAAAGATTCCCACTCTTCACGTGAATTGAGACCTTTCCTAGTGGTATTAAACTGAGAAATGTACCATTGTTCACGGGCCTTACGTTTACAGGTCATGTTGCCACCTCTCTTGTCAAGCTTAACTTTCTCTAGGATAAACCAAGAGAAATCATTCTCTCCATGTCCTGCTTCCAGGAAATGTGCTACAAGGGGTGCTGTCACTTTTTTCATTTTTATAGCTGACCTATGCTCTTGCATTCTCACTCGGATTTCCCGACCAGTTTCCCCTATGTATCCGAGATCACAGGGGCAGCGTAAGAAATTAATCACGTTTTTGCTCCTACAGTTATTCAACGTTGTTGATCGAGTAGTAAAACCATTGTAGGAGATTTCTTTTGCTTGTATACACAATGGACACACATTACAGGTACCGCATCTCACATTCCCAACTGCTGGAATGTTGGTGATCGTCCTTTGTATCAAGTCATTCTCCTCACGATATGTATGCACCAGCATATCTCTTAAGTTGCTATTCCTTTTAAATGCAAATAGCGGTTTATCCAATTTGGTTTCTTCATCGTAATTAATAATGTGCCAGTGTTTATTGACTACATTTTTGATCTGATTACTAAGATGGGAAAATTTACTGACAAAGACAACTTTGTTAGGAGGTTCTTTTCTGACTGCTGGTTTATTGACCAATGCTTCGCGATCATAAAACCTAGCACGTTTGAGGGAATGGGACAAGAGTTTATTCGGATAACCTCTGTCCTTGAACTTACGCTTCAAGTCTCCTGCATGTCTATAAAAGTCCTGTAAATCAGAACAATTCCTTCGGAGACGAAGGAATTGGCTGAACGGAATACTTTCTCTTTGGGACTTTGGATGGAAGCTAGAAAAGTGGAGGAGAGTATTCTTAGCCATTGGTTTAGTGAACAAATCAACATCAAGGCACCCTTTAGATTCTTTTATGGTGATATCGAGAAAGTCTACCTTGCTATTACTATAGTGTGATGTGAACCTCAAGTTGGGATCACCCTGATTCAACCAATCCAGAAAGACATTTAGTTTCTCGGTGTCACCCTCCCAAATAAAGAAGATGTCGTCAATGTAGCGGTACCAGCCCGCTACATTTTCGAAAAAGGGGGCCACCTCATTGTAGATGTGTTTAGCCTCGAATTGGCCAACATAGAGACAGGCCAAGCTGGGAGCACAGGTAGCCCCCATGCTGGTCCCTTTAAGCTGTTTGTAATAGTTATCCTTGAATAGAAAAACATTATTTTTCAAAATCAAACTGACTTGACGATACATCTTGCTTCAATTTGGAGCCATTCTAGCTTAATAAGTGAGGGGGGTTTATGTGGCTAGAGTCACATTTACAGAGATGAGCTTAGATAACACCAAGGTCTAAATCACATTAAAGGTCCTTCTCTGGGATAATGGGTTTAACCTTTTTGAGGAGCTTGAGGTTGTACAAGGCATTTCTCGTTGTGGTGTTTATGCGAGTAGTCATGCGCAGGCTCTTGCCCAGCGTGATCCTAAGGCCTGCAATTGAGAGCATCAAGGAGCGAGGTCCAGACTTGGATTGGTGGGGAGATGCCTTGTGGAGAGATTAGAAGAAATTCCATCTTCAGGGCAGTTGAACTTTAGTTGATTGCTGGCTAGCCCATATTGTACCTCTTTTAGGGTTCAATTCAGGTAGAGAACATCCCTGAGAGAGATTTTTAGGCACAGCCGAGTGTAGTTTGCATATATGTGATACGCATGGTAAGCATGATACAGGATTGCAATTAGAGGCTCCATGGAAAGGTTGAAGAGGGTGGGTGGGAAAGACAGTCTTGGGGGACTCCTTGGTTTATTAGGTTGAATAGGAGAGTGAGCTGAGTTAGATTGTTTGTGTGTTAACTGAGGAACTAGACAAACCAGTTTAAAACTGTGCTGCCAATGCCCATACATTATTTTCAGGTGTTTGAGTGTGTTGTTGGTGACTGTGCCAACTCCAAGGACAGCTCAAGGAGTAAGAGAAGGCATGAGTCCACTTTAACAAACATCCTGAAGATGTCATCAGTGACGTTGAGGATTGCGGTTTCTGTGCTGCAGCCCCCATGAAGCCGACCTGAAAGTAAGTCTTGATAATCTGTCTGTTGACTGAATTGGAATAGTACACACATTTCAAGAACCTTGGCCAGGAAGGATAGGTTGGTCACGGGACAGAAGTTGCTCAGATCTTTGGGTCTGCTCCTGATTTCTTGAGGAACTAGGTGACCTGTCCTGGCTTCAAACACTCTGAGACTGTTCATTGGGATAGTGAGGTGTTGATTGTTTTGATCTAAATAGATGCAATGATGTGGTGGAATATCTTGACCAAGGGTGACGGAATGGGATACGCTATGTGAGTCATTGAGTTTAGGACTGACATGACTTTGATAAGTTTATACGTTTATCTTCTGGGAGTGTTTTGAATTCATGCCATACTGCATTGTTCTTATGGTGGAGGTATGGAGCGGGGTATGTGGTGGTTTCTCCGGTTTTGCTTTCCTGACTTAAATTTGGGTGTGCAGTCACTACAGACCAACTACTGTGAAGGTATCTGAGCAGACAGTATTGAATTGCTTGCACTGTTGTCAGTGAAACATTCTGAGAAGACCTCACTGTGCTCAACTGTGGCGGCTGAATTTGAGATGGTACAGGGGTAGGGGGGGTTGCCTGATGATGTTGTACAGTTTATTGGGGTGGTTTTCGGCCATGACTTGCTGCAAAGAGAAGAAAGTGGATTTGCTTTGAAGATTACTTTGAGGTTACCCTGGCTCTGAACAAATTGGCTGCATTACCTATTGAGAGGATGTCACGGCTAGAGAAATAAGGTGTGGAAGTTTTGAATAGTGTTTTAAATACAGATGCACATGGTCATTTGAGAGGTAATCAATGATGCATAAATGATGCCAAAAAGCATGTCATGAGTGATGCAATATGTTCGATCACAAGCAGGGGCATGGCGGGGTGCAAGTTATAGTTAGCGCTGCTACGACAACTGGTGAATTTCTATCCATATTTCAGTTCAAAACGTTGTTATCATTGACAAATTCGCCTGACTATAATGTTACTGTAACCTTTAGTTTTTTCAGAGAATTTCTTATGTTAAAAAAAAATCTTGTTATCATACGTAACTATGCAGTTAATTTAACCTTTTCTTTTTCAAGTAAGTTTCTAGGTTTTTTTAAACGTAAACTAATGTTTGAATAACAATACGTTGATCCAAACTACCACTGGGCACGGCTGAAGCTGCAGGCTCAACGGTTAAGTCCCAACATGCAACCAACACAGTAAGGGCAGCAAACTCAAGGCTGCACATGGCCTTTGGCCATGCGTGGTTGGTCACAGACCCCGAGGACCCCATCCACCAGGATTTATTTATTTATTTTTTAAAGGAAAGGGGAGCGCAGACCTCTTCCACAAGCCTTCTTAGGCCCTGAGGACCCCATTTCCTAGGGATATTGTTTTTAATTAAACAGTGAGGGAAAGCTGCCTGGCCCCTTCCGAGCCTTGTTAGGCCCTGGAGACCCTATCCCCCGGGGCCAGTCGTTTACATAAAATGGAGAGGGAGTGTGTGCCCCCACTCCCCAAGCCACTTTCAACCCTGTAGAACCCATCCCCTGGGGCCCTGCATGATTTTTAGGAGGACGCCCGGTGACCCCATCCCCAGGGTATGCTGTGATTTTGAGGGGGTGAGGGCAGGCTGCCCTCCTCCTCTAGCCTTTATCAGCCCAGGGGACCCCTTCCCCTGGGACTCAGCATAATTTGTGGGGGAAGGGGCATGGTGCAACCCTCACCAGGCCGATTTCGGCCACAGGGACCCCACCCCCAGTGCCTGGCACTGTTAAAGGTGGGTGCCCTGGTGCCCAGCTAAGGTACCCACCATAGTTTCATCGGGGGCTTGCTGGGAGAGCCCCAAGGCCCCCCACATACAGCGGAAACTGCCATTGCTCCGTCCCGCAGAGAGTAGCTACTAATGCTTCTCCCTGTGGGCAGGAACAATATTTTGATCTGTTTTTACGCCCACTATAGTGCAGGCAGGAAAACAGATCAAAAGTCCTCTCCCAGCGGAGAGGTGCATTTTCAAAGTTCCTGCCCGCTGGTTTGGTGTTTGCTCCCACTTGGCAGGAGTTTTGAAAATGCTCCAGTCAAGCGAGAGCAAATACAGGTTTCCCTGCCCGCACCAACCGCTATATCCTGTAGGTGGGTTCCCCAGGAAATAGCATCTGAGCTGTCCCCGGGTCCATTAATGGATGCCTCAGGGAGGGGTGCCACCTGGCACCCCCTCCCTTAGAGTAATTGGCCCTGAAGTGAGATCCCCAGTGGCATTTGATGCTCGGGAGGGGGGCTGCGCATCTCCCCTCTCCATTTTGAACAATTCTGGCCCTGGGGGGGCTTCCCGTGGCCCCTGATGGCTCTGGGAGGACGGTCGCGCAGCCCCCATCCCCTTTATGAATACAGCTCCAGGGGTGGGTACCCATGGAGCTTATGGGAAATAAATGCCACACAGCTACCATTTTTCTTCCCCCAATCCTGTGAGAGTCTTGAATGATCATGGCATTTTTTGCTGATTTTTGTTTGTGTCTTCGGGGGGTCCCTTCTCGGCCAGGGTTTCTAAACCTTGCCCTCTGAATTTATTTTTAAAACTTCAGGACAAGGTACTAAGTTACTTACTGCTGTAATTGCTGACAGCGAAATTTTTCACATATTGCTGGTAACCAATCAGAGTGCTTACAGGTGTTTGATTCAAGCGGGAGCAGGATGGCCCAAGGGAAACCCCCTAGATTAATTAGAACGCTTTATTTTTAAACTGTAGCTCCCGCAGGAGTCTCTCAAGGCTCAAGGCTCTTGCGAACCCAACAGTTCAGGTATGCAATTCTTTTTCAGCCTTAAGTTCTCAAAAACTACTCAACGGATTAACACCAAATCACAAAAAGCACAATTTTCAGACCAAGGTCTAACTTTCTGCCGAATTTGGTGCAATCCCATTCAGCAGTTTATGCTGTGCCTGTCTTAAAGAAGTCTAGGGATAATGCATGGGACCCCCTCCCCTGTTTTTCTCAGCCCCTGCTAGATGGATCACCCTGAAACATTCCATTCAAAAACTAGTCCAAAAGGAGAACCATTTGAAAAGTTAGTGGAGATTCGTCAAACTGTCCCAAAGTTATTAGCAACACAAAAAATGCTTTTCCAATGGAAGAGCAGACCTAACTAAAATTACCTCGTGGCATCCGCCACTGGGTAAGATATATATATATATATATATATTTTCCACTGAAAAAAACAAAGGTTATAGTATTGTTATAGTTAGGTGAAGTGTTCACTTTTAAACTCTAAAAACTATTGAAATTCACCATTAAAGTTATCTCAAGTAACTCTAACTTGGCCCTAAGATAACAATAACTCGTGCCCTTGCCATATAAAGTGATTATCAATGATGTCAAAGAAGATGTCATGAGTGATAGAATACCTAGGGCAACTAGCAGCGCGTGGTGAGGGCGTGAGTTATAGTTACCTCAGGGCACGTGTTATAGTTACTTGAGATAACTATAGCTGGGACATTTCAGGGGCTTTTAGAGTTTAAAACTGAACATTTCACCTAACTAAATGATACTTTAATCTTTGTTTGTTTCAGTGAATTTCTAGTTTTTTTTTTTTCAACTTAAAGAAAAAAAACAGGATTGGTCCCAGCGCCTGGCTCTGGGGGCCCCAAGTCCTTTTTTTTCGTAAAAAGGAAGGGGGCGCATTTTGTAAAAAGGTGGAGGCGGTTTGCCCTCCTTCCTCGAACCTATTATGGCCCTGGGGACCCCATCCTCCAGGTCAACTAATTAAAATTAAGAGGAGGGGGGACATGCAGTCCCCCTCACAGGCCAATTTCGGCCCCAGGGACCCCCCAATCTCCTGGGCCCAGCACATATTTTGTGGAGGTAGTGGGGCACTTGCATAATCACAAACAACTAAAGGCTCAGGGATGCCTTTTGCGACCGGCCCAAGATGGAAGACATAACTCTGGCGCTTCAAGTCTGCACCTAACTTTGAATTGGAGGACCCTAAGTGTAACGAGGAGGCCACGACCCCAGATTCTCTATTAAGAATGTGCCCAGGCCAGAATCACTTGGAAAAGGTCCGCAGTCATCCATCAGTTACCGCCCAAGTTGTATCAATAAAGAGACTATTACAAGACCAGTTTGTGTGAAGGAACTTGCGTTATCACACAAGAGGATTTGAACTTACTTGCCCCGGTGAAAGAACAAAGTATCTTGTATTGAACATCATGGGGCTGTGACAAGATTCTCCCTAATCCATTCACCTGAAAATCAGTTCAAAAGAGTTGTCCTGATGAAGGTGGCAGCTACTTAATTCCACCAAAACGTGCGCTAACCAACCTGCCAGGAACATTAACAAAACAACACCAAAGCGGTTGCAAATTGTGATTTACTCAGCCCGCTATCCCTGTGCCATTGGTGTATGTTAGAAAAATACTCAGGTTCCCCCATGTTATTTTGATATGTGTGAATCTTGAGATGAGTGAGATTGCTTTTCGTTTGTGGTATGAGAGGCGAGTCTGTTTGGATCTGAGGATAGTTGATGGGGGCTCTTTGTTCCTCTGCGAGATTGAATGATGAGGAGCAGATTCATGTGTCTACTGATGTATTTTATTTGTAAATATCATTATTTGTAGATGTGTCCTACATATGATAATTAACGATTTGCTCAATATGTTTATGCTGTTATTTGTACCAGAAACAATTGATGGACGGAATGCTGGACTATGCCAACATTCACCCCAAGCCACAAGGATCTGGATTAAATCCATCATTATTTTGCTCACCACCCCAGTTTGGACCCAGCCATATGCAAATCAGTCTTGACTCTGTTCCATGTGGGAACAGTCCACCCGAACAGCCAAGCCAGGTCCTCCCTGGATCGGAAACAAGCATCCTGGGACCGGTTTCAGGGCATCACCCTTCATCAGCCAGGTTAGCTTGAATCAAGTGGTGTAGTGAGCACGGGACCCCCTTCTGGGCATACCCTTCCCACTTAGGGTGACACATGCAAAAAAAACAATTGATGGAAGGAATGCTGGACAATGCAAACATACAAACCCGGCCACAAGGATCTGGGTTAAATCCATCATTCTTTTGCTCACCACACCACCCCAGTTTGGACCCAGCCATATGCAAATCAGTCTTGACCCTGTTCCTTGTGGGAACAGTCCAGCCCGAACTGCCAAGCCAGTTCCTCCCTGGACCGAAAACAAGCATCCTGGGACCGGTTTCATGGCATCACCCTCCATCAGCCAGGCTAGCTTGAATCCAGTGGTGTAGTGAGCACGGGACCAACGTCTGGGCATACCCTTCCCATTTAGGGTGACATATGCAAAAGAAACAATTGATGGACAGAATGCTGGACAATGCAAACATTCACCCCCAGTCACGAGCAACAGCAGCAGCCACCTAAAGTGCATCCTGCTCAACACCCGCTCCGTCCACAGACACGCCGTCGAGCTCTGTAACCTGCTCGACACTACTTCACCAGACGTCGCCTTCCTCACGGAAACCTGGATGAACGCCTCTTCAGCGCCCGACATCGCCATCGCCATCCCAGACGGCTACAAGATCATCCGAAAGGACCGCATCAACCACACCGGAGGAGGCATCACCATCGTCCACAGGAACACCATCCGCATCACGACCAACACCGACGACACCCTCGCAACCGCCGAGCACCTGCACTTCCAGGTCCACATCAACCCCAAGACCACCCTCAGAGGCACCCTCATCTACAGACCCCCGGGACAACGCACACAATTCAGCGAAGACATCGCCGACTTCATCAGCCCGCACGCCCTCTGCTCAGCTGACTACATCCTCCTAGGGGACCTCAACTTCCACCTGGAGAACAACAACGACCATAACACCACCACCCTGCTGGACAACCTCGCCAACCTGGGACTCAAGCAGCTGGTGACCACCCCCACCCACTACGCCGGACACACACTCGACCCCGTCTTCTCATCCAGCAAGGACATCGTCTTCAGCCACGCCACCGGAATCCACTGGATGGACCACAGCTGCGTCCACTTCAGCTTCGGAAGGACCACGACCCACCACCACCAGCAACAGGTTGCACGCAGGAGCTGGAACAAGATCACAGCCGACCAGCTCACGACCTCCCTGAACATGAACCCTCCCACCAGCCCAACGAACCCTAGCCAGGCGGCCACCAACCTCACGAAGTGGATCAGCGACTGCGCAGACGAGCTCGCCCCCCTGAGGACCCCGCCTAGCAAACCCGGCAGCAAGAAAGCCCCATGGTTCACCGACGAACTCAAGAGCTCCAAGAAGAACTGCCGAGCCCTCGAGAGAACCTGGCGCAGAGACCCAACACCGGACAACATGACTGCCCTCAAGCTCGCCACCCGCAAACACCACCAACTGATCCACGCAACCAGGAAAACTGCATTCAAGGATTGATTGGTCACAAGGATCTGGGTTAAATCCATCATTATTTTGCTCACCACACCACCCCAGTTATTTGTACCAGCATATAAGCTATAATGATTGCTAATTTTCAAAGAAAGAAAAAGATTAATACAAAATTATATATTTTTGCATATATGAATATGGTGAGATTGATTTGTGGGGACTGCCCGTTTTGAGCCTTTAGCTGGCCACTAGTCAAATTAATGAGCTTGTATGTGATTTTTCAAAGCTTTTCTCCCCCTGACTCCTGGACCTCAAAGTATGTTGAGGGGGTAACCTTTTTCGGATAATTTAGGAGTGGGGGCACTTGGCCACCCTCCCCAAGACACCGGGGACCCCATCCCTCCCACGGCCAGCACATTTTTGGGGAGCAATGGGGGCACGGTGCCCCCCTCCTCAGGCCTCTTTTGGCCACGGGGATCACATCCCCTGGGGTCCTTCAACATATTTAAAGCAGAGGATAGCACGCAACCCCACTTCCAGGGCCTATTTTATCCCCAGGGAACCAATCCCCCGGAGCCTGGCCACATACATGAAGGGAGAGATGGACACGCAGCCCTCAGCTCCGGGTTGATAATGATCCCAGGAACCCCATCTCCCAGGGCTCCATCTAGAAAGGTTGGGGGGTATGCGGTCACCCTCCCCGGGTCGGTTTCTCTCCCGGCGAGCCTATCCCCTGTGGTCCAGCATAATGTTTAAGGGGAGGGGGCACGCGGCCTCCCTTCCCGTGCCGATTTGAGCCACAGGGACCACATCCCTCGGGGGCTCAATCTTAAACGTCAGTGCCCACCCAGCGCACTCACCATAATGTCATTTGGGACAGGGGGGAGGCCCAAGGCCCCCTCCGCATACAGCAGAAGCTGGCATTGCTCCCACCTGCAGAGAGCAGTGACTAATGCTGCTCCCAGCGTAGGGAGCAATATTTTGATCTGTTTCTCAACCCGCTTTAGTGAAGGCAGGGAAACCGATCAAAAGTTTGCTCCCAGCGGGCGGGTGCATTTTCAAGGCTTTTGCCTGCTAGATTGGTGTCTGCACCCAATTGTTAGGAGTTTTGAAAATGATCCAGCCAAGCAATAGCAAGCACAGGTTTCTGCGCCTGGGGGTGATGGGTTCTCTAAGGCACATCATTTAATGCCATCCCAGGGGATGGGTCCCCGGGTCCATTAATGGCTCAGGGAGGGGTGCCATCGCTGGCGCCTTTTGAGGCTTTGGGGTGGCTGAACAGCTCATATCTCCATTTTCAACAATTTCATGTGCAGGGTGGATTTCGCGGGGACTCCCCTTTATGAATACAGCTCCGGGGGGAGGGCTCCCCAGGGCTTATCGTGAATAAATGCGACCAGCTACCATTTTGTGTTTTCTTTTTCCCGTTCCCACGATTCTCAAGGGATCGTGGTATTTTTTGATGATTTTTTTTCTTATTGTCCTGCCCCATTATTTTTACTTCAGGACAGGTTACTAAGTTACTTATTTCTGCAATGGCTGCCAGCCAATGTGTCGTACATGGACACCACATTAGTCAGGTAGATAAGTTTCAATATTTAGGGGTCCAGTTGGATTCTGGTCTAAACTGGCACCCACTTATAACCCAGAATGTGATGTCTTTTAACAGAGTCACGTTTAGCATTGGCGATTTCTCACGCCGGTTAGGGCACACCCACATTAAATCTGTTTTAGTAATCTTCAGGGCTAAGTGCGTCCCATTTGCAAGTTATGGTAGTGGAATATGGGGCCATGGCCCAGTAGCCCCGATTCAAGGAGCAGAAAATACATTTTTAAGGGGCCTCCTGGGAATCCCACAAAGTGTACACTATGAAATTGTCCACGAAGAACTGGGATTAGGTTACATTACTGATGCCCCTTTAAAACTCTGGTTATTAATATGGACAAAGGAGGAGCTTGGTTTTAACAGATTAATATTGCAGGATTGTTTAAAATTGGATAAGCCCTTTCTGATCCAGTGGTTGGCCTATATCTCCCATATTATGATGTCCTTAGGGAGGCCCGATCTATATACAAATCCCAGTTAGCTCTGATCAAAAATGGGTGTAGCGGCATTTATGGGTAAGAAGGCAGCGGACCAGGAGGACTCGGCAATATTGAAACTTTCAGTCAGACCTGCGATTTTAGTGAAAACCGTGGATAATTTAGAACCATATTTGACTTGGAACATGACTTGTCATCAGTGAGATTTATTGACTTATTTTAGGCTGAATTTATTTCCGCGTTTAGTCGTTTTTAATCTTGGTTGGTTTAAGGATTCGGAATTGCCCTTATGTGAATGTGACAATGTCTCGGTCAATGACACCTTACACACTGTTATGATTTCCTCTAAATATAATTAAGGCTCCCTGTTTTCCGTTTTTACTGATTTTTACAGATAAATACAGACAGAAAACCATTTATTTTCTTGTCTGTATTTATTTTTAAATGTGGATAAAAACGGAAATGGAGGGCTTTTTGAGTGATTCTAAATACACTTTGCCATGACTGCAGGCCAATAGATGTGTGGATTGTTAGGTAAGGCGCTTAAAAAAAAAAAGGAACTTTAGTAAAGAGGCTTTAACACCAGTAGATATGCAAAAGGCTGATGCTGAAATGTGTATATTTTCATATAAGTGCATTGATTTATCTTCTGTGGGTGTTTATATCACTGGAACCCGGCAGGAATTCAAGCGTGGCTGCATATTTATTGGTTAAATAAATGTGGAAATATACCAGTTTAGCTTTATTTTTTTCACAAAACCCATAATAAATACAGATAAAGTTGACAGAAAATAAATATGGATAAATACAGACGGAAATGTCAAAAATAAAAAATACCATAAAACCGGGAGCCTTAAATATAATACACTATGATATAAGATTTTACGACCAATTTTAAAATTAATGAATTTTACTCAAGTTAGGCTGGCTTTACTGTATTTACAGTTTTTAAATTTGCCCACAGTTTGTTTCTTTCTTGTACGTTTCCTCTCTGGGTTATAAAGCATGCGTGATTATGTGCATGTTCATTTATGTTCTTTTTTTAATTAATTTGTCTTTTATGATTTTATTCTTAAAATCGAATAAAGATTATGAACTGAACTACTGAACAGACTAACACCAAATCACAAAAAGCACAATTTGCGGACCATAGTCTAGATTCCTGCCGAATTTGAGGCAATGCCATTCAGCAGTTTTTGCTGTTGCCTGTTTTAACGAAGTCTATGGAAAATGCATGGGGATTTTGCATTTTGGGACCCCCCTTTTTTCTCGGCCATCACCTGATGGCTCATCCCCCAACTTTCTATGCAAAAACTAGTCAAAAAAGAGGACCTTTTGGAAAGTTTCGTGGAGATTCATACATCGGTCCCAAAGTTATTGGCAAGACAAAAAATGCTTTTCCTATGGAAGAGCAGAAGTAACTAAATGAACCTAGTGGCATCACTGAAAAAAACAACGTTTATAGTAACGTTATAGTTAGGTGAAATGTTCAGTTCTAAACTCTAAACACCACTGAAATTCACCATTATAGTTATCTCAAATATACTATAACTCGTGCCCTCACCAAACACAGTGATATTATCAATGATGTCAAAGATGATGTCATGAGTGATCTAATACCTAAGGTAAGTAGCAGTGTATGGTGAGGGCGCGAGTTATAGTTACCTTAGGGCACGAGTTATAGTTATTAAAAATAAGTATAATTTGTGAATGTCAGTGTTTTTAGAGTTTAAAACTGAATATTTCCCCAAAATATAACAATACCTTAATTTCAGTGACTTTCTGGTGTTTTATTTTTTTACGTAAAGTAATATCTAATTACCGGCCGCGCACGGTGGGGGTCTGGCTGTAGGGCCTGCCGTGCGGCTATACCCCGCATGCAGCCAACCCCAGGCCACACTCGGCCAAAGTCCACATAGCCTGGCATGCTGCCAGGCCCTGTGGCAAAAACACTGCATGCAGCTAACCAAACGCTGCACACAGCCCTGGGCCACGCACAGTAAGGGGTTGGCTAGGTCCCCAAAGGCAGCCAATCCCACACTGTGCACGACCGAGGTTGGCCATAGGACTTGGCTCTGGGGACCCCAGGGCCTTCTTTTCTTTTTGAAGAGGAGGAAAGCTGAGTGCCCCCCCTCCCTGAACCTATAATGAACCCATCCCCCAGGGCCACAAATTAAAATTAAGAGGTGAGGGGACATACAGCCCCCTCACAGATTACTTTTGGCCCCAGGAACCCCATCCCCTAGATTCTGGCACATTTTTGGGGGGAGGAGAGCACATGGTCACCCTCCCCATGCCACTTTTGGCCCCGGGGACCACATCCCCCGGAATTCTTCAACATATTCAAGGGTGAAGGTGGCACATGGTCCCCCCCTTCCCGGGCAGATTTTAGCCCCGGAGACCACATCCCCCAGCCGCATATGTTAAGGGGACGGTGGGGACGCGGCCCCACTCCCAGGGCTGATTTTTGCCCCTGCCGCATTCAGAAAGAGGGAGTGGCGGTGTGCAACCCTTCCTTCCTGGGCCGATTTAGGTCCCAGGGACCCCATACAACGGTCAACAGAAGGTAGGTGCTCTGGTGCCCACCCAGGGAACCCACCACACTTTCGTTGGGGGCCGCAGCTGGGAGCAGCTAAAAATGTTGCCCCCAGCATGCAGGAGAAATAATTAGATCTCTTTCCTTGCCTGCATCATTGCGGGCAAGGAAATAATTCTTAAGTCCACTCCTAGATGGCAGGAGCATTTTTCAAGCACCCACCAACTGGGAACGGACTTGGTGTTTGCTCCCACTTGGCGGTAGATTTAAAATTGCTCCTGCAAAGCGAGAGCGAACACAGGCTTCCCTGCCCACACCAGTGCTGACAGGGAAAGCGTTATGTCCTGGGGATGGGCACCCTGGGACACAGCCTATGAGCCAGTCTTGGGGGATGCGGTCCCCAGGGAAATTAAATGCCCAGAGAGGAAGGCCATGCAGCCCCCTCCCCTTTGCAAAAACAGACAGACCCCAGAGGGTGGGGCCCCTGGCCCCGAATTGGCCCAAGGAGGGGTCTGCATGCCCCCTCCCCTTTACTACAAGGTTAGGCCCAGAGAGATGAGGTCCCTGGGGGCCAAAATCAGCCTGCGTGCCCCCTCCGAGAGATGGGGTCCCGTGCCACAAACAGCCTGAGGATAGGGGCCACGGATGTCCCCCTCCCCCAAACTATAAATATGTTTTCACCCTGGGACCTGGCCGACATGGAGGGGTAAAAAATAAGCACAGGAGAGTGCGCTTTTTTTGTTGTTACTTCAGATCCTCCAAGAATTTGGGGTAATTTTTGGTTGTTGACTTTTTTGGTCCCAGGCGGGGTACCTCTGGGACCCAACCACCAGGTTTAGGGTATCAGGGTATTCCTACACTGCCCCTTTGTGTCTTTTTTTATTTTCTGACTCAGGATCGAGTCCCAAGATGTTTGCCACCACACTTCCTGGTTGAGGGGGCAGCCATCAGATATCCGCTTGAGATCTTTCGTGAACTGCGTAGCATTAATTGTTCAAAAACTACATCAAACCACAAAAAGTACTCTTTCTAAACCTAGATCTAGCTTTTCGTCAAATTTGATGTAAATCTATTCAGCGGTTAAGGCTGTAGCTGTATCTAAAGATCCTATGGAAAAATGAATGGGGAAAAATCATTTTGGGACCCTTTTTTTCTCGGCCCTTGTTTGACGGATCACCCCAAAACATTCCATGCACAAAGTAGGCAATAAAGAGCCTCGTCAAACAGCGCCAAACTACCCAGTGGCGACCACCACTGGATAATATATATATATATTTTGTATATATTATATATTTTTTTTAACAGTAAACCGGATCTCAGGAAGATCTGCTGTCTGTTAATCAAAAACATAGAAAGAGCGGGCCCCTTTCAAAAATAAGCCCCATGGAATGGGCCATGCAGGGCAACTGTTTTTCTTTGGGTAGGAGGGAGAAGCTTTGCTCCCTCTCACCCATTTTGAGGCCCCGGGCATCTCGTCCCTGGGCTAGTATGCTTATTTATGGGTAGGGGTTCGCGAAGCCCACCCCCCTGATAGAAAGAAAGGGCTGGGGAACCCCATTCTGTGTTCTCTGCCTGCAAGAGTTCACCCACACCTTTCGGAAATGTTGGTGGTGACGGTGGGACCACAAGGACTCTGCTTGCTCCGCAGCCAGCGCCCATCCTGGGTACCTTTGGGAGCTGGTTTCATTGATTTGTTCCCGCCCAGGCATGAGCAAAGTTATGTTCCCTGCCCAGGAGAGTGCAGACAGGAATTACATTTAAACTCCCTTCATGCCCTCTCCCGGGCAGGGAACAGCAGTGTCCTTGACCACTGGTGCCCGGGGAATGGGGTCCCCGGGACCACTGGATGGCTCGGAGAGGAGGGTCCACGCCTCCCCCAAAATTATTTAGTTCCATGGTATGGGGTCCCTGTGGCGCCTCGGAGGCTCAGGGAGGGGGAAGCTCATGCTACCCCCTTAAAAATAATTTAGCTATGGGAAATGGGGTTCCCAGGGCTCTTTCATGGCCCTCTCCCCAATAAAAAAAAGTGTATGGCCCTGGAGCTGGGCTCCCAAGACCATGAAATGGCTCTGGGAGGGGGCTGCACTCCTCATTTGCAAACAAAAATAAGAAAACAAAACCAGTGAATGTGTAAGGAGAGGAGTAGCTGCTCATTTCACATTCACTGCTCTAGCCGGGGTGCACCTCCTCATGTCCTGCAAGGGTTTTATTTATTTATTTATATGTTTTAAGTATTTTTGATGCTGGTGGTGCTCCTAAACGAGGCACAGCACCCTCGTAGCGACATTTAAAAATATGTAGGCAGGGATTCTAACACTGTGGTGTATATGTCTCGCTAGATACTAAAGTCGCATGGGAGCGCAATATACAACCTTTAATGGATAGACCAGACAGAGACAGTAAGACATGGTCTAAGCTCCCCTTGCCATTATTAGGTTGGTAAGCTATTTTTAAAATGGTGCTCCTGTCCCGGTTTATATGTCAACTACAGAACTATCCTTAGGAGATCCCGCGCTCCTTATTCTGCAACATAAATACCAAGCTCTGAAGCTTTCTGTGGAATGTGGGGCCTCCCCGCATTGTAATGTAATGTAATGTAAATGTAATGTAATGTAATGTAATGTAAAAGAAACTTGTAAAGCGCAACGTTCACCATGCGGTTTCTTGGCGCTAGGGTAAGCAGCTACCTGGGGAGGAAGGGGTGGGAGACAAAGAAGGGGGAGAAGTTAGTTATAAGCGAAACGGAAGAAGTGAGTCTTGAGAAGAGATCTAAAGTGGGGATAAGATGGGGCCAATCTTATATCCAAGGGGAGAATGTTCCAAAAAGACGGGGCGAGAAACGAAAATCTAAGACCGCCCCATTTCTTGCGCTTAATTCTGGGAACTTTGAGGAGGGCCAGATGGGCCGAGCGCAGATTGCGAGTAGGAACATAGGGGTGGATGAGAGAAGAGATAAACACAGGGCTGAGACCAGCCAAGGATTTGAAGATGAGGCACCCCAGCTTGAATTTGCAACGTTCTGAGACAGGGAGCCAATGCAAGGATTTTAACAAAGGGCGAGTGTGACAGTGCCTAGGTTGATGGAAAATGAGGCGGGCTGCCTGATTCTGGACGAGTTGCAAGCGCTTTTGCTGATAGTCAGGGATGCCTACATATAGGGAATTGGCGTAGTCGATTCTGGAAATCACTAGAGCTAAGAGGGCCAGAGTGAGGGCTTCCGTAGTGAGAAAGCGAGCAATTTTGCGGATTTTACGCAGCTGAAAAAAACAGGCAGAGACAGTAGCATTAATCTGAGGTTTCATTGAGAGGTCGTTACTGATGATGACTCCCAGACTTTTTGCCGAGGTGGAAGGACGAGGAGGCGAACCCAGACTGATGGGCCAGAAGTTAGAGTTCCAAGGATTGGAAGGGCCTCCGACAAGAACCAGTTCGGTCTTGTCGGGATTCAGTTTCAAATGGTTAGCCCCCATCCAGTTGCTGATGTGACAGAGGGTGGTTTGAAGATCGGTAATTGACTGGTCCGAGGAGTCGATATTGAAAACTAATTGAATGTCGTCTGCATAATTAAATGCAGATACATTTTTGTCTCGGAGAGAGCTGATCAGGGGAGTGAGGTAAAGATTGAAAAGTAGAGGGGACAAGGAGGATCCCTGAGGCACACCACAGGTCAAATCGACCTTGTCTGCGGAGAACTGTGACAGACGAACCGCTTGTTGGCGGCGGGAGAGAAACGAGCGAACCCAATCAAGGGCAGTACCCTCGATCCCGGCCTGTCTGACACGGTCGACCAAGATCGCATGGTCGACCGTGTCAAAGGCGGCCGACAAGTCCAGGAGAACCAGGGCCTGGCAGATGTTAGAGTCGGCTCCTCTTCGTAGTTCTTCCATGACGGAGAGTATAACCATCTCGGTGGAGTGAGCAGGCCTAAATCCGGCTTGTTGGGGATCAAGAAAATGGGAACGCTCGACATGGGAGCTCAGAATGTTAGTGACGTGGGTCTCGAGAACCTTTCCAAGATAGGGGAGGAGGGAGATGGGGCGAAAGTTACTCATAACTGTTGGGTCCGCAGTCGGTTTTTTCAAAATAGGTACCACTTCTGCTGTCTTGAAGCTGCAGGGGACTTGGCCAGAGGTGAGGGAGGAATTCAGGAGAGCCAAAGGGGGAGCGGGGCAGGCCGAGAAGGCCTTGCATAAGATCTTGGGGGGGCAGCAGTCAGTGGGGGATCCAGAGGAGACTTTGCTGAGGAGGGCAGGAAACTCCAATTCCGTGATGACAGGGATCCGTGAAAGGTGCGGAGAAAGAGAGGGGTCTACACAAGGGGGAGCTGGAGACGGGCAGGGGAACGGGATGGGCGGTGCCTGGATACTGTTTTTAATTTTTGCAACCTTCTCAATGAAGAAGTGGTTGAGAGAATCGCAGAGCGTCTGGGAAGGGAGGGGTTTAATGGACACTCTGTCAGGATGGGATAGTTCCTCGACGATCGCAAAGATGTTTTTAGCTTTATTGGCTGACTCCATGATTTTATTGGAGAAGTGTGAGGTTTTTGCGGACGCAATGGCGGCTTTATAGCCTTTAAGAAGGGACAAGAACTCTGCCCTTGCTACGGGGGAGTAATTTTTACGCCACTGGCGCTCGGCTTGCCTAAGGCCGAGTTTTAGGGCTTTTAGGTCCTCAGAGAACCATTTTTGTGCGTCGTGGAGACGTCTAAGTTTGATCCGTTTGAGGGGAGCGACCACGTCACTGGCCGACTCGAGCCAGAGGTTTAGGTTCTGAGCATGGGTGTCCACAGAGTCGGACTCCGAGGGGATGGAGGTCCTAAGTAAATGAAAGAAGTGGTCGATGTCCGCTTTGTTCCAGTTACGGGCTGAGTGGTTAGAATCAAGGGAATTACTAGGGGGAGAAAGGATTTTGAGAGAAAAACCAATAGAGAAATGGTCGGACCAGGCACATGGCGAGATGAGAAGGGCCGATATCACAAGATTGGAGGACCAGACCTGGTCAAGGATATGTCCTCTGGTATGAGTGGCAGCATTAACATGTTGGCAGCAATTTAGGCTGCGCAATAGCTCAGAGAAGGCTGCCGAACAGGCGCTTTCCTTCTCGTCCAGGGGCCAATAGTTGAAGTCCCCGAGGACAAGAATTTTGGAGTTATTAATAGTTATCTGGGAGAGAAGATCTCCAAACAGGGATGGAAAGTCTGGCATAGGTTGTGGGGGACGGTAAACTAAGACGCAAATGAGGGGGGGTGCAGAAGAATCCAGTCTAACGACAAGACAGTCAACCTGGGGGATGCAAGAGGTGGTAATGACAGAAAACCTGAGGGGATGTTTAATGATGGCAGCTACGCCACCTCCAGGTTTGCCGGAGGCCCGATTGCTTTGAATGATATAGTAGCCAAGAGGGATGGCGGCCAGAACGTCAGGGGAGGAGCCGTCATGCAACCAGGTTTCAGTGAGAAATAAAATGTCGGGGCTGTCGGTGTCGAGAAGGTGGAAAATTTCAGTCTGATGCTTTGCTAATGAGCGAGTATTGAGGTAACATACTTTGAGTTCAAGATTACGAAGCGGACGCCGGGAGGGAGGGTGAGGAGAGGTAGAGGGGACGATGGCGTGTGAACGAGCAGCTAACTCGGGAAAGGAGCGGCGAGTACAGGCCAACCCCAAGAGGTTGAGCTGTGAACATGTAGCGGGGGCCAGCGGCCAGGCAGCGTGCAGTTTGAGAATATCCGCAGAGGAATATTGAGTTGCAAGGACAGGAAGGGCAGAGTGACTAGCCCCGAGCCCCGGTCGGACGCGGACGGGCGCAGACGGGCTTGCCTGAGGCGCGCCTTCGGCGCGCCATCGGCGCGCCCGCTGCGCTCGTCCGCTGCGCGTCCGCTGGAGGCACATTGTTTATAGGCAGAAGGAAGAAGGGAGAGGGCGTGCCCAGCGCTCGTGGGTGTGTCCTGGGGAGTTCCCGGGGAGTTCCAGGAAGTGATGTCAGGAGCGAATGCAGACCCGAGGCAGCGATGGGGACGCTGTGCGGGAACTGCAGGTAGGCCCAGAGGGGGAGAGAGGTTCAGGCGAGCTCGAAACAAACAAAACAATTTTAAAATGATTCTAGATAAAACTCCCGGCTTTCCGCCTCAGGAGGTTGCTGCTAATGCTGAGCGCGAGTGCGAGACGCGCGTTTAAGTAGTCAGCTGCCGGTTGCAGGGGGCGTGCCCAGCGCTCGTGGGTGTGTCCTGGGGAGTTCCCGGGGAGTTCCAGGAAGTGATGTCAGGAGCGAATGCAGACCCGAGGCAGCGATGGAGACGCTGTGCGGGAACTGCAGGTAGGCCCAGAGGGGGAGAGAGGTTCAGGCGAGCTCGAAACAAACAAAACAATTTTAAAATGATTCTAGATAAAACTCCCGGCTTTCCGCCTCAGGAGGTTGCTGCTAATGCTGAGCGCGAGACGCGCGTTTAAGTAGTCAGCTGCCGGTTGCATTGCCCCATCTAGTGTTTTAAATCCACATACATAGGTAGGATAGCAAAGGCCAGTGTCAAAGCATATTAAAGGGCTTCACACCTCTTGATTATTAATGAAAGGTTGAGTGACACCCAGAACGAACCGGCATAAGCCTTTGAAAAGTGGGCCCTGCTGTGTTTGGGTCATAGGTAGGAAGAACAGATCTTACCACTGAACGTTGCAGGTAGGTACAGGTTTATTTAAACACTTTTATGACACACTTATCAGGAGAGCGCCTAGGGTGACCAACCGTCCGTAAATTTCAATGACAGTCCGTAATTTCGGCCGTCTGTCCGTTGTCCGTGAAGGATTCTTTAACGGACGCCATTTGTCTGTAATTTTAACCGAGCACCGGTCGCTCCACCCTAAAGCCGGCACAGATTCCACCCACCTCCCTGCTTGACTCCGATGCTTCTGAGGTCGGGTGTAACAGACTCTGATGCAGCACCAAAGCTCAGATCCCCAGCAGCATTGGAGAGGCACAGCGGGATGGCAACCCTCACACCTTCCGCCCTTGATGAGCTGTTAAGAGGGGCTTGAAGGTGACTGAGAGGGAGGGGCTGCAGCTTCATCGCAGGGGCATCTATTCAGATGCAAACAGCCCTGAATGCGTCATGTCTCTGCAATTTAGAGGGGCCTCACACATTCCCTTCCTGCCCAGGCCCCAAAAATCGTAGAACCGGTCCTGATTACACCAAGGCAGCACGTGGTTCTCTTCACAGAGCTTAATTACTGTTACTAAATTGTAAGCAAACCTCGGTTCTTCAAACATGCAGTCTATAATGTAATAAAATAAAGAAATGGCACAATCGCACCCACACTGATTAACAAAGTATGGAGGACAATCAGTTAAATCAGTTCTCTTGGAGTATCTCCTTTAAGTACTGAACATCACAGTGGGGGATGGCACAACTAACATTTTAGAAAGAGAGCCTGTCGTCTCGTTGTCTTGTCCAGAAGAGGGTGAGGAGCCCTACCCCACCCTGGAAGAGACCAAGATGATACTAGAATACTGCATGCCCCCCCTGTGCCCACCCTGGTGGATCCTGTTCCCCCTCCTGTGATGGCTCCTGCCCCCCCATGCGGTGGCTCCTTTCCCCCCGCCTGTGATGGGTCCTGCCCCCCCCCCCCCCTTGTGATGGCTCCTGCCCCCCCATGTGGTGGCTCCTGTCCCCCCCCCCTTGTTTGCGATGGCTCCTGCCCCACCCTCCCCCTGCCCGTGGTGGATCCTGTCTCCACCCTGGGTGGCTTCTGTCCCAGTCCTGGAATGGCTCCTGCAGCGAGGGTGAAGTTCTTGATGGGCCTCTTCTCAAAAAGGCTCAGCTCAAAATTAATATGAAAAGATCAGTGAGTGAGTAAGTGAAGGGATGGGTGGATGGATGGCTGGATGAATTAGTGAAAGGGTGAATGAAAGATTGAATAGATGGATAATGAGAGAGGATAGATGAATTGATGTTATGTTATATTAAGTTATCGTAATTTATATAGCGCACGATTACCAAATAGGTGTCCTGGCGCTGTCCATTACTCCATAACCCACAGAAACCGGAATTATTTAACAAACAGCCAGGTCTTCAGCGCTTTCCTAAATTGGAATAAGTTTTCCATGCAACGCAGGTGGAATGGCAACTCGTTCCACAACTTGGCTGCACCGTTTGATGAGTGAGTGGAAGGATGGATGAGAGAAAAGGTAAATAGCTGGATGTATGGGTGGAAGGGTAGCTGGATGGGTAAAGGGTGGATGGATGAGTGAAAGGATGGATGAGTGAAAAGGTGGATGATAAGTGAGTGGGTGGGTGGATGCATGAGTGAAATGATGGATGGATTGATGAATTGATAAGTGCAAGGGTGGATGAAAGGATGGATGAGTGAGTGAAAGGGAGGGTAGGTGGACACAAGGATGAATAGATGAGTGAAGGAGTGAAAGGATAAATGGATGAGTGATAGGGTCAATGGATGGATTCATGAGTGGATGAGTAGATGGATGGATGGATGGGTGGGTGGATGGAAGGAAGGATGGCTAAGTGAAAGGGTCAATGGAGAGAGAAAGGGAGGATGGATGGATGACTGAAAGGGTGGATGGGTTGAAGGATGAGTGACTGGGTGGATGGATGAGTAAGTGAAAGGATGGCTGGATGGATGAGTGAATGGATGGATGGGTAGAAGAGTGGATGGATGAGTGTACAGATGGATAGGGTGAAAGGGTGGATGGATGAGTGAATGGATGGATGAAGGGATGGATGAGTGAAATGATGGATGGAAGGATACATGATGGATAGGTTTGCAAATGGTTGAATAGGTTTGGATATGGCTGGGCTTACTTATATACTATTGCGCGACCTCCTCTGATGTGTCCCTGAAGGTTTGTCCTGAATTTTGACCTCCTGTCCTGAATTTGTGTCCTGAATTTTGACCCTTTGTCCTGAAGTTTTACACTCACCGTCCTGAATTTGCACCAATGCCAGTTGGTCACCCTAAGAGCGCCGGGAGACGTCTGCTCCACTCGCGGGCTCCGCGCTCTCTGCTGGCATCCAAAATGGCCGCTGCGCTCTACGTCATCACGTGGTACGTGAAGACTAGAGCGCCACGCTACAGGCCCTACAGGGAACCCAGGTTATTTTTTTCTGTATAAGGGAAAGGGGCTTGACACTCCTACTGGCGACTAAAGTAGTAGTCAAACTATCGAAAACCACCCTAAAACAGATGGGGTGGGGAGGCAGACTCACAGAACAAACGCCGCTTTTCAGTGAGGACACACTACGACAGCTCGGGAGGGTTTTCGGGAATGGAATCTTATAGGATCACAACACTGGGTAATGTAGTGATCATAACCTGAGGCTGTGATTGTTCTAATTTATGTGAAATGAATAAAGAAGACATGGAGTGGACTGCAGCTTGAAGAAATAAGGTCAAATATCCACACCTCTCATCATATAGCAGTGCAAGGAAAAAATGATAGCCCTATATTCCTTAGCCTCAAAAAGGGAATAATAATTTTCTGGGTCGACATTATAAATATTCACAAAAAAGAGAAAATCTATCATGGATTGTTTATACAAATTACTGCATGGGCATACTCTGGAGTCAAGCTGGGGCTGATGTCCAGCCAGGAAGCAAAGGAGTAGTTCACGGTGCCAGCCTGAAAGGTAAACAGTGCACATCTTTACTAACTCTTGCTAGTGTTCTGCAGATAATGAGCAGAAATGTGCCCTGGATTAAGATATAAATAATACTTGATTTTTTGACCTATAGCCCTCAACCTCTCCTCTTTAGCTTGTTCTAGCAGTAGAGTTTGCACTTGCTTTCTGACAGGGGCTGGCCGTGACGTTCTATCTAGAAACATATCAGCTAGATCAATAGCTTCCCAGGATTTTGTAACATACACAGTCACGGAAATGAGAAGACCCTTGTCGCATGGCAAGCGATCTAAAACTATTTCTCTAGTTAATTACGCCTTTTCTGAACTCCAGATAGAAGCCAAAAAAGAACTGTACGGCTACGGATAAAACCTCTCAGGAGGTTTAAGCCTAGCTCATTGTGGCAGATTAAACTAGAGGTTGATACAGGGGCTGACAATGCTCTCTGACAGAAAAAGATTCCCTTCCTTTGGAGGATAACCGAGTCACCCAAGGCCCATATTCCTGCCCCATAAGTTGCTATGGGTACACACTGGGTGGAGTATATTTCCAGGAGAGGTGTGAGGACCCTCTCTCCCTTAGGTGACGGATGACTAAAAAGAGAGCCAACAGCCCTTGAAAGCTTGATCCTATTTTGTGCAATATATGCAGACCATGACCCGAATGAACTAAAAATAGGAGAACGGGCTAGTGCTTAATAACACGTTGGTGCCCACAGCAATACACTTTGGGCCACAGGTGATTATAAAAGACTTATTAAAATGACTTAGTAAATCCAATTTGGCCATGAAATTAACAAATGATTATACTAAATGACGAATGGCTTTGCGTGCGCGAGCAACAAGCACAGCGTCATCTGAGTAAAGTAATACCGGAAGGGGGCCACCATTCACCATGAGCACATCTGGGGCACACTTAGTAAGCTCCGCACTAAGATCGTTAACCGCTTGCATGCTCATGACGAGCCCAGCTCGTCATGAAGCACAGTGGAGCTGTGCTCATGACGAGTTGGGCTCATCATAACGGTCGCGGCCCGGCCACGCGAGATTGATTCCCCGCTTGTGCGGGAGAATCCATCAGTGGGCGGGGTCGTGACGAGCTCAGCTCGTCATCAGCACAGCTCCACTGTGCCTCATGACGAGCTGGGGTGCCTCATGATGAGCTGGGCTTGTCACGAGCACCGCGGCGCCACGCGGCCACCCCCGCGCCGTGGGGGAATTACCCCCACGGCGAAGGGGTTAATGTTCAAAATAAAAAGAAGCGGCGGTAAACCGCACCCCTGGCAAACCCCCAACCAATGCTGAATTCATCAGTGACTTCTTTATTCCCGAACCTAACTCGAGCCTTAGTGCCCAAGGCCTGCAGCCAGAAGTATATTTTTAGTGGGGCATGGCCCTCAGCTGTGACTAAACATTAAAGCTGTGCGCTATAGGTGAATTTAGCAAATACTGCTTGTGCTAATAAATATTGAGCTCCAGAATATTGTGGCACAAGAATATCAAGGCCAGAATATTAAAAGATAAGTTAATATATGGGAGTATAGATTTTCTATTCCTAGCTCCACATCTACATACCTTGAAGATACATTTATCGCATAGGTACATTATGTGGAGTAAGGTATAGAAAATCTACACTTACATGTCAGTGTTTTGGATTTGATATTCTGTCTTCAATATTCTGTGCTATAAATATTCCGATTTAGATATACAGGGTGCCAACCGTGTGATTCTATGTGAAGGAATATGTGGATTTTTTAAGGTACATATTAAAGCAAATCAATCGACTTTTCACAATCCAACTTTAAATCATATCTATTAGATTGGATTTAAAGTAGAGGGGCGTAAAGTTGTAAAGTAGTCTGGCTCACAGCTTGCTGTATTTTCTAAATTGATCAAGCTCTGTGAAATGCAACGTTTATAAAGTTCTTCTTAAAACAAAAATAAGCTGGCATAATCTCACAGCTTTCCCTCTCAGTCAATACTTTATTTCGGCTATGTAGCCATAAAAGCCAATATACATAACAAAATAATTACATACAAAACCATAATGTACAGTTGCAAACAATAGACAAAAGGTGATTATAACTCCATGATTAAGCAATACCAGTTAAGATATAAATAAATATTAATTTAATTAAAAGCCAGAGTTCATAAAAACAAATAATGCTATAAAACTGAGGTAGACTTAGTAGAGTAAAACAGCAAAGCAAGGGTAATCCATAATTTCCTTCCTCTGCTATTACAGTTTGTGACCAGAGTGTTTCCTAATAATATATACATTAAATAGAAATCTACTTATACCAAACACCATCAGTTGAGAGGTGTTAGATTTTAATATGCGCTCTGCTACTTTGTATGACTCAACCCCCATATTTTTACAAAGGGGTTTAATCCAGCAGATCCTCGGTTTCATATAAGCTGGACAAAAGAAAAGTATGTGGGCAAGGTCTTCCCTAGCCCCAAGAGAACACATAATACACGCATCCGAACCATTTTCCCCAGCCCACCTAGATGTATAGGTATTCATCAGTAAAGCCCCATACCTGAATTCTAGATAAAGAGATTTTGCTAGAGGAGGAGCAATCTCGTCCATAAATTCTTCAAAGTTAGGTGAATCTTTTATATTTAGGAAATTCTGAGACAGTGTACCGATAGTAGATCCCAGAATTAATTCACCGTTAACATAAGACCAAAAGGTATCCTTAAGTAGTTTTTTTGAGAACTGAGTCAAATTGTGGGGCTCCTCCCAATAATGGAAAAGCCCTAGTCTCTTAAACCACGTGCATATATACCTCAGCCATGGGGTTTTCAGATGCTCATCCAACTTAATTAGTTCAATTAGACCAGACTTTAGTCCCTCAACTCAGGGGTTGACCATACCCTGGTCCAATATAAAAGTGGTCTTAATGAAGCTAAATGCGCTGTTCTTTTAAGATTGATGTCCAAAAATAGGGGGACAACGGGAGTACGAGTCGGTATTTTGAGTAGACTGCGCACAAAATTGTTTTCAATCATCCCGAATTTGTTGGTATTACAATATCCCCATATCTCGGCACCATAGAGAGCTGCTGATTGAGCCTTGGCTTTGAATACCTCCAGTGCTGGAGAAATAGCTTTGGAATAACTTGCTCCGTGCACCTTTAGGATAGGGAGTGAGTTTTGTTTGAGGGATAATAAACTTTTATTCTGCTGACCTCGCCAGGTAAATTTATTATCCAACATCAGACCCAGATAGTTAAAACTTTCTACCTGTTCAAGTGTACGATTCTCTAAGAACAAGTTTTTCCTAAGGGTTTTTTTTGGGTTTATGGCCATGTATTTGGTTTTCATTGGGTTTATTTCTAACCCCTTTTCAACGCAATAGTTTTGGAAGGAATTAACCAAATTTTGCAAACCTCTCGGAGTCTGGGAAATGAGGATAGTGTCGTCGGCAAAAAGTAAGGAAGTAATTATTTCGCCGCCTAATTTCGGGGAGTCATGGACACAGTTCCTCAGGTATGTTGGAATATCATTAACTACAATGAGAACAATGTGGGTGCTAATACGCAACCTTGGCGCACACCTCGATCTATAGGGATCGCTTTGGATAATTCGCCAGCCTTTCCCCATCTGATTTTAGCATAGTTCCCTGTATGTAGTCTAATAAGTTCATTGAGTAGCTCACCTGGAACATTTAACTTCTTTAATGTAGACCACAACAACTTACGGGGAACGAGGTCAGAGGCGGCCCGTAAATCCATAAACGCCACATAGAGACTACCCCTCCTGATATTTATATATTTTGAGCAAATGCACATAAATCTAAACACCTGATCAACTGTACTGATTTTCGATCTAAAGCCTGCTTGGTATTTAGTCAGTATTTTTGTCTCCTCAATCCAATCTAAAATCCTTTTTAAAATATGTCTGGCAAAGATTTTTTGTAAAATATCTATTAAACTGATAGGGCGCTAATTGCTAGGATCATGACGGTCACCCTTTTTAAAGATTGTGATGATTTCTGCCCCTTTCCATGATTCTGGAATTGGTGTACCGGCCACAATTGAATTACTTAAAAAGTTAATATATGGTCCCCACACTTCCACATCATGTTTCAATAGATCACCAGGGATTTTGTCAGGACCGGGGGCTTTACCTATTTTAACAGCTAATAATGCCTGATTTGTTTTTTCTAGGCTAAAATGTAATGGTATAGTACTATTATCAGAATTAATGTCTACATTGTCAGGGGACAAATCATCCTTACTAATAGAATAGAGTTTGGAAAAGTGGTCACACCAAGTCGATTCATCCAAAAAAATGTCCTTGGGTGATCTACCTTTCTTATTTCCCTTGGCAATTAAATTCCAAAACGTACTTTGATCATGTAACTTAGCTGCACTCAGTAAGGCCTCCCATAGGTCAGCATCCCATGCTTTTTTAGCTTGATTCCTAATATTTTTATAGGCCATTCTTGCATTTTTTATATCATTTTGGCTCCCACTTTTTACTGCAAGGACCAGCCATGATTTGGCAAACCTACAATCTTGGTTATACCACTGGTTTTCTAGCTCTAAGTGATCCATATTTTTATTCCCTTCTTTTTTATAAATTTTGCTCAAAAGAGGGGATAGAGCGTCGACCAACTTATGATGTAAATCAAGGACTCCCTGAGTGCCTAGTAAAGGCATCTGGGGTGTCCCAATGATTTCATTGAATTTATTGTAAATGTTGGACAGTGCTTCTTTTTTTCCCAAAATATAAGACCATTTTATAGCACGCCTATTATTAGATATCTGAATCTCTCCAACCAGAGAATTTAATGGGCCTTCTACAGGTAGTCTAAGTAGAAAAAGAGCAGAATCTAACCATAATTGGAGGGGAAAGTGATCACTCTCTGTTCTGGAGTCAATCTTAAAATCAATTATTGATCTCCATAAGTTTCGAGAGGCCATTACAAAATCAATATGTGACCTAAGACTTCCCTTGAAATAAGTGGGAGCTGATGGACTATCTGAAGGGAAGCGACTGTTACATGATTTTAAATCATGTGACACAGTCATCTGTAGAATCTGTGTTGCAGCTATGGAGCTTTTGACAGAACTTAAAGCCTCCAGGGCATGATATCGTTAGCAACGTCTTGTTCATCAAACAATCTTTCTAAACCCTGAATTGGTTCATATTTGCAATTGAAATCTCCACAGATTAAAAGCTGAGCATTATCTCCTAAGCCTTCTAAAGTGGAATCCAGAATTTCTATCACCTTTGATTCCCTGTTAGATGGATATGGTCTGTTATAAATGTTTATTAGATAAATGACTCCTTTCTTATTGGTCACAATTTTTAGACCTAACAGGTCAGGACAGGGGATAGATAGCTGGCTGACCTCTATTTCCAAGGAGACTTTAACCCAGATGACCAACCCCCCGGATGCCCTTCCTCTATTTGATGGTGTTGCTTTGGAGCTGAATGTTTTATATCCAACTCTATGGGGGGTTTCTACCATCCAGGTTTCTTGAAGGACGATAATATCATGTTTTTCAATAAATGAACACAATACCATGTCCTTCAGGTTCCTGGAGAGGCCAGCGATATTCCAGGATAGTAGTCTAATATTAGAATCATCAGTTACGCATAGAGGAGAATCCCTTGATCTAATGACTTCACTAGCAGTATCATCCACAACTAACACTGGAGAATTTCCTGCTTCCACTTTATAATCGTCAACATTATTGCCTAGTGTCTCTAACCGGGCTGCATTTAACTTCAGAGCCATGGCGGAGTCACCTACATCTTGCTCTCCCTGCCAATCTCTGATAGTCCCAGCTGAGTAGAGCTGCTCATCTGATGGCAAGGTTAGAGACCTCGGTGCTATCATGATTTCCGAACCAGGGGTTTCGCTGCCTTTAGGAGTCCCCTTCGGAAGGGTAACCAATAATGGGACTAAAGTTATATTTCCATCAACTTGTATGAGTCAATCATTTTCATCTAGTTCACTCAGTACTGTAAATCTATTCTCCATAGGGATTTCGAAATTTGATGGATTAATAGTACGAGTCAGTCTTTCCCTATTCGTAATTTGTATTGGTCTAACTAGATGTCTATAGAAGTAGCCCAAAGAATGTACACGCACAGTATTCTCTCCTAATACAAGAGAAGCTGCCCTTAATAGGGTGGTTGCAACATGTTGGGGGTGTCTAAAATGTATTATAACACAATCCCCCTTACACGTTTTCCTTGTATTACCTAACCAGAAGACTCGTCTGGTGGACAGTATTTGATCTGAAAAATTAGTAGGGAAGCCACAATTTTTGTTTAACCAAGCAACTGATTTCCTCTTAAGTGAATCATGCGTTTCACAATGGGGATTAGAAGTTACTGGGTCAAGTGGAGGAACATTAGATAAGACAACCACGTAAGGTTCACAAGCTGGTGGAAGATTGACACAGTGTAATTTCTGTGCTATAGCTCTAGGCCCCTTACTACTAGGTGGGTCTGTATTGGATTGGATACCACTGACAACTGGTGGTAGTGATCTCATAGAACCAATAGGGATCCCACCCTCCGATGTTGGTAGCGGGGCAGTATGAACGGTTTGAATTGGTGCCTTAAACAAGGTAGTAGGCCTTTTCATTTCATCTAAGAGACCACCCAGCCTCAATACCTCAGTTGACAAGATTTCAATTTTTTGTACAAGAGGCTTAATCATAAGCGCTAATTTTTCCTCAAAAATTTTGGCTATGACCCCCGAGAGATCAGAATTCTCAACCTCATTAAGGGTCTGAGTTTTGGCATGGGCCACAGTATTTCTCTGAGGTTGGTCTAACAGTGACTTATGATGCACACTTCCCTTCTTAGGTTGGGGCTTTCTACATTTCCTAACCACTCTTTTCGGGGGAGATGGGAGAAATTCAGACTCTCTTGGGGACTCCAATATACCTTGACATAAGGGATCAACGTCATTATCCACAATGGAAAGAATCGAATTTTCCAATAAGGGAGCTTCCGATGAAGGATCCAATATGGCAAGAGTGCGAACACTACCATCTATGGATGACTCTATATTATCTGCAAGGGGCTCCTTCCCTAGCGATTTCCGTCTTTCACTATTGATCATATTAACCTTTTTAACCAAGTAATTATCCATTATATTTTTAACTTTTGCCATAACAGAACACAAGTCGCATTAATAGACAATTACAATTATAATCAGCAAAACAAGAGGGTCACTAGAGAGACAAGTTTAAAAGCTAATGCGATGGGAATGAATACTGCAATAAGTTTGGTATCTTATAAGTGACAGTGACTACTACACTGCAAGGTATGACTTATACATTAGCAATCTCATTATACAATCAGTAGTAGTTCATGACTGACAAAGTCCATTAAAAACGATTTTTACTTGCGATTACAACGACTCCCATACGATCAAGGGGGTAGTCCAACCCGACCTCCACCGGCCTCCTAACGGCCACACAACGGCGGGAGGGGGCGGTGCCAGCTAGGATCCTGGGAGCCGTAGTCCTGCGCTCCCTTCGTGTGGCAGCCAAGAAGCACCAACAGCGGCGTAAAAGAACGAGGGTGTCCGCCTCACAGGCTACCCACTGGTGACCAGGTAAGTTTTCGCCGCCCACAGCCGATGACCAGAAATATCCGCAATGTCTCCCGCTCCACCGAGGGAGCCGTTTGAATTTAGCGCCTTCGGGCGCGGAAGTGCTGGCGGGAGGGGGCGGTGCCAGCTAGGATCCTGGGAGCCGTAGTCCTGCGCTCCCTTCGTGTAGCAGCCAACAAGCACCAACAGCGGCGTGAAAGAACGAGGGTGTCCGCCTCACAGGCTACCCACTGGTGACCAGGTAAGTTTTCGCCGCCCACAGCCGATGACCAGAAATATTCGCAATGCCTTCCCTCTGACACGGTCATGAGGGCCCTTTGTCATGTTGTCGACATTGCTAAATTGACATGAGCTTCGCTGCCATGCTGCTGCTTTTGCGCACGTTACCATTATTATTTAGTTATTGCAACACTCTGTCTGTGCCTCGAACGCAAGGTTAGGTTGTTTTTCTCATTTTCAGTATTTCTAGAAGTTTAGTCTGAACAAGAAATGCAAGGTCGAACAACAGTACATATTGTTTTTCTGTTCTGGTCAGTCCCTATTAGCTAGACATAACATGTGGTGCAGCTGCAGAGATGAGAAATTCATGCTTTGATATTGCGATGTTTCATGTTTTTCTAACACACTTGGAGAGAGCGGTTTCGTGAGATGAGCTCCGCTGTGCATATGATGTAACCTATACACCTAACTGTGCTAAGTTTATGCATTTTGCTGCTCGTAGTGGCTCGCATCCTGTATTGCAGAGCGGGATAGTTAAAATAAACATTTTGAACTATTTCAGTGACTCTGACAATTCTCTTGTGTGGACAAGTACAAGTGAATGAGCGAAAAATTGTTCTTGTTCACACGATTCCTGAGAGAGTCGGGAGTGCTTATGTTCTGGGTCATCTAATCATTTGGTCTCTCCTTGATATTGGTAGGAGACCGAATGAGACACTATAACTAGTCGGTTTGGGATTTTGGCTGCTAAGGTGGTAGGTTGGTACACCCCTATTCACTGAGGTCCTGATTTCCTGCACATAGTTCTGTCTAGGTGCAGAGTCCCTGAAACATGGCGCCACCAACGTTTGGTCTGGTTCTTATCTTCGAGACGCTTGAGTAGTGCTTGTCCATACACCCCTCACTTCTGTTTCCAGAAACAGCTGTGGCGGTGCAACCTCCTATATTGATATTTTATAGGTTCTTTCAAGCTTGAAAAAATTAAAAAAAGTTATTTTTCTTTATACCCTATCTTGCGCTGCCGTGCTTTCAGTTGTCGTTTCTTATCTCGCCCTTATGGCGGGGATTAATATAGTGGCGCATAGCAGTGTCCCGCTCAAGGCTCATTTAACACAATATGGAGTGCTTGATGCGGGTACCGCACTGATTTTTGTGGTGGAAGCGCGGATCCAGCTTTCCAATTCAAGGCTTTTTATTCCTGGGTCACTTTCCCGGCTGTGGAGGCTGTTGATAACTTGTTTCATGAATATACAGCATCAGCCGTGCCCAACCTTTATCGACCTTACAGGACTGTTTTTGATCATGGAAGGTGCACAAGGAAAGAAGTCAAAGTCTTTTAAGCAAGTCCTTTAAAATTTCTTTATTTTCTCCGTAAAAATGAGATTAGGCATCAGCCAATGCGTTTCGTTCCTATCAGAGGAACTCCATCAGGGCTATGTATGCACCTTCCATGATCAAAAACTGTTCTTGTCGGGATTCCAGTGGAGCCCAACTGCGGTGGGTTTCGGAAGCGATTTGCACGGGACTCTTATAATTGTGTAATAGGGATCGATGTGCTGAACCTGTGGTCAGCCGCGGTTTGGAGTATTTTGACCTTAGAGGACTCTTGAGGTTCTTCTTACAGTTTGGCAACACACTATTTGGTTTAATGGCGCCCTTCCCCATCCAATGACACCGGTCCGTTTAGGCCCTTTATCTATTGAGGGGGCCACGTGGCCTGGTTTGGCTGGGTGTACCCCACACCCACGTTATCTTAACGCTGCAACAGTTGCAGAACTTCGCGTCCAACATACTTCGTTGGTTCGCATACATAGAGCTGTTATACAGTATATAGCTCGCAACTTTCAGGCGGGACTGCCTGGCGTTGCTGCACAACCAGCGGGTGCTGCTGGTGTAACCATCAGTCCCTTGATGGTTAATTCTGTTATGGGCAAACGTTTTCAGAATAAAGATGAATTTCCTTATTGGCTTGCTGAAAAGTTTGGACATCTTGAAGCCGTATTTCCTAATACCTCTCCTGTGGACAAACACAGGATTCTGACTATTAGTTTACCAAAAGACTTAATTCCTGAAGTGGCTGATTGTAACACCTGGGGCAAGGTGTTTGCAGCGGTGTATTAGATGTGCTTCGGCACCCCTTCCATTACTGCACTACCTTCTGTGATTAAGCGTGTTCAAGATGAGCACGGGGCAGAGGACGCTGTAGAATTACGGATGCATCTGGTGGGAGTGTTCAACGTGATTGCCGATATGATTCTTGCCAATGTCCAGGGCGATGCGGTGAGCTTTCAAGCATCAATTTGCTTGGAGGCTATATCGGATGCTGATAAACCACGCAAATTACCCAAAAATATTGCAAAGGCTTATAAAACCATAGGCCGCAATAGTTTGGGAAATAAGCCTTTTACAAAGTCAGAGGCTCCGTCTCTAAATCAACCAAAGGCCCAACCTGACAAGGAGGTAGCGACCTATCTTTCCTAAAAAGAATTGAAAAAAGGGACAAAAACAACAGAAGCAGGGTTCACGTGCTAGTTCACCAACCCCGTAATCTTCTGAGCGCACTTATGTCATGCACGATCGCGCGAAAATTGTCACCTGACCTTTTTCAAGTCCCTGAATAACGCTCTCCTCGTTCTTTACAGGACACTTCAAGATCACACGTTGAAGGTGGAGAGCGGCAGGATCGGAGCAAAAGCCAGCCTGCACCCCAGAGTCGTGAGCAGCCTCGGCAGTCTGAAGTCAAAGGAAAGCCAGAAGATTTACCTCATTTTCGAACGCTCTTTCAAAAGAAGAAAGTTGCCGCATTGACTGCACATTATGCCTCAGAAGGTGAGAACCCATCTTCTGGATTGGACTTGGGCTGTGACTCTGCTCGACAATGCAGCAGAAGGTGATATGTCGTACAATCTATGCAGTTTTCTGGGAAAATCTAACTTATGACATTTTGTTAGCGGAGCGGGATTGGCCTCCACCCTTTGTGTTAGCAGCATCCCGAGGGGAAGATGTGATACTCCAGAGTTTTTCACATCATGACCCTGAGGAGGTCGCAAAATAGTATGTGGCTGACTGGGCTGCTGCCCTAGCCCCAGCTGTGTATCGTAATCAGATGGGATGGGATTCAGATTCCCCTCATCATGTAATTCATTTATGCTCCACACCACAACCACAACACCCAATCAGGAGTGAGGCTAAAACTTCCGTTTGTGATATTCTAACCCAATTGGAGTATCAGGGTGTGATTAAAACGTGTACATCACCGATGAATAATCCTCTCTCTACGGTATCAAAACCTGACGGTACATTTTGTTTAGTATCGGATTACAGAAATTTGAACAGTCACTGCCGCACCTTTGCGGTGCAAAACACACACAGCTCTGCACTAGTGAACAATTTGGTTCACAAAAAATACAAAACTACACTTGACATTGCTGACGGATTCTACAGCCACAATCTCGCGCCTGAAAGCAGTGACCTGACAGCATTCTCTGCCGTCGGAAAACAAAATACATTTACAAGATTGCCTATGGGGTTAGGATAAGCCCCGGGGCATTTGCGGCACGTATAGTGTCTTTGTTGAGTAACATCGACCCAGAGGCAATATCGTACGTCGATGATATATATCTGACAGATGACGAGCTTCTGCCGCATCTTGAACGAGTCAACATGATAATCTTGAACCTGGCTGACTTTGGTTACAAATTCAATATTGCAAAGTCACATATTGCCTGTTTAGCAGTTCTCTTTTTGGGCTATGTGCTCAACAATGAGGGCAAAGGCTTAGCCCCTCACTTCTTAGAGGAATATGCACATTTGCAACCCACTTCTACACTGAAGAAGCTTCAGTCCTTGCTGGGATGCTTACATTTCGGGAGGACTTATATATCCGATTATGCCCAGCGTATCAAACCGCTTTACACATTGATACAACCAGAGTTCTCTTCTGCCAGCTGGCTTCCGGAACTTACCTCAATCCTACAATCTTTGCAAGCGGACTTGCTTGCAACTAACTACTTGTTCACATGTAACAACATCTCCAACCTGGTGATACGTATCATTCTAGGGGCAATGGGTTTCACATACTTGACTTTCAATGAAGGAGACACAATCCCAATTGCATACAAATCACATTAATACACTGCAGCTGAAATGCGTTTCTCTACGATTGAAAAAATACTGAAGGCAGTGCAAATGGCGATTCTAAAGGAACGCTCACTGGTGCAAGGCAAATGCATTCCCATGGTCACTCCATTCCCTGCTTTGTTAGCAGTGACTAAAGCTAGTGTTCCTAACTCCAAGGCTTTACATCCCCATTGGATACATTGGGCTACTTCTTTGACGTCTTTGGATGTCACCTTTAATTTTGATCCTTCTCTTCAGACACAGGAGTTCTTACAGTATGAATTTGTTCATCCTCCTTCCTTGTCCCTGCTTCCTTTGCAGGACTGTGCTTGCATCATTTACACTGATGGCCCAGCTCAACCGGCCACGGTTTCCAAGCATGCTTATTCTGCGGCTTGCGCAATTGTTGCTGGTTCTATTGTTAATGGTGAGTTTAAGTCTTCCATAGTGCACACTCAAGCACTTGGTGACTGTACGGCACAATTGGCGGAGCTGCGAGCACTTGTACTTGCTCTTGAGTTTGCTGATCCTAATGTGAATACTCTTATTGTATGCGATTCCTACTACTGTGTTCAGTCCTTTAACTACAACTTATTCTTTTGGTCGCGAAACGACTATCGGTATTCTAAAGGCAGCGTAATTAAGCATAAAACGCTTTGGGTTTGAGTGGCAGATCTTAAACAACATCTGCCTCTCACATGTGTCACACACTGTTGGTCATCAGCGTGTAGGAGCACATGCTCTAGGTAACTCCTTGGCTGATGAAGCAGGCAAGTCTGCGGTAGCCACTTGTTCAGTAGCAGCAGTTACAAGATTCAAATAAAAAGTAATGAGATTCTGGCAGCAGTTGCTACTACGAGGGAGGAAACAGCTTATCCTCAGGGTTTCCCTTTGAAATACTCTTTATCAGATAAGTCCCGAACAGGTTCCTTATGCTACTATTCCTAAAGTTGGGGATTGGCTGATCCCCAACACGGACCGCAGATCTTCTTTGATCAAAGATGCGCATGAAGGCATCGCTTCTGCGCACGCTGGTGTGGCGGCTACACTCTCTATACTACAGCAACGTTACTGGTGGCGTGGTTTATTTAAACAGACCCGCAATTATGTCCTGTGTTGTGACATTTGCCAGCAAATTAAACCTTCTACGGTCACAAGTCCACCACAAACACCGCTGTGTATTTCTAATAAACCATCTGGCTGTGTTTATCTTGATCACTGCAGTCCTCTTTCTTCGGATACTGTGTACAAATACATCTTTGTTGCAGTATATTCTTGCACTAGATTCCTCTGGGTTTGGCCACAACGCAGTGCTGATGCTCGAAATGTCATTAAGGATTTGCGTGTCTTTGTCGGGATGTTTGCCTGTGGTACCTTCCACTCTGACCAAGGTCCAGCGTTCGCCTCTAAGGCATACAAGGATGCGATGAAGTCAGTGGGGGTACAGGTGCAGTTTTCGTCTCCATACAGGCCTGAGGGCAATTCAATTGTGGAGCGAAGGAACCATGACTTAAAGCAATCCTTGACAGCTAGAGTTTTAGGTACTGGCAAGAACAGGCTGACCCATTTGCATGGAGTTCAACGTGCCCTTAATAATCTCCCTAGAAGATCTCTGGGTGGGCGGACACCTTACAAAATGCTCTTTGGCATTCAGATGTTTGTTCCAGACCTTGATGGTCTAGACGTTGTGGCGGCTGCCGCAACATTTGAAGTAGATAATCATTCTGCTGTGTTACAGGATCTACAAAAGACACATGCTGCCCTAGCGACTGAACAGTTACAATCTTCCGCTGATTGAGCTATGCTGATTCCAATCACCGGATGGCTTCCTAAAATTAGCGATCTGGGGCGTGAAAGAATTGAGAACAAAAAAGAATTTGGTCCATCTTACAGAGCTCCTGTTTCAGTGCTTGGTTTGAAGGGTACTCGTACTGTCATTTTACCACCTCTTCCTGGTCACAAAGACAACCGCTAATTCTCAGTAGACAAAGTCAAGTTACACCGTGTGGCTGATTCTGAATAGTGTCACCCCTGCTGTTTCCTACAATGCAATCACATTGTCTCCACGGACATTGTCTTCTTCTGTTTCAACTCCTGCAATTAACCAAACAATGGACACCATTATGGAGAATTCCCCAGTTCGTCCATTTTCATTACCCAGGGCTGTTTCGTTTGCATCCAATACGGAGGATTTCACTCTTCCACCTTTGCTTCCACAGCCTACGGAGGGCTACTATGGCGACCATACCAGCATCGGTTCTGGCTCCTGTGGCTGCTTCCCCATCCAAATTAGGTACTTTGTTTGCTTTGTTTAAAAAGACTTACCTGGTCCCACTGTGGACTTGCATCTGGTTGGTTCTCATCCTGATTTTCATTTTCATTGGATTTATCACCATTTTCTTTTTACTCATCAATGGCCATTATCTCCCTGAACGCTATGCTGCTAACTTGGTCGATGGAACTTTGGCCCCACACACCTCATCACACCGCATGAAACACAACAAGTCCCTTCTGAACATTACCACATTTGCCATTGAGGATGGCATTGTTTGGGACAAGGTAGCTTTTGAAGTCCATGGTCCGACTGAGGTCCTTAAGTCCTTAGATGTGGTGACACTCATTTTGACAATTGGGATGTGCATGCAGTTCATGCATTATTTTCTGATTTAAGATATTACACTGTATTTGATGCTGCAGATTTGTATGTGAATTCTGACAATTATGGGGATCTTTATTGTTATCAACATTACGGGCATAATTTTTTACACAAAACAAATACACTACGACCATTTTTTAATTATTCACAATTGTCCGACTCCTTTACAGGGGAGTTTTAAAACACTTAGAAATAAATTCACCTATTTCTCAGATTACAATATAACTAATCCCAGTACCTATTATTTTAAATTGCCACGGTCTTCAACTTCTAAATTTATGTTGACCCACATTAAATTACTTTATTCTGAGTCATCTAGGTCACGACTGGCTAGCGAGGGTTATGAACATTGGAGAGACACCATTGACTTGAAATCAATCTGGGGTTCTAAACCTTGGCAGGTTACTGGTGCTGAAGCTTTGCATCGTGCCTGCCTCATCCCCTCTCAAATTTTGTTTTTAAATTATTCCATATACCAGACAACTTGTTTTGGGCTTGCCACTGTAAAAAATGTAAATACACCATCCATTCCGTCTATGGCGGAATGTGGACATTGTCATACCCAATCCAATTGTACAGTTGCAGCTTTTCAGGCCCTATTGCGCAATGACACCTTTAATGTCTCTGATCCTGGTCACTGCGGTTGGTTGGTTTGGCAGCAAAATACCAATGCGTGCCTGATGCGTTTCTATAACATTACACCTGGTTTCACACAGGCTGGGACTGACCCTTGATTTCCCCTTGATCATTCTGTAACCACCTATTCGGTGGGCAAATTATGCCAACAATGGTTGGGTCATTCCACATTGTCATCTGTCAAGCACCATCTTTCACTTTTATCACAAAACATTGATTTGGTTGATTTCATCTCTGGCCCAAGAAATCCAAAAGCCAAGATATTTATGTATGCTGCTTACAATGAAGTTTGGAAACTTTCTCAGATGGAGGCTGCCTTCCGTCTGTGCCAAATTGATCAAGCAGATTTAGAAAAAGTACTTGCAGTAGTAGACAACCGCATTAACACCATTTATTCACGTATTTATACGTTAGTCAATATTGTGTCATCGGTTATTGACGTTGTTCAAAGTGATGTGCCTGTGCTGCATCATGGTCAAAATCAATTACGATCAGTAATGCAATTTGCTTGGACTTTGCAAACTCTAAAGATGGAAAAAGTGCCTTGGGAATATTTGAATGCCACTGCTTTATTTTTGTCATTTAACTTAACAAACAAGCAAACGTTTATGTCCATGAAAGATGCTGTTTACACACTCTTACATATTGAACAATTAGATCCCTTGCTGTTTTCAGTAGTGGAACCGGATTCAGCTGTTTGGTTAGTTCATTGTGTTATATCTTTACCTTTCTCACTTTTTCAATTTAATTTGTGCATGAGACATTTTCCTGTAGGCCGCTATGAACGACTGGGTAGTGGCTACCTACACAAATTATGGTCCCAGCCTTTCACTTACCAGGGTCAGCAAGAGGGTAAGGAAGTATTTCTTACAGGGGAGGATTGTGATTCTACAATGGGACACTTTTTAGTCTGAAAGCACATTAAATTACACGGCGCTTGCAACGCTTCGGCGCCCAAATTGGCCTGTTTTTTAAAAGGCACTCCTGTGCCATCTATAACTCCAGTGTTCTCTTTGCTTACAAATGGAAGTTATCTTATTTTGGAATGCCAGGATTGCTGTGGTTTGCGGGCTGGAATTCCTTATTTAGTTAGTTTCCCAGCGTAACTTGCTGTAGCAATGTCCTTTTTCCACCCCCGCACGGGAGATTCGTTACCTCAATCTGACCTTCCATTCCCACTTTCAATCAATGGAGGAGTGTGGCTCAATGGTTAGTGAGGCAGACCCTGAAGCAGAGTTCTGGCCAGGGACCAGGGTTCGATTCCCGCCTCGGCGGGGCTCGGGCTCAAATTTCCTCGGACCTGTCTATTCTTGCCTCGGTGCCTCTTCTAATCACGGGCCCCACGCTGCAACTCTGGGCAATAGCTTGCTTAGCCTCCACTCCGGCCCCAACAGCGCTAAGGATGCCTGGCTTCACCCTGGGGGTGCCCAGGAGTGGACACTTCACAGGGAAAGCCAGGAGGGGTTCCACAGCGGTATGAGTATCAGCGCCAGGAAACCGCAAAAGGCGACACCGCAAGGTGGCCGTCTGGTGACAGTGCGCTCTATAAGTACCTTGACATTTTACATTGACATTTAATCAGGGGTTTATAAAGCGCACTACTCACCCATGAGGGTCTCAAGGTGCTGGGGAGGCGGGGGGGAGCTCCGGATCAGTCGAAGAGCCAGGTCTTGAGGTCCTTCCTGAAAGTGTGCAGGGTTGGGGAGCGTCTGATGTTCACAGGGAGCTCGTTCCAGGTCTTGGCTGCAATGTGGGAGAAAGCTCTCCCGCCTGTTCTGTTCTTGCGGATCCGGGGGACCTCTGCCAGGGCGAGGTCGGCGGAGTGGAGGTTTCTCTTGGGTACGTAGAAGGATAGTCTCTCGTTGAGGTATTTGGGTCCGATTTGTAGGCGTGGATTAGGAGCTTGAAGGTGACCCTCTTCTCGACAGGGAGCCAGTGAAGGTCTCGTAGGTGTTGAGTCATGTGTTCGTGGCTTGGAGTCCCAAGGACGAGTCTGGTGGCGGCATTCTGGATGGTCTGGAGTCTGTGAAGGAGTGAGCTGTTGAGTCCAGCATATAGGGCGTTGCCGTAGTTCAGTCTGCTGGTTATGAGTGTGTGGGTGACGGTCTTACTGCAGTCGGGGGGATCCATTTGAAGGTCTTGCAGAGGATGCACAGGCAGTTGAAGCTAGTGGAAGCGACAGCATTGACCTGGCGGTCCATGGAGAGGGAAGAGGCGAAGATGATGCCGAGGTTGCGTGTGTGGTCTGTAGGAGTGGGTGGGTTCCCGAGGACGGAGGTCCTCAAAGAGTTGTCCCAGGCGGAGTTGCAGGGTCCGAGGATGAGGACCTCGGTCTTCTCAGAGGTAAGCTTGAGAGGCAGCTGTCCTTCATCCAGGTTGCCACGTTCTTCATTCCCCCCTGGAAGCAGAGTCTGTTGTAGTCGGGATTCTTCGTGAGTGAGAGGATGAGCTGGGTGTCGTCTGCGTAGGAAACGATGCTGAGCCTATGCTGTCTGACGATGGCGGCGAGGGGGGCCATGTAGATGTTGAAAAGCGTGGGGCTGAGTGATGAGCCCTGGGGCACTCCGCAGTTGATGTCAGTGGGTTTGAAGAGGAAGGGAGGGAGTCTAATCCTCTTGTTTCTGCCGAAGAGAAAGGATTGGATCCAGTCGAGGGCGGCTCCTTGTATCCCAGCGTCGTGAAGTCTGGCTGCAAGGGTGTGATGAGAGATGGTATCGAAGGCTGCGGAGAGGTCAAGAAGGATGAGGACCGCGGTGTGTCCCTGGTCGAGTAGCATGTGGATGTCGTCTGTGGCGGCGAGGAGAGCGGTCTCGATGCTGTGGTTGCTGCGGAATCTGGACTGGGAGGCGTGTAGGATGGAGTTCTCTTCGATGAAGGCGGTCAGTTGAGCATTCACGAGTCTCTCTGCGACTTTGGCTGCGAACGGGAGGAGAGAGATAGGTCAGTAGTTCTTCAGGTCCGTTGGGTCAGCCGTGGGCTTCGTGAGGAGGGGTTTAACCTCCGCCCGCTTCCAGTCATCTGGGAAGATGCCGGACGTGAGGGAGGTGTTGATGGACCGTCCAAGTGCGGTGAGCAGGGGTCCGTGGGGGCTCCTGAGTGGGTTCTATGCATAGTCGCGGTGATGTGTTCGCGGCTTCCAGGTCGAGATCATTGGCTGATCGGTCGCGATGGGGGGTGTGGGGGGGTGTTGGACCCGGCCTCATGGCGTGGTCCTGACTTCCCTGGGGTTGGGCCCGTTCCCCGCCCTGGCCTCCACGGGCCACCCGTTCGAGCCGCACGAGGTCGCATACACCTCGGGGCTCCACCATTTTGTTGCCTGCCACGTGACCCTGCACACCAGTCCACCTGACTCCGCTCAACCCGGCCTCGGCCCCAACGAGGCCCAGACATTGAGGCACCAAGAACTGGCCAGGGGGTATCACGTGAACACCTCATCCCCCTGGCGGAGGGCGGTATCGATGGGACCCCCAACCGCCCCCACACACCGAGGTGCGATCGGCCTCCATCTCTCCTGGGCCCGGCGCCTCTCCTGCTGGGCGTCTGGCCGCTCCCAACCCGGCCTCTCCGCCCCTCCGGGCACAAGGGTCCGGACTTCAAAGGGCTCCAGGCCTATATCTGGGGCGACCCCGCAACAGACCGGCAGTTGTATCCCGGAGTCGAGAGCCCTGCTGATTGAATCGCGGCCGACCCTACGGAGAAGAACTCTTGCTTGAAACCACCACGAGCCCTGCAGACTGCGTCGCGGCTCCTTCTTGCTGAAACCTTGAAGCCCCCCGGAACATCGGGGCCCTGCTGACGCTGTCGCGGCTCAACCTCGCTGAAACCTCCCTCGGAGCCCTGCTGACGACGTCGCGGCTCGAGCTGAGCAGAAACCATATTGAGAGCCCCGCTGACCTGGTCGCGGCTCTCCACGAACTGAACGCCAGAGCCCTGCTGACGCCGTCGCGGCTCGACCCCTCCGAGTTCCGGAGGCCCTCCAGCTTGAGGATAAGAACTGGGCCCCAGGTACCCTCGTACCAAGCTCCTGCCAAAGACTGTCTCGCTACCCCTTCCCTTCTAAAAAGACACTGAGACTTTTGTGGATCCCTTGATCCCTTTTCGTGTAAATTTTGATCCCGTAACCTTTAAGTGCTGATAAAGAATTGCTCGTCTTGAGACAACCTTCTTGAGTCCTGTGTGGTGGTGTTACTGTGCTAGTACATAATAGGAGAAGGATCTCCCAGGAGGCTTCTCTGCAGCGCTTGGCTACTTCGTACAGTTTGGGGGCCCCCCCTGAGTGGTCTCGCCGACTTCTCGGGGTCCGCCTTCCAACATTTGGTGGCCAGCGACGGGATCCGAGCCGAACGCAGTACGTACCAGCCAGTAACCCACTAGCTACCCATCCAGACAAACAGAAGTCATGAGCAACCAAGGAAACAACGCGACCACGGAGTTCCAGCCCGAACGGTTGGAGGAATACACGCACAAAGAATTGAAACAGTTCTGCAAGGACAAAGGCCTTGCAACCACCGGCCTAGGTACCAAAGAGGAGATGCAGAAAGCCCTGAGGACCTGGCTGGAGGCCGAGGCAGGCCACTCCCAGGAAGAAGGTCCCCTGCCCCTGACGGTGGCCACATCAACCGCACCGACTCCGGCAACCGGAGGAGGAAAGAGCCTAGAAACCGGCCTCTCCGAAGAGGAGATACGAGAGCGGGAGAGGTACTAGACCTGATAATTTTTGGCAGTCTACAGCACCCCGCATACGTACCTGCTCCCTGCTGACGAGAGGCAATTACCTCGAAACACGTGTCCAGGGATGGCATTTTAAACTTTTTACTCGTGGCATAGGTGTACCCGCCGCTGTCACTACATCCTCCAGAATCCTATGGGGCTATTTGCTAGTATGACGAGCGGTGTGCGACCCACTTCGCATTTTGTATTTAAAGCTCCCTGAGCTATGGGTTGACGAGCCCGGATCCCGCACCCGCGCGCCGTGAGAGGTACTAGACCTGATAATTTTTGGCAGTCTACAGCACCCCGCATACGTACCTGCTCCCTGCTGACGAGAGGCAATTACCTCGAAACACGTGTCCAGGGATGGCATTTTAAACTTTTTACTCGTGGCATAGGTGTACCCGCCGCTGTCACTACATCCTCCAGAATCCTATGGGGCTATTTGCTAGTATGACGAGCGGTGTGCGACCCACTTCGCATTTTGTATTTAAAGCTCCCTGAGCTATGGGTTGACGAGCCCGGATCCCGCACCCGCGCGCCGTGAGAGGTACTAGACCTGATAATTTTTGGCAGTCTACAGCACCCCGCATACGTACCTGCTCCCTGCTGACGAGAGGCAATTACCTCGAAACACGTGTCCAGGGATGGCATTTTAAACTTTTTACTCGTGGCATAGGTGTACCCGCCGCTGTCACTACATCCTCCAGAATCCTATGGGGCTATTTGCTAGTATGACGAGCGGTGTGCGACCCACTTCGCATTTTGTATTTAAAGCTCCCTGAGCTATGGGTTGACGAGCCCGGATCCCGCACCCGCGCGCCGTGAGAGGTACTAGACCTGATAATTTTTGGCAGTCTACAGCACCCCGCATACGTACCTGCTCCCTGCTGACGAGAGGCAATTACCTCGAAACACGTGTCCAGGGATGGCATTTTAAACTTTTTACTCGTGGCATAGGTGTACCCGCCGCTGTCACTACATCCTCCAGAATCCTATGGGGCTATTTGCTAGTATGACGAGCGGTGTGCGACCCACTTCGCATTTTGTATTTAAAGCTCCCTGAGCTATGGGTTGACGAGCCCGGATCCCGCACCCGCGCGCCGTGAGAGGTACTAGACCTGATAATTTTTGGCAGTCTACAGCACCCCGCATACGTACCTGCTCCCTGCTGACGAGAGGCAATTACCTCGAAACACGTGTCCAGGGATGGCATTTTAAACTTTTTACTCGTGGCATAGGTGTACCCGCCGCTGTCACTACATCCTCCAGAATCCTATGGGGCTATTTGCTAGTATGACGAGCGGTGTGCGACCCACTTCGCATTTTGTATTTAAAGCTCCCTGAGCTATGGGTTGACGAGCCCGGATCCCGCACCCGCGCGCCGTGAGAGGTACTAGACCTGATAATTTTTGGCAGTCTACAGCACCCCGCATACGTACCTGCTCCCTGCTGACGAGAGGCAATTACCTCGAAACACGTGTCCAGGGATGGCATTTTAAACTTTTTACTCGTGGCATAGGTGTACCCGCCGCTGTCACTACATCCTCCAGAATCCTATGGGGCTATTTGCTAGTATGACGAGCGGTGTGCGACCCACTTCGCATTTCGCATCGAGAGCGGGAGAAGGTCCGGAACCACGAACTAGAGCTCGCACGACTGCGGCTGGACGGCGAACTCCAGCTGGCGGAAAAGAAACTGGCCCTAGAGCAGCTACGGCTACAAGAGGAGATAGAAGAGAAGAGACGGCACCGAGAGTTGGAGGAAAAAAGACTGACCCTTGAGCACGAGCGAAGTCTCAAAGAGCTCGAAATCAAGGCAAAGAACGGGGGGACCGACACCCCCAGTAATAGAGACACCCTACCGCCTGCCGAGGCCAAGGTACATATCCCGAAAGATGTCTTCAGGGAGTACTATAAGAATGACGACATCCAACAATGGTTCAAGGCATACGAGGTGGCCATGACCTCCCATCGGGTGCCCCGAAAGGACTGGGGCGCCGGCCTGTGGGGTCGGTTCCTGAGTGAAGGTCGAGACACACTGCTCCAGCTGCCAGAGGAGGTGATGACCTCCTACGACCACATGAAGGAGGCCCTGCTCACCCGCTACGGGCTAACCGCGGAAATGTACCGCCAGCGGTTCAGAGACTGCAAGAAGATCCCGGGTACTACCTGGGTGGAATATGTGGACTTTTTCAGCCGGGCCCTAGAAGGATGGATCAAGGGTAGCAAAGTCACCACCTACGGGCAGCTGGTCGACCTCATTGTGTGGGAACATCTCTCCAACAATTGCTTCGTGGAGCTAAGGCAACACCTCCTCGACAGCAAGATGACCGACCCACGAAAACTCGCCGTCAAGGCTGATCGATGGGTCAACACCCGAGTCCCCCGGAACTCGATGGGGGAGTACCAGAGGAACCCCACCGGACCTCCCCGCCAACGCGGTGGAGGGGGAGGGCCAAACAGGAACCGGGACCCCCCCGCCGGGGCCCCCAGGAGCCCACCTCGAGGGCCGCTGCAGCAACCCCTCTCCCCGAGCATAGCCCGAAGAGGGGCGACCCCAGCCAGAACCGGACCACGGCCCCCAGTAACATGCTACGGCTGCCAACAAACCGGACACTATGCCAGCGATCCGGTCTGCCCCCTGAACCGAAGAAGCGGGGCCGGCGGGCCCCCGCCCCGACAGCTGGCGGCCGCCGCCCTGGGGGAAGGAGAAGAAGAAGAAGAAACCCTCGACCGAGGAACCACCGAATGGGAACCGGCGGCCATGTCCCTGGTCTGCCTGGGCAGCCGAGAAATGGTGCCCCGCACCCCCATCCCAAGCAACACCCAGAAGTACCGGCAGCAGGTCACCGTCAATGGACAACGGGCCGAAGCCCTTCGTGACACCGGCGCCAGTATCACCGCTGTCCGCTGCCACCTGGTGACCCCCGAACAGATCCTACCCAATGTGCTGTGCCCCGTCCGGACGGCCGACAACAGCGAAAGCCTGTGCCCGATGGCCCTGGTCCCCTTCGAGTGGGGAGGGGTGACAGGCCTACTAAAAGTGACTGTCCGCGACGATGCACCAGTAGACTCCTGGGGAACGACCTGGAGAGTTCCCCCTGGGCTCAAGTGGAGCGACGAGAGCACCTCCGAATGCTGGGACTATCCGAATGGGCCTGCGCCATCACCCGGTCCATGACCGCCCAGGCCCCCCGCTCGTCCCTGGCCCCCGGTGCCGCCCAGCCCGAGGGGCTCGCACCACCCCCCGCCTGCAGCGAGGGGGAGGCGGACACCGACACTGGACCTACTGAACCCTCCCCCGAAGAGATTGCTTCCCTTGGCGCCCTACCAGAACTTGCACAATGGCGCCACGAAGGGGGCCCCACCCGTGAGCAGTTCCAGCAAGAACAGCAGTCCTGTCCCTCTCTCGAAGGGGTCCGACAACAAGCGTCCGCACAAGCCAACGGGGACCAGACCGGCACCCACTGGGTCTACTGGGCCGAGGGCCTGTTGTACAGTGAACAGAAAGTGGCAGAACTCGGGGCCAGCCGCGTGTTGGTGGTCCCCCTCCGCTTCCGGGAGTTCCTTCTCAACCTGGCACATGACGTGCCCCTCGCCGGACACCTAGGGCAAGACAAAACTTACAGCCGTCTGGTGACCCACTTCTACTGGCCCCGGATGCGGAGAGACGTGGACAACCACTGCCGGTCCTGCCGGACCTGCCAAGCCAGCGGGAAGACGGGGGGTCGGGTCAAGGCCCCCCTCCAGCCCTTTCCAGCCGTCAGCACCCCGTTCGAACGGGTCGGGATCGACATCGTGGGGCCCCTGGACCCCCGGACCGCCCTGGACCACCGCTTCATCCTGGTCCTCGTGGACCACGCCACCAGGTACCCGGAGGCGGTCCCGCTAAGAACTGCAACGGCCCCCGTGGTAGGCCGGGCCTTGATGGGGATCTTCTCCCGAGTGGGATTCCCCCGCGAAGTGGTGAGCGACAGGGGCACAAACTTCATCTCCAAGTACATGCGGTCCCTGTGGCAGCAGTGCGGGGTCACGTACAAATTCACAACCCCCTATCACCCTCAGGGGAACGGGCTGGTCGAGCGCTTTAACAGAACCCTGAAGGGGATGATTCAGGGCTTGGAAGAGCCCCTCCGGCGGAGATGGGATGTCCTACTACCATGCCTCCTGTTCGCCTATCGGGAGGTCCCGCAGAAGTCCCTGGGGTTCAGCCCGTTTGAACTATTGTACGGACATCCGGTCCGCGGACCGCTCAGCCTGGTCAAGGAGGGCTGGGAGACGAAGCTCCAAGGCGCCCCTCCTGACGTCTACCGATACCTCCTGACCCTACGAAACCAGACCCGCAAGTTCCGAGCCATGGCCGAAGCCAACCTCGAGGCCAGCCAGGAGGACATAAAGCGGTGGTACGATCGGAACACCTCTACCATCGAGTTCGAGCCAGGCCAGCAAGTCTGGGTCATGGCCCCTGTTGAGCCCTGCGCCCTCCAGGACAAGTGGACTGGGCCCTTCAAGGTGGTGGAAAAGAAGAGCCCTGTCACCTACCTAGTTGACCTAGAGTCCCCCCGGAACCCCCTCCGGGTTCTACATGCTAACAGGCTCAAACCCTACTTCGCCCGGACCGAACTGAGCCTGCTGCTGGCGACCGACGAGGGGGGCGAGGACGACTCCGAGCCCCTACCCGACCTCTTGCAGAACGACGTCCACGACGGATCCATCAAAGGTGTCCAGCTCGCCTCCTCCCTGACCCCGGAACAGCGCATCGACTGTCAACAACTGCTGCAGGACTACGCAGCCCTCTTCTCCCTCACCCCGGGGGTGACCCACTGGTGCGTCCACGACGTCGACACCGGGGACAGCCCCCCAGTGCGACACCGAGCCTACAGGGTACCCGACCGAGTACGGGCATGCATCCAGGCCGAAGTAGCGAAGATGTTGGCCCTCGGGGTCATCGAGCCCTCTGACAGCCCGTGGGCCAGCCCTGTCCACCTGGTACCAAAGGCCGCAGCCCCCGGCCATCCCCCGGAGCTGCGATTTTGTGTAGACTACCGGGCCCTGAATGCTGTGACCAAGACGGACGCCCATCCTATACCCCGGGCCGACGAACTCATCGATCGCTTGGGGTCCGCCCGCTACCTGAGTACGCTGGACCTCACCGCCGGGTACTGGCAGATTCAGCTTACCCCCGGCGCCCGAGAAAGATCCGCCTTTTCTACCCCTGATGGGCATTACCACTTTCGGGTGATGCCCTTCGGCATGAAGAATGCCCCGGCCACTTTTCAGAGACTCGTAAACAAGGTCCTGGCCGGGCTCGAGGCCTTCAGCGCGGCCTATTGTTGTCAAGAATTCCTGTCATGCGAGGGGAGGAAAACGGTAACCAGCGAAAACGGACTACATCTCCCAGGATGCTTAGCGGTTGAGAGGTTATGTAAACAGGAGAGCTGTTACATAACTCAAGGAAAACACGCCCTTATGTAAACAGGAGAGCTGTTACATAACTCAAGGAAACACGCCCTTATGTAAACAGGAGAGCTGTTACATAACTCAAGGAAAACACGCCCTATAAAGGGAGGAACCGGGAGGTACAACGCTGTCGGATATTGTGTTTACACCGACGTACCTGCTTAGTGAAGAGCAGTGTTCCGGAGTGGTGCTCCAGTAAGGCAAGAACGGAGGTAGGTCGAGTCGTTACTCCCTGGGCCGTGTCTTGCCCCATCGTCACCTGTGAAGGACCCGGAAGCTCTACCGGATAACCATTGAGCTTCGCTTTTTGACTCGGCTGAGTCAAAGCGCAGAGGCGCTGTTGCTGGTTGGAGTCGTAACTCCCAGCCCGACCAGAGATACAGGGACTGCCAGCTGTAACGCACACCAGGAGGTGTTTGCCGCGTTACAGACTCGGAAGTCCACAGGATCGATCGAGCGGCTGCTCTCGGTTCAGTCTTCTTTGCTTGTGATTGGGGTATCGGTGACGCATCACCAGGAGGTGACTCCGCGTCCCGGTGCAGTCTGAGGAAGAGGTTGAGCGGCTGCTCCCTTCAGGTAGAGACCCCGGCTGGGTGTTTCCCTGACTCCTCGATTCTCCCCAACACTCTTCGTGCCCCTCACAGCCTACCGATTGGCATTGTCGGCCATTTCATTTCTGCCCTCTGTTGGCATACGCCGGGATCGGCGTATATGCAGAGGACGGTTAGGACCATCCGTGCTGTGGGCTGGTAACGTACTTAACCTGGAGGATTCCAGTGACTATAACCTTTGTTTATTCCTTGAATTATTTTTGCCTTCATTAAAATAACTAAACCTTCACAAGTGGTTGCGTTCTCATTATCGTGTCTGTTAAACGATCCTGAGACGTTCAGGGCGTTACAAAATATCCGACCTTAATAACACTAAGTGTCTCCCGGTCGATAACAGACATGGCAACACTTGATGATGTGCTGGCTGCTTTAGCGACCGTGCAAATTGAATTGGCTGCCTCCAGGCAAGAAACAGCCGATGTAAAAGCCAGACTGGATGCTATCCAATTGGACCCGCTCACGCCCAGCACCTCCCTCACGAACCAGACCCCTGCGGTAGTAGTGGAAATGCCGGTAGCCGTCCCCTTGGCAACACCAGAGAGGTACAGTGGGGATCCTAACACAGTGCAGGTATTCCTCACACAAGTGGCGCTACATTTATCGTGCAAACCAAGGGCGTTCCCCACGAGTCAGGCTCGTGTGGCTTTCCTTATATCCTATTTGGCTGGAAACGCGGCACAATGGGCCGTACCTCTGGTGAGCAGGGACGACCCCATCTTATGTGATTGGGGTGCTTTTCGCGAGGAATTCCTGAAAGTCTTCGACAGAAGGGCTGACTCGTACACGGCGGACCGTGAAATGCTTGAGTTGAGACAGGGATCCAACGACCTGGTGCAGTATCTCAACGCGTTCCGAAGGCTGGTTGCGGAAACCAAGTGGCCTGTTGCTAAACAGACCTCGCTCTTCCATCACGGGCTGTGCGATGAGCTCAAGGATGCCGTGGCTCATATTGACCCACAACCCAAGACATGTGAGGGCCTTATCAACCTGGTATTACGGCTGGAACATAGGCTAAGTGAAAGAAAGGGGGATCATGGGAGAAAAGGAAACTCCCTTCCATCCTATGTGACAGTGGGAAGTCCTGAAACTTCCACCGCATCCAAGGGAGAACCCATGGACATCGGCGCAATACGAGCGAGCCTCACAGCCACGGAGAAAGAGTCACGCCGTAAACAAGGATTGTGCCTATATTGTGGCAAAAAAGGCCACTACGTACGTGAATGCCCTGCCAAACCGAAGACGTCACGTTATCGGGCCAACCGGTCGGTAACAGCCGTGGTGGACGTACCGGCGGAAAACTAGAGGACTCCCAGACCAAAGAAGGGGCATCTCGAAGTCACTCATCCATCCCTTCACTTTCCAACTCGGTCACTAAGGGACAACGACACCTGTTTCTCACAGTGCACGTGGGAGTGCATGACCAGTGGATACCCGTTGCGGCCATGGTGGATTCAGGGGCCACTGGCATGTTTATGGACCACAACGAGGCATGCAGGCTAGGGCTAGTGCTTCTTCCCAAAGCTGTACCCGAAGACGTCTATGCTGTAGACGGAAGGCGATTGGTGACGGGGCCTATCGGGCAGCACACGGGGGTCCTTCCGATGAGATGTGGGAGGAACCATTTGGAACAAATCGATTTTAACATCATCCGAGCACCCCAATATGGCGTCATATTGGGATTGCCGTGGCTACAGAAACACAACCCCTCTGTGGATTGGCCAACACATCGCATCGAACTGACGTCACCGTATTGCATCCTGCATTGTGGAATAAGAACGGAATCCCTTGACGCAGATGAGAGCGGGAGTCAGACGGTGGCTACAGCGGCAGAAAAAGATGTGGCTCTCCCCCAGGCTTATCACAGTTTTGAGGATGTATTTGATGAGGTGAAGGCGGAAGTGCTACCACCACATAGACAGTTTGACTGCCAGATCGACCTGGTGCCAGGGGCCAGCGTTCCCAGCGGCAGGCTGTATGCCCTGACGGAGCCTGAAAACGTGCATCTCCGGGGGTACCTGGATAAACTCCTCAAGCTAGGATTCATCCGCCCGTCCAAGTCTCCGGCCGCCTCGCCACTCTTCTTCATCCCGAAGGCTAATGGGGAGCTGAGAGCCTGTGTGGACTTTAGGGCATTGAATGCGATAACCGTAAAGAATCGGTACCCCTTGCCTCTCATCAGTGTACTTCTGGAACAGGTCAAGAAAGCTCGTATCTACACCAAGTTGGATTTGAAAGGGGCATACCATCTGGTGCGCATGAGGGACGGAGACGAGTGGAAGACCGCCTTTAAGACCAGGTTCGGCCTTTTTGAGTACCTCGTCATGCCGTTCGGTCTGTGCAACGCCTCGGCAGCCTTTCAGTACTTTTTGAATGAGGTATTCAGAGAGGAGTTGGATATCTACGTGGTCGTATATATCGACGACATCCTCATCTATTCGTCCAGTGTGGAGGAGCACGTACACCACGTCAAGGCTGTGCTCCAAAAGCTGAGGGAAAACATGCTGTTTTGTAAACTCAGCAAGTGTGACTTCCACGTCACATCCGTGGAATTCCTCGGAGTGATGCTGAGTCCAGAGGGACAGGAGATGGCAGAACGAAAGATCAAGGCGGTGAAAGAATGGCCGGTGCCCCAAAGCGTGAAGGACGTCCAAAGTTTCATTGGCTTCGCCAACTTTTACAGGCGGTTTATAGATGGATTTTCAGGATTGGTGGCCCCAATCACACAGCTACTGAGGAAGTCCAAGGAGTTTGTCTGGTCCCCTGAAGCGAACAAAGCCTTTGAGGCCCTGAAAAGCGCCTTTGGTAAGGCGCCGGTGTTGGCTCACCCCGATCCGGATCTCCCCTACGTGGTGGAAGCGGACGCATCGGATGTGGCGCTGGGGGCTATCTTGTCCCAAAGCAACCACGACACAGGGGTGCTTCATCCCGTTGCGTACATGTCCCGCAAACTCAATGACGCCGAACGCAACTACCATATTGCGGAGAAGGAGCTTCTCGCAATCAAGGACGCCTTCACCGAATGGATGCATTGGTTGATGGGGGCAAGACATGTGGTATCGGTGTACACGGACCATCGGAACCTACAGTTCATGACGGCCACAAGACACCTTTCTCCCAGACAGCTGCGGTGGATGATCTTCTTTGCGGGGTTCAACTTCCGCATCACATATCGGCCGGGGACGGAAAACCGGAAGGCGGACGCCCTGTCCCGTCAATCTGCAGTTAAGGAACCATTGCCTGCGACCGAGCATTCCATCATTTCCCCGAGGATGGTATTGGGGGTTATCCAACCGGATACTTTCCTGAGGGGAATAAAGAGAGGGATCAGGTCATTCGCATGGCGGAGGTGGCTCCTCAGTCACAGAGAATGGCAGCTGAAGGACGGGATACCCCTGAAGGGCAGGTGCCTATTGATACCCACGCCTAGGCTAAGGAAACAAGCATTCATCTGGTGCCATGACTCTCCATGCGCAGGTCATTTGGGCTTTGAAAAAACGGTGGCTAGCATGGGACGGCATTTCTGGTGGCCAACCATGAGAGTGGATGTCAGGAGGTGGGGACAGGAGTGTCCTACGTGTGCTACCATGAAGGCCGACCATGGCCGAACCCAAGGGCTCTTACATCCACTTCCGACCCCGGATAGACCATGGGATAGCATATCACTGGACTTCGTGGTGGGCCTACCGGTAGACCAGGGGATGACGGCAATACTGGTGGTGGTGGATTACTTGACGAAAATGGGGCACTTCATCCCCTGCAAGAGAGTCCCTACGGCCGGGGAATTGGCGTCACTACTCCTAAAGAATGTGGTACGACTGCATGGATTACCTGGGGTGATCGTGTCGGACCGGGGGTCGCAGTTTACTGCGCAATTCTGGAAGACTTGGTGCACTGCGCTGCATGTTAAGACCGCCCTGTCCACCAGCTACCACCCTCAAACGGACGGCCAAACCGAGCGCCTGAACCAAACGCTCAAACAGTATCTGCGATGTTTTGTGGACCAGGGCAGGGAAGAATGGGTCGACTTGCTATGGGTTGCAGAGATAGCCTATAACAACGCCACTCACAGCTCCACACAGTCATCTCTGTTCTATAGCAACTATGGCCAACATCCCAGGTTCTTGCCATTTCTACATCCGTTCAGAGAGGACAGGATTCCCGCCACAGCGGACAGGGTGGCACACATAAAAGACACGTTGATGCGCTCAAGGGCTGTCCTAATAGAGGCCAAGAGAAGATACAAGGCTGCGGCAGACAGGAAGAGAAGGCCCGGGCCACTGTACCGCACTGGAGACTACGTCTGGATATCCACAAGAAACATGAGGTTTCAAAAGAACAGTGTGTTCCATCCCAAGTACATGGGCCCCTATCGAATTACCAAGTGTATGGGTCCCGTGAACGTGAAGGTGTGCTTGCCCCAGTCATTGCGGATACACCCTGTCTTTCATGTATCATTGCTCAAACCAGCACCCTCCAAGCCGTCTGGGACACCTAGGCCGGTATGCGTGGAGTCGGAGGTGGAGTATGAAGTGTCGGGCATACGGGCGTCCAAATGGCGCAGGGGGAAGCTGTGGTACCTGGTTGCGTGGAAAGGCTATGGCCCGGAGGAGCAGTCATGGGAACCGGCTGAAGGGGTTCATGCTCCGCGCTTGGTCTCCTTGTTCCATCGGCGTTTTCCTGCCAGCGCTGGACCCGTGGGGAGCCGCTGAGAGGGAGGATGTACTGTCAAGAATTCCTGTCATGCGAGGGGAGGAAAACGGTAACCAGCGAAAACGGACTACATCTCCCAGGATGCTTAGCGGTTGAGAGGTTATGTAAACAGGAGAGCTGTTACATAACTCAAGGAAAACACGCCCTTATGTAAACAGGAGAGCTGTTACATAACTCAAGGAAACACGCCCTTATGTAAACAGGAGAGCTGTTACATAACTCAAGGAAAACACGCCCTTATGTAAACAGGAGAGCTGTTACATAACTCAAGGAAAACACGCCCTATAAAGGGAGGAACCGGGAGGTACAACGCTGTCGGATATTGTGTTTACACCGACGTACCTGCTTAGTGAAGAGCAGTGTTCCGGAGTGGTGCTCCAGTAAGGCAAGAACGGAGGTAGGTCGAGTCGTTACTCCCTGGGCCGTGTCTTGCCCCATCGTCACCTGTGAAGGACCCGGAAGCTCTACCGGATAACCATTGAGCTTCGCTTTTTGACTCGGCTGAGTCAAAGCGCAGAGGCGCTTTTGCTGGTTGGAGTCGTAACTCCCAGCCCGACCAGAGATACAGGGACTGCCAGCTGTAACGCACACCAGGAGGTGTTTGCCGCGTTACAGACTCGGAAGTCCACAGGATCGATCGAGCGGCTGCTCTCGGTTCAGTCTTCTTTGCTTGTGATTGGGGTATCGGTGACGCATCACCAGGAGGTGACTCCGCGTCCCGGTGCAGTCTGAGGAAGAGGTTGAGCGGCTGCTCCCTTCAGGTAGAGACCCCGGCTGGGTGTTTCCCTGACTCCTCGATTCTCCCCAACACTCTTCGTGCCCCTCACAGCCTACCGATTGGCATTGTCGGCCATTTCATTTCTGCCCTCTGTTGGCATACGCCGGGATCGGCGTATATGCAGAGGACGGTTAGGACCATCCGTGCTGTGGGCTGGTAACGTACTTAGCCTGGAGGATTCCAGTGACTATAACCTTTGTTTATTCCTTGTATTATTTTTGCCTTCATTAAAATAACTAAACCTTCACAAGTGGTTGCGTTCTCATTATCGTGTCTGTTAAACGATCCTGAGACGTTCAGGGCGTTACAATTGTATTGTATTGTATTGTAATTTGTAAAGCGCGATTGCTGCCCAAGGGCGTCCAAGCGCTAGAGTGCAGAGAACAGAGCTAGGGGGGGAACAGAGAATAAGATTTAGGTGGGCCTGGCAAATAGATAGATCTTCAGTTGTTTACGGAATGAGAGTAGGTTAGAATTGGACCTGATTTGTAGCGGGAGTGTGTTCCACATCTTTGCGGCATTTTAGGAAAACGATCTTCCTCCGGTCCTGGCTCTCCTTACTCTCGGGACTACGGCCAGGAAGGCCTCCGTAGACCGAAGGGTTCTGTTGGGATGGTATTGAGTAACCAATTTGTTAATGAGCGCTGGACCTGACTTCCAGAAAGCTCGGTGCGCGATACATAGTGCCTTAAAAGCCACTCTCTGTTTCACTGGAAGCCAGTGTAGGCTGCTTAGTGCGGATTTAGCAAACTGCGTCCTTGGGGTCTGTAGCAGGATGCGGGCTGCACAGTTCTGGACCACCTGTAATTTTCGCATGGACATCTCGGGAGCCCCTACATACAGGGCGTTGTTTGAGCCAACCGGGACTGAATGAGGCCCTGAACTGCCACTTGTCTGGCTTCCAAAGGGAGGAGGGGGAGGACTTTCCTTAACATTCTCAGAAGGCCAAAGCAGATGGCGGATAATTTAGTAGCCTGGGTGGAGAAAGAAAGGTTTTTATCCAGCCATACTCCTAGGCTTTTAACGCTCTCCTTGGGGGTGGGAGGGGAGCCCAGACATCCAGGCCACATGGAAGGAATTAATGTGGGTATTGCGGGGCCTAAGAGCATAAGCTCGGTCTTATCTCCATTCAGTTTTAAGGAGGAGCCTGTCATCCACATTTTTATGTCCTCTAGGCAGTTCATCAGACTTCCTGGGGTATGATCGGCGCCTTCCTGGGTCAGTGAAACCACTAGCTGGGTATCGTCAGCATATGATACGATTTTTATTCGGATGACATCGCCGTGTACAGCAACCACTGGGCTGAGCACCTAGTTCACCTCAAGGCCATCCTGGCCGCCCTCCAAAGGGCTGGGCTCACGATTAAGGCCAGCAAATGCCAGGTCGGCCAAGGATCGGTGACCTACCTGGGCCATCAGGTGGGAAGCGGTCAGGTGGCCCTCCTCCAGCCAAAAGTCGATGCCATCCAGGCATGGGAACCTCCCACTACCCAGACCGCTGTGCGGGCCTTCCTTGGCCTCACCGGATACTACCGGCGGTTCATCCGGGACTATGGGAGCATTGTGGGGCCTCTCACGGAGCTCACCTCGAAGAAGCAGCCCAAGAAGGTGCACTGGACTCCCCGCTGCCAATCAGCTTTCGAGACTCTCAAGGCCGCGATGTGCACTGCCCCTGTGCTCCAGGCCCCTGACTACAGTAAAGAGTTTATCGTACAGACAGACGCCTCCGAATATGGGATCGGGGCCGTCCTGTCTCAGGTTGATGAGAAGGGACTCGACCGCCCAGTGGCCTTCATCAGCCGACGGCTGCTGCCCCGGGAGCAACGATGGAGCACCATCGAGCGCGAGGCCTTCGCTGTAGTGTGGGCCCTTAAGAAGCTCCGGCCCTATCTCTTCGGTACCCACTTTCGGGTCCAGACCGACCACCGGCCTTTGCGGTGGTTAATGGAAATGAGAGGCGAGAATCCCAAGCTGCTGCGATGGTCCATTGCCCTGCAAGGGATGGACTTTTCGGTTGAGCACCGACCCGGCAATGACCACGCCAACGCTGACGGCCTGTCCCGCTTCTTCCGCCTTGACGAGGAGAATCCCCAAGAAGATGGGTGACTCTCCCTGCCTTCGGCTGGGGGGGACGCCTGTTGGACCCGGCTTCGTGGCGTGGTCCTGACTTCCCTGGGGTTAAGCCCGTTCCCCGCCCTGGCCTCCACGGGCCACCCGTTCGAGCCGCACGAGGTCGCATACACCTCGGGGCCCCACCATTTTGTTGCCTGCCACGTGACCCTGCACACCAGTCCACCTGACTCCGCTCAACCCGGCCTCGGCCCCAGCGAGGCCCAGACATTGAGGCACCAAGAACTGGCCAGGGGGTATCATGTGAACACCTCATCGCCCTGGCGGAGGGCGGTATCGATGGGACCCCCAACCGTCCCCACACACCGAGGTGCGATCGGCCTCCATCTCTCCTGGGCCCGGCGCCTCTCCTGCTGGGCATCTGGCCGCTCCCAACCCGGCCTCTCCGCCCCTCCGGGCGCAAGGGTCCGGACTTCAAAGGGCTCCAGGCCTATATCTGGGGCGACCCCGCAACAGACCGGCAGTTGTATCCCGGAGTCGAGAGCCCTGCTGATTGAATCGCGGCCGACCCTACGGAGAAGAACTCTTGCTTGAAACCACCACGAGCCCTGCAGACTGCGTCGCGGCTCCTTCTTGCTGAAACCTTGAAGCCCCCCGGAACATCGGGGCCCTGCTGACGCTGTCGCGGCCCAACCTCGCTGAAACCTCCCTCGGAGCCCTACTGACGACGTCGCGGCTCGAGCTGAGCAGAAACCATCTTGAGAGCCCCGCTGACCTGGTCGCGGCTCTCCACGAACTGAACGCCAGAGCCCTGCTGACGCCGTCGCGGCTCGACCCCTCCGAGTTCCGGAGGCCCTCCAGCTTGAGGATAAGAACTGGGCCCCAGGTACCCTCGTACCAAGCTCCTGCCAAAGACTGTCCCGCTACCCCTTCCCTTCTAAAAAGACACTGAGACTTTTGTGGATCCCTTGATCCCTTTTCGTGTAAATATTGATCCCGTAACCTTTAAGTGCTGATAAAGAATTGCTCGTCTTGAGACAACCTCCTTGAGTCCTGTGTGGTGGTGTTACTGTGCTAGTACATAATAGGAGAAGGATCTCCCAGGAGGCTTCTCTGCAGCGCTCGGCTACTTCGTACAGTGTGGGGGCCCCCCCTGAGTGGTCTCGCCGACTTCTCGGGGTCCGCCTTCCAACAGGGGGAGTGATGTCCCTTGACGGTTCGCTGAAGGTGTCGTAGAGGGCCTTGATCTTACATTGAAAGTATGTGCTGAGCTTGTCGCAGAGTTGCTGGGAAGGTGTGACGTCCGTGGCTTCGCTGGGTGGGTTTGTGAGCTGTTGTATGACGCTGAACAGTTCCTTGGCGTTGGAAGACGGACTTCAATAAGTTGAGCAGGCTCAAAGCCCTATTATCCCAACAGGAAGTGGCCGTGACTTCCGCTCGCAAGACCTTCGTTTTACAGGTGTCCCGGACCTCAAGTGATACAGTTCCTTCTAAATACTAACCTCCCACTACATTTTGAGGAGTTAATACACCAAATATTTAATGCATCTGAAACATTCGGCCTTGCACATTTTAAAAGTGTGGGATCCGGTCTTGTGACTTCATTCCAGACTGTTTTTGGTGTTATACCGGCTTTCATTCATTCTATTTTCTCCAGCGCCTTCGGAGGGTTACCCTTAATCTTGGCGCTAGCTGCTGGAATATTGATTCTTCTACTTCCGCTATGTAATGGCTGCACAATTTGTGGCCCTGGAAAGGCCAGCCCAGCTGCTGCTGTACCGTGATCACCTTGCCCAGGCTTTCAGATGCTTGCCGCTGACAACGCTTGGCGTCAGTTATGGCCTGACTTTTTGTTTTGCTTACTTCACATGTGTTCAACCAGTCTTTAACTGTTGGCAATGTCCTTTCTCTTGGGCTATGGATTTGCCTCTCAAACACGTACTGTCCAATCCCTGATTTCGGCCGGTTAATGGGTCCCTTAGAGGCGCATGATGAGGCTTGTTCGGCGGATGTCCAAATGGCATGTGCAGTAACCCTTGGAATATTGGGTGAATGGGATGTCCGTGCGGCTGCACACGACTTCCTGCAACAAAGTTTCAACGAATATCATGAAGGCTTGCCACTAACATTGTGGACTGCTTCAGCTTATAACAAAGTGTGTTCCTTCCACGTACTTAACTCGATGGCATCTCTCTTTCTGCCAACAATCGAGATGATCTTCTGGAAGGCATTGCCTTTCTCTGCACAAAAACCTTTATGGATTGACTGACTGGGTACTCTTCACGTTGATCCCACCTGGCAGGTGGTTTAACCTCATCTCTGAACAATATATTTTTTCCTTTCCACTTTTTATTTTTATATATACATATCAAGTTTCACCTCACGTCCAAAAATACATTTGACCTGCTCGGCCTTTTGAACTTGGTCCTACGAACTTACCAAGGGGGAGGGTGTCATGAAGGCCCTTTGTCACGTTGTCGACATTGCTAAATTGACATGAGCTTTGCTGCCATGCTGCTGCTATTGCGCACATTACCATTATTATTGCAACACTCTGTTTGTGCCTCGAACGCAAGGTTAGGTTGTTATTCTCATTTTCAGTATTTCTAGAAGTTTAGTCTGAACAAGAAACGCAAGGTCAAACAACAGTACATATTGTTTTTCTGTTCTGGTCAGTCCCTATTACCTAGAAATAACATGTGGTGCAGCTGCAGAGCTGAGAAATTCATGCTTTGATATTGCGATGTTTCATGTTTTTCTAACACACTTGGAGAGAGTGGTTTCGTGAGAGGAGCTCCGCTGTGCATATAATGTAACCTATACATCAATCCTTTCAGGTAGGGGGACTGCTGACAAAGCCTGGAGATCTTCCTTTATATAAAAATAAAGTTCTTCTTAGCAAGGAGAGGGTAAAAGGCCTCATTATTCAGCCTTTTACATAGTCTTTACAAAATGACTACTCCGTTTGTATTCTATGGTATTGTAACAATGCTAACTGTGCTAAGTTTATGCATTTTGCTGCTCGTAGTGGCTTGCATCCTGTATTGCAGAGCGTGATAGTTAAAATAAACATTTTTAACTATTTCAGTGACTCTGGCAATTCTCTTGTGTGGACAAGTACGAGTGAATGAGCGAAAAAGTGTTCTAGTTCCCGCGATTCCTGAGAGAGTCGGGAGTGCTTATGTTCTGGGTCGTTTAATCACTTCGTATCTCCTTGATATTGGTAGGAGACCGAATGAGACACTATAGCTAATCGGTTTGGGATTTTGGGTGCTAAGGTGGTAGGTTGATACACCCCTATTCACTGAGGTCCTGGTTTCCTGCGCATAGTTATGTGTAGGTGCAGAATCCCTGCAACAACACCTTGTACCTCAGGTGATAGATTTCCAGCCTCCACACTCAACATATTTTTGCTGGAGGATCACCTACCCGGGACAATCTACATCAGACAAATATCATACCTGGAAGGCCCAAAAGGATAAATGTCACCTCATGTGAAGTTATAAGACTTCATCTTCCTAATTCCGCTAAACTTCAGAAGTGTAGTTTTAATTTGATTCAATTCATCACTAATTTAAATTACTTCACAGAGAGCATGGAGCATATCTATCAAGGACATTTTGGAAAATCAGTGGCGACCAGTGTGTTTTAAACATTTTATGCTTGCAAAAATAGTGAAAACTATATAGAATTTAGATGTCACTTTATAGAGGACGTTAGAAAGGTCCCACAATCAATTTCACTATAAAGTTGTGACAAAAGATGGATAGTTTAATTAAATTTGATCAAAAGCACCAGTCAAAACTGCATGGACTTGAAGCAAGCTCTGAAAATAGCATACACCCCTCATACTTACAGGCAGGTTGTGTAAATGGTGTTGTACAAAAGGAGATCTTTGTTAGACATTGACCAGCAAGATAGGTATGCATGGTAAAGGATAGGTGATTGTGAGCCTGGGATGGGTCCATTTTTGGTCTGTGGCCTGACTGAGGACACCAGTTCCATCTCCAGTTAGAGGAGTCATAGATGGGCAGACAGCATCACTGCCTGTAAGGCTCCAAGTGGGGGTTTCATGGTTTGCGTCCAGGATCCTGCTCCGTGATAACATCTCTCTTTGATGCTTGCATGGTATCTCCTATTTGTATGCTACAGAGCCCTCCACTTCAAGAATTATGGATATTCTCCACTCTTCGACATGCAGTAGGCTACTTGCATATTATCCTCAAGGAGCGAACCTCAATGTGTCCAATAGTGCTTGGACGAGCATGCACTTTTCTGAGTGGTGAATATAGAAAGCATGGAAGTCTCCTATGTGTACTAGAAATGGAAAATATGCACTTGCAAAGGGATTTTTGGCATTACTACAGATAAAAGTCAAGTTTCATGTTATAGAACCGTTGCTATATTTAAATGTACACTAGAAAGCCAAATCACCTCCTTAATAGAACATGGACTTCTAAGCAAGTAGGCTGTACTTTCCAGTGACTAGATCAGTAATCGTAGACATGGCTGATATGCATTAAAAGAGAAGGCATCAGCACTTCTCACCAAGAGCATACGGTAGCAAATAACAAGAGGGTGCCATTGTTAAGCAATTTGCAAAATGCCATGTGGTTCAAGTAACAATGGTTATACCTTATTTGAACTTTAAAGACCACTAAGGAAGATGATTCTTGGATCTTACACTAAGATCCCTTTTAGAAAATCAAGTGCAAAATTGAGCTTTGAAATCACATTGTTCCAGGTGTATTGGCCTAAACACGTTAAGGTCTAAATTCCACTTAAAATCTCCAATCACCTTTTCTACACACGTATATACCTCTCAATTTGATCCGTTGGGCTCTCTCTTTCTCTATACTCTCCCTATCTCCTAATCTCTGTCGTCTCTGCCTCTTTCATCCTTTTCCCCATTATCCTTTTTTGTTTGCTGCTGCAACTATCTTCCCTCCCTGTCTCTCCTGCTCTCTCTCTCTTGCTTATTCTATTTCCTCTCCTTTCTTTCCCTCAATCCGCTCTCCATTTATAGAACCTGTCCTCTCTATCATCTCTTCCATCTTCTTTGTACTTTTCAACATTTTTTATTTCCTCTCTAGCCCTCTGCTTCATAACCCATGTATGGCAACTGAAACTTCCTCCTGGCTGTGCGTAGCCATTATCAGCACCTACCACTTTTCTTTGACATGTGTGCTTTATGCTGTTCCCCAGCCCCAGAAGCCTACCATCCTGGGGTCCTCCTGGCGAGAATAACCCTGCGATCACCGAACAAAGAAGTCAGTGCAGTGTGGCCATCATGTCCCTGCAGCTTGTTGTAAATTCTTGTTGGAGAGGACATTATGCTGCATGAATTTGGTGAGTTTGAACTGTTTTAGGGCAGATGATGACTCGTTGATGCCCACACACTACCTTCATGGTGTGGTGAACTTCAACAGTAGGTCCACAGTACTGGAAAAGAAAATGTTTCTGGTATATGCACCAGAAACATTTTCTTTTCCAGAATCAAAGTCAGGACGCGAGGGAATTGCTTCCCACGAGGCCAGAGTTTGATTTTTTATTTTGCTATATTGTGCATCCCACTGTGACCGCTGACATAACACTGCCAGGGCTTGACAAATCCACTCGCATTGGCGAGCAAGATTTAATCAGGACAAGCTATTTTTAGGGACTACTCACCCTATCTAGCGAGCTGAACATCTTGAATGTCAGTAACAGAGCAAAAAGTAAACTTAGGAAGACAAACGGACTTTTGACCTCTGTCTCTGAAAGCCTAGCAAATATGACAAGATATCAAGATTTAAAGGCATCTTTATTGTTCACAAAGTGAAAGAGCAATAAAGATGCATTTAAATCTTGTTATCTTATCACATTTGCTGGCTTTCAGAGACAGAGGTCAAAAGTCAGTTTGTTTTCCTACGTTTATTTTTCTTTCTGTGACTGAAGTTAGAGGATTTAGTAAAGTGAATGTGTGACAAATGAACTGTGCAAATCATTTGCAATGAAAGGCTGTAAGATGTCAGGCTTTTTTCTAACAACACTGAAATAGCTAAGTGAACAGTTCAAACATTTCAAATATATTTCACTAGTTATGAGGACACATTTGTGTACTTCCGTGGTGAAAAAAATATTTTTATAAGATCCAAACAAATCAGAACACTGTACTTGGTGATGTGCAAATTTTAAATATTTTTGCTGAAACCCAATTTATAAACATTATTTTTGCGATATTATCAGTAAAACTTCATGTTAGTGGGAAAGTTTTGTGGCAATTTCAATGGAAAATATGCTATCTGTAAATGACAGTGCACTAGCACATTATGCTTTAGCAATATATTTATGAAAAGTGAGTTTTTAAACATGGACTGGGAATTATTAGTGCTCCTGCCCAGATGACAATGCTATTAGTGAACTAAGAGTCAAGCCAGGGATCATGTGTACCCTATATATGGGCTTGATTCTTATTACACATGGAGGAAATATTTAGTCTAGTAAATAAAGAGTTTTTTTGTACAGCAAAAATAGTGAACTTTATATATATTAGTTTATTCAATCAATAGCACGATCATTTACATAAATATAATCACAAGGCATACAGTAATTGATCACAACATTAAAAGCACAAAATCTTACAATAACATCAACTTCAAGTACCTGTGCATCAATTATTAAAAGTTTATAAAATTCATTGTTACACACGATAATAAAAAAAAGAGAATTTCTATTTCGCCTCAAATCAGAGATGAAGCAGTTCAGCCCTTTCATTACCACACTGTTCCAGTGACTAGTCTAGCACCGGCTTGCTTGCATGTTCAGGTATCTATAGCAAGATATTCTTTAGCCACTTTAGATCTCGACCTTGCATATTTGAAGGTGCTCGCTTATGTGATATTAAAGTAAAGACAAAATATTTGCCTAGGATCACACAATTTGAGACCAGTTTACAGGTGAAGTACATTACAGTTAGGTCGAGTAGATAATTCAAGTTACTTGACCTGCAGGTCTAGTAACATTTTTATGATTTTTCAAGCCCTGACTGCGATACAAAAGTGAAAGCAGACCGCGCTAATGGAATCTGCGGGGATCCACAAATGTCCAGCACACGTTCCTACACTTTTACACGTTCCTACACTTTTCCCGATAACAGTACTACTCCACTATTGTGACTGGGCTATAAACAGAGAAAAGAAAGGCTCCCTAAGCCCCTTAAGACGGAAGGAAAAATCAATATTCTGCCTTGTGACTTGACTACTTCTGGGTATATGGTTAGCGTTGGTATTTAGGCTAAGGCTGTCGGCACCCAGGAAATCCTGCCAGGCCCAGATATTTCTGAAAACAAGGCACCTAGGGTAGTCCGGGCTCGTGTGGTTTGCATGGATCCCAATTTCTTTTCTTATCCTGAATGCCCTGCAAACATCAAACCTTGGCTAAATCAAAGATTTTCCTCAGATTTCTGTAAAGGAAAATGTTGGAATGTGTGAAGATCCATAAATTCCTACTACCCAGAGTTCCCGCACTTCTTCCAATAAAAACGCGATCCCAAGTTTTTACCAAGTATTATGCATTTAATATATTATTACATAGGACATGAAAAGAGCAATTTATTTGCTATGATCATAAATAAGATTAAGATATAGCAGAATTTCAAAGGTGTCAATACATTTCAAAAAGGAGATACTATACAAATCTTAAAGTACAATATATAAAATTATCAGTCGACGTTCAATGGCGATGTCTGGACAGGTCAATTATAATACAAATTCTTTCTGCCTCAGATGCCCTGATTATGGTTTCCACAATATTTGGTTCAAGAGATTTTTTGTTGTTGATTTTTTAAAATTGATTTTCATTGTATCAGGCAGGGTTTACAAACTATATCAAATCTGCACAATCTGTCTGAATAAACAATTAGCAATTGTACATACCACCACAATATTTAACAATCAGCATATCAGTAACTCATCTAAGCAACAACACAGAAGGATAGTAATCACATTGCCCCCACCTCATTTTTAAGGATATTTGGATGTTCTCGGTGGTAGACAGTAAGAGACTCCCAGAAATTAGAGGGTTTATAAGCTGTGGGCAATTCTTCTGCATATAACAAAAAATATCCTTACAGTATATAGAGTCCGGCATCCAGCGATGGGTGCTTTCCTGCTGTCCCAATGCATTGCGACCCTCCTCGTTGCCAACAGCAGCTCTATGGCCGCCAGTTTCTTTTTGGCAGATTTCAAATGCGTTAGATGCCCCCGTAGACATAATTGCAGTGTATAGTCCAGTTTATGAATCAAGATTTCACCCAGCATAGATATAACCTGTACCCAGTATAGCTTTACCTTGTTACAGTGCCATGCCAAGTGTCCAAAGTCAGCGCCACAGAGTTTACATCTCGCGTCTGTTCTCAGGCCATGTCTGTGTAAGTGAAACGGGGTGTGGTAGATCTGATGTAAGTATTTGTAATGAATAATACGCAAATTTCCATTAGGAGTGAGTAGTTCGGTGAGTGCACAACAGGATTGCCATTCATCCAGTCAATGGCACATCGAGTATGAGATTCCATTTGTCAAGTGACTTTTGGGTGTTAGCTCAGATTTCCCTCTGCAAAGATCCGTAGAGTCGCGCTACTAAGTTGGCATTATCTGGGGCAGTTATTAGTAGTTGTAGTGTGTCTAATGTGGGTGGTTCATTTGGGTATGTAGGGTAGAGTACCTGGTCAGATGCACATAGCCTATGGTATGCAAATCGGAACAGTAGTGTTTGATTACTCACATATGTTAAATCAGTTGGAGCTATGAACATACCATCTGGGTATAAATCACCCATCATTGTAATGCCCACCTGCTTGGATAAATCCATAGCTCCCTTTTCTTGTGTTACAGACAGCGCAGGGTGTTGAGCAGAAGGCATGTTTGGGGCGTAGATCGGAGTTTTGTCCGTGAGGTGACTAATACGTTTCCATGCTAGGGATGTAGTGCGTATGGTGTTTATTTCATGTTTAGTCAAGTGAGGTTTGTGATGCGTTAATATATGTGCCAGTTCGATAGGATTGGCATCCCCATCTTCTACCGCAAGGTGTGGCATATAGCGGATCGGATGGAACCAATAGTACGCGTATTGCGCTTGAGCGCATAAATAATATAGGTATAGATCAGGAACTGTAAACCCTCCTGAGGCGTATGGCAAAGTCATCGAGTGTAGACTTATTTTGGCTTGTTTGCCCGCCCATATTAATTTAACCAAATTTGTACGGAGGCGTTTAAAAATAGGTGCTGGCGGTGTGATAGGTATGTTAGTAAAAAGGTAGAGCAGCTTAGGAAGGACTACCATTTTCACAAGAGATATCCTATCCGCCAAAGACAGCGGGTGCGTGACCCAGCGGGCTTTTGTGTTTCTAATTTGTCAATTGCAGTGCCATAATTTGTTCGGAGTACTATTTTAGAATCGGAGTGAATCAAAATTCCAAGGTATTTAATGGGTTCATCCTGCCAGACTAGTGGGAAGTCCATGTGCATGTTCTTTGTATTTTCAGTGAGTGGTATGACTGCTGATTTGGAACAATGTATTTGAAGACCGGATTGCCTACCAAATGTAATATATTCCCTAAGTATCGGTGAGAGATTAGTAGCAGGGTCCCTGACATACAATACCATATTGTCCACATAGAGCGAAATAGCAATGGGACGTAATTTGAATTTTAAGGCCATATGCGCATATTTCTGTCGGATTTTACAAGCTAACGGTTCCAAATCAATAGTGAATAATAGGGGGAGAGTGGGCAACCCTGCTGCGTGCCGCGTTGTATTGAAATTGGATCTGATATATGTCTATTAACTTTTATTTGTGCAGTGGGTTTAGAGTAATGGAGTTTAATCCAATTTAGCAGCATAGGGGGTAGTCGAATACGCTGCAGTATAGTGAATAAATAGGTCCATTCAATCGAATCAAAAGCCTTGGCTGCATCGAGTAGTACAGCCACGGACTCCATCTCGGGATTGAGTTGATGTAGGTGGGCAAATATGGTGCGAAGATTATGTGCTGTAGACCTAGAGGGAATAAAACCAGATTGGTAAGATAAGACAATAGCTGTCATAAGTGGTTGTAGTCTAATCTTTTTTTTTATTTTTTTTTTTAAACCGTTTATTACAAAACTCAAAAAATATACAAAGATGGGCCTACAACCTTCCGGCCGGCCGCTAGTAGACAAAAGGAGCATATGATACACATTGTAGAGCGTGTGCTGCGGCTGAGGAAGATGCACAGGAGTTAGCAGCGTTGATAGCCACACCATCCGGACCCCACTGTACGGTTTCATTTTAAACTGAAAGAACAACCAGAAAAACATACCCACAAGGCAATCCACTATCCGAAATAGCAGCATGTGCTCCCCTGAGAGGGGGACCCTACCAGTCCATAGGAGTATCAAGAAGGGGAAGAGATCAGGATTAGGGCTGGGTAAACTCAATGCCCGGAACAAGGAAGATGGGTCGGCTAAGGGGATGGGGCAGGCGACGGATCGGGCAATAACGGTGGAGCACAAATTCCCCCGCGGTAGGCGTTCCAGGGGCCCCATACTTTCACCCATGTCCCAGGCTTACCTCTCGCCACATACACCACCTTTTCCCGAAACATGCACCAATCCATATGTTCCTTCCAGGCCGAGACAGCCGGGGACCTCTGGGATCCCCACAGTTGAGCAATATCACGCTTGGCCACCATATATCCCAGAGTCACCCACCACGTCTGTGGCGCCGAGTAGTCGGTAGGTTCCCACACATTCAACAGGCATCTCCTCGCTTCGGGTAGCAGCACCACATGCGTAACCACACGCAGGACCTCATGCACACCACGCCAGAATCGCTCCACCTCCGGGCATTCCCACAGTATATGTAGAAAGGTCCCCAAAGCGCCACACCCACGCTTACACAACCCGTCCACAGCATAGCCCATACGCAGGAGCCTTGGCCCCGTCATGTAGACTCTGTGGAGTATCTTGAGCTGGACGAAGCGAAGGCGGGCCGGTATGGCCACTCTTTCGGGGAGGCCACCGCAGAGGTCCAGTCCTCGTCGAGCAGATAAAAACTGCCCAAACAGAATACTTCTCGAACAAAATCCTTAATCCAACCTCCAAATCTAGGGAAATCTTCCAAACTCTGCAGTCCCTGATTAAACCTCCCCCCCCCAGTGTTCACGAGGAGAAATCAACCGACCAATGTAACGACCTAGCTGAATTCTTCTCGGCCAAAGTGAACAAAATATATTCTTCCTTCCCTACCAGCTCTGCGTCCACGTTAC